>NC_142143.1:40962500-42212500 GCF_024610735.1 Ursus americanus | reverse complement strand
TCATTTCCAATAAGGGTGTTTATCAGTAAGCAAGGAGGACCATGTAATCTTACTCAGATACTTATAATGACCATTCTCAATGGGTGGCAGCTTCTATTTGTATGTTTATGTGTGACACAGCTTGGCACTTGAAGAAAATATAAACGCTCTTACCTGAGTTAAATATGTGAATTTTACTAAAATTATCCACCACTGCCAACAATATTTGAAGTAATAATGACTTCTATTAACTTCATAATTTAAATATCTATTCTAGTAATAGAATCCTGATTTTAAATATATAATTTTTAAACTACTAATAAATTAAAAATTAAATTTTTGAAGTCTGATGTGTGATTGTAATAAGTCAATTCTCACTCTGTATATGTATACACATACTTATATTTATATATATTTAAGTAATTATATGATTTATCAATAATTATATATTACATAATACATACTTAAATACACATAAACCTGAATATATAAAATGAGAATTAAATATGTAAAGTGTGCACTATATAGTATATAAGTATTATATATATATATTTTTTCTGTTGATCAAATTACCAAATCTTCTATGCCTTTAGCCCATTACATGGAATATTCCCTCTCATTTTATTTTTTCCCAAGTTTTTATTTAAATTCCAGCTAGTTAACATACAGTGCCATATTAGTTTCAGGTGCAGAATTTAGTGATTCATCACTAATGACTGAGTGCTCATCACAAGTGTACTCCTTAATGACCATCACCTGTTTCACCCATCCCCTCCTCCCCCACATACCTGTCCTCCAGCAACCCTCGGTTTGTTCTCTATAGTTAAGGGTCCATTTCTTGGGTTACCTCTCTTTCCCCCAAAACATGTTCATCTGTTTTGTTTCTTAAATTCCACATATGAGTGAAATCATATGGTATTTGTCTTTCTCTCATTGACATTTCATTTAGCATAATACTCTCTATCTCCATCCATGTCATAGCAAATGGCAAGATTTCATTCTTTCTGGTGGGTGAGTAATATTCCATTTACATATATACCACAATTTCTATTTTCATTCATCAGTTGATGAACATTGGACTCTTTCCATAATTTGGCTATTGTAGACAATGCTGCTATAAACACTGGGGTGCATATATCCCTTAGAATCTTTTGTATCCCTTGGGTAAATACCTAGTAATGTAATTGCTGGATCATAGGGCAGTTCTATTTTTAGCTTTCTGAGGAAACTCCACACTGTTTGCAGAGTGCATTCGCACCTCATTTTAATCCTATAGAGAATTTGAAATCATTTGGTGTTTATTTCTTCCACTCTCTTTGGAAAACATATATAAAATTATATTTTTAAGAGCCTATTAATGTTCGTTTTACATGATAGCACAAATATTTATTATTAATATTTTTTAAAGATTTTATTTATTTGAGAGAGAGAGAATGAATGAGAGAAATAAAGCACAAGTTGGGGGAACAGCAGAGGGAGAGGGAGAGGGAGAAACAGGCTCCCTGATGTGGGGCTCAATTCCGGGGCTCTGGAATCATATCCTGAGCCAAAGGCAGATGCTTAACTGACTGAGCCACCCAGGTGCCCCTATCATTAATATTTTATAATGTCTATCTAACATCTATATTTTTGAAGAATTAGTATCTAATTTTTAAATTGTGTAACATCAATACATAAAAGTGAGCAAATTATTAGAAATAAAGAAAAACATGATACAACAATGCTTATAGTGGGGATATGATATATAAACAGGGATCTAGTTAACAGTGGTACATTTTTCTTTATGGTGTACTTCTATATCGAGTTTATGTAACTTTTTTTTATGAAGGACCTTGGAAGAAATAAAGCTTTGAAAAATGGAAATGTAGTATCATTTTGATTATTTACATAAAATTAGAACACTGGATGAATTTAGATAATCTTTGTTTTAAAGAGATAAAGCATTTACAGAAGAAGAGATTCATACCAGGAGATATGATCTCATTTTCGATATTAAGATCCAGAAAACTGATGCTTGGTGTTAGTGTTTATTAATATTTTGAATAGTATATAAGACAGCAAAATTATTCTGCTGATATAGAAAGACAGTGCAACAAACTTGGGAAGTTTTTATACAATAAAATTTAATAATGATAACAATAACTGGTAATAAAAAATAACAGAAAGATAGCTAAGGGCTTCTCATTTTGATGTGCATGAAGTCTTTATTAATACATCTATCACCACTGAAGTATGAGCTCTACCCTAGCAAAATGCAACAGTTTACATTAAGTTATACAAAAGCATTATAATTATCTTGAAGTTTTTTACTGGTGGTGTTGGTAGCTTTAAATTTTTTTAAATTCATATGAGAATGGAGATATATATATATAGAGAGAGAGAGAGAGAGAGAGAGAGAGAGAGGGAGAGAAATAGACATATAGATATCCCACCTGAGAATTTTAGGGGTACAGAAAAATGCTGCTTTCTATTGCACCTTTTTTTAAAGAAAATAAATATTAATTTAAATGAGTAAGAAATATTTTTGTCTCAAAAGCTAGAGCTTTTATTTTCCTCCAATTCTAATTCTAATAATTTCAAATAGCTGAATTAATTAATATGAAATTTGAATATCCATTAGTCATTTATAGGGAATGAAGTATTCTACATGATTACATTTTCCAGTGTTGAAGCTTCCCCTTTCACACATGCTTATGCCATCAGAAGTCCTGTATTTATTAAGCAACACTTCACTTATTGGCTACAAAGTACAGGGTACTTTGTTAGATGTTAGGATACAATGGTAACTAAAGACTGAGTTCATGACCTCAAGAAATTTCTAGTGCCCCTGGGGATTTTTTTTTTTTTTTGGAACTTATCAGTTTTGAGATAATTATAGATTCACATGCAGTCATAAGAAGTAATGTGGAGAAATCTAGTATACCTTCACTCAAAGATAATGTTTTGGATAACAATTGTATCAAACCCTGGAAATTGATCTTACTAGTTTTACATGCAATATACACGTGTATACTTAGTTCTATGTGATTTTAGCATACGTGTAGATTCATATAACTACTACCACCACTGTTAAGACACAGGACAATTCCATCATGCAGGGGGTATTTTTAAATAGGTGTTTTAACATATTTTATTACTTAAATGATTACAATAAATAATTTATAAAATATATGATCCATGCCACTGTTTTATTTTAAGATTATATGCAGACACATAGCACACAATTTTGGTAACTTAGAATAGTCTAACATTATGAGCATGCATGTTTTCATTACATTGTAAAATTTACCCAACTGCTTTATACACAGGTATCTTATTTTCCTTCAATAAATGTCATTTCTCCTGTGGTCACATTTACTATTCCAAATTTAATCCCTTATTTATTTTATCTTTTAAATATATCAAGAATAAAAAATTGAGATACCAAAACTTGTTGAGCTGCTGGTGACCTCAGGGGTGATGTATCCATGTGCGCAAGGATTATGTGCAATGTTTTCATTTAAAGTTTTTGTTCACAATGATTAATTTTTGGGACAAGAAAGTGTAAGCTTCTGGATTTCCTTTGCAATTTTCTAATACTCAAGAAAAATTTACTGAAGATTCACAAAATCTCCGTAGAGACTAGACTGCAAAAATATCTAAAGACAATCTATATTTGACACGCTAGAACAGAACAAAATATAGGTTTTCTTTTCATTTCTCTACAGGCATTCCAGTTATTTATGATACACCTGCTCTACTGTGTTTCCAAATGACCCTTTACATTATTTTCTTTATTAGATCTTTATTATGTGCTCAAATATGTATCAAATAGTATACCAGATAAAAAATGGGGAATTATTTAGTGGAATAAACAGATAATAATCACAAAATTATGGTTCATGTCATGGATAGGTACATGAGAGAGTACAACAAGTGATTTAACTTGATATTCAGGTCAGAAAAAGGTTACCCTGAGAAGCCATATCCATATTAGACTTGAGTAATAAGTAGACATTGGTCAAGCGAAGAATAGGGAAAATACATTCAGACTGTGAGATAGGAAATGACAGACACATTCAAGAGGCTGAAAGAGCTCCCTTATATCTATACAGTAGAAGAATAAAATGGCAATCTACTGTGTAAAAATAAATGAACATTTTGAGGCATGTAAGAAGAAAATTGCCTCACAATTGGGTTTCAGTTTTCAAAGCAATTACCTAGTCATATCTCATTTGAACCCACATATTCAATGCCTGGGCATACATTTATTGAGAATATACCATTTTAAATTGTGTTAATCTGAGAACATACCAGTTTAAATTGTGGTGAAGAGTGTTCTTTTTGTTAGATGAATGCAAATTATATTTCACCTTAAGCCATTTTAAACCCAATTACCAAGAATGGCTCATTTTCTGAGATTTCAGAGAAAAATATATCATAGTAGAAGAAAATATTCTCTAAGAATTTGTTACAGAGAGAATTACCATTTAGCATTTTTAGATTTAACAACTGTGGAAATGCCAATCTACAATGCATCCCTATTCGAGTCCCTAAAATAATAGTTTCAAACACACTAATAGTTTCAAACTATTTTGTTATCTATATAAAATCATATAAAATAGCTCTCATCGGCACTGAGTTACTATACCAAAAATAGATTAAAACACTGATTTTCATGTCTCTTATTATACTTAATTTGTATTGGTTTAAAATTGGGGATAAGTATCAAAGAAATTTATCTGAGGCTTTAGATAATTCAGATATTTCAAAAGGTTAACATCAGCAGGAAAAAGTAAAATATATATTATTACTAACCTTACAATTTGCATGAAATTGCTACAAGATATGAAGCTGCAGTGTAATCTTCCTTAATTTTAAAGAAAAATAACCTAATTACCAAAGTTATCCCTTTGTTGAATATTAGAAATAGTTTAAATAATTCTAAAGAATTTGCCCATGATGTAAATGGATTGACTTGACTCTTCTATATCTTCTTGCTATGGGAGCCTAATGACCTTCAGTTTAAATAAGAAAAAGACACTGGCTGCCCTTATAGGGCTAAATATGGTAGTCTGATGATCGTCTTTTTCTTTTTTTCTCCTGTAGTTTTTATTTATAAACATAAGCATTTAATATTTACTCTCTCACATTAAGTACAATATTTATTAGTGCATATACTGAAAAACATGTTGAAAATTAATCCATGAGGAAAACAGAATTTGAGACGAGAAATGCTGTTGCTCTGCATCCTTGCCTGCAATTGGTATTGTCATTTTTTTAAAAATTTAGCTATCTAATAAGTGTGTACTTATTGTTGTTCTATTTTATTTAATTTATTTTTTTTAGATTTTATTTATCCATTCGACAGAGAGAGAGAGACAGCCAGCGAGAGAGGGAACACAAGCAGGGGGAGTGGGAGAGGAAGAAGTAGGCTCCCAGCGGAGGAGCCTGACGTGGGGCTCGATCCCATAAAGCCGGGATCACGCCCTGAGCTGAAGGCAGACGCTTAACCGCTGTGCCACCCAGGCGCCCCTCATTGTTGTTTTAATTTGCAATTTTCTAAGAACAAATAATAGTGAATATATTTTCATATGCTTATTTTCTAAATGTATACCTTTTTTGGTGAGGCGTCTATTTAAATCTCATGCCCACCTATAGAAGAGTATTTATTTCCTTTTTTTGTTCGTTTTTTGTTTTTGTTTTGTTTTGTTTCTGTTTGCTTTAAGAAATCCTTGAACTTCTGGAGAGAAGTGCTTCATCAGATATATGTTTTGCAAATTATTTTCTCCTACTCGTGTCTTTTGATTATCTCAGGAGCGCCTTTCCCATACCAGTTTTTAATTTGAACAAAGACAAACATCATTTTTTTTCTTTCATGAATTATGCTTGTCTAAAAACTCACCACCAAACCCAACTTAAGGCTATATAGGTTTTCTCATATGTTCCCTTCTGGAAATTGATAGTTTTGTGTTTTACATTTAGGTCCATGGTGCAATTAGTGTTAATTTTGGTAAGAGGTGTAAAGCATGCATCTAGATTCATACTTTTTGCATATGGATATATAATAGTTTGAACAAAGACTATTCTTTCTCCATTTTGTCATCTTGCTCCTTTGAGAAAGATCAGCTGACCATAAAGGTATGAGTCTCTATGGGGGGATTTTTTTGTTCCATTGATCTATGAGTCAATTATTTTGCCAATACCACTGCCTTGAGTACTGTAGCTTTGTAGTAAGTCTAAAATCAAGTAGCAAGAGACTTTAAACTTTGCTCTTCTTTTCAATATAGTGTTGGCTATTCTAGGTAGTTTGCCTTTGTATACATTTTACAATCAACTTGTCAATATCTACAAAATGGCTTGCTGGATTTTTGAGTGGGATTGCTCTATAGATAAAATTTGGAAGAACTGACATCTTAAATTTGACTTTCCAAATCAATGAATACATAATATCACTGCAATTACCAAAATCTTTTATTTCTTTCATCAGATTAAAAAAAAAACTCTGTGTGCATATTTTGATTGATATATACCTAACTAACATTTTTGGTGCTATTATAAATGGTATTTCTTAATTCTCAAATTTAAATTGTTCATTGCTCATATATAGGAAAGCAAATAATCTTGTGTATCAATTTTATGTCCTGAGAATTTTATTATACACTTATTAGTACAAGCAATTCTTTTGTCGATTCCTGGGCATTTTCAAAACAGACAATCATGTCACCTCTAAACAAAGACACATTTTTCTTCCAAATGTTTATTCCTTTTATTTCCATGTTCTGTCTTATTGAACTACCTAGGACTCCCAGTAAGATGTTGAAGAGACGTGGTAAGAGGAAAAATCCTTGCCTTATTTTTGGTCTTAGGAGCAAAGTGTTCCTTTTCTTATGGGTTAAGTCTGATGATAGGTATAGGTTTCTTACACAAGCACTCTATCAAGTAGGAAATCTTCCCTGTTCCTGTTTGGCTGACAGTTCTTATCATGAATGGGTGTTAACTTTTGCCAGAAGCTTTTAATGAATGAATTGATACGATCATGTGATTTTTCTTCTGTAGCCTGCTGATGTAACAGATTACATTGACTGATTTTCAAATGTTGAACCAGCTTTGGGTAGATGAAAAAAAAAAAAACACTTGTTCATGGCATATGTTTCTTTTTACATATTTTTGGCTTGATTTACTAATATTTGTTGAGAATTTTGTCTCAATGTTTATGAAAATGTTATTTTTATTCCCTTGTAATATTTTTATTTATTTTTGGCATTAGGGTTATGGTGGCCTCATAGAGTGAGTTAGGAAATATTTTATATAGTACTATTTCTGAAAAAAGATTGTGGAGAATTGAAATTATTTTCCTTAAAAATTTGAAATAATTGACTAGTGAAAACATCTGGTCTTGTATTTTTTTAATTTACTAATTATTAAATCAATGACTTTAATATATACAGACCTATTTGGATTTTCTGTCTCCTTGTTTGAGTTTTGATAGTGTCTTTCAAGAAATTGGTCTGTTTAGTTTAAGCTTTCAAATTTGTGGGCATATAATTATTGATAGTATTTCTTACATTCTTTTTAATGCCCATGGTATCAGTGGTGAAGATATATTTTTCATTTCTGGTATTGGATATTTGTATCTTCTCTTATTTCCTTAGTTTTCCCACCCAGAGATTTATCAATATATTCTATCTTTTCAAAGAATCTGCCTTTGATTTAGTTTTTTCCTCTTTTGTTTCTTGCTTACAATTTCACTCATTTATTGTCCCTTTTTTCCTGTTTTTCCTTTCTTTCTTTCTCTTTCTTTCTTTCTTTCTTTCTTTATATAATTATTTATATAATTTATATAATTATTTATATAATATATATAACATTATATATTTATTTAGTGGTCTAAATTTCCCTCTAAGCATGCCTTTTACTAAATCCCACAAGTTCTGATAAATTATATTTTCATTTTCACTGAGTTTAAAGTATTTTTTAGTTTCCTTTCAGAATTAATTAATGTGATTTTATAAGTTTATTATTTAATTTCCAAATATAAAGAGATAATCCAGCTATTTTGTTTTTTCTAGTTTCTTACCTATATTATTTTTCTTCTCCTTGAAGAAGTTATTTTAACATTTCTTGCATGATAGGTTTACTTGCACTGAATTCCCTCAGTTTTTGCTTATCTAGAAAACTTCACTTTTGAAGGATAATATTGGTGAATATAGAATTGTTTATTGAAGATTTCTTTCTTCCACATTTTAAATGTTTCATTCCATTCACTTTTCGCTTGCTATGTTTTTTGAAGAGAAGTCCAATGTGATTCTTATTATTTTAAACTGGAACCTCAGAATATGATCTTATATGGAAGTAGGTCTTTTGCAGATGGGATGGAGATGAGATCATATTGGATTAGAGTGGACCCTAAAGCCAATAAGAATGTCCTCATAAGAGAGAGAAAAAGACAGACAGGGACACACAGAGAATAAAACCATGTGAAGATTGAGGATAAGATTGGAGAGATATGCATACTAGCTAAGAGATACTGAGGATTTCTAGCAACCTCCAAAACCTAGCAGGGAGGCATAAGACAGTTTCTTCCCCAATCTCCAAAAAGGAATCAAATCTCCTGAACCCTGATTTTGTTTAGGGGGACATCTGGCCTGAGAGTGCTATAATATGATGGGCCCAATAAAATCACTGATTTTCAACAGTTGAGCTTTTTCTTGTAAGAGTGATGGCTTCCAAACTGTTTCTATGTCTGATCTTGAACTGAAGTTGGCCTTTAATTTTTCACTGATTTGTAAGATCTATGATACCCTCCTCCTGACAAGTTTTTAGTCCTTCGTCAAGCTTGCTTCCTTGTTCTTAGCAAGAGTATTGTTCCAAATTATCATTATGTGAACTTTTTCTAGTTTTGATTGCAAGGACTATATATATTTTTTTAGTTTCTAGATGTGTTTTCTAATTTTCTTTTGCTTAGATATTTCTTCCTTACATTTTAATACCATCTTTCATAATTTTAAACATCTCAAGCATGCTTATTTTATTATCATCTAATAATTCTATTATCTAACATTTAAAAAATTAATCCTGAATCCTGGCAAATTATCTTTGCTTGTTTGACCCAGCAACTGCACTACTGGGTATTTACCCCAAAGATACAGATGTACTGAAAAGAAGGGACACATATACCCTAATGTTCATGGCAGCATTGTCCATAGTAGCCAAACTGTGGAAGGAGCTGAGATGCCCTTCAACAGATGAATGGATAAAGAAGATGTGGTTCATATTTATAATGGAATATTATTCAGCCATCAAAAAGGATGAATACCCACCACTTGCATCAACATGGATGGAACTGGAGGGGATTATGCTAAGTGAAATAAGTCAAACAGAGAAAGACATTACCATATGGTTTCACTCATATGTGTAACATAAAGAATAGCACAGAGGACATTAGGGGAAGAAAGGGAAAACTGAAGGGGGGAGACAAGGGGGAAATGAACCATGACAGACTATGGACTTCAGGAAACAATCTGAGGGTTTCAGGGGTGGGGGATGGGGTAGCAGGGTGATCCGTATTAAGGAGGGCGCATGTTGTAATGGGTGTTATACTCAAATAATGAATCACTAAACACTGCATCAAAAACTAATGATGTACTGTATGGTGACTTACATAACATAATAAAAAATAATTTTTTAGATTTAAACATATTTCTTAGTGCTTTCTCTAGGAGAATCATAAGAGATTTTGTTGAGACTGTGTTCTTTTAAAAATATGTTCAGTTTTCCAGTCTCTGTCTTCCTAACTTATAGGTAAATTCATTCATTTATTCATCAAATATTTATTGAGTGCCTGCCATGTGTCAGGGAATGTTTTATATTGTGGGGATATATCAATAAATATCAATAACCACAACATAAAAAAATCTTGTCATCATGGAGCTTACCTTTCAATGAATATTAGTATACATTGAATTATTTCTTTTGCTTGGGATTTCCCTCTGCAATACTGATAGTACACACTAAATCTTCAAAGCCACATAAAGGAGGTTTATATCTCATAGAACTGTCTTTTTTTTTTCCCCCTATATAGGGGTAAGGCTGGAGCAGACAGTTTTTTTTCTTGTCATCTCCTTTTTGATAATTGAGTGGGTTATATAGTCCACCCTTTTGATAACTGAGTGGCTCTTACAGTCCACTCATTCATCTATGATAGAGAGCTTTGAGCAAATTAACTCCATGCAGAGTTCTGAATTCCAAACTTGAAACCTTTGTTGGTTTCAAAGTCTTATCCTTTATTCACAAAGCAGCCTTTAAAAACCAAAGCTTTTTTCTTAAAAGCAGTCTTTAAAAACCACAGCTCTTTTTAAAACGTCCTAAAGGCAGCTATAACCTTACTTTTTCATTTTGGTGTCTTGCTCCCTCTTTTGCTATATGTCACATTTTATTCAGAATTTTTTTCAGTAGTTTCGATTTGAGACTTGTACATTAAGACAGTATGAAAGATATTTATTTATTTATTTATTTATTTACTTATTTACCCTTCCTGTACCTTTATATTTTGCTCATTGCCAAATTCAAAATTTTCTTCTAAAGTGTAGTATAAATTTTCTATCATAAAAATGGTTCTATGCCTTTCGAACATAAGGGAATCCAAATGTTGGTGAAGAGACCATCAGGTTACCCAGTTCTTATTTCTTTGAAACTAAAAAAGAAAGTGTATAGTTTCTTGTTTTCTTTTAGCTAATGGTTTTCATTTATAAACTACTTATTTCTTATTAAATCTACTTTTTCTAATGGTTTATTATTTTAATCATTGTTTAAAGTCTTATTTAGGTTTTGCTTGAAAGCTATTTTAACATAGTTCCAAAAGTAAATACTAGGTTAATATCCACATGTACTATGCTCAGAAAATGGTGTAATTAAAGAAATTATAATTTCAATTATCTTTTGTTATAAAGCAATTGGAACAAAATATGTGCTTTTGCTTGCAAAACAAAAATTAAATGGGCATTAGTGGTCTAAAGAAAATTATAGTTTAAATGGTTTCTTATTTTACACTGAACAAGTATAAATAATATACCTATTTGATGATAATTATCTAATTTTCCAGTTACATAAAGAATGCATGTATCTGTGCATTTTTAATATAGTTGCATTAAAACTTAACAGAGGGAATTTAGTATTTGTATAAAATTTATTTGCATCTTAATTAGAACTCTGAAAATGTGATACAATATTGTGTTATGTGAATAAATATTGTCTACATACACTGCAGTTGAATGTGTAAGCCAAAATCCCTTAGGTAACTCCAGGCAAACTTCTTCCTTTCCTATATACACAGAACACACTTGAGTTTGAAATGACAGATCAGCTCACTAGGAGAGAGAATATAAGACTTTTCTTTATATATCAGTGCTTCAGCTTGAGCAAACATCTTGTACCACTTTAAACTTGACTACAAAGTGTTTTATAAGCTTCTCTATAGCCTTTGCAAGTTATTGAGGTTAATGGTCAATGCAATTGCCGTCTCTTATGCAATAAACTACTTTATTTTGTCTGTGAGTTCTCTAAGGAGTAACACAAGCATAAAGGGTGTATTCAGCATACATGAAATATAACCCTATTAGAGTAGCCAACTAAATTACAGAATCTCTGAAGCAGAAAAGCTGCCAGCTCTGTAAAATGATGGTCTTTCTATTCTTGAATGAAATGAAATGATAAGGCTGCTGATTTCAATAAAAGAATTTGAACCAAAAATTCAGAGTCATACAAAATGAACCCAATAAAATTGGAATGGCAGTACACATAATCTATTTGATGACTGCATTGAAGGGGGGAAAAAAGAAGATGATCAGAATGGCTATGAATACTCAAGCTCATTTTGAAAAAAAATGATAAGAAAAACAGCAGTAGAGAGAAACTACTTCATCTCAAGGATTACTATTCCAAGCCACCTGTTAAAATATGGTGCCATCATTGCATTTATTACAGTCAAAGGCTTGGCTATTAAAGACGGTAATATTTCTAGACACTGAAAAGAATTTTTAACTAGGGACCTAAAAATATGATGCTTAGTCATGTTACAAATGATGTATTTAATAATGGTGATTTATGTCACTTTGAATTTTATTTTATGACTTAAATAGCCATCCATATTGTAGTTGGAGCTTCCACAAATTTTATATATTTGGTATTCTGTAATATTTGCTATTTAATCCGTCTCCCCCCTTTCATTATATTTTTTTAATTTTTTCTTTGTTTTTTTTTTCCACAAGAGTAACTATAAATTCCCAATTAACCTCTAACTAAAAGCTAGCATTTATTCATATTCAACTACTAAGGAATTCAATGCATGAAATGAAGTAAGTCAAGAAAGAGTTCAGAAAGCATGCCACTTTTAACCCATCTCCTTTCTGCTGATATATTTTGTGCAGATTCAAGTTTGCAGAAAAAAAAATGGTTATGTATTTCATTCTTCACTCATGTGGACAGTAATATAAAGATTTTTGCCTACTGTATAAGGTTATACTTTTTTTCAATTTAATACAAATATTACTGAGGTATATTTATAGAATAGTCAATGATCTGGAGCTGGCAATGTGTTTCACACTCCCCACCCCCATATAAAGTCTGTATTTCTTACACATTCATGGTCAGGAAATGCATAACTAGGAAAATTATGAAAATATTTGGTAAAAATTATGAACATTTTTTAAAGCTTACCAAGTAAGTTATTAACCAATGAGATTTACTCTTCATTGAATTTGTATACTTTAAGTACCTAATATGTATGATGAGCTAGGGATATAAAGACAAGCATAACAGAAGTCCCTATCCTCAAAGAATTCATATTAAGATACAGAAAGGCATTGCCATTTATTGATTGTTGGGCAATATTAAATAGCCACATGTCACGACACTCAGCAAAATATATGCTAGCATTCCTATTCTATAGATGAGATGATATAATATGTTAACACAAAAACAAAAATTAATGGAATAAATATATTTCAAATGCTATTTAAGAACAAAAAAACAGTTGATTCCTTGTTTAACACAAAACCTCACCAAGGCATTCAACTGTTGGCATTCAAGTATGGTCTTTCAGATTAGCCAAACACTAAAGTAAGCCTAAGATAGTGAATTGCTCTCTAGTTATCTATTACTAGTAAGTAGTAATTACCACAAACTTAGTAGCTGGAAACAAAACGTATTTAGCATCTCACAGTTTCTATGAATCAGAAATCTGGGCATGGCTTAGCTGAGTCTTCTGCTTAAGAATTCACAAGGCTACAGTCAAGATGCTGGTCCGGGCTGCATCTGATCCTTACATGAGGAAGAACCAAGAAAGACGGAATTCAGTTCCATGTGGCTATAAGACTGAGGTCTTTAGTTTCTTGATGGTTGCTGACTGGAGACCATCCCCACTTAGAAGTTGCCTATAGTTCCTTGTAATATGGGGAGCTTTAACGTGTTCCTCAAAGCCAGTAAGGAAGAGAGACTCCAGCAAGGTGAGCATTATAATCTTATGTAAAATAATCACACAATCACATAAACATTATCATGTACATTCTGTCATATTTACCATATTTTATTGGTTAGAAGGAAGCCATGGGTCCCACCACATTTAAAAGTAGAGGAATCATACAAGGGCCTGAATGCCAGGGGGCAGGGTCATGGGGGCACATTAAAATTTGATCTTATAGAGATGGTATTAAATGAAGAAGATAGCTTCTGAGCAAAATATAAAGAACAAATAGATAGTAGAGACAAAGGTGGAGAGAAATGAGATTTAAATTTGTCTTAGAAGAGTACAGTTGATTATCTTTCTGGTAATACTGAATCATAGTTGTTTCAAAACATAAAACTCAAGGAACACTCCAAGGGACTGACATCATCATCATCATCATCATCATCATCATCATCATCATCATCATCATAACAATAGCAGTTATCACTTTGCTGCCATCATATATCACAAACTGTGGTGAGGTTATGTATATGGTTCTCAAAGTTGGCAAATAAAAACATGTATGCTCAAATATTTGGGACATATTTATACTAAAATATTATTTGTTATTTATTTGAAATTCAAATTTAACAACCATTAACTGTTGTATCTGACAACCTTAGTTATATCTGTAATATCTTATGTATTACTGACAAAATACATGCAGTAGATACTATTATTATCATTATTATTTTCTTCATCATCCTAAAGATTTTTTTAAATTTTTTAAAAAGATTTTATTTATTTATTTGACAGAGAGAGAGACAGCCAGCAAGAGAGGGAACACAGGCAGGGGGAGTGGGAGAGGAAGAAGCAGGCTCTTAGTGGAGGAGCCTCATGTGGGGCTTGATCCCAGAATGCCGGGATCACACCCTGAGCCGAAGGCAGATGCTTAAAGACTGAGCCACCCAGGTGCCCCGCATCCTAAAGATAATTTAACTGAAACTTAAAAAGCCTAAGCCCTTATTCAAAGTGCAGACTTTTTTAAGTGGTAAGGCTGACATTCTACAGTTGTAATACAGTTAAGACACTGCTTTTTTGACCTTTATCATTTACTGCCTTTCATTTTAAGAATAATATTGTAATTATGTAATTACAATAATGTAACTATATTTTTACAATAATGTAATTATAATTATATAATTCAGTTGTATATTATATAATATATATTACTTTAATATAATTACAATAATATTTATTTCAATCAGTAACTTATTTACTCAGTGAGTTAGAAAACTAAAACCAGTATCTTAAGGAAAATAACTAGAAACTAAATATCCTTACTAGACACATTGTGGACAAATTGCAGTGATCGAATCTGAGAGATGGAGAAGCTATGCAAGAACAGCCATTCCTGTGGCCTTTTAGCAGGGGCAGACCTGAGAAACAGACATCTAACGGGAGATGATGAAGGGTGCTGATGGAGTCCTGCTATGTTACAGCGATTACCATATGTAATATTCTTTATAATCCTTGATTTATTTTGTTGGTAGTCCCCTGTTCTCAAGTCCAACAAATCTATGCTAGATTCAGCTTCAGCAAAATCTCTTTTCAACTTGCGTCTTATGCTCCTATTGACGTTGTTTTAATATTTGTTATAATCTAGCAAATTATCTCCTCCTCTCCCTGGAGAATGGGAGTTGGTATAAAATCCAAAATAAACCTGAGTCCTTTCTCCTAAGAAGACACTGCATTCCATACATCCAGTAACTTTATAAACACTTACAAACATTTGGTTTGGAGGTCTGACATGTATGTCACAAAATAAAGTGTTTCTGAATTTAATTCCTCACTGTCATTAGATGGAAGGATTTTAAAAATGTTCAAAAACATCCACAGTGGCAAGAGTCATTAAGAAGAGAACATTAGGGATGAAGGAATATTAGAGTTGATGAATGTTATATTAGGCTTTTTTAGTCATCAAAATTACAGTAGATGACAGAATTTCTTACTAACTTTACTGTAGTTATTAAAATAATACACTACTTCAATATCTCTCTCTTCTCTTAACCCACTCCACCTCACTGTTTTTTCATTTCTTGCTCATCCCTTATACCTATTCTCTAATCAAAGCTTAGATCACACAGTACAGAAATGGCAACTACACACTTATGTCAAAAATTGCTCAAAGAAAGCAAGAAAATAGGATTCTTACATGTCTGTGATGATAAGTTAGTTTATAGGTTCTGCTTTAGAAAAAATAGCCTTCAAATCTCTGTCTAAATACAACCAAAATTTACTTCCTGCTAATCATTTGTTCCCAAAACAGGTTGGCAGGACTTTGTTCTTTGCACTTACAAAAGGACCTAGGCAAGTAGAGGTTGCATCTAGGAAAAGGGAAGTACAGAATTACACAATCATGCACTGGTTCTTAAAGGCCCTGCCCAGGAGTAACTCAAGTCACTTTTGCTCCATTATGTCAACCCAAAATTGCATGGGGACAGGAAGGTGCAATTCTACTGTTGGCCTAGAAAGAGAAGCAGAAATGCTTGGCCAAAAGCAACAAGGAATATTGTTCAAAGTTATGAACAAACTTAATTTAAAAGGCTTTTATTTAAAAGTCACCTTATTGAATGTTTATGGAAGGTTAAAACAACAGATAGCATTTACACTTGGAAATTAAAGAAAACACCAAGCTGGGCAGGCATGTAATTGGTAGTGCAATAGATATATCATGAGTATATATTTATAATTTTATCAAATAAGTTCCCTCAAGAAAAATAAATGGCTATCTTGATACATCAATTAATGTGTACTTTCTTTTCCACTAATTGGAGTAAATTTCTTGAAAAAGGTCTTCAATCAGGTTATTTGAGAAAGGATAAGAAGCAAGCAACCGATGTGCTTTCTGAACTACTTTCACACTTCCTTATTCTTGGGGCAATCAACCCAAAGCTGTTATCATCTAAAAGATTTATGAGAAATGTGTGAATTCTCACTTCATATATGATTATCAATTTGCATTTAAGAAAATCAGAATGTTTATAGATGCCAGAATGTTTTCTTCATCATGAACCTAAGGTGATATCACTAGATGTAATTTTTATGTGAAATAATTTTGGAAACTCCATCATAGATAGAAGGTACACATTTTTCATAATTCTTTTTATGTGACTTATTTTCACTAGACAAAAATATGGAGTAAATTGACACTAGGTACAGTTTGAAGGGATTGAATATATGTAAGTTTTAGTGTGGATATCACAAAAGATGATAGAATTGCATGATTTTATATCTCAGCTTTCCCTTCCCACTTACCCACCACACATAAAGGAAAAAGATTATTAGAAAAGATTAACTTACTGGCTTCACCCTACAATATTTCAGTTAAACTATTATCAATAACTGTTCATTGAATCCATACATCTTATCAAGAAACTTACCAGGCATTTAGAAGACATAGGTAAAAAATACATATATTTAATTTCTGCCCTTGGGTGTATTTTTACAACATTTTTCTCCCTGCATGTTTACATGTCTACTCTTTGGGGGTTGCTACTCATCTTGTTTATGGTGATTGTTGCATGGTGTAGAGGCAGCCAATAGAACACATGATGGACCTTTGTTCTTTGAGACTGGCTCCAATAGTACAGCCTGTTGCAATTTTCTAGGGTGTTGAGGGGAGTAAATCATCTTCTTTTAGGACCTAGAAGTCATAATGCTACGTGGAGGGAGGGAATAGAAAGTGCAGTGATAGCAATCTCTCTGGGGCAATGAAGAAGAGAAGCAAGCAGATTGTGGGCTTGTTTTAACAATGGGTGATGGAGGTAATAAGTACAGATGGGATTTTTGGTTTGACCTTAATTCTGAAGAGCCTCAAGAGGCTGCTGATATTGTATATAGTTCATTGTTTTCATTTCTTTGGAATCTTGTTCTATAACCTAGAGTCTTGACCTGTCACATAAAAGCATGTTTAAAAAGAAGAAAAAGAAGAAGATTGCGTCGGCACTTTTGTGCTTACTTTCCTGGAATAGAAGTAGAAAAGGTGTAAAATGGTTTCAGTTTATGTAAACAAATAGTATTTCAATGAACATAAGAAGTTGCTGTACTTGATTAGAAAGAGGAAAGATCTGATTTTTTCCCCTACCATATCATTTGTTACTAATTGGCTTAAAAAATATATATATATATATATATATATATTTCTTTTCTATAAGCCTAACTTTGTAACTATTGAATAAGAATGAGAAGTAAAAAGCAACTTCCATCTAATTGATCAGGCATCTCCTCAACCACTCAGTATGTGGTAGAAGGAAAAACAAGGCTTGAAATTTAGGGTACTCTTTTTGGCACCTCTAACTACTTCTATATCAAATATTAAAAGTTGCACAGAAAGACAAACCACTGAATATTCAAAACATATAGTAATAAAGGTATAAATCATGCCAGGAGGTACAGATCCTGATCTGCTGAAGTTCTGACGTGAGGGAAAATGGATAACAGACTATGACTTTGTGACATGTTACAGTAATGAGAACTTCAGCACTATGATTATTTTTTCTTTGTTATATATTTATTTGCATATATTTACTGTTTTCTTTGTCTTCATCTTTTTGCATTTTCCTCTCTCCTCTCTCCATCCCATCCTTCCTCCCTACTTCCCTCTTTCTCTCAATATTTTGTGTAAAGATTATTGGTGTTTAATTTTATAATTTTTGCTTAGATTACTAAAAGTAGAAAGCACTGTTACTTTTTTTTAAAGATTTTATTTATTTATTCATGAGAGACAAAGAGAGAGAGAAGGGCAGAGGCGAACAGAGAAGCAGGCTCCCCATGGAGCAGGGAACCTGATGTGGGACTTAATCCCAGGACCCCAGGGTCACGACCTGAGCCAAAGGCAGACACCCAATCGACTGAGCCACCCAGGTGCCCCAGACTGTTAACTATTTTAAAGGAGCAGTTAATATCATTTAGAGATGGATGCCATGTATGTCACCCAGAGATGGATATGTTAAGTGTCTGTACTTTGAAAGAGGATGATGGCATTCTGAACAAAGGGTAGTTACATGCAGTTAAGAGCAAGCGCTTTTGTTTTGTTTTGTTTTGTTTTGTTTTGTTTTGTTTTGTTTTGTTTATAAGGCCAAAAATAATAGAAGGGCATGTGTAGATGCTAAACAGTCATTAAAGAGGTGGACAGTGCTAGTCTTATGCTAGCATGTCTCAGTTCCAAACCTACTCTTTGTTTTGTGATGGGAATTGGGATTCAACAATGTCCTTCTCTCCTTCGCCAGCTGGATCCCCGGTAGATTTAATGAATAATTGAAGGTTTTCAAAGGAAAGTGAGAGCCTGAAATATGGAGAAAGGTATTTCATCTTTGTGGATTGTTACTTGTCTCTACTAAGGTCACTACAGCAATAATACAGTTGATTTCAGTTTTCAGGATTTTTTCCCCCACATTTCAGAAATTGCCTTACTACATACCTTAAAAGACAGAATTACCAGCCACCCAATTATGCCCCCCTCACTTGACTATAACCAATTCAAGGGCAGGTACCATGACTTTTTATCTATGTTAATCTATAGTTTTTGTTAAATCAGCAAACAGCAGATTTGATTCCCATCTGGTATGAAGTAACTGTTTGTTGACTTAAATTAAAATGAGAAAAAAAGAGGCACCTCAGTGGCTCAGTCAGTTAAGCATCTGCCTTCAATTCGGGTCATGATCCTGGGATCCTGAGATTGAGCCCCCTTCGGGCTTCTTGCTCAGTGGGGAGTTTGCTTCTCCCTCTCCCTCTCCCTCTGCTGCTCCCCATGCTTGTGCTCACTCTCTCTCCTTCTGTCAAGTAAATAAATAAAATCCTTATAGAAAAATAAAAGTAAATGAGAATAAATTAGCTACATAATGGCTTTCTTTTCTTTTCTTTTCTTTTTTTTTTTCCCACACTGTTATATTCATTCATTAAACCGATGTCCACAATAGTCAAAATATGGAAAGAGCCCAGATGTCCACTGACAGATGAGTGGATAAAGAAGATGTGGTACACACACACACACACATGCACACACACCCTGGAATATTACTCAGCCATCAAAAGAATGAAATCTTGCCATTTGCAATGATGTGGATGGAACTAGAGGGTATTATGCTAAGCAAAATAAGTCAGGGAAAGACAAATACCATATGATTTCACTCATATGTGGAATTTAAGAAACAAAACAGATAAACATAGGAGAAGGGAAGGAAAAATAAACTAAAAACAGAGACAGAGGCAAATCTTATAAAAGACTCTTCACTATAGGAAGCAAACTGAGCGTTGCTGGAGGGGAGGTGGGTGGGGAAATGGAATAACTGAATGATGGGCATTAAGGAGGGCACTTGATGTAATGAGCACTGGGTGTTATATGCAAGCAATGAATCAATAAATTTTATCCCTGAAACTAATAATACATTGTATGTTAACCAAATTTAATTTAAATAAAAAAAAATTTTAAAAAACAGATATTCATGTAGGGCCTTCCATGATGAGCAAGGCATTCTCTTGGTTTGTGTAATTCCTTGGTTAATAAGATTTATATTAATATGAATATGAGAAAATACAAATCAAATTACATTTCTTGCCATTTACATCACTAATATTTTATTAGAATCTCTATGCTGGCTAAACCACAGATTTATTTTTAAATTATGAATGATTACCTAATGTTCAGGTAAATTATTCTTTCAAATACTATATCTCATTGTGTTTATTTTTGATAGGTAATGATTCTTACCATGCTAAAATAAATAAAGGTAAAAATAGGTAGTAGATTTTGATTACTGAGGAACTGAGGTTAAAAGCTAGCTATTTACTTTTGTATGAGATCGATAAGCTTATTTAATGTTTTTATTTTTTAATCTTTTTTTTCTTTGTTTCAGGTTGAAAAGTTTCTATGCACGTATCTTTGAGCTCCTTCGTTCTTTCTTCAGCTCTGTTGAGTCTACTAATGAACCTGTCAAAAGCATTATTCATTTCTGTTACTATGTTTTTGATTTACAGAATTTCCTTTTGACTAATTCTTACTATTTCCATCTTTCAGCTTCCATTATCCATCTGGTCATACATGTTGTCTACTTTGCCCATTAGAGCCTAAACATACTAATCATAATTATTTTAAAGTCCCTGTCTGGTAAATATAATATCCATGTCATATCTGAATCTGGTTCTGACAATTGGTTTGTCTTCAGACTTTGTTGTTTCTTGTCTTTTGACATGTTTTCCAATTTTGTTGTTGTTGTTGTTGAAAGTTGGACATGTATTGGATAATAGGACATGTATTGGCTAACAGGTAAATAGACATTCAATATGATAATTTATGTTAATCTGGCTAAAAGTTGGGACACATCCAACGTTTGTTGTAGTTATAGATACCAGAGACTTTAATTTCCTTTAATGTCTTTATTTTGGTCTCCCTTCCTGACGTTGGGGCTTTGCTTTGTACTGCTTCTTGGGAGGCCCTGTATCCTGCAGCTGTAATCCATTACTATTATACTGTTGGTATGGTAGTAAAGGGGGAGAAGGAGTCTTCTATAACCCTCTGATTAAGTCATAGTCTCTTATTGAGTCTGTGTCTCAGGAGTATAGCCTTTATAAGTGTTTCTGCCTCCTCTAAGGGAGGCTAGCTTTTCTCCCTCTTCTCATTACTCCTTTCTTTAGCTGCAACATACTCAATCTATTTACTCCAATGTTCCCTGTGTTGACTATGGGTCCCCCCCCACCCTTAGTTGAGTCAGGAAAGCTGTAGGAGGCTAGAATGAGATGGAGTCCCTTTACCCTAGCTAGGATAAGGGTGCAATATTGCCGATTGGTAACATCCTTTTCCCTGGAAGAGCAGGCTTTTATCAAGGAGAAGGATTTGGGAGAGTTTCACAGAGGTTACTCTTATCTTTCCATTGCCACAGTCACAAGGAGGATCATTCTTTTTTTTTTTTTTTTTTAAAGATTTTATTTATTTATTTATTTGACAGAGATAGACAGCCAGTGAGAGAGGGAACACAAGCAGGGGAGTGGGAGAGGAAGAAGCAGGCCCCCAGCAGAGGAGCCTGATGTGGGACTCGATTCCATAACGCCGGGATCACGCCCTGAGCTGAAGGCAGACGCTTAACCGCTGTGCCACCCAGGTGCCCCACAAGGAGGATCATTCTTAATACTGGCCATAAGAACCTAGTGGAGTTCCTAGAGGAACTAATGAAAGAGTGGGGTCCCACAATGACTGTTGCTCTAGTCTATACTCAGCCTTTTGAGAATTAGTAAAAATTAATTATTAGATAATTTCTTACTGTTCCTTTCAACTTATGGTGCCCAGCGGCTTCTGTTCCAGGTAAGCAAATCCTGGATTTTATATCTCTGTGGATGAACCTGTCCATCCAGATTTCATGGTGGCTGTTTGCCTTGCGACTTCAGTTCTCTACCAGGTCCAAGAAAAGTCACTGATTTTTGTTTGTTTGTCCAGCTTTGTCTTGTTTTAACAACAGGTGTGTTAACTTCCAAACTCTATATATCAGAGCTGAAGTAAATACCCCATCTTTAAAAGGGGGGTTAAAAATATATTTTACAAAGGATAGAGTATTAAAGTTGAGAATGAAAATAACTTATTTTTATAAACTATTAAATGTTATGCAAATGTTTGATACTCTTGCCAGATTTAAATTAAAAAATGTTTTAACAATTGGTAACCTTCCTTTTTTCTCTCCCACTCAAAGTGAGTGGATAAGTACTTGCTTTGGTTCTTTCTAACATGATAGATGACTGTTTTTCTTAGACGTTTAGTCAATAATTTTTTAGTAGGGACTTTCATCTTGTCTTTAAATATCCATCAGAAACTGTGACCATTCTTTGTTCACTTTTTTAGTGCCTGTGTTGAAACTACTAGAAACAACACTCTGTAATCATAAAAATCAATAAGGCTTTTGATCTAACTCCTTCCAATGTCACTTCCCCATCTGGAGTTTTAGGTGCCTTCAGGATTCTTCTGATTGAAAGTATTTCTTTTATACATATGCTTTTTGCTTCTGTTACTTGAGGGGATGATTGATCCAGATCAACTTGTCAGCATTTCTTTTTATTTGGTCAGCAGGATACCTGTTCTTTTCGTACAATTCTGGAAATATTTCTCAACTTCATAGAAATATAGATTTAAGTTGCTTGCGGTAAGTTTGAACATAAAATTGTGACTTGTGATAATAAAAACAATAAGAGAGTTAGTCCAAATTAGCATGGTAAAGTAGAGAGGTAATGGAACCCAGATCCAATAAACCAGCTGTGTGTCTTGGGCAAACAGTGCACCTCTCTGAAACTATTCCCTAAAATTAAAAGAAGTGTTCAGCTTGGAAATCTGTCTGATTATTTAACAAACATATGTTGAGAACCAACTCTTTGCCAGACACCATTCTAAGTACTAGGAATACTGTGATGAAGAACAAAGGCAAGGTTCTTGCACTCATGGAGATTAATTGTAGGGAGATGAGGTTAATAAATAAGGAAAAAAGAAGTGAAGATTGAAGAAAATAACATGTGGTTATTAGTATTCAATGAAGGATTTAAGTAAGGTGGTTTGATAGACTTGTTGGGTGCTACTTTAGATAAGGTGATTAGGGAAGGCCTAATGTCTACATGACCAGGAGTCAGCTCATAAAGATAGAAGAAATGCTAGTACAACTCCTAAGGCAGAAATAAAGTCAGCATAATTTAGACCTCCTGGAGAAGACTAGTTTTGCCAGAGGGTAGTGAGCAAGAGAGAAACATTATAAACTGAAAAATAGAGAGGGCTAGGGTCTCATTACATAAAAATCTCTAAGTTAGGTAGGGAGTTTAGATTTTATTGCAAGTTTGATCAGAAGCCATTGACAAATTCTGTTTCAATCCCATAATATACTATTGCTTCTTTATTCCTTACCCTCATTCTTTGAAAATACAGAGGTTAAAATATGCTTACATGATAACAAAATAGCAAAGCTGCATTATATCTGTGAAATGTTTTCCATTATAAAATACCTTTAAATTGATTATCTCACTGGTAGATTACTAAAGATTGTAATCTACCAATAAGATAATTGATTTGGAGGTATTTTATAATCTGTGTAAAGATTTGTATATAGGTATGATCTTTTGTAAAAGTTGTATTATTTGTTTTATACATGAAAAGAAGTCTAGCTTATGATTTTTAAATGATGTGTCCCAAATGATTGAATCAAATAGTGTTAGAGATGAGATCTGAACCTAAATTTTTAGGCACTAAGTACTAAGCTCCTTATGATAACTACACTGCTTAGACTACAACCTAGAATTCATCTTTAATTCTCTAATTCTCCTTGGGCCAGAAGGCAAACCAAAGCATTCTCTTCTCATGATGATGAGAGTGGTAGGAGAAAAAGAGTTGAAACCCATGATGCTTCTTAAAGACCAGGCTTGGAAGTGGTACTCGGTTGCTTCTGCCTACCTATGATTAGCCAAAAAAAGTTTAAATGACAAACCTATAGTTAAGGAGTAAAAATTTGGATCAACAAGTTAATCTATATGCCATTGGTAAAACTATTTCTGAAACATTACTGGAGTTTTAAGTAATAACAAAACACTTGTTTAGTAGAGGTTTGTAAGTATGTGAAATATTTTCACATGCATTGTATAGTTATCCATATTATCCCATTTGATCCTCAGGCAATACTGTAATGTACAAATTTTCACCATTTTACAAATGAGAAAACTAAAGATCAGAGAGGTAAAATACATTTCCCAAATAACTCAGTTATATTTGAAAAGGCTTGGAATCTACTATTTACCCTTGTTTAGATTCTAGCCATCTCCTCCCTCCTTTTATATGGCAACATAATATCTCCATAACTTAATAAAACAAAACAAAACAAACTTTGGAAATTAACATGTTATAAATTGCCTGTCCATGAACTAATTGTTGCATACTTAGTGATAAATATGTGTTCAAGTTACTAATAAAACTTCATTTTGTAAATTTCTCAGTGATTTTTACAGTCTGTTTTGATAGATGATGCTGTTATTATTGAACTCAAATTCTTTGACAACATCACTGCCAAATCAATAACCTTCCCAATGTATCATGAAGTGGTCTGAAGGAGATTCCTAAGTAAAAGTACCTCATATGAAAGTATTATGACGATACTTGTGTCTAGAAGCTAGGTAATAAAAAGGGATTTTTTTTTTTTTTTTGCAGTAAAAATGGTATGTCAAAAGATTAGATTTGGGATTATAAAACAAAGTTCTGTCCTTGTTCTGGGTCCTTATCTTAGCAATTATTTAGCAAAACTTACTGGGCTCCTTCTAATATATAAATTCCTGTCATTTGAGTAAGATATGTGATATAGGATTTTTCAATAAGGACATCATTTTCGAATGTAGTGAAGAATGGGATGTTTGTCATGTTTTAACTGTAAAGAAATAGCTATATTACCATCAAATCTGCAGCATCATGTAGGGAAGGGGAATTTCTTTCAAGCACGAAAGGGCTCCAAATGACTTTCTCTCCTGTTCTTCACCTGAGTTTTTGTCTTAGTCAAGCTACACTGTCTGTGAAGGAGGTTGACCAGGACCTAGGGCAACCTGCAACTGTGGTTAGAGGTGCAATGGTAGGAGGCTTTAAAAACTGCACCAAATATTCAGTTTCTTATTTTAAAAATTTTGCTCTCTCTAGTATTTGAGGCAAAGTTCATCTCATCTTGCTACTTCCTTGACTCTGCTCCAGAGCATAATTCACAAATAAAAGTAGCTTGAAAACTCTTTTTTAAGTGTAGTTAAATCCATGATTTGAAGGATCAGTCATGGTCTGTTTTTCCATTATTTTCACAGTACCTAGCAAGTGTCTGACACCTGGTAAGCAATCATAAATATTTAATGAATTAAATCAGTTAACTTGTGTGAAGTTTACATAAGGGATAAGGAATGAATACAAGTCTAGTGGAAATTATTAGTGTTCTGCTTTCATAAAAAAATTATAAAGGAAAATAATACTTAAATATAAGGTTTCAAAATGTCTATTAGTTATCATGGATTACAACAAAAATAGAATTCTCAAATAAATAAAAGAAATAAACAGTTTCCTTGAACAGAAAAATGTGATTATTTGTGAGACTTGGAAGAAGATATAAAATAAAGCTCCAACAGCACCGTTGTAAAGAGTGACTAGCAGGGTGGCGCCTGGGTGGCTCAGTTGGTTAAGTATCTGCCGACTTGGGTCATGATCCCAGAGTCCCAGAATCAAGCCCCACTTCAGGTTCCCCGCTCAATGGGGAGCCTGCTTCTCCCCCCACGCCTCACTTCGCTCATTCTCTCTCTCTCTCTTGCTCTCTCTCTTAAATAAATAAATAAGATCTTTTTAAAAGTCACTAATGAATCCCTTCTTGCACATGGGTTCTGACCTAGGGGAAGAGTTTTCCTCCTCTGTGTGCACTCACATCACTGTGCCTCCTCCCTCTGCGCCTCACTCCTTTCTCCTTGGTTTATGCTACCCACCCTTCTCTTTCAAGGCATACAAGGTCTACCCACATTCCTGCATTACCCAGGGGATTTTTGCATTGTAATCTTCATTGTATCTCATTGCCATTGTCTGATTATCACCACAGGAAATGATAATATGCAGAGATGGTATTTCAGATGCCTCAGCCAGTGGCCCCATTACAGAGATTACCCTTACCCATGTACACAGGTTGTGGAAGTGACACAATGGAAAGAAAAATGACATAAACAAAAACCCACCCACCATTTGAGAGTGCTGCAAGAAAAGCAGGAGCTGTGGAGGATTTACAGGGTTTGAAAGAGTAGGAATTAGATTCAAATGCCAAGAAAGAACTTGTAAAGATTTAAGGGGTTTTCTGTTGCCAGGGGTACAGTTCCTGTGTTTGGGAAGTCAGGAAATTGTAGGACATTGAGTCCAATTTAGGGATGGATAGAGCCATATGGGTGATTGCAGAAGCTTTGGGATTTTAGTTGTTTCTGAAATAAACATGGCTATAAAATGATTAGATTAGTACTGATGGTTTCTTAAGGGAAATTGGGTAATCAATTCTAATTACACCTTCCTTTTTAGGATTAATTTGTTAAACAGTCTGTTAAGAGTCAGCACGTAGGCCAAGGGATGGGCCAGTCTTACCAGGAGCATAAGATGCTCTACAGACCTCTGTAAATCTTCTTTGGGGTTGTTCCTGTTAAGGGGAATAGTGACAAGGAAAGACAGAGCTTTGTGTATCTCCTAAGTATGAGAACAAGAGTTACAGCTAGAAAAGGAGCAATATTGTGGCAAGTACTTGCTCCTCTAAATAGTTTTCCAGCTTGAAAACCTGCAAATAATTACAGTTTCGACTTTAACTTTGTACTGTTAATATTTTATGGTGTGTGGTTACAAGCACAAAATCAGACAAATCCAGAACCATGGGTATGTATCCAGATACTTCTTAGTTGTGCTCTTAAACAAGTAACAAACTCTGGGCTTCAGTTTACATATTTCATAACTGGGGAACTCTACCAACATAGAGTTCTAATGAAGATGCGGTATTTTATGTAAAACATTTAGGAAAATGCCAGACATGTCGTTTTTTAAATATTATTATGCTTATTACTATAAATAACTGTTATCTTCTTTAATTAAATAGCCCTTCCAGAATATGACTGAATCATTTTTCTATTTTTAGTGTAAGCTATACTTGGTCATAGTGTACTGGTAATTATTTATGGAGATCTCTAAAGAAGATGACTGGGCTTTGTTTTTGTTTTTGCATCAAAAGGAGAAAATTAAGGATTTGTTTTTAACTGTAGATATTATATTTCAGATCTGATACTTAGATCTAATATTTCAAGAAACTAACTTAGAGATTATTTTGTATTTGTAATAAATGCTAAACAAGAAGGTGTATTATTGTTTAGAGATTCTAACCCTTACCAGGAAAGTCAAGTAGCTAAAACAACCACCAGAGTCCTCTCTGTAGGGTATTTCAGAAGTGAACCAATTAAGAATTATGTATTATAAGAACCATTATTGAATTTTGGGTATTGTTCCTTTAAAATTATTTTGATGCATTATTTAGTTTTGATATTTAGTGTTATGTTTGCTAATGTCGACATAGTCCAAAATTTCTGTTTAATTTTCTCCTTCTCTCTCTCTAAGAAGACATTTACTTTTGTACAAATGAGTGGATTTAAAATTTTTCCACTGACTCCAAACTTGTGTTATGGTTAAAGAATAGGGCTTGCACAGCTTCAATGTTTTAAACTATTTTAAACTGAATTAAGCAATTGCTGTTGCGGGTTTTTGAAATGTTTTGAGGTCACCGACAAAGAAAGTACCTGTTTATACAATAAAAAGTTTAATACATACCTCTTAATGTAAAAATACATTTAGACCATCATGATCACATAGGAATTTCTATTGCTAACCCATCCCCCCAAGGAATATCAATTTGGACACTATCTGTGTATGAAAATTCACAATATTGATTAAAGGGCATAATTTTTATGACAATTTTATCATCATAGAGCGGTACTGAACTTAAAATCTTGGTCTCTCAATTCCGCTGGCCTGGATTTCAGCATGAGCTCCATTAATTCCCAATCATACAATCTTGGAGAAAATTAGCTCCCTTTATTTATCTTTAAAATGAAATTCAGAGTACTTTAGAGAAATACATGAATTAATCACTATAAAATTGTAGACTAGTCTTTGGCACAGTATAAGTACTAATTAAATGCAACTATTATTAATACTCTGTATGGAATTCTTCAAGGGAAAATATCATGTAATTTATCCTGTAAAATGGTCATCCATTTGCTTTGCCTAATATATATGTGCCTATATTTTCATTTTTACTGGTACTTCAAGTCTATTTCAAAAATCATGTAGATTTTACTTTTTGTCACACAGTGAGAGTTTTATCTTAATAAATAAACCCAAATTTGATGTTTTAACTGATACAGTTTGTCTTGAATCTGTTTTGTCAGCTTATTTATGCTTTGGTTTTTAAATCTGCTTGCTTCCTTGTTTTATGCACGCCCACACACGCACACATATATATCTTTTCTAACTTTGGGATTTACATTAGTTTTAATTTTTTAACAAAGTTATCCTTAGCCTACATTTTTCTAGTTGATAAAATTAAGAAAGACATATTTTTGAGTAACCTATGTAACAAAATAATTTAATGTGCTTTACTTTTGCTATATCCCAACCAGCCGAAAAACTTTCTCAGTGATCTGTCATTTTAGATACAGAGAATTTTTCTTATATTTAACATATACCATCTATTTTTGTACAGATTTATAAAAAGGATTGCAAAATTTTGCTATTATCTTTTCTTAGCAGTTACAATTAATTACTTAAATGTTATTGCTCTCCTTCTTTAGCTCTTACCTTTATCTTTTTTTAAGATTTATTTATTTATTTGAGAGGGAGGGAAAGAGAAAGAGCACGAGTGGGCACAGGGGGGGAGAGGCAGAGGGAGAAGCCGACTCTCCACTGATCAGGGAGCCTGGCATCATGACCTGAGCTGAAGGCAGACACTTAGACTAAGCCACCCAGGTGCCGCTGTTTTATCTTTTTTATTAGATACGTGTTATACTCTAGATAAAAAGGTACAAGACTTAATTTTTAACATTATGTACATAAGAATATTTTTATTTTGTGTTGAGTCCACACAAGAAAAACTACATAGCAAGACTTGACATTTTGAGGTCATATCTTTTTCCACTCACTATTTTGAAAACTGTGTCTTGTGAATTCTGGCATTTACTTTGTGCAACATTATAACCACAACTGACTTTTCTTTGTTCATTAGTATCCATGTGTTTGTCTCTTTTTCCATTCCTGATTGCATAAATAATGTATCTCTTAACTTTGTAGTTCAAAATTGTATCATAATAGATCCTTTGTATTAATATTTCTGAACAAACCATGAAATCATTTATCAATATTTTTTTTAGCTTAAGTTTTTTAGTTATTTAGTCATTTGCTTCTGGTAAAGAAAGTAATGGTATCTTTTCACTTTTTTATTTAACTGTATATTTATCCTTTTTCTTTCAACATTTTAAATTATTTACCCTTTATTCTCTGCATTCCAGGAGGAATTCTCTTATTTGTCTTCCAGTTTAGTGATTCAATTTTCTGTGGCATCAAATTTTCTCCTTTTTTCCTACAATGCAGATTTTTCCCTACTCTTATCTTTCACTTATCTCATTACCTTTTAATCTCCTCTGGTTCATTTCTTATGACTTTATTTTTCTCATACATAACAGCAAGTGATTAAGAATGCAAACAACAGGGGCGCCTGGGTGGCACAGCGGTTGGGCGTCTGCCTTCGGCTCGGGGCGTGATCCCGGCGATCTGGTATCGAGCCCCACATCAGGCTCTTCTGCTGTGAGCCTGCTTCTTCCTCTCCCACTCCCCCTGCTTGTGTTCCCTCTCTCACTGGCTGTCTCTATCTCTGTCAAATAAATAAATAAAATCTTAAAAAAAAAAAGAATGTAAACAACATTCTAAATTTTTTCTTTGCGTTATATAATTTCAGAAGTAATTTCTTCTTGTGAGTCTTCTAGATACTAATACACTATCCTATAATGTAGACCTTTTTTTCCATATACTCTTCTTGTTTTTATATTGTGGTTATAACTCATTGCATTACTTAGGGTAAGCTAAGTGGTACAGAAACAGAACCAAACAAATTACTGAACACAAAAGAAATTTATATTTTGCTCTCAAAACAATAGTTGACAAATGTACAGGGTGACAGATCATCTCTCCTCCATGACTTTATTCAATGACCCACACTCCTATTTTGTATTTCTCTACTAATGCATAAATCTTTCTTGTTCTCTCTAGGCACCTGACAGGAGAATAAAAAACAAAGGACTGAGTGGATAAGAGGTTTCAACTGACCATAACAGGAAATGGAACACACCATTTTTGCTCCTATGCTATTGATGGGGGACTCAGTTACATGGATACATCTAACCCTGAATGAGTCAGTAATGAGGCCATCTATGTGTGTCAAAGATAAGGAAAGGGGTTGGGTTAACAGCTAGCAGTCTCTAAGAAACTCTCAAACAAGGCAATATATGATCTGTCAATATATAAACCAGGTTGAAGTAGACTCAGTAGGGTATCTCTAGAAATAAGTAGTAATTTGCAACACTGCCCCTTTAAACCTCTTGGTAAGATCATTCGTCACCCATGCATAAAATCTCAAATCTATTCCATAGTTTTTCCAGTCATTTGCAAATACTAGCAAATATCTTAGTCTTTGATTGTTAAATAAATACTGTCTATGCTAATATCAAAAAGTAAATTTTCATCCAATTTAAAACTGCTTTCTTACTCATCTTAAGCATGACTTATGATTAGAGGTCTATAGTGAAGGGAGCAAGTGTTGGTCTTTTCCACTATTCCTCAGGCAAAGAGTAGCAATTATTAGTAACTATTGGTTTTACAGAAATCAAGAGTCACATTGTTAGTTCTCTAGATGGAGGACATTGTGATATGCAAAGATCCAAGCCAGTTTCTGATTTTTAACAGAATTTAGGCATTTGAATTTGTTCTCTATTGAAGTGCAATCTTGTGTGTGTGTGTCTGTGTATGTGTGTGTGTGTGTGTGTGTGTGTGTTTCTCAATTTCTTTGTTCTATGTAAATCTGAATGACTACAATTCATGGTGGGGAGTACATTAAATGTTCAGTAGGATTCCTTCCTATCTGGATTTTTCATGTTTCCTCTTAGCCTCCTGGTTTTAATCAAGATACAACTTATTGGAAAGCTCACATTCTCATTAGCACCCCACAACTCCTCCCAGTTACTACTGACTTTTCTTCAGAATCTTGCCTCTCCTACTAAGTTCTTCTCTGGGATATGCAACCTCTGTCTAAATGCAGAAATATGGCAGGTGTAATAGGACTCAGGGCTGTGGAAGTATTATTGCTCAGTTTCTAGAATCCATATATACTGAGTCAGATGATAGATATTAGGAGTGTTATGAAGCATAACCATAGGTTTCACATAATAAAAATGGTATTTCGTAAATGATGCTTGGATATGCCATAACATGAAGCCTGAAAATTTTTCTTAATCCAGATTCATATGCCTTATCATTGGTGCAAGTTTCTTTTTCATTAAATTTTCTGACAGCCTTAATTTTAAATACTTTTATGAGTTTTCATCTTTGGTGATTTCACAGGTATTTTTTAAGTGAGTACCTTGTCCTTTTTTTGTTCAAATGCTAGTATATAGTATATTAACACAGTGGTGCATGTATATAATTTACAAGTAAAAATAAAATTTCTAACTGAGTAAGTATGCTATAGTTTGTCTAGATTTTATTGCTGTTGGATTCACAAACAAAAATGAGCACACTGTTCTAAATTATAGCTTTATCTAGTTTCTCATCAGACTTATCGAAGGCAGTCTTGCTCAAAGGGTTTGTCAAATTAATGTCAACTGGCAAATTTTTTTTAATGGTCCACAAAGAAGTAATACAGAAATTCAAACAAGCGTTTACAAATGCTTATAGAAACTGGCATTGTTGCAGTATCCAAGTATGTAATTATTTTCCCAGAAATTCATTTTTTACACAAGCATTCTTCTGTAATGCACAGGGGGAAAATAGTCTTTCACCACAGATAGTTTGAGAAGTATTGTCCTGGAGATATTCAGCACTGATCCCATTACATTTCATTTCCTTGTTTTTCTGAGTCAACCTCTGTGTTTAGGCTTCCTGGATCATTCATCATTAGCCAGATTTTTATCTCCAAACTGCACTATACATCCATTAATCTAACCCGTCTTGCATTCTTCATCATCCCAAACTCTTTCACTGGGCTGTCAGCAACATATGTTCTGTTGTCAAGACTCCCTATATCCTCAGCCTCTTTTCTAAATATTTACAAAATCACATTGATCTATCCCAGCCCTATCACTCTCTAAAGTACATTGTTCCCACAATTTTTTTCTGTCACTTTCTTTTTTTTTTTTTTAAGATTTATTTATTTTGAGAAAGAGAGAGAGCATGTGCGAGAGTGGGGGGAGGGGCAAAGGGAGAGAATCTTCATAGACTCCCTGCTAAGCACAGAGCCTGCCTTGGTGGCTTGATCCCACAACCCTGAGGTCATGACCTGAACTGAAACCAAAAATCAGACACTTAACTGACTGAGCCACCCAGGCACCCCCCTCTGTCACTTTCATAAATATTCTCTATGCATTGATTTTTTTTCCTATTGACATATAAACATGATCTGATTTCCTCCATCTAAAATATCTATCTATCTATCTATCTATCTATCTATCTATCTATCTATCTATCTATCATCTATCTATCTATCATCTATCTATCATCTATCAACTATTTATCTTCTCTTTCTCTCTCATACACATCTATCTCATCTTTAATCTGTAATCATCTGTCTATTCTGACCCCACGTTCCTTTTCAAACACTGCCTCATTCCACTCTTCTGTTCATCGAAAGAGGAAAGAAAGAAAGAAAGAAAGAAAGAAAGAAAGAAAGAAAGAAAGAAAGAAAGAAAAAGAAAAAATGAGGGAGAGAAGAAATGAGGGAGGGAAGGATGAGTGGAAGGAAGGAAGGAAGGAAGGAAGGAAGGAAGGAAGGAAGGAAGGAAACTTGAACAAACAATCTACCCTTAATGTCTGTACTTCCTCATTTTCTCTTTCCTCTTCACCTCATCTCTGTTACTACAGGGAACTGCTTTTGTCAAGAAAACCTATAATTCTTATTTTGGCAAATGTTTCTTTTCCATTCTCATCTTAATTGATGTCTCATTATCATGGTATAAAATACCACTTTCTATTCTTAAACCAGTTTATTCCTTTGTATTCTGCATTCTTTACTGTAAGCTATTTTCTCCTACCTTATTGCCCATTTCTTCTCTTGTCTGGTGCTGGATCCTCTTTTCATGCCATTCGAATCTAGGTGATGACTGCTTCAGTGCTCAATCATCAAATCTACTTCTCTCCTCTGAATATATCTTCCCCAGGTAACTTAATGCAATTCCATGACTGAAGATAATATCCGTATGCTGAGACTCCCAAAGGTCTATCTCTAGCCCTAACTTTTCATCTGAAATCCAGACTCATATATCCAATAGCTCCCTGGACATCTCCACTTAGATAACTGTAAATATATCTAATTCAAGACATCCCGATGGAATTCATGATTTCTTCCCCCTGAATGTCAGTGGTTTCCCAGGCTTCCCTTTCTTGGGAAATGGCACCAATACTAACTCAACTGCTTAAACCAAAAGCCTGAGAATCTTTATTAATTTTCACATGATTTCTTTCTCCTTTCCTTTGGCAAATATTTTCAGCTCTATCTCCAAAATATATCACGAGTACTTTCACTTTTCTCCCACTGTATGCCTGACATACTTGGTCTGATCATGATTATCTCTAGACCAGACTACCAAACTCTCTAATCCCTGTATGAGCACCTTTCCTCCACATTTCAAGCACCAGTCGGAGTAAATATTTGAAACATCCAACATTCAAAGAATCTAAAATACTCTGGAAATTTTTCTCTATACTTGTAATAACACCCAAATTCCTGGCAGTGGCCTACAAGCATTTAGTCTTCCTCTTCTCAGAAAGCACCTAAATATGGGTACTTCTTACTCACTACTACTATAATTGGCTCTTTCAGATAACTCAGGACACTTGTATTCGCTATTCCTTTTGCCTGTCATACTCCTCCCTCAGAACTCCAATGGAGGGCTTCTTAGTATTTATTATGTCTTATCTGAAAGCACACCTCCTAACTGGTCTCCCCTAGGCAATCAATTTAAAGGTATTTCCCCCATTGTTCATTTCACAGTGCTTTCTTCTATTTTCATCAAAGCATGTATCCCTAGCTGATAATACCTTGTTTTGTGTGAAATTTTTCTTTTTCTTGTTTGTGGCTAGTCCACCCTTTCTCAAACAAAGTTTATGCTCCTTAGTTCAGAGACAAAGTCTGTCTTCTTATGTACTATACTTAGAATAGGGTTTAGAATATAGTAAAGAATTGATAAATATTTTTTGAATGAATAAAATTTAGGAACAGCTGGATTGGCAGCTAATGCTCAGAAGACATTTTAAACAAGAAATCAGCTGTGTCATGTTTTATTTATATATTATCATTCAAATTAATTTTAGTATTTCCCTAGAGATTGATACAGTTGTGCTGATTTAAAATTGTCTCTAATTTGTCTACTAAAAGACAAGGAAGATGGGGGGGAAATGATGTCATGTAATGATTTCTGGTTGGCAAAGGAAAGGAAATAAAAAATATATTGAGCATCAAAAGTTCATTTCAAGTGCAGTTATTATAAATAAATGAAATCTACTTTAATAGACCTTGTAATTTCAAGGCGGTTAAAGGAAAAAAATATCATTTATTTTTACAGATTATTTGCCTTTAAACTCTAAGGACATGGAAGAGACTAAGTTTACTGACAATGCAAAAAATAAAGTAATTTCATTAACCATGCTAATTTAGATCCCTCTAAAAAATACCAAACTATATTTTACAACTTTTTCAATTACAATTAATCTATTTTTGAAGTTCTAATTAAATCCCTGAATAATAAAAATGTTCTTGTTTTACTTTTTAAAGAATTAGTGGTTGTTTCATTGACTGCAACACGAAACACACATTTGGAAAACCATTCCTGGATTCAGTAACAAAGTGTAAGATTTTGAATGATAATGCACTCTTTATGTAAATGTAAACTTTAAAATATGTATGTGCTGCTTTAAAATATATACGTGCTGCATTAATTGTATTCTCTTAAAATATTGTAAATTATCTATATATCTATATATCTCTATCTATATATCTCTATCTATATATCTCTATCTATCTATCTATCTATCTATCTATCTATCTATCTATATACATTTCCAGTTTAAGTGGTATGCATATTTTAAATTTGGGTTTGGGGACTCCGTAGCTCAGAAATTGATATTAGCACCTATTAGTATTGTTATTATTCAATTATTGGAAGTTTTGCTTTGTTTCATCAGAAAAAATGGCAATTGCCATAGTTCAAGTTATCATTATAGATTTCCTCTATGGTATCACATTTTACTCCCAGACTGTCTACTTCTGATTGTATGTGCTGATATGTACAGACATACTTAATGTGAATATGTTGAGATTTTACTTCAAATCATTCATATCTGTCTATAGTTCCTTAATACTTTGTTTGACTTGAAAAATGAAAAATTTATTTAAGCAGGGATATTATTCCAAATTATCAAAGACCATTACTCATACAACTTTATTATTTTTAGAAAAATGTATTTAGTCAGTGAACATTGTACACTGTACAAGCAGGAAAAACTGGAATTATCAGTAGATTCTTTAAGTAATACTAAAGCTCAGACACATATAATATTCAAAAATTTTACAGAAATCTCATGTAAAGTATTATCAAAGAAGCTATTAAAATACTTTAATTTCATCATATATAACTATTACTTAAGTCATGCAATGTATGAATTCATACAATATTTAAATTTTTAAAAATCATTTTTAAGTTACAGTATTATAAAGAAATCAGGAAATAACTAAACTTCTCATTTAATATACTTAAAAAAAAATTAACTGGGCATCAGGGTGGCTCAGTCAGTTAAGCAACTGATTCCTGGTTTCATCTCAGGTCATGATCTCATTGGTTATAAGATCGAGCCCCGCTACCTGCTTGAAGATTTTCTCCTTCTGTCCCTACCCCCACTCTCTCTTTCTCTCTTCTGTGTGTCTCTCTCTCTTTCCCTGTTTCCCTCTCTCTAAAACAAATAAATAAATCTTTTAAAAAAATTAACAAAAATTTACCATTATTGATAATGGCCAGAAAGTAGTCTCAATAGAAATCATTTTTTACATTATTCAGATATGATTCACTTCCATAGGTATGCCATTACTTATTTTCTTATTCTAATTTCCTGGGAATATTGGAATGCAACTTTAGTTGTATATTTCACATGTACTATATTTGATTTAAAGAAATCTTTAAATTCACGTTTTAGATAATCAAAATGCATCTCTTTTTAAAGATTTTTGTAGGTTTTTAGAACTTTTTATAAAAGTTTGTTGTGCAAGGATTTTCATACAATCTGAGAAAAATTTACCTAGTTTATTAATTTTTCTTTCCTCTTAAATAAACCGTGTCTCTTTCCTATAATAGCAGGACAACCAACAAGTAATCTTCGAATTCAGACAAGATGCCAAGAAATGAGAAGAAGGATTTCCCTGAGGCTCAATGGTGGTCAGAGGTGATGTTTTGATTACCCACTGAGCTGTGCCAGTGTTGAGCATTTGATCTTGAGTAGCACAGGCACCCATAGGTTCTCTCATATATACACTTAAGTTTATTTTTTTGCCCTGCCATTGATAATACGTGGAATCCTCTAAAGCCAGAGACTGAGGCAGGGAAGTTAAGAACAATGCTACAGATAATTCACCTTCTCTATACCCACTCTGGACAGCCTCTAGAGTGTCTCTTTTATCGTTTACTGCCTTAGATCTAGGCATTTTCTTCAGACTGTTCACAGCAATTGTTCTTGTGTATTAATTTTGAGGATCCTGTTTATTCCGTTATTTCAGGTATCTTATCATTGCCAACTTTGCTGCGTGAAAGAAGTTTGCTATCCTGATCATATCTACGGCCAATCTGTCTCCTACACCAAAAACTATCCTATTTACTCTTGTTACTCCCATCTCTTTGCTAAGGAATAGAAACTGCAACTAAAATCGGCCATACTTTCTTTTTAAACATACAATTTATTTACAGAGAGCTGGAACCAAAATTATGACATGAAACATAATGTTTTAGTAAACTATGAGAGTATAACTTCTTTAATAAAAGAGCTGTTAGATTTTTTTTTTTTTAAAGAAAGGGGTAATAGCAAGCATTTTAAAATATAACCCATGGTATATAGGAATCTTCTTAGTATTTCACTGCCTATTGAAGGACTAAACTAATATTCAGTTCATTACCCAGATACTTCTATGCCTCATTTCTCATTTTTCATTATGAAGGAAAATCAAAATATGATCATTTGGAGTTAGAATTATCTCACTTTGAAAAAAAAGGAACACATTTTTTAAACACAAATCCAGGTTAATAAAGCCCAAACAATAAAATAAAGTAAGCTAAAGACTTTTGAGGACCAAATTTTCGCTGCCAAGTATATTAAATGAACTTAAGCCTTAAAAAAAAGAAAAGTTGTTTTTAAGTAAAATGGTTTCATGTGGTTGCAATGAAAGGAAGTTTCCCATCTGTATCTGGAATTAATAGAATCTGGAAGAAGAAATTGATACAAAATGATTTTGCTGTTTGGCAATACAGACATAGATATATTAGATACCTCCAGACAAAAGCCACCCAGAAGCAAAGTACATTAAATGAAACAATGGTGAGTTAGAAAACTATTGTGAGCTGCAGAAAGAAGATGGAAAGTTGTAATGCATTTATACGAAGCCAGATACCTTAGCACATACTGGCAAGTGCTGCAGAGAACAAATTTAAGAATGCTCTGAGCTGGCTACCATGCCACTGTTCTTAAGGAATTCCTTCAGAATATACTGGTTTACAGACTTGATGATATTTTCAAGAGAGAAATAAATGTTTAGAAGTAGACAAGGACCCTGAAAATGCCAAGAAAGATGAAAATCTTTGTTGGTAAGTTCTTTGATAAGGGCATGATACAGTAATTTTTTTTTTTAAATAATGAAAAAAAAAGAGGATAGAATCATAGAGTCTTTAGAAAGAAGTCTTTAAAATTCAGTTTATCGGGATGCCTGGGTGGCTCAGTCAGGTAAGCGTCTGCCTTCAGCTCAGGTCATGATCCCAGAGTCCTGGAATCGAGTCCCACATCTGGCTCCTTGCTCAGTCGGGAGCCTGCTTCTCCCTCTGCCTGCTCTCCCCCTGCTTGTGCGTGTGTACTCTCTCTCTCTGACAAATGAGTAAGTAAAACCTTTAAAAAAAATTCAGTTTATCTAACCTCCCAAACATTAAACAAAGTTCTAGAGAAATGTGACTATATTTGTTCTGAAAAAAATATAAATTAAAAAAATGTCTGATAATAAGATTGACTCCAATATATCCATAGATCTCATTAAACATGACCCATCTTTTTTACCTGCATTTTTTGGTAATAATTTTTGAAGCTAAAAATGATGAGATTTTAGGTGATTTTTTTGTTTATTGTGTATTTGATGCTGTTGTTAAAATGTTAATTGCTTCAAATAAGTCAATTTGTTTTTACCTAGAACTGCTGCATGAAAAGCTGAATTTAAATAATTAATCCTGACAGTTAAGTATTACACGTAATTTGGTCCCAATGGATTTTGTATATCAAATTTTCTATTCAGAAACTGTAAGGAGAATATACTTTGACTGATAATATATATTTTTTAATGAATAGATACAAACACCTGCAAAATAAGCATCAGAAAGTAATTTTTAGTGAGTACAGAAAAGTGATTTATAAGTATAATTAAAGAAGTAGAAGTAATAATTTCTAGAACCTTTACTATTTACAAATATTAATTAACCTTACACTTAATCCACATATCATACTATGTAAGGATCACCAATATTTTTATTTTATTTTATTGAATATTTTATTCATTTATTTGAGAGAGAGAAAGTGAGCACAAGCAGGAGGGCAAGGGAGAAGCAGGATCCCCATTGAGTAGGGAGCCTGATATGGGGCTTGATCCCAGGACCCTGAGATCATGACCTGAGCTGAAGGCAACCCACTTAACTGACTGAGCCACCCAGGCGCCCCTCAATATTTTTATTTCTGCCTTACAGTTAAGAGTATTGGTATGAAAAAGATAACAAAAATGTGTCTGTAATGACAAAGTATCTTCTAAAGCATTAATTTAGTGACTTTGGCTAAACTTGCATGTTAAAAAAAAAGGAGTAACATTAGCAAGATGGCAAGATAAGAAACCCCCTGAACTGGCATAGCAACAATTTGGTAGCCATCCATGGACAAATAACCTTTGTGGAAGCTTTGGAATCCAGTAGAAATTTGCAAAACTGGTGGAGCCATACTATTTTGGAAGGCAGGAAGGAACACTATTTTGAGAAGGCAGGCCCATACTCAGGTGGCAAGTTCACCAAGCGTTGCCCCAGCTACATACCTATAAACAGCCCCATCCTCGTGTGGACTTTGCTAGCTTTGTACTGGGGTAGGCATTGTAATCACTTGTATTTTAAATCATATAACCATTACAATTTTATAAAGTAAGTACATTTATTACCCTCATTTTATGGATAAAGGAAACTGAAGCACAAAGTGATAAAAAATCATTTTCATATAATAAATATAGGGATTTGAACTTTAGTCTGGCTCAAAGCCTGTATTTTCAAAAAATAATCCATCTTTTATTGTCTCTTTTCTGCATTAAGAGAATAAACTAAATTTCATTAATAAAATGCAATTTTCTTGCATTTCTTTAAGAATATTTCATTAATATCAAATTAATATTAAATGTAATTTTTCTAGGCATATTTATGAAAAATAATGACTTTTTTTTTCTAAAAAATGCACTGGATACTATCCCCCATAGCCCTCAAGATGATTGTACTATCTTAGGTATAAAGCTCATACACTGCCTTGGTATTTTGCTTTATAAATATTGTATTTGCCATTTTGATGGTAAGAATGATGGAGTTTCCAATGGAGAATTAAAAACTACTTCAATTTAAAGCAAAAGCATTTATAGGAAAAAATTGAAACTAGAGGTAACTTCTTATTTCAGTGGAAGATTGATTTCTATGATCAGAATGTAGGGTATAATATGTAATTGTATTATTGGTATAGACTTCAGGCCTAGTTTAGAAATGTTATTTTTATAAGTTATTAAATTGCCACTATATTGGTATTTCCATTATCTTCATAAAATTTTGCCTTAAGAATTTATGTGTTGTTTCTTTCATTTGCTAAAGTAAAAAAGTGTAGACATAAATATAAGAAATTAATACTTTAAAAATTTTGCTAGGAAAAAAAGACATTAAAATATAGAATCTACTGCAAGTTTGTTAGTAATCCAGTTATTTTTATTTATGTTAAATTCGATTGTTAATGAAGCAACAGAACAAGACAGTATTTAGTTACCTTCCTGTTAATATTCTAAGTGTCCTTACAGAGGTAATGAATGAAGGTAATGTCTAGCTTGTCACACAGCTAGACAATGACAGATTTTTTGAAAAAAAAAATCCCCAAGTTCAGAGTATGTGACTATTTCCAAATACAGTAATTGTTAAAAATTCATCCATTTAACTAATCTTTGAAACATTTCTACATTTTTCTTTGTCAGACATGGTCCCAAGAACTGACCCTTAAGGGCTTATATGCAGCTATTTCCTCAGGTTAAAAAAAGGATTTGGAATATTACCAAGTAAAATCATAGAGTTTTAAAATTTACAAAGACCTTTGAAAAAACAAATTCAATCATTTCATCTTATTGAAGATGAATTTTGCATTATCACCTGAATATAAGGGTGCCCAAAAAGTGGCAGTGTCTCTGGCACATGTGCCTTGAGTTTGACTGCTCTACCTGTGAATGTCACCTGCTTTATGATGGTGATATCACACTTGGATACATCAGTCACTGTAAGTGATCTGGTCAATAATTAATGCATTGAATGTAATTTTTTACATAAGTTAATGGGCTAGTTGTGAATTTTTATACATGTATATGTACATATTCTTTTCATTTTGTAGATGAAGTGGGTAGACCAGATGCCATTTAAAGTCTTTTTCAGCTCCACAATTCTAAGTATAGTATATATGCATTTCTTTCCTAATAATTTGCAAGTAGTCTATTTACCTATGTGTAGAATGTTCATATATATGCTCATATTCTGTATCCTCTATCTCAACTACAGTCATATTTATATTTATATAGCCAATAATACTGGATTTTCATTTACAAAAATTAGACTTTATTGTTTCTTTGTGTATCTGTTTTACTTTAGATGATTAATCTTGTATTTCCTAGTTTCTTCATCTATAAAATCTTTACAGTGCAGATTATGCTTCACGGTTGTTGAAAGAGTACCTACATTTATTCATTAATTCATCAAGTATTTAGTGCCTCATTCAATGTGGTAGGCACATTGCTGAGTATTGGGAATATAGTAGTACTGAGGTAGACAGACAATAATCACATGCACTCTAGTACACGTGAAACCAATTTACAAACTGTAGAGAACAGATATTGCCATTATCAAACTAATTTACTTTAGGATTATGAGAAATTGGTCATAAGGATAGCAGGGTTTTTGTGTTGTTGTTTTGTTTTGTTTTTTAAGGCAGGGCTCTTTTGCCATCTAGGAACTTGAAAAAAGGTCTTTAAGACTATTGCCTACATTGCTATACATTCTCCAATAGGGGCAATGCTTATGACTAGATTCTTTGTCAGTCAAAGTTGTCTACTGGTTTTTGTTTTTAGTTTATAGACTATAGCTCTAGGTAAAATGCTAAACAGACTTAGTTTATTTCAGTGTTAGTTGCCCTTCGTACTTTATCATAAAACATCACAAGAAAAAGATCTGCTCAAGCAGAAATGAAATATGTATAAACTGACATAAAAGCGATATTGAGAATCTATAAATTTGCAATGACAACTGTTTCTGGACTCACCAAAATAGTAAATATGACTGATAACAACTTTGAGATGAGGGCTTATTGAGATTCAGCCAAGACTAAATGAGCAATTAGTTGCCCACCTAAGACTATTATTCTATATGGCTTAAGGTAGCCCACCAATAAAAAAAGTACCAAGGATAGAACAAATAAAAGAAATAAAGCAGAATGGAAAATTAAATACAGGACAGAATGATGAGTATGGTTATAGGCCAAAGGAACTGACTAGAAGCAAACACACTGCAAGCCTCCTAAATATTGTAGGGTTTATTTCCAAAGTAACCATGATTTGAAGCTAAAATGTTTTTGATATATCAGCTTAAACATCCTAAGGCACTAAACTTCTATAATAGGAAATAGAATAAAACAACTTAAAGTCTCATGGGAGGCTAATACCAACACCCATTTCAAACAGGCCATGGAGAATTGTTGAATTGTCTTCAACAATTCTCCATGGATTACTCCTGTTTTTTGCAAAGCTTGGGCCTTAGAAGAAAGGACTTTTGAAAACAAACAGACTTAAAAGACAGAGGTTAAAAAAAAAAAAAAGGAAAAAAGATAGAAGTAGTATACCCTTTAAGGGAGAAGTAGTGGTGTACCTCCCCACAGACATTCCAGCATAGTGAAGATTAAAGCCCTCCTGTTCTTTTCCCAAAGATGTACTTTACACTCTAGGGTAATGTATGCTCACTCTTTCCAGGTAATGATGGGTAGATGTACTAGCAGCCCCATAACAGCTCAGTGTCTCTTACAAGTTGGTCTGTCTTTCCTGTGTTGAACCCTAATGTGCATGCAGGTAACATCAGCCCACATTGTATTGTCCTATTAGGTTTGGGCTTTGAAGAACTGATAAAAACTGCTATAACTGCTGTTTTTGACACACTGATCTTGTGACATTCTATCGGAATGCTGCATCAGGCTAACTTACCTAGCAACTGGAGTAAAATCTCAGATCCTCCATATTTTCTGACATAACAAGGATAACGGACAAGGAACTTCTTTCCTGAGGGAAGACTCAAGGTCTAAACAATGACTTTTCTCCACAGTTTAGGAGGAGCTTCACAATACCTGACCAGCAGAATGGCATAATTGTTATGAACCAAACTATTATTTATTTCCCTTCTTTTCTTTTTTGAATAGAATTTTTACTGCAATTATTGCAAAGGTGCTTCATTATTGTCCTTCAAGTGTGATGAGAATGTATTACTTATTGTTCCTGGACCATGTATATCTGGGCTGGTATCATTAACACACAGACTTTGAACTGAATGTGGTTATTGGGTTGTATTTTGGGTTTTCCTCCTTGCATGGGATTTGAGGGCATTCTATATGTTCAAAGAAATCTTCAGGTGGATACAGATATAAGAATTCTATATTATAGTTAAACAGTATTAGTTTTTCATTTAAAAAATTATTTTCCTCTTCAGTAAACACTTAGCTTATGCTATCTAGCTTCCCTCACAATTAAATGGGAAACATGTGACTATATTTTAGCAGTAAATATGAGCAGAAGTTTGATGTATAAATTTCTGAGCTGAGACTTTTAAGATGCATGTGTGCCCCTACCACTACTCCCTACACAAGCTCTCCTTCAAACAGATCCAGATAACCATGTAGTCCTAAGACACAGTAGGGCTTCAAGGTGAAATGAGCCTGAGTATTTGATTCATAACAAAAAATGGAAGTTTCCTGTCATCCAGGAACACCTATTTTGGACTATTATGTGCATAGAAAATAATATTCTATTATATTTAAGCTTCCCTCCATTTTTAGATGATTTGTCATAATAGCTAGACTTACCCTAACTAATGAAATGTTGGAACCTAACAACACAACAGATAGGTCTAGTGACTCTTCAATCTTAAACTGTTTTACTGTAAGTTCTCTGTATCAACTCTGTAAGGTTGTTTGATCCTCTTTGTTTCACAGAAAAATTAACAGTATAAGTAATTGATTTTATCTTGCCAAAAACTACATTGGGAGAGATAGAACTATCTATTGTACATTCTAAACTTTTATTATAGTAAATTTGAATACAGATAATGTTTAAGAACATCCTAAATAACTGATATTTTCCCCTTAGATCCATTTTTACTTGTTTTGGTTCTTGTAATGAAGAGCATAGTTTTGTTTATCTTGAGAAAAGAGTAAGTTTCTCTACCCAGGACACCTATTCTCTCCTAAGAGAAGTATAGGTATTTGAGAAATAAATATGTGGGTGTTGAAGGACAAAGTTACTCACCGGGGCAGAACAACTCTATCAGCTCAGGGGATCAACACCACAGATATAACTGGTTTATATACAATATTAACTCTAGGACATGATCTTAAAACATAATTCTGATATTTCTTTCTATCTAGGCAAAGCACAACTGTACCAGAATCATCTATGACACATGTTGCTGCCTTGCTTATTAAAATTTTCACCTCACATAGTCTTTAGTATGTCCTGCGTGTTGGACTAGAGACACTAAAATGTAAAATCCAGTGACCCTGATATCACTGTAAATATTGTTCTTCCATATTTTGTGTTTAAGTGAAAAAATATTCTGCCAATGGTCTTTATTCATCACCTAATTAAATAAGAGTCATACCAATGAGTTTTCCCCGTAATTATTACAATAAATTGAAAGTACAAAATCTTTTCTTCTTTGTCAATACAGAGAGTGATGAAAGCAAGAGAAATAAGTATACAGGATTTTAGAAAAGTTAGGCGATTGAAAGTTTACAGAACACATACCCAAAGTTTTGACCATCACTAATCTCAAATAAGGTGTCAGAGCTATGGAAGGCTCACATTAACTACTCATATTTTCAAATAGAAAAGCATCCAGTCCATGAGTAGAGAGAACAGGAAATTTCTTTCATGTAAGAAGTCATATATCAATGTCTTCTGGTCAGAAAGAAGCAATCATGAAACATTTCTTAGAGTCTAATGTTTTCCTTTAATCCACTGCAGTCACTCTTATGTTGGAAAAATGAGTGACTCATGGTTAGACTCCATGAAATGCAACAGAAATAATTTCTCACTGTTACCAATAAAGTTCAAGTAAATTTGCACCACAATATGCATCTAATGAGTTAGATATTACAAAAAAAGTACAGTGATAATTTTGTATAAAAACAAGCTAACGATTTTCCTTATCTGAACTTAGAGTATATAGCAACAACCTATTTCGTGCATTGGAAAGAAAAATAAGATTAAACTACAATGTGATTCAATAATTTAGGAAACCGATAATGTATTGATTCTGGTCCAAAACGATTATTTTGTTTCATTTTTGATGGTTTGGAAAGTCTACACTTATCAAGGGAATGGTGACTGTAATTCCTTTACTATAAAGAAGTCATACTCGATAGAAGTATCTAGTTAGTCAATATCAATTATTTAATGCAGATTATCAACATACAGTAGGCCTATGGAGATTACAGCAGAAGAATAATTTATTTATTGATTCTGAGTTTTTGCAGAAGTTTAAATATGAAGGAAGAGAAAGGAAACCTATATTTGCAAGATAATGTTTTTAAAAATTTAAAGTAACGAACAGAAGATGCATAAATATGTTTTGGTAGTTAACTGAAAAGTATTAATCTATTTTTTATGAGGCAACTGCAATCTAGTAAGGGTGAATATATATCTCAAAAGGTAAAAAACAAAATATAACATTCAGCTTTTATTGCAACAGTAATGCATAGTAAAGAGGCACAAACAATGGTTTACCCCAACAAACTATTCCTCGGCTACAGTTCTGCTGAATTCTTTTGACTCTTTTGGACTCCCTGAGAGGGTTTGATTGAGCTCTGTTGGCCCTGGCTCTAGTCTACAAGTCACAATCAAATCAGTTTCACATATCTTTTCATTTGAATACTTAGATTGAAGGAACAGTTACCGTTGAGACATACTGTCTCAGGGCAGAGGGAAGGTATTCAAGATGAAATGGAAACCTGCAATACCTTTTGAATTCTTAGTTCAGAACTGGTCCAATGTCACATATTCCTAGTTTTTATTGGTCAAAGCATGGTATAATGAGTAATCCCGAAGTCAGTAGAGATGAAAGATGTATAATCTACTTCCTGTGAGTTATGGGAGAGTATATATGACAATGGGCAGAACTATAATACCCTACCCTACGGAAGAAGCAAAGAGTAGGAACAGAAATCTCATGTCTTACACAAGAGAGGGGTTTTTGTTTTTGTTTTAAACCCCAAGAGTACCTTGAGGCACCACATGATAAGTTGCTTAATGAATTAACTGATCATTCTGTATTTTCATCAGCCTCCTTCCTCAACCACTGCCCCCAATCTACCATGAAACTATGATCTTTTGAATGGGATAAATTATATATAACTAAAATTTTGGATCCCCAGTTTGGATGCCCAGAACCACAACAGAAATCCACTAAAGACAGTAAATGAATAGACTATTTCAATGGTCTTCTGACTGGAATTTTAATCTTCAGACATGTCACGTTCCAATATAGCCTATGTCTTATTCCCAGAGTGATTTTACTAAAAATGTGTATTTGATTGTCAGGAATTTATTTAAAATTCCCTCCTCCGTTGCCTTTAAGACAAAGTATATACTTGATAACATCCAAAACAAAGCCAAGTTAAGACTTCTTATCTCCCACGACTATTCAGTGATCTCTTCCTTTACCAAACTGAGACCATATACTTTCTACTCATTTGGTACCAAGCCATATCAAATGATTTGATAGATAACATAATTATATTACATTAGAGAGAGAATCTTAAGCAGGATCCACACTCAGCAGGGAGCCCAATGTGGGGCTCGATATCACAACCCTGAGATCAGGACCTGAGCCTAAATCAAGAGGTGAACACTTAAGCAACTAAGTCACCCAGATGCCCCTGTAATTATATCTTTACATATTTTTTCCTTTATTTATGTTAGATTGTAATAGTCTAAATATGTTGATATCCTCCACTATATTTCAGACTTGACTCTACAGTTGGCTCTATATTACTCTGGCCAAATAAAACAAGATGTATTCCTCCTTGCATCTCAAAGGAATACTGAAATTATATCTCAAGCATTTCATCTTCCTATTTATCTGTGAATATTAACCTTAAATTTCTACCATACTTGCCCTGTTGTAATGTATACATCTTCCTTGTCTCCTTTTGTATCACTCTTTTTACTTGCTTTCCTTAACAGAAATTGGTCTTCATTCTGAAAATAGCATTTCCTCTACAGAGTGCTCAACCAATGCCTATTCTTGTCATTGTTGTTTTGTTGTGTTGTCTTTTAATAACCCATGTCCTTTATACGTAAGAGATGGGATTTGTGTTATTCTTATTCTCCACAGAAATTCCTGACCATTAGTACTTCAACTTTATTCAGAACAAAATAAGTGCCGATTCTTTGAGGATTGAGTGGTTGAGCTATACCAATCCTCCTTCTCCTTAACACCATCATCTGTGGACATTCCAATTAGTCTTCATCACTCCTCAAAGATCTCAGTACCCAGTTTAGATACTTCCTTTACCCCAAGCCTTAGGTTCAGATGGATGGACATCATTGTTCATATGTATAATGTTTCCAGTTCTAGAGATCCTCAGTTCTTAAAATTTCTGTTTCTCAGTGAGATCTTTATTTCCTCCACTTAAGCCACTCACTCCCATGTTTACATGTTGAATCTGTTCATAACCTAAATCTGATCAATACTGAAAAATCATTAATCCAATAACCCTACTTCATGGTCAGTGTTTCTTTTCTTTATGGCTTGTTCAATAACTTCCAGCATTTTTAGAGTTAATCAGGATTTCCAGTTGCTTGAACTTGCTTCTTTCTACAAATTCATGAGATACCTCCTTCATTTCCTTTCCTATTCAGCTTTATTGATTTCATGATGCTTTTTTTCAAGAATATGTTTGCTATATATATATATATATATATCTCTTGCCTCTCTGCATTTTTGTCAAGCACATATTGCAAAATTTCACCCTCTTTGAACCTAACAATCTTTTTCCAAGATTGACCTTGATCATCCAATTGTTGCATATGATTTTCATATAACAGGACAGAAATTTTTCCATTACAAATTCTTAACGACCAACCTTTATTGGGGTCTCCAATAAACTCTGCAATTCTACTATATTTCTGGTCAACTCATAACCCTATTCTACTCCCCACAAATACCCAAATTTCCATTTTTCTTCCCACTCACTCTAAAAAAGAGGACCTTGGGAAAGATAAAACTTATTTTGTGACTCAGTTTTTTTTTTCATGTATACAATTCTTAAATATTAGCTTGTGTTATTAATTATATTATGATTATTAGTGTCATCTATTCCCCTTCTCTCCTCCTTCCCATGTTACAATGAATACTATGCTCCCCTTCAAGGATTAATTCACATCGACTTTGGATCCCATCTCATCTGCTTTCTTACTATAATGCCTATTATCTATTATTACTTTTGATTCCCCATGTCTGTCTCACAATTGCTTCATTCACAATGACTTTTAAATCAACTCAAGTATATTCTATTAAAAATGGAAAAAAGAAAAAGAAAACAACAGAAACTTACTTGGCCCCTTCTACCTCTTCAGATTTAGTTTTCTTTCCTACACTTCACAAACTTCCCAAAGAGCTTAGTTATGTTACACTTCACTGGTTTACTGTTTTTTATTGTTGTTGTTGTTTGGTTGGTTGGGTTTTTTTGTTTGTTTGTTTTTGCTTGGTTTTTTTTTTTAATCTCCTACTACAACACTAAACATCAACCCATTTTCTAGCCCCTAAACTCTCTTGATGGAACTCTTACCAAAGTCACATATAATTTCCTTGTCATTAAATGCACTTTTTTGGGGGGGGGGGGAAGGTGTCCCCACATTACTGCTCCATAATCCCTTTTTTTCTCCAAACACTTTCTTTAGGTTTTATTTAAAATTCTCCAGATTTTACTCCTACCCCTCACCTTTTATAAGCCACAATAAAATATTAAATTTTCTCAAATCTGAGTCCCAGGATTTCAAGTTGTCACAACTGAGACTTTATCTCTAGGCAATTCCATTCATATATATAACTTCCATTTTACATTAAATTGATTTCCAAAAAAATGATATTCCTCATTAGAACTATTCTTTAGCTCCAGATACATATATCATACTCCTACTTAAAATCAATTATTGGCTATTTCAAAGGTCCTCTTATACAACAGAGGCAAAAATTGAACTTATAATCTGTGTCCACACACCTAATCCTTTACCACTATTTTTCTTCACAAATGGCAGCATAACCCATAAGGTTAAGTAAGCTGGAAACCTAGGAATCATCTACGTTATCTGCCTCTCCAGATATCCAAACCACTACAAAAATCGCACAAGCTTAGCACTATTCACATTTGCTCCTAGTCCAAGTTCCCACCATTTCTTCTCTAGAGCAACTACATTTATGTTTAGTCCTTTGGTTGTTTGTTTGTTTTGTTTTGTTTTGTTTTGTTTTGTTTTCTATCCAGAGCAAATAAGAACAAATCACTCTAATACTTTTATAAAACAGTTCAATGGCCTCTCATTGTTCTTAGAGTGAAGACAATATATTTCAATGATGTCTAAAAACTTGTCATGTCTACCAATTCGAAAGGATATATGTACTCTCTATGTTTATTGCAGCATTATTTACAATAGCCAAGATACAGAAGCAACCCAAGTGTCCATCAATAATTGAATGGATAAAGAGTTGTGATATATATATACAATGGAATATTATGCAATCATAATAAAGAATGAGATCTTGCCATCAGCAACAATTTGGATGACCTAGAGGGTAGGTGAAATAAGTCAGACAGAAAAAGACAAATACCATATGATTTCACTTATATAGGGAATCAAATAAACAAAAGAAAATGAAACAAAACAAAATACATGACCAGACAAACAAACAAACTAAAAAAACTGACTCTTAAATTCAAAGAACAAACTGGTAGTTGCCAGAGGGCAGGCAGGTGGGGGTATAGGCAAAACAGATGAAAGGAATTAAGAGGTACAAACTTGCAGTTATAAATTGAATAAATCATGGAGATGAAAAGTACAGCATAAGGAATATAGTCAATAATATTTTAATAACATTGTATGGTGAAGAATGGTGAGTACACTTGTGGTGAGCACTGAAAAATATACAGAATTGTTGAATCAATATGTTGTACACATATACACATGTAATATACAACTTATATGTTAATTATATTTCAATTTTTTAAATGTGAAAACTGTAAAAACTCTGCAAATTTTGACACCAGTCTAACTCTCCCTATTCTCTTCTGCACTACACTCCCCCAAACTGCAGCTCCCGTAGCTTTTTCTTCAGACCCTCAGATTCACCATGTCTACTCTCAACATACGATTTTGGATATGTTATTCCTTCTGCCTGATTATGCTTTCTTCCTTCTTTTCCTCAGTTTACCTGATTCCTTTGGTTTGTATGGAATCATCACTTTGGAGAAGGTTTCCCACATATGTTTTACTAATAAAATGATCTATTAAAAACGTTATAACTCTTTTTCTTTTCTTTTATAGCATACTAATTTATCTGCATACTAATGATATAGTATAGCAGCGTTGTGTCTAGTTTTTCTTTTTTTTTTTAAATCCTTCTTGTATCAGTGGTTGCCAGAGTACCTGGCACACACAATAAGTGTTCTATAAATATTTGTTGAATGACTAATTGAAAAACTAGCACAATGACTTGTTGAAAGATATTTTTATTGAGACACTGAAATAGACCTACCTACCCTGGCCCTAAGTTGGTGTTCAAAAAATGTCAGTCTTGGGGCGCCTGGGTGGCACAGCGGTTAAGCGTCTGCCTTTGGCTCAGGGCGTGATCCCGGCGATATGGGATCGAGCCCCACGTCAGGCTCTTCTGCTATGAGCCTGCTTCTTTCTCTCCCACTCCCCCTGCTTGTGTTCCTTCTCTCACTGGCTGTCTCTATCTCTGTCGAATAAATAAAATCTTTAAAAAAAAAATGTCAGTCTGAAATGTATAAAAAACAATTTTGGACTTTGTTTACATCCGTGGCCAAACAAGTCTATTCATGCAAATGGACAATGACCATCAGATGGAAGTAACTTGAAAGTTCTGTTCTTTGTTAAAAAAAAAAAAAATTAGGTGATCTGTCAGATTTCCAAATTTCATATTGGTGAAAATAAATCTTTGACAAAATTGTATTGATGGCAAGTATGGAATTTATGACTATTTCTAACTAGATAATGTGCTATTTTCTTTTTCCTAATGTATTTTTCTCCTAAACCCTCAGGCCAGTTATGACTAATTTTATTTCTTCTCTTTATTTCTCCTTGCTTGTATAGCACTCTTTTTTTAAATCCATTAGTTATATTTCTTACCAAATCACATTAAAGAAAATTAATAGAATTATTGATTAGATTAGTAGAATTGCCTATTTTCCTAATCAAAAATTATCTGCAGGGTATTTATCTCTCTCTTCGAAGACAATCTACCTTTGAAACCCCTCAGTGTTGTATAGAAAAACCTGATAATTACTTTGGGGTTAAAGTACACATGACTTCATTGACTTTGTGACACTGAAGAATTTGCTAGTAGGAGAGAACTATGATTGTGTAACAGTGAAAACCTAGGGCATGCTTTTGTTAGCTACAGTTGTTCCTTAAGGACACTTGAATGTTAATTAAATGATTCCCTGCTGAAGAGAAAACAAAAAATGAAGTGGGATCTGCAAAGACAAATGTTTTCCTATATATTATTTTTTCTTTTTTTTTAAGTTTCTATTTAAATTCCAGGACATTGGGGAGTGAGGGCTGTAATGAGCACTGCGTATTATATAAGACTGATGAATCACAGACCTGTACCCCTGAAACAAATAATACATTATATGTTAATTAATTGAATTTAAATAAATTTAAAGAAAGAAATTCCAGTTAGTTAACCTATAGTGTAATATTAGTTTTAGTAGTAGAGTTTTATGATGCATCTGTTCCAGTGATCATGTCTGATAGAATTATGGGAAAAAAAGAGATTTATTTATTTATTTATTTATTTATTTATTTATTTATTTGACAGAGAGAGACAGCCAGCAAGAGAGGGAACACAGGCAGGGGGAGTGGGAGAGGAAGAAGCAGGCTCCCAGCGGAGGAGCCTGATGTGGGGCTTGATCCCAGGACTCTGGGATCATGCCCTGAGCCGAAGGCAGACGCTTAATGACTGAGCCACCAGGCACCCCAATTTTTATTTACTTTTTAAAGAAAATTATCTCAATTAAGATGGACATTATTTTTAGTTCTGTTCTTTATGAATAAATTAACATTTCAGCAACAAACATCAAATGAAATGAGTATTTAATTGAGGTTGAATAAGTAAGAAGGGGGATATAGATGGAATAAATTTAAGTTTATGTTACTTAATCTTTTTACTTAATTTAGAAATAAATTGTTACATACAAGAAAAGTTTTTAGCAATTTTTCAAAACCCCACTGTTTAACTTACAAGTCAATACAGCAGAAAAATGATCCATTTTCAAAATATATATTTTTTACCATATTCAGTCTCATTGGCATTTTATGAGTTCTCTGAAAACACCAAGATTTCCCCACTGCAGGTCAGAGTCCTTATCCAAGGTGGAGGCTATTAAGTTCCATTCCCTGTGCCTGAGAAACATGTAGAAATGTCTTAGAAATTAGTTTCTGACATTGGTTTATGGATCTGTTTAAAAATGCCTAATTAGTGTGAAGCTCAAAACCTCTCTCTGGTGGTTCTGTCAAGGTTCTCCTTCATTACTACTGGACATTTTGAGGAAGCCTCTGTACCTGAGTCATTGCTGGTGTCTATCTTATGTTTATAGCAGCAGCTTTGGACAAAGACAAAATTATGTGTTACAATGGGATCTCAGATTAACATTTTATTCATCTTCTAGATCAAACTCCACCTTTGGATTTTCTAGTTATGGAACCAACAAATTCTTTACAGTTTAATTCAGGTGTACTTGAATCTATTTTCATAAAACCATTTTACATTGTTATAAAAAGTACTGTTACAGTGGTTAGTACCAGAAGGAGGCAGTAATACCATGACTCTGTAGTGGATCCTTCAGGATTTCCTTTCCTAATTTTCTGGGCCACCATGTTTCTAAGAATTGGTTGGATGCTAACTAGCTATGAGAAAGTTATTTAAATTAACTTAGCCTCATTTTTTCCCCATATCTAAAATAGAGAAAGTGTAACTATCTTATTAGATTCTTAGGAGGATTAGAAATAATGCATGTGAGGGGCCCCTGGGTGTCTCAGTCAGTTGAGCATCCCATTCCTGGTTTCAGTTCAGGTCATGACCTCAGGGTCGTGAGATCGAGCCTCCATGTCAGGGAGTCTGCTGGGGATTCTCTCTCTCCCTCTCTCTCAGCCTCTGCTCCTTCCCCCCAAATAACTAAATAGATCTTAAAAAAAAAAAAAAAAAAAAGGAAGAATGCATGTGACACATTCGCCCAGTGCTTGATACATAGTAAACCTCAATAATGTGTAGCTACTGGCTATCATAATTATAAAATGCTATCTTGCAGCCAGATTCAATGTAGCTCAAGAAATTTTATGAGTAAATAAAAGCATTTGGTTAATTATTCTTTTTCTCCATTATTTTCTAGTATCTACTTCATTTATCACTTTGTTGTATTTAAAGATGTTTTGTCTTAAGTCAACCAATTCTGATACAATAAGTAAATGCATATAAATCCAGTTCTGAAAATATACTCTTAAAATTGGTATTCTGCAACCACATAATTACAAGTGTCAATCTCTATTTCTCCAGTGTTAGGTGCAAGCTCACTGACGATGACCCCTACTGGTGAGCAATTAACTCCCTCTGATCTAGGTGTCAGAATTTCTTGAGAGCATATGCTAATGTGAAAATTCACTACTACAAAAGGTGTAGCAAAAGAAACAACAAAAACAGACAGACTCTTCAGAGAATAAAATCTCAGCAGGTTCAAGTTTTTAAATAATCTACCTGCTGGCAGATCCAATAAACCTACTGATTATTGGCTACTCTTTCCAAACCCTGCTGTGTCTTACTTACTCAACTGAAGAGGCTATTCTAAGTGATTGCTAATAGTACATGGCAAGGAAATATATGTTGTGGTCTATTACTGCTATCAGTAAAAAGAAAGAACAATTATTACTAACCTGGAAACAGAATGAAGGATTAGAATATATTGCCAAATGTAGTTTCACTGCATAATGCTTTGAAAGAAGTCTAAAAAGTATAATTAAATGTTTATTCAGTTCAAATGATTACTGTGCAATAGAGATTTTTCTCTAACATTAATTTTTAAATTTGAAACATTATTCACAAAATGACCTTTTAAAAAAATCTGTTTTGGAAGCATATCAGTGAAACTGATATCTTTCAGACTGCATTATTGATGGACAGACTGAGTGTTAATAGGTGTTTATTTGGTGCTAACAACTTATATTATGTATTCTTGCCACAAAATTTTTCAAATGTAGAAACAGGTGGAGATTGATGCACCTTTTATGGGCTGATGCTGTGATGCGGCATTCAGGTACTTTTTTTTTTTCTATCAGGAAAATAGAACCCCAAAATACATATTTATTTCTGTGACTTTTTAAGTATTGTGCTGAAAAGTGGTATTGTGGTTCTGCATGTGCCTTTCTTCTTGTAAGACCATCTTACTACATTTCCTGTAAAAATATTGAAAGTCTATGTCTTAATAGTGTTTGTTTGTTTGTTTTAAGAGAGAACCATTTTTGGTTCCATGAAACTCAACCTTTAAAAATTAAAAAGAGGGGCGCCTGGGTGGCTCAGTCATTTAAGCATCTGCCTTCGGCTCAGGTCATGATCCCAGGGTCCTGGGATCAAGCCCCACGTCAGGCTCCCTGCTCACTGGGAAGCCGGTTTCTCCCTCTCCCACTCCATCTGCTGCTGTTCCCTCTCTCGCTGTGTCTCTCTCTGTCCAATAAATAAATTAAATCTTTAAAAAATTAAAAATTAAAAAAATTAAAAAGAGCACTGATACAGTAAATTCTGAAGGGTGATGTCGGAACACCCTCTAAAGCATAGGGTATGATTCAAAGTCATGCCACAGTCACTTAGTTCTGTTGCGCTCTGCATCACACAGTGCAAGGCGGCATTCTCAGGTTGACTTAGGTAAGTGGTTATGAATTTTGCTAGTTTCTGGAGAGTCTTCTAGATTCGCAGAACTGGTAAGATCACCTACATGATTTTCCTGCTTTCCTTGAGAAACAGTGAGTAGCATCACAAGAGCATAGAGAACATGGCGGCAGTAACTGGCAATAATGTCCCAAAGGACCCAGGATCCAATTTTAGATGTTATATAGAGTTCAGCCGTGGAGTCAAAAAGTCCAGGTATGATTACAGCTCCACCTTTTATATTAGTCCACATCTTGACCTCTTAAGCCTCAGTGTCTAAGCTCAGTTACTGTTGTAGTGAGAAAAAAAAATAATACAGGTAAAGTTCTTTTTTTTGACACTGTACACAGTAGAGTAAGTTGATGCTATGCTTACTATTAGCATCACTATTTAAGTTATTGCTATTAATTTTCCTGGTAAAATCTCCAACATAACAAAAGAATCACTTGATGAATTTTCCCCTTTATCTACTACCACAGGGTAGGATATACCAGCTGGTCCAAGGACTTATGGGCATGATTCTCAGAAATATCCTTGTTCTAGTTCTAAAAATTGAGCTACAGAATATATTTTCCCTGAGATATATAAGAAGTATGAGGCTGAAGTTGTATTAGAAGGAGATTCAGGTCTGAGTCTCTAATGGGGTATATCTGGTCCAGGTAAGGTAGTCTATAGCATGTCTCTAGCCAAGGCACAAATCAAGACAGTCCCAACCTTATGTATAAAGCTGGGCTTGGAAGAAAAAGTTAATCATCCAAGGTATCTGATGTGAGCCACCCTCACTCAAACTTATCATGGACCATTGTGTGCTTCCTGACAAGGCTCTTGAGAATTTTAGAGGCCATGATGTCTATACTTCAATTGGATAAAATTACTCTTTGTTGTGTACCCTGACTTCTTCAGGTAAGAACCTACGATAAGTTAAATGTGCCTATGCCTGGTTTTTCCAACAATTTATATCTATTATTGACATATATCAAGACAAAGGTCAGGCACGAGGTGGTTCAGTCAGTTGAGCATCTGACCTCTTGATTTCAGCTCAGGTCATGATCTCAGGGTTATGAGATTGAGCTGCATTGGGCTCCACGCTCAGCGGGGAATCTGCTGGAGATTTTCTCTTCCTCTCCTTCTGCCCCTCCCCTCACACACGCTCTAAATAAATAAATAAATAAATGATTTTTTTTTTAAGACAAAGGTGTAGTTATACAACATGCTTACTGATCATTTATCAATGACTGCTGAACACTACTTAACAAAAAGGAAAAAATAAAGGTGTGCTCCTGCTTTCAAAGAGTACCAGGAATGGTCAGCATAACACATTGTAAAGTATCCTTTAATGCTATTGGACGTCTCTGGTAGTTGAACATTCCTTGCTTGTATTGTACCAGAAGGACAAGCTAAAGTCAATAAATCACTTAATATTAATTATTAATTAGATTATTTCCTTTATTTCTAGATAAGGAACCCATGTAGACCACAGACTATCACTCCTGGAAGATAATATTACCAGCATAAATTAAAGAAAAGGGTAATATGGATTACAGGGAACTAATGGCTAACCTAACTAGAAAATTTTGAGATTTTCAACAACAGTCTTACTTTTGCTATTACATAGTGACATCACACACTTTTTTTTTGACAGCTTTACACATTTTTCTGTGTAAATTCAAAATTCAATATTTATCTTTTTCTTAGGGGGAGGGAGAGGTGGATATTAGGAAAAGATGAGAATGTTTCCTACAGTGCCTGGTACAAAATAAGATTCATAAAATTTCTTACTGTAATAATAATAATAGCATAGACTGTATAATAATCATTGTTTAGCAGGTACTATCTTAAGCAATTTATGCATATTAACTAGTTCATGAGTTGATTACTTCACAGCAACCTTATGAGATAGTTCACAATATTATGTCCATTTCACAAATGAGGTAACTGAAACACAGAAGTTAAATAATTACCCAAAGTCATGGACCTACTGGATCTTAGAGCCAGGATTCAAAACCAGGCAGTTGGGGAAGAGTTCATGCTCTTAAGCAAGATTCTACTCTGCCTAAAAAGCAAGACAGAACAAACCAAAACTCTAACTTATTGATTGCATAAGGTTTCCTGAATGTATAGATTTTTTTTCCATTTTAGTTTTTAAATTATCATTTTCCACTTTCAACTTTCACCACATGAAAACTTGGTCTAATTAAGAGAAATGTTGAAGACTGACCTAGGGCTATTACGCTAAAGTACTAGGTTTGCCTCATGAGCTGCTGATTGCTGATGTCCTGTATTGACTCTCAACTGATTAGTCCAGATACCAAAATGTTGCCTGCTCTTTCATCTGAGAACTTCTATGGCTTTTGTTGCATTTCTTACATTTTGCTAACATCTACCTGTAGTACTCCCTTACTTACTAACTACCTCACTTCCAGTGTCTGCTGCTTTTTAATCATGTACAGCCACCGCACATGATTCTGGATTTTATAAATTGTCGTCAAATAAAGCCAGGCAAAAATAGGCTTCTTGTCTCTCAAATAAATGTTCCACAAATCAGAATCTTGCCCAGCTGAGATTCTCAAGTGCCTAAAAAGTCTGAGTGATATAGTTTAATACTTGTGTAAACCTCCATCTTCAGAAGTTGTACTGGTCCCATACATTTTTTTCTTTATCTTCTTCACTTGCTTTTATAATCTTCAGTTCATATTCCTTTTATCTCACCAAAGATTATAGAATACTAACTATATACCATAAAAACTGTACTGGAAAACTCACTTTCATTATTCCAAAACTTAATATTACCTGTATAGGAACTTCATCATATAAGATACTAGAAACATACTGCTTTTTCTGGTTTTATTGCAAATCATATTAACAAAATACAGTATTCAATATTTATTTAACTTTGATTGTGGTCCAAGCTAGCCTTATATCATTTGTTATGGAGCCAGTGATGCTGTGCCTGGTTTTAAATAATTCAGCCAGTACTGTTTGTCCATCTGTCCCCTTTCCAACTATTCCTGTGCTAACTAAAACCATGTTTGTCCCTGCCAGGGTTGGTCCCATCCAGGCCCAGGTTCTTCTGCATAATTGGACTTACTCTGAACTAGTTAGAGGAATCTATGTAAATCTGCTGCCTTTTTGTCCATCACAATGTCTGACACCCTCAGGAATAGGTTTAGTCTTCTGCACACCCACAGAGTATTGAGCCCTAGCTTCATCATTTACCCCCGACTGTGAGCTGCCTATCTGCCTAACCGACCATTGTGCCCCTATGGTGTCTATTTGCCCCTCTGGTACTATCTTACAAATTAGTCTTAATTGCATATCCTCGAGGGCTCACATTTATTTTGGTTATGGTTTTTTTAACTTGTATTTGTTTAGCATGCTTGCATTTATTTAGCTTTGTCTTTCCTATGTCACATAGGAAATGTTAAGGTTGGGATCATTTTTTTCCTGCTCACATTAGTTGGTGTGAGAGCCCTCAATATCTGTGAAGATCAGGCTGTCAGAGTCTGTTGGGCAGTGGAGAACTGATGAGAAATGAAAGATCCGTGGGAGATTTTTTTTTTTTTAGTAGGCTAAAGGCAATTAGCTAAGGTAATTTTTATGGCTGAGTTACCCTGTCAAGGAGTTGGTAGAGAAAATAGTTCAGAAATATGTGCTGAGACCTCCATCCTCATACTCCTACTTCAGAAACAGAATACAGATCCTAAACACTAGACAATATATTATGTAACATGACTCCTTTATCTAATTCCAAGATGTAAGCTGTTTCTAGTACTTTTTATATCACAACTTGATTAATAGACATTGCACTTATTAAGACAAGTTTTTTTTTTTTATTATGGACTTTGTATCATGTTTTTACACAGGTTCTTATAACATAAAAATCTCTATATCACTATGGAACCTGGATTTATTTATATAGTGTTTCCCACCTTAATCATTAGGTTGACTTTTCCTTATAATGATATACTATAATCAGATATAATAAGTTTACATTAAATAAGTAAATTGGTAACAACAGGTAAGTCAATAAATAGCCAACATAATTTGACTGCAGCCAATATTCTTGAATTTTTCTGGCTTGGATTTTTAATGTCTAATTGTTTTTATTACAAATCACAGCAATCGAACTATATAGACAATATAAATTCACTGCTAAATTTAAAATAATAAAAAGAAATTCTTCTTGTTCACTATGACTAAATAATGCACATAGCTATGTCTTCTCACTCAAGAATAATTCTTACAGCAGTGCAAATAAAGGAATAAAAAAAATGTTCACAAGAATAGGACAATGAGAGAGAAATCATAGAAGAAAAGTCACCTGGAAAGTTATGGAAAAGTACTAACTGAGATAATGAACCACAGAAAACTTTTAAACCTGCAGGATAGAATGCCATAAAAGCTCAGGAATTGATGGCACCAGGTACATTTGACCATGGTGAGGTGTAATCCTGGAGCTGAAATCAGAGGGTAGGTTAAATATTATGGAAGGGTCAGTAAGACACAGATCTACAGTGCTTTGCAGAGGTAAGTACTTGCCTGTACCTATCCATCCCCAGCATTGACAAAATAATATGTTTATATTCTGGCTACATTTGCTTTGCTTAGCACAGATAAAATGCTGCCTCAAAACATCAGCATTATGTAAGTTAGTGACATACTTAAAATATTCACTGAATTTTGGGGGACTTCCAATGCACAGACCAACTTACTGTTTTATCATCCCTTTGCAAAGCATGCCAATTCACATGCACCATCTTCCAATCAGCTTTCTCTCCATATTAGTGATCAACCAACACAGATGAAAAGAGGAAGAGGGGATCCAGGAAGAATGCTTGCTTGCTTGCTTGAATAAATGAATGAATGAATATGAATGAATGAATGAATCAATAAACAAATAAATAAATATTGACTATACCAAATATAGTATAAGGGCTTTGGGAAGAATTAATAATAGGAACAGAATAAGAAAAAGAAACACAAAAAATGGTAATTGTTCTCCCCAATACACCAGTAGTTAATTCCCCCTCAAATTATGTGGTTATAAGACATTATAGGGATCAAATATGACCATTATTTACATGATCATGATAATGTAAACCATAGTATTAGCAAGAAACTGTGTTTAAACTGTATTGAGAGAATGAGATAAGGGAAAATATTTTTTTTGTTTGATGTAGTATACAGGGATCTAAAACATCTTCTATAGTACGAGATTGATGCACAGTATCTATAACTGAAACAAGATACAGAAGCATGATTATGCATTTAGAAATAGGATTGCAGATGTTAAAGAAACATCTAAAATTACTGAAAATATTTGAAAGAGCTTTCATGTTTTGTTACTAACTAATTCTACTTGTTTTAAACATATATACACATATATGTGTATCCATACAAATGTACATGTGTATATGTTATGTATGTATATTTATACAGAAGTATAAACATACAGCTTTCTCTCCCCATCCAATCTTTCTTTCCAAATCTGTTCAACTTTATCTCTTCAGGCAGCCTTGTAATGAAAGACGATTTAGCAGACTGGAATAATGACTTCAACACTTTGCTAGTGTTAATGTTGATTCATATTTTGATATTTTTAAAATAATTATTCATAAGAATTTCAAAGAGAGCTGTCAAAGAGGTAACATCTACATTCTGAGGTCAGACAATCTAAGTTCAACTTCTGGTTCCCTTATTTACTAGATCTATTTCCTCAGGAAAATTATATAACTTCCCTGTCCTTTACTTTCTCCATCTGTAAACTAGGATAAAAATAGCACATATTATAAAGAATTGTGACAACAAAATTAATGAATATAAAATATTAGTGTAGTTCCTGGCACAAGGCAAATACTCCATAAATAGTTGTTGCTATTGTGCCAACCAAAAAAAAGATACTTTTAAAAGTATAACAATATACTCGTTATTCAAATTTGCTTTTTAGTCCTTTTTTTAAAGGCAGTCTGCTACGTACTTTATTAAAGCAGAAATATTTAATGGAATTTAGATTAAATCATTTTAAATTTGATGTACTTCTAAAACAGAATTTTTTTAGTATACCATTTAAATAATGGGTCACAAAGCTGTTAAATCATATTTTTGTTGTTAAATTGGATGGCTTGGAGGCATTTTTGTATACTTAATTTGTTTTAAAAAGAGAGCCTAGAGAAATCTGTGGCCTGTTTTATTTCTATTATTTATTTTTCCTCTGTCTTGTTTTTGTTTTTTGTTTGTTTGTTTTCCTGCTTCTATACCCAGATTTTGGAATTTTCATAAGATACATTCTTTCAGGTAATATAGAACAATGCAATATTGAAATGTCACTTTCTGATACAACTTCTTTCACTCACGTATTTTTTTTCTTTCCATCCATCCATCCATCCATCCATCCATCCACCTAACTAGCTTAGTCAGGCTTCATTAAGTGAAACAGAGCCACTGTTTGATACAGCTATATAGAAATCAGACCTTACACAACTGTGAAACCGGTGGAGGAATTTGTGCATGGACGTTGTCTGTGTTAATTATTTAACCGAATTTGCTACAGGTTAGCTGGTCCAACAACAGAAAGCTTACATGGGCAAGAGCATGAGCAAGCTAGAATCCACGCAGACAACTGGAATCCAAGAGAGTAAACCAGGACTTACATCTGTCTCTCACCACTTCCAACCTGTGATGGGGAAGCTAGTGCTCTTCACCATGGAGATACACATGCACTTGGCCAAAAACTGAGAAAAGCTGAAGGAAAGAAAGGTGTCAAGATCTAGAGAAGTTGCAGTTCTGGTGCTGCTTCACACCCATAAAGTTTACGAGAAGGCCAAAAATAACGTGCGTGAGCTGCTACAGTGCGTGGTGCCCTGTATCAACCTTCAGAGGATAAAAATGTGGCTGTTTTATCACGTACATCTTCCAAATCTCACAAACATACATTTTTCTCGTGAACCATACAGGGAAAGGCTACTGGAAAACATTAATTCCAGGTGAGCTAAACTGCCATAGTACAAAGCCACATGCTGTATCTTGTCAACTTAGTATCTATTCTCACCTCTCTAAAACAGAAGAAATTCCAAGTAAAGACAATAACAAATTCAATCTTCTGCCTAATAGGATACATATATCTCTTGCACAATTAAAAACATACTAATCTTCTCATCAAAAGAGGATACAAGTCTTTTTGTTCATCTTTCATTAATGTTCATTCCTCTTTTAACTGTATCAAACTCCTTTCTTTTTTTTCCTGCTTTGATATCTTACAATTTTCATATTAAAATTTAAAGCCCATAACAACACCTACTATGTTAAATGGTGGGGGATGGGAGACAGGAAGGAAAAAATTAGTTAACAGATACATACACAAAACTTTATACGCTAAAGCAAAAATACTTAAACTTTTACAGTCCTCAATTTGCAAATGATAATGTGATTGTGACTGGCATTTGCATCTATTTTTTTACACTATCATTTCATATTCCCTTTGCTCTTAGAAAGTGTCTCAGTTGGCCAGATTTCCTTGTCTGTTGGGGATGCTCAAAATCTTTAGGGCCTGAAGAGTTCTCTGGGGGCTGTTCTCGTCATTTTTGGCCTACAGTGAGTTACTACCAAAGAGCTCATTAAGGATGCCAGGGTTACCCTTACAAATTTATTTCTCATGTAACTGTTTTAGAGTTTCTGCTGGACTCTCCTAGGAAACATAGTTAAGGGATAAGTAAGCATATATTACATGATAAATTCACTCAAGCATTCCAATATCTGTAAAATTTTGGACACCTACTTCCACAGTATAACAAATTTTTTTTTTTTGGCATTTCAGCTTCAATTAGTATAGGTCATGGGTATATTTGGTTTTTAGTCAACTAACTAAGCAAACTTTCAAAGTCATTCCTAGCCACTCAAGATAACACAGTGAATCCAGAATCTCCACATGGTGAGCCACATTAATAATTTTTTCTTGATCCAATATTGCATGGTTCCAACCTGATCTCCCATTCTTTGAATGCATTCCCACACAGGTTCTGCAGGTTTCTATCTTAATTAACAAATTATGCATTTGTTTTCATGAGTATCAATACCTCCTCATAGTCACACATTGGGTTTTGTTTTGTTCTATTTGAGTATAGTTGACACAGAGTATTACATTAATTTCAGATGTACAACGTAGTGATTCAACAAGTTTATACATTATGCTATGTTCACCACAGTGTAGCTACCATTTGTCCCCATCCTTACTATTACAATATCATTGACTATTTTTCTTATGCTATGCCTTTTATTCTTATGATTTATTTAGTCCATAGCCAGAAGCCTGTATTACCCATTCCCCTTTACCTCTTTTGCTCACCCCCCACTTCCCCTCCCCTCTGAGAACCACCAGTTTGTTCTCTGTATTTACAGGCCTGATTCTGCTTTTTATTTATTTATTTGTTATTGTTGTTGTTGTTGTGTGTGTGTGTGTGTTTTAGATTCCACTTATGAGTGAAATAATATGGTATTTGTCTTTCTCATTCTGACTTATTCCACTTAGTATAATACACTCTAGGGTCCATTCATGTTGTCTCAAATGACACAATCTCATCCCTTTTTATGGCTGTGTAATATTCCTCTGTGTGTGTGTGTGTGTGTGTGTGTGTGTGTGTGTGTGTGTGTGAGTGTGTGTGTTCCTTATCCATTTATCTATTGATGGACACTTAGCTTGCTTCCATATCTCTGCTATTATAAATAATGTTGCAAGAAACATAGTGGTGTAACATCTTTTCAAATTAGTGTTCTTGTTTTCTTTGGGTAAATGTCCAGTAGTGGAATTATTGGATCATATGGTATTTCAATTAGGATTTTATCTTCTGGGGGCTTCTGAGATCCAAGTATGTCTACTGATCTATTAGCAAAGAGGTGGGAGGGGTAGAATCTACAAAATACCAGGAGTACTTTACAAAGCAACTTCCTCAAGGGAAACTATTAAATTTCTGCAGATAGAAGGATGCTCACCTCCTCAGATAGAGAAGAGGGCCGCAAAGGAAGCACAGCAGAATTAAGAGCTCAAGTATTCTAGCATTATGAGACTCCACTGGTATGTTCCCTAACTCAATTTCCATAGTCCCTTAATCTTCCCAATCAATGCTCTAATTTTAACAAAAGAGATGCTGAAAGGCTGGAAATTAAATTTTGCATTAAAATTCAGCCATCTGAAACACTAGGCTTTTAGTTCAGATTCCAGAAATCTCAGTCCTATAACTACAGATTCTCCTTTTCGGGCAGACATATAAGCATTCTTTCTGGTCACTTACTTGGACTTTAAACTGAGGAATTAAAGCCCTGAGCACATCCTTTTCTTTCCTCAAGTTCTTCCGCGTACTTAGATGCAACCAACCAGCCCAGTTTTACTCCTGACTATACTAAGCATTTTACCTGATACTCAAAACCTTGTCATGTATAGGCACTTGATTGTAAGTGGCTATTAGTGATAATTTAAATAACTCTTTTGCCACCACTTATCATGAATTAGCAGTCTTTATAAATGCAAGGATCATTAATGCCTTTAAATCTAATCAAATCAGATATTCACCTGTAGATAAGTTAGTATCAGTTCAGTGAATTACTGAAATGTTCCAAGTGGTCAGCCCTTGAATGACTTAATTTCTGAATATGGTTCCTCAATGGTATGATATATTTTGTAGTTCTGAGTGCAATACATTGTAACAATTCCTATTACTGTAGATGGCTGTATTCTTAATTGGGGTTATTTGAGAAAAATTCAAGAATAACTTTGACTAATTTTTATTTTTGAATAATTTTTCCTATTGCACCTACTTCAGAACTTAAAAGAGCTGTAAGACTCATGCCCATATGTAAGTGATACAAAGATCCCATTATCTAATAAAGATGATGGTCATGAAATGGTTAATAGAGTTTTAACCAGTAAGATCTAATAATTAATCTACTGAATCTGTGCCAACACTCTCTATGTTTAGTCATTCTCCTGCAGAAAGTTCCCACCACTTTCAGCAGTTTTCCAGATGATTCCTTAAATTAAATAGTAGTATACATATTACTAAAATCTAAAATCTAAAATAGTAATATATATATATGACTAAAACTAGGTTGAGATCAACTGGCAGGAGTAAAATCCACTTGAAAAGATAAAAAAAGCTTTAATGCCATTATCGAAATGCTATAGCTAATGGTTTGCTGCAGATTTTTTTTCATTCACAACCTTTCTTTGCTTTTTAGATTTAAACATATCTTTATGGTATTCTTAAAATAAGCACATAATCATAGTAAAGGAGAAAAGATTAGAAACATGAACCAGCTTCCCTTCAAATTGTCAGTTTATAGTTTATGTGTACACTCAGTAAGATAATTGATGGTCAGAATTCTTATAGATAATGAACAGAGAGATGGGAGATATAATTTGAGGCAAATAACATTTGACATTACTTTTTGTACATCCAGCATTTGACTTTTCCCTTTAGATTTTATTCAAATATTTGTTGAAGACCTGGGCCACATTTTCTCTTTGCTTTTGCTTTTAGTCTTTAGATCATAACCACTACAGAGGGTTCCGTCTTGAGCCCATTCTTGTGCCTCACATACAATGATCCTATTATTAACCCAGGATCTTGTAATACCATTCAAATACTGACAACTTCTACTGGCATCAACCTTCCTCTACTGAACCGTATTTCTTCTAAGTTACAGACCTGTACTTTCAACTGACCATTTAATATGTTCCTATTCAATATGTCCAAATTAAAACTTCTGCCTACAAACTTAAGAAATAATATAATTACATGAGTAGAAAACTTTTTTTAAGATACAAACTAATGTTTTCTATTTTGGATAAGTAGAAAATTTAATCTGCTGATCCACTGCAAAAGAATATTTATTCACTGCAAGAAATTCTACATTTTATCAAAAGTACTTCCAACTGCTAAACTTGAGGTAGCCATCTAGTTTCAGTGTGATAATGATACAGAAAACTACTAGAATGCAAGGGCCTAACATGCGAGGAAGATGCATATCCATCATCAGTCAATATGTCCTTGGAGGTACAGTAATTGTCTTCTAAATAATTTATAACTTATGTTTCACATGTAAAAGTGTGATTCATTTTGAATTCATTTTGTATACGTTCATTTCTCTAAGTTCATTTTGTGTAACTTTTTTTTTTTTTGCCTGTAGATATCCAATCTCCAGAACCAGCTGTTGAAATACCCTTTGATTGTAAGTGATCCATTGTTGAGTGAAAGTAAATTCAAAGTCCCATCCAGAGTTAATGTTAATTTTGTTTATATTTAAAAGAAATATTTCATATTTAAGAGAAATATAAAAGAAATAAAAAGGATAATGAAAAGCTATTCTATTAATATCAGTGTTAACTCAGCCACATCTTTGAAAATACATGTAGTAATTTGAAATATTCATTAGACACAATTTCTCTTTTTCATTTGAAACACATAATCACAAAGAATTCTGTTGTTTAGATAATACTGCTTCTAGTTGATCAATTATGTTTAAATTTTCAAACACAGGCTTTTACTACTATACTTTTACTCTTATTTTTTGTAACCTGCCCTATAGCTTGGCAACAAAACACCAAAGCTTTGCATTTATGCCACTATTTAAAAAAATAATGAAGAACAAGAAGTAGTAAAATGAACAATTTCTGTAAATAATTTTTCTTATATCTGTCACCTCTTTCTCAATCACCTTATTGCTACTCAAATCAGGAGTTCATTTACCGTTACCCAGATCCTACGCTATACTTATAAACAGGTCTCTTTGCATCCCTCTCTCTCCCTCTCTCTCCCTCTTCCACATCGTCCAAATAACCATTGAGCCATGAGTATAGGACAAAACTTTTCTGCATCTATGTGTCACTATGGCTTTTGCAGAAAAGTAGTTGTTTTGGAGATAGGGGTTACATGAATTTTTTATAAACTGAATTAAGAACTTCTGCTTTTGGTAATGGTAGACCATGCAAATTGAGCCAATTATTCTGTTGAAAACAACCAGAATACTCATCGCATTTTATTTCAAATTGGTCTAGGTGTACATAACTATTATGTTGGACTTTCATATATTTTATAAAAGATAATGTTAAATTATATAAGTAATTGGCAAATATGCACAAATTATTACATAAGTCTTTCTTATCGCTTTAATTATCTTGTCATCCTTTCATATGTTCTTTTGCAAGGGAAGTTTTTTTATGGGGTACAATTTGTCAAAATTTTCCTTTTTGTGGTTCATGCTTTTGATATCAGGTTCAAGAAGTTTCATAAATAGACTCTAAATGTGTATGACGTTTATATCTTTTTATATACCTAGAGTCAAACTGAAAAATGCACTGTCATTTCAGCAAAATACTTAATGATTTTCTGCCTTGTTATCACTTTCTGAATAAATGAAGCAACCTATAGAGTTGAGCTGCAATGTTCCTGCCAGATGCTTACAGTGTCTTATTGAGCTACTGTAATACAGCATTCTGTACCTATTTAGATTAATTATGATTAAATTTAAAAGCTGAGTTGGTTGAATTGCTTCATCATTTAATTAAGATGGAGGCAAATTAATTGTTTTTATATGCTTCTTTTTTGAAAGTGTGTGAGTTTCTGATTGTTGGCTAAGTTTAATAGTACTTAAGATTTAGAGTTTAAAACTTCAAATGGAAAACTTAACTACTTCATGATTTTAGAAAATGTGTCATTTGTGAGAAGATTCTCACACTCCAAAGATGATATCTTATCTCTCAGAGACAAAAATGATTATTATAGAAGATTTCAGAGCCCCTTCTCCCTAACACAGCACACACACACACACACACACACACACACACACACACACATACACACACCTTCTATGAAAGATGATTTGTTTGATCAGCTTTTCTGTTGGTTTCCTATTGAACTGATTTTGATCAAGTCTAGATTGGAAAATTTAAAGAAGACAAAAAAACGTCTAAATTTGTCTACAATAAGTAAAAATATAATGAGGAACAAAATGAGAGAAGGTGATGAAAAATACACTAGGGTTAAAAGTGGTGGGTGGACAGAGATATCAGTCACAGAGGGGAGTGACTGTGAGAGAACCTTGCTAAGGAAGACCATGTAGAGTGGGGTAATGAAAATCTCATTTAGGATCGAAAGTCTACAACTTTTCCCTGAAATATTGTGCACTGATGAATCTTGAAATAGAAGCAAGAAGACCATTGTTTTTCTGTTTTTACAACTGAATTATAACTTCACTGAGGAGAGTATGCACATTTTCATTACATCTCCTACAAATAAGTAGTGTCATAAATACACCATTTTTATATTACAAGAACATAACATTGGTCCAAGTTCTTCCTAGAATACAAACTAGCTCAACAGATAGTAGGGGGAAGAAAGGTGAGTCTGTCTTCCTCATTACCTCTTCCTTTATGTTCTAAACACATCTTTTTGCTACTCTAGCTTGTACAAGTTTATGGATTTTTTGCATTATAAAAGAGAAGTATTTCACAAAGTCCCCAAATCTTTGTGGTTAGGCAAAGCCAATTTTTCTAATAGTTTAATGATCCTCTCTCTAGGCTGTTGATGCCCCAGACTGCATGGCTGGCTCTATCTTCCTGGTAAACTTTAGTCTCCATTTTTAGTCTTTCTGGAACTCTACTACGAGCAACTCCAGCTCAATCTGTTCAAATTTAGGTCTACACAGTCAGTTAAAGTTATCTTTTACACTCCCCTTTCATACAGCCTCACATTTCACCAAAGAAGTATGTGAGTTATTTCCTCTATTATAACTGTATCCAGCTTTTGTACAATTTTCTTTTTCTCTGCTAAGGTCATACTCCACAAGACTATGGTCAGTCACCTGAGTTACCTTAACAGCCTTCTAAAAATGAGTCATTTAGCCACTCTGGCCCATTCTGTATACATCAGCCCGAGCGATTTTGTGAAGCCTTGAGTAAATCATCTCCCTCCCTCACTTGACAGTTCTCTAAAGACTTCCATTGCTATTATAATGAAGTCCCTATACTCCCTACTCTGGCATACAAAATCTGTCTAATCTCTAATCTGGCTAACCTCTCCAACCATCTCTCCCATGGTTTTCTCATTTCCTTACTGTGTTTCAAGAACACAGACCTTTTTTTTCTTTCTTCCCTTCCTTCTTTCCCTCTTTCTTTTCTTTTTGCTTTTTTTTTTTTTTTTTTTTTTTTGTAAGTAGGCTCTATGCTGAGCCCCCGTGGAGCCCAATGAAGGGCTTGAACTCACAACCCTGAGATCTAGACCTGAGCCGAGATCAAGAGTCAGATGCTTAACCGACTGAGACACCCATGCACCCTCTTTTCTTTTTTGATTATTAAATTCAAAATCATGTTTTGATATTTTTTAAGGCTTTTGCACTTGGTTTCTTATTTGGAAAATTCTTTCCTAAAACACCTGCATGACTACCTCCTTCTTGTCAGTTTGCTTTCAAGTAAAATATCATCCCCTCAGGGTTGTCTCCTGATAAAGATAGTTCAAGGCAGCTTTCCAGATCCCAAGCTCTTATAAGCAATTTATTCATTTGCATATTATTGTCTCTTTCCAGTTCTCACTCCTAAGGTAGCATGTAATTTTGAATGAAAGAACTAGGCATTCCCCTAATCTGGGTTGGAAAGGATCTGTAAAGCTTGAAATTATTAAAGACCTCTTTCGCTATAAAAAAACATTTTTTTCTTATTTATACCTACATCCACATCTACAGCTATCTCTAATTCATTTATTTGTCTAAGTTCCAGCAAAATGAGACATCTAATACTTTGACTGCATGTATGCATTTTCAAAGTCATTTTTCCTAGGGAGTTAAAATGTAAGCATCCATGTGTGATTGCTAATCCTTAAATGTCATTTTATATGAATTTAGATGCATTTTGTTTCTTCTGTTCAGTGGCTGAAATAATTATCTAAATAATGTAAGTATCCCTATACCACATGCTGTTCATTTTTCAGAATCGTGTTGTCATTAAAGTTTACAAAATAATACCTGCTTTAAAAGAATGTTAAAGGAAACTCAATAGAAGGTTCTATCTTCCTTCTTTATATAGATGAATTACTATTTTTAGAGTAATGTGAGTTTTAAAATTACACATGCATTTTTGTTTTACATGTCATTAGGATATGATATGATATTCCTTTTTTTCTGGTGACTAGATATGAGCAAAACAAAGTACTATCTACATTTACTGTAGCCTTCTGTTACAGGAAGAAGTGTAAGTTACAAACTTCATACATTCTTTTAGTAGGCTATAATATGTTTGATTTTATCACGTTTCATAAGCAATAAATATTTGCTTTACACTTACCAATGACTTTATATTCCAGGCAATAAACAGGGGTAAGGAAAATAAGAAGGAATCTAACATGCATTTTTCACCTATAACGTGGTATATTTTGTGCTATACAATTTATGTAAATAAGTCACTTAATTCTTACCAAACCACATAAAATAAGAATTAATTGATCATCTTCCAATCTCTTTGGCCACTTGAGAAAACAGCAGAGTACAACAGAAAGAGTCAGATGGGTCTGAATTTAAATTGTTACTATCCCTTATGAGCTGTGTGACTTTAGGCCATTTATGTATTCCACCATATTCTTTGTTTGTTTGTTTTGCTTAGAGCACTAATGGTTAGGGCTCTCACCTTGAATGATTACTCTTTTGCAGGGAAACTCCTTGGAAGAGTTGCATATATGAAATTTCTTCAATTTCTCTTTCCACTGTTCTCTTAGATCTCTCTATAATCCGGCTTTTGCTTGAACACCTCCTCTACTGATGCTTTTGGGCAGTTCACCAGTGACATCCATGTTATTGAATTCAATGATTAGTTCACGGTCCTCATTTTACTGGATCTTTTAGCAGCACTTCACGCAGATGTTCACTCTCTTTTCTTTGATATCTTTCTTCACATTTCCTCCGAGATACCACTATCCGCTGCTTTTTCTCTTATATCACATGTGAACTTCCCTCTCTTGGTGAGTGCATGCCGTCTCCTGACTTTATATACCACGTAGGTGCGAATGGCTCTCAATTTTTATCTTTAGCCTGATAATTCCTTTTGAACTTCAAACTTGGTTATCAGCTTCTTACTAACATCTTTACTACTGAAATTCTCAAACTGAATATATGCAATATTGACTCCTGTCTCCCCCCTCCCAAATCTGCTTAAATCCAAGTGCACCTTTTCAGTTGCTTAACCCCCAAATTCCTGGAGTCATTCCTGACTTCCTTCTTACCAGCCTCCTCCCCATCTCACCCTTTAACGTTGGCTCTTCCAGAATCTAGCAGCTTCTAACTTGCTCTGCTGGTACCTCCTTCAAACATGTCTTCATCATCTCTTACAGAGATTACTGCAATAGCCACCTAACTAGCCTTTCTGCTTCTACTCTTAGCCCAATACAATTAATTCAGATACAGTAGCCGGCAGGGCAGGGGATAGGGGTGGTTCCTTCTAAACCTAAGTCAGATCATGTCACCCCTGAACTCGAATCCTGTGCTTCCTCCCTTGTTCACTCAGGAGTAAAAGCCACAGCCCTTACACAGTCTATAAAGCCCTATATAATCTTATTCCTCTTGGGATGCCTGAGTGGCTCAGTTGGTTAGGCGTCTGCTTTCTGCTAGGGTCGTGATCCCTGGGCCCTGGGATTGAGCCCTGTGTCGGGTTCCCTGCTCAGTGGGGAGCCTGTTTCTCCTTCTCCTTCTGCCGTTCCCCCTGCTTGTGCTCTCTCTCTCTCTCCGACAAATAAATTTTTTTTAAAAATCTTATTCCTCTCAAATCCCCCTTAATGCTCTGATTTCATTTCCTATTCTTTCTTTAGCCACACTGGCCTCTTTGGTTCCACCATAAAGAGTATACATTTGCTATTTAATTCTTCTGGAATGAATCCAGAAACCCATATGACTACATCACTTATCATCTTAGATCTTTGCTCAAATCACATCATTTCAATGAGAATTGCCAGATCACTCTATTTAATGTTACAATCTGTACCTCCCAGCCACTGACTCTCTTAATCCCATGCATACTGATAAACTTCTTTTTAGTCCCCATATGGTCTATCTCTCCTTGCTAAAATATAAGCTTTATGATGCACAGCTATACCCAAATGCCTAGAAGAATTTCTGGCACATTATATCCACTAAATAAATATTTATTAAATGACGGATATTATCTAAGAATTATAAGAACATGGCAAAGTTTCTGCCTGTATGCATTCTGATTTTTTCATATGTTTAAAAAAATATTCCATCTAAAAGTAGAATAGATACAATGAAAAAATATATATGTATACACACATGCACACACACACACGCAATGCTCTCCTATATGGAAATGTTCATACTGTTGGGAAGCTGCTTGTTTTTTTTATTCTGATAAGTAGAAAAACAATAATGGAAGTAGTATTAGCTGTTCACAGAAGTTCTTTTTTTACTTGGAATTAGCATTCACCAAATAAGTAAATAAATAAATAAAAATCATAAGGTTCTCCCTTGGCTTATCAGGAATATCAATATCAGAACATGACTTGAGTGCAGTGTTAACTAAGAGGTTGAGTTAGTGGCCAAATACACATAGGAGGCCTGAAAGGAGCAGGTGAATACAGAAGGTCCTCATTCTCCTTGAAAGGCAGGAACAGGCAGAAGACGGTAGTATTTTAATCAGACATCTTTACTTCTAGGAAAAAGAGCAACTTAGGTATTTTAACTCCAGTAGCTAAGGAGTATTGCTACATAAGTCATATGCAGGCCAGGATCAGGGCAGTTTATAACCCTGAAGCTTTGATATCAGTTCTCATTAGCCATGTTAAAAAATAATTCACGACACTATTTTCAAAAAAAAGTTTTCTTAATAGTAACATGTAAGTATGTATAGTTAGGATTTAATCAATACTGATATTGTTAATATAAAATTTTAGAAGACTTTTAAAAAAGTTAAATGTAGTTAAACAAAATATATGGTTTTGAGTCAGAAATTAAATTTATTCTTACTGAAAATATGTGGAAAAGACCTAAATTACTTGTTCAACAGCAGCAGTGAGACAATTGCTACATGTTAAAGAAACTCTCTACACCTCCCCATGAATATTTTGCTAAAAACGTTCATACTTTTGTATACTATATTTTCCTGAAGTATAGAGAGTATGTCCAAATGATTTTATATCTTTGCTGTCTGGCAAACAACAAGCACTTTAAAAAGTTTGTCTGATAAAACGAAGAATGAATATATCTTCTCTACTAAGTAAAACGTTGGTATATTTAAGAGAAAAATAGCATCCTTCATGCAATTTATATCCACTCTCTGTATCTGAGGAAAGTTAACCCAGTATCTGTCTGATTGGAACAGGAAAGGTGACCGAGTATCTAACAGAATCAGTTGATTAGTTATCTTTTTGGATACACACACACACGCACGTGCGTGCACACGAAGTCTGGACGGCTGTGCAGCTCCCTCTGAGGCAGTACAAGAGGACATGAAAATAAAGGTCCTTCTAATTCCCAATCCCCTGGGTAGTTTCCAAAGGCAACTACTGGGAACAGATTCCAAATTTCCATTTCTGTAATTATTAATTTATCATATACTTAAGTCTTTGTCAGTCTATAAATTTAGGTAATAGAGTAGTCCCTCGTTATCCATAGGGTCTATATTCTCAAGCCCCCCAGTGGATGCCTGAAATTGCAGCTAGTACCAAACTTTATACATACTATGTTTTTTTCCTATACACATCAATGATAAAGTTTAATTTATAAATTAGGCACAGTAAGAGATTAACAATAATAGCTAATAATAAAATAAAACAATTATAACAATATACTGCAATTAAAGTTTAATGAACGTGGTCTTTCTCTCACTGAAAGTATCTTATTGTACTGTACTCACCCTTGTGATGATGTGAGATGATGCAATAAATGCCTATGTGATGAGATAAAGCAAACTGAATGACACAGACATCACGATGTATCATTAGACTGCCATTGACCTCCAGACGATTTGTCAGAAGGATGATCATCTGCTTCAGGACTGAGGTTGACTGCAGGTAACTGAAACCACAAAAGTGAAACTGCAGGTAAGGGACCTATGTATCTATGTTCTTAACTGTTAAAAAAAAATGATGTTAATACACTTACACTTCTATTTACTTCTACTTCTCCCCCTAAGTTCCAACTTCTGCCCAGTGTGTTAACATTTTTCTGTTGACAAGCTTTCAAATAGGAGCAAAATACTGAATAGGAATTTTCATGCTATGTCTGAGGCACCAAGCCTGAAAATAATGGCTGGAATTACCTGCACATTTTTAAGAACAGTTGCAGAGCCAGACACAACCTTGCAGGCATAACGAGAGACAGTAAAAGCAGCCCAGCACACATAACTCCCAATAACCTACATAAATTATGGACTCATTAGAAGTATGTTGACTAGTTGAAGAGATTTTGTATGGATTTGGGGTGCTATAATGTTTCCAAAATAAGGATACTTCCTCCTTCACAGCCAAGTTGGTAGAGTCAGTGAGAGAAACAGAGAAATTTCAAGTATCTCTGAGAAGCAGAAGGCTGGATTCTCAGTTCCCAACAGGACAGACATACTTTAGGCCAAAACTGTACTTAGGGAAACAGCATGTTTTGCATTACTTAAAAATCCACTCCCAGGAAAGTTCCCAGTATGTTCAAGGTAGCCACGGGAATATTATTCTTTAAGACAGTCATTGCTATTCTTAACTGTGCTATGCCTCTGGGAAAAGGCAGTAATGGAAACAAAGGATTTAGAATAAGGGAGGAGAAAGAAAGGAAGGAGGGAGGGAGAGAGAGGGAAGGAAGGAAGGAAGGAAAGGAAGGAAAGGGAGAAAGGAAACTAGATGTGATTTCCAAATCCGCTTATTACCAACCATGCAAACTTGAGGAAACTATGCAACTTCACAAAGCTTCAATTTCTATCTTATGAACCACCTAAAAGCTTTTTTTTGTCACTTTGTATTTTATGTAGACTGGCAAAATTATTTTTTAATGCGCCTAGTTCTAGGATTAAAAAGGGGAACAGTAAAGGAAGCTACTGAATGAGGATACACAGAAACGTATTTAAAAGTTTAAAACTTAAGATGTTAGCTTGAAAAGAAGAGTGTACAAAACGTTTTAATGACTTCAAAAGGTTCTTGTTCACGGTATCTATGGATTGACTCTCTCCCTATTATGAAGATCCATTTAATGGCAGAAAACTTATGCAAACTGAGAGCACTAGAAATCAATAGGAAGGGGGACTTTTGCTTGTTTGTTTTTAATCAGTACTTAGGATCTCCAAGTACTGATTTAGGAGGCCTAAATCTAAAGTAATAGATTTCAATGATGTTGTTTTTCCTGTAAAAACAACGCTTTATACAACGCTTTTTACCTTTCTTTTTTTTTTTTTTAATTAAATCCATATGCCGAATCCTACAAGTCATACACTCTAATGCTGGCTTAGAAATTCAAGTAAACATACATATGCCCAATACTATTTTATAAAAGTAAAATAAAATTAAGGAAAACATGTATCACATTATAAAATCATATACTATTTTATAAAAGTAAAATAAAATTAAGGAAAACATGTATCACATTATAAAATCATATCCATATATCCAGGGAAAAAACCCATCTATTGCTAAGTCCCATCTAATATCTAGATACATAAAAATGTTTCATAAATATTTGCTTTTTGTGAGACCAGTTAATAAATCATTGTTTTGACACAGAATTATAAAACTATCTGGCAAAATTTTATTTCACTGATTAAGTCAAACATTTAACAAAATAACCAAATATATTAACATCATTAATAAGGCTTTATTTCTTTAGAAATACCTTTGTATCATACATCAATAACATCACTATTTAAAGTCATATCAGATTGACTCTATTAAGAATGTATTTTTGTAAAACAAGCGAATTTTACTTATAATTCGCATTTCCTTTGTTCATAGTAGCATCTGTTTGTAACAATCTTCTCTCCTTTTTCCCCCCATTAGAGGCTTTATTTAATTATCTTTTTGTCACTGATACAATATAATGTCATCATTATGACAAATGTCACCAATATTGTGTTATCTCTGGAATGCAAAGCATGAATCTCCTTCATGACTGTTGCAACATGGAGAGGTCTGGTTTCTAAGAATGTACTTTCCAGAGAGGGTTTGTTTGAGAAGTTCTAATACAATCCAGGATAAGATACCAGCCCTTGTGCATCTTCCCTGTATTGTATTCTTAAATGTGATGCATGTAGTTGTCTAGCAAGACTAACTTGTGTTTTAAGCTGGTAATTTCAGTTTCCAAAGTTAAAGACACAGATTTGTGGACCTCAGTGTGTACATTTTTTCCTTGGTACTAGACAAGTCTAGTACTAGTCTGGATTGTCAGCCTCTCATTCTCGAAAAAATGTGCAGCTTCAGTAGTAGGGGCTAGGTGGAAGATGGGAGGAAAAAGGACCTAAGATATTATCATCTCAATTATGCTAATTAACATCAAAGAGGAACTGCTTCTATTCCAAAGAAAGTTCTTGCTCTTCCTGCTAAAAATTTGAGGGCTAGTAAGAATAAAGAACAAGAAGGAAAGAAGGAAAGAAGGAAAGAAAAAGAAAGAAAGAAAGAAAGAAAGAAAGAAAGAAAGAAAGAAAGAAGAGAAGAAAGAAAGAAAAAGAAAGAAAGAAAGAAAGAAAGAAAGAAAGAAAGAAAGAAAGGAAGGAAGGAAAGGAAAGAAAAAGGAAAGGAAAGGAAAGGAAAGGAAAGGAAAGGAAAGGAAAGGAAAGAGAAAAGAGAAAAGAGAAAAGAGAAAAGAAAAGAAAAGGAAAAGAAAAGGAAAAGAAAAGAAAAGAAAAGAAAAAAGAAAAGAAAAGAAAAGAAAAGAAAAGAAAAGAAAAGAAAAGAAAAGAAAAGAAAAGAGGAAGGGAGGAAAGAAAGGAGGAAAAAGCAACTCTTGGAAACTCTTGAAATTCATGACTCTTTTGTCTAATTGAAGTGCTGTTAGTTGGTTGGAAGTGCCAGAAAGTTAAACATTATTAAGTTGCTTGGTTTGGCCAAACAGATTGTGCCTTCCTAGGGAAATCATCTATCATTCAATTTATTTGTTTCATAACTATCAAAAAATTGACAATAAATATTTTTGTTTACTGTATACAATAAGTAGCTAATATACTGGAACTGGAGGAAAGCAGGCTTGGCTAAATTTTGAACTTCTAATAGATTTGGGGTGACCATCTATATCACCTAAGACATTACTACTGAAAAGTGTAATTCCCAGACCTTCAGGATCAGCATCACCTGGGAGTTTGTTATTAATGAACATTTTTCTGGGGGTGCCTGGGTGGCACAGCAGTTAAGCGTCTGCCTTCGGTTCAGGGCGTGATCCCGGCATTATGGGATCGAGCCCCACATCAGGCTCCTCCGCTATGAGCCTGCTTCTTCCTCTCCCACTCCCCCTGCTTGTGTTCCCTCTCTCGCTGGCTGTCTCTATCTCTGTCAAATAAATAAATAAAATCTTTAAAAAAAAAAAAAGAAATGAACATTTTCTGGTCCCGCTCCAGACCTGCTAAATAGGAATTTCTGGGAATGGGGCTGAGGAATTAGTGCTTTAGAAAGTCCTCCAGGTGATTCTTATGCATGTTGCCTAAGAGTTAGGTGGAAGAAATTATTGAGAACAGGATTTGATTTTTACTTGGGCAGCTGGCATAAGTCAGAAATTATCTGATGAACAAGTTAAAAAGGAAAACACTGGAACTCAGGTCAGAAATTAATGACTACGGGGAATGATAAAATGAAATAGAACCCAGCCATGCAAAATATAGGCCCTAAGGGAAATATTCCTTCATATGCTGATATTTTCTATTATTCAAATATTTTTCTAGAGACTTCATTATATAGATTAATGGAAGCCAACAAGTCTTCAGAATAAGTTTTTAATTTAGATGACATGTCCTATCTACAAAAATTGCCTTAAACCTCTCTAAAATATATTTTATTAAGATTTCTTATACTTTAATACTATATCTGTCCTTTATCAACTTACAGTAGGGGTGGCAGCATATACATTTATTATATTTTATATGTATTATGTATTTAATAAAAAATATATTACATATGTAATAGTGTATTTGTTATATATTTTAAAAGCTTAGTGAGTATATTTTTTTCAATTAACAATTGGGTCGGATCATCTTGCTTTTTTTTTTAAATTACAAAAACAGTGAGACAATATACTTGATAATGGAAATTATTCTGGAAAATTGTCAAGTACTGACAACAAAGAACTTGTATGATATAAACTGACCAGTTTAACAATAGTGATTGAATACTCTAATAAGACACTTTATTTGATAAAATAACTTTTATCACTTTTATTCTTTAGGTCTAGTATATTAAATGAAAAGGAGTAAATTTTTTAAAGTAATAAAAATAAAGAAATGGATTTAAAAAGAGAGAACATTTTTAAAGGTCTTTATTACTGTCTAATTTCAAAGAAACAACATATGATTTTAAAGTTCGAGAGATATTAATCTATCTATCCCATGTTAAGTACTAGAGAACTGAAACCCAGATAGATCAAGTGCTTTCAAGATTCATGGGTTTTCTTGTCATATTGAATGTCCCCAAATATATATCAAAGCTGCTTATTTAAATTGTCACCAGTTGCATGGTTTATTATATTCATTTCAAGGCAAAAATCCACTTTATAATAATAGTCTTTCCTTGATGTGCTCTACAGAAAACATAATTAGTATGTGCCTCGAAGTTACTCGATTTCCTTGAAATTACTTGAAAAGCACAACTATAATCTTAACCATTATCACCTTCTGAAAAAATTTTTTAAATCTCCGCTTTCAATAAATTTGAGGAAATCTTAGTTGTTTACATGCACAAAAATCAATAGGTGAATTAAATGAGCAATAACACAATTGTTCTAGTTATTTTTAATACATATGCTCTTTCATTATGTAAACAGAATTACACAGTCCTTTTATTAAAATGAAATCTTCTTTTTAGTTTAGGGATGATCTTGCTACTGGGATCAATGGAGAAATTCTCTATCATTTAAAGGTGCTATAAATTTGACACAATTTAGACCTGAGGGAAAATACATGTTTTTGCTTTAAATATAAAGATAGAAGGCTGGTTAATTATAACAACCGTACAGGGAAAAGTCTGACATTGTTGTGATTTGCTCCACTTATTCTGAAATTCCTTAAGAGATAGGGTTCTCCATTTGCATTTGGCCTCCACCAAAGATCTCAGCCTTGACTTGTTTAAAAAATATTTAATCTTTAAAAAAATGGCCAATAAACAGACAAATGGTGAGCATCAAACTCCATTCCTGCCCTTGGTCTTATAGTGATGGTCATAATGTAAGTCATTGGTATAAGTAGATAAGATGAGGGTCAGAATGATGAAAACAAAGTTCTATTCTTCCCCTAGTTTTATCCCCCACCATGATAAAATGACATTTTAATTATCACTGCCACCATTCTCTACTTCCAATTCTTCAGCCAGTGCTACTGGTGATTCTACCTCCAGCCTCTAATCTATTGTTCTTCAAGTCCAAAACAAAATCATATCTTTTCAGGTCTACTTTAGGATTTTCCCAATGTTTCTTCTCATTTTCTCTTTACGTTATTTTTTTTTTATTTAAGATTTTATTTATTTATTTGATAGACAGAGAGTGAGAGAGGGAACACAATAGTGGGACAGGGAGAAGCAGTCTTCCCACTGAGCAGGGAGCCCGATGTGGGGCTCGATGCAGGGCTTGATCCCAGGACCCTGGGATCATGACCTGAACCGAAGGCAGACGCTTAACAACTGAGCCACCCAGGTGTCCCTCTATTTTTACTGCATTCTTATCCATGATCTGCAAAGATTGCCATCAGTTAAGTCTTTTTTTTTTTTTTTAATGAAGTGTAGTTGACATACAACATTATATTGGTTTCAGGTGTATAACACAATGATTTGACAATTGTATACATCAGTCAGTGCTCACCACAATAAGTGTAGGCACTATCTGTCACCAAAAGTTTTTACAGTATTATTGACTATATTCCCTATGTTGCATTTTTCATCTCTGTGACTTATTTATTTTATAAATAATTTTATAAATATTTATTTTCTTATTGATTTACTTGGTCTGCATAAATTACCAGCCTGTTTTCCCAAATATAATTCACATCATTCTACCTTTTGTTCACTTGGAAGCTCACCCCGATCTTCTTTTTGTCCTCCAACATGCCAAATTCTCTCACCCGCATCTTTTCCAGGCTTCCCCCTAGTCTTTCCCCTGGTCTTTATAAAGTCTTTTCCTGGAGTCCAGAGCTTAGTAAGTAAACATCTTGAAAATATTTTGCTCTTGGTTTCCTGAAATTTTAGTATATCAAAGCATAGTAAGAAAGAGTGGCTTAAAATGAAACTGGAGAGGTTACCAGGAGTCAGCACAAAGTCAGTGTCGTGGGTGAACTCTGCTTGAATGTTGGGAAATCATTTCATATGAAATATGATTCCCTTGTTCATTTAAAAGTACACATTCCTACAGAGAAGGCTTAGAGTAATGTCTAATAAAGGGTAAGATAATCTTTTATATCAATTATCTAGAATAGGAAAAGTAATTAGGCAGAAAACTAAGAGCATGAAAGGGGGCTATATCTTTCTCAGCCTAGATAGCCAGAAGACCAAGATAGAGATGTTTCAGGTAGTTGTGATTGCATTTAGAGAGGTTATGGTTACATGTGTTTACCAGGTAGAAGAAGATTAGAAACTATACGTAGGGACCTCCCTTTTATTCTTATATCAAGGTAAGTGTTACCTAAAACATTTGAAGATCAAGACAATAAGAGTAACCTTTGATTGTCTTATCAAAAATAATTACATCCACATGCAATATTGTATATTCTATATTTCTAAGTGCCAGACACTGTATTAATTCTTAGATGTTTACATGATTTCTGACAGCATACATGTGAAATAACATGGCAACTTTACAGTTGAGAAAACTGAGGCTCTAATCTATTGAAACATGATCAACGTCACACAGCCTCAAAAGATATAAATTTGGATTTGTCTGATTGCAATTCCTGTATCTTTCTAGTAACGTTTTTGCTTTCTTAAACATAATAATAAGCAGTATTTGCTCTTGTTTATATGTTAATGAATCATTTTCCATACAGCCTTTCTTAAAAATAACATTTTGAAACTCCAGCAATTATAATAGTTTTATTGGAAAGCAGGAAATAAAAAAGCAAGTTAATTGCTATGTGTCTGAAGCATTATTTGGAACACAAATATGTAATCATGTACCTGCTTGTTTACTTCCTATCTTACGGTTCTTGTTACCTTCTCATGCTATTTGCCTATGCTAACTGAGCAATTCCACATCTCTTTTTCATGCACTACGAAGGTCATTGTTTATTGGTGGTTTAATGTTGAGCTTGCATATTTTTCTGCATATCAATATCTGACTACCTGTACCTGTTGATTTTTTCAAGGTAACTTGCTTTCTTTCTCTCTCTCTCTTTTTTTTTTTTAGAGACTAGTCAATTCTTAACCATATCTCATATAGACTTACATTCAAATAGTCACTTATAATAAATTTTATGCTACCATGTAAAAGAAAGAGAAAATATACCTCTACACTAGCCACAGTTTCCATTTTCTTGGATACATACCTGAGCTTGGATAGTTACTTTATAAACATTGCTACGTTTATACATTTCTTAACTTTATAAATTAAAGTTTAGCATATGTACAGCCAAATGTACATGAAAATAAATGTAAAACCCATTGTAAGATCAAAAACTGGATACCTGTGCAACCACTGCCCAGGCCAAGATAGAAGGAAGTTATCAGCACCCCAAGAAGTCACCCCTCAACCCTGGCCAATCATTATCCTCTTCCTCCTATCCAACATAACCAATATCCTCAACTAATTATTAATTAGTTAATATCCTAACAATTCTAAAGTAACACTGAGACTACTTCTGCCTTTGAGACTCATGAATTATGCTACTTTTGTGTGCTTCTTTACTCAGGATTTCCCTTGTAAGATCCATCCATGTTGTAGCATAAAGCTGCATTTCATTTATTTTCCTTATTGCATAGTGTTTCATTTTATGAATATGGTTGCAGTATCCATTCCAATATTGATAGACATTTCTGTTATTTCTAGTATATTAATTCTGAACAATCCTGCTTAGAACAATCTTAAATAATCTTTATGTACACAGTTCTATTGGAGACAGACCTAAGAATAGAATTATTGAGTCATATTATATGGGTATATTGGTGGCTGTATGAATTAATAGTCTTCTGACAGTGTTTGAGTGGGCCTATTGCTCCTTATCCTTCCTAATAATTGATATTACCCTTTTCCCCCCCTTGTTTATCAGTCTAGTAGGCTTGCAGTGGTATTCCATCGTGATTTCAATTGGTATTTCTCTGATTTCAAGTGAGTTTTAAGAATGTTTTCATGTGTTTGTGGTTTTTCTTCTACTAGGCTGTTCATCATTTTCTTATTGATATTAATGAGTTATTCATAACTCATTCATATACAGTGACAATGCTTCCTTTGTTGGTTACATGTGCTGCAAGAGTCTTTTCTCACTACTGTGTTTGCTTTATTTTTTTTTTACTTCAATGGTTTTTAATTTTCATGTAGTACAACTTGTCGATACTTTCCTTTATTTTCAGCAATTTGTGTGTCCCAATTAATTGCTCAATATCACAAAATCATGAATATAATTTCCCGTAGTATGTTAAAGCTTCATGTATGTATATATGTATGGTTGTATCCTGTATTAACTTATTTTTGTATTTGTGATCAGATATAGAGTGCACCTGGTATTTATGTTTATATTTATCTGTGGTGTGAGGCAATATTCAAGTTTCATATTTTCTATACAGATAACTTTTCTGAGCACCTTTTATTAAAAACATTGTCCTTTATCCCAGATCAAAATGTCTATCATCTTTCTGAATGACTTGGCTATTCTAAATCCTTTGCATTTTTGTATAAATTTAAGAATCAAAATTCTAATTTACACATGCACTCATACACATATACACACACATATATACACACAAAGCTGTTGAAACTTTGATTGTAATTGCATTAAATGTAAAAAATAGTTTTAGGAGAATTCATATCTTCAATAATATTGCAAATAGAATATAGCTTGATTTATTTGAAACTTATCAATGGCTCTCAAAAATGTTTTAGAGGTTTCTTAGAATCCTGATATTAGCTTTATTCCCAACTATGTATGTATTTGTGTATGTTGCTATGGTGAACAGTATCATTTTAAACCTACTTTTCTGACTTTTGCATACAGAAATATAATTAAATTTTATATAGTGACTTTGTGTCCAGTGACCCTGCTAACACTCATTTTCTAATTATTTTTCATAATTAAATACTGTTATTTCCTAGTTATCTTATTCGTTTTGGCTTAATTTCTCTCTAAATAGAGAACATACTCAGGATTTAGATTTTTAGAAGTTGCTTGAGACTTCTTTTATGGCTTACATACAGTTTTTATAAATTGACTTTTTAAAATATAAATTCTGCTATTAGGCATAGTAGCCTATGTGTGGTAAGTTTCATAATAAGGTTGTCCAAATCTCTGTTCTTATTCAGCTGCATTGTCCACTGTCCACTCTCTATTATCACTGTTTTTTTTCCCAGCTCCTTGTGTGTCACAGAGGAGATGCTGGGAGCTACATTTCCCACAATTCCCAGTAAGAAGCTCTTCAGTGAGCTATGGTTCCTCATAGATTTCAATGACACTGCCTCATCTGCTCATTTATCTGCTCATGTCTTGAAGAGTTCTGGGAACTGTATGTGGTATATTATAGATATTATCTGAGGTCTGGATATTACTATAATTATTAAGAATGGCAGCTGGTCAAGAGCTTCACAACTCTAAGTCACCTCATTCAATCAGAATTGTCATGCTTCAAAACTGGGATTCATTCCTGCAAAAGGTCAGTATTTGCCTACTCTATCCCTAATTTTGCAGTTAGGCTCTACAAAGTCCCCAAAAAGTGTGTGCACGATTCTCAATTGTCTCTCCTCTTGACAGACCTTGTACTCCAAAACTGGTTTCCTTAGTTCTTCAAGGCTCCTGTCCTCCAGGTTGTATCTTCCAGACTCATTGTATGTTCTTATTGCAAAGGCAGCTCCCAAACTGGACTCATCTATCTGGATTGCTTCCCTTCTCAGATCTTAGAACCATACTTTTTAGAAACTTGCTATATTTTCAACACTTTTAAGCAAATTTGTTGTTCTATTTAACCACCTTTTCCTAGTTATTCACAGCAAGACCAAGTCTAGATTTGCTTCATCTGACATTGCCTGGAAACGATGCCATTTACATTTTCTGTTCAACACACTTTTGAGCACATCAAATAAATATTATTGTGGGAAAAAATTTTTGAAAAAAAACTTATTTTATGGAGACATACACTCTGTCATTATTAGTTACAGGTGTAGATACAATGCCTAGCAAAAGTTAAAGAACAAAAGAATAATTCATTGTTTTATGAATAATTTACATTTTAACATTCAACTTAATTTTTTAAATAACTAGTATTTATTAATAAGTTAGTAACAAAAGGTATATAATTTTTCATTATTTATGATAACCAGGATATTGTAATCATCTTCCTGGCTTATCTCAACTTTCAATGTTAATAATTGGTCACACATATACAAAAGCACAACTGTCCTAGATTATTTCCAAGTGCTTTAAGTCCTGCTAATAAGACTCCCCCAGGTATAAAGATATGCCAAGTTACTTCAATCTTACAGTTTAAAAATAAGGATAAATGATCTCCTTCCTAAATTTTCTTGAAAAATAGATTTCATTTCTCAAAAACAGTTCTCATACTTTGCCCACTATACTGGTACTGATAAATTGTGTATCTCCTATACTCAGAAGAAATTGAAACATTTCGATTTACTTTATAAGGATATATTTTTACCCAGCATTGTTTTTTAACAACAAAAAATCCTGCTGCAAGGGTTACCTACAAGAAGATTAGAAAGTCAAAGTAAATTTGCTAGACAAGGAAAGAAACTTATGAATTGACTTGTCCTATTGACACAAACACTTAGACATTGTATTAGAAAAGAAAGGTGGCTATAAATTTCTTCAAAATTTTTTATATCTGTCTGTGTACAAACAAATTGCTAAGTACTACATGAATCCTTACATTTTATAAAATATCAAGTAATGTGAGCAAAATTGTTGTCATTCACTCTAAGTTTGATTATGAAGTGACTGCACTGATATTTAGATACATAGGAAACAATTATTCCTTGTTTAAATCAACCACACATTTATTTAAATTCTACCTTACTATTCATGTAGAAGTATATTTTTACAAAAGGATACAGAGGTATAATGGACTTTGCTAACGACCATTTAAAAATATTTTTTAAAAATTTCATCTAGGCAATACTCCTTTTGTTCACTTTGTCCCAACCACTCTTACTGTCTTGTTGCATCTCCAACCAAGTGTGTTCTCAAGTAGACGTGAGGCGTTTTGTTTGTTTTTTCTGCCTGAAAGTTGCATTACTCAGATATACTTATGGCTCCCTCCATATTTTATACAGGTCCCTAGTCATTTTTTACCTAATTTGAAATTTCTTCACTATTCACCTTCTCTAATTTAGTCTTCCTTTCCTTTATTCTGTTTCATTTTGCTTCTTGACTTATCACTCCCTATTGTGATATGTGTTTATTGTCTGTGAGTCTACACTGGAATGTAAGTGGTTTTTTTTCAAATCCTTTTTGTTTAAAATGATTTTATTTATTTTTATTTGAGAAAGAAAGAGCACGAGTGAAGGGGAGGGGCGGACAGAGAGGGAGAGAAAATCTCAAGCCTAGTAGTTCTGAATTATATCACTTCTCATACTCAACTGAATACACATACACACCTGAACGTTGAAATACAAATTAAAATTGAGATGTATTGCATATATCTTTCAACAAACTAAAATGCTGAATTAGGTAAATATACTCAGAATTGTTTATTTCATAGTATCTCATGATAGCATTTAACTTCCTTGTCAGAATTTGCAAAGCCTACTGTTTGGACTACACAAAATTTCCACATAAAAATTAAGTTCTATTCTTATTATAAAACTAAGTGCTTTATGTTTCCAATCTCAGTGACAGAATTGGAAAACACAACTGAAGTGATTGTTAGATGCTAAAATAATGTATCACCTTTATGTTGTGTTTTTAAAGGTGTTATATCTAATGGAGCTGTGTTTTTGTTACATGTTGTATAAACAAGTTGTTTCTTGTTATTCTTTAGTATCTAAGTATGCCTCTAATTCCAGGTGCATTCATTATATTTAATAAAAACAATTCATGTATTCCAAAACAGAGAAGATTTGGATATGGTATAGGAGGAAAAGTGCTGTAATGGGAGTGGGAAGGTATCTTTCTATTCTCAGTTATGAAAGTGAAGAATTTTCTGAGTGAATGTATTTATTGTGAAGCCCCATAGTTTTGCTTTGTCTTCCATAAGGTATTTATGTAAGGAAGGTCTCTATCACTTTCGTATGAATGGGTTTTGTGGAATAAGTCATTCATTTCTTACCTTTGGGCATATAGAGATCCTACCCCTGGTTATATTTTTTAATCCATTTGGTCATGAGTCCTGCTTCTATAAAATTATAACATGAATATTATTAATTCATAGACAATTTGTGGTGATAAAATGAGATAACTGGGAAAAATCCTTTCACGATGCAAGAAATAATGCAGGATTTCCAGCAATGACGGATGAAAGATATAGGCAAAACTTCTCCTAAAAACAAAAACAAAAACAAAAACAAAAAACCCAAGCATAAAACTGTGCAATATTGGGGTGCCTGGGTGGCTCAGTCAGTTGAGCATCTGACTCTTGATTTCAGCTCAGGTCATGATCTCAGTGTCCTGGCACTGAGTCCTGCATCAGGTCCCTGCTCAGTGGGGAATCTGCTTCTCTCTCTGCCCCTTCCCTCAACTCGTGCACCTGCTCTCTCTCTCACTCTTTTGCTCTCTCTCTCTCTCAGTCTCTCTCACAAAAATAACTAAAATCTTAGGGGAAAAAAAAAAAGCTAAGCAAGGTTTGAAAATTGCTCAATTTATCGAGAGAGGAAGCTTTAGGAACATGAGTCAGCACAGCTTCTGTCCAATCTGCCTGACAGGAAAGCCATACAGACACATGGAAATCTGCCCTTATGATAAAAGGAACAGAGACATATTTAGTAACACTTTTGTTGGTTTTAAGATATATATTTTTGGGTGGCACCTGGGTTGCTAAGTCTTTTAAGTGTCAGACTCTTGGTTTTGGCTCAAGCCATGATCTCAGGGTTGTGAGATCAAGCACTGTGTTGGGCTCCAGCTTGGTGCAGAATCTGCTTGAGATATCTCTCTCCCTCTCCCTCTCCCTTTGCCCCCCACTCTCTTTCTCTCTCTCTTTCTAAAAAAAAATAATAAACCTTTAAAAATATATATATATATATTATATATACATAACATATATATATATAATTTCTGTTAATAAAATTTTGTTTCTATGGCGGGAAGTTTTTTTTAACTATTTAATAGGATTCTGAAGGTGTTCAGATCGCCTATAGAGGCAGTTTAGTCACTGCCTTTGATATAATTTAACTTCTAATGCCCCTAACAAATACATAGGGATCAGAAAATCAAATTAATGGAAAGAAACTAATCTTACTCATTTTTACAATGACTGCTGTTAATTTTTCTAAAGCTGAGATACATGAAAATTAGGATAGTTAACTAAGACCACTATCTAACTGTATGGATTGTACACTGCTTTGTACTTGTTAAGAGTCATGGTATTCTGTGACTGAGTAAAACAGCTGATGAGAAGCATTACGATCATCATCATTCACTATGTCAGTCGGGTTAGGTTTGTTATGTCATGGTCATAGATTTGACTCCAGCTCAACCATAGCTTTTGTTCCAAGGATAATATAACTAAATGACAAGACGATCTCAAAATTTTCTCAGGAGACCAGCATTACCCACATTCTTAAATAAGCATAAACGTTTTTATATAGTCAAGAAATGCTTATATTCAATATTTTATGTTTAATTATGTAGGCAAACTTACTTTAAGCAAGTACTATTCATTTATTTATTTATTTGACCTTGTATGAGATGTTCATACAGCATCAAAGCCTTGGGTCTTCAGGCTTCATCCATGATATCCAGGAAAATCTTCCCACTAAACAGCATAAGGCTGGCATCAACTTTCTAATTTCCCACCATACCTCCAAAGAACTTTTATATTCAGAAAAGAAAAAAATACTCAGCTACCTCAAAACACAAACTACATTACACACATTGCTACCTAAAATCACCTAATGTCTAATATAAATAAGCCAATGCTGCATTCCCAGGTCAATGTATTTTCTTCCTGGTATCCTTCATTGATAAAAGCCACTCCTAACATTCTGTGGTATTTCTTACGCAGGGGGACACCCTTCTGAAAAGTTAGCCTCTGCCTTATTCTTAGACAGTCTGATCTCTATTTCACAGCTCCAAGGGAAGAATTTGGCAGGGTACACAACAAAATTGGCTCCCATTTTCTGGAAGTTTACATTCTTAGGAGAACTTAAGAGATTTTCCCAAGGAGGTAAAAGAAACAAAAAACAGGGCTTCAATGGAAGCAGGTGACTTGAAATGATGGAAGAAGGATTTTCTCCAGATTATATGGAGACTTTCTTGGCCTGAGAAAAGAAAAAAAGGAGAAATTTGCAGGTCTAGAGCAACAGGAAACCAGAATCTGCTTCACAGCAATGCTATGGGCAGTTCAGCTGAGGATACAAGCACCAAGGTTTTACAGAGAAATTATTACAAGTTACTTCAGGCTCTCAACACTGAAGTTCAAAACTCAGTGAAGATTTCTATGTACAAAGAATTTCACCAAAATGACAAGATAGGATATTTGGTGCAGGATATTTGGTGAGCTGTGTAGATAGACAACTAAAAACCAGAGCCACCTCCAACTTTAGACACTGGTAACATACAATATCTTAGAATCAGGGTAAAAGAGAGGAGGAGACATAACAATTACTGAGCTCAACTATAAAGTCAGCCCAAGAGAATGAGTGGCTCAATTGAAAAGTACTTAATAAAGTTATAAAAAAATATGATACTCTTCTATAGCAGAGCTTATATGCTGATATTTATACCTGTTATGTATTTTTTTAGTTTTGATTTGATCATTGACTATGTATTAATTTATTAAAAACCCTTTAGACTAAGCATGTATTTGCTCCTCTATCTATGATATTGAAACCAATCAATTCCTTGCTTTTTATTTTATTTTTTTACTTTATTATTTTTTTAAAGATTTATTTATAAGAGAGAGAGAGCATGCATGCACAGGGGAAAGGGCAGATGGAGAGGGAGAGAGAGAATCTCAAGCAGACTCCACACCAAACAGGGAGCCCAAAGCAGGGCTTGATCTCATGACCCATGAGATTATGACCTGAGCCAAAATCAAGAGTCAGAGGCTTACCTGACTGAGCCACCAGGATGCCCCAATTCTTTTTATTTTATTTTAAGCATTTTATTTTTTATTTAATTATTTTTATAATAATTTTTTATTATGTTAGTCACCATACAGTATATCCTTAGTTTTTGATGTAATGTTCCATGATTCATTATTTGCGTATAACACCCAGTGCACCATGCAATATGTGCCCTCCTTAATACCCATCACCGGCCTATCCCAATCCCCTACCCCCCTCCCCTCCGAAGCCCTCAGCTTTTTAAAAATAATACTTACTGGCATTTTAAAAGCACTGAAACAAAAAGGATTAACTCCTACATCTTAACCCTTACAGTTATATTTTCCACACAGATTAAAATTTGATAAAATGGAGAATACCTTTTCTTAGAGGAATCCATTTGGCAAAACAAAAAGGAAAAAGGACAATTTGGATATATGATGAAATATATTCCTCAAATTCTGAAAATTTGGACAGATGAGGAAAAATTAACATGAAAAGAGTGGATATTCCTAGGACAAAAATGCTTTCAATCGAGCATAAATTCATAAGCCTCTAAAAATCTGAAGATGAATTCACTTCATTACTCTCATCAAATAATTAGAAATGGTACAGTGCTCTCTAGGAGAAAGCTCATTAAAAAAAAAAGGAAGACACTCAGGTACAATAGTATTGATTCATACATATTAACGGTTTTATAGGAAAAAATTTTTTTACAAAGCAACCAAAGTTAAGTTCCCATATGGCATTTTACTATGTTATGCAGATGTCCTTTGGTAGTAGCAATGAAATTCAGGAGACACACTGCCACTACTATATTAGTGAAGACCTTGTTACCTCTCACAGAGACTATTTTAATAATAGCCTTCTAAATGCTTACCTCTAGGCTCTTCTAAAAAGAATACCACTTTTCACATTCCTGACAAAGACCGTGTTAAGAGGCTTATCATAGCTCTGGTGATGGCCCTGTCCTTCATGAAAACTCCCCATTAGATGTTAAATAAAAAATCCATTTCCTAGTTTGACATTTAAGGATCACTAATTTAATCAATCTAAGCATGATTTACTGTAAAGCACTGAAAAATATATTTTAAGATTTATTGACCTTACTAATGCTATAGTAATACATAATAAAAAATTCTTGAAGAATAAAAGTGCCACATGTAAACCATACTATGCAGCAATCAAGAGCATGGATTATTTAACAAAACACAAAAGAATATGAATCCTAACTCTACAGAAATGAGCTGAATGACATTCAGTTGTGTGCTGGGAAAGCAGCACCCTAAAGAGAAAGCTCCGACTTGTATGTAGCATTTGCCAATTTCTGTGGTATAAATAACACCACCATGGCCACTAAAAAGCTACCAACCTTCTCACAAATTTAACAACTGTCTCTCACAAGCTGGCACAAGATCACTCAAGCACATCACCAATCTGGTGGATATTCCTAGGACAAAATTGGCCAAAATTCATTTGCTTCTTACCACTTAATTTTTTTTTATTATTTATAAAATGGGCCTAACAATCTCTATATTGTAGTGTTGTTCTATAGTTGAAATAAGATGATAATATATTACGCAGTATTTTTCTCCATTACTGTCTCAAAATTAAGACTAAATAGGTATTTATTTCTATTATATCACCAAAAATATATTAAATGTATTGAATGCTAAGGAACAAGTAATTAATAATATATGATAGCCACATTTTAAATGTTAGTCAAGTGAAATTCTAAAATGTAACATAAATATGAAGATTGTATATAACTTGATCAACAAGGCAGAGACCAGGAAAAGAGGAATCACAAAATAGTCACTAATTAATTGAATTTCTACACAGTAAGTGTGAATATGAAATTTCCAATTCACTACAACATCCACAATTCCATACAAGCAGGATAGTAGACCTATTCAGATATATATATGGCTACTTTGTCTCCCGAAATTATTTGAATTTGTTGCAACTGGTAGAACAAGATAATGTGAAGAGAGTTTCCCTTTGAACCAAGGCTAGAGATTAAAGAACAAGGAACTAGCAAATAGTAATGCTTAAATTTTTGCCTATTATTACTAGAAAATTATGGGCAATTTATATATTTTCTATACTTCCAACTATAGACATCTTGAGTTGTGACTGAAGGGAACAGAACCTTATATATCATATTTTAAAGACATAATCCAGAAACGGCTTCAGATTTGCATTTCTAAGTCTGATTTAAACGTGAATAACATTCTTCTTTATCCCTTAACTTTCAGGATTTCCTCTGGCTTCTTGTATTCCAGGAACATCTTAATTTCCAAGAGAAAAACTGTGTTTTCAAAGATTTCCAATCTGTTTTTTTTAATTAATTTTTCTATTTGTGTAAATTCTCAAGCAAGACTCACCACCATACTGTGCAATCAATAGCCAAGGTACAGAGTGAACTAACTTGCCTGCATGTTGTAGAACTCATGACCTCACCAGTATTAAATTGACCTAAGCAAGTTATTGGGTCAGTACGAATAAATGCTTAGTAAAGTAAAATTAAAGGTGCTATTCTGATATTAAAAGAATTATTTTGCTCAGTTGAAGTTTTAGACAATACCTGATATCATTAATTTTGTATATTTTTCCAAGTGTGTACACAATTACATCAATCATGTTTACTAGATAGAAGACCATTAAGGTAATACTAAAGATGTTTGCTTCAAAACATTTTTGAGGGTAAAACTGATATATAGTCCTGTTCTAATTTTATTTATAATGTTTCATCGGTATTATTAACAGAAAAATATTATTAATATCTGTTTTAAGGATGAGTAACTTCTTTGACAAAATGGCATGTAATTTTTAAAAATTAGAATAACTCCTTAAACTAAATTTTTATATGAAGAGTCAGTATTTAGTTTTTACAAGTTTGAAGTGTTTCATACTTAGCAAAATAGTACAGAGAATAATGTAATTAAAACTTTGGTAATTATACAGATTAAGAAAGAAACTGAAAGCATCATTCATTCATTCAACAAACGTTTTTGAAAACTTCCTTTGTGCCAAGTTCTGTTCAAGGAACTGGGAATAACACAGGGAACTAAAAATTTTTAAAAATGACCTGTCACTGAGCCATTTTCTTGGTATCCTTTCTACCTCCTTTAGGAATCCATTGCCCTTTTATGGGGCTTATCATTCTCATGCATAGTTTATGCACATGCACATATATTTTACACTATTATTTTGTAGGAATTTACATAGCTTTTTTTCTTTCCCTCAATATTTTATCTTTGTGGTCTCTCTAGGTTGAAATAGGTACTTCAGTTTATCCCATTTTACTGCTAAAAGAATACTTAATTATATAGCTCTACTACAATTTATGTATCAATTCTCTTATAAATGAAAGTGTTTTCAGTATATTGCTGTTAAACAATATCACAATGACTATTCTTTTATATTTTCTTATGAACATGTTCAGAAATATTATAATTCTTGGAGGAAGTAGGTGGGTGAGAAGTTATAAACATCTTTTTCTAAAAAAATAATTATTTATTTGAGAGAGAGAGATCATGAGCAGGGGGGAGGGGCAAAGGGAATAGCAGACTTCCCACTGGGCAGGGATCCTGATACTGGACTGGATCCCAGGATTCTGGGATCATGACCTGAGCCAAAGGCAGATGCTTAACCAACTGAGCCACCTGGGCACCCTATAAACATCTTTAATATAACCAGATAGTGTCAAATTGTTTTACAAAATTATGTTGCCAAAGTCCATTCGACCAGCAATGTCAGAGAGTTTCTGGTGCTTCATATCCTCCTCAACTTGTGGGGCTGTCGATCTTCTCTAATTCCTTCCCTTTTCTTTAGTTTTCCTTTCCCTGTGTTTCCTTGTCCATTTCCTTCCTCCTTTCCCTCCTATCTTCCTTTCTGATTCTCTCCCTCCCTCCTTCTCTCTTTCCTTTTCTCCTTCCCTCCTTTCTTTTTTAATATTATGTTTTTATTCAAATATAATTAACACAGAGTTTTATGTTAGTTTGGGGCATACATTATAATGATTTAATAATTCTTTACATTGCTCAGTGCTCATCAAGGTAAGTGTACTTTTAATCCCCTTTATCTATTTCACCCACCCCCCCACCCACTTTTCATTCATTGTCTGGTGAAATTGTATCATATATGAATTAATATTTTTAATATGATATCTAAGGCTGAGCAGATGTTCTTGTTTATTGTCCATTTTTTTTTCCCTCTGAATAAACTGTCAGTATCTTTTGATTATTTTTCTACTGGATTCATTCCTTTCTATCTGTTGTACTTTTTAACTTTTTAAATATTCTAGGTAATACTGATAGATCTATTGGGAAGGTAGGTATAAATACCAGCTACAATCACAGAATCATTACCAAGTGAAGATGGTATGCATTATGACAATTTTCCCCTTCACTTAATAGGCATTTTTATATGTCTATTAGGAAATTTTATTTCCTTTCCCTCTCCCATTACCCTATATTTAGCATAATATGTGTTAATAATAATGCATCTTATTTTTACTATGTATGTTATAAAATATCAAAGAAGGAGAGCTCAAAGAAGTTCATTTGTCTGAGGAAATAAATCTAGCAAATAAGAAGACCAGTTTAACCTAGATTATATGGCCTCAGGGTATGTATGTTTACTTATTTGGCACTCATCTTTGAAATTCTCATGAAAAGCCATTTGAAAATACCTCAGCTGTGCACTCAGCTTCTCAGCCACCTTAACCAGAATAAAAAAACACCCATAAGCGTAAAAAGCTCCAACTCTCATGCCTGAATCCTTTGCTCTAGATCTTCTCCATACATCACTGCAGAATTTCATTCTTTTAGGCAGGCTAACGTATCATATTTGCCCAGTTCTTCTAGTTACTGTCAGTGGGAAAGCTGTCTGAATTACTTGATATTTATTATAAGAAGTGGGAGACCAAAGTCAATCTTTGAACATCTACATCTTCGTATCAATTTCTTTTTACTAGTATAGGCTTTCTTACATACTTTTAAAATATAAATCTGGATTTACACATATTTACATATATGCTGATGCCTCTTATGCATTTGTGTGGTACGTATGTTCATGGGTGTGTATGAATTTATTTATTACATGCTGTCTGCCAGAAAGCTGCCAGTAACCATTTACCAATCTGAAAGCGAAAATTAAGTAAAATGATGTATTATTTTGTAGAGTGTATACTGGAGTACATCAAAATAATCAATGCAACATCATTATTATCATGTCTAAAATAATTTCTAACTCTAAGATATAAAATATGCATATTAACTATTTAAGAATATTAAGTTTCTGGATGTCATTTATGAAATAGGTGGTACCACATTTGCTTTTGCAAAACAATTGTTCATATTGCTTATTAGTCATGATGTAGAAAAATCCTTACCATGTCTGATGAATAAATGAATAAATAAGTGAATTTAGAGCAGAAAATCTTTTTAAATATAACTACTTAAATTACTCAAAGGTGATGCATCATTCTATTAACTTAATGCAAATAGTATATAGCTTTAAATTCAACATCTATCAAAATCTCAAAATACTGTGTTCATTTAATAATAAAAAGCCACTTGACAAAATAGAAATTTCAATCAACCAATTATTCTGTCAATGATATAAACCTATTTTAGTGAATATTTGATTAAAAAGCTAGATTAGCTTTACCAATAACCTCAGGTTATTTGGTAATTATGTTTAAGTTCTATGATAGTTTTATTCTATGCCTGATTTGCTAGTCATAAATTATGTATACAACTTCTGTACACTTTTAGTTCCCCTTACTAAGATTGTCTTCTCTGTGGTCTGCACATTAGTTTTGATGAGCAAATTTATAATTTAACATTCAGATTAGAGTCTTCGTTCTGGAACAAGTATATTGGTTAGAAAATCACAAATCTGTACTTGAGTTTTGGTAGACTTAAAATCATTAAAATAATCAAACTTTAGGCAGTTAGTATATATCTCTAAGTCAGTTAAGCAGAATACCATGAAATTGCATTTCTGCTACTTTGAAATGCAAAAGTCCTTTAGATTTGATGTAAACAATATAAACAGTAAAAAGTCTAATTAACTCATTTCTGACATTAGCTTACTCAGTATTCAGAGATGTTGCTTATTCTGATGAAAGAGAACTTTTGATTCATAATGAAACATTTTGCCATCATAATGCAAATACAATTCCCAGGGTTGTGCCATTTACAGCCAAGGCAATTGATTTTTGTTTTATGATTATGACATGAAATACAGCTGATATCTGAATTTATTAGTCAAACTGTTTTCAGTTGATATATAATCTTAGATTCGCAGAGTTGACCTAGGTCTTTCAAATGAGAAGAATAAGATTATAGGAACAGACACTCTTAGACTCTGATTCAATATCCACCCTTTCTTTCTTATTAATGTAATACCAATTTTATTTGGATGCCATTTGCCTCATTAGAAATGTTCATGTACCCACAAAACTTTGTTGATAGGGGTATCACAATTATTGCTAATGATACATGACAGACATCTAATAGATAGAGCTCCCTGTATTATTTTCCTAGTAAAGAGCATAGACTGGACCAACAAACCTTCTGCCTTTATCTTCTTCATGCCTAAAGGACATATGTGATTTCAGGAATTGTAACAGCTCTCTTGCAACTAGGAGGATAAAACACATATGCTAAGGATACTGAACTATAAAGATGCTTAGCAACTTTTTGAGTGGTTTGGACTGCTTATCTCTGGACATCATTTTTTTTTTAATATAGCCCTATTTGGAAAACGATTGTAGTCAGCTTTCTTTTTAATGCAATCAAATTTACTTTTAACTGATGTAATGGTAACTAGTATAGCAGAATTGACAGAACTTGAACTCAGTACTCATAAGTCTTAATAGAATGGTTTTCACTAACAACATTGTCTATAAGCATTTGTTTCAGTGGTCACACTTTTACGTATTATTGATGGGAAAAACTAAAAGTATAAAGCAGAAATCTCTATAAATAAAAATTAAATTATGAATAATGAAACCATACCTTCTATATACTCCCTAATTCTGGGCTCCCCATACCCCATATTTTCCTGATCTAATCTATTCTGTACAATGCTGCCAACTAAAATATAGAGAAAATAAAAATATAATATAAAATATGCAGAAAATACAGTAATTTTATTGAAAAATAAGTGTTATTGATTCATCTCAACACTATTTTTATTTATCCTTTATTCTTTTGTGTGTGTGTGTCTAATTCCCATTAAAATATTTAATGTATTTATCCCCTCCCATATTCTGTGTGTCCTTTGTCAGGTATTTTCATTCTTATTAAGTCATTCTTATTACTATTGTATATTTTTATTTTATTTGAACTTACCATACTTCTTTCCCTTCCAGTGTTCTTTACTCCTTCCTTCATCACTGCAAATCCAATTGAGATACTTTTTCTTCTGCCTCAAGAACTTCCTTCAGTATTTCTATTAGTGCAAGTTGGCTACCTATAAATTCTTTCTTTCAGGAAGAAGGGACGAATCTTAAGAATGATTCATTTTAAGTTTTAAATATATTTTAGGTGGATATCAAATTATAGCTTTTAACTTATTTCTTTTAAATAATTTTAAATGTATTACCCATTGCCCTCTGGTTTTCATCATTTCTGTTTGAAAACTGGGTGTCATTATTATTGCTCTTATTTGAAGGTAATGTTCTATTTTTCTCTGATTGCTTTTAATATTTTTCTATTGCTGACTGAATTTCAGTGATTTTGCCATAGTTTGTCTAAGTTAAATTGTTTCATATTTCTCATTCCTGTTTCTGTAGCTTTGTCTTTTTATCAATTTTAGAAGGTTCACAAAGGTACCTCTTCAAACAAAACTTACTGCATCCTTTTCTCTCTCTTCTCCTTGTAGGACTGCAATTCCATGTCTGTGATTCTTCATTTTGTTTCATATATATTTTACATTATTTTCTATATTTTTATTCATGTTCACTTCATTATCAGTCTATATTTTCTACTGACTTATCCTCCATTTCATTAATATTTTGTTCAGCTGTATCTTGTAGTGACCCTACATGAATTCTCAGTTGAAAACCTGAAGTATTCTCCTGGGCTCTTCCTCTTAGTCAGGACTTGAACGGCTTTTTTTTTTTTTTTTCTTTTTGGCTCTGTAAGACTGCTCTGCTGTTTTGCCTCTTAGCTCCTGCTTTCAGCTTGCCTGCCCAGCCTCTCACACTGTAGATTAGGAGCTAAGAGGTACTATACAGGCCAACAGTCACATAATATCACTTTCACCCCTCTATTGCTGCCTTTGCTCTGAAGTCTTAGTGTTTTAGTTGCAAACTATTGTTTGTCAGTAGCACTGACTTCTAATTTTTGTCTCCACAGTTGTGTGCAACTTCAAAAAGCTCTGACCCTGCATTTTCATTTGGCCTATGGGCCCATGCTGCTGACAAGTTTGCAAATGCCTCAAGAAGAGAAGTGACGCATGAACACTGGAGTCCTTCCACTGTGTTTTCCTTCTTTTGGGAATTTTGGACCCAGAAGTCCTGACAGCCTGAGTTTATTTCAAATATCTTCAAACAGTAGTTCTCATCTTTAACCCAGATTTTATAATTGATCTTTTTGAGAGATTTTTTTTTTTCTGATATAAGCTATCCCACTATAAACAGAAAATGAAATCCCCTGAAGTTAGTTTTTAATCTGATTTTAAGAGTTTGGGGAGTGGGATTATCAACAATAGCAATCAATTTAAGGAACATGTTTTTAACATTATGATATCTATCTATCTATCTATCTATCTATCTATCTATCTATCTATCTATCATCTAACTAAACTTAAAGGCCTTCTGAAAAATAAAAGCATCATCTTTTGTGCAGTTTTTGTAATTAGCAAAAAGATTCATGTTTTGCTGTGTAGGTAAAATCATTATAGTGTATAATGAGGAAAAGATACACATTGCCTGAATAAATCAATAGCTTTTAAATTTTCTAAATCTATTTAATAGTCCAATAGTTTCAGTGACCTAAATTTATTAGTAAGCTAATTACCATCTTGATGTGATCAAAAACAGTATTTTTCCAATTGCATCAAACACTGATATTTTCATTTTCTCTTTCTTCAATTATGTTATGGTACCTTTAGCTTTTTCATAATACTTAACTAGGTCATTCTATTTCAGGATCATTCTCCATCATGCAACACTTAGGCTTACTTCAACTAAAATCAGAAATATGGTGGCATGACTTGCTCATTCTGGATAAATATAGGGAAATTTCCGCTTTTATATTTTAGCCTCTGGTTTGCATTTTGCTCAAGGCCCTCACACTGCTTCACTTTTTGTATTTATTTATTCCACAAAGAGATACACTATATGAAAGTGGATAAAGTTCAAGTATTAAGTCTTGTTTTGTTATTTTTTTTTTTAAGATTTTATTTATTTATTTGACAGAGATAGAGACAGCCAGCGAGAGAGGGAACACAAGCAGGGGGAGTGGGAGAGGAAGAAGCAGGCTCACAGCAGAGAAGCCTGATGTGGGGCTCGATCCCATAACGCAGGGATCACGCCCTGAGCCGAAGGCAGACGCTTAACCGCTGTGCCACCCAGGCGCCCCTTGTTTTGTTATTCTTATCCTGGCAAAATCTCCCTTCAACTTCTGGGATAAAATGCCAGTTTAGGGCTACATTATGAAGCTCATTTCATTTTGATACAGCATAATCCAAAACAATGATGATTGCTGGGTTCTTTAAGCAAATGCAAATGAGTGCTGAATATATATTTTTTAATTAATGAAGACAGAAATTACATTCTTTAACTTCCATTACTTGAGATATGTGACCCATGTAAAGCAGTTTTCTACAAAAATAATACTTATTTGTAAGCTTTTATTTATAGTGTAAGTTTATCAGCAGGGAAGTTTTAAACTTATTTAAACTTAAACTAAAAATAAGTATTTTAAAACATAGTAAATTCCTATGGTTTAAAATGTAAAATATGCCAAAAGAAGGTTAAGAATTATAAATTTTGGAAAGTTAAGAGTAAGTTTGTAATGTCACTTGATTACATCTATAAAAAATGAAGAGGGTACAGATATCCATTTAATAAAATGTCAAAAATATTTTGAAGCATGTTTATTTGTAAAACATAAAAATTAGAGTAATTATAAGATCAAATAAGGAATGTGCATACATTTATGAAATGCCTATCAACAGCCTCAATTTTGACACTGTGTTCTTCCTTGCTCAGATCAGGGGAGAAAAATGGATTTCCTCCTGGATATCCATGAGGAAGATATCCTTAATAAAAGAATATCCTAGATAAATTTTAAAAATTGATTCTTTAAGAGATAAGTCTTTGTTATTTAGAATACTAGCATCCCTCAACACACTTGAATTAAATCAGAATAAAAGCCTTGTATTGATACAGTGCTTTCCAATTAATAAAAATGTTTCACCTACATTATTTCATTTTATCCCTATGGTAGTCATGTGCTACATTAACATGTCTGTTTAAAAGGTCAGTTTTATTGCCTAACATTATATGCATAATAGACAGCACAGTCTAGATCTGAATTCATATCTTTTGGCTCTACATTCAGTATACAGTGCACTGAATTGAGTTTAAAACTTCACCACAATTAACTTAAAGCTAACAGAGAAGAATACTGAATACACACAATTTTTGTAATCGAGTAATGACCATATATTAAAAAATTAGATATAAGGTTACAGAATGGTCAAGGATAATTTTCTTTTTTGCTATAGACCCATGTGACCTCTTTTACACTGATCATTCCTGTGTATTGTATCACCTATGGCTGATTCTGCTCTTAAGTACATAGGGGAAAGTAAGGGCCAGTAAGTTACAGGCTGATTTAGAAGTATTTCCAAGCACCAGTTTATATGTTTATTCCCTCCTCCATTTGCTTCTGTATGCATACTTTTATTTTAGTAGAAATAAAAGTATTTCATGGTAAGAGATAAGGCCCATGGACATCGCTTTATCTGTCTTGCTCACTACATTGGAGTAATATTTCTAGAGGACATTTTGAATTCCTTAGACTTTTACTTAAAACTTTCTTGTCCCACTTATGTATTAAGTAAAATCTATCACTTGATTTAGAAGCCATCAAGAACTGCATAGCTACATAACAAGTAATTGGGTGTTTGCATTCATTCCTTTCCATTTTCTTCTGTTTTTTGATCATGCTATTAATATTATACATCCAACTGCAATGCATGTCATGTGTCTTCCACAAACCACCCTTCCCTTCCCATATCACCTTCTCTGACCTACTTGTAGCTAGTTTTCTGGAGATGCTTATCACCAAATGTGATGAACATCACATTTTCAAGCTTAACTGTCTTGGGATCATAGATAATTGCCCTTATGCATTTATGTCACTCTGCCAGTTATTGATTTATTGAATCTCACCTCCAAATTCAAAAGTTTTGCTTGCTCTGTAAAAATGGATCTGTGTCCTTTTAATAGCTTTGCTTTACCAGCTGGCCTGATGACCAGCTTTATCAATAGAGAGTACTGGGGAAACACTGCAGGAAGTAATGGTTTTGCTTCTTTTTCCCATGATCCCTCTTGGTGGTCTCCTCCAGGGTATACACCTTCTCCAGCACCTGGCTCCTGCAGTGCCTGCAACTTCTCAGTCCCTAACTCCTGCAGTACACAAAAACTAGCAGTATTCATTGGTCAGCAGCTTCCACCATAAACCCTCCTCGAGTGGTTTTACAATAGAGTGCCTCCAATGAGGTACATTCAGGTGAAGAACTTTCTTTAATACATTCGTGAATGAATATCTAGTAAGTGCTAGAAGGTAGATTCCCAGCAAGTCTTTCCTCTGTTACACCAAATTGACTTCTCTGCCATCCAGTTGGCCATGGCTGTATCCTTCCATTTAAGCTGTATCTTAGCCCTATGGGAGCCTTTCCCTCAAGTGTTCTATCTCAACCACAGAAGGAGTGGTAGTCTTTATATCTGCTGTAGCTATCATCTTTTTTTTTTAATATTTTATTTTTTTAAGTAATCTCTACACCCAACATGGGACTTGAACCCACAAGATCAAAAGTCACATGCTCTACTGACTGAACCAGCCAGGCAACACCCTATATTCTTTAATATTTCTTTTTTTTTTCTTTTTTCTTTTTTTTTTTTTTTTACAATACAATGGTATCTTGTTTGAAATGCTATGTACTTATAGCATGAAATAAAAAGTTATAGTGATCTTTATTATTGTATTATTTTCAGTTTTTGAATTTAGTAATTATTCTTAATAAGATTTATTTATATTTTTCATTTATTTGGTATTTTTTTCATTTTTATTACTAAGTATCATTCATTTATTTTATCTAAAGTTAATTGTACATATTTTTATTTGTATGTTAAATAAAATAAGGTAAACCAGCGATGTTTGGGAAATCTACTTTTCCTACAAATGGCAAAATATTAGGTTTCTAAATGTCTAATCATATGATTTAGATAAGCTTTTTAAATTTAAATTCAATTAATTAACATATAGTGTATTATTCATTTCAGAGATAGAGTTCAGTGATTCATCAGTCTTATATACTACCCAGTGCTCATTACATCATGTGCCCTCCTTAAGGTCCATCACCCAGTTACCCCATCCCCCCACACTCCTCCCTTCCAGCAACCCTCAGTTTATTTCCTCCTATGATTAAGAGCCTCTTATGGTTTTTATCCCTCTCTGATTTCATCTTATTTTACTTTTCCCTCCCTTCCCCATGATCCCCTGTTCTGTTTCTTAAATTCCACATATGAGTGAGATCATATGATAACTGCCTTTCTCTGATGGACTTATTTTGCTGAGCATAATGCCGTCTAGTTCCATCCATGTTGTTGCAAATGGTAAGATTTCATTTTTTTGATGGCCGAGTAGTATTCCCTTGTGTGTGTGTGTGTGTGTGTGTGTGTGTGTGTGTGTGTGTGTATCACATCTTCTTTTTTTCCTAAAGATTTTACTTATTTATTTCTGAGAGAGAGCATGTGAGAGAGAGAGAGAGAGACCACAGCAGGGGAGGGGCAGAAGGAGAAGCGGACTCTCCACTGAGCAGGAAGCCAGACTCAGGGCTGGAACCTAGGACCCTGGGATCATGACCTGAGCTGAAGACAGACCCTTAACGGACTGAGCCACCCAGGTGCCCCATACCACATCTTCTTTGTCTACTCATCAGTCAATGGACATCTGGGCTCTTTTCATAGTTTGGCTATTGTGGACACTGCTGCATAAACATTGGGGTACATGTGCCCCTTGGGATCACTACATTTGTATCTTTGGGATAAATACCCAGTAGTGCAATTGCTGGGTCATAGGGTAGCTCTATTTTTAACTTTTTGAGGAAACTTCATACTGTTTTCCAGAGTGGCTGCACCACCTTGCATTCCCACCAACAGTGTAAGAGGGTTCCCCTTTCTCCACACCCTCACCAACATCTGTTGTTTCCTGACTTGTTAATGTTAGCCATTCTGAACAGTGTGAGGTGGTATATCATTGTGGTTTGATTTGTATTTCCCTGATGCCAAGCGATGTTGAGCATTTTGTCATGTGTCTGTTGGCCATTTGTATGTCTTCTTTGGAGAAATGTCTGTTCATGTCTTCTGCCCACTTCCTGATTAGATTATTTGTTCTTTGGGTGTTCAGTTTGAGAAGTTTTTTATAGATTTTAGATACTAGCCCTTTATCTGATAAGACATTTGCAAATACCTTCTCCCATTCTGTCAGTTATCTTTCGGTTTTGTTGACTGTTTCCTTGGCTGTGCAAAGTTTTTTATCTTGATGAAGTTCCAATAGTTAATTTTGCTTTTGTTTCCCTTGCCTTTGGAGACATGTTTAGCAAGAAGTTGATGTGGCTGAGGTCAGAGTGGTTGCTGCCTGTGTTCTCCTCTAGAATTTTGATGGTTTCCTGTCTCAAATTTAGGTCTTCATCCATTTTGAGTTTATTTTTGTGTATGGTGTAAGAAAATGGTCTAGTTTCATTCTTTTGCATGTGGCTGTCCAATTTTCCCAACACCACTTGTTGAAGAGACTGTCTTTTTTCCATTGGCTATTCTTTCTTCTTTTGTAGAAGGTTAGTTGGCCATAGAGTTGAGGGCCCATTTCTGGGTTCTCTATTCTGTTCCATTGATCTGTATGTCTATATTTGTGCCAGTACCATACTGTCTTGATGATTACCACTTTGTAATAGAGCTTGAAGTCCAGAATTGTGATTCCTTTGGCTATTTGGGGTCTTTTCTGGTTCCATACAAATTTTAGGATTATTTGTTCCACTCTGAAAAAAGTTGGTATTTTGCTAGGGATTGCTACGGTTGCACTGAATGTATAGATTGCTCTAGGTAGCATAGACATTTTAACAGTATTTGTTCTTCCAATTCATGAGCATAGAATATTTTTCCATTTCTTCGTGTCTTCCTCAATTTCTTTCATGAGTGTTTTGTCGTTTTTCTGAGTACAGATCCTTTGCCTCTTTAGTTAGGTTTTATTCCTAGGTATCTTATGGTTTTTGGTGCAATTGTAAATGGTATCGACTCCTTAATTTCTCTTTCTTCTGTCTCATTGTCATAGTGTATAGAAATGCAACTGATTTCTGTGTATTGATTTTACATCCTGCCACTTTCCTGAATTCCTCTATGAAATCTAGTAATTTTGAGGTGGAGTTTTTGTTTTCCACAAAGAGTAAAATCTCATCTGTGAGGAGAGAGAATTTGACTTCTTTGCTGATTCGGATGCCTTTTATTTCTTTTTGTTGTCTGATTGCTGAGGCTAGGACTTCTAGTACTATGTTGAACAAGAGTGGTGAGAGTGGCCATCCCTGCCGTGTCCCTGACCTTAGGGGAAAAGCTCTCCGTTTTTCACTGTGGGCTTTTTATAGATGGCTTCTATGATATTGAGGTGTGTTCCCTCTACCCCTATATTGTTAAGAGTTTTAATCAAGAAACAATGTTGTATTTTGTCAAATTCTTTTTCTGCATCTATTGAAAGGATCATATGTTTCTTGTTTTTTTCTTTTATTAACATAGTGTATCACACTGATTGATTTGCAGATCTTGAACCATCCTTGCTAGCCCAGGAATAAAACCCACTTGGGTGTGGTGAATAATCCTTTTAATGTACTATTGGATCCTATTGGCTAGTATTTTGGTGACAATTTTTGCATCCATGTTCATCAGGGATATTAGTCTGTAATTCTTTTTGGTGGGGTTTTGTCTCTTTTTAGGATCAAGGTTCAGAAGAATAGGTTTTAGTTCTTAAATGTTTGGTAGAATCCCCCTGGGAAGCCATCTGGCACTGGACTCCTGTTTGTTGGGAGATTTTTGATTACTGCTTCAATTTCCTTGCTGGTTATGGGTCTGTTCAGGTTTTCTATTTCTACCTGTTTCAGTCTGGGTAGTTTATATGTTTCTAGGAATACATCCGTTTCTTCCAAATTGCCTAATTTGTTGGCATATGGTTGTTCATAATATGTTCTTATAATTGTTTGTGTTTCTTTGGTGTTGAATGTGATCTCTCCTCTTTCATTCATGATTTTATTTCGGTCCTTTCTCTTTTCTTTTTGATACTTCTGGAAGGGTTTATCAATCTTATTAATTCTTTCAAAGAACCAGCTCCTAGTTCTGTTGATCTGTTCTACTATTCTTTTAGTTTCTATTTCATTGATTTCTGCTCTAACCTTCATTAATTTTCTTCTCCTGCTGGGTTTAGTCTTTATTTGCTGTTCTTTCTCCAGCTCTTTTAGGTGTAAGTTTAGGTTGTGTATTTGAGACTTTTCTTATTTCTTGAGAAAGGCTTGTGTTGCTATGTACTTCCCTCTTAGGACCACCTTTGCTGCACCCGAAGGTTATGAACAGTTGTGTTTTCATTTTCATTTGTCTCCATGACTTTTTTTTAAAATTCTTCTTTAATTTCCTGGTTGATCCATTCATTCTTTAGTAGGACGCTCTTTAATCTGCATGTATTTGAGTTTTTTTTCCAAATTTCCTCTTGTGATTGATTTCGGGTTTCAAAACATTGTGGTCTGAAAATATGTAGGTAATGAGCCCAGTCTTTTAGTACCAATTGAGACTTGATTTGTGACCGAGTATCTGATCTATTCTGGAGAATGTTCCATGTGCACTTGAGAAGACTGTGTGTTCTGTTGCTTTAGGATGGAATGCTCTGTATATATCTGTGAAGTCCATCTGATCCAGTGGGTCATTCAAAGCCCTTGTTTCCTTGTTGATCTTCTGCTTAGATGATCTGTCCATTGCAGCAAGTGGGGTGTTAAAGTCCCTTACTATTATTGTATTATTATTAATGGGTTTCTTTAATTTTGTTATTACTTGGTTTATATAATTGGCTGCTCCCATGTTAGGGTCATAAATATTTACAATTGTTAGATCTTCTTGTTGGATAGACCCTTTAAGTATGATATAGTGTCCTTCCTCATCTTTTTATTTGGTTTAAAATCTAATTTGTCTGATATAAGGATTGCTACTGCAAGTTCTTTTGATGTCCATTAGCATGCTAAATGGTTTTCCACCCCCTCACTTTCAAACTAGAGGTGCCTTTGGGTCTAAAATGAGTCTCTTGCCGACAGCATATCAATGGGTCTTGCTTTTTTATCCAATATGATGCCCTGTGTCTTTTGATTGGGCATTTAGCCCATTTACATTCAGAGTAACTATTGAATGACATGAATTTAGTGCTGTTGTATTATCTGTAAAGTCCCTATTTCTGTATATTGTTTCTGTTCCTTTCTGGTCTATGTTACTTTTGGGCTTTCTCCTCACTTAAAGGATCACCTTCAATATTTCTTGCAGAGTTGGGTTAGTGATCAGAAATTCTTTTATTTTTTGTTTGTCCTGGAAGCTTTTTCTCTCTCCTATTTTGAATGACAGCCTTGCTAGATAAAGTATTCTGGCTGAATGTTTTTCTCACTTAGCACCTGAATATATCATGCCAGTCCTTTCTGGCCTGCCAGGTCTCTGAGAATAGGTCTTCTGCCAGTCTAATATTTCTACCATTCTCGGTTAAGGACTCTTGTCCTGAGCTGCTTGCAGGATTTATTCTTTGTCTCTGAGATTTGCAGGCTTCACTATTGTATGTCCAGATGTTGACCTGTTTTTACTGATTTTGAGGGAGGTTCTCTGTGCCTCCTGGACTTGAATGCCTTACTTCTTTACTTCTTACAAGCTTATGCCACATTACTCCAATTCCTTGTTATAGCTAATCCTTCTTCACATTAAACTTTTCTTGTTCAAATTATCGTCTGGATTCTCTCTCCTGTGTGGACTTAGACTTCTAATAAATACTTGCTAACAGAATAGAGTTCACTTCATTCACACCATAATTTAAATTATTTCTCTCAAGGTTCTTCTCGTAGGGTTCACTTAGGTGAGAGTAAGAAAAGTAAAATTATTGAACATTCTCCACTAGGAACAAGGATTGAAGAGCCAGCTCATAAATCACAAAACATATATGACATGAGAGTTTCTCAAAGTTAAAGTTAAATATTTAACAATATTCACTAATTCTTTTAAAGACTATTCTTATTTGTGAACACAAGTGGAAAACTCCTGTTTCTTTAAGTGAATATTTACTTCCCATTTAATTATTATATTGAAGATATATACAAAGTAGTTTTCGATCAGCTGAAAGTTATTATACTTTTTGTTTATTTTTTTTTGAAATTAAAATCTCAAATCAAATTTAACTCTTCAGTAAGATTTTACTTAATTTTTCACACATGTTTTTGGTTTATTATTAATTCTGGTCGAATATGCCATAATTCATTATGAAAGAATTACTTGGAGACATAAAAAATGCATTAAAGAACAGCTGTTGTATTGCTGAAAGCAATGCATCAGGGCATGCACATGGTGTTATGAAACACAGAACTGATTAATTGTATACCCTTGTTACAGTAATTTCTTAACTTTATGGTAATTGCCATCTATTTAAGAGCAGACTGTAGGATTTCCTTTATGCAATAAACTTGTCAAAACAAATAAGAAATAATTAAGTTATTAACTTAATTGGAGAATCTCACTATAAATAGTGTATTTAAGTTACCAATACCGATAAAATATCTAAGTCCAAACTCTCATGAGTAAGGTAAATTACACAAAAATTATTGAAACATCAAAGATTTTAATATTTTGAATATCTTAATTTCTGAATGATTCTGAAGTTATATACATAATCATTTTAATGTATATAATATAGTAAGTTCTCATTATGCAAGTTGCATTCTTTCATATGTTGTTTACCAAACACTGTCACTAATGCTAAAACAATGAGCCATGTGAATTGTCGATGAAGCTGGAGGCAATTCTATTGAATGTTCTTGACCATTATGTATTTATTCAATGATAAAAAAGAAAACATTAAATGTTGAAAACATGAGAAAAAACTTTCGATAACAAAGGAAAACTGTATAAACTTCCTTATTATTCCTCAGCATTCAACAAATATGTTTGTTTTGTACTTTATTTCAGGCACCATGCTAGGATTATATGGTCATAAATATCTATTGTTTTCAAATTCAAAGAATTTTAAGCCAAACAGGTAAGATATATAAACATATGTCCCCCAGGAGTTTATTGGAGATTCTGCTCCTTAAAAACCTTCAACTTGCTTATCAAATTATCTGTAGTTAATATTAAATTAACATTTAGTTTAACTATGTTGAGTAATTTCAAAATATAATTCTACTAACCTAGCCAAGCTACAATGTAAAGAGAGATTCATTATATTTATCTGATAAAAAAAAAAAAAGGATGTTTATGTTTTTCAAAGTAAATAATAGCTGGAAGATAGCTTACAAGTTAAATTTCAGAGCTAGGAATTATATTTAGCTCTATGACTACAAACTAATAGTTCCTTTACCATATTACAACTGTTCATATTAGAATTTCAACAAATGTTTCTTTAAAGTTGAATAACAATTCCTAGGTAGTATATGAAAGTGGTTTAATTTGTTTCACATAGTTTTCCACTTCTGTAAATAATCTCTAACTTTTTAAACATACCCTTCACCCCTAATCTTCTTTACACTTTTTAAGTGAGACTTATTTTTTTAGATCAGTTTAGGTTCATAGCAAAATTGAGCAGAAGGTACAGAGATTTCCCATATACCCTCTGTTCCCACATATATATACCCTCCCAATTATCAACATCCCCCACAGGAGTAGTAAATGTGTTACAACTGATTAATCTGCACTGGCAAATCACTATCACCCAGAGTCCATAGTTTATATGGAAGTTCACTCTGGTGTTACACATTATATGGGTTTGGACAAATTTATAATGACACACAGTTACCATTACAGTATCATACAAAGTAGATTCACCACCTAAAAAATCCTTTGTACTTAGCTTATTCATCTTTCCTCCTCTCCCCCAACCACTGACCTCTTTGTTATCTTCATAGTTTTGCCTTTTCTAGATTATCATATTGTAAGAATCATACAGTACTCAGCCATTTCAGTTCACCTACTGAAAGACATCTTGTTTCCTTCCAAATTTTGGCAATTATGAATAAAGCTGCAAAAACATCATGTGAAGGTTTTTACATGGACATAAATTTTCTATTCATTTGATAAGTACCAAGGAGTGTGTTTGCTGGATAATATGGCAAGAGAATGTTAGTTTTATAAGAAATCACCCAAACGGCTTTCCAAAGTGGCTATACCTTATTGCATTCAAACCAACAATGAAAGAGAGTTCCTGTTGCCCTACAGGTTTGCCAGCATTTCATGTTAGTTTTCTTGGTTTTGGCTAACCTAATAGGGGTACAGTAGGAGCTCATTGTTATTCTAAATGCATTTCCCTGATGACATGTGATGTAGAGCATCTTTTCATACACATATTTGCCATCTGTGTATCTTCTTTGGTGAGGTCTGTTAATGTCTCTGACCCATTTTTTAATTGGGCTGTTTTCTCATTGATGAGTTTTAAGAGTTCTGTGTGTGTGTGTGTGTGTGTGTGCGTGTGTGTGTGTGTATTTAATGTTCCTTTACAGATAAGTCTTTTGCAAATATTTTCTCCCTGTTTGTGGCTGGTCTTTTCATTTTCTTAACAGTGTATCTTTTAATGGTGTTAAAAGAAGATATGGTAGGGGCACCTGGGTGGCTCAGTTGGTTAAGCGACTGCCTTCGGCTGAGGTCATGATCCCGGAGTCCCGGGATCGAGTCCTGCATCAGGCTCCCTGCTCGGCAGGGAGTCTGCTTCTCCCTCTGACCCTCCCCCTTCTCATGCTCTCTCTCTCTCATTGTTTCTCTCTCATATAAATACATACAATCTTTAAAAAAAAAAGATGTGGAATATATTATATATACAAAGGGATATTATTCAGTCATAAAAAAGAGTGAAATCTTGCCATTTGCAACAATGTGGATGGAGCTAGAGAGTATAATGCTAAGCAAAATAAGTCAGTCAGAGAAAGACAAATACCATATGATTTAACTCACTTGTGGAATTTAAGGAACAAAACAAATGATCAAAGGGGAAACAGAGAGAGAGAGAGAAAGTGGGAGAGAGAGAGAAACCAAGAAACATTCTTACCGTTAGAGAACTGATGGTTACCAGAGAGGAGGTGGGGCAGGGAATGGGTGAAATAAGTGATCGGGATTAAGGAGGGCACTTGTTGTGATGAGTGCTGGGTGATGTATGGAAGTGTTACATCACTATATTGTACACCTGAAACTAATATAACACTGTATGTTAACTACACTAGAATTAAAATAACAAAATAAAAAATGAATAAATTAAAACAAACAAAACAACAGCAACAACAAACCAAAAGAAGTCTTAACAGTGTGTTACCAGGGTGTAAAGTCTGTGGTCCACGTCTAAATTTCTTTTTTTTTTGCAGATGGATGTCCAATGTTTTAGCACCATTTGTTGAAAAGACCACCTTTTTCCATGTATTGCCCGTGTCCCTTTGCCAAAGATCAGTTGATTATATTTATTGAGGTTTATTTCTGAGCTCTCTATTCTGTTCCATTGATCTATTTGCCTATTCTCTTGTTAATATCACACTATCTTGATTACTATAAACTTTATAGTAAACCTTGAAATCAAGTAATGTCAGTCCTCCAATTTTGTTCTTTTCCTTCAATTTTGTGATGGCTATTCTGGGTCTTTTGTTCTTCTGTATAAACTTTACAATCTGTTGTTATCCACCAAGTAGCTTTCTGGGATTTGGTAAGGGTGTGACGAAACTCTAGATCAAGTGAGGAAGAATTGACATCTTGAATGCATTCAGTCTTCCTATCCATGAATGCAGAATAGCTCTTCATTTACTTAGTTCTTCTTTGTCATTGTTCATTATAGTTTTGTAGGATTCCTCATATAGATCTTATAACTAATTTGTTAGGTTTATACTAAGTATTTCATTTTGGGGATGATATTGTAAATGATATTGTGTTTTTAATTTCAAATTTCACCTGTTAATTGTGGTAAATAGGAAAGTAATCGACTTTTGTATCCTTCTTCCTTGCTTTAACTGCTTATTATTTCAGGAGTTTTTTGTCGATTTTTTCAGATGTTCTGCATAGACAATTATTTTACCTATGAAGAAACATAGTTTTATTTCTTCCCCAATCTGTATACCTTTTCTTTCTTTCTTTTTTTTTTTTTTGGTCTTATATTAGCTAAAATTCCAGTATGTACAATTCTTTTCATACATTGTAGGATTAGATTTGATATTTTGTTGAGAATTTTTGTATCTATGTTCATGAGACATATTGGCTTACTTTTCTCATGATGAAAAGATACAGTTTTCTCTTAATGTATCTGATTTGGCATTAGGGTAATACTGGCCTCATAGAATGAATTAGGAAGTATTCTCTGCTTCTATCTTCTGAAAAAGAATATAGAGAATTAGTATAATTTCTTCCTAAATGTTTGGCAGATTTTACCAGTGAACCCTTCGGGGCTGGGTGCTTTCTATTTGGAAGATTATTAATTATTAATTCAATTTCTTTAATAAATATAAGCCTATTCAGATTGTCTGTTCTTCTTGAGTGAGACTGGCAGATTGTATCTTTCAAGGAATTGGTCCATTTAATCTTGGTTATCATATTTGTGGGAACAGAATTGTTTATAGTATTACTTCATGACACTTTTAATGTCTCTGGGATCTGTAGAGATGTTCTCCCCTTCATTTTTGATATTCGTAATTTGTATGCTCACTTGCTCGCTCCCCCCCCCCCTTTTTTTTCTTGATTAGTCTGGCTAGAGGCTTACTGATCTTATTTATCTTTTCAAAAAACAAGCTTTTTGAAAAAAAATTCTCTCTTGATTTCCTATTTTCAGTTTCACTGATTCTGCCCTAATTTTCATTATTTCTTTTCTTCTGCTTACTTTGGATTTTATTTTCTCTCTCTCTCTCTTTTTTTTTTTTCCTGGTTTCCTAGGGTGATGCTTAGATAATTTGTTTTCTCTCTATTCTTTCAGGCATCATTTGTGTGATCAATTCTCTTGGTGTCATATAGTTGCTAGTAAGGTATGAAATGATATATAAAATACTGAGTTTTCCTTAAAACATGTGTCCAAGAGTGCAATTGTTGTTGATAAATGACAAGTGGAAAAGAAAAGTTGAAGTGATTGTGTTAAAGAAAAACACCTTCGGTGCACTTTACTTCGTAGTGGTATCTAGTAAACTAATAGTTATTTGAGTATTTACTACTCAGAGAAAAACAAATATCCTAGCAAATGAAAGAAAATACAACAAAAATGCTTATGATTGCTTCTCAGGAGGAACTTGAACTCCAGGTAAGTGGTTCCTCATTTTTTTTTTCTCTTCCTCTCTGATACCTATCTTCGGATGCAGCATATTCTAATAAGCAGACACAAATTTGGATTGCCATACTATGTAATTGTTTCTCAAACCATTTAATCCACATCTATTCTTAATAAACATAAAAATATATTTTTCAACTTGATAAAGAATATCTATGAAAACCTGAAGCTAACATCATACTTAATGGTGAGAAATTCAAACCTTTCTCACTAAGATTAGGTACAAGATAAGGATGTTCTCTCTCACCATTCCTTTTCAACACCATATTGGAAATTCTACCCAGTGCGGTAAGACCAAAAATAAATAAATAAATAAATAAATAAATAAATAAATAAATAAATAAATGGTATGAAGATTAGGAAAGAAGAAGTAAAACTGCCTTTGTTCACAAGTAAAACAATAGTCTATGTAGAAAATCTGAAAAAAATCAAGAAAAAAACTACTACAAGTAATAAGCACTTATAGCAAGGCTCTGAAATAAATAAATGATTACATTATGAACTGAATAATATATATGAATAATAAATATAATAAATATGTTCATTGGATATTTAAATTTGTGTACAAACATATTTAATATATCGAGCTTTAGCAAGCACTATACACTTTTATTTTCTAAGAAAAAAATAAAAACAGGAAAGACTGTAGAAGTGTAATGATTAATTAAGATTCAGGTAGTTTTATCTTGACTTGTTTTTGAAAAAAACCTCTTGAATAATGCAAGAAAAAACATATTTGCGAAAATATTCATCTCAAATATTTTTGATTTTGTGTCAAGTATAAATAACATCTTTTGTGGTTAGAAAATTTTCCAATTGAGGACTTTGTACCAAATGTGAAATCTGAATGCATATGTCTTTTAATTTTTTTCAGATTTTATTTATTCATTTGAGAGAGACAGAGAGGGAGAGAGCATGAAAAGAGAGAGGGGCAGAGGGAGAGGGAGAAGCAGACTCCCCACTGAGTAGGGAGCCTGACACAGGGCTCAATCCCAGGACCCTGAGATCATGACTTGAGCCAAAGGCAGACACTTTTTTTTTTTAAAGATTTTATTTATTTATTTGACACAGAGAGACAGCCAGCAAGAGAGGGAACACAAGCAGGGGAAGTGGGAGAGAAAGAAGCAGGCTCCCAGCAGAGGAGCCTGATGTGGGTCTCCATCCCAGGACTCTGGGATCACGCCCTGGGCCGAAGGCAGATGCTTAACAACTGAGCCACCCAGGCGCTCCAAGCCAAAGGCAGACACTCAACCAATTGAGTCACCCAGTTGCCCCTCATCTGCCTTTTAATTAAAAAATATAGTACAATATTGAATACTAAAATAGTTTTTATTCGAAGAACTGAATGCTATTTTATTTTCTGTGAAAACAAATGTATAATTTTAACTTGAAAGGATATTGAAAGGTAATCTACTTGGAGGTTTTTGTTTTAATTATATTATAAAATAGCATATCAATGTAAATAGGCCAGTTGGCAATTGAAAGATTAGATAAAAAGAGGAAATAAGGAAAATTAGAAAACAATATTATTTTACTGTTTACCTTTAATGTAATATTTGGAAGAGGTAAAATAATTTTGAGGGAAAGTCAACCATTTGTACACTCTTCTTGAGAATAAGAATCTTTCTAAATATAACTAATAAGTTCTAAATTTTGAATAAATACAAAATAAGAATAATATAATGATTTATCTTTTATGTTTATGATCTTCAGAGTAATATATATATATATATATATGGTACAGAGTAGGAATAGAGTATTAGGTATACATATATACCTAATAGGAGTAGGAATAGATGTACACGCTTATATATTAGTATAAATATAAATAAATATATATATATTTTTTAAATAAGAACAAAATTTGCAACTTAGTGCTTATATTATCTTATTTTTACAGAGTTCCTTTTTCAGAAATAGTAAAAATCCCTTAAAAAAATAAAGACTTAAATAGTTTAATGAGGAAAGAGATTAATGTGGCCAAATCTTCCTGTTTTATTAGAGTTCCATTTGTCTATATTTATGTTCAATGTTCTTTCTTTAATTCATATATTATAATGTTTCCTTGGTCTGCTTTTTAGCAGTAAAACCAATAGACAATAAGACTCTATTTTCTTCAAAGTGGTAGAAATTTTAAAAACTTCCAAACCATGAATCAGATATGATTTGCATAAAAAATAAAAATAACGTATCACAAAAAGTTTTTTTACAAGTCCTGAAACTGTGTGTGGAAATTCTACATAAACAGAACAATAATGTATATAAATGGACACTACTGCATGCTTAAAGATCCTGATATAACCTCATTTCATTAAAACATAAGAAATTTTGGTGTAAGTGGCCAAAACAGCAAAAGAACTTTATGCACTCTAATTCATAGGTTGTGTTAAAAAAAAATTTAACTACAACATTTAAAAATGAAAGAAAGAAGAAATTCTAAGGGCCAAAATAGGGAAATACCAAAGAATCAGGAGTGGCAAAAACTTAACCCACTAGGAGCTTGGGACCAATATAAGATTCTACATACAGAGAGCAGGGTGGGGTGAGGAGACCAGGCTTCCTGCATGATCCCTAGAACCAAAACACCAGTGTTAATTAATTACCTTGGCTGAATTACCTTTGCTCTTCAATTTGGGATGAAGCCGTCATGTGCCAATTTGAATATTCAGAGGGCCAAAGTAAATGCACCCACAAATACGTATTTGGTCTGTGTCACGTGTGGCTACAGGGCCAAGATTGCTGATCTGCAGAGGGTAAGGTTCTGGAAACAAACTGATAGCATGGTATCTGCTCCTTATATCATAAAAAGCTTTTATTGAGGCTGTTAAGAAACTACTACTCTAGTAAAGAGTGCACGATGAAGAACAACAGAGAATTTTCAATATCTGAGTAATCAATATGTAGGAAACTTTACATCTACAGAAGTAGAAATCTAATAATCATAAGTACAATATTTTACAAAAAGTAAGCTTAAGTTCTCAAAATGTAGAGGCTTCCTAGTACTAAAAAAATAAGTAAGAGTTTTAAAGTACAGAGAAATTAACAATTAATCATTTGAAAATCTTTAAATGGAAAACTATAATCATTGAAATTATATTTTTACTCAATCTTGCTAAGAGAAAATAAATGAACTGAAACCAGAAGTAAATGCAGGAATTAGCACAGGTCAAACTGATTTGGTTTGAATATTTAACCTCCTTGTCACACTCAGATTCTTCATCTCTAAAACACAAATTGTAATAGCCTTTGCATCTTAGGCTGTTGTGAATGCAAACATGCGCTGAGTACCTACTCAATAAATCCCTACACATCTATTATATCACTATAATCTCAGAAAGACAAGATAATAAGAAAGAGACTGGAAGATAAAAGCAATTGAGGCACAGAGTATCAAATGCAAGTCTCTAACATAAATCTAGTAGGAATTCTAGAGGGATAGAAGAGGGAAAAGGGAAAGGGAAGGGGGGGAGGGGAGGAAAGAGAAGGGGAGGGGGGAGAGAAGGGGAGGGGGGAGAGGAGGGGAGGGGAGGGAAGGAACAAGGTGTCAGAGTGTGGTGTTGGTGGTGGCCTTGAGGCAGACCCAGGTATGCCGATCTTTGTGAGACATGACAGACAAGACAATTGTCTCCCTACCGCCCCAAGGTCAAGCTCAGTGATGTCACTGAGAATATCAAAGCCAAAATCCAAGACAAGGAGGGCACCCTGCCTGACCAGCAGCATCTGATTTTTGTGGGGCAAACAGCTGGAGGATGGCCACACCCTTCAGATTACAGTATCCAGAAAGAGTCCCACCATGTACTTGGTGCTTGTCCTTCAGGGCAGCATCACCGAGCCTTCTCCAGCTCACCCAGAAGTACAACTGTGACAAGATGATCTGCCCCAAGTGTTAAGGCTCCCCTGCACCCCTGCACAATCAACTGACAGAAGAAGAAATGCAGCCACCCAACCACCTGTGCTCCAAAAAGGTTAAATAAGGCCCTGCCACCAGCTCTTTCTTTGCCCACAGGGCAGCCTCCTGCCCAGTCCCATGGACCTGGGACCTCAATAAAAGAGGAAAGGAAGGAGAGGCAAAACTCAAAGAAAGTATTGGAAATGTATCTTTTTTTCCAAGTTAATAATATTAAATTGTTTATCATGTGTCAAGGCAATGAACAAGGGCTTGTCAAAAATAAGTATTATGTTTGAAAAGTAAGTTGAGTTTTTCATTAACTGTGATTGGTCCGTGAACTTTGAATTTCTGATCTGAACCTTTCATACTTTTTCCATGAACAAGAAGTTTGGCACAAAAGCCCCAGTGATCAATGTCAAGTGTCCATATCCTAGTTCTGATACTTTATAATTTGGAGATACACAAGATATTTAAACTCAGTGTGCCTCTGTTTCCTCACCTCACAAAGCTATTAGGCTGCTTTGATAATTTGAATAATATTACACATATAAAAAATTAGGATTGTGTATTACTTATAAATACAATTATACTGCATAAACACAGACTTAATGATTCATCTGAGGAGCATTTCAACAAATCTGAAATTTATCTTGTGAAAATTCTAGTAGGCTACTCCTGGATATATATATATATATATATATATATATATATATATATATATGCACAAACTTATGTATAGACACACAGTTCATGATGTAAATAATGTAATATGTAATTCATGTAATGTAATATGAAATAAGTTTGATCAATAAATTGAAAATAATTAAATTATAAGTAGAAAATATACCTATTTTTTCTAAATACTTTCTACTATCTTTGAAATCTCCCTTCCCACTGTGTAGCTGATTACTATAACTGCTTCTCATTTGAGCCCACGAATTTTCAATCATTTTTTTTAACTTTGATCACATATTTGATTCAAAGTCCTCCTTTCACTAGCTTAGTATGGGTGGAGACAATATCTGCTCTTATCCAAAGACCCCTTCTTGCACTTATTGCTCTAGTTGGAAAGATGCAGAAGAAGAGGAAAAATGAAAGTCCACATTAGTGGCACAGAAATTGTTTTCCTCATTGTGTGGGATGCTACTAATTCTCCAGCTAATACTCACTAGTTTTCATTTACTTCTCTGTAGCAGGTACTCAAATGCTGGCTGCCTTAGGAGAAAGATGTATGATTATACAGAAGGTACCACAGGATTTTGGTCTGCACAGAAAATCTATCTTAAGCTATCCCTCTTGTCTCTACTTCTCACCCACACCTATAAAAATTATTACAAGAAGATTTTTTTTTAAGTTTAAATGCTCCTCAGAGGAGCCACTAACATAGTGACTGTGTAGTATAATTATGCTTAACATTTGTTAGGTTACTTGGTGGTATTACTTAACAGGTTGGGTTTTTCTTGTTTGTTTGTTTGTTTGTTTGTTTGTTTGTTTGTTTGTTTGTTTTTGCCACAGGAGGCACCTCACTTTGAAATAATGATAAGACAACTTAAGCTTTATAGCAAACAAGATGTTCCCTTAATCAATGGAAAACTCATGTACTCTTACCATGACAAAGAGATGCAGCCTACCCCTTGGTATTCCTGCACTTAGCTAAGCTATCTTTTTGGTTTTCTCCAACCCTGGTCACCTCAGGCTACTTTTGCAGTTTCACTAATTTTACAAGTCCCCTAATTTTTTAAGTCCCCTAAAGTTTGCTGCATTTTGCAGATTTCATCTCATTGACATTAGGCAGACCACTTCAAATTTCTAGGCCTATTTCTTTATATGTAACACATGAAGGATACTTAATTCACGGAGGTTTTTTTTGTTTTGTTTTGTTTTTTAAAGATCTAGTTATTTGAGAGAGAGAGAGTGTGTATGTGAGCAGGGGGAAGGGACGAAGGAGAGGGAGGGGGAGAGAATCTTCAGCAGACTCCCACTGAGTGGGGAGCCCAACATGAGGCTTGATCTCACAACCCCGAAATCATAACCTGAGCCAAAATCAAGAATTGGACGCTTAACCTACTGAACCACCCAGGCACCCCTAATTCATGGAATTTTAATGAGGTTCAGTTGAAAGAATATTGGATTGACTATATAAAGTTCAATTAATATTTTCATATAAGAATATATGAAGTATTAATCCAAACCTCTCTCTTTCTCTTATACACATGAACACACACACACACAATTTTAGAACCTACTCTGTATATAATGTCTGTCAACTGCTTTATAATCTAATTATAGAGTCATCACATCAATATAAAATTAAAAAGTATAAAGGGAATAATATTTTGCCTCCCACCAATTTGTTTTTCCTTTTGCTGATCCAGCTTCCTGCATTACTTCTACAATTTTCCCTCAGGGACAGGAAGGCAAATACACCTTGGAGCAGGAGGAGGATGTGACTGTATTGTTTTCTGTTACTGCCACAACAAATTGCTACAGATTTAGCAGCTTAAAACAACACAAATTTATTACCTGATAGTTTCTGTAGATCAGATCTGTCACAGACCTCACAGGACTAAAATCAAGATGTTGGCAAGGTTACTAGAAGCTCTGGATATAATCCAATTCCAGACTTATTCAGGCAAAATTCAATTCTAAGTAGTTGTACAGCTGAAATCCCCATTTCTTTGCTGGCTGTCAACAAGGAATCTTTGCTCCGAGAGTCCCCATCTCTCTTTGTGCTTTCCAAGTGGCCTCCTTCCAGCAACAGTGAGTCTGGTTTATCTTAAGCTTCAAACCTCCCCTGCTTTCCATGCTACTACATCTCTCTGCCTCACTCTTGGGCCTTCCTCTTCTGCTTCTCAGGGGTCATATGATCACATGGGGCCCACTTGGAAAATCCAGAATAATCTCCCTATTCTATAGTCAGCCTATTAGCAACCTTAATTCTAGAAGCAATATCCCTTCACAGCAGTACCTAGGTTACTGTTTGATTGAATAATCTAGGGAAAGGAATCTGGAGGGAGGGATGCATCTTTAGAATTCTGCCTGTCATAATGACAGTCATGTTATATACAAAAGGAGTTGGTGCACATTAAAGAGGAAGAAGGCATTTTGTTTCTGAAAGGAAGTACCAGAGAGGGAGAGTAGGGTCTAACCAGTTAGACCAGTTATTTCCACCTATCTAAAAAAAGTTTAAATGCCTGGGAGAGAGAGGTAGGAAGTCAGAAGCACAAGAAGCTTCCTGGCCTTTTTCATCCTCATGGTTGGTACTGAATCTGAGTAGGGGGTGTGGAGCTAGAACACTGAGGAAGGTTGGAAGATCTCCCAGATCTGAGAACATCTGCAACATGTCTTAAGCAGAGTGAGAAAGCAATGGTGGGGGAATGCACCTGGCTTAGCATTACAGAGTTCTTCACTCTGCTGTTTAGTATAGAAAAAGCAGCGCAGAACCTACACCCTCTCCAAAGAAAAGAACTGCTGAAAAGAGATTTGAGAGGAATAAAGGATGGTTTCTCTTCCAGTACATAGTATCCTCCTATGACCTGAACCTCTTTTCTTAGGAGATGAGTACATTTGCATGTTCTTTTAATCCTTGGTGCCCCTTGGCTTGGAAAAAAGAGCTGGAGGTTCTCTGAACTCGAAATGTAAGTAGAGTTCTCCATATCTCCATAAACTTAGATAAAGTTCTTAATGCTAATTCTGAGAAAGCAGGAAAATCTCATTAAGCACTTCCATTTATTCTGATATTTTTGACAGAGAGAACAAATAATTGTTCACAATGCGAACACTCAAAACATAAAGAAAGTGGCCAGCACATGGCATTCTAATCAATCACAATACCTAGTGCATCACCCTTCATTTCTTTAGTAATCTCAGTGAGGTTAGGAATGTCGTTGATTTTGCTCAATATTTTATTTCCGTGCCTTTATCATATTGGATAGGGAGTAAACATTCAATAAACTGCATTTCTATCACCACTCTGGGTGGGGAATATTTTGAGAACTGGTACATTTCAGATAAGCCTGTTTATCTTTACTGTGACTGAAACACAGATTTGCAAAGAACCTCATATTAATTAGTGCAGGCCCACTTTACACAGGCAGAGGTTATCATTCTACATTACTGTAAAGGCAGCTGAGGCCCAGAGCAAGACAAAGAGGACCACCCAGCCAGGAAGACACAGAGGGAAGAACACAGTGCAAATTTTCTGACTTCCAATACAGTGCTTCCTTCACTTCACAATGTTCCTCAAGCATAAACAAGCTAAAATTGTTCCCTTTCTGCACACCAGAGTACTTATTCAAAAAGGCAGATGAAAAATTAAATCAAGTTATTGTTCCCACAATATAAACAGGACTGTCCTTTGCTGAGACAGAGAAATACTGAGCACTGGACAGCTTCCTAATCCATAAAGAGTGTCCCATTAGGTCATCCATGGGAATTATCAAGAGACTATCCTCCTGATACCATGTGGGAGGTAGATGGCTTCCCAACAGAGATTAAAAACACAGCCAGGTGGCATTGTGCTAATAAGGCTATGTACCTTGAATCAGAATAAAATATGAGACCCACAATACCCATGATAGGGATGCTTTGGTTGAGAGAACAAAGCACTAAAGAGTAAAAGGGAGAGAGGAAAACAAAAACCTTCTTGAAGTCAGTTCTTCAATAGGGAAACTGAAATGTGGCCAGTTCTAAAGGACAATCTGTTCACTTACCTCTTCTCCATTAAAGCTTCCCAGCATCCTGTAGCAGCCTTTCCAATTTCTCAAAGAAAGAATCAGCACTCAGGCTGTGAGGCATATACCAATCAGCAGCTGGATGCGCGTCAAGGCTTCCCCTCGGCGGGTTGGCTCTCTGCTGAAGATGGGAAAAGTCAGAGTGCAGCCAAATTGAACAAACAAATAGAAGTGATGTCAGTGGATTTTTTTGTTGTTGTAAATATGCAGTGTTTAGCCATATCAAAGGTGATATAAAATTATAGAATACTTAGATCTGTGGTTTGGACCTTTATTGTCTTAAAACTTGATTGTGTAGAGTACTTTTTTTTTCCCTCAAAGCCAAGCTTCTAACCAAAATTTAATGTAGAATATTGATGTCATTATTTAAACAAATAAAAATGAAGAAAAACAATCTAGTTTCCATCTAAATTTCTGGGAGAAAAACAACTCAGTATCTCACATTTGCCAATTTAAGCATGTAATATCCCTACTTGATTTTGTAAAAATAAACTGTGAAATTTAATAATGTATGCATTTAAGAGAAAAATAATTCCAATTCACTTCTATGAATACAGAATACATTAAGGTACAGTGTTTTGATTTGGTTCAAGATGATAAACAGCTGGGTTTGTTTATTTGTTTAACTCTCATCATGGGTTGATTTTTTTTTACAAGTAACTGTATTAGTTTATTTTATATTTCTATAGAATATATTTATGTACAAACATTTCATAGTACAAATTTATTATATCTGAAATTACGGAAATTTGAAAACATTGTTATTTTCTCCTTTATTTTATTTTTAAAAAATATTTTATTTATTTGAGAGAGAGAAAGAGAGCACACGTGTGTTCACACATGGGAGTGGGAGGAAGGGCAGAGGAAAAGGGAGAGGGATAAGCAGACTCCCCACTAAATGAGGAGCCAGGTGCAGTGCTTAATCCCAGGATTCAGAGATCATGACCTAAGCCAAAATCGGACGCTTAACCAACTGAGCCACCCAGGCACTACACCACTTCCTCTGTCCCTCCCTCCCATCCTTTTCTTTCTTCCTTCCTTCCATTAGCAATCTTAACTGTACTTTTTTAAATTAATTGAAAGCAGCTACTGTAAAAACATTTTCTTTTTCAGTACTTACGCAATGCCAGACAACAATGCAAACATGAAAATGAATTAAGTTATTCTTTCAAAGATTTCTCTATATATCTGGGATGACAGAAACAAAAATAAATACTTGTAATATATGAGAGATGTTAGGACTGAGTTAATAAACTACAATGCGAAGACAGATAAAGAACTGCTCAAGGTGAGGAATTATGGTTAGGTGTGTCAGGCAAGACAGATGGGGGTAATCTATTGAGCTGGCTCTTTTAAGATAAACAAACTCAATATTTTATATGTAAAAGAGAAAAAAACTTTTCCTAGAGTTCAGTGGCCTTATTAAGTGAGATTATAAAGATTACATTGAAATAAAATGTATTATGAAGTGTGTAGTGAAGAGAATTGTACTAAAGAACATATTAGGTAGGTATTGTGAAACTCAATGTAGGAGAAGTATGAATAAAGAGAAAAAGATCAGGTGGCTGTACCCCCCCCCAAAAAAAAAATCTTGTGACTAGTGTAAGTTTTCTAGCAGGGGGTCAGACTGGCAAGAAGGCATCAGTAAATGCAGAGAATTCAGCAAATTAGGTACACTAGAAAAGAAGGGACACAAGAAAAACTGATTTTGCTATGTTGGAGTCAGTAATACAGAAATAACTCAATGTGTCTCTTGTAGCTTCTCCTTCTTCACTTTAACCACACTAATCCATTCTCCTGCCATGATCTATTTCAGTATTCTTGTTTAGAAAACAATCCCCCCCCCCCAAAAAAATACTATTCATCATTTTGAAACCTGTAGCTACTTAAGTTTGAGCAGAAAGTTGTTTTATTTATTTTTTTAATTTTTATTATTATATTCAGTTAGCCAACATATAGTACATCATTAGTTTTTGATGTAGTGTTCAATGATTCATTAGTTGTGTGTTGCTTTTAACAAAATTTTTATTCTAAACAAACTTTCAATTCACATAATTACATAAAATAATTTGACTACAGTAACAAAACTAGTGCCATAATTTAATGAGTCACATTAACTGAGACAAGAAATGTTAGGACATCAGATTTAGTCTGTTTCTGTTGTTTTTAAGAGAGAGAGACAGAGTGTGTAGGGCTGGGAGGGGCAGAGGGAGAGCGAGAAGGAAAATCACAAGCCAACTCCCTGCTAAGCATGGAGCCAGAAGTGGGGCTAGATCTCTTGACCCTGAGATCATGACCTAAGCGGAAATCAAGAGTCCACTGAATGAACCACCTAGGCGCCCCAAATTTAGCCTGTTTTAAATTAATTCAGCAAATTATCTTTGATGATGAATTTATTCTTTCAATTCAACAGATAATTTTTGAATGATGATGTACCAGAAAATCTTCTAGGAACAATGGATATATTGCAATCCTTACAGGGCTTTCCTCCTAGTGATAGTAAACAAACAAACAAAAGATGAATATGAACTATTTTGGAAAATGATAAAACTAAATAAAAGAAATTCTAAGAAATAAGAAAATTACAGTTTTATAGAGAATTTGCCAGAAGGGATTCACTGAGTACGTGATATCTGAGTGAAGAAATGAAGCTGATGAATCAGCAAGCCATGAAATATCTAGGAAGGAACAATCGAGTTAGAAGAGCAAAGGCTAAAGGAGACTGACTAGTAGGATCTAGAGATACTCAAGAGTCGAAGCAGCTAAAGCAAAGTGAGTAGAAAAGAGACACAGAAATTAGCAAAGAAGGTTAACAGTGGGCTTTGACTTAAATTCTGATTTAGATGAAAGACCTCAAAATCATCAGAGAAGCAACTGTATCCACCTTACATTTTAACTGTGTTATTCTAACTGCCCTTGAGAATATATTGATTGTATGTAATCAAGAAGCAGGAAAACCATTTCCAGGACTATTGCAAAAACCAAGGTGTCAGCAATGTAGCTTGGACTGGAAGTGTAGCAATGAAGGTAGTAGTAAAGACATGGAGGAGTAAACAAATGCTGAATAAATGCTGGTTACTGTCCTACTCTATACCATTGCTACACTGATAAAATTTGTTAATGGGTTGCATGTGGTATGTTAGAAAAAGCAGAATCATCAAAGACTACAAATTTTATGACTTGAGCAATTGGGAGAACGGAGTTACCATGAGGGAGATGGCAAACACCATTGGGTGATCAGATTGGGAGAAAATATCAAAGGCTCAATTTCCAAATGTTAAGTATTAGATATCTATTAAACATCAAATAGAGATGTCCAGTAAATAGTTAAAAATATGTATCTGTAGTTTAGGGTGAAAGTCCAGGCTGGAGATTTAAATTTAGAATTCATTAGCTATTATATATTCGTTCCAATTATGTCCTTTACAGGTAACAGATAATGTTGGAAAAACAGAAATGGTCTTGTCTTCAATGAGTTACAGCCAAATTGAAAATACATAATGGATATTAGTAAAATAGTAAGCAATCAACTCCAAACTGTCATGTCTAATAAATCTCTAAAATAGCAAATGTTAAAAACATAACACTTGTCAACTGTCTACAAAAAATATCCTTTTTTTCTCCTGTCTTCCCCAGGTGCCAAGTCTGTGTATCTAGTAACTCAGATCAAAACAAATTGGTGTCATCTTTCTTGCACTGCCTTATCTAATTCTTGAGCAAATTATTTTTTATCTCCTTTCAGAAATACATTCAACATTTGACCACTTCTTTTTCCAATTCTATTATATTCTACCTACCACTCTCAACTATCGCCTTAAACATTTCAGTAGTATAAATTTGGTCACCTTGTCTCCACCCTTGTTTTTCTGCAGTCTGTAACCTATATGGCAGTCAATGTATTTATTTAAATATTTAAATCTGGTCATATCATTTATTTGCCATTAATCCTGATTGCTTCCTTTCTCACAAAGAATACATCCAGACACTTTCCAGTGGTGTGCAAACCCACATGGTCTAACAACCAGCTACCTCACTGAGTTTGTCAATGCAGACTCTCCTCTAGCACACTGTTCTAATCACATCAGTCTCATTACTCCTGGAACTAGCAAGGCTAGTTACTACTTTACAGATTTGATATTTTTGTTCACTTTTCCTGGTATTCTCCTCCACAAAATCTTCACAAGAATAACTTCTCTTCATTATTTGTACACTTAAATTTCAATTTTTGTAGACACTTCCTCCTGATCACTTTATCTAAAACACGTTCATCTGATCATTGTCCATACAATTACCCTGTTTTGTTTTCTTTCTTTTTTTTTTTTAAGATTTTATTTATTTATTTATTTGACAGAGATAGAGACAGCCAGCGAGAGAGGGAACACAAGCAGGGGGAGTGGGAGAGGAAGAAGCAGGCTCCCAGCGGAAGAGCCTGACGTGGGGCTCGATCCCAGAATGTCGGGATCACGCCCTGAGCCGAAGGCAGATGCTTAACGACTGAGCCACCCAGGCGCCCCCTTGTTTTGTTTTCTTTATGGCATTTGTGTTACCTGAATTAAATAATTTACTACATACTCTTTATCTAGTAGCTTTTACCTATTGTATCCCACTGGAATCATTAGATCCATGAAGTGGAGTCATTCTCTGTTTTAGTCACCACTATAGCTCCAGGGTTTAGGTAAGATTGGTTTGTAGTATCCAGTTAATAAATGTTTGAAACAGGGGCGCCTGGGTGGCACAGCGGTTGGGCGTCAGCCTTCGGCTCAGGGCGTGATCCCAGCATTATGGGATCGAGCCCCACATCAGGCTCCTCTGCTATGAGCCTGCTTCTTCCTCTCCCACTCCCCCTGCTTGTGTTCCCTCTCTCGCTGGCTGTCTCTATCTCTGTTGAATAAATAAACAAAATCTTTAAAAAAAAAAAATAAATGTTTGAAACAATGAAGGAATTGATGGGTGCTTGGATGAAATATAACTTCTAGAATTTAAGTAAAATATCTTTTCTTCCCTGAGCACTGCTTACAGACTTCCACATTTTCCTTTCCTTATTTAAGTACTTCTACACTCTAAGAGTGTGTGTGTGTGTGTGTGTGTGTGTGTGTGTGTGTGTGTGTGTACACCAGCAAATGAACCACTGCTATTTTTAAAACTTTGTGTTTTAGTATTGGTATCTTTCTGATAGTAAGAATAATGTATCCTACACTTCTCCATTATTTCCTCATCTGATAAAGTTACTGACAATGAAGTTTGTTAAAGATTTACTTTTTCTTCATTAATAGAGACAGTATGGTATTTATTAGTTAGAAACATAGTTATTACATGTATCTTCCATTCTGGAATGATACACATGCTTCACCCAGTGCTTTCCCATTCTTAAAACACCCTCAAGGCAATGAAAATATCTGCAACAAAATATCCTAAAGGCAAGCCAATTAATTTAGGCTTACATCTCCTGTGGGAATGTATAGGTCAACTTCCCCATACTTTTTTTTTCTTTTAATCTTCTTCCCAGGACCTTGTTTTTCAGACTGTTACAAAAAAATGAAAATGAAACATTAGTTGTAATGAGAAATATTTTATTAAATACATTAATTTTTTTATAGTAGACCTTATGTTTTGTATAGTTTTGGATTTACACAAAATTGAGCATATAACACATAGAGTTCCCATATACCTCCCCCCCAACACAGTTTACCTTATTAATATCTTATGTTTCTGTAGTATGTTTTTAAAATTAATGAACAAATATTGAAATCTTATTGTTAAATCACAGTCCATAGTTAATTCAGATTTTCTTACTTTTTACTTAACATCTTTTTCTGTTCCAGGATGCTATCCAGGATTTCAAAGAATACTGAGTTGTCATGGTTCCTTAGGCTTCTCTGGCTATGACAGCTACTCAGACTTTCCTTAGTTTTGATGAGCTTGACAGTTTTAAGGAATACTGAAAAGATATATTGTAGACTGTCCTCGATTAAAATTTGCCTGATGTTTTTCTAATGATTTGATTGGGGTTATGGATTTGGGGGACAATTACATAGAAGTAATTGTCATTTTCATCACATCATATATCAACATGATTTGATTTTGACCTTGATAGGTCTGTTTATCAAAACTGTTGACTTATAATATTAGCGCTTCTCCAGTTTCTCTGATATAGAGTTATTTTTCTCTCCCCTCTTCCATTCCCATGCTTTACTCCCTGGAAGGAAGTCACTGTGCAACCCACACTTGAGTGAAAATTATATTTCTCTTCCTTTAGGGTAGAATATATATATAAATTTACTTTTAATTCTTCTATGCAGATTTGTCTCTTCTCACCTATTCGTTAATTTATTTAACCATTTATTTATATCACTGTGGACTCAGGAACATTTAATCTCTCTACGGTATCACCTTTTCTGGAATATTATATTATTAGAATCACAGAATATATAGTCTTTTCAAATTGGGTTCTTTAAGTTAGCAATATACATTTGATGTTTCTCTTGTCTTTTTATGGCTTGCTAGCTCATTTCTTTTACCGCTGAATGATACCACATTCCTTTTTAATTGGGTTGTTTTCTTATTTAGTTTTAGGAGTTTAAAAAAATTAGATACCAGTTATTTGCCAGATATAGGTATTGCAAATGTCTTCTCCCAGCTGATGTGGTCTTTCCAGATTTTTTCTTTGTGGTTGTCTTATAGTTTCATAGTGCTGTGGTCAGAAAAGGTGCATGATATGACTTCAATCTTTGTTATTGTTGTTGAGAATTGTTCTGTGGCCTATTCTGGAGAACGTCTTATGTGCACTTGAAAAAAAATGTGTATTCTATTGTTTTAGGAAGGAATGTTCTAAATATACCTGTTAAGTCCATCAGATCCACTGTATCATTCAAAGCCATTGTTTTCTTGTCTATTTGTTGTTTTTATGATCTGTCCATTTATGTCAATGGGGTGTTACTGTCCTCTACTATTAGTGTGTTATTATTTAGTTTATTTATGTTTGTTACTGTTTTATATATTGGTGTGCTCCCATTTGGGGTGCATAAATATTCAGAATTGTTTTATCTTCCTGTTGGATTTTCCCCTTTATGATTATATGTCCTTCTTTGTCTTTTGTTATAGTCTTTGGTTTAAAATCTAGTTTGTTGGATATGACTATTCTTACTCCAGCTCACTTTTGACATCCATTTGCATGATAAATGTTTCTCCATCCCCTCACTTCCAATCTGCAGCTGTCTTAAGGTCTAAAATGAGTCTCTTATAGAGGCGCCTGGGTGGCTCAGTCATTAAGCGTCTGCCTTCAGCTCAGGATCGAGCCCTGCATCGGGCTCCCTGCTCCTCTGGGAGCCTGCTTCTTCCTCTCCCACTCCCCCTGCTTGTGTTCCCTCTTTCGCTGGCTGTCTTTCTCTCTGTCAAACAAATAAAATCTTTAAAAAAATAAATTAAATAAAATAAAATGAGTCTCTTATAGGCAGAACATACATGAGTCTTTTTTTTTTTTTATCCCTTCTGATACCCTATGTCTTTTGATTGGAACATTTAGTCCATTTACATTCAGAGTAATTATTGATAAATATATATTTATTGCCATTTTATTATTTGTCATTGTTTCTGGAGATTTTCTCTGATCCTTTCTTGTCTTTATCACCTTTGGTCTCGCCTTTACACTCAAAGAATCCTCTTCAATATTTCTTGCTGGGCTGGTTTAGTGGTCATGAATTCCTATGGTTTTTGTTTGGAAAACTCTTTATTTCTCCTACTATTGTGAATGACAGCCTTGCTGGATAGAGTATTCTTGGTGCATATTTTTCCCATTTAGCACTTTAAATATATCATGTCACTCCCTTCTGGCTTGCCAAATTCCTGTTGAGATATCTCCAGCTAGCCTAATAGGCTTTCCCTTGTAAGTTAAGGATTTCTTTTGTCCTTCTTTTGCTGCTTTTAAGATTTTTTACTTTATCAGAATATTTTGCAAATTTAATTACAGTTTGTCTTGGTGTTAGACTCCTTTTGTTGATTTCGATGGGAGTTCTTTGTGCCTCCTGGATCTGGATGCATTTCCTTTTCCAGATTAGGGAAGTTTTCATTTATTATTTCTTCAAATAAATTTTCTAGTCCCCTTTCTCTCTCTTCTTTTTCTGAGACTCCTATAATAGGAATATTATTACATATGATAGAGTCACTGAGTTCCCTAAGTCTTATTGTGTTGCATAATTTTTCTTTCATTCTTTTGTTCAGCTTCATTACTTTCCACGACCTTATCTTCCACGTCACTAGTTTATTCCTCTGCTTCTTCTAGCCTGCTGTTCATTGCATGAAGCTGTTTCTGATCTTATTTACTCCACTCTTCATCTCTGATTGATTCTGTTTTAGCTTTTTTTTTTTTTTTAAGATTTATTTATTTGAGAGGGAGAGAGAAAGCACATGAGTAGGGGCAGGGACAGAGGGGGAAGAGAGAGATTCCTCAAGACTCCCGGCTGAGTGCAGAGCTGGACATGGTACCTGAGCCAAAAATCAAGAGTCAGCTGCTTAACTGACTGTGCCACCCAGGTACCCCATAATTCTTTTTTAACTCTTCTATCTCTGTGGTAAGGGTCTCACTGATATCTTCTATTCTTTTCTCAAACCCAGTGAGTATCCTTATGATTGTTGCTTTAAATTCTCCATCAGACATGTTATTTATATCTGTTTTGCTTAGATCTTTGGCTATGGCCTTACCTTATCTTTCATTTGGGATAAATTCCTCCATCCTGCATTTTTTCTAGGACTCTTCCTTCTTCTGTGTGTTAGAAAAGCCAATTATGTCTTCTGCTCCTTCTTCCATTTGGCTTCTTCTCTCCCTTTACTTGTGGAGTTTGTTCTGTATGTCTTCCGGTCAATTTCTGGGATATTTAAGATGATTTGAAAGTTATCTAGTTGTGTTCATGGGATGAGGTGAGCCTACGTCTTCCTATCCCACTGCCATCTTCCTCTCTTACAGACCCACTGTATTTTTATAGTAAGTCTTTGAGTCAGGCAATGTCAGCCTTCCTTCCCCTTCCTCTTCTTTTTAATTTCCTCAGTGTTGTACTAGATATTCTGGGTCTTTAATTTTTCCATATAAACTTTAAAATCAGTTTGCGAACTCCATAAAATAGCTTCATTTGATTGAGATTGCATTGGTTAGGTCAGAACAACTGGCCTCTTAACAATGTTGAGTCTTCTAGTCTATGACCATTAAATATATCTCCATTTAATTATTCTTTGAGTTCCTTTATCAGAGTTTTGTATTTTCTAAATATAGAGTCTGTATACATTTTGTTTGATTTATACTTAAGTATTTGGTTTGGGGGGCCTTTGTAAATGGTACTGTGTTTTAATTTCAAACTCTCATGGTTCATTGCTGGTGTAAAGGAAAGCAACTGAATTATGTATATTAACCTTGTATACTGTGACCTTGGCTATAGTTGCACATTAATTCCAGAAGTTGTTGGTTTGTTTTTTGATCATTTCTTTATTATATTTTACATAGACCATCTTGCCATTTGTGAACAAAGAGAATTTTATTTCTTCTTTCTCAAACTGTACCTATTGTTTTACTTTTCTTGCCTTATTGCAGAAGGTAAGATTTCCAATATGATGCTGAATAGAAGTGGTAAAGAGGACACCATTATCTTGTTCACAATCTTAAGGGGAAAGCATTCAGCTTCTCACCTTTAAGTATTATGCTAACTGCAGGGTTTTTGTATATGTTCTTTATCAACTTGAGGAAGTTCTTCTCTATTCCTGGTTTGGTGAGTCTTTTTAATTGATTGAGTATTGGACGTTGTTATATACTTTTTCTGTATCAATCAATATGTTTATATGATTTGTCACTCTTACCCAGCCTATTTGCTGGTGGATTTTATTAATTGGTTTTTGAGTGGGCAACCAGCTTTCCATGTTTGGAATAAATCTTCCTTAGTCTTAGTATATAATTTGTTGAATTCTATTTCTAATATTTTGTTGAGAATTTTTGCATCTATCTTCATAAGAGATACCGGCCTGTAGTTTTCCTTTCTTACAATATCTTTGTTTTTGTTATTAAGGTAGTGCTGGCCTCATAGAATGAGTTAGAAAGTGTTCCCTCTGCTTCTATTTTCTGAAAGAGATTGTAGAAAATTGGGATCATTTTCTTTCCTAACAAATTTGCTAGAAATCACAAGTGAAAACATTTGAGCCCTAATGCCTTCCTTTTGGAGAAAATTCTTAAGTGTTAATTCAATTTCTCTAATAGTTATAGCCCTACTCAAATTTATACTTCTCTATCTGGTAGTTTTGGAAGTATATGTCTTTCAAAGAAATGGCCCATTTAACCAAAATTGTCATATGTGTAAACATAGAGTTTCACATAATATTTTTTTAATCCTTTAGTGCCCTGGTATTGGTAGTGATGTTAGTGTTTCTGATGTTAGTAATTTATGTCTTCTCTCTTTTTTTCTGTTATTATCCACGATACAGACTTACCAATTCTAATTAACTTTTCAATGAACCAGCTTTTGCTTTCATTCTTTTTTTCCCATTTATTTTCATTTGTTTTCAGTGTCAAAGTTTCTACTCCATGTCTTTTCTTTCCTGTTTATTTTCTTTTCTTTCTTCTGCTTTGTTTAGGCTTAAATTGTTTTCCCTTCTCTAGGTTTCCTAAGGTAGAAGCTTAAGTGATGACTTCAGCTCTGTTTTTCTATCTAATATATGTATTCAGTATTTTAATGTTCTCTCTAATCATTGCTTTGGTTGCATCCCACAAATTTTGATAGGTTGCATTTTCATTTAGGTTTAGTTTAAAATATTTAAAATATTTTCTTTCTTAATACTTCTTCTCTGATCCACATGTGTTAAATTTGTGTTGTTTAATCACAAACATATATATATGCAATTATATAATTACATATATATATAATTTTCCAGCTATCTTTCTGTTACAGATTCCTATTTAATTCCATTGTAGTCTAAGGGCATACTTTGTATTATCTCTCTTCTTTTAAGTTTGTTAAGGTGTGATTTATGAGCCAGAATGTGGTCTATTTTGGTAAATGATCCATGTGATCTTATTCTGCTGTTGTTGGATAGAGCATTTTATAAGTGTCAATTAAATACAGTTGATTAATGGTGTTGCTCAAGTCACATCCTTACTGATTTTCTGTCTGCTGGTATCAGTTAATGATAAAGGAGTAGGTATTAAAATCTTCAACTATAATAGATTCGTCTATTTCTCCTTGTGGTTCTATCAGTTTTTGCCTTATGTAATTCTTTGATGCTTTAATGCCGGGTGCCTACATATTAAAGATTATTACATATTCTTGGAGAATTGACCACTTTATAATCATTAAGTAATTCCCCACCTTATCTCTGATAGTTTTCCTTGCTCTGAAGCCTGCTTTGTCTGAAATTAATATGGTCATTCCCACTCTCTTTTGATTTACTATTGGCATGTTCTATGTTTTCATACCATTACTTTTTAACCAGTCTTGGTTTTTATATTCAAAGTAGGTATCTTGTAGACAACACATAGTTGAGTCTTGTTTTTGCTTTTGTTTTAAATCTATTCTGAGAGTCTCTGTCTTTTAATTACTGTAGTTAGGCCACTTACATTTAAGGTGATTATTCATATAGTTTCATTAATATTTATTATGCTTCTGTTTTCTATGTGTTGCACATGTTCACTATTTCTTTTTCAATCTTCACCCCTCCTTTTTTTTCCTGTCCTCTCTGATTATAATTGAGCATTTTACATGATTCCATTTTCTCTCTGCCCTTAGCATATCAATTATACTTTTTATTTTAAACTGGTGGTCCTAGTGTTTCAATTTATCTATTATACTTTTACAACTAATCTAAGTCCACTTTCAAATAACAGTTCATAGGAAGTACAAGTAATTTATAATCTGTTTCCAACATTCTCACCCTTTATGTTTATCTGAATTTCTGACTTGTATCATTTCCTTCTTTCTAAGGAATTTTCAATATTTCCTTCAAGACAGGTCTATTCATGATAAATTTCCTCAACTATTGCCTGAGAATGTCTTTGACTCCTTCACTTTTGAAGAATACGTTTGCTGCATACAGAATTGTAGATCAGTGGGTTTTTTTCCAAGAGTTTAAATATTTCACTCCATTCTATTCTTGTTTGTATGGTTCATGAAGAGAAGCTGAATGTCATTCTTATCCTTGTTCTTCAATATATAAGGCATTTTTGTTTTGTTTTTACTATGACTTCTTTCACAATTTTCTTTTCATTTTTGTTTTTCCAAAATTTGGATATGACATGCCCAGGTATAGACTGTTTCATATTTATCCTGCTTGCTGTTTTCTGAGCTCCCTGTTTTCACTTTGGTGTCTGTCATTAACTTTGGAAAATTCTTAGTCATTATTGCTTCAAATATTTCTTTTGTTTCTTTCTCTTTCCTTTCCAGTATTCCAATTACAAATATATGTGCATGTCATACCCTTTGTTACTGTTCCACGGGTCTTGTTGCTGTTGTTGTTGTTGTTGTTGTTGTTGTTTTAATTCATTCTGTTTTCTCTTCTATTTCAGTCTGGAAAATTTCCATTCTTCTAGCTTCAAGGTCTCAGTTTCTTTCTCTATTGTGTCTAGTCTACTGATGAGACCATCAAAGGCATTTTTCACTTTGTTAGTGTTACTCATTTCTAACGATTTCTTTTAATTTTATCCTAGATTATCCCTCTCTCTGGTTACATTACTCATTTGTTTTACATGCTGTCTATTTATTTTTTCCCTTTACAGACCTTAACTTATCAATTATATTTATTTTAAATTCCCTATCTATTGGTGATTCCAAAATCTGGGTCATAACTGAGTCTGGTTCTGATGCCTGTTTTGTCTTTTCAAACTGTGATTTTGATCATTTTTTAGCATGCCTTGTTTTTTTTTTTTTATTATTTATTTATTTATGGTCAAAAGTTGGACATAACATATTGGGTAACGAAAATGGGTAAATGGGCTTTAACATGAGTTTTAATGGTAATCTAGATAGGATCATGGCTGTGTTTAATATTTGGTGTGGCTGTAGGTGTAAGAGGCCTGTATCCTACAGTGTCCTTGGATTTTTTTTTTTCTCCCTTGTTTGTGGGTTTCTCTAAGAACTTCTTCACTCACACAGCTCTTTCCATTATAATCCTCTGTTATTATACTGGAACCCGGTTGATGTGGTAAGGTGTGGGGTAGAGAAAGTGTTTTGTAAGCTTATGATTAATTCTCAGTCTCTTAGATCTAAGTATATGCCCTGTGACAGTCAGAAGTATTTCTTAGGACTATGTTTTTCTTATCTTAGGTGAGATGGGTATGTTAGAAAGGCTGAAGTTGGCTAGTATCCTTCTTCCCAGTTAATAAGGCACTAATAAATTAATTTCCTTTTAACAAGCATCTGTTATATGGAAAGTTTTGGATATATTTTTAAATGTTTACATCCCATCTATCCAGAACAGGAAACATGAGGGGATTTTTCTAGGATCATCATATTGAGAACCCAATGAGATTCCTGTTGGTAAACCCACAAAACTAAAAGGGTCCCCTAAAACTGGGCCCTCCAAGAGTTTTTTATTCTGTCTCCAACAGTTTGTTAAAATTACCATGTAAGGGTTCCTACCAATATATGGCTAAGAGTTTCTGCTCCTGGTGAGCTGATCTGGGCTAAGATTCTCAGTACTGTCCTATTTTTCAAATTTCTGGGTGGGAGTTTGTCCCATGACCTCAGTTCTTTGATGGACTTAAGAACAGTCAATGATTTCCATTGTGTTCACCTTTTTCTTACAGAATGAAAAATTATTGTATTTTTTTTAGAAATTTTAAGATATTAATGAAATGTCACCCTTGCAGTAGGCTGATTCATACTGCAGTAAAATCTTTATACTATGGATTAATTCTTTTTAAAAATATTTTTCCCCATGTCTCACATTGCATATAACTCTTCAACAAATTCCACTCCTCTCTCTTCCATTTCCACTATTCCTTTGTATCTTTCTTCTGCTCAGTGGGTATACCCTCTTTCCCCTTTTCTTTCTCAATAAACTCCCACTCCCCTCTTCAATAACCTGCCTTTCCTCTCTCCTATCCCAAACTCCTTCTCTCTTTCAGTATCTGGAGAATAGATTCTCTAATTCATTTTCTCTTTTCCTCTTAATTATCTCTTCATTGTATTTGAAGTGGAAAAAAAGAAAGATAAAAGAACACAAAATGATGTCAGATTAGTTTTAATGAGCAGTGTAATCATTCTGAAAAGCCTCTGAAAATGTGACCCTCAGAATTTCTACAAAATCTTTGGTGATCATTCCTTCATTTTTTAATTAAATGTTTTTAGTCAGTCCAATAATTCAATAAAAAGAACTAATTTTTATTCTATTTTTCTCTGTTTTGTTTAATTGGTAGTATTGCAACAGTATTATTTCCCTACTATTTTCCATTACAATTACACATTATTTTAACTACATTATGGCATAAATAGAGTTCCCTGGGTTTGTCTGAGGAACTAGCTACCATTTATAGCTTTGTTTCCATGGAAAAATTACTCCCTTGGTCTAAACAACTAACTACACAAAACTTTTTGTATAAATGCTGTAAAAGTGATAAAGCAGGTATTTTCTTCCCTACTTTGATCTACCCCTTCCCATTAACCAAAGAAAAGAATGGATGCTAATTTGTCTTAGGAAACCAAACACAAGTTCTGTTTCCAATAATAACAATCACACTCTTTTAGTGAATTCCAGTCTGGGCCCTGTGTTAAGTACAATATAATTGTTAAACATTTTAATTTTCAAAATAATCATATTATCACATTTGATGTGTAAAGAAATTGAAGTTCCAGCTGATTAAAGAAATTCCTCAAAGCCACGTTTCTAAGTGGCATAACTGAAATTCCAACCTGGAATTACTTGAACTTACACAATAGGCTACAACTTCCAAGATAATGCTAATCAAATCCAAAAACAACACTGACATTTTTCATTCCTCTTTTATTTTGCATATACTTAATTCTTAAAATATTACATTCTACAGACTCACCACCACCAGAACTTCCCCAAGCATTTATATTTATATTTGTATTTAAGCATCAATATAAGGCATTATCTAGCAGTATGCCCCTTTTAGAACAGACTTCATAGAAGAATATATAGGACATTTATGGAGAAATGAAAATTCTAGCATTCTAAAATGCTGAATTGTTGGGGCTAATGTAGAACATAAAATCGGCCATAATAACTGGCTTGCTAAAATTTAACACGGAGGCCGCTGAGGGCAGGGAAGGTTTCAGAGAAGCGCATAGGCCCTTAGAATGCCGAGGCCTAAATGACCACTATGATCTTGAAATGCCATGGGGAGTCACCTTCCTGAAACTTTCTTAGCCCAAACAGCTGCCCTGTGATCTAAGAGATGTAGGCATTGTACCCTAGGCTATGTTTAGCAGAACTTGAAGACCATGCAAATTAGCATATCGTATCTTTCCCGTAAATAGATCCTTTCAGTTTCAGTAAGACACTTGTCACACATCACCTGCTTGAGAAACAGTGATAAGGATTTGTGATTATCCCAAAGGACCAATAAAAGGAGGAGAAAAGAAGAGCAAAGGGTTTTTGCCTGTGAGTGTTGACCCCCTTGCCTTCTCCTCTCTTTCACAGCAAAGTTTGGAATAATCTTTCCTCCATCAGTACAGGGACTGCTGGCCATTCCCGGCACTGAATATTGTAAAGGCTGATGGAAAATACAAATATTCAAAAATAAAAATAACAAAACTTTTTTTATTCTTTAAGAAGCATATAAAATTGTCCTAATACGTTCTTTTATATTTAACCAGGCTTTTCTCAAGTATTCTTGAAGCATCACAGTATGCAAGTTTCCTTTAACTTAGATTTACATGTTATCTACAAAAAAAGAAAGAAAAATGGCATATTTTGTAATCTTTCATTATGATGACAATTCAAAAGAAAGCACGTTCTAGCATATTTAATTACAGTGGACTTGTCTATGTTTAGCCAAATGACATCACTATGTGCTGTATGAACAACGTTTTTCAGAAGTTCAACTGGAAGAAAAGAGGAGAGACTTGAGTCAGATTTCAGTGACCTGACTCACTCAGGCATTCCTAAGTCAAAACCCATAAAATAAAATACAGAATAATGCTGAAGTCCTAAGTACATTGATTCTAGGTACAATATTTTCAAGCACAAACTTTCAAAATGTTTTCATGTTTCCCATTTATAGTAATGATTAAATATAATATGCATGTGCCATATTTCAGAATGCTACACACTACTAAAGATATATTAACAAGAATGTTAATACCAAGTTAGTGACATAATTAAAATTAATATTTGTGGTTATTTGGTTGTGTATGTGATCTGATTATGCTAAGCTAACAACAAATATTTAATATTAATACCATGTTATATATCATCCACTTTTTGTATACACATATATACATTTTTAAATTCAAGTTAGTTAACATGTAGTGTAGTATTGGTTTCAGGAATAGACTTTAGTGATTCATCACTTACATGTAACATGCTAAAGTCAAAATACAAGGGCAGAATACAGAACTTAGTTGGCGGTTTTAGGAAAACAATGTGATTGCCATATTTTATTATTTTTGTTCATTTGTTCTTTCATACTTAAAATCATTTGTATTTTTTCTTATTTGTATAACCATAAAAGAAGTATGATCACAAAGAGTTATAGCTTGACATGCTATTTATAGACACATCATCTTAGTAAAATGTTTTTAATATCACAGAAGTCCATGATTATTTTCTTGTAAGAAAAAAGCAAGCAATACTCAAGTTTGGAAAATTCTGGTGTTGTTAAAAGATGTGGTAAATGAAAGAGTGCAGCACCTACTACACAACAGAACTAAGCAATTTCCAATCTTATCATTAGTTAAGATAGGTAAGCTGGAAAGGCCTTATGAACATACAGATTTTTATTCCATACTATATGGAAGGAAATATTATTTTACTAGAAATACTACTAATGTCCATATTAGAAGAAAAATCTGCATATCTCTTTAGAAATCAATAAAGATTCAAATATAAACATAACTAAATATACCTCAAAAATACATTTCTCTGTCAAGAGAATACACTACTCTTTTGTGTACTATCTTTACTCATATATAGTAAAAAGCCAATTTTGTAATACATGAAAATCAAGGCATAAATTGATATAATTATGAAAATTATCAACAGTAATATCATCATCAAAAGTATCATCAATGATACTATAATTTTACTCTCCTGGGAGTGAAACATACTTTCATAAAATTTTAGTAGACACTCATCAAATTTTATTTCTGAAGTTAAAAAGATACATCAGAATTTAGAACATATCTCTTAAGATAAACAGAAAAGAAATTAACAAAACTATTATATCTTGTAGTGTTCATTAACTGCTTATCTGTGACAAATAATAATCACAGGAAGACTGAATATCACGTTATAAAAAAAAATTGTAATCATAAGTGTTACATATTTCCATTTAATTGTTTATGTAAAAAACCCTCAAATACCACTACAGATGAGAATGAGAATGATAAAATTGGGAAAAGTAATATTAAAATACTTGGAAAATTTCAAACAGATCTAACTGACTGACTCTTACACAGATTCCTGGGATTTACAGATGAAAAGCAACTGCTTTTTTTGGTGGTGGGGGGGACTTATGAGGAGAGAAGAAATTCCTTGTACATCACTTTTCTCTTTTAAAATGTTCTTAGCATACTATGTACTCCCAAGGCAGTCAAACTGTCAATGCCTTTGCTTATCATCATCATTATTATTTTTTTAGAATGCTTTGGTTGACTACCAGAGCAATTTGTATTTATTATTTTTCTCTGTATTTTTATTTTCTTTTTCAGCTGTTTCCAGTTTATTTTTTTAGGCTGCCTATCTACTTACGTTTGTTTTCTAAACAAAAAATAAAGACTATTAGGAGGGTTATTAGTAAGCTAGATTTTATTATACACTTAAAGCTAGATGCTTTTTTCCCTTCACTTTACCAAAATCTACAATAGATTATTCCATGATGGGTCCTCTTTCAAGTTTGATGATTTGATCAACAAATGAGCCTGCTGAGGAAGGAATGAAAGCACCTGATCTGCACCCCAACCATAATTTTGAATTATTTGACTTGACATTTTATATCATATTTTAAAATACTTTATTGGGGAATAATTAACAAATAAAATTGCATGTAGTAAAGTGTACAATGTGATGATTAGATGTGCATATACTTTGTGAAATGATTACCACCATCAAGTTAATTAACACACTTATCACCTCACATAGTTACCTTTCTCTTCTGTTGGCTGAGAATGCTTAACATTCACTCTTTTAGCAAACTTTGAGTATACGATACAGTATTATTAACTATAGCCACCATTCTGTACTTTAGATCCTCAGAACTTATTTATCTTATGACTGAAAATTTGTGCCCTTTGACCAACCTCTCCCAATTTTCCCCACTCCCTCAGCCTCTGGCAACCACCTTTACTCTCTGTTTTTATAAACTCAACTTTTTCAAATTCCACATATAAGTGATATTATACAATATTTGCATTTCTCTGTCTAGTTTGTTTCACTTAGCATAATGCCCTACAGTTTCATTCATGTTGTTATAAGTGGCAGGATGCCCTTCTTTTTCTTATGGCTGAATAATAGTTCATCATATACATATGGAATAATATATATATATATATATATATATAGTCTGAATCCATTCATCCACAGACGGACACTTAGATTGTTTCCATATCTTGGCTATTGTTAAAAAGCTGCAATGAACATGGAAGTGCAGATATCTCTATAAGATACTGATTTTGCCTCCTTCAGATATATAACCAAAAGTAGGGTTGCTGGATCATATGACAGTTTTATTCTTTATTGTTAGGGCAACCTCCATACTATTTTCCATGCTGGCTGTACTAACTTACATATTCACTGACAGTGTACAAGGCTTCCATCTTCACATCCTAACCAAAATTTATCCCTTGCCTTTTTGGTAATAGCCATCCTAACTGGTGAGCTCGTATCACATTGTGGTTTTCATTTGCATTTTCTTGATGATTAGCAGTAGTGAGCACCCTTCTGTGTAGCTGTTGGCCATTTGTATATCTTTGGAAAAATGTCTATTCAGGTCCTTTGCCCAGTTTTCTTTCCTATTGAGCTGTATGAGTTCCTTGTACATTTTGGATATTAAGCCCTTATTAGATATATGGTTTGCAAATATTTTCTCCCATTCCATAGAATGCATTTTCGTTCTGTTGATAGTTTTCTTTGCTACACAGCTTTTTTAGATGTATTCTCAAATTTATTTTTGCTTTTGTTACTTTGCTTTTGGTGTGATATCCAAAATATCATTGAGAAGACCAATGTCAAGGAGCTTTTCCCCTATTTCCCTAGGAGTTTTAGGTTTTCACATCTTAATTGAAGTCTTTAATTCATTTAAAGTTAATTTTTTAAGTGGTATGAGATAGGGATACAATTTCATTCTTTCGCATGTGGCTATACAGTTTTCCTGTCACCTTTTACTGAAGACAATATCATAACCATATTATACGGTTTAGGCACCCTTCTCAAAGATTAGTTGGCTGTGCATGTATGGGTTTATTTCTAGGATCTCTACCCTGCTCCTTTGGTCTATGTGTCTAGTTTTATGCCAGTAGCATGCTATTTTGATTATTATAGCTTTGTAATATTTTTTGAAATCAGGAAGTGTAATAGTTCTAGCTTTGTTCTTTCTCAAGATCGCTTTGACCATCTGAAGTCTTTTGTGATTCCATAAAAATTTTAGCATTGATTTTTTTTCCTATTTCTGTGAAGAATGTCTTTGAAATTTTGGTAGAGATTGCATTGAATCTATAGATCATTTTGGGTAGTATGGACATTTTAACATAATTAATTCTTCCAATCAAACAATATTTCCTCTCATCTGTGTCTATGTCCATTTATTTTATCAATGTCTTATAGTTTTCTATAAGTAAAGGTCTTTCACCACCTTGATTAAATTTATTCCCAGGTATTGATGCTATTGTAAATGGGAGTTCTTTCTTCATTCTTCTCTCAGGTAGTTCATTTTTAGTGTATAGAAATGCAACTGATTTACAAAAATTGATTTTGTATCCTAAAACATCACTGAATTCATTTCTTAATTCTAAGAGTTTTTGGTGTCATTAGAATTGTCTATATAAGATCATGTCATCTGCAACCATAGATGATTTTACCTTTTCTGATCTGAATCGCTTTACATCTTTTTACAATTTATTTTATTTTCTATTGCCTATTTGCTCCAGCTAGGACTTTCAGTATTACTTTTAATAGAAGTGGGACAGTGGGACTTCTCATATTGTTCCTGATTTTAGAGAAAAGTCCTTTAGCTTTTCACCACTGTAGATGATGTTAGCTGTGGGCTTGTTATATTTTATTATGTGATGTACATTCCTCCTATATCCACTATGCTGAGAGTTTTTATCATGAAAGGATGTTGAATTTTATTAAATGCTTTTTCTACAGCAATTTAGATGACCATATGATTTCTATCCCTCATTATGTTAATGATCATAATGTTTGACCCCTTTAATGTTCTGTTGAATTTGGTTAGTATTTTAGTAAGGATTTTTGCATCTTCATTAATCAGGGATATTAATTTGTAATTTTTTCTTGTAGTGTTTTTGTCTGGCCACCCTATCAGGGTAATGCTGGCCTCATAAAATGAGTTTGGAAGTGTTTACTTTTCAATTTTTTGGAAGAGTTTAAGGATTGATGTTAATTCTTTAAATGTTAAAACTAACATTTAAAGAAATGGTAGAAATCACCAATGAAGCCATCTGGTCCCAGGCTCATTCTGGTGGGAGACTTTTTTTTGGGGGGGGGTAGGACATTTTTGATTACTTATTAAATCTCCTTACTAGTTATAGGTCCATTCAGATTTTGAATTTATCCATTTCTCCTAGATTTCCTAATTTGTTGTCATATAATTGTCCAATGCAATATCTTATGATCCTTTGTGCTTCTGTGGTATCAGTTTTAATCTTTCCTCTTATTTCTGATTTCGAGTCTTGTTGTTGTTGTTTAGCTAAAAATTTGTCAGTTTTATCTTTTCGAAAAGCCACAACTCTTAGTTTCATTGAGTTTTTCTATTGTTTTTCTAGTCTATTCAATTTATTTCTGCTCAATCTTTATTATTGCCTTCCTTCATAACTTTGGGCTTTATTTCTAGTTCCTTGCAATGCAAAGTTTGGTTGTTTTAGATCTTTCTTTTTGTTAACTTAGGTGTTTATTGCTTTAATTCTACAATAGGCAAAATTGGTCCTTTGCAGTAATATGAAATAAGCAAAAGCCCTATAAGTTATAGGAAGATAACACATTTAAGTAAATTTTCACCAGGTTGCCACTTACATATTTACTACTGCTAGCATTTTTCCATGTTTAAGATCCAAGAGTGTATATTTTCTGCCATATTAGGGCACAATGTAAAATATCAACTTAGACATGTTAGTAGATTTTTAATGAGCATGCTTTTATTGTTTTGTTTTCACATCAAAAATAGTATTACAAGTGTTTTAATCAATAATATTATTTAGTACTTCATTTTATAAATGCAGAAATTGATTTGAAGATTTCAATGATTATCAGAAATGTTTATTTTATGCTCAGGTCAGTCACAGTAGTGTATAGTGAAAAGGAATATACCAACCCCACCTAAAATTCCTGGCCCCAAACTCTTCTCCAAAATGGATTTTATTTTTTAACAAAATGACTGCCTATCCAAGGCTGCAATACTAAATTAACAGTTGCAGTATTCATTATTCAAAAACTGTCATGATACTGTTATTGTTAAATATGAATGGTGTAGATAATGGTTATTTTACTTAGAAGACACATCTAAGAACTTGTTTTTAAAAAGCTGAATATTTTATCAAAGAATCTTGATTATATCTAGCTCTAATTTCTAGGCATTTTTTGTTTGTTTGGTTTATTTTTTGGGTTTTTCCCCGAGTTCCATATGTCAATGAACATATAATCTTGATCCTCAGGCTCTTAAAAGAGACAAAACAGAAGCCAAGCAGCACACAACTACAAGTGCCAAAGAAGTAACTCCAAATCATATTCTACCTGTCACAAAGTTTTTTGTTTGTTTGTTTGTTTGTTTTTTAAGATTTATTTATTTTAGAGAGCCAGCGAGCAGGGGGAGGGGCAGAAGGAGAGGGAAAGAGAGAATCTAGAATAGACTCCTCACTCAGTGCAGAGCTGACAAAGGGCTAGATTCTAAGACCCTGAGATCATGACCCAAGCCAAAATCAAGAGTCAGATGTTTAACTGACTGCACCAACTAGGCACCCCTGTTAGAAAGTGTTTTTAATAATAAATAAGAGTCAGAAGAGAGCTTTCTTTCACTTGATGCCCACTAGGGTTTTTATCTAAGAGGCAGCTGGTAAGCAGCAGCAATTGTAATCCCAACTTTGTCTCCTTTCTTTTCTTTCTTCTGCTTTATTTCTGATGCCCTCCTTCCCCACCATGATGCTGTTCATCACATATCTGTAATGATATGTCTTATATCCTTTGCTTATTTCCTTCATATTTTCACATTAGGTCATATTATATTTATGTGATGGCTGGTTTTACATGTCAACTTGAGCTGAAGGACACCCAGAGAGATGGTAAAACAGAGTTTCTGGGTGTGTCTGTGAGAGTATCTACAGAAGACAGCATTTGAATCACTAGATTAAATAAAATACATGACCCTCATCAATGGGGATGGGCATCATCCAGTCTGTTAAGGTCCTGAACAGAACAACATGTGAAGGAAGAACAAATTAGTTCTCTCTGCTTGAAATTAAATATCCATCTTCCCTGTCCTTTGACATCAGTACTCCTGGTTCTCAAGCAATCAGATTCATACCAGGAATTATACCACCAGTCTCCCAATTTTCAGGCCTACAAACTTGGGCTGAATTATACCACTTGGTTTGCTGGTTCTCCAGCTTACAGACAGCAGATCATGGGTTTTTTTGACTTCCATAACTGCATAAGCCAATTTCTATAATAAATCTTTCTCTAGATATAGATCTAAATATATATAAAGAGAACAACAAAACTTATATATAATCTCCAAGCTTACTGATACACATGTATCTCCTATTGGATCTGTTTCTCTTGAGAATCCTGACTTATACAATTTAGAAGAGGCATTCTACGGCTTTATTTCCTTGGTGATGGATATCCAAACCACACAATCACTCTTTTCTTGGAACTTTGGGCCATCATCCTGAAACACATGGCAAGAGCCTCTTTCTACTTGTTTATTATGTATAACATTAGTTATAACCCATCCTTCCTATTCTGGTACATTACCAAAAATATCCATAGTTATGTCACACCAGAAGCAAGAGGTTGGGGTGAGGCAAGAAAGTGGTCATAAGCTAAGGATTGCATGTGGCTTCTAGAAACTAGAAAGGGCAACAAAACCTATCATTCCTTCAGAACTTCCAGGAAGACACAGTTCTGCAGACTCCTTAATGTTAGCCAAATGAAACTGATTTCAAAATTCTAATCTCCAAATTTTAATATAATACATTTATGTTAATTTAAACCACTATGTTTGTGGTAATTTTTTTATAGCAGCAATGAGACTAATACATACCTCTACCTTTTTTTCCCAGTTCAAACTATAAAATATATTTAGAGTTAAGAGGTAGATGAATATTGACTTAAATAACTCCATATTTTCTTTTTGAAAGCTATAACAGATAGCAGCCATTTGTAGCTGACTATCCTTTTTAACAAGCTCACCACAATTCGACATTTCTGAATAGGGTGAATTCCAACACTATTAAGAATTGTAAATTAAAAAACACCGTATTTTCTAGAGCCCTTGCTGTTAACATTAAGAAATGTGACTTTGTTTGCACCAATCAGACATCTATGACTTTAATCCCAGTATACTAATGTGAAGACATACGAAGGATGTGATACATCTACTTTTTGGATGCTGATTCCAACAACACAGTATTTAGTATTATTATTAATATATATATATATATATATATATATATATATATATATACAATTTCTCTATACCATATTTTCTAGTTCTTTAAAAAAAAATCTGAGTTGAGCTCTATTAATTAAATCATAGGGATTCTTTCTCTCTTTCCTTCTTAAATTGAGTGTTTCAAAGATACGGTCTCAACACCCATGTGTACCACAATTACCTGGGGTTCTTTAGTAAAAATGTGATAACCTGCCCTCTCTCAAGAACAACAAAATTAGAATTTCTTGGAGTGAATCCTAGGACTCACTATTTACTTTTAACAATGATACCAAGAAATTCTGAGATACTCCAAATTTGAGAACCATTGGTACAATAATAAAATTTTACTTTTTTTTTAGGCTTCTGCGGGTTATTTTTAATTATTTTCTAAATGTATTTAAATGCAAATACATGCATTTCAGTTATTTGAATTAACGTTAAAACAACTACATTTATAGCCTCCTTCACGTTGAAAAGAGACTTCAGGATATATTTACTGTTTACTTCCCATCATTTCCTGATCAACTTTAGCTTAATTTATTTATTTAGTATTTATATTAGTTTTAGATTTAAAAATATATATAAAATCACTTGTCCATTACCAGTTTTTGATTGAACTATCAGTGTTTTAGAAATAATTTCTAATTTATTTTCATTTTTATTTTCAAATTTTTGTGATACATTTTCAGTCTTCTACTTTTAATATCCTTAAATGTATTAGTTTTTTAAAATAATTATTTAAGCTATTATTTAAATTTAACTATAAGTATAAATGGGGTCAAAGAAATATATTCTGTGTTTGGAAACATCTGAAAATTCTTGTATTTGCAAAAAAAAAAAAACTACTAATTGATGAACTTTCTGTGTGTCAAAGAATAGGATGATAATCTAAAAATAAGAAAAATAAGAGCAAAGATATAAAGAAGAAACCACCTCCCTCCAGCTTACATATATTTTAATTTTAATTCAAATTCAATATTAACATTTCAAATGTAATCAATTTTTGAAACAACGTGAGATATTTTACATGCTTTTTTCTTTTCATACTAAGTCTAGGAAATATGGTGTAGAGACATCAGTAACAAATAATTAGACATGAACTAGTTCTCCTTAGTTATCTAAGCCAGAGGATTTTAATATTGTTTGTAACTGAAAATTTTATAGCAAAAATGGCCTGTTATTGAACACTAATGAGCTTTTCAATTCATCTGTCAGCAGAGTAAAACTGCAAAAAATTATGGCTTATCATTGCAAGGCCTCAACATGTGACTCACAAGTGCCACAGCTACGCCTCTTTCTTACTAGAAAAAACTTAGCTAGCCACACTGAACAATCGCAAAAGTGTCTAGTTAGTTTTTCAGACAACAGTATTTGGACTTTCATTCTTTTTTCCCTCCCAGCCATACCTTGAACTAGACTTTCAAGGAAAAGTGCTAACATGTAATTTTTATTTTTCTATTTTATAATAATCAATAAATATTTGTCTGGGACCGTCTTAATTACTTAGTGAAAGTAAATTAAGATAATTAGAAAATGCAAATTATAAAAACAATGAACTCATGACAAAATATGCAAATCTGCAATGAAAAAATTACTGGAAAGTTTAGAACAGATTAGGCACTTTGGGGGAAAAAATCAGTGAAATTTAAAACACAGCAATAACAACTATCAAAAAATCACAGAAAGGGAAAAGAATGGAGAAGAAAAAAAACCTCTGTAAGTTGGGGCAAAATATTAAATGTCTTACATATATTAGGAGTTCAAAAAGAAGAGGGGGAATGGGGAGGGATAGAATAAACTTTTTTTTAAAGATTTTATTTATTTATTTGAGAGAGAGCACATGCACAAGTGGGGGCAGAGGGCAACAGAGGGAGAGGGAGAAGCAGACTTCCTGCTGAGAAGAGAGCCCCAAACAGGGCTCAAATTCAGGACCCTGAGATCATGACCTGAGCTGAAGGCAGATGCTTAACTGATTGAGCCACCAGGTACCCCAAAATATTTGAAGAAATAATTTCCAAGAATTTTCCAAATTTGATGAAAACTATGAATCCACAGATCTAAGAAACTAAATGAACCCTAAGCAGGATAAAAACAAAGAAACCATACCAAGAAATAGCATAATGAAATTGTTTAAAGCTGGTGAAAAAGGAAACTTTATAAACCAATGAAAACAAGCACATTTCATTCAAAGGAACAAAGACCGTAATGACAGAGGACAATTTGTGAGAAATATGGTAGTGTGAAGTCAATAGAATACCATCAATACTCAGAAAAAAATCTTTCAGAAATGTGTAAAATATATTTTCACACAAACAGTAGATCAGAGATAGTTGACCATCACTATAAGAAATATTAAATTAATTCTTCAAGGAATAGAAAAATGATCCCAGATGGAAAAGTAGATCTACATAAAGGAATGAGTAACAGAGGAAATAATAAATTTGAGGGTAAATGTAAAATACATTTTTCTCATTTATCAATTCATTTAAAATATAATTAAAATTGTTTAAAAAAAAAAACAATAACTCTTGAGTAGATTATCTCAAAACCACACCCAGAGACCCAGAAGAAGTAAAGAAGTGCCTGTTTCCAGGTATAAGTACTATATATTTCTCTCAATCTCTACTTTCCTACACAAATCTGCCGACCAGTTTAAAAAATATATATGAATCTTCTAAAAGATAGGATTAAACAGTCTTCCAAAATACACAGTTATCTTCAGAAACAGATTCAGGTATGTCATAAATGTTGAAACTATATGAAAAGGAATTCAAAAGATGATACATTTAAACCGGTTATCAATATTCAGAATAAAATGGAAATGTTTTAAACATATCAGTTAAAAGAAACATATTCTGTCTTTTAAAGCAAGGCACAACTACTAATTGACGAGTATGCTTCAAAAATATTGAAGAGTAGAACAACTAGGAAACATTATGGAACATTCTACAGTGAGGAACACCAAGAAATTTGAAATTGAAATGACATATGTGATCTGGGTTTGATTCCAGGATAGGAAAGCACCATCAATTTAAAAAAAACTGCTGAAATCCAAATAAAGCTGTAGTTTGGTTATAATACTGGACTGATTATTATTATTATTTTAGTTTTGGTAATTGTACTTTGGCTATATGTTATTTGAATTGAGGGAAGGTAGGTGAAGGATATGTGGGAACTCTCTGTACTATTTCTGCAACACTTCAGTAAATCTGAAATTCAAGAAAACATTTAAAACTTAGTAAATGTAGTCAAGTCCATGAAAACAAAAAGGAACTTCTTTTTCATCAATGAAAACTTAATCATGGCTTAGATTTTTACTTCATATTTCTTTCTATAAGTAGTTCTTCATGCACAGTACATACAGTCTTTGTAATATGGTAATAACATTGATAGTATGATGATGTTTAAAAGTAAAATAACTGATCATTTCAGTCTTTGCCTAATGAAAAGCCTGTAATGCTTTTTCCTTAAGATCACAGTATTGTTCTGAATAGCATGAAACTTTGTCAATAAAACCAGAAAAAAGTTGGGGCGCCTGGGTGGTGCAGTCGTTAAGCGTCTGCCTTCGGCTCAGGGCGTGATCCTGGCGTTCTGGGATCGAGCCCCACATCAGGCTCCTTGGATATGGGCCTGCTTCTTCCTCTCCCACTCCCCCTGCTTGTGTGTTCCCTCTCTCGCTGCCTGTCTCTCTCTGTCAAATAAATGAATATTTAAAAAAAAAAAAAAAAAAAAACAGAAAAAAGTTAATTCCTATTTTTGGATACTGTCAACATATAATCTTGAGTAAACAAAGTATATAAAGTATATATTCTGTGATGATTGCTCCAATTTTAATGTCCTACTGACTTAGGAATTTTGTATTTCTATATGGAAGAAGAAATTGTTACTTTGTGACTATATGCATGTATACTGAGGTGTCAAATTATGGACAGAATGGGAATATTCGATTTTGAAAAAAGTAAGGTAGAACAGTTTTCAAACTTAATCTGTATATCACAGTAACCTAAGGAGGATTTTAAAATGGTGTATTCCATGAACCCACACCCAGAGATTCTTGTTCACTAAAACTGAATTGATACAAGAGAATATGCATATTTAATAGCTCCCCAGGTGATTTTGATAAAGACCCATCACTGTCTGAGTAGCATTGTCAAAAACCAAACTTCAAAAAGTGACTCTTAATAACAGAGCACAGAATAATAAAAATCAGAGAGCTTTGAAGTCAGAAAACAGTAACACATATTTCTGCAAGCAGTGCCTTGGGGATTTTCTAGGCTTCTAAAACCCATTTTTGTTATCTCAAAAAAAAAAAAAACAGCATAGCAATATATAATATATTTTATATATTATATTATATATATAGCAATGTATAATATATATACACACATTATTTAATGTGTATATATTATATACATATACACAATTTAATGTTATAATTATTACAACAGTGTTTAAGTATGCCATGTTCCTGACACAGCCAATGCTCTGTAAGTGATGAAATACCAGTTTTCATTCAAACACAGCTACTTATGAGTCATTATAACAAGATTCATAAGACTGTTATGCACTACCACCTTCAAAACAAAGTAAACACAGGATAACCCCCACACATGAGATACTTCAAAACTCTTTAGTTAATGACCATTTAAAAAAGATGACTTTTCACTGACAGAGAGTAATAGAATAAAGTCGTCCAAGGAAAGAGAAGAGGATTCATGAGCTTCTATGGCTTCATCTCCTGTGGGAAGATATTGACATTTCATAAAGGGTGGGAGTATGCTCTTAAAAAGCACAAATATTATCATGTAATTTATATTACAAATAGAAAGTATCCCTTTGGTATTCCAAACAATAGAAATTAAGCCCTGATGTACAAAATCTTCTAGACTGTAGAGATGCTGAGAAGAAACTACCTTCTCAAAAGACTATACACTCAAAAATTTAAGAGAAACTGATGAATTAATGATATTATATGGCTTAGAGTCTGTCACTAATTATATGCTTTTGAAAGAAAGGTTTGATGTTTTTGAGCCTCAATGATATCCTTATTAAAACTTGAAGGTTAGGGGCACCTGGGTGGCTCAGTCAGTTAAGCATCTGCCTTTGGCTCAGGTCACGATCCCAGGGTCCTGGGATCAAGCCCCATGTTGGGCTCCCAGCTCAAGCAGACAAGAGTCTGCTTCTCTCTCTCCCTCTGCCCCTCCTCCCTAACTCTTACTCTCTCTCTTGCTCACTCTCAAATAAATAAAATCTTAAAAAAATAATATAAAAAGAAAATTTAAAGATTAGATGCAATTCATAATATTGTCCAGATATTAATAATAATTACTGTATGTTAAAATATATTGATATAATTTAAAATGTAAGTATTTTATCTATTTCATACCTAAGCATAAAAATAAAAATATTTAGATATATAATACATATAAAATAAATATATATGTTTATGTGGAATATAAAGATCTTCTTGATACATCTGTTTGCTTTAGCTATTAATAAAACATGTGCCAAGCTGAAATACTTTTGAGGACAGAGTTGACTCCTTCCTTTCTTTTTTTTTTTTTTTTAAAGATTTTATTTATTTGACAGAGATAGAGACAGCCAGCGAGAGAGGGAACACAAGCAGGGGGAGTGGGAGAGGAAGAAGCAGGCCCATAGCAGAAGAGCCTGATGTGGGGCTCGATCCCAGATCACCGGGATCACACCCTGAGCCGAAGGCAGATGCTTAACCACTGTGCCACCCAGGCGCCCCTGACTCCTTCCTTTCTTTACCTTTGTTACTGTAGTTAAAAGAATAGATAAATAGATAAACCTCAGTTATCAACATTATCTTATGATTACTTATACTTGTATATTAGCTTTTTACTTTTTCAGGTCCCACCTCAGTCATTTGATTCTTTAGTTGGTTTCTATGTTTGACAGTACCCTTGGTACTAAATTAAAAGCACAACTGACAAAAATCTAACTGCCCCCAACAAATACATGATGTAAAGGAAACCAAAAATCCAAGAATAATCACAAAGAGATATTCATATGTGTACAGAGATGAGCTTTGTCTAAGATTTTATTGAGAAGAAATGAAAATCCTTTAAAACTTGATAGCACTAAAGGAATAAAACTTTTCTTTCCTTGAAAACCACTTAGTCTCCTTATACATGGTGATAACTTTTCTTTTAGTGGCAACTAAGAATAATATACCATGGATAATATACCAAGGGATATAACATTTTTTAAATAGTGAAAATGCTAATTAATACATGCTTCAGTAGAGGGAGAGCAGAAAGCTGGAAATTTTTTTTTTTTTAAAGCTAGACATTTCTAAGAATCAGAAAAATAAGGAGAATAAGCTTTAGGCTTTTCTGTTAGTATTAATATAGAGAAAAACTATAACAATATAAAAATTTTAATTATTTACCACAGGAAGTTTTTGTTTTAATCTGTTTCGTTTTGCATTTTTCTATGCTATCTTTCTTTGTTAGTTCAAATTCACTATTGTACTAAGACCTATAGTAATCTATTTTCAAAAAAATATTCTATATATCTCCTGGACGTGAGGCACTGTTGTGATCAGAAAATACCTTGCTTCTTGGAATAGAAATATGATACAAATGCACTGTTATCCTCGTATTGTTAAAAGTGAAAAGGTTAGTGATAGTTTGAAGACTCAGAAGATGATGTCATTATACCATGTGAATTGCACATAGGGAGATAAACCTTTTCAAATAGCAAAATCAGATATTAAATCTTTAAAATTTCACTTTCTTCTGTACCTATCAATAAGCAAAATAAAACATAAAGCAATTTGAGTACTTTCTGCTCTGTACTACAAATTTCATTAGAGTTATTTGTGTTTAATCCTTTTTTTGTCTATAAAACAAAAATTTTCAATTTTAGATAAAGAAAAGCTCATAAATTTCAAGATACTGTTCTTGAGTTCAGTTTTGAAGACTTTCTCATGTTTCATATCAACTGCTTTCTTCTGTGTAAAATAATTTTCTTTTTTGAAATGTAAACAATTTGATTGCTTTCACAATTAAAACAGTAAAGAGAAAAAGAATTGATTTTACTTACAATCCATGATAGTCAATATTCTCTTTCTACAATTGATGAAGCCCTATTTTATACTTCATGTCAATTATTTAGGTTAAACACATATCTAATGTTCACATATTTCATGGCTCCAGTGTCTACTTAATGTTTGATGGTATGCACTTTCTTCAACTAAAAATAATTATGTCATTATGTGCATCTATGGCACGCTTACAGCTCTGATCTCAAGTAGCTGAAATCCAAGCTCTAACTTACCACCATGAAATTGGTAAAACAGTCAAAAGTGGCTTTGGTACATTAAAAGATTGCTCAGTAATGTCAAACGGTAAGACATTGCTTTATTATTAACCTGTCCCACAGGACTCATTTTGTATTTTAAAATAATCATAGTTCTAGCAAATATTTATTGGGCCGTTAGTATGTTTCAAGTACCGTACTCAGCACTTTATCTGTATTATCATACTTAAACACAAACAACTCTATAATATAGGAAATATTATCACTGTTTAATAAAAAAGGGATAATTATCCTGTTCACAGTGTCATAACTAGTAAGCAATGGAGATAGTTCTAAACTAGATGATTGGATTCTAAGGTGCATGAGTTTAGTAAGTCTGTATAGCGAAAAGAGCCCTGGAAGAACAGTGCACTGGGGAGATAATTGTTTATGATGACTGCACTCTGAAGTGGTTCTCAATATTCCACCATTGAGAAACTCTTTGTCCCCTTTATATATGCCCACAAGGGATATAAAACTATAAACTTCACTTTGCTTTTAAATGATTGCCCAGTAAGTGTAAAGTCTTTTTAAGTCATGAGGAGGAAATGAACTAGCTCAAAATACCTCATCAGCTTCACACAGAAGGCAAATTCTTTTGTACAAATGCATTTTGCTGTAAACAGCTCCATTATTAGCTGCTATCCTTCCCCAGCAGGTACAATGTGACACAACAATAAATTACTGTTCACCATATAACTTCTGATGAAACAATAAACATTGTACAAAAGGCAGAAAGGCCAATTATTTTCTACTTCTTAACTGTTTGAGTAGCAACTAGACAGAAATAGGTGACATGATGTCTATTATGTCTGAGGACAAAGTAAAGTAATTTAAATCTTGATGGGAAAGGTTCTATTCCAGAATTTAGGCCTAGAAGGAACCACAGAGATTAAATTGCCCATATTCCTTAACTAGCAGGTGAAAAATTTCCGGCTCAAAAAAGTTAAGTGCTTTATTTAGGATCACACAGCTAATAACTAACAATTCTGCTAACAGAATTCAGGTGTCTTGAGTGCTTTTCTGATGCACTTTGTTCTTTATCAAGGCTAACTGAGGCACTAGAGTTTAGGCTTTTAATTAATTGAATTATTATTTGTTTCTTTTCTTAATCTCACTTTCTGTTGCTATCATTAAAATCTTGAGTCATCCTTAATTTCATTCTTTTTCGCTTCATAAATCATTTAACTGTACATGGAAGAATGTGTTTTATATGTTTACTTATATTTTGTTTTCTGTTTTTGAAAACTTAAATATAAGGTTTTTAAAGGTAGAAGCTTTACGTATGTTGTTTACCACTCTTCTCAGTCAGGTGACCAACCATCCTGATTTGCCTGGGACTGAGTTTCCCTGGAAGCAGGGTTTTCAGTGCTAAAACTGGGAATGTCCTGGAAAAGCTGGCATGAGTCACTCCTCCTATCAGGGCTTCTTCATATAGTTTTACAAGTTATGTATTTCACTCTTCCAAGGAGTGACATTAATATCAGAATTATCATAGATTTAATTATTACCAACATATTTTGAAAGATGGTGGCAAACATGGCATAATCCGCAAAGAGTTGATGTTTGAACTGGGATAGTCCTGGTTCTATCTTCATTTTAAAGGACAATGCATGTTATACTGCAGGCACTCAATTAGTATTTGTTGCCTGATATACCGGTTAAAACTATAGGAAGAAAGAAATAATATTCAGTTACGATTTTTTATGAGCAGTGGTTTATCTATGCAGTTCCTCAGTCTCAAATTTGGGGCTAAATCCTTTTTGGGAGGGAAGCTGTTGTACACTTTGTAAGATTACACATACATACACAAATATATACATACTCAACCTACATACTATGCATACACATTCATATTCATATGTACATGTAATAAAACTATTAAGTCATAGCCATATGGGCACTATATACATGCATACGCATTGTCTTAAAATGCTATTATTTTATTTGACTGACTCAGGATTGTCAAATGACACCAGTTAGAAAAAGTAAACAGAAAAAAAGAATCAACAAAAATGTTCTTGGTTTCAGGAAACAGAAAGCAAATCTCTTCACTATAAGAATAGGATCCTTTAAAAATAGCTTTTAGATTAATCTCAAGAGTGACCATCACTATAATGAGTAAGTCTTGGCAGAACTATCTTCAACTCCATTCCCTGCTGTGACAAACAACAAACCCTATACTTAGTACCTGCTTGCACTGTTGAGATGAAATTTGTCATGTCACTTCCTATGCAGCCCCTGATTGTGTTTATGGTATGGGACGGCACTACAAAGTCTTCATAGAATTGCAGTTATCAGCTATTCACTGCTATCATAAACCCCAAAATTACCGTGTGTGTGTTCCCCCCACCCTCCCGCAATCATCCACTTCCAATAGCTCTTCCCACACCTTTCAATGACTACTTCGGTATTTGGTAATTTTCTTTGGACCCCCACATCCACTTTGTCCACAGCCAGACTTCTTTTTTCATTGTTATGAGAAATATCTTTACAAAAGCCTCTTTAATGTGTGTTTTTGGGGTTTTTTTATAGAGGCTATTTTGTGACTTTGTTAGCCCTTCCTCTTGATCTCCTGATCAAAATTACTCCAATAACTTGTGATAACATATTCTGGTTCAATTTGTCCTGCCTTATATTTTACCTGCTGGTCTATACATTCAACCTATTTAATGACTATAATATTCTTAACCCAACTCAACTGTAAACATCTAAAATATCTTTGCCTCACCTTTCAAAAAATTCCTCAAAGTACATTTGGGGAAGGTACATTGTTTTATGTTTTCATGAATATTTTATGTATTACTTATTATTTGTTATAAGCCTCCATTTTTAAAGGGAGGCAAAATTTTCTATAAGGACCAATAGGTCCTCCCACACAAATGAAAGAAAAGGTGAAAGTAATTTTGTTTTGCTTTCTTGTTTGCTATTTGCTTTGGATTTCAGGCACTTACTAATGAGGTCAATTATATATTGTATTAACAACTCTGCTTGTAGCCAAACAGCCTTCAAGAAGCAAAAGTAAACCTATAGACAGAGACAAGACAGTACCAAATGTAATATTATCTCTACAGGTTTTCATACATGATGCAAATAATTTACTCACAAATAAACACTCATAAAAGGACCAAAAATCAACCAAAAGTAAAAAGACAATAGAAACAGACCCTCAGAAAAATATTAGAAATCAATTACTTGTGTGAAATAAACTGAGAAACCCATGCCTTATGGATCATAGTAGCTATCAAAATAAATAAAACTTACTGGCCTTGGTGCCCCCAAATTACAAATATACGCTAACACTCCTCCAGTCAAAGAGAAGAGAACACATTACAGTTAAGCAAAGGTGATTTTATAGGCTCCCTAAAACAAGGGAGCAAGCAGAAGATGGGGTGGGGATGAGTACAGGAAGTCTCACTACAAGGCTTTAGGACACTGGGTGTTATACATGACTGATGATTCACTCAACACTACACCTGAAACAAACGATGTACTATATGTTGGCTAATTGAATTGAAATAACAACAACAACAACACCCAAGGGTTTAGGACAGGTTCCTTATAGGGTTTGGATTTTTGTTTAGTGATTTGGAGAGAGTTCAAGAAAGCATAGTTTGGTTCCGAATTGGATACTGTCAGAAAAAAAGAGGTGATTATAGAATTAGGTAAGTTAATAATTTTGGGAAGTTGCAAAGAAGCTAAAATTGTATTCAGAGAAAAGGAGCAGCCACATTATGTGGGAGAGGGAGAATTTGGGTCTTTCTTGTTGCTTGACAATGTTCTTGTTTCTGTCTTTGCTGAAACATGATTATAGACTGCTATTGTTTTGGTTTGGCCTCATCCTGGTCTCAGAGTAGCCTCGTCTAATATTAATTTATTGTTCCACAAGAAAACACCATGCCTTAACAGTCATCAGGGGCTGTTTTCCCCCCTCAAAGCAAAAATCTAAAGCATATAGCTATGATTTGGCTGAATGTGAAGGAAATCCATATACTAATCAATAGTACTAATACGCTCCGGAAAAATTTTGTTTTCTGTTCCCCTCCATATAGCCGACTAAATAATTTGAAAGGATTTTGACCTTTATACCAACAGATACTACGTACATGATAAACATGTCTTTTAAAATATCCCTGTGATCACAGAAAATAAGAGGAAACAACAGCAGCAGCAACTGTAACAAACATAGTCTGCTTACACCAATCATGAGTGTGGCAAAGTGGGCTTACTCCTAACTTCCATTTTCTCATTTTACAGTAATAGGAGCCCAAAATGTTTAGATGGGCACAGGTCAAAGTGACTATTACTCAGGTTTATTTTGAGGTAGATTTAGCTACATGACTAAGTTTGATCAATGAATTATAACAAAAAGTACCATGTGGTCAACTGTAGGGACTGTCAAGAGATATTGTCCCCCTATACTGTTCGTCTTCCTCCCTGTGCTATAATTTGCAGAGGGAAGCACCAGGAGACCTAAGGTAAAGACCACATACAGCAGATCAAAAGGGTACAAGGACTCAGGTCTCTGAGATATCAGAGAGCAATGCCAGTCTTTGACTCTCTACCTGGACATTTACATGATAAAAAAAAATTCTCTCTCATTAATGTCACTGCCATTTTAATTTTTCTGTTCTGCAGCAGAACCTAATAATAATTGATACAATGAACAGTAAGCTTTATAAAAGCCATGATTTCCTAACACAAATGATGATACTAGCACTGGTATCTGGAAACTAAGCCTGGGGCTTTTTCTACGTTTAGGAGGGTGAACCTGAGAACCTGTATTAAGTTAAGACCCTAAGCAGAAGTCCGAGACTGGCAGTGTGGCCTGGATCCTATAACAAATAAATGCTATATTCAACAGAAGGCAGCAGCCTTTGTTTAGACCCTCTGAGTTACTGCTTATTATTTTATATTCTCCATGAGGAGAAAGAGGAGAAATATTTTCAAAGTGTCCTGATACCAGGAAGAAAAACTTAAAATCTACTTTTCTGGGGGGAAGGCCACTATTATTTCATTGAAAAATCACTATGAATTAGCTATATATTAGACTCTTAGAACTAAAGAACCTGAGAACCTAAACTTGTAAATATGAAAACTTGAATTTAGAATATGGTGACTTCTCAGAGTGTTCTGGATGTCGTGAGGGGTGATGAGGAAAGAAATATACAGACGAAAGGAGAGAAAATGAAAGTTGGTATTTATTAAGCACCTACACTCCCTAGCATTCAGAAAACTTATCTACTATAACTAATGGAAAATGACATGAGGAATACCAGAATAACAGAAGTAGTAATAAACACATATTTGGGACTGAAACTCAGGGCTCATATATGCCTGGCCACTATGAAATATTTTTGCCAATACCCTCCCCAACATTCCATTCTCTCTGACTTTCTACCAATTTACTTATCTCATTTTCGGTATGTAGACTTCATCCTATGTTTATTGAGGAAAAATCTCTTAGCCCAGAATAAACTTTAAAAGTTAATATATGGGGTGCCTGGGTGGCTCAGTTGGTTAAAGCATCTGCCTTTGGCTCAGGTCATGATCCCAGAGTCCTCAGATCCAGCCCCACATTGGGCTCCCTGCTCAGTGGAGAGCTTGCTTCTCCCTCTCCCTCTGTTGCTCCCCTGCTTGTGTGCTTGCTCTCTCTCACTCTCTCTGTCAAATAAATAAATAAATAATTTTTAAAAAATAAAAATAAAATAAAATAAATAAAAGTTAATATCTATCCAGATGTATGCATCATCTAAATAAGGCTGACCCTAGTATTTAATTCAAAGAGAGTATATGTCAACATTTGTATTAAATGATTATTTAATGAGCCATAAATTAATGTTAGAAAACATATTTATGATTCTATGCCAAATAAATAGTCCACTATTTCATTTATGAAACTAAGCTATAGAAAAATATTTCACATCACTTAGAAATTATAGAAATATGATAAAAAGTTTAATAAAGATATTTTAAGTTTTATATATTCCATTAATCCAGCCCATTGATCATTTTATATCTATCAAAATTTTAATCACTGTGCCTTTACAATATGTTTTAATATCTGGTAGTGCACTTTTTTTTTTTTTAAGATTTTATTTATTTATTTAACAGAGATAGCCGGCGAGAGAGGGAACACAAGCAGGGGGAGTGGGAGAGGAAGAAGCAGGCTCATAGTGGAGGAGCCTGATGTGGGGCTCGATCCCATAACGCCGGGATCACGCCCTGAGCCGAAGGCAGGCGCTTAACCGCTGTGCCACCCAGGTGCCCCATGGTAGTGCACTTTTTAAATCTGCCTTGGTTATTTTCTTTTGTTTGCTCTCCCATATGAATTTAACATTATTTTGGCCAGTTGAGAACATTTTTTTTTTTTACTTTTATTGTTACATACTGTATGTGTATGAGAGAGAATTATTTTCACATCATTACTGAACCTTATATATATATATATCTTTATTTACCTTTATATACTTTCCATAGCTTGTAGCGTATACCAATAAGTCATAACTATTTCTGGATACATCTACTTTTAAGTTTGTGTGATGCATACCACTTCTACAAACTAGTTTTCAGTATCCCACAGCAGATGAGTATTTAGATATTCTATCCCTCTATTTTATCTGGATAATGCTCTTATTTCAGTGTTGTTTTATATTTTATAAGTTTTCATCATCCTAGCTAGAATCTTATATTCGGATTCCTCTTGCCTCTAATGAATATCAACTTGGGTAATATTTTATTTCCTTTTCCATATCTATAGCTAAAAAGTGGTGACTGTGTTTTGCTCTTAGTGTAGTTCTCATTTATATGACCTATTCATCAAGTGAACATTCTTGTACTTCAGTGGGATATTCTAACCCAAAGCTTATCTTTCAGACATGGTTACCTATTAAAGAATTTAGAATTTAAACCCCCTACACTGATATCACAATTGAGATAATTTCTGACCTAACCTACCTTGAATTACCTATGGTCAGAACATTTTTCAGGTTGCAAGGTGTTACACCACTCTTTCCCCTCATATTTGTTTTCTCTCTGAATGGACAAAGATGGGAAAAAGCTGTTTTAGATGTATTTTTAAATAAGACAACCACAAATAACTTCCCAGTTAAGAACATCTAAAAGTCTTTGAGTACAAGGTTGTTAAATGAAGGAAGAAATATTTTTATTTATTTATTTTTTTAATACTTGGCTGGCTCTTCAGGAAATTAACAGAAATTCTCAGAGGATACATACTATGAGATAGAGGAAATTCATACAGGCCAGTGAGCAGGAAAGTCAGCTTTTACCCTTGGGCCAGGTAGCTTTGATTATAAGGGAACTAGGAAATGCTATTGGGGAGTTCTGTAGGCAGGAAATTTGATTGTAGATTTCTCAGAAAAATTCAGCTTCCTGGGCAGGTGAAATAGAAAAAAATACCATTTAGGTGATTTAGGGTGGTTTAGGGTGATAGTAACTGGTTTAGGTGGTTTAGGGTGGTTTAGAAGATAGTGGGGATCCATGTCTCTCTCAGCCTTAGCTGAATGGGAGAAGTAAAAGAAAAAGCTACTGCGGAAAATCTCTAATTACACACTGTCAAATCATACCACATACTTGGCTAGAAAAACCTGCTGAATATGTATTTTAAGGTAGTCGCATATTGATAGTGGGCAATACCTCTAAGAGAGGAGAAGGAAAAATCCTTTCTGGAGGAATAAATGTTACAATTGGTACTCAAAGAGTTAACTACAGGTACAGGGCAAAGTGTCGTGAAATTAAAATTGCCAACACAAAGATGATTATTTGTAGCCTTAGAAACACTCAAAAGCAAAAGATACAGTTGTCATTATGTAATATATATTTTAAGAATATATGAGATGGGGGACTAAAATAAATGATACATTTAGGTTTCATAATTCTATAAATACACAGTTTTTAGGACAAATTGTGTGCAAACATAATATTCAATCATTTTCATTCATTTTTTCTCACTTAACATTTAGCTCACTGCCAAAAATATATTTGGAGAGCTCCCACCAACAGTCTAACTTGAGCTGTGCTAAATTTGGATGATATCCATCCCTTTATGATACATGATTTTTTTTATTAATATCTACCAAATGTTGTACATCTGCCAGTAAAAACAGAAGGCCTTGAGAAGCTCGAGATACATGATCTCTAGCACCTGTTGCAGACTTATACTATAAAATAAATTATGGAAACATGTTTGAGACTATTAAAAAATCAGTATAATTTTCTGGTAAGCTTTAATCTTCCATACTTGTACAGAATGAACTGCTCATGGATATTATTTTTAAGGAGAGATTGATAGTAGATATATTTCTCTAGAAATTTTGTCAGCTGAAACACAATAGACAAAATACTTACAAATGGTAATTACCTATCAGAACTGTAGAAGAAAGAGGAAATGATACCAAACTTAACCTTCATAATAAAACTTCATGGAATTATTTCCAAAGTATGCACATTATATGTATGGCTTTCTCAAACTGACATTATCACCCACATCTAAAAAAGTAACCTAAATTGGGAGGAGCTAAGATGGTGGAGCAAGCTAGGCTTGCCTGGTCCTACAAACATAGCTAGATAAATACCAAATCATTCTGAACACCAAAGAAATCAATTGAAAGACTGACAGAACAAACTGCACAACCAGAGGGAGAGAACAGGCTACATCACAGAAGGTAGGAGGTGTGGAGACATGATTTGGGGGAGAAACAGATCATGGGTACTGTAGAGGGGAGGGAGCTCTAGTCACAGAGAAAGAGCAAGAGAGAGAGAGAGGAGCATACAGAAGATCACACAAGGAAAACTCTTCCCCAAAGCCAATAAGGGGGGCTGATTTTCACGAGTTTTTATAACTAGCAGGGCTCAAAGACTGGAGTTTAGGAGGTCTGCAGCATGGCTGATGTGGAGCCCTAAGGGCGCTGCAACTATTCCTGTGGAGAAGGAGGGAAGAAGGCCAGGAGCAGATGGAGTCATCTGAGGATCCCCTGGTATGCACTGGGTGAGATATCCCCCTCTTCTTGGAGCACATCTGGGAGAGGTGGCACTGCCATTCTTGGGACAAAAGAACTGGCAGGTGGCATGACCCTCCCTTAGTCCCTTAGCATAAGAGCAGAGACACTTGCTAAAGATGGCTAACCTGGACACCATCTTTTCTGCTGTGCTTTACTTCAAACTTGATGCCCCAGTGCTTAGGTGTGAACCGCCCTTCTGGGATAAACCTGCATCAGTCTCAGCACAAGACTCTCCCCCAGAAAATCAGCACAGGTCCATTCCAAGCCAGGTCCTCAAAGTTTGCAGTTTTAAAACTCAACCAGCCAGCCTCGGATAGAACACAGGTGCACTGTGTTGCTGGATGGACAGACAGCCTGGAGACAGACTGGGTGAAGGCAGGGAACTGAGGGACACCTGGGACACATGAGATAAGACTGTTCACTCTTCTGGGAGTGCTTCCTGGACAGCAGTGCACACAAACTCCCCTCTCCGGGGATGAGGGAGGGGGCTGGTGCTATTTTTCTTCCCCTCCCTTCTGCATAAACTAACTTCAGTAAGCAGCACAGTGCCAACAGTGGCAGCCTAAAGAGCTTACACTAAGACCTACTCTCCTGAGTTCTGCAGGTGCTGAGTTTCTCAGGCAAGTGTGGCTGAGAACCAGAGCAGTAGGCCCCTCCCCGAGAAGACCAGAACAACTCCCCCCACATGCACCACCTACTGACAGAGTTCCGCAAAGCTCCGGCTCTAGGGGAAATAGCATCAGGTCTTTCTTAGCAAACGGACTGGAGTGCACCTAGTTAAAAATCACCACACTCTGGCCCAGGTCCCCACTGCAGGCAAGGAGAAACTTGCAGAGGACTGAGCTGAAAAAAAGAGTAGCCAAAACACAGCAGCAGAGTGCCCACACCATACACCAAAGACACTTCCTGAAGTGCCAGGCTCTGGACAGTATATGACCTCTCTATAAAGCCATTATTCTCAGGAGCAGGAAACACAATAGGTTTTCAAAACACAAAGAATAAAACAGAGACCTAGACAGAATGCCAAAATGGAGGAATTCACCCAAAAGAAAAAACAAGAAAAGGTCACAGCCAGGAATATAACTGAACAGATATAAGTAATATGTTTGATCCAGAATTTTAAACAACAATCATAAGGATACTAGCTGGGTTTGAGAGAAGCACAGAAGACACCAGGGAGTCTCTTACTACAGAGATAAAAGACCTGAAAGTCAGGCCAAAACAAAAAATGCTATGACCCAGATGCGAAACTGACTGGATGTGATGAACACATTACAGAGGAATGAATAAGTGATATAGAAGATAAAATAAGAGAAAATAAGCTGAAAAGAAGAAGGAAGGAAAAATATTAGATCACGAATGTAGACTTAGGGAACTCAGCGACTCCATAAGTGTAATAACATTTGTATCATAGGAGTCGCAGAAGAAGAAAAGAGGGGAAAAGGGACAGAAGGTTTATTTGAGGAAATTTATAGCTGAAAAGTTTCCTAATGTGGAGAAGTAAACATATTCAAATCCAGGAGGCACAGAGAATGCCCATCAAAATCAACAAAAGCAGGCGAACACCAAGACATAACATAGTTAAATTTGCAAAATATGGAGATAAAGAAAAAAGTCCTGAAGTCAGCAAGAGAAAAGAAGTCCCCAACTTAAAAGGAAAAAACAAGTAAGATTAGCATTAGATCTCTCCACAGAAACTTGACAGGCTAGAAGAAAGTGGCAGTATATATTCAACATGCTGAATGGGAAAAAACACGCAGTCAAGAATATTCTATCCAGTAAGGCTGTCATTCAGAATAATGAATAAAATCTTTAAAAAAAAAAGAGTTTTCCAAAAAAACAGAACCTAAAGGAGTTCATGACCACTACACCAGCCCTGTAAGAAACATTAAAGGGGACTCTTTGAATGGGAGAGAAACCAAAAGTAACAAAGACTAGAAAGGAGCAGAGAAAATCTCCAGAAACAATGAGAAAACAGGTAATAAAATGGCAATAAATTCATATCTATCAATACTTACTCTGAAAGTAAATGGACTAAATGCTCCAGCCAAAAGACATATGGTATCAGAATGGATAAAACACACACACAAAAAAAAACAAAAAACAAGACCGATCTATATGCTGCCTACAAGAAACCCAGTTTAGACCTAAAGACACCCGCAGATTGTGAGGGGTTGGAGAACCATTTATCATGCTAACAACATCAGAAGAAAGCCAGAGTAGTCGTATCTGTATCACACAAACTAGATTTTAAACCAAAGACAATAATAAGAAATGAAGAAGGGCACTGCATCATAATAAAGGGGACTATCTGACAAGAAGATCTAATGATTGTAAATATTTATGCCTCTAACTTGAAAGCACCCAAATATATAAATCAATTAATAACAAACATAAAGGAACTCACTGATAATAATGATACAATAATTGCAGGGGATTTAACACCCCACTTACAGCAATGGACAGATCATCTAAGCAGAAAATCAACAAGGAAACAATGGCTTTGTACAACACACTGGACCAGATGGAATTAACAGATATATTCAGAACATTTCATCCTAAAACAGCAGAATATACATTCTTTTCAAGTGCACATGGGAAATTCTCCAGAACAGATCACATATATATTAGGCCTCAAGAAGTACAAAAAGATTGAGATCATACATGCATATTTCCTGCCCACACTCCATAAAACTTAAAGTCAACTACAAGAAAACATTTGGAAAGACCACAAACACATGGAGGTTAAACAACATGTTACTAAATAATTAATGGGCCAACCAGGAAACCAAAGAAGTAAAAAAAAAAAAAAAAAACATGGAAGCAAATGATAATGAAAACACAATGGTTCAAAACAATTGGGATGCAACAAAAATGGTCATAAGAGGGAACTGCATAGCAATACAGGCCTACCTCAAGAAGCAAGAAAAATCTCAAATATGCAACCTAACCTTACACCAAAAGGAGCTAGAAAAAGAACAAAAAATGAAGCCTAAAGCCAGCAGGAGAAGGGAAATAAAAGATTGGAGCAGAAATAAATGATATAGAAACAAACAAAAACAGCAGAATGGATCAATAAAACCAGGAGCTGGTTCTTTGAAGAATTAATAAAATTGATAAACCCATAGCCAGACTTATCTAAAGGAAAGACAAAGGACAGAAATAAGTAAAATCACAAATGAGAGAGGAGAGATCACAAACAACACCACAGAAATACAAACAATCAGAAGAGAATATTATGAAGAATTATATGTCAGCAAATTGGGCAATCTGGAAGAAATGGATGCATTCCTAGAAACATATAAACTACAAAAACTGCAACAGGAAGAAACAGAAAACTTGAACATACCAATGACCAGCAAAGAAACTGAATCAGTAATTAAAAATCTCCCAAGAAACGAAAGTCTAGAGCCAGATGGCTCCCCGTGGGAATTCTAACAAACATTGAAAGAGTTAATACCTATTTTTCCCAAACTGTTCCAAAAAATAGAAATGGAAGGAAAACTTCCAAACTCATTCTATGAGGCCAGCATTACCTTGATTCCAAAACCAGACAAAGACTTGGCCAACTATAAGAGAATTAATTATAGGCCAATAGCACTGATGAACATAGGTGCAAAAATTCTCACCAAAATACTAGCAAATTGAATCCAACAGTACATTAAAAGAATCATTCACCATGATCAAGTGGCATTTTTTTCTGGGCTATAGGGTGGTTCAACATGTGCAAATCAATGAACATGATACACTACATTAATAACAGAAAGGATGAATGCCACATGATCCTCTCAATAGATGCAGAAAAAGCATTAGACAAAGTACAGCATCCACTCTTAATAAAAAACCTTCAACAAAGTAGGGATAGAGAGAATATTTCTCAACATCATAATGGCCATATATGAAAGACCCACAGCTAATGAAATCCTCAACAGGGAAAAACCAAGAGGTTTTCCTCTGTGGTCAGGAACAAGGCAGGGATGTCCATTCTCACCACTGTTATTTAACATAGTACTGGAAGTCCTAGCCACAGCAATCAGACAACAAAAATTTTCCAATTTGTCAAGGAAGAAGTCAAACTTTCATTCCTTGCAGACGACATGATACTCTATGTAGAAAACTCAAGAGACACCACCAAAAAATTGCTGGAACTGATACACAAATTCAGTAAAGTCACAGGATACAAAATCAATGTACAGAAATATGTTGTATTTCTATACACCAATAGAGAAATCAAGGATTGATTCTATTTACGATTGCACCAAAGCCAAAAGATACCTAGGAATAAACCTAACCAAACATGTAAAAGATCTGTACTCTGAAAATTATAAAACACTTATGAAACAAATTGAAGATGACACAAAGAAATGGAAAAACATCCCATGCTCATGGATTGGGAGAACAAATATTGGTAAAACATCTATACTACCCAAAGCAATCTACACATTTAATGCAATCCTTATCAAAATACCACCAGCATTTTTTACAGATTTAGAACAAATAATCCTAAAGTTTGTATGGAAGCATCACAATTCCCAACATCAAGGTATACAAAACTGTGCTGATCAAAACAGTATGGTACTAGCACCAAAACAGATACATAGATCAATGGAGCAGAATAGAGAAAACAGAACTCTGTGGTCAACTAATCTTCAACAAAGCAGGAAACAATATCCAACAGAAAAAAAGACAGTCTCTTCAACAAATGGTGTTGGAAAAACTGGACAGCCACATGCAGAAGAATGAAACTGGACCATTTCTTCACACCATACACAAAAATAAATTCAAAACGGATAAAAGACCTAAATGTGAGACAGGAAACCATCAACATCCTGGAGAACGCAGGCCGTAGCAACATCTTAGTAGATGTATCTCCTGAGACAAGGGAAACAGAAGCAAAAATGAACTATTAGGACTTCATCAAGATAAAAAGCTTGTGAAAAAAGTGGAGGAAACAATCAACAAAACTAAAAGGCAATCTTCAGAATGGAAGAGATATTTGCAAATGACATCTGATAAATGGCTGGTATCCAAAATCTATAAAGAACTTCTTAAACTCAACACCCAAAAAGCAAATAATCCAGTTAAGAAATGGATGAATAAACATTTTTTCAAAGAAGACATCCAGATGGCTAACAGACACATGAAAAAGATGCTCAACAGTCATCATCAGGGAAACGCGAATCAAAGCTACAAGGAGATATCACCTCACACCAGTCAGAATGCCTAAAAATAACAACACAGGGAACTATAGGTATTGGCAAGGATTCAGAGAAAAGGGGACTCCCTTGCACTGTTGGTGGGAATTCAAACTGGTGCAGCCACTCTGGAAAACAGTATAGAAGTTCCTCAAAAAGTGAAAAATAGAACTACCCTATGATCCAGCAAATGCATTCCTAGGTATTTACCCAAAGGACATAAAAATACTGATTTGAAAGGACACATGCACCTCAATGTTTATAGCAGCATTATCAACCTTAGCCAAACTATGGAACAAGCCCAAATGTCCACTGACTGATAAATGGATAAAGAAGATGTGGTATATATACATAATGGAATATTATTCAGCCATAAAAAAGAATAAAATCTTACCATTTACAATGACAGGGATGGAGCTAGGGAATATTATGCTAAGCAAAATAAGTAAGTCAGAGAAAGACAAATACCATATGATTTCACTCATATGTGGAATCTAAGAAATGAAACAGATGAACTTGGTGGGGATGCAAAGACAGAGGCAAACCATAAAAAGACTCTTAACTATAGAGAACAAAATGAGGGTTGCTGGAGGGGTGGTGGGTAGGAGGATGGGTTAAATGGGTGATGGGTAATAAGGAGGGCACTTGTGATGAGCACCGGGTGTTGTATATAATTTTGTGATGAATCACAAAATTGTACTACTGAAGCCAGTAACACACTATATGTTAACCAACTGGAATTTAAATAAAAACCTGAATAAAAAGTAATAGAAAATAAGCAAAAAATAAATAATATAAAATAACACATTTTGCCACTAAAAAATAAAATAAGATAAAATAAAATAAAATAAATAAAATAAAAATAACCTAAATTTTTGGACATTTAAAAAGGAAAAGATGTTATGAGACATTTTATTGTCAATCCCCGTTTTCTCACAGAAATAAATTTAAGAAACAGACATTTGTATTTCTCTCTCATTCACACTGGACTGCATTTAACATTCATTCCTCAGTACATGTCCATTAGAAATGACATACATGCATTTTTTTCAAAATCCATATTAATAATTCATTGATTAAGATTAACTTTTATCAAAGAACAAAGTTCTATGTTGATGTGACCTCCTCCAGTGCTAGGTATTTACACTTCTTCATTCTTTTCCATTCTGTGTAATTCTTAGCAGAAGGCATTCATTATATTCACATAGTTTTCCTCCTTCCTACACATTTAATAAAGTTAAAAATTGATCATTTGGATCTGGAGGTTAAATGAAACTCCTCAGATGTCTTTTTAGCAGAAAAATTTTTGGTTTGAGAAGTTAGCTAACTGCTGAATTACCAATTCAGTGAGATAATTTATTTAGAAATACTGAAATCATTTTTTTTAATTTTAATGTTTCACTTAGAATTTGAAAAAAATTCAAAAAGTTTGGGGATGGCCCTTATCACAAAGTCAATGATTAATTTTTTTAAAAAAACAGATTACATGGTGGTTAGTTTCCTGTCAACTTGACTAGATCAAGGGGAGCCCAGGTAGTTGTTTAAATCTTTCTTGATATATCTGTGAGGGTGTTTCTGGAAGAGATGAACATTTGAATCAGTAGACTGAGTAAAGCAGATTACCCTCCCCAATGTTGGTGGGCATCATCCAATCTGTTAGGGGGTTGAACAAAACAAAAATGATAGGGAAGGGAACATAATCTTTCTCTCTCTCTCTTTCTCTCTGACTGTTGAGCTCAACATCTATCTTCTCCCGTCCTTGGAATAGTACTTACACCACCAGCAGTCTTAGTTCTCAGGGTTTTGGACTTGGACTAGAACTTATACCAGCAGCTGCCCCAGTTTTCAGGCCTTTGGATTTGGACTTTGGCTAGAACACACTATCAGCTTTCCTAGGTCTCCAGTTGATAAGAAAGTATATGGGACTTCTCATCCTCCAAAATCCTGTCAGCCAATCCTTACAATAAATTTAAACATATCTCATACATATATACACATATCTTTCTCTCTCTCTTTCTATATATATATATAGAGAGAATTATCTATATACATACATATCCTTTTGATTCTCTGGAGAGCTCTAATACAGATTTCAATAGACAACATTATTCATTGCCAAAAAGTAGAAATATTGGTCAAAATTATTTAAAATAATGCTTTGACTATTTTGAAATAGTTTTTGGCTTTAAATATATTGCTATGCTTATAATATTTTTTGAAGTTTCTATCACAGACCTTGCTGATTTAACAAATATTATTTGAATGACTGGATATGCAAATACTGTATTTTTATCTGAAACTCTAGAAATTAACATTTGTTTTAAAAATCAATGAAACAAAAATTGAACATTCCTTCTTTTTCTTTATAGAATTGTCATTTCACCTGTTCTTGGATTACATTCTTTAAGGTCCAGATCTTTTCTTTCTTTATTTTTTTTTTAAAGAGTTTATTTATTTATTTGACAGAGATAGAGACAGCCAGCGAGAGAGGGAACACAAGCAGGAGGAGTAGGAGAGGAAGAAGCAGGCCCACAGTGGAGGAGCCTGATGTGGGGCTCGATCCCAGAACACTGGGATCACGCCCTGAGCCGAAGGCAGACGCTTTAACCGCTGTGCCACCCAGGTGCCCCAGATCTTTTCTTTAATATGCAAACCTTTAATATGCAAAATATGGGTCACTCTTTCTGTCAATTAATAGTTTCCTCTTCTTTGATATGGATAACATTTAAAACAAACAGAATTTATCATGATTCCATTGTAACTGTTTCTGTTTGACTTTTTTTATGCTAGGCTGTGAGGTACTAGACATCAAAGATGGTGTTATTCAGCTTTATCTACTAATTATGTAATTATGCGATAATGACTAATTGGCTGAATGAATGAATGATTAGACAGTGAATACATAAATTAAGTAAAAATTGTCCTGGAGTCGCCTTCCTACCCCATTTTTCTGCTTCTCACTATGCCAAGCATGAACAGGATATGCTCTGCAAGTCATGTCATATATAGACATGGCAGAGAAAGGGTCTCATGGCTTAGCACTCTTAAATGGCTCCCCCCCCTTGTTCATAGAATTTTTATTCAGGAGAAAACATGATATGATCAGCAGGAGATCAAGTACAACAAAGAAATGAGAGGATAATCTTCATGCATTTAAAAGAGCTCACTATGTTTTGAAGAGGAGTAACAGAAGATAAACTTGATAAAGATGTCATGCAAATTCCTTAACCAGATCAAATCTACTTCTTAGTTGAATTCATGTATAAATCTCATGTTTTGAAAAAGACACTGGCCTCATATTGATACTGATCTTGTTTTTCTGTTTTTTGTTTTGTTTTGTTTTTTTGTTTTAATATATTCTGGGCAGCTCTTTCTGCCCATGGGTCTAGTCCCTGTGCTTAAATAAAACCACCTTTTTGCACCAAAAAAATTAAATAAATAAATAAAGTAAAAATATATTCTGCATTGCACTTAATGCAACTCAAGGAAATCAATATTTAAACAATTAATTGGTTAACTGAACTCTCATTTCAAAATTAATTAAAACATAAAATATATTTCTGAAATTTGATGATGTTATTGAGAATTTGATGAGGAATGAGTGACTAGCCAGTGTGTCTTCTAAATCACTTATATAACTATCTTCATTATAAACTCTTTGTATACAATTTAGTAGACTCTTGTTCATAAGTTCTAAAACAGTTTTGTAAAATTAATTTAAAAAATTTAAATAGAGATGCAATTTTTTTTAAATGAGCTATTTTCACTTAGATCAGTTAAAAATGCTTAGGCTGTATGGCCTTCATTAATCTGAAAAAAAGAGTTCAAGCCTCACAGACATAAAGTAAAACAGCAATTTAAAAGTATAATTATGATTGAATAACTTACAACTTTCGTGCAAGCTTCTGGATAATATGTAAAGCGGAAATGCATTTGACCTTATGTTTTCACACATAAATGCACTTTTAATTAAGATAATATCATCCTTTTAAAACAGATTCTCTCCAGAACCATTCAGTTGAGTAAAATTATTATTTAAAAATTTTTAATAGCACTAACTGAAGGTCAATGGTTTCTCACAGATATAAATGTAAAGGCAAGGTTTGTGATTGTGTTTTTCCTCTGGTAATGGCATCAGTGCAAATAAGTCCCAAATTTGTAAATGAGCAATTTGTATTTTGAAATAATTCAATGATACTTTTTCCATTATAAAGTCTATAATTACCCAAGTTTAGAATTTCCTTCCAATTCTGCTTAAATCTATTAAGAGTAAAATAAAATAGAAAGCAAATACACAGTCTATGTCATACAAAAAAATAAAAAATAAAATCTGATATATGTCCTCCCTGTACCAGTTAAATAATAATCACATTAAAGAAAAACTATAGTTAAATAAATACGTTATGGAAGAAATTCTCACTGGAGTTTCATTGCCTTTTTGTTGCACTACCACTAACTTACCTGACTATTTGGAGTAGTATTAACAAATGAAGTAATTTCTTATTTTTAAAAGACATTAGTGAGAAAGATGACATTGTAGGTAATAGTGTAAAATTGAGTAACTGATAAAATTGAAAAGTCTTAGAGCAATCAGTAGAGTCATTAAAAGAAAACTAGTGTGCATATTTTTTGGTCTATTTCATTCCATTTTTTCCCCTTATTTTACTCTTTCCTCTAACTTTATTTTAAATACATTTGTTTCTCAAGATGCTATCAGAGAAAAATACTCCTATCAAAAATAGCTGTTAAAATGTCAAGTATATCTCTTCTAGAGATACACAACTGAGATTAATATGACACTGAGAAATTATAAATTTAAACTGTATTAAATATTTTTCATGTTAGAGGCACAAAACCAATTTAACACCTTTAAGAGACCTCATTTCAATTCAACTAAACACACTAAGGGAAAAATTTTTTTCTTTTTTTTTTTTTTAATGAAACTTCTTTTTTTTAATATTTTATTTATTTATTTGAGAGACAAGGAGGGCACAAGTTTGCTGGGGAGTGTAGAGGGAGAAAGAAGCAGACTCCCTGCTGAGCAGGAAGCCCACCCAGGGCTCAATCCCAAGACCCTGAGATCCCAGGACGCTGAGATCATGACCTGAGCCAAAGGCAGATGCTTAACCAACTGAGCCATCTAGGCGCTCCTTTACTGAAACTTTTGGTAATTAACTTACAAGATTTGTGAAAATTATCATTTCACATTCAGGTTTGTTGTTTAACAAAATATCAGTATTTTTTTCAACGCAACTAATTATTTATATATTCAATTTTTAAAGAAAAGTTTTCCATAGTGTGGCTAGGCCAATAAGTTTTTATTAATGAATACATTACTTCAAATTTTAGCTACATATAACATATTGATAGAGTTCTCAATAATTACAATTATTTTTTACCACTTGGAATTACTTAATAGGCTATCCAAAGCTGAATTATGTGAAAATATATGAATTTTTGACATTAAATATACCAATTTTTCAATAATTCAATAATGTGTCTACCTATTCTGCCACTACAAGGAATAAGAATGCTTATCTTGCAACATTCTTAGTTATAAAATTTTTTTATTCCATTTTAACCATACTTTTTTCAAACAAAAAAAGTATGTGTGTGTGTGTGTATATATGTAAATAATCAATTTAACATAGTCTAAATTTTTATCCTTAAATATTTTTTTTCCAAGTTGATGAGTATTAAAGAATCTATCTTCACCATTGCATTGAGGATTCTTTGCTAAATTATTTAGGTTTCCTGTTGCCTAATCATATTCCTTGCCTATTTTACTAATATTATTTTCTTTCTTAGGTATTTTAATATGCTGTATGTTAATGCCAATTCTATATTGTTATGTTTTAAAATACATTTTCAAGTCTGTTTATCTTCTCACTTTTTTGCATAGAACATGTAATTATAACATAATCAATACATTAATCTTTCATTATTTATACATTGTGCTTTCCACGTCTTATTTTGGATATTTCATATTTTCTTCATACAAGTTTGAATTTTGTAAGTTCGGTTATCTAATTAGATGTTACTTTATGTTTACTGTATGGCATAGGAATACTTATATATGTTTTTTTCAAATGGATATTTGTTGGGAAAGGTAGTCCCATCAACACAGTCTTTGTACCCCTGCATAGCTGCATGGAATGCACTTTGGGATGTGAACATTTCCTTACAAAGAGATAGAAAACCTCACAGCCTGTGCTGAGCCTCTGTCCTTAGGAATGTCTTTATCTCTTCTAGTCTTGTGTTTGCATCTTTGTTCTCTTTAAATGCATGCATTATGGCACTCGGCCAACCCCACTGCTATAATCATTCCCAGCAGCGAAGGGTGGCATGCAGACCATCTTTTTGTTTGGCTGTAGGAGGAGCCCCTTTGGCCATCAAGGACTAAATGCTTACTATCAAAACTGATCTTCCTCTCTCTCTTCTTTACATGAGTAAAGCATTGTTCCATCCAGTAGCTGTCTGAGTTCTATCTTGCTTGGAAACCTGGTGCCTGCAAACCATGGAGTGGGTTGACACCAGGGGACTACTGCTCCTTTATAAGTAGTTACTATGCTATCTGCTATACTTGATGCCATGCAACTCCTCCCCTAGAACTAATAATAGGTGTCACTTGCTAGACAGTATTCATTCATTCAAATTCTGTTTAGTAAATCTTTATTTGTACTATTTCCAATACTGTCTACTAAGTTTCTTTAGAGCTCTTAGCCTGTATTGGAGCTTTCCATTCTGTTCCATCACCAAATAAATATTTGTTTATTTTTGTAATAATAACAGCCCTAATTGCTGTAATTTTTAATGATATTGCTATTTCATAAGAAGGGTTTCTTCATCCTAACGAGGCTCAAATCTATACTAAGGTAGATGTAGAGATATGGGAAAAGAGAGAACGCTGATTAACATTTTTATTAAAAATTTTAATAGTAAATTTACTATTTCTGTCTCTTGCTGGGGCCGTGGCTATCATAAGTGGAGGTTATATATGAATCACAAAAAATCACTTCCATAATCATATTAATTACAAAAATGTAATCCCCCTCCCCTTTTCCCCTTTCTGAAAGACAAATTCCAAACATAAGCTCTTTCTTCTGAACTGAGGCAGCTCTGCCCATATTGCAAAAGCTTGGTGCACAACCTTACTTGGAGGTTTTGTACATCACACTTCCATATCACTTCTCCCAATTCATTATGCTGCCTCTGGCTATATAGGGTTTGGTGCAAAGGGGACAGGAAAGGAAAGGATGTCTGGAACTGGAAAATTCTTTCTTGACAAATGCACTTGTAATATAGTACTGGCTTCCTTTAGATAAGACTACACGGTCAGACACTAAACCCGTCTGTTGGAGTGCATTTTGCTGGTTTTTCAAACTCATGGTATAGGGACATTTGACTCCTGGCAGTTTCTGCATCTTTCTAAAAGTCACATTTTTTTAGCTAGGAAATCTTAGATGAAACACTTTGCAGATTCTTGTGTCCAGTTACTGTCCATGGGTCCAAGTGACCATGTGATTGAACTCAGACTTGTTTTCAACAATGTGTCTGAAAGCAGTGTGCTTCCAGTACTCTGAAATATCCTTCTTAGTGGCTGAATCCAGGGGTATCAGGATAATCTTTTTCTCCTGAAAAACATCTGTCAGTGTTTATTTTAAGGACTCACTTCTTGGCTTGTGGTGATGACAAAAAACACCAACATCCCAAGTTATATAGACACTGGAGAGTGGGAGAACGGTTACACATCACTCCTGCAACTCTCTTCAAAGAAACACTCTTTATCAAGTATGTCCCCTAATCATGTCTGCCTCTCTTCACATTCTAGAGCAATGGTTTTTAATAGAGCTTTCTGATACAGTGGAAATGTTCTTTATGCTGTCCAATGTGGCTGTCACTAGCCACATGTAGTACAAAGCACTTGAAATGCACCGGGTATGACTGAAAAACAGAACTTAAAATTTTATTTTCTTTTAAATAATGAAAATTAAAGTTAAATTTGCCATGCCTATGATGGCTACCATAATAGAAAGGAAAGCCCTGGGACTCTCTTTGGGCTAGGAGGACTCAAACTCCATTTGTATGACATAACTGAATTGTCTCACACCTTGTCTTGCTCTAAACAGTGAGACTACTTAGAAAATATTGTCCCCAGCTTTGGGGCTGCAGACAAAATTTTAAATAGTAAAAGTTCCTCCTAATATCCTTTCCCAAATATTATTAAATAACTTTCTGAATCTATTAAGAGAATCATATAAATTTCTCTCTGGTTTTACTTTAATGTGTTGGTATACATGGATGAATTTACTAAAGTAAACCAACCCTGGGTTCTAGGGACACTCTTTATTAATGATTCAATATTTTCATACATTCTAAATGTGATTTGTTTGAAGATTTTTGCATATATGTTCATGAGCAAGAATAATTTATCATTTTATTTTCTTGTACTCTCCTTGAACTTAGAATTAAGATTATACTAGCCTCGTTAAACGTGTGGGGAAAAAGTGTACATTATCGTTTTTTTAAAGATTTGATAAAAATCATGTGGTCTTGATCATTTGTCAGGAAGAGGTTTAAATACCGTTCTATGAATTTATTTAGTGATTATTGTTTATCTGGATTTTTGTATTTCTTAATTCTATTAAATTCTAATTTTTAAGAAAGTCATTCACTACTATTAAATAATGCATATTTTTCTTTTAATTCTTCCACTTGCATGTTACAGCTCATGCCACTACTTACAATCACATCATTGTTGATGATAATGCTTAGCAATCACAGTGACTAATTCCAGAACTTCTGTGATGTGTCAGGTTTATTAGATAGAAACGTTATTCTTATTTTTTATACCTCTTCTCCTTTGATAATGACTGAACTGCATCTATATTAAAACTTAGACTGAGGGCACCTAGGTGGCTCAGTTGGTTAAGTTTCTGCCTTCACCTCAGGTCATGATCCCGGAGTCCTGGGATCAAGCCCCACATAGGGCTTCCTGCTCAGGAGAGAGACTGCTTCCCCCTCTGCCCCTCACCCCACTCATGTGCTCTCTCTCTCTCGTTCACTCTCTCTAATAAATAAAATCTTAAAAAAAAAAACTTAGAATGAACAATAAACAAGTGAAAAAAGGAGGCCCTTTCAGTGATAGTCTAAGAGATCTTACAAAACCCTAACCTGTAAGTTTTAGTTTGGAAAATGGACACTAACAAACAGGCCATAAGACAGAATTTATGAAGTTTAAGTATTATTTATAGACAAATGCACATCTTTCTTGATCCTGATTCTACTAAGTCATCTCTTACACTTAGATCATACCAGTATTCTCTAAAACTGCATTTGTCGTTTCACTGGAGTTGGGAGTTGTCAATCCACAACCTCATAATGTATCATGCTCTAAATTGTATGTGCTTATGGTTGGATGTATTTTAGTTTTCTAATATTATTTTTCTGTCATTTTTTTCCTTTTGCTGATGTTGCACAAAGCTAGAGTTTATCTGAGAAACTAGTATTAAAAATGATAGGCCTTATACCCAGCCCTGAAAATAAAAAATAATATATGGATTCTTTCCTCATTAATCTTACAGCCACTGTTTTAATAGTATTTTCTACAGAGAAACTGTTTAATCAACATTCTCACACTGTCCAGAACTTTCTCATTTTAAATTTTGGAGATATGATAATTAGTACAATTTCCTCAGCTGTCATGTTCAAAGTCAGTATTTTCATGTTTAGATAGTAATATATGTACACATGTGTGTAGTCATATGTGTATACATACATATATACACATATGTACATATACAGTAATACATACACACATATATACTTGTACATAACTTCGTAAGTTCTTTGTTATTTAGTGATCCTTGTTAGTTTTAATAAAATTAAAATTTGGTTATCTGCAATTAGTAAATACTTGATATATTAAGACCCTTTCCAAATTTTTCTATGCCATGAATGTAAGATAGCAGTTATGTTAAGCCAGTGCACACTAGCAAGAAAATGGTTTAAAACACAGTAAATAACGACCTCCCATTGGATTTTAAGATCCTTATGTTCATGTATCAGAGAAAGCCCTTCAACCGGAAACAGCATGAAAACATATGCAGAAGAAAATAAAGATCGCATTCCCAGCTTCCTGTTTATGGTTTCAGTAATTCCTGGGACTTGTATGTGTTTCCATGTAGGATCTGTGAGACACCACTATATTCTCATTATGACTGCCCTTTTGCTGGAACTAATCACAATTGGTTTATTTCCCTCGCACCCCAAATTTTCCCAACTAAAACGAATCACCATTAAGATAAAAGTAGAATTGGGGCGCCTGGGTGGCACAGCGGTTAAGCGTCTGCCTTCGGCTCAGGGCGTGATCCCGGCGTTATGGGATCGAGCCCCACATCAGGCTCCTCCGCTATGAGCCTGCTTCTTCCTCTCCCACTCCCCCTGCTTGTGTTCCCTCTCTCGCTGGCTGTCTCTATCTCTGTCGAATAAATAAATAAAATCTTTAAAAAATATATATATAAAAGTAGAATCAAGATGAATAGTTCCACTAGTTTAAAATATTGGTTATAGAAATTAAATGACAGTGCTACTCCATTTCTAATTTCCCATCTCTATAAGAAGATATATGGAAGGATAGCTAATGAGGCAAGATTCTGAACTATGAAACATACACTATCACTGATATATCATCTATTTAAAGTAATTGTAGCAGCATTTAAGTAATACATGTGGGAGGACAGTATGAAACATACATCTAAAAGGCACTATTACACAAATGGGGCTCTTTTTCTTATGAATTTGATGCAGGACAGGAATTTCCAGAAAGTAGTTTCTCATGATTCCCACTGAATAAGATCTCACCACAGAAAACGCCATGTCCCTGAATAAAGTTTTGTGGTTTCTCAGCAAAAGGCCTTTGAAGAATTTGAAATACACATATTTCAATATTGGGGACCCACAAAACACTTTTGCTGCAGACTCACTGCCATAAAAAATGCTCTCCTCAGGAATCTATAACTTCACCAGGGGTGGGGTGGGGGGTGGATAATGAAACAGAGCCCAGAATGATGAAACAGCTGAGTAGCTAAGACTTTGAACATCAAAGGACAGAGAAACTTTTGACTCATAGTGGTTCAGGTAATAATAGCTAATATTTATTAAATGCTTGCTTTGTACTTGCAGTTGTAAGATTATTTATATATAACCATTTTTTCAATCACGTTGCAACTATATGACACTTGGAATTGTTATCACCTCTCAAAAACAAGTTGTAATAAGTGTCAGGCTCCAGATCCCTAATCTGACAGTGGAAGAGCCAGATTTGAATCTAGGAGGTCTGGTTCCACAGGGTGGTCACCAGATGTGAGTCTGCTCTCTGACTGCTATATCAAGAATAAACAGGTGAATCACACATGTATGCATTAAAAATAATCTCCAAAGGATGTAGATGCTTGCTTCTATTCATGCAATTTTGTCCCTTACTTTCATGAGACATGCTGCAATGACAGAGAAGTCATTCAAACCTGCAGTTACATATGCACTATAATTTGATATATTCCTTTCATAAATATTTGTTCAACACTTCATTGAAAGTTAATCACTATGCAGGGCACAAAGCATATAAAACAGACTATATTCCTGAAGCTTCTAATGAAAGTAGGGTGAGACAGTAAGAAAATGTGAGTGGTAGAATCAAACAACCGTAAAAAGCAGAACAATGGTTGCTAGACCCACACAGATGTGAGGGACAATCATTGAACTAGACTGGTCAGGCAGGGTTTCTGCAAGGAGCTGAGATTTTTACCTGACATGTGAAGTAACCACCATTGTCTCTGACTTACAAATGGAAAGCCCTTGTGAAGCAGCCACTAAGCTACCAAATTCTTCATCCCCAACTACCCCGTGACCACCCAAACCTATGGATCAGCAAAAGTTAAAGTTCTAGATTTAAGTATTTAACTTTGTTTAATAGAGTTTACTGGCCATCTGATCTATTCTCCTCTACTGTGTGTTACCTACTTATTTAGGTCATGGTTGAACTTGATATAATTTAAACAGCATCTGCCCAAAAGGCACTGCTGACTTCTCTGATTACTTGTCATTTTTACCCTAGCAATTGTCTTTTTTTAAAGATTTGCTTATTTGAGAGAGAGAAAGAGAGAGAGAGAGAGAGAGAGAGAGAGTGTGTGGGAAGGGGTTAAGGGAGAGAACCTTCAAGGAGACTCCCTGCTGAGCACAGAGCCTGACATAGGGCTTGATCTCATGACCAATGAGATCATGACCTGAGCCAAAACCAAGAGTCAGACGATTAACCAATGAGCCACCCTGGCGCTCCTTAGCAATTGTTATCTTAAATAGAAGAAACCAAGTTACTATCCAGCTCGTTTATTTCCTTCCCACAACAATGTGGGGTTTTATTGTTGTTGTTTTTTGTTTTGTTTGTTTGTTTGTTTGTTTTGCAATGGTCTGGACCATCTCAGGTTTGTATCTATAATACCTGAACACTATCTTTATTTTGAAAAATTTCTGCTCTATATAAGGTACCTGCTTTCCACTGCAACACTTATTTCAAATGTGTGACTATAGGTCATTTAAGCTTTCTAATTCATTTTGGCTGGAAAATCTCCTCTATGGCATTTTGGGTGTTATTCTACAATGTAAGAGTAGAGCAGGGTTAGCTTCCATTAAGGTTTCACTGTGATCTTTTTCAGGAATATAACCGAGAGATTATCAGCAAAGAAAAATCAATTATTTAAGTGACTAGAAAAATTGAGTATGAACTCCTGAAATCACTGGAATGTTCACAAAAATTTCCAACTCAGGACCTGAAATTGACTGGCAACTTTTATATTCTATTGTGTAATAAATGAGCATATAATCTAGGAGGTATGCCTTTAGGCCTTCATAATTTTTTTCCTTTGAGATAGTACAGCCATTTTACAAACTGTTGATGAGACTCTGGAATAAATCAAAATGCAATCAGACAAATGATGACTAGTCTCTTAAATTATGCAGAATTTTAACAGTTGCAATATATGAGGAGAGCACTTGTATGGCAAAAGTCATCACCAGGTATTAAATCCTCTGAGTCAGTTACCTATGCTCTCTTCCAACTGTGCCTACCTTAGATCAGAACAATGTTAAATGCCCATCGAACTTTGATGTTTAGCTTTGTGACCACTCGAGTTCTCTACATGAAAAAAACGTCAGCAGTTCTACACTTTACATTTTGCCTCAATCATCTTTGCTTATTCAAAATCCTCATCTCTATGTACGAACAGTAATAATGCAATTCATATGTCACCGGTGGCCCCTAACTCTTAAAAATTTAGAATGAACAAAAGCTTCCTATTCTAAGATCTGAGCCATCTCTGGCTATACTTGCTTTCCTAATCCTTCTTTGTTCCCTCCTTTTTCTCCAAATTGCCCTGTGTAGCTCCAGATCCTTTTTCCTCTATTCAATGGAAAAAGAAAGAGAGAGAGCTCCTGCTCAGCTCTTATCTCCAAAACAGCACATTAAACATAGTAATTGGTTCAACAGAATAAATATATACCTGTAATAACATCGCATTTTTCCTTGTTTTATCAATTTAGATGTCTACTTTTGTTTACAATGTATTAGTACAACTGTATGAACATAAAATTGGTAAGTAAAGAGTATGCATGTATTAGGAAAATGTGCTTAATTTTGTCATTATCATTATCATTATTATTACTATTAAGTAGGATATGAGAGAAAAAAATTAAAGTTACTGGTTGAAAGGCATTATGCAGTGCTAAGCATTAATGGAGGTCCTTAACCACCTTTAAAAGTCCTAAATTGTTCTTAACGTGTCTGTCAACTTGACATGCACAATAGATTATCTATTTTATATGAGGAAAAGCAAAAACCTTGAGTGACTTGCTACTCCCAATGGAAGTCCAAATGTATTTCTATAGATGCTTCCACTTAACATGTTCTGTCTTAAAATATTCTTGCTTACTTCCTGCAAAATTTATGTGTTAATATGCACACACACACACACACACACACCCCAAATGAGACTGTTCACAAAAAGCAATGCTGTGGTACAAATACTCAATAAATGTCTACATCGGAAACTAGTAAGTCCATTTTTATGTGAACTACATTTTATGAGCTAAACTTCTGTGAAATAAAAATTAAAGAGAATTCCACAGTATACTGTAGTGAAAATTGTACTATAGTGTCATATGTACTATATAGTTGGCTTTTGAAAAATCCTTTGACTTTTCTGAGGCACTTAAGTAATAAATGGTTCTTTAGAATTTTATAAAACAAATATTGTGCCACACGCTTGTGATTCTACATTTACACTTCTCAACAGCATTTATACATTGCATGTCACTGTTTTGAAGAGTTTAACTGTAGCCAAAAGGTCACATTTTTGAATTCTTAATATTTTAAAATGAAATTTCCAAAATACTATTTTTCAACAGTTCGTTGTTAAAAACATATACGAATCATCTTCAGACCTCAGGAGAATCTAGGTAAATATACTGGGATAATTATGTTTACTATGTATTTAAATAAGCCAGTTTTTAAATTCTATTAATAAAACTGAAAATTTCACTGTTATAATACTTTTTATAGATTCAACTATATTTTTACAAAGTACAAAAAGGTGAACTATAAAAATAATTTAGCTAATATTCAAATTTATGAGTAATAGGCTTAATATCAAAATCAGGCCACTGTGTTTACCCAATATCCTTAAAATTTTCCAGTTATTTTTAATTTTATTGCAGATGCAGATTTCCTTACCAGTTTTACTAATGGCAGTGTGTTCCTAATTAAGATTCTCCCTATATAAAAACCATTGTCTAGGAATATTTTAGGGTTTTGAGAAAATTAAATTTAACTTCCATGATATTAAGGTACAGGTGTAGCCTCACTTTTAAGAATTCCATATATATATAAATCTTCTGAATAAATTCAGAATATTTAATAAAATTAGATACAACAGATGAGTGACAATTATACTTATCCTTAAAAGAATTATACAGCTAAAAACATCTTTCCATTCTTTATTTTTTTTTTAATAAAAAACTTAATTCATACAAACTTTTCACAAACAGAACCCCTGGGAAACAGGAAGTACACCTGAATCAATAATAAATTAAATTACTGTTCTACTGCACTTAATCATATCCTAGAGGCCTAAAACTACTGACTCTGTTTTCACAAAAATCGAATATATTCTAAAGAGAGTAGTTTCTTCACTATGAACCTCAAATTCATTTTGTTTAATTATCCCACTGATATTTGACAGTGTGTTTAGGGCCATATTTATATTTAAATGTCTTTTTCTTTTGTTATTATAAGCCTTTTAAGGTAAAAAAAAATGCTTCCTTTATGTTGTAAAAGATAAGATTGATCTCTATGGTATTATTTAATTGTTGATAATAATGCTTAAAACACTCACCTACCTATCTCCAAGAATGTCTTGGTGATTAATGAAGTATATTTAAATCATTTGAGATTCCGAAATGAAAGATACTATATAAACATAACAATTCATGCTATTATTATTAAAATCCAGTTGCTTCTGATACAATCTTATAACCATTTCACAGAATTTATTGGCCAAGAAAATTATCTGGGTAAAATATAAAGCTCATTTCAATATTTTTAATATTGAGTTTACTGAAAAACTTTCTTTGAATCTCTGTGCACAAAAGAAATAGACATGACAGGATGATTATATTGTAGGACACCCTCATTTTAGAAATAAACTATGGTTAAAACCATACAAAAAAACAAAAACAAAAACAAAACATGAAACTGAAATGTGATACTCAAGGTAACAGCAAGTTGATCAATTACCCCTTCCGCTCCCTAAGATCAAGCAGACAGACTCCTTTGCTTTCTACATTTTCCTCAATTGGAAAGGTCTATTCACTACTGAAGAGTTCTTGCATTAATACAATCTTTGTAATTCTTTTTTTTTTATTTGCCACTAGACTGATTGCCTTTAATTAACCCACTGTCTTATCAGAAAGGTGTGAAAATTGTTCTTTGCTCTTCTCAGCTTCTGGCAGGTTATTGAGCTTTGTTCTGTTTGTTCTGCATAGCCATGCCTCTCACCAAAACTCTCACTTTCTGACTGAACACCCTAAACAGTTGACAACATTTCCCCTTCATGAGATCTCCTATTTTTTTTTTCAATTCAAATCTCATTTTGCTTGGCTTTAATCTGTTCTTCCTCTAAATTAAACAATAGTTTTTAAAGAAGGAGTTCTTTTAAAGAAGGAATCTGAATGTCAGATTCACTTGGTTGTCAAAGAAAATGTTAAAAATTACATTAATATTTGTTAAAATTTACAAAACAACAAAACTTTCTAGTATTTTACAAATGGATTGGCCCCAACATCTGCATCTGCCTACGTATGAAACTGTCAGATTTTATTTACAATTTGGAGAGTACACACAGGGAGGAAAAGGATTTGCGTAAGGAGAAGGGATGGAAAATGACACTCTTATTCATGTGTTGCTTTCAGCATACTATGAGTTACTGCGTCTTACAGTTAACCATTTAGATGAATACATAAATGATCTTACTGGAATCTTTAAAATATTTAATAACAAAATAGAATGTGACCAACAAAACTGTTGGAGGTTTTTTTGCTTTGTTTGATCTTCTGCCATTCAGAGATTGGTTTATCTCATGTAAAATACTTACAACAGTTGCTGAACTTGAAAGATACAGTCTAAGTTAAATACAAATTTTATTCAACTTGTGTTTGCAAGGAGATGGAATACACACAAATTTTTCTATTCCTCCCACTAAGTACAACTAAAAACCACAGATGTCATATATAAAACAAACAGTTAGACTGAAAGGTTTAGAGAGGTCGCAGGAGCTAGGGATCTCAGCGCCCAAAGAACAACATAGCCGTGAGTTGTATGTGTTTTCTTTCTGCCTAATATATGCCAGATTTAAACCTAAAGAAGCCAGCAAACCAGAAACACCAGCAGGTGGGGGGTTGAGGGGAAAGTCCAAAGATGAAGAAAAGAGCAGACTAATAAGACAGAAGCCTGTTAGACAGTGACTATTTCACTCCAGGCAAATACCACAGAAAAAAATTGTAATCCCACTCCCACTCCTGCCAGCAAAAGCCAAGTAGTGAGCCTAGACGTTCACATTTGTTAGACTGTGATATGGCAACTCAACCTGCCCATTTGGATGGTGTCAGAGGAGGCCAAATGGAGTCAGGACCTTCACTACTACTCAGCAGTAATGAGGCCACCCTGACGTTGGTGTCAGTGGAGGTCAAAGTAGTAACAGGAAGGAGGTACTCCTACTGCTCTCAAACAGATCGGTATCAAGAGGCCTACAGAGGGGACCCTGGGTGGTTCAGTCAGGTAAGCATCTTCTTTCTGCTCAGGTCATGATCTCAGGATCCTGGGATGGAGTCCCATTAGGCTCCCTGCTCAGGGGGGAGTCTTCTTCTCCCTTTCCTTTTGCCCCTCCCATTCTCTGCTCATGCTCTCTCTCTCTTAAATGAATAAATAAAATAATCTTTAAAAGAAAAAGAGGCTTACAGAAGGACTGAAACTCTCACACCTGCCAAGCAGCAACAAGGAGTCCCTTCCCCACCTAGTTTCAATGGAGATCAAGTGGGGAATCTAGACTTCTACCCATGCCTAGTATTCATGAGTCATCTCCCCCACTTCCCTGAAGGAGTGATGGCAGATTTAAAAGCAAATAAAAGTTTAAATAAGACCCAGACTCATATCATATAATACCTAAAATGTCTAGGTTTCAAACAAAAGCCACTCATCATACCAAGAACCAGGAAAACCACAATTTGAATGGAAAAAAAAAAAAAGGAGTCACACGACTCCAACAGAAAGAAAGGGAGAGAAAGAGAGGGCGTAGAGAGAGAGACAAAGAAATGTTAAGTATAGACGTATACCAAATATGCTATTGACTCCATAACAAGACAAGGATGCATAATCTTGTCACTTTTATCCAACACAGTACTGGAAGTTCCAAACACAGCACTTTGACAAAATAATAATAATAAATAAAAATAAAAATAATAATAATAATAAATAAAATAAAATAAAAATAAAAGGTATCCAACTTAAAAGAGAAGGTCTAACAATGTCTTTATTTGCAGATGGCATGATCTCATATACATAAAGCCCTATAGACTCTACCAAAAGAACCTTAGAAATAATTAACAAATTAAATAAATTTGAAGGATACAAAATCAATGTGCAAAGATCAGTGTTATTTTATACACTAAGAACAAACTGTCAGAAAGAAATTTAGAAAACAATACCATTACAATACTATCCAAATGAATAATACTTAGGAATAAACTTAGGAATAAACTTAACCAGGTAAGTGAAGGATTTGTACACTGAAAATTCTAAGATACTGATGAAAGAGATGGAAGAAGACATAAATATATGCAAAAATTGTTCCATGCTCATGCACTGGAAGAATTAATATTGTTAAAATGACCATAATACTCAAAGTGATCTATAGTTCAATGCAATACCTATCAACATACCAATGGCATTTTTTATAGGAAAAAAAATCCTAAAATTTGAATGGAACCACAAAAGATCCCGAAATAGCTAATGCAATCTTGGGAAAGGAGAACAAAACTGGAGGCATCACGTGTCCTGATTTTATATTAGAAAGTTATAGCAATCAGAACAGTATGGCATGGGCATAAAACAGCATGGGCATAAAACAGATACATACATTAATGGAACAGAATTAAAAGCCCATAAATAAACCCATGCATATGTGGGCAACTGATTTTCAGCAAAGGAACCAAGTATATACAATGAGAAAAGGATAGTCTCTTCAATAAATGGTGTTGGGAAAACTGAATAGCCACATGTAAAAGAATGAAACTGGATCCCTTTCTTACATCATTATAGAAAAATCAATCAAATGGATTAAAGACTTGAACATAAGACCTGAAACTATAACACTCCTAGAAGAAAACACAGTGGATAAGCTCCTACACATTGGTCTGGAAATGATTTTTGTTGATATGACAACTTAAGTGAAAGCAACAAAAGCAGAAATAAACAAATGGGACCACGACAAACAAAAAAAAATTCTGCACACCAAAGGAAATCATCAATAAAATGAAGAGGGAAACTACAGATTGAGAGAAAGTATTTGCAAACCACATATCTGATAAGGCATTATTATCCAAAATATACAAGCAACTCTGACAACTCAATAGCAACACAAGCAAACAAAAACAAAACAAAACAAAATCTTCAAAGACAAATAACCCATGTAGAAAAATGGGCAAAGAGCAATTCGAATACTCTGTTCAGTTTATTCTAGTTCCTTTTCTAGTTCCTTCAGTATCCCTAATATCTGATCTGTCTCTTTCTCTCCAGCTAAGCAAGGTTTTTAGGCTCTGGGTTTTCCCTGCACAGCAGTTCTAGAATTGCTCTATGCAGAAAGCCTTATGATACTGGGGTTTACTTCCATTGGTTTCCTTTTCTAAAGGCTAACAATCTTGTGCAGCCTGTTATCCAATGTAGGAAAGTAATTATTTCCTATTTTTCTTTCTACATATTTGCAGCAGGAGGGTAATTCCTTCTTTTTTTTTTTTTGATATGGCTAAGTTTAATTTCCTCATGATTTACTAATTCATGGCAGAAGGAGCTGACCTCTGATCCTTTTCCATTATTTTTTTTTAAAGATTTTATTTATTTATTCGACAGAGATAGAGACAGCCAGCGAGAGAGGGAACACAAGCAGGGGGAGTGGGAGAGGAAGAAGCAGGCTCATAGCAGAGGAGCCCGATGTGGGGCTCGATCCCATAACGCTGGGATCACGCCCTGAGCCGAAGGCAGACGCCTAACTGCTGTGCCACCCAGGCGCCCCTGATCCTTTTCTATTTCAACTACATTATCAAAATTATTATAATAAATTTTAATTAAATGTTTTTAAAAAGTGAGTGAAGACTTGAATTTTTCTAAAGAAGATAGTTAAATGGGCAACAGGTATATGAAAAGGTTCTCTGTTAGAATTTCTATTACCAAAAAGATAAAACTGGTGCCTGGGTGGTGCAATTAAGCAACTGACTCTAGGTTTCAGCTCAGGTCATGATCTCAGGGTCTTGGACTGAGCCCTGCATCAGGCTTCCTGCTCAGTGCAGAGTCTGCTTGAGATTCCCTCTCCCCCTCTCTCTCTGCTGTTCCTGCTCGTGCTCTCACTCCCTTTCTCTCAAATAAATAAATCTTAAAAAAAAAAAAAAAAAAAAAAAAACCCTGGACATTGTTGTTGAAAATGTAAACTGGTATAGCTACTATGGAAAACAGTATGGAGTTTCCTCAAGAAATTAAAAATATAACTTCGTTATGATCTCAAAGAGAAATCTGTTCTCTCATGTTTATTGTAGCAATATTAATAATAATCAAGGTATAGAAACAACATATGTATCTATCAAGGAATAAATGGATAAAGAAAATGTGATATATATATATTTAATATATACATATATATTATATACATTATTCCTATTTATTCCTTATATATATGTATATACACAATGGAATACTGTTCAGCCTTAAAGAAGAAGGAAATCCTGTCATTTTTGACACCATGGGTGAAACTGGAGTGCACTGACTAAATGAAATAAGCCAGACAGAGAAAGACAAATACTGCATGGTATCACTTGTATGTGAAACCAAAATAAATAAATAAATAAATAAATAAATAAATAAATAAATAAAAGGGTTGAACTCATAGAAATGGAGAGTAGAAAAGTGGTTGTCAGGGAATGAAGAATGAGGGAAATAGGAGTTTGGTAAAAGAGTACAAACTTTCAGTTATAAGATGATTAACGTCTGAGGATAATGCATAACATGGTGACTAGTTGATAACACAACATCGTGTAACTAAAATTTGATAAGAAAGTAGAACTTATATATCCTCACAAAAAAATAAAATAAAATAAAATAAAAGGGAAAATATATGAGGCGATGTATCTGCTAATTAATACTTCAATGGGAGGAATACTTTCCTAATGTACACATACATCAGATCGTTACATTGTGCACTTTAAATATCTTATAAATTTATTTGTCAGTTACTCCTCAATAAAGCTTCAACTATACTTGACTCCTCTTATTACAAATTACTTTTGTATCTGATGTTGCTATGCAATTTATTTATTCATTTATAGGATCAAAATAACCACAGTCAGCTTGGAATCAATAAAGTTATTTCTCTCTGACTGCTCTTTATTTTTGTGACAAACATTTCTAGTGTACTTTCATGCATTGTTTTTCAACACTAAAATACTTTTACACTTCTTGTTTTTTTAAAAAATGCTTCTTAAACTGTTTTGTGTTACTATCAGTTCATGCTAATATATACAGCCTATGAAGGAAAAGCAAAATGATAAATGATAATTTTGCAACTGCTAAAAGGATACTTGTAGCAAAAAGAAATTTTTACAACTTACAATTATCCTCAGTAAAATTACAAATACATACTATTTATATTTTAACTTAATGCTTGAGGTTTTATTCTGTTAAAAAAACACTATCATCTTATGTTAATTATATTGAGAATTAATGGACTCATAAAAATTTTTACCTGCTAGGAAAAATTTGGAACTGATTGAGCAGATAGAATGAGAGTTATGATAAGTTTTACAAAGGCAATAAAATCACAAAATTATTCACTTATGTAACTTCATGGTTAAGAAGAAAAATAAGTAGGCAAATAAGAGAAGTAGAAAATGAAAAAGAAGAAGAAAACAAATTAATTTCAGTCTATAAACAAATGAAGTATGCATTTAAATGTAGTAAAATATGTCATCCGAAAACGTTGTCAGTGTGTCTACTGGGTTTTAAACTTAAATCTGTTCACTTTAACTGCAATGCAGAATATCACTAAATTTCTCCAATTACATGAGTTTCACCTCCCAGTGCAATTCTGAAACAGATCTGAATTTTAGCTTTAAGCAATCTGCCTGCTTGTTTGATTGTACTTTTCATTATACTGTTCCCAGCCAAGACTTTTCTTTTAAGTTGCAAAACATTCTGGTGGTTTTCCTTCACAATTTACATGATTGGTTTTGAAGTATTACTTCAAGAATGATAGTTTCATGTAGTTGTTGCTAGGAATTTTCTTGCACAAGAGTTGTCAATTTTTTGCCTGATTTGCATTTCTACAATAACAATTAAAAAAACATATCTGCAGCCTTTACTTACATCTTTTATGTTGAATGACACTGCTACAGACTACTGCACTGACTATAGGTGGGGTAATATTATATATTGTTCACTATCAGGTTCATTGTGGGATATCATCATTAAATCAGTCATAGTCTTCATGCTTTCATATGCTACTGAATCAAACTCTCCTGCACCTTTCACTATTTTCCATCTATCACCTCAAACTTCATATTTTTTAACAAGCTATGTTCCTCATTAATAAGCATACTGACATTACAAAAACTTGATATGATGTAGTGAGGACATAAAATCATTTTAAGTAGTATTCTTGCCCAAAATGCAAAACCTCATTCTAATTAGTAGAAAATACCGGACAACTCCTAGTTGAGAGGCATTTTACAAAATAACTGACCAGTACTCTTCAAAAGCATCAGTCAAGGTAAGGAAAGACAAGGAAAGACTAAGGAACTGTTACATACTGGAAGAGACTAAGGATAACTAATTAAATGAAATGTGAGATTCTGGATAGAATCCTAGAGGAGAAAAAGGATTAATGGAAAACTTGTGAAATCTGAAAAGGTCGACAGTTTAGTTCATAATATTGTAGCAATGTTAATTTTCTTTTCTTGATAACTGTATTATGGTCATGTAAGTTGTTAATATTAAGGGAAACATCTTGAGAAATATAACAAAACTCTTCATATTATTGCTGCAATTTTCCTGTTAGTTTATAATCAGCCCCAAGTTTTTTTTAATTAAAAATGATATATGTATTTAATGTAATAATGTATGTAATGTAATAATGTAATATATCTTAAAGTATTAAGCAATGAATGATATGAAATCACACAAACCAGAATTTTCGTTTTTAAAAATTCTTAGGGGAATTTAATATTGTGAGATAAGAAAGGAAAGCACATCTACAATTTCTAAAATGACAAAGAGAAAATAAACAAATTACAGCAAGAAGCTAAACTCCTCCCTGGGTGTCACTGGGTGTGTATCCAGATGCCAGCTTCTTTTGCTCTACTGGACTAGTGTTACTTATGCAGCCTTGTGACAGCTATTTATTTTGTTCTAACAGCCAGTCCTGTTCACTCTAACACCTGGTGTGTGGTATCTCAACTGGACAAAGGCAAAGGATATGAATTCCTTTAAAACTGACAATGGCTACAATTTATTAAACATCATTCCTGAGAAAGTTATATAGCAACAATCTCAGTATGAATGGAGTTTCCATAACCTCCCCAAACCCAAGGAAGTGGCCAACTGCCATTGACAGTAACTGGGAGGATGGGAATAGGGGCACACAGTGATGAGGATCTCATACGTCCTTCGAGAGGATCCTCTGTCAGTCTCACATGGATTTTTATTCCTCTCCAGAAAAGTTCTGGAGACTTGGGCTTTGGGCATGTCTGCCCAGTAGTGCCAGTCAGCAGTACCAGCTCCAGTTTGCGTTTATTCTACCTGCCAGATTGGGTGAAGAAACATCCCATTTCTCAAAACTAGTTTCCACAGAAGGTCCAAATTTTAGACTAAAGTCTATTCATGTAGTTATTCAACCCTAATATTCAATATTCTTACAGTAACAGCTTGGCCAGCTCATCCCTCTCTCCTTCCCTAAATATTTCTTCTATAACAGGCAGAAAACAAATGTCCCTTGGTATTATTATGGTAAATCCTTTATCTATCCAAAGATGATGGGATATTTTATCAAATAAAATAAATCAAAGTATTTCAACTTCATTTGCCAATTGAATGATTTCTGTTTCTTCATCTTCTACCCAATCCCTACCACTTAAGGTGAAAAATATGACACCGATGGATTTGTTTTTCTAGAACATTAGCAATCTAGGATCAACTTAATTCAAAGTTTCCCAAATGCTGCTGTATTTAAAAAGGCCTGAAGAGTTTATAAAAACCCTAATCATCAGGTTGCATACCAACTAAATTAGAATGTCTGAGGGGGAGAACCAGGCATTAGTATTTCAAAGCACTGTTTCAAACAAAATACTGAAAATTTTCTGTTGCAAAACATTGAAAAATTCTGAATAAAATAAAACAAATATTCATTAAAGTATCTGGCTGAGCTAACAATAAATTAAGGCAAACCACATAAGAGGAGACTCACAAAGCCAATAATCATATAAAAATGCTCAAACTCATTAGTAATCGGGAAAATGCAAATTAAAACAATAATTACCTACAATTTCACACTCATTAAATTGGCAAAAATGAGAGGAAAAAAAGCAGTAACTGATGGTAAGGTGTGGGGCAAAGGGAACTCCCATACACTGCTAGCAAATTTGTAAATTGGCCCAGTCCCTCTGGAGAGCAATTTCACACTCTCTAGTGAAGTGGAAGATGCACATATAATATAACTCAGCAATTACATTTCACCGAGAGATGGCCACATGTGCCCAGAGAGATGTGTACAAGAATGTTCATTATAGCATTGTTTGTAAAATTGACAAATTGAAAACAATCTGAATCTCTAGTCAGGAGAATAAATCAAGAAGTTGTATTATTCACACAGCACATCGATATATAGTTATTAAAATGAAGGAACAAGAGCCTCTTGTAATAACATGGATAATTTATTTTTAAAATATTTTAAAAGTTCCAGATGATCATCAAGTATAATATCTTTGCTAACAATTTTAATTCATGCAAAATAAATTATATGCTCTTTGGCGATACCTCCATATAAGATAAAATATAACACTCTGCATGAGAATTTAAATGCCAAATGCAGAGTAAAGGTTACCTGTAAGTAGGGACACTGAAGATGATCTGGAAGGAATAAACTGGAGGCTTCAATTCTACTCTATTTCTTAGAATGCACAAGTGCGCATTATATTGTCAGATACCCAGTAGTGCCACCCAGTTGCACTTTCTATGGTTTCAGTTACCCAAAGTCAACCACCTACATAAGCAGACAGTCCTCTAACTTATGATCAGAGGTCAATGGTAGCCTAACGCTATGTCACAATGCCTACGGCATTCACCTTACTTCATCTCATCATGAAGGCCTTTTATCCTCTCATATCATCACAAGAAGGGTGAATACAGTACAATAAAATTATTTTTATAGAAAGAAAGAGGACCACATTCAAATAACGTTTATTATAGTACATTGTTATAACTGTTCTGTTTTATTATTAGTGCCTAATTTATAAATTAAACCTTTTTCATAGCTATGTATGCAAAGGAAAAAAATATATATATACAGGGTTCAATACTATCCATGGTGTCAGACGTCCACTGGGGATCCTGGAATACTTCCTGCAGATAAGGGAGCACTACTATATTTTTTCATGCCAGTAATAATTTACAAATACACTGCGTATTGTACACTCTAACTACTGAAAGTTTCATGCTTCAATTGTGAACATTTTTCAACTTGGAATCTCCTAGCGTAAGTCAACAGCCTAAGACAGTAATTTCTGAACTCTTTTAACATTATTTTCATCCTGTAGTTATAACTGCCTAAAAGAAAGTTTAAATGTACACATTTTGGATCAGGATTGCTGACAGTTAAATCCTTTGGCCAATAGTTCTTTTTCAAAATGAGTAAGTAAAGATTATTTTTTTTTAGACTGTTGCTATTTGCACTGCTCCAACTGCATCTAAAAGTGTGCAGATACTGTTTCTCTTACCACTTACCACTCTCAGACAAGAGATACCTGCCTGAGAATTAAAGAATTTCTAGTTCTACTCACTCATACAGTAGTCATACAGTTTCTGTCATACAGTTTCTGCCTGGAAAGTTGCTGACTGACACTCCAGGCCCACAGGGGTCCTAAGGATCTCTGCATTCTCAATTATCACAGTAGGCAATCCCCCCTTAAGTGCTGTAATCCTGGGTTTCAATTCCAGTTTACCTTATCAGTTAGACATCCCTTCTAATTGTTCTCTGTTATGTTTCTATTGATTCATTCATCCCTATAGTTCTAGCAAAAGTTGATAAAATTAACCATAGGACTATAAATGGGCCCTCTTTGTACACTAATCCCTTTGCAGTATAGGCACCACTTGGCATATCCTACTGGGGAAAAGAAAATCCTCCTCAATTTTTCAACTCCCAATACATTTAAAGTAGTGTACCATGGATCATCTGAGAAAAAAAAAAAAAAAACCTCTGGTAACGTAACATTAATAATCTTGCTTCTCTTTGACATTCTAATGTCACCATAAAAATCATCTATGCTGTTAGGTAGGCCAGTGTCCTATCTGCCATTAAATGGGCAGTTCCAATGATAATGGTGTTTGAGAAATGATACTAAATGGCACAGTAAAAAGCATTCAGTGCCCTCTTATATTGCTACATAGAAAAGGCCACAAAGAACAAGAGACATAAAAGCAATCCTAATTGAGTACTCATATTTTCCTATCATTCAGATTCTTGCAAACTGCTACTAACGATACTATGTTACAGAGTAAGAATCTCATCTTTGTTGATGAAGCAAACAAACCATCTTTGTCATGCTCCTAAAGTTTCTAACCTATTAAGTCCCAATTACTCTATAAAGTCTTCTAATACACCTACCTGATGACCAAGTGAAGGTGAGAATTCCAGCATATTCATCAATATTTACTAACAGAAATAGTAAAACAAATTTTAGTTTTAGTTTTGCAGGTTAATTTCCTAGTTGAATTCTTTTCCTAGAGGCACCATATTTTAGGATTACTTTAATTACCATAATTTTCAGATACTAATTTTACATAAAATTATTCTCTGGGATTTTTCAAAAATAAAAAAAAACCTTGGAGCACCTGGGTGGCTCAGTCTGTTAAACATATAACTCTTGATTTCAGCTCAGGACATGCTCTCAGGATGTGAGATTGAGCCCCACATCAGGCTCCGTCCTGGGCATGGAGCCTGGTTAAGATTCTCTCTCTCCTTCTCCCTCTTCCCCTCCTTACTCTGTTTGCTCTCGCTCTCTCTCTCAAATAAATAAATAAGCAAACAAACAAAATGGACATATGGCCACTATTGGTTAGAATTCCTGTTACCCAAAAAAACCAACAAAAACAAAAACAAAAAACCACTCTAGCAGAAAGGAGTTGTTAAAATTAGAGATATTTCACAGAACTTTTCATTCCAAGAAAACAAATTCTAGACTGAGATTCTAGAAATGACTTTTTGCTCCATAACAAAACTGGCTAGTTAAAAGAGTTACTAACTCTGTCATGAACGGAAAACTACAAATCAGGAAGCCATTCCAGTCCTACAATTTCAGATCTTGTAAATATTGGCATCAGCACAAGATATACACTGTTACCTACCTCTCTTGCCATAAACTAATCAAAATTTCCCTTGAATGCATATAAATAGTGGAATCTAAATTTCATATATAAGCCTTAGTATGGGAAAAGGATTTTTTTTTTCTTTTTAGCATAAAGAAGTGCTTTGGGTGAGATTGGAAAGGCAAGTAAAATGTGAACGAGTGAAATGTAGAGTGACCAAGAGATGTAGGCAATTACAGACTTCCCATATCAGACAGTCATCAAAATAGATGTCCACTACAATCCCCATTCTTGACTAACAGTATCAAAACAATAATAACAATACCCCTAAACATAATATAACTGCCTACATAGAAGCAAAAATACGTTCATCTGTCCCCAAAAGGCAAGATTTCCAGTTTAATCAATTACTGAATATAGGTCCAAGTTTAAAATTTCTAATTAATGGCCTTTCCTCTCTAATTTATTCACAGATCTATCTCAATAATCTGTAAACTGAATGTTTGTTAATAAAATTAATTTTAACCAGTATATACTATAAATAAAAGTGGAAGAGTATGTTGGGAAAAAATAATATAACTAATCCATGGGTTATTTCTATGGCTTTCATTTCTTCGAGAGTTCACAAGGCCAAAATTATTATTTATACTAACTTTTCTTGATTTCTGGTTTTATGTGCTCTGCTTTCAGTTAGCTTCTCAATCGACAGGGCTATTTAATTGTTGTGGGGTTTTTTTGCATTTTTTTATTATTACTATGCTCAGTTAGCCAACATATAGTACACCATTAGTTTCTGATATAGTGTTCAATGATGCATTAGTTGTGTATAATCCCAGTGCTCATCACATCACACGCCCTCCTTAATACCCATCACCTGGTCCCCATCCCTTCTGTAATCCTCAGTTTGTTTCCCAGAGTCCAGAGTCTCTCATGGTTTGTCTCTGTCTCTGATTTCTTCCCAGCTTTCCCTCCCTTCCCCTGTGGTCCTCCACACTATTCCTTATGTTCCACATATGAATGAAACCATATGATAATTGTATTTCTCTGCTTGACTTACATCACTTAGCACAATCCCCTCCAGTTCTATCCATGTCGATGCAAATGGTAGGTATTTAATTGGTTTGACATCTAAACTTTCCTGAAGATTAGAAACCTCTGTTAATATTACTATGTTGTAAAGCTGTTACCAAGCATTAACTTTAGCCACTGGACATGGAATTTCCTGGAGGTGCCTTATATCTTTCACACTTAATCTTGTAATAGTATTGCTGTTTGTTAATCAGGAGCAATCAGTCTAGACAACATGATAAACCTCTTTTCCTGTTTTCCTCAATAACATTCACTGAGATATATAAATGAATGAGGATTCAGTAAAGATACAAATGGTTACAGAATGGTAGACAAAAAAGGAAAATCTACCGCTATAATAAATCTATATTCCAGTACAGGCCAATCAGGCTCCTTCCATGGTGGAAGATATTAAATGTAATCAACCTGCCACTGGTAGGCAGGCTGATCCCTCCAAGGCAGGGTACCTTGTGAAAAGCTCTGGATTACTGATAGCTAGCTCCTCCTTGTGAATATCAAATTGTAATGAGAGCCAATTCAGCCAATTCAGCCTTGATGAAGGAAAAAAAATCATATTAATGATCCCATGTATTGCTTCCATTCTTGCTATGTCTGATTTGTTCATTAGCCCATTTAGCAAGCAGCACAGTAGTTGGAGAAACAGTATCTTTTGTCATTTGTCAAATTATTAGAGAGGTTTTTTTCTGTTCCCCCCACTCTGCCCCACCATAGCTATCATTTGGTGAGCATTTACTTGGAAAAATGTATATTCTCTCTATCAGTCCATAATGAAAAGTTCTTTAGCCATATACCTTTTTCCTAAACCTCCTTGTCATCAATACTGCAGCCTCAATTTTTCCAAGTTTTCAGATATCTGGGCAATTTATTAGCCACTATCCATTAGTGTAGACCTTTAACTCTGGCAGATATCTTCAATCAGGCAAAGTAGATCATGAGTATCCCTCTTGATCTGTAGCAATGACAGGAGGATTTTTCTTCCCCAGTATCTTTCAGAGCAGGGCTGTAATGCTCTATGGGTCCAGTTCACATAGATACAGATACACAGAGAGAGAGAGAGATCATATAAAAAGAAAAACTATTTATAAATTAGTCAGTGGATGATGGAGAACTTCCTATGAAATAGGGTGAAAAAGAAATGGAAGATGACAAGAATAGACCCACTGAGAGGTGACTACATTACTCATTTGCGGTTTCAGTGGCAGCATGAACCTAATTCTATATGTAGAACTTCTGGGCACACCCATCCAATGATTTAATAATAAATCAGACATGAACCAGTTAACACTGGGTAGCACAGATTCCATAATTACCTTTTTTCTCTATGGAATCCCAACCCTAGCATTTATGAGGTCCACATAAAAGTAAAAATAGAAACTCATATTCATATTATACCTTTTCAAATTAAAAAAAAAAAAAAGTCATCATTTCAAAGAGATGTAGGAGTACTTTATCTATAGGAACAGCCAAAATACAGAAAAGTTGGTGAAAGTGAGGGTAAGGAATATTTTTAAAGTTTCAGATACAGGACAAATTGGTAATCAAAAATATGCAAATCAGTGCCAAGATAGGAGGATATTTCTCAATATAAAGGTTTTTATAATTTCTAATTTTTAATCATATGAATGTATTATCTATTAAAATATAAAATAAAAAATGAGCAAAACTGAAATAAAAAGTAAAGAAGAAAAGAAGGGAGAAAAAAGGCAGGCAGAAATAAATAAGATCTGCAATACAATTCATTCTAATGACAGGTCAAATGTATTGTTGTTTATGTGGTTTATTATTAAGCTGTTTTCAGAACTGTCCTGCCTGTAAAAAAGCTTGAATAGATTATCTAATCATTTATTTTAGTTTACAAAGACATTACTTTTGGTAGTGTTATCACAATTCACTGTAGTATTGTCAGAAAATATATGTTTGAATAAAATGGAACTTAAAAATTTAGGAAAAAAAAAGATGAACTACTGATTTCCAAACACTGTGTAGTTGAGAAGGGACATATGGGTGTTTGAGCTTTTTCTCTGTATATCAAACACTGAATATAGGGATGAATAGGTGGATTAACTACTGCCAATTTCTTAAAGAAGAGTAGTCATTGAGTTATGTGGTTCAAGTGGCTGACTACTAACAGCATGGGGCATTTGAGCTTCATCCTTCTCAACTTCCTCATATGTCTTCTATGCTCTAATTAAATAGAGTTTCTTGCAGTTTACCAAAGGCATACTCTCTCCAACTTTCAACTCTTTGAATATGCCATTGTGCCTCTTTAAAACTGAATACTGAACTCTATATACCACAAACAGAAGACACAGGACTGGACACCCATTTCATCATGATCTGTTTAACTATTAAACTGCTAGTATATGTTTAACCAAATGCTAAATAGTGTATGTGTACGAGTCAGGATTCTTCAGTGAAACAGAACCAACAGGATACGTGTGTGTGCATGCGTGCGCATACACGTGTATATGCATGTGTGTATATATACATGTATGAAGAGAGACAGAGAGAAAAAGAGAAAGACAGAGAGAGATTGACTGATCATGAGGAATGGGATTACACAATTATGGAGACTAGCAAATCCCAAGATCTGCAGGGTGAGTTGGCAAGCTGAAGACCCAGGGGAGACAATGGTGTAGTTACAGTCTAAAGGCTGGCACCCCCAGAAGAGCTGATATTTCAGTGTAAGACTAAAGGCTGGAGAGAAGCTGATATTCTACTCAGGCCATCAGGCAGGAAGACTTCTCTCTTACTGGGAGAAGATTAGTCTTTTTGTTCTAGTCAAGCCTTCTACTAATTAGATGAAGCCCAGAACATTAAAGATGAAAATCTACTTTACTCAGTTTTGGCAATTTAAATGTTAAACTCTTCCAAAAACACCTTCACAGAGGGGTGCCTGGGTAGCACAGTCGTTAAGCGGCTGCCTTCAACTCAGGGCGTGATCCCGGCATTACGGGATCAAGCCCCACATCAGGCTCCTCTGCTAGGAGCCTGCTTCTTCCTCTCCCACTCCCCCTGCTTGTGTTCCCTCTCTCGCTGTCTGTCTCTCTGTCAAATAAATAAATAAAATCTTAAAAAAACAAACAAACAAAAGAAAACACCTTCACAGAAATACCTAGAATAATGTTGGACCAAATACCTGAGAACCCTATGGCCCAGTAAGGTTGACATATAAAATTAATCACTACGGCATGCTTAGGTAGCAAGTGAATTCTGTGTGAAGTTCTTTCGTGCCCTTTATGAACATTTTGATTAAATGCACATGGGATAAAGTAATTACCCAACAGAAGGACCAAATGAATGAACAAATGAATTAATAAACAAATTGAGATTATACACCAAATAGGAAGCATGCAATCTTATTTATTTATTTATTTAGAGAATAAGAGAGTTGGTGGTGGGGCGGCAGAAGCAAAGAGGAAGGGAGAGAGAAAATCTTAAGCAGGCTCCACGCCCAGTGTAGAACCTGACATGGGGCTCGATCTCACAACCCTGAGATCATGACCTAAGCTGAAATCAAGAGTCAGACACTTAACCAACTGAGCCACCCAGGTGCCCCTGGAGCATACAATTCTAAATTCAACTGCTGGATCTGTCACAACTTACTATTTAACTTAACATGTCCCTTCACAGTAACTCAGACTCTTCATATTAAAAACTATATAAGGGAATCTAATGTATATAGATATAATAATTTGAGAAGAATAGAGGATATAAACTAAGTTTATACCTTTTTAATATTTTATTACTAACAGAAAGTGGGTTCACCAGGATTAAGATTTATAATTTTAGGGACAAAGTCTCCTGCCATGTTATAAAGGAAAAAATAGCTCTTCTTAAGTTTTACCAATAGCCCATGACCATAGTATAATCATAGACTGTGTCTTCACATAACATCATTCTTGATATTGTTAATTTGTATTATTGATTTCTACTGAAGTAATCTATTTTAAACACATCTTAAAAATACTCCTGATTCAATGCAATGTACCTTCTCTGCTAAAAACAACTTTCTACCTGAACAGAGTGACTCAGAAAATGGTAGTGCAAAGGATGAAGATCATTTGAGGAAATATTTATAATTAATAATCATACATACTATTACCCAATTAAAAGAATCCCTTAAAAACCATTCATTATGACTCATAGTTTCCTTTTCATAGGTTCAGCAGATCTTTATATCTCTAGAATATATTTATGTTGCAATACATAAAATACATTGAATTGAAAGCTAATTAAAGTAAATGAACTGATATTATAAAAAATGGCTGCTTTTATTGAACATGAGTGTCTTCATATTCAATACCACCATCATTCACTTCCTTTGTCATAGGTGCAAGGTTCACAGTTATGTTATCTTTGGTACTGTTTGTTTTGTTGTTTTTTGTTGTAAGAATTAGCTGTGTCATTAAAAGTTTATGTAACTGATTAGAAGCAATATTTATGTAATTTTTCTGCTAATGTAACTGATACATTGGTGACTGAGCATAAAAAAGCCAACATATCAAGAAAGTAATATAGCAAATCCATCAATACTGAAACACAGACCATGGTTTGATAAGATTTTGACTGTCATCTAGGATAATTCATTTACATTAGTTAAGTAAGTGAAATTTGCAGTAAACAATTTTCTCCCATAAATGGAAAGATTATGTGCAGTGTTAACCTAATCTCTTTCATATACAGGATGACTCTTTTTTTTTCTTTTGTTAAGAGTGCATTAATCATTGAAGATAAGGCTTGTGCTAGAATCTAATTAGTAACTAGTTAATGCTTATTATGTATTTTATTCAGAGTTATACTGCTTAATTTTCTACCTTGATCCTACCATGTGTGCATCTCATTGTAAAAAGGTAAACAAGGCAAATTAGGTAAAAATAGAAGCTGGCAGCAAAAGTTAGCTATTAATATCAATGTTCAGCTAATAAAATATCACAAATCTATACTTTTTATGTGTATCGTATAAGTGTGCCTCACTAAATGGAAATAATTCTTTTCAACAGAAAGAGGTTAAGGATAATAATTTGAATTGTATAAGGAATCTTTTTTGTAGTGTAATTCCAATCCATTGATTGCAGATGTAAAGACACTGTTACCTGTGCCAGTTAATATGAATCTCTTAGGAATTCAATGTTTCAGGCTGGTTAAGAATCAATTCTGCACTGTTTTCACCATAGAATTTCTTATGCGTTAATCATTTTCATGGGCCAATTTTCCGTTTTGTATTAGTTGTATGTTTTGTGAGCAGAATCCATACTTATTTCTGCATTATTTTACATCTAGCATACATTTAAAAAAAGGTAACAAGAGCAAATCATGTATGCCATGAATTCTTCAGGGGACTTAAACATGATAATCACCATAATTTAGGAGTCTTAGTTGCTTCCTCATCCTGGGATGAGTTATATTTATTATAAACTTAACTCGTAAAAGATAGCAGAAGGTAAAAGTTCCATTTTATAGCCTTTCATTCTACTTTGAGACTGACAGGCACTACATTTCAAAACTCATGGATCCATCATCAGGTTTCATAGCAGCATTATCTGTAATTCTGGAGAGTCATGAAATGTACTGTTTCTTATTCCCTAAGACCCCAAGTCTCATTCTTCCTATTTTTGCACTTTCTGAGTAAAGGTACCAGTACACTACAGTTGATCTCTTCTCTCCTTTATATGCATGAAAGACTCAGAAAAAAAACAGAATATCATGAAATAATTATACCTTGTTTTAAATTTATGATTATTTTAATATCCATGTTTGTAATGCATTCTCTATTACAAAATATAGTTTTACAGACATTATTTAATTTGTTCTCACAACTCTCATTAAATGACAACAGGTATTGCTAATTCAATTTTAATAGAACATGAGGCTCACAGGGCAAAACTAATGAATTTATCCTAAGTTGACTTGCTTATAAATAGTGTATGAGTCAAAATTTCAACCCAATTCTCCCAAGTTTTCAATCTAGTTCTCTTCCTTTTGTAAAATACAGACTTCCATTTCACCTATTTTTTTTCAACTTTCATTTTTTGTATTTGTTTTAAGTGGTAGTCATGAAATAATTTTCTCAAATCATCACAGGTTTTAAGGTAGCACTCAATTGTTTCATCATTTGAAATTAAGCGATGTTTAAAATTTGGCTCAGTAGCCAACGGGTAAGTTATTCATTTGAGTAAAAGCTTTTTATGCATATGTTCATAGAGTGAACTAACGTATGCTTACCCAGTTAGGCATATATAGAAAACCTACTGCTGCTGGGTGCTCTGAATATTTACCAAAAACAAAACAAAAACAAATGACCAAATATCAGTCCTTCTTATATTCAAAATCCTGACTAGAGGGATAACTAAGAAAACAAAGGTAAAAATACATACATGCATATATACATACATACCTTATAACTACATGACTACATAACTTTTATTACTTACATAACTAAAAACTGAGCTTTTTAAAAATAATGCATATAAATACATTGTCATTTAATATTTTCTTAAAAGTCAGTTAGTAAAATGAGAGTTATGACTAGATACACTAGTGTGTATAACTGAGGTTATTTGAGGATTTGTCTAATAAATGAATATCATTATCTAAATTAATATCTCATCCATATTGGCTTCTAAACATATGGGTTACAGGAAATCTTAAACCCTTACTTTTCATAATTCTTTCCATTAACTTTCACTTTGATAGATCCTTCATTGCTCTGTAATACTAGATTTTCAAGAGCTGAGTGTCTTTTAGGTGTTAGGAACATTGCATACATCACAAAGACACTTTCTGTTTTTCATACGTAGAAACTGAGGCTTACAAAACAAAGCAACTTACCAAAGGTTACGTATGTAGGAAGTAAAGGAACACATCTGAGTGTAAAACTCTTGGACTCACTGGGTCTTACAGTGCCATATCTAAAGTTATTTACTTACTCTCCAGGTCCTTACTGTCCGAACGGCCCTCGGCAAATTTCTACAGTTGGAAAAGTAAAAATGGTACAGAAGTACCTCTCCTTTCTGATTTTTTTCTCTGATCCCAAAAGAGGTTAAAATTTAAAGGGAAGATTAATTATAAGATGCTTTGCAAGTGCAAAGCTGAAATTATGAGACATTAATATGGAGATTTAAGCAACAACTCTACCCTCTGCCTCAACTACAAGTCTTTATCCCAGGGAAATTCTGCATTATCAATATTTCTTTAAGTCTTCTAGAATATTTATAGAAAATCGTTCATGCTATGTAATGTTCCAGAATACTAAAGTGTAGCTACTGTGATATTTTGCATATAACTTAGGAACCCTTTAGGAAATTCTTAAGTTTGTCCACAACACAGAGAAAAAATATTAATCACTTCATTTACGCCCAGGAAAAGGCCCAGAGAAGTTAATGCTCAAAATCAGGGTTATCACTGACAAAACCAGAATCCATTACTGGTGGGTTTGATTAAAATTAAGCAGAAGTCTTAACCACTTTGTTTCATTGCCAACAATCTTAATTATAGAATGTCAAGTTTGTTGAGGTATTATTTGCATTTGAAATTTTCATTTTCAATAAAATTACTTGCTGGCACAAATGTACTTTCTAAAACTATATGTAGAGATGCTATAAAGTCTTACAGCATTGATAACAAAAGTTTGTCCACTTCTTAAAGTTTATTTTAGGTTTATAAACAAGTAAGCCATTTCAGGATTGCTCTTGGGAAATGATTAATCCTAACAGATCATTTAAAAATTGCAATAAAATGTATGTGAGTAAAAGAACAATAAACAAGAACAAGAAAGTATTTAAATTCTTAGCAGAAACAAGTTAAGAGAATTAAAAACAAGTTTTAAGAGTGCTTCCTGTTTGTCAAGTTGATGATGGCATTCCCAATTCCATAAAAGAGACTAGAGATTTGAGAATATAGCCTTATCTTTTACTGCATGTCAAAGGAATTTTAGGTAAACTTAGCCACAAAGAATTACAATGTCAAAGCAGGTAGAAGAAAAGTAAATCTTTTAGACACAAAACGTCACTTACATACTATACTCAGTGTTCGAATCACCTTGCCTAGAAGTTGTGATCAGACCATCACTTATTTATTTACAATGTTGAGATTCTGGTCTTCTCAAACTTATGTCAGTCACTTCAGTCAAAGGTTTTGCCATGCCATGTCATTTAACCAAAATGCCTTCTTTCATCTACTTACCAACCAACCACCACATTCTTGAAAACCACTTTTATTTTTTCCTTCTTTGTATTATGTTTCAAAACTTGCCTCTTACAAATGTCAATGTATGTCTTCCTTTACTTGGACTATATAATCCCACCAAAAGCTCAATTTATGCAGCATCTTTTCATTTGTTTTGGTTTTAATATATTTTAATAATGTGGCATATTGTACTTGTCTCTTTTCCAATCCACACATAAATTATGAGTTGTTTTTCATCATCCATGAATTATAAAAAAATAAAACTTCTAGATATAACTATATGCATATAAATTAAATTTTAAAGATATATGAAGATCTCTTTAATATACTTGCCTTATAAATGTGTGTATAAGAAACTTACATGTTAGAGTCTATTCAGAAGGTAAACAAATGACAAATTTAAATTACTTTTCAAAAATGCATACTTTTAATAAAGTATCAAATGTTATAGCTGTGAATACCAATAGTCATGCAGTTTATTTGGAGATCCAAATTAATTTCTCAGATCACTTTACTCATCTGCAAAATGAAAAATGATTTAATCCTCATGGATGTTGTTAAATTTAAATAATGCCAGTAAACTACTATTAAATTTACTCTGAAAGTGTTACCAATTTAAAAAACAAAAAACTGAGAACATCTGTAAGTGGGAAGAAAAAGAAAAAAACCCTGGTGGTGATGAAAATCAGGAAATGGGCCTTTCATTTTATGCATAGTGTCAACTGCTACTTTTGTGTCAACCTAATGTTGTTTCAAGTCACATTTCTTCCCTTTCTCTCATTACTTAAGCTCTCAGATACCTGGGCTTCTTACCTGAGAAGAAACAGTTTAAAACTGGTCAGAAGATTAAAGATTTAGAAAATAACAAGATTTTCAATATTAGAAAGAATTTTCAGGCTCAGAATATTGATAGAAATATATAGACAATAAGGGAAACTTGAAATTCTCAAATACTTGTATTTTGTTCATTTTGTTTGTCAATTTCCCTCTCCGGCTTCTTTTCTCTCTAGTGTAAAAAACTGAAACAGACAAACAACAACAAAAAAAGAAACTGAAAAAGTCTGTATGTGTGTGCATGTGCATAATGAATGTTTTTTTCTTAAAGGTTACAGTGTTCTTGATATGATTAAATCCTTAGGGCATTAAATGACCTTGTATGGAGAGCAAGAACTGGCTATATAAATGCATACTCACACAGTTAGCAAAAACATGCTCATTGTTTAAATATGCACACTTAATTGAATGAAATATGGACTTTATTTTTAAAATATTGCTAAATCTTGTAAGATCTGTTTGTGTGACTTGTTAATCAAATATTTCTAATGAACACAACAAAAATACAATGTCTGTTCTCCCCTCCTTACTGACATTACATTAACACAGGCAATGAAGGTACTTTTACATCTTGATATTTAAAATAAATGTGTACCATGCTATAAACTGTCTAGGAACATTCTTAATATTGGCTCAATTATCCAGTTTATAGGCTTAAGTCTTCGGTGAATATTAAGATTAATCACCACTTTTTTTTTTAAGATTTTGTTTATTTATTTGACAGAGAGACAGCCAGCGAGAAAGGGAACACAAGCAGGGGGAGTGGGAGAGGAAGAAGCAGGCTCCCAGCGGAGGAGCCTGATGTGGGGCTTGTCCCAGATCGCCGGGATCACGCCCTGAGCCGAAGGCAGACGCCCAACAACTGCGCCACCCAGGCACCCCTAATCACCACTTCTACATTACTTTAGAGAAAATGGCTGTGGGTAACATTTTTTAAAAGAAAAAAGAATTCCTGCAGCCTGAGAAACAGATTTTCTGTGTGCTTGGCGGTAACAGGATTTCTAGAGAGGTAAAAAGAATTGTCTTTGCCTACTTTGAATATCTTGTTTTACTCCAACATGTGGGTCTTCACTGTAAATTTTTTATAGGGTTTATTTACAATCATGAATTCATTTGCACATGATAATTTATACTGATACTATTTCTGGAAAAAAACTAATTGACCCAAACTAACACTAAAACTTGCAAAAGCACACTGTTATTTAGGGAGTAATCTGGTGCTATGCAAATTTTTAAGAACATTTGATGACTGATTTTTCTAATGAATATATATTATCAAAAATCATGGCAAATGATTTAGAATGGTTTTTCTTGGCTCTTAATGAGTCAATAATTGTTACAGATCCTTTTAAGTTATTGTTTATTCAAGGAATTGATGCTGAATTTGAAGTGACTGAAAAATTACCATCAGTGGTATCCCCTGAACAATCACAGAAAAGATTAGTTTCAAAGAAGTTCAAGAGAAAACAGTTCAGTACAACCTGAGGTGGAATCTGCTAAGATGTGTTACAATGGATGAAGATAAAAATATATGTGAAGGAGAAAAAGAGTTATTTGAACAAAATTACAAAGTTTTTGAGAATATATGGTTATTTATTATATTATTCACCAGCAGGAATTTTAATGATAATATTTAAATCTATTATGTGTTATTGAAGCAGTATTATAAAAAGTGAATTTCATTTTCTCTTAGAATTAAGCATTATCTGTTTTGTGGCATGCTATCATGCCTTACCATACAGAAATTCTATGGACTAGCAAAAAAAATCCCTAAACTCAAAAAATCACAATTTTTAGAAAAAAATTGGGGAAAAAATGGCTTTGCAAAATAGATTTTATTGCATACTTCATAATGTCTCTTAATTAGTCAACCTAAAGTTACAAGGCAAAACAATGCCTATATGCAGAACTTATACTGGGGAAAAGTCATTTCAACTGATTTCATTTGTACCCCAAGTCATGTCAAATCATTTTATATTAGCCCAACGCTGTCAAATATTAAAATAAGAAACACGGTCTCTATTGCCACATTAATTTGGAGGAGATATATTTTCTGAGTTCAAATGACAATACAGTTTTATTTTTAATCTTGATACCAGTACAAAGGAAATTTTCATATTTTAAAATCCATTTAGCAATGCAGTTGAAGAGCTTCCACCTATTCCTCATTTGGAAGTGATTCAATTGCAATGTATGATGTGATAAAAGGAAAATATAAGAGAAGTATCTAATGCAGTTTTATACGGTGCTTTAGGAGTGACGAATATGCTCAATTAAGATATATGCTAATGGCCTGACACAAGTATATGGCAGTGTTAATCTATGTGAAGACACTGTCAAAGGTGAAATACATAAAATTCCATTAGAGTCTGGTACTGATGCATAAATATTTACAACCATTTTTGATAAGTGAGAACAATAATTTTAAAAGCCCAATTAAGTGAAAAGCTTCTCCTCAGAATGATTTCCATTCCCATTATTAAAAGACCCATAGTACAAAACTATTGTACTCCACCATAATCATAATTTGAATTTTATTTAAAGTTTTTTTTTTTGGAAAATTATTTTCTATTTCACTTATATAGATACTTACAGAATTTCCCTATTTTTGACTCCTGGCCTCCAGAGATTATAGTATATACACTATCTTGCCCTTTATAAAACAGTTTTCTAACTCCTTTTCTGTATCAAACTTGTGATGATGGTTATATAACTATTTTTTAAGCTTACTAATTTTTACACATGAAGTTCATGGAATTTATTGTATGTAAATTGTATCTCAATAAAGTTCATTACAATTTTTGGAATGTTTTCCAAGTCAAGATGGATGTTTTATTTGTAGAAGTTTTTAGTTACAGATCAATTTATTTCACAGGCATACTTTCAGCATTAGAATTTTCTGTCATCTTGTGTCAAAACCCATAAAACTGTATAACACAAACCATGAACCTTAATGTAAGTGATGAACTTCAGTTAACAATATTGTATCAATATTATTTTATTAATTATAATAAATGTAGACACCAAAGGAAAAATGTTAATAATAGAGGAAACTATGGGGGTATGAAGAAAGGTTGACAGGTTTATGAGAATTTTCTGTAATATGTGCTCAATTTTTTATAATTCTAAAATTTTTCCAAAATAGATTATCTTAATTTAAAATAATATACATTTATTTTTTGAAGATTTTATTTATTTATTTGTCAGAGAGAGAGAGAGCGCAAGCTCACAGGCAGGGGTAGCAGCAGGCAGAGGGAGAAGCAGTCTCCCCATTAAGCAAGGAGCCTGATGTGGGACTCGATCCCAGGACCCTGGAGATCATGACCTGAGCCAAAGGCAGATGCCCAATTGACTGAGCCACCCAGGCGTCCTAATATATACATTTATTAATTAACTCATTTGTTAATCACGTTAAAAATATCTAATGATTTGTACTATCAGTAATAGGGAACAGGCGTTATAAATACCACCCTATTATTTTGGAGGTATATAGTCCTCCTTTAGGTTAATGGAAATTCCTGGTATATTATGAGGTTGTGTTATTTGGCAAATAAAAATTTAGAACTGTTGTATTTTTCTGATGAGTGATATTTTTATCATTATTTCCTCAAATATATTTTTTTTCTATCACTATCTCTCCTTTATGCCCTTTTGGGGACTACAAATACACACGTATTGGGCCACATGAAGTTATCCCACAGTTAAGAGACATCCATTTCCTTTTTTTTTTTTTTCCAGATCAATTTCTTTCCTGGTATTTAATTGTGGAAGTTTCTGTTGTATTTTCAAGTTTACTAACATTTTCTTTTGTGGTATCTTATCAGTCTTTAATTGGTTCCATTGTATTTTTATTTCAGATATTATTGTTTTCTTCTCTATAGGTTCAATTTAGGTCTTTTGTATATACTCCTTATCTCTAAAATTTTGAAAAGTATTGTTAGAATAGTTATTTTAATGTCATCTGCTAATTCCATCATTTGTGATGGTTTTTATTTATTAATGTTTCTCTTTATTATGGCCTCACATTCTTGCTTCTTTTGCATGCTTAGCAATCTTTTACTGGATCCCAGCCACTGTGAATTTTAATGTTTTGATGGTATATACTTTTTTCTACAAATATTCTTGAGATTTGTTTTATGATGAAATTAAGTTAAATGAAATCCATTTGGGGGCGCCTGGGTAGCGCAGTCGTTAAAGCATCTGCCTTCGGCTCAGGGCGTGATCCTCACGTTCCGGGATCGAGTCCCACATCGGGCTCCTCCGCTGGGAGCCTGCTTCTTCCTCTCCCACTCTCCCTGCTGTGTTCCCTCTCTCGCTGGCTGTCTGTACATAAATAAATAAAATCTTTAAAAAAAAAAATGAAATCCATTTGATCTTTTGAATATTAAGATTTGTTAGGTGTGACTGAGCAGCATTTAGCCTAGGGATAAATGTCTCATACTACTGAGGCAATACCTTACTGAGTACTTTTTTCAATGCCCCATGAATTACCCGATCTTCCAATCCAGGTGGTATAACATGCACTATTCCTAGCCCTGTGTGAATACCAGTTCCTGTCACCTCTACTCTTTGTGCATGTCATTTCCTTGGCTTCAGGGAGTTTCCTATCATGTATTCATTAATCAGTTCTCTTATGACTACTCAAGGAAACCTCCAGTAGGTCTTCTGGATTCTGTCTACGTGGTTTCTTGTCTCCATCATTTTGTCCTGTGAACTCTAGCTGATTCTGTTTCACTGGTCTCTCATCTCATCTCTGTCCCCTCAATTTAAGATGTGTACCAGGCTCCACTTGAACTCTCTTCTCTCTTTGCTATGACCTGAACACTTTCTCAGAGTAATAAATTGGTGCCATCTTAGGGCTTGCCTCCCTGATTTTCCATCTTTCAGTAATCACTACCTTTTACTGCCTGATTCCAATATCTTGAAAACCATTTCTTATTTTGTCTCACATGTTTTAGATAACAGGTTAAATCTGTTCTCCATCTTGGCCAGATTAAGAGGTATACCTAGTGATTATTAACTATCTGAAATAGTGTATGAAAATTCTAACTCTACTTACTTACCCCATTCAGAGCATCCTTCTAGCCTGTGTTACAACGAAGCTGAACAATTTTCAATTTCATAAAGAAGCCACCATCTTTTATTTTTCACTAATTTTGTTAATGCTGCCACACTTGTCTAGAAATTCCTTTGCCTTCCACCCTTTATTATTTAACTTTACCATCCTAAATTTATTAATTTTCCAAACTCAACCTCTCACCTTTGATATATATTCCCATCACTAACAACCTTTTCATCATTTGTGCCCTATTAGTAACCAATTAGGGTTACACTAGATAGTTCAAATGCTTATTAAATTTATTTTAATATATATAGCTTTATGTTTAATTTAATACTATTAATTAATATTAAGTTACTTTATATAAATTTAAGTTACTTTTATATGTATTTTATATTTAACTTAATATTACATAATTATATATTAATTTTGTAACAAACAATTTTTAATTTTTTTTCTGTCCTTCAGTGCATTCTTTAAGTAGAAGAAATTTTATATTCATAGCACATTATGACAGTGTGTTAAATAGTGTAGAAATGGCACCTTACTTGTGGTAGCTAACTTCCAAGATGGCTTCCAATTTTCTTCCCACTATTCACTTACTTGTTTAATTTCCATTAACTTTTGGCTGGACTTAGTAGCCAGTTTCTAAACAATAGAATGAATGAGGCAGAAGTGATAATGTGTGACCTGGAGACTAAGTCACAAAGAGTAGTTCGGTAATGCACTCTCTCTCAGATCATTTTCTCTGGTATAAGCTAGCGCATATTATGAGCTACTCGCTGGAGAAACCCATGTGGTGAACTGAAGCTTGTCTGTGGATTCTTCAGCCCAGTAAAGTTTTCAAATGACAAGAGCCTATCTGACATCCAGATTACAACCTCAGGAATGACCCTAAACCAGGGCTACCCAGTTAGGATACTCCCAGGTTCCTGACCCTAAGAAACTGCGAGATAATAAATGACTTTTTGGAGGCTCCTGGGTGGCTTAGTAGATTAAACATCTGCTTTTGGTTCAGGTCACCATCTCAGGGTCCTGGGGTCTGGCTACCTACTCAGCTGGGAGACTGTCCCTTCCCTATTCCCCTTCCCCCTGCTTGTGCTCCCTCCCTTGCTTTCTCTCAAATACATAAATAAAACTTTTTAAAAAATGACTTTTTGTTTGTTTTAAACAGCTAATTTATTAACAGGGATGATTTATTATGTAGAAATAAATAGCAAATACATTACTCCTATAAAGTACAACACATTCCCAATATATTAACTCATTTAATACTTTCAATAACTGTGGAAAATTATCACATCTATTTTTTTTTAGGAAGAATATGAATTTTATAGTAGAGTTTAAGTGATGCCCATTCTAGGATGCTTTCACTTTATTATAGTTGCCTCTCCTATTAGCTGTTAAAATAAATTATTACTTTAGAATACCTCAGGAAACTAAAGGATGTCACAGAATACGGGAGATTAACACCCCTTTAAAGTAATGGACTACAATCTTACAAATTGATAACTTACTACAGAAAATCCCAGAAGCTGCTTTTAAAATTCCAGAGTAATACAAAGAAACATAATTTTATGGAATATATATATTTAAAAAATGAGACTGCAGTACAACAATATGATTTACTATGGAATTAAAGACATATATAATAAGAGTAGTGTTTGCATACAAAATATACCTTATTTTCATAAATATATAAAAATAAGAAATTACATTTATCAACCTCTCTAAACTTTACAAATTTTAAACATTCATGTAAGTATGAGCTAGCTCAAATCAATCAAATTCTTTTTTAATCGGCTACTCACTTATAAATTGAAAGACTGTCATGTAAATATATATAAAAGAGTTATAAATCAGAGTGAAGCAGGACTTGTATGAATATGCAAATTGCATACAAACTTGAAACTCACAGTATTCTACTAATCCAATTACCAGGAACCTGATTGCCAATCTGATTCAAGTATGTGAGGATGGTTGCCTCATTAAAACTAATGGCTCCCTCTGGTTAAAAATAAGTGAGGTTACCAACTGTTAAATTCTGGTAGCCCAATAAAAAATGTGCTAGCAGCCTCCAAAACATAACAACTATTAGAACTCCAAGTATGAAGAATAATTCTTTGCTATAACTAAGATTCTGAGAATGAAATGAGGAGGGGGAGAACATGAGACTCTCTCTACGGGGCAATATATAGCATCAAACGTTTTTTTGGCAAAGCAAGACAACAGGTAGAGTGTAAGAAAAGCTTCATTTCAGCATATTATATTAAAACTGAACAAAAGAGCAGAGATCCTTTTCTCTATTATTTTAACAGCTGACCTCTAATTTTCGTGTTTCTGTAATGGTAAGTTGAAGATTTTTTAAAAAATACAATAAAGAATAATTACATATCAAATGAAATTTGGCATTTTACAAACTTCCCAATTATTGTTTTAAAACTCATAGCATCCATTTAAACACTTTGGAAATAATAACAAAATGCATATGTCTTATGAAATGTCATTTAATAAAATAGTCATGCTTATAGAGAAGTATCTAAGTTTGGTAAATTAATAAAATCTCTATCCATCAAGCTTATTGCAGAAATTGATTAGTTTCACTTACAGTTCTTCTTTCCCTTAGTTAACAACAATGTCATCTGAAGTACAGGGACTGAGTTATAATTAATGTGATGGGAACTGCATATTTAAAAAAAAAACTCATGGATAAAATTGCTCGTTTCCAGTCCCAGGCATCACTTTAGTTCCTCCATTAAGTGCAAAAAAATAGAGAAATGCACAACCTTCTAGAACAACAACTCAGAATTTTGTGTCTCTCCCAGCAGATCCAAAGCCAACACCAATACTTAAAGCAGCCTTGGATGTTTCTTTCCCTATAATTGCTTTAGAGTCTTAGCTTCAAAAATTGTGAAAGAACTAGCATGGCAGAAGAGGAATTAGTTTCAACTGTGTGGAATGTAATGTATTTGTTTGAAACAGTTAAAAAAATTGTTTTAATTAGCATTTGCTGACTTGAACAATAGAGATGAACAAAACACTAATTTTATACTCTGGTGAGCAAAGCATTTAGAGGGTCCACCTGTTCAGTGACAGGAAAATTGCTATGCCACTGACAAACATATTACTAGAAAAAGAGTTAAACTAAATTTTACATCAAGGCTCAAGTCAACAGACAAGTTTTCATGTTAGGATTTGATTGAGAAATGAAACCATGAAAAATCAATAACCTGTTTGAAAGAGTAAAAGATATGATATTAAAGTGATGCTTGGTATAGAAATGAATCCTTGAGAATCTCATACCAAAAAGCAAAGTTGTTCTATGATTTTTTTCCACTGATGTGCTTTTCAAATTTCTGTATAATCATTTTTAAAAAGGTATCTGTGAACTAGACTGAAGTTTAAAACTTTCTAACTTAAAATAATTATTTTGAATTTGATGGTGAGTAGAATTTCTAGTGGGACTTTGTATGCCTATTTATCTTTCTATTCTCTAAATCAGGAACACAGAATTATTTATATCTTTAAGACGTCAATAAGTATCTTGATAAAGTCTGCTGTATTTCTTCTACTTTTCACCTAAGTGGAAAGGTTAGGGGCAAAACAAAACATACAATTATTCTATAAGCAAAGGCTGTAAGATAAATAACCTAAGTGATAAAAGAATCCTCTGTGAAAATAAACAAATGTGGCACAAAACATTTTAGTTCATTTCTGTTCTGGCCAGGTTAAGATTGTTTTTCAATAACTTGTTTAAAATGAAAGCTTATGACCCAAACACCTGTGCCAGATTGGTATTTGAGATCACTAATTTGCTGTGCATGATATCCCTTGGAACAGATGCAGAGGGACAGAAGTGACTAAAATTGCTCCGTTCTGATGGCTGATCAGAGGCTGTTGTAGCCAAGAAATAGAGGAGCAGAGGCTTAGCTGAGAATTACTTACTATATCAAGTCTATCATGAAACCAGGCTCAGCAAATACATAGATCAAGAATTTTATCAGTACTTGAGAACTAAATGTCTCTGTGTTTAACTATGGAAATCACCTTCTCAAGTGTTACTGAGTAGTTATCATGAGGCAACATAAATTAAAATAATATAAACATGGACTGCTTTATGAGATGCCATTTGCTGTTGATTTAAATCTATACAATATCAGTGTTACTAATTTGCTGTAACTATCTTGGAATTTATTTCAGCTAACATTCTGACTTGATGCTCCCAAATAAAGTTACAGCTAAGTCAGGTTAACTATTAGAGAGAGAGAATGCATATCTATCCTTTAAAAGTCAGAGACTTGGTATAACTATCTTACCTATACTGAGACTCTTAAAACCTATAATATTCAAACAGACAATCTCATGCAAACCCAAATGCTAAACAGACAACAACTTTAACTTAGATCAGTGGTTTCTAAAGTTGGTATGCAACCTATGGAAGGATAAGCAAAAATGTTAACACTTTTATTCATATTTATTTTTAAACTAAAGACTATAATAAGAAAAATACCAAGGTATAATAATATTTAACACAAATTGCAAGGCTCCTTTACTTACTTGAAATATCCTATGTTTAGGCAATTGAATTATCCTGAGAAAAGTGGGAATTTCACAATGGGTAAGATTGACAGTGGTGCCCTCAAAGTTTATTCACATCTGATTAAGTTGACTTCATTTTCATGTTAAATTATATTAACTCCCATGATTGACAGGTAAAAATAATACTAGTAATGCAAGCAGAGAGAACATGGCTGTGTAATTTAAACATACCAAATAATTCTATTTCTTACATGAATTAATTTCCAGACATGTCACATGGTTTAAAAAAAGAAAAAAAAAGAGTAATTTTAATTGGAGCTTACAGCTAATAACTTCGAACACTTTTGAAATTTTCCATGAATGGCAAACTCGACCACTTAAATATTGGAGATAAAGATACAGATTGTGTTTCTTGCCCAGCAAGAGAGAAGTGCACTAGTATGCACAATATTTCCATCAAAGCAAATCCTTGACCATGGTTAGGAATTTTTTTAAAGATTTTGTTTATTTATTTATTAGAGAGAGAAAGTGTGAGAGAAAGCATGAGAGTGGGGTGAGAGGCAGAGAGAAAAGCAAGGAGCCCGATGTGGGCCTGGAACTCCGGGATCACGAGCTGAGCCAAAGGCAGATGCTTAACCAACCAAGCCACCCAAGTGCCCCATAGTTAGGAATTTTTAAGAAAGCTTAGAGTTCTGGGATTTGTTGAATATTTAAAGAGAATGAGGAAAAGTGGGACTTTCTGAGGGACTGCTTACATTAAGGGAGGGACTGGTGACTAGGTAGGTGAGATAACTGCCCTACTGTTGTGGATTCTTCCACCTGCCCTGATCGCTTTGCAGTGATACACATAAAGAATCGTCAGCAGTCAGCTCTGACTTACATTACCTCTTACTGAGGAGAAATTCTGTTTTCATCATTAACTAGAACATTTTATGAAATAGAGACTTCATATGTGACTATGTGAAACTAAGGTTAATGTTGAACTTTACCCTGAATAAAACTGCAGCTTAAAATATGACTTCTTATGACTCTCATGTTGTCAGTAAGATTTGTAAAACCTGAAATATCCAGCATAAGAAATAAGTTTGTAACTTGAGAGCAAAAATATTTTGACAGCCATATAAAGTAAATATTTAAAGTACTGTTTATTTTTTCCTTATCTCTTTAAGCTCTATTTAATATATGCCTTATAATGCACATAATACATCAGCAGAGTAATATATATAATCTAAATATACATATTTGGGTTACATGCTCAATAATTTTTATTGATAAGTATATGCAATAAACGTTCGGAAATTTCTCATCTCCCAACTACATGATAGTGGCTTGAAGATACATGATGATATTCAGAGTCCTTAACCAGTAGGCTTTTTGACCTCATCTCCTTTTCCCCCTCATATTTGCTTAGGCTTACAACTTTGTGAAGTTCTTCAGCAGATGAGTTTACTTTCCCAACCCTGTGCCATTGTGATGATGGATAACAGTAGGGTGCATCAAAGCAAACTGTACTGATTTTACTGAAATAGGCCTATGGTCTTAAAAGTCAATTATATAAGGACTGAAAATCTATGAAAAATATTAGTATATTTGAAAAAAATGGCTTATTACCCTGTTGTCAAAAATCCGTAAACAAATGTTAAATTTCCTAGGATCCAAAAGTATAGACATTTCAAAGAAAAAGAAATATAAATTAATATACAATGAAAACTAATGAAAAATAATGCCCTCCTGTTTCTTATGAATGAAAAACAACAAAAAAGAAAAAGTCAGATTATGTTGAGCATCATTAAAATGTTCACATGTGACATGGATTGTTAACAGTCTGCAAATTTTATTTTCATCATTTTAGTAATAGTCCCTTTTGTTTTAGCTTGTAAATGGCACAGCTAGAGAACTCATGTCCCAGGCTCTCGTGCAACTAATTATAACCAGATGACAAAGTTCTGTCTAATGAGAAAGGGGTGCATGCAATTTATGAGTGACATGCTTAAAAGGAACTTGATTATCCCTACTGAATGCCACTCCAGCTTCACATAGGCTGTAACTTGAAGGTGGTTATATCATTCAAACTTGGACTTGGGAAGGCAAATACAAAATCTAAGGAAAAAAATCTGCATCCCTGGGTTATCTCATGAATTAATCCTCTCATCCCCCTAAACCACATATGGGCTTGGACTGAGAAACAAGTAAACTTTCTGTCCTTTTAGAGCCACAGATTTGGTATAACTAGTGTATCTTATATTGAGGTTCTTAACAGCTAAAACATTAAATTAAAAAGAATTTCATACTAACTGAGGATGAGTTTTTCATTTCTTTACCAACACTTTATTAGACAGTCAATGGTTTACTTATATCCTAGGAAGATGACAAGCTGGTTCTAGCTTGTTACATTTTTTTTTTCCTTATCTTCCTTTGGTAAATGGAAAAGGATAGATTAATACATACGATGCTATTAAAGACTAGGATTACTAAATGACATTAAATATATTGGAAATATATATTGCTGCTGAAATAGATTATTCCATTATTCAATATAAAAATAAACCTACTGCATTAAAATGTATAATTTGGTTTAATTAAAATGATAGAGATCATACAATAATGAAATTTGAGCCAATTGATAGCCCTTTAAAAAATATGATCATATATTATTTGGTAATAAATGAAATTAAAATATCATAGATTTCCAATCAGTAAATACAGACTTGTAATAAAGGTATTTTACTATAAATCAGTAAATTCAGTTTTATAGTGAAGATTTTTTAAGGCAATGAAGAATAATTATCTCGATTTTTTAATCTTCCCTCTATTCCAAGAGAGATTTCAACTGCTCTTTAGATACTAAAACAAAAAGGAGATGCTGCCATTCTATTAAATTGTCAGTGCTAAGGCACTTTTTTTTTAAGATTGAGAGGACATCTTTCACTTCTGCAAATTCTTGACTTTCATCTACTAATTGAGAGGAAAAGAAAGTTCTATTTTTATCCACTATCTGCGGCATGTTAATTTAATGTTTCTTAGCCACTTAGCTGTAGGCAGGTAGCTGACTCTACATTAGCTCACAGCTATAATGTGAACTGGAACAACTCTATGCACAAGTCGAGTTGGGAATGTTATATATGAATCTTAAGTAATAAACCAGTATTAAAGCTGGTTGAAATGATGTAGGAGAGCAAATGCTAACCTATAAACACCTGTTTTACACTTACATAGACATGTGCTGCTTTATATTATTTCATACTGTTCTGCACTTTTTACCAGCTCCACAATCCAGGAATGTATGTAGCTATCAATGCATATATGCATGTGAGTGCATAAGTGCACTCACACGACGTAAGCTAGTTTAGGCGGAGTTTTCTGGAAGACAAAAGAAATTTCCTGTTTGCTGTGAGGTACTTTTCAGCACTAAAGATACATAAAAATGTTCAGTGCAGCTTTATTTACTAAAAAAACTGGAATCAAAGCACACAGTCATGAATGGATGTATTATTGTATAGTCATACAACAGAATGTTGGCAGACAAGATGGAGCAGGAGCTTTAAATATTCTAGCATCATTTGGACTGCTGTCTTGCACTAGTACCATCTTTCATCGGAACAACAGGCTTCAGATAGCCACTGGTCCTAGAATGAGGAGATATGCACAGAAGAACAAAACCTAATACACAGTGTAAATTTAACCCAGCCAATCCACACCAAGTGCAGCAGAGCCAGAACCGACTTCCACAACTGTGAATGAGAAATAAAATGTTTGCTGTTTTAAGTCATTGATATTAGGCAGTTATTTGTTATGTAATATTTTTGAAGTGAAATCTAACATTTTAGCATTTACAGAAAAATAAATGTTTTCTATTTTGTACTTTCTTTGTTCTGGTAAAGGGTATTTTCTAACAATTTGTCCATTTCACTATATAGCCTGATATATTTTATAAAGCCTTTCTACTTTTGTTACCTTATTAATATTGCAGTGTGTAAAAATGTTTCTTTTTACATTCTAAAAACTGATTATTTGTGTATTTTCTTTTTTCCTTGATCACTGATCAGTCTCCCAAGGAGTTGATAAATTTTATCAGCCTTTTAAAATTATCAAGATGTGTCTTAATGAGACTCTCCATAGTATGATTGCTGTCTAATTCAGTATTTTATATCATCTACTGCTTTTCATTTCCTTCATTCTATTTTATTTGTATTCATTTTGCTCTCTCTTCAGTCTTAGTTTCCTAAAGCATGTACTTGAGCCTATAAATTGTCTTCCCCCAAATTCCAGCATATTGTCAATATGTCTACATTTGTTTTCTCAAAAAATATATTGTATACTTTTTAAGTGCAATATTTTATGTACAATTAGGTAACTGTTAACTGTGCTTCCTAAATATTCTAAATTGTCACTGATATTACATCATTGTTCTTTCAGTTGCTGAAAAAACTGTATAAAAATTCCCTAATATAATTGTGGATTCATCTGCTTTTCCTTGTAATTTCTCTACTTGGGCTTTGTATGTTTTGAGAGAGGCTATGGTTTGCTGCATACAAATTTAGAACTGTTTTATCTTCTGGTGAATTGAAATTTTTTGTTATAAAGTGTCCTTTTTAATCTCTAGTTAGTTTTTCTATTACAGGTTATGTTTTTCCACTAATATCACTGCATTGGCTTTCATTTTTTAGGTGCTTTTTGCTTGTTTGGGTTTTTTTCGCCATAATATGCTTTTCTGGTCTATATTGATGAATGTTTTATGTGAAGAACAGAAGAATATAACATTCTACTGTTGTTAAATGGAATATTCTATAAATGTCAATAAGATCAAGTTATTTGATAATGCTATTTAGATCACTTATTATCTTTATTGATTTTCTGCCTGCTATGTCTATTAATTATAGAATTGGTGATGAAGTCTCCAACTATAATAGAGGATTTGTCTGCTTCTCCATGAAAATCTGTTAGTTTTTGCCTAACATATTTTGATGCTCTGTTGTTAGGTGTACATATGCTAATTTTCTTAGAGAATTGACCACTTTATCACAATGTAATGCCTTCCTTTATCAGTGATACTTCTGTTGTTGTTCTGTATATGCTTCTTTCTGAAATGAAAACTAAAACTCCAGTTTTCTTTTTCTTTTGATTAGGGTTTGCATGGTGTATCTTTTCCTTTGTCCTTTTAACTTATCTGTGTTTTATACGTTTAGGAGGTTTCTTATAGACAACATGGAGTCAGGTCTTCATTTTTGTTTCTCATTGTATGGGTGTGTTGTATTTAAAACCAACCAACCAACCAACCAACCAACAAACAACAGTCTCTGGTTTTCTTTAGTTTTAATTGAACTTTTTATGTGATTCTATTTTATCTCCTCTGTTAGTATATTATATTTTTTTAAAAAAAGGTTTTTATTGGTTTCCCTAGGTTTGCACATTTACAACTAATTTGAAACCACTTTCAATAACACTATACCACAGCACATGTAGTGGAGCTACCTCATAACAGATAACTCACCACTCCTTTCCATCACTTATGACTTTGTAGTATCAGTGAAATGAATTACAGCAATCATCCAATACACTGTTATTATTATTAACTTAATAGGTCATTAACTTTTAAGTCTATTATTTTTTTAATAAAATATTTTACTTTATCTTGATCTATTCCTTCTCCAATGCTCTTTCATTCTTTATGTAATACAAGTTTCTGAACTCCATCATTTCCTTCTTACTGAAGGAGGAACATTTTTTGCATTTCAGCTGTCCATAAATTCCCTCAGATTTTGTTTTTCTGAGAAAGACTTTATTTCTTCTCTACTTCAAAAGGGTATTTTTACAGAATGTAGAATTTTAGTTCGATGATTTTTTGCTTTCAATGCTGAAATTTTTCACTCTACTCTCTTCTAATGTACATCATTTAAAATGAAAAGTCCACAGTAATTCTTACCTTTGTTTCTCTATGACTGCCCTTCTGGCTTCTTCCATTATGTTCTCTTGGTCTTTGGTTTTCTTCAGTTTGGCCTTGATTTGCCTAGGTATAGATTTTGTTGTTTATTGTTTGGTGCTCTTTGAGTTTCCTGGAACTGCTGTTTGATATCTGTTCATTAATTTTGGAAAATTCTTGGCTATTATTACTTCAAGTATTTCTTCTGCTCCATTATCTCTTTCTTTTTCTGTTATTCCAATTATGCATATGTTAACACCTTTTCAAATTGTCCCATAGTTTGTGGATGTTCTGTCCTCTTTTTTCTCATATTTTGGGTTTGTTTTGTTTTTTCCTCTTTGAATTTCAACTTGAGAAATGTGTACTGACATATTTTCAAGCTCACTGGTTATTTCCTCATCTGTGTCCAGTCTATTGATGAGACCATCAAAGTCATTCTTCATTTATGTTACAGTATTTTTCATTTATTTCTAGCATTTCTTTTGGATTCTTATTTAGAGCTTTCCTCTATTTATATATTCATATGTTTATATATGTTGTCTATTTCCATTAAACCCCTTCACATATTAATCATAAGGTCCAGTCCAGTTTGTATAATACTAACATCATTGTATAAAAATAAAGGATAAATATCTTATCATATATTCACATTTTCCTCACTTTTTATGCTCATTTTATTCTATTTCTTTTACTTAATCTGTATTTTAAAAATACTTTACTAGACGTTTCCCCTCTATAGTTCTTGAAAGTAAACTATTGTTAGTGGTTACTTTATAGTACTGTTCATAGTGATTATTCTAATTTACAACTTGTATCTTTGATTTATCAAAATCTAATAACATTTGCTAACTCTGCCACCCAGCCACAGATAATCTAGGGAACTTAGCACACCTTAACTACATTTACTGCTACATGTGGCGAAAAGCTGCTACTTTTTCTTGGCGATTTGTAGATATTATCTTATTTTTTCTTCCCTTCCTTGTTTTTTTCCCTCCATTTCTGAGAGAAAAAGGTAGTTGCCATTCAATTGGTAATTGCCATTCAATTATTTGAATGTGGTTTAACATCATTCTTTTGCTTTTTTCCAAATTTTCTCTTCATCTTTGGATGCAGCAGTTTGCATTTCCTTATCACTCCTCCCTCCCTCTCTCTCCTTTTCCTCCTTCCTCCTTCCTTCCTATCCAAATCCTTTGCCTATTTTTCTTTTGAAGGTTTTGTGTACTTTGCATAATTTAAATATGAGACATCTGTCAATCATATGTGTTGCAAATGTCTTCTTTTACACTGTAGTTTGCCTTTTATTTTTCCAATGCTGTTTTAATGAACAGAATATGTTATGAAATGTTTATATACTCATATGTGTTACTCTGTATTTCATATTAGTTCTTATTTTTTCTTGTTTATAAAAATAAGTTTCTGCCCAAATCCCATAAAATTATTTTCCTACCTTTTTTATAACTGCATTACTTACTTTCTTACATTTAGTTCACAATCCACCTGGAAGTGCTATTTGCATATGGTATGAGGTAGAGGTAAGCTTTTACTTTATTTCCATATAAACAGTTTTCCTATCAAGTGTAGTGTATCAATTACTGTAATTTATAAACAGTTAGTAACTACTGGTATGGTACAAGGATTAGTGAATAGACCAATTAACCTCAGTAAAAGTCTAAACCCAAAACTCCACATATATAGTTCTTGATTTATGTCAATTATGCCACCACAAAAAAAGATGATCTTTTCAATAAATATTAATGTGCACTAGGCAGACAAGACTTCTATCTACTTAATTAAATTCCCCAAGCAGGTGTGTTTAAAGTCACCCTCCTGATAAAAGATTTGTCAAACGCTCCCTGTAATTCTGTCAAATCAGATTTTGTGTATTTTGTGCCCATGTCATCAGGTTCCTTTGTCTTTAAAATTGCTATACGTAACTGGTGAATTAAATCTTTTATTAATGTATTTGAGAACTGCATATTCAGAATGCTTCTGACTTTGAAATGTATTTTGTTTGCTATTAACATAGATACATATGTTTTACTGTTTACTGTTTGTGCATAGAGCCTTTTTATTGTTCAATTTCTGTACTACATTATTAACTTTCTTGCAATTTAATACAATCCAATAATGTTCTATCATTTAAATGGAATATTTTGTGATATATATTCATATATCATATTAAAGATGTTTTTATCATCTTTATAACATTATTGTGCTTTAGCTGTGCTTATTTTTTTTTTCTTATGTGTTCTTTTGCATTTTTTTAGTTTTATACTATCTTACTCTTCCTTCCCTAATCTATACTTTTAGGGGTTTACTTAAATTTTAATAGATATGCTGGAATTCTAATGTTAGTCAAAATCTCTATGCCTTCTCAACTACACAGGTCTTTATCACATTTTAACCACAAACATTCTCCTCTTCTTATATATTGCTATTTGATAATTACTCTGCATATTTAACACCAAAGTTATATATTGTTGTTGTTGTTTTATATCAATATTTATTTGGCTTAAACAAAAATCTACTAATTTCCTTCCTTGCTACTACTGCTTACATTTCTTAGCTTACTTATTCTCCCTGGAGTTCAACTTTTAGACTGTTACCAAATGAAATTATGTTAGTAATGAAATATGTAGATTTTAATTTATCTAAAAATGTTATTTGATTCTTATTCTTGAAAGATGTTCTCCTGGGTTTAGAATTCTAGATTGGCACCTTTTTTTTTTCACCATATCAATAAACCATTCCACTGTCTTATGGATTACATTATTTGCTGCACAATAATTTGTATTAGTTCAATTCCCTGGCTTCCCATACTGGGAGAGGCAGCTGCCCATTGGCCCTGAGCATTATGCATGTCCCTGCAGAGAGTTCCAAACTTCAAGGCTTATCTGTCTCCTGATGCTGAGCTATATCTGCAGCTGACTACACAGGCAAGTAAGTAGATCAGGGTGATCACAGAATGACTGCTATGTAACTTCTTCCTCCATGGGGAAGGAGATCTGGCTCTTCATTGTTAGCTACCAAAAGTTCTGAGCCTTTTGCCTTGTGTTGTTCAACTGTGGTTCAATTCATTGACTGTATAGCCTGCAACTGGTACTTATGAGCCAGAGAACTAGTACAACCATACATAAGCTTCGATTGTCTTTTTGTAATAAACTGTTTTGCTCTAATCTCTTGTTTCACTCTCACTTTTCATCAATAATGAAGGTGGGGCAACCAAACATTTTACCTTGTTTTTGGAGTCTTACACTGTTTGCTACATGAGATTTCATGTTTGTCATCAATTCTACGAAATTTGAAGCTGTTACCTCCTCTTACACTGCCTCTTCTCTACTTACCTTGCTTTATCCATTTGCCCTTAATTAAATCATGTAATTACCTTTATGTTACACTTGATCTTAGTCAAAAGGCCAAGAAAGGATAATTATCTTTATGTTATACTCCTTTTTATCCTCCCTCATGTTTCTAATTTTGTTACCTTTTATTCTAAAAATTTGTCTCATTTTACTACATTATAAGTAATTTTCCCAAATTCTAATCATGAATTCTAATTTAGCTCGGTGGAATATGTAATTTAACTAATTCATTTTAAATTTTTTTATTTTAATTATCTAGATTTTAAAATTTATGCTATTACAAAATCTACTTGTTCATTTTATAATTCTGTGTATTATCAATTAATTCTTTTATCACTTAAAGCATTTGAAATAGACTATGCTCATATTATAAATCTGACATTTCTATAACTGAGTACTCAGACTAATTCTTCTGATTAATGTCTTTGCTAATACCCGGTGATTATTTAATCTTCTGGTGATTTTAAATTTTAGATGATTAATTCTATTTAGCAGATGTTAAATTCTGGAAATTATTAGTAGACAAGTTGAGGCTGATTTTCCTTGAATTTGTTCTTGCCATGTATACTACTAATATGGAAACTATGTATTGCCTATAAGAAACCCATGTTAAATATAAAGACAAATGAGCCTAAAAGCAAAGGGATGGAGAAAGATATACCACGCTTGTATTAATTTAAGAAAAAGTAAGAACAGATTTATTAATTTCAGACAGAGCCTAATTCAAGGAAAGTTACCATGGATAGAAAGGGGCATTACATAATGTTAAAGGGGTTAACTCTCTAAGAAAACAACAATTCTTAATGTGTATGCGCCTAATAACAGAGTATAAATATGTGAGGTGAAAACTCAGAGAATTACAAGAAGAAATAGATGAATACACCACACTTGGAGACTTCAATACCTCTCTATCAGAAATGAACAGATCCAGTAGGTAGAAAATCAGTAAGAACATAGTTCAACTCAGTAGCAACACAAATCAACTGGATATAATGACATTTATCAACTACCCTGTCTAACAAAAGCAGAGTACACATTTCCCATGACAGTCACTAGGAAAGACCACATTCCAGGCCATAAAACACACCTTGACACATTTAAAAGAGTGGGCATCACGTTATGTCTGCTCTTAGACCACAATGAAATTGAATTAGAAGTCAATAACATAAAGATATTTGGAAAACCACAAAATACTTGGAGATTAAACAACATACTTCTGAACAAAATATGAGTCATAGAACATATCTTAAGAAAAATTTTAAAAATATTTTGAGTTAAAAGAAAATAAAGCACACCTTATGAAAATTTGTAGGATGCAGCAAAACCATTGCTTGGGGGAAAATTTATAACATTATGCATATATTAGAGAAGAAGAAAAGATATAAAAATCAATCACCTGAGCTTTCACCTTGGAAAACTAGAAAAAGAAGAGCAAATTAAGTCCAAAGGAAGCAAAAGAGCAAATTAAATACAAGGCAGGAAATAATAAAAATTAGACTAAAAATCAATGAAATTAAAAACAGTAGTTCAATTTAAAAGATCAAGAAAACCAAAAATGGTTTTTGAAAAGATTAACAAACTCAGTAGGCCTTTAGCTAGGCTAATTAAGAAAAAAACAAAGTACAGAGATTACTAATATCATAAATGAAAGAGGGAACATCACTGCAAATTCCATGGACATTAAAAAGATAGTAAATGAGGGCACCTGGGTGGCTCAGTCGACTAAGCATCTGCCTTCAGCTCAGGTGATGATACCAGGGTCCTGGGATCCAGCCCTACTTCAGCCTCTCTGCTCAGCAGGGAGCCTGATTCTCCCTCTCTTTCTGCCCCTTCCCCTGCTTGTGCTCTCTCTCTCTCTCTCACTCTCTCTCTGTCAAATGAATAAATAAAATATTTTTTAAAAAAAGATATTGAAGGGATACTATGAACAATCTTATGCTTCCAAATTTGATAACGAAGATGAAACATACCAATTTCTTGAAAAACAAAATCTGCCAAAAGTCATATAAAAATAAATAGACAACCTCAATGGGCCTATATGTATTAAAACAAATTGAATCAATAATTAAAAACAGCTTTCCAAAAATCAGAAAGCACCAGACCTAGACATTAAGGAAGAAATTATACCAATTCTTTATAATCTTTTTAAAAAGATAAAACCAGTGGGAATACTTTGAAAGTCATTCTATGAGGCCAGAATTACTCTAATACCAAAATCAAAGACCTTACAAGAAAACTACACACTAATATCTCTCATGATCATAGATACAAAAATTCTCAACAAAATATTATCAAATTTAACCCAACAATGCATAAAAATAATTATATACTACAATGAAGTGAGATTTATGGAAGGCTGATTCAACATTTGAAAATCATTTAACATAATCCATCACAGCAACAAGCTAAAAAAACCCAAACAACAACAAAACCACAATCATATCAATAGTTGCAGAAAAAGATATTTGACAAAATCCAACATCTAATCATGATAAAAAATTCTCAGTAAACTAGATATAGAAGGGAACTTCTCTACTTGATAAACAATACCTACTAAAAACCTACAGCTAACATCATACTTAACAATGGGAAATTCGAAGCTTTCTCACTAACAGGAGATAAAAAGCAAAGATGTCCCCTCTCAGTACTCATTTTGAACACTGTACTGGACATTCTAGATAATGTGATAAGACAATAAAGGACATAAAAGGTGTATGGATTGGGGATTAGGAAGTGGGAAGGAAGAAGTAAAACTGTCTTTGCTCACAGGCGACATAATCATCTATGTAGAAAATCCAAAGAACAGACAAGAAAATTCCTGGAATAAGCAATTATAACCAGGTTGCAGGATACAAGGTTAATATACAAAAGTCAACAGCTTTCTTTTATACCAGCATGAACAAGTGGGATTTGAAATTAAAAACACGATACCATTTAGGGGCACCTGGCTGGCTCAGTACAGCATGCAATTCTTGATCTTGGGTTGTAGGTTTGAACCCCATGCTGAGTACAGAGATTACTTAAAAATAACCTCTTTTAAAAAATGATGCCATTTACATAAACAACGAAATGAAATACATAGGTATAAATCTAACAAAATATATACAAGATCTATAAATAAAAAATACATGACTCTGATGAAAAAAATCAATGAATTGAAAAAGAAATGGAGAGATATTCCATATTCATAGATAGGAAGACTCCATGGTATGAAGATAGGAATTCTTCCCTACTTGGTCTATATAGTCAATGCAAACCCCAATAAAATCCCAGCAAGTTATTTTGGTATATGGACATACTGATTCTAAAGTGCATATGGAGAGACAAAAAACCCAGAATAGCCAACACAATTCTGAAGGAGAAAAACAAAGATGGAAGATTGATGCTACCAGATATCAAGATTTACTATAAAGCTACATAACCAAGACACTGGTGTAAGAACAAACAGGTTAATGAAATAGCATAGAGAGCCAAGAAACAAATTCATAGAAATGTAATCAACTCAAATGATATTTGGTAAAGGAGCACAGGTAATACAATGGAACAAAGGCAGTCTCTTCACAAATGGTGCCAGAACAACTAGACATGCACATGCTAAAAAACGAACAACTGACTCTTGGTTTCAGCTCAGGTAGTGATCTCAGTGTCCTGAGATCAAGCCCGGCATCAGGCTCCACACTCAGCACAGAGTCTGTCTGAGATGTTCTCTCCCTTTCCCCCTGCCCCTCTCCCCCTTAATTAAATAAATAAATCTTAAAAAACAAAAACCAGTAGCCAAAGTCTAGAACACTAGCAAAACCAAATGCTGGTGACACCACTGAGGAACAGGGATTATCATTCACTGCTGGTGAAAATGCAAAATCTCACAGTCTCTTTGAATATAGTTCAGCAGTTTCTTTTACAGAAACTAAATATAGTCTTGCCATACAATATAGTAACTGCATTCCTTGGTATTTATTCAAAAGAGCTGAAAACTTATGTCCACACAAAAACCTGCATACGGATGTTTATAGCAGCTTTATTCACAACTGCCCAAACTTGAAAGCAACCAAAATATTCTTTAGTAGGTGAATGGATAAATAAACTGTGGTACATCAAGACAATGGAATACGACTCAGCACTAAAACAAAATGTGCTATCAATTGTTAAAAAGACATGGAGGAACCTAAAAAGGATATTTCTAAGTGAAAGAAACCAATCTGAAAAGTCTACATTTTGTATGATTCCAACTATATGACATTTTGAAATAGGCAAAGCTTTGGAGACAGTGAAAAGATCACAGTTGCCAGAGATTACAGGGCAGGGTAGAGTGATAGAACACAGAGGATTTTTAAGACAGTGAAACTAGTCTGTATGATATTATAATGATGGATATATGTCATGATACATTTGTCCAAATCCATGGAATGTGTAATACTAAGAGTGAACCATCATGTAAACCATGAACTTTTAGTGATTATGAATGTGTCAGTGTAGGTTTATCAATTGTGACAAATGTATCACTCAGGGAGGGGATGCTGGTAATAGGGAATGTAGTGCATGTGTGGGGGCAGGGAGTATATGGGAAATCTCTGTATTCCCCATCCAATTTTGCTATAAACCTAAAAGTAGTTTAAAAAACAAAGTCTATTTAAAGATATAATGTATTCAAGTTCTACTTTTAATTTAAGTGGTATGTAAAAGTTGTATTCTTGTACCAGAATATGTAAAATGGAAGAGAACCTTCTGTGGAAAAAGATTTATGAGATCCATTAATCAAAGACTTTATTTCTTTGTTCATAACACCTTACTAATCATGATGCACAAAATATATGGTAAATTATTTTTCTCTCTTAAATTGGGTACTTTCTAAATAGCTGTTTTGGTTGGGAATTGTCTATTAACATGAAGACCAAATTAAATTGAAGCAAAACATTTTTTAAGGCATCACACTAAGTAATGTATTTTATCTATTGAAAAATTATACTGCCTATTATGGTTTCTCACAATACTTTTACTACTTTATCCTACAGGGTATCATAGATTAGAATTCCAAGTATACTGTAGATATGCATTTATCAAGAAATACTAATTACCACTGCAAGTGAAATGCACAGTTCTCCATCTTTATTTTATGGACTTAATCAAAGTACATGAGACACCCTCTTGAAACATTTTCTTACTTTGTCTCTGAGAATACAGACTCTCCTGTTTCTCCTTTCACCTTCCTGTTTTTTCTCAGTGTCCTTTCCTCATTCTTTTTCATCTTTCTAACTGTAGGGACCAGTTCTTGAGAAAGTATTTTTTTCCCTTGATATACAATCACTCCCATCCAATACCAAGACTTGAATTTATATATATATATATATATATATATATATATATATATATATATATATATATGGTACTCCTAGAGTATATATATACCTTGGGTACTCCCAAATTATGTCTCCAGTCCAGAACATTTGCTTGAACTGCAAAATTTTATATATAATATCCTTCATAACATTTCCATATAGAATTTTAATAGAAATCTGGATGTAATCAAATCTTAACTATTAATTTCAACCCCAAACCTTTTTTGACTTTCCATTTGTCTACATCTCAAGATAAGTAAGAATTTAATTCTTATTTCTTAAACCAACAACTGTGACATTATCCTGTAGTCCCCTCTTTGTCTCAAACTCACATCCTATCCAACAAAAATCTACTAATTCTGATAAAAAATATGATTCCCTTTCACTGTATCTATGGTTATTACCTTTGTCTAAGGCAATATCAGCACTTCCTTGGACTAGCCTTCCAATGAATACCTTACTCTAATATAGTCTGTTGTCAAAACTGTGGCTGAAATAAATATTTTAAAATGGTAAATCAAATTAAATTCTTCTTGAGGAACCTCCATACTGTTTTCCATACCAATCTGCATTCCCAACAACAATGCAAGAGGTTCCCCTTTCTCCACGTTCTTGCCAACACCTGTTGTTTCCTGTGTTATTGATTTCAGCCATTCTGACAGGTGGGAGATGATATATCATTGTAGTTTTGATTTGTATTTCCCTGATGATCAGTGATGTTGAGCATGTTTTCATTTGTCTGCTGGCCACCTGTATGACTTCTTTGGAAAAATGTCTATTCCTGTCTTCTGACCACTTTTTAGTTGGATTATTCCTTTTTTGGATGTTGAGTTTTATAAGCTCTTTATATATTTTGGATACTAACCCTTTATCAGATATGGCATTTGCAAATTATCTTCTCCCATTCCGCAGGCTGCCTTTTAGTTTTGTTGATTTTTTCCTTCATTGTGTAGAAGCTTTTTATTTTGATGAAGTCCAATAGTTTATTTTTACTTTTATTTCCTTAGCCTCAGGCAAAGGTTAGAAAAAGAACTACCCTACGATCCAGCAATTGCACTACTAGGGATTTACCCAAAGAACACAAAAATACTAATTCAAAGGTATACATGCACCCCGGTATTTATAGCAGCATTATCTACACTAGCCAAATTATGGAAAGAGCCCAAATGACCACTGACTGATGAATGGATAAAGAAGATAGAAATATCTTCTATTTTTTTTTAAAGATTTTATTTATTTATGTGACAGAGAGACAGCCAGCGACAGAGGGAACACATCAGAGGAGTGGGAGAGGAAGAAGCAGGCTCCCAGCAGAGGAGCCCGACGTGGGACTCGATCCCGGAACGCCGGGATCATGCCCTGAGCCGAAGGCAGACGCTTAATGACTGCGCCACCCAGGCACCCCAAAATATCTTCTATTTTATATACATACATATATATAATACGTATATGTATGTATACAATACATATATATAAAATATATTCCATATAATATATATTTATTTTATTAATATTTATATTATTTATCTATATATAATATTACATATCATATATATATATAATGGAATATTACTCAGCCAAAAAAAAGAATGAAATCTTAACATTTGTAATGACATGGATGGAGCTAGAGTATTATACTAAGCAAAATAAGTCAGTCATAGAAAAACAAATACCATATGATTTGTCATATGTGGAATTCAACAAACAAAATAAACAAGCAAAGAGAACAAAAACAGAGAGAGAGAGAAAGAGAGAGAGAGAAAGAGAGGAAACCAAGAAATAGACTCTTGAGAACAAACTGATGGTTAGCAAAGGGGAAGTCGGTGGGGGGATGGGTTAAATAGATGACGGGGATTAAGGCATATACTTGTGAGGAGCATCAGGTATTGAAGTGATGAATCACTATATTGTATGCCTGTATTACACTGCATGTTAACTAACTGGAATTCAAATAAAATCTGCAAAAAACAACAAAAAAATTATTCTTATGCTTAAAACCTAATGAGTCCTCATATCGCTCAAAATAAAACCCAATGTTCCTGCCTCACACTCCCACCCTAGAACATGGTCTATAAGACTCTCATAAACTAACACAGAATTAACACTCAGATTTCATTTTTCTAGTATTTATTCTTCTTTTGGAGTTTCAGTCACACAAGCTTCCCAGAAGTTGACTAAAATACCAAAAGGCCCACCTCAGGGCCTTTTCATCTATGTTTCCTTATCCCTGACTTGCTCTGTGACACCATTTTAAAATTTGCTGAATAACTTATCACTGAAGCCTCCATAGGTCCTGGAATAAAAGGAACATAGAGCAGAACCACTGAAAACCAACAATGGATATGTGATGTGAAATAAACAAATCACTGAGACCTAGGATGATTTGTTACTGCAACATAAAGTAGCCTGAGGGATTTGATATAACATACTATCTAATATAGTCTCTATTGCTATCCAACACTGTCATTAATATCATAATTAATCTATACATTATCTTTTACTAAATTTCTTCTTGTACATTTAATATTATACATTTGTATTTATATTTGCTTATTTTCTCTCCTTAACTAAAGCAATATAAAATCTTATCTAAATAAACAATAAAGATCTAAATCTTATCTAAAGCAAAATAAGATCTTAGCTAAATAAATAATAATAAAGTTTTAATCTTATCTAAAGCAACAGAAATATTTTATGCTTTATTTTGTGCCTACTGGCACATAGTAGGTATTATATACATATATATAGTTTTGTTACTTGTGTTGATTATGAAAATAAAGGTTTTCTATATTCCATTTAAAACAATAAGCAATTAAATACCCTACCTGAAAAATTCTGAAACACTGACGATTCTTTTTTTTAAGATTTTATTTGTTTATGTGTCAGAGAGAGAACATGAGCAAGCACAAGCACGGGGAGCAGCAGGCAGAGGGAGAAGCAGGTTCCCCACTGAGCAAGGAGCCCAATGTGGGACTCGATCCTGAGCCTAAGGCACACGCTTAACTGACTGAGCCACCCAGGTGCCGTCACTATGAACATCCTTAAAATACTTCACCATAATTTACAGATTCTAGTCTAAACCGATTTAATAATCCAGAAGTATCCAGGAATACTTTAACAAAGTATCATTAAACACTTTATAACTATCATCTATTTATTATTTATCACCTAATATCACATGAAAGAATAATGCCACTCTGTTAGCATATATTATTATTACCCAGGTGGGCAATAAAAAACATTAAAAGAAATCTGCATAGCTCAATTACATCAAGAATACTTTTAAATGTGTTTCTCTCCAGTTGTTGCTGGATAGTTAATAAACCACCTAGATGAAGAAGTTGTTTTCTATTAAATAGGTATTTTAACCCTTTTAGGACAGTATTTTTTTTTTCTTAAATGAGACCTAGTTCTGTGGGGCAGTAAACACAGTACTTGAAAATCTTTCTTTTGTGAAGTAACTTAAACAGTGGAAGTGCTTTATCAAAGAATACAGTATTAGAGGCAAAAAAAAGGTATATGTAAATTTCATCTGGAATATAAAATTTTCAAATTGACCAAACTTTACAAAAATATGCTTATATTCACTTTAATGACTGGTCTGGACATATTTAAATACAATGGATCTTGATCCTGTGGAGATTTGTACAAATGAAGGAGCATGGTCCTAGACCTACATAATTACTGTTAGTGAGGATGTGACAACTCTATTTCTAAAATAGCTCCTCTGATGTATCTAAAATATATTTCTAGTTGAGATACTGTGTTCTGGAATTGAAGCATGATTTGTAGAAAGGATCAGAGCTTGGAAAATTCCTTTCTACCTGCTGGGGGAAAAACAGAAACCTATATTCATCTGGTTGGGAACTATGTCAGAGAAGTACTCCTAATGAAACCGGGTGACCTAGAATTTAACGAAATAAATGTACAAATGCTGGTCACAGATACAGAAAAAAACATCAGATAAAGGCAAACAAAATATTGCTATGCAAATGAGTTTTTATAGATAATGGAGGGAGTTTTCAGTTGGGAGCTTTTGACTGGTGATGTAGTCAAGGGCTATTTTTTCTATCACAGTCTCTTAGTCAATTTCAAACTTAATACTAAAGATTATCTATTTTTCCCCATTATATTTTGTCAATATAGCAACTATCAGAAACCTCGTGTCATGCAGATTAAATGTTCTGTTTTATATTCTTAATTATTTTACTTTTCTGTATCTAAAAATATTTTGTAGATATGAGTATTTCCAAACCATCTTATTTGGACTTTTATTTAATCACCTCATTGAAGGACATGCATTATCATTAGAGCTTAAATACTGAAACTTGAAAGTATACTAGAATTCTTAAGCAAGTTAACGTAACTTTCAGCTTCCTCAACCACAAAATGAAGAGAATAATACCTCTGTCTTAACTGTAGGTAACTTCCATTGAATTCATTCTCTGTATTAGTTGCCTTCTATCTTACTTTAGTCCTCATTTAAATCTTCAAATGCTTAATAGTATTTTGCACTTTTCCACTCATCTTTATATAAAAATAAATAGAAGTAATCTTCTGCTAAGTACACTGACAATATTCTTGATGAGTTGTAACTGTTATTTTCACTGCATCGAAAATAATAAATAATTGTCCTTTGCGGTCCAAGTTGTCATTTCTGAAATTAAAACTCCAAAATGGTAGGCATCTCTAAGACTGCCCATTCCTATTCTATTTCCTACCAATTTTTCAAACATCAATAAATTAGGAAATTCCATAAATTTGGAATAATGCAGATAAATTCTTTAGTATTATTTTAGTCATTAGTGATTAAGGTCAGGCATTGTTAATCAAAATTTAACCAGTCCTACTGAACTTGACTTTAGTTTCTGGATTAGTACCTAATATCAGCCTTATTTGTAATATTTGAGGCAAAAAGAATAATTGAGACCACTTAGGATTTGTATATTTCATTCACATATTTTTAAAAGTATACTTTACAGAAGAATTTTAGATTTCCCAAAAACTGAAAAGATTGGTGCAGGGAGTTTCCATCTATTCCATACAGATTTTTCCCCATAACTAACATCTTACATTACTATGTTTGTTACAATTAATGTACAATTACCATAATGTAATACTGATGTCTTACTACTAACAAGGTCATACTATAGTTATCTCTAAGGTCATATAGATTTATTTAGTTTTTATCTAATATCTTTTTTATGTTCCAGGATCCTATCCAGGGTACTATATTAACTTAGTTGTCATTTATCCTTAGTTTCCTATAATCAGTTGAATTGTGCATCCCCCCCCATTTTTATTACCTTAGTTGTCATTTATCCTTAGTTCCTATAGTAAGATGAATTATTACCCCCTCCCCAAAACTGTTAAGTCCTAATAACACATACCTCAGAATGTGACTTTATTTGTAGTTAGGGTCTTTACAGAGGTAATCAAATTAAAATGAAGTCTTTAGACTGGGCTCTAACCCAATATGACTGGTGTCCTTATAAAAAAGGGGAAAATAAAGGTGATGCTTCTACAAGCCAAGGAATGCCAAAGATTGTCAAGAGACCAACAGAAACCAGGGGAGAACCATGGAATGGACTTTTCTTCATTGCCCTCAGAAGGAACCAACCCTGCAGACATCTTGATCTTGACTTCTAGCCTCCAGAGCTGAGACAATAGATTTCTGTTGTTTACATCACCAATTTGTGGCACTCTGTTATGACAGCTATAGCAAACTAATACAGCTCCTCTTGTCTATAACAGTTTCTAAGATTTTCTTATTTTTGATGACCTTGACAGCTTTGAGGAGTACTGATCAGGTACTTTGTAGGATGTCTGAAATTTGTCTGTTTCTCATAAATGTTATAGGCCTTTGGGAGGAAAAGCACAAAAATGAAACGGTATTTTTGTTACATTCATACTAAGCTTACAACTATCAACATTATCTCCTTTTCTTCTTTTCACGCTGCACTAAGTATTTCACTAAGCACAGATTAAACTTAAATTATGTTCCCCTCTTCAAGAGCAATATTTCTATATAAATTATTTGGAATTCTCCTTCACATGAGATTTACACTATTTTATTCCTTCTGTTCTTCAAATTGTTCCAGATTTGACCATTGGGAACTCTTTCATTTGCCTCATATACCCTTTTACAACATAACCCCATCAATATGTTAACTTGTTTTTCTTCTGAGCACTTTCTTATTTTCTGATACTGTAAGAAGCTCCTGGCTCATCATGTATTTTATGGGTCTTAGTTATAGAATCAGTCATTTCTCAAAGAGGCTATGATTCATTTTATTAGAGAGTGGTATTAGATAATGATGATACTGTGGTACATCCAGATAATAGAATATTATTCAGTGCTAAAAAAAAAACAAAACAAAAATAAAAACAATGAGATCTGGGCCATGAAAGACATGGAGGAACCTTACATGTGTATTACCAAGTGAAAGAAACCAATCTGGGTACATCCAACTCTTGATTTAGGCTCAGGTCATGATCTCAGGGTTATTAGACTGAGCTCTGCATCAGGCCCTGCACTGGGCATGGAGCCTCCTTAAGATTCTCTCCCCTTCTCCCTCTGCCCCCCATCTCAAAAAAAAAAAGAAAAAGAGAAAGAAAAGAAACCAATCTGGAAAGGTTAAATGCTATATGATTCCAACAATACAGTGCTCTGAAAAAGGCTAAACTACAGAGACAATAAAAAGATCAGGGTTGTAGGTGGGATGGGGATTGGTGGGGAGATATGAATACACAGAGCACAGATTTTTTTTATTTATCTTTCTTATTTAATTCAATTAATTAACAATATAATGTATCATTACTTTCAGAGGTAGAGGTCAGTGATTCATCAGTCTTATATAATACCCAGTGCTCATTACATCACATGCCCTCCTTAATGTCCATCACCCAGTAACCCCACCCGCTCTACCCCCCTCCCCTCCAGCAACCTTCAGTTTGTTTCCTATGATTAAGAGTCTCTTATGGTTTGTCTCTCTCTCTGATTTTACCTTGTTTTATTTTTGAGCACAGAAGATTTTTAAGGGCAGTAAAAATGTTCTGTAAGATACTATAGCGATGATATTTGTTATTATACATTTGTCCACACCCATAGAATGTACAACATCAGCGGTGAACTGCAATGTAAACTATGGACTTTCAGTAATAATAAGTGTCAATGTAGATTCATTCCCGGTAGTGATGAGGTTGTGGAATATAGGTGAGGTTCAGTGGGGTAGAGTCCAGAGCTGAAGACCGAGAAAGAATTCTTGAGACGTCTTTGGTGCAAAACGGTGGTTTATTAAAGCACGGGGACAGAACCCGTGGGCAGAAAGAGCTGCTGCCCTGCGTTGTGAGGGGTGGCTGATTACATACCATGGGGTTGGGGAGGTAAGGGAAAGGGGAGGCTGAGAAAGCACTTTCATATGTTAAAAAAGACTCGCAGGATATTGGAGGCCTAGCTATTGTCAAGCCAAGGCTGTTTACACTATCACGTGTCCTTATCAATCAGCTGCAGGTCCAAAAGAAATTCCGTTTTATTTACATTTCCTTCTGCCTCAACTTCCCTCAATTTTATGGAGAGGATGGCAATGTTAGGGCTTCAGGAAACTGAATTATGAGTCTCTGAAAGTTAGGCTATTGATAAGAAAGCTTCTTCCTTGTAAATCACTAGGACACATGTAAACTTAGGGAGACTCAGGTCTCACAGGATTGTAATCTCTGTCAGTTAACCATTTGTTTTTTCCTTTCCTTAGTTTTAAGGCAGCTAGGAGTGCCTGAGCAATGTTGCATACATGGCGGGGCGGTGGGGGGGGGGGGGTTGCAGGGTGTCAATTTCTGCTTTGTCCTCAGCTTGCCTTCTGTTCCCTCATCAGTAGGGAAAAATAAAGTACCATTCTGTTAAGTGATGCTGATAATGAGGAAGGCTATACATGTGGGCTGGCAGGGGATATGTGAAATCTCTGTACCTTCCTCTCAATTTTGTTGTGAATCTAAAACTGCTCTAAAAAATAAAGCCTTTTTAAAAAGTCTTATGAATAAAGCTTGGGAGTCTTAAGAAAGGTCTTATCTTTATTTATAACCTCAATATAACATGATACTTTAGGTAGATACTTAACTAGGTATGTTGGGGTTAACGTAGAGCATGAAATCAGCCATAATACCTGGCTTGCTAAAAGATAACACAGAGGCCGCTAAGGGCAGGAAAGGTTTCAGAGAAGGGCGGAGGCCTTTGGAATGCGGAGACCTACGTGACCACTCTGCCATTGGAATGCCATGGGGGAGTTGCCTTCCCCAAGCTTTCTTAGCCCAAACAGTCGCCCTGCGATCTAAGAGATGTAGGCATTGTCCCTTAGGCTATATTTAACAGAACACACCCAAATTAGCATATTGTACCTTTCTGAAAAGAGATCCTCCCAGTTTTCAGTAAGACCTCTTGTCAACATCAGGTGTTTGAGGAACAGTGATAAGGATTTGTGATTATCTTGAAGGACCAATAAAAGTGGGAGCAAAGAAGAGTAAAGGGTCTTGTCTCTGAGTACTGACACCCTTGCCTTCTACTCTCCTTCACGGCAAAGTCTGGAGTAGTCTTTCATCCATCGGGTACAGGGATTGCTGGCCATTCCCGGCATAGGTATTCAATAAAAGTTTACTGAATAGACTGCCATGGAAAAATACATTTTGACCTAATTTTATTTATTTTTATTTTTTTAAAGATTTTATTTACTTATTTGAGAAAGAATGCATGCTTGTGCACACTTGAGTGGGAGGAGGGGCAGAGGGAGAGAATCTTCAGACAGACTCCCTCCTGAGCCTGGAGCCTAAAGCTTGGCTCTATTCCAAGATCCAGAGGTTCATGACCTGAGGCAAAATGGTTTTCGATAATTTTTTTAAATTAATGATTATCTTAATGAATAAACCTTATACTTTTTTACTTTTACAGAATCTTGCTCAAAATAGATATTTTATGATTTCTTGGCTCAATGCTGTTATTCTTCTGACATCTCCCTTAGTAAAATGCATATGTTCCTAGTCAGAGAAAAAGATCTCCATGAGGGAAATGCTGCTGAATCCCTTCAGATTTATGTTAATTTTGTCCCTAAATTTCCTAACATTTCATATTTGAAGTGAAAAACTCAGTTTTCCTAGTTCTCTTCAAATATTCTAATAAAAATTAAAAGTTACTATAATTTATATAGTGCGTTCCTTTTTCACTAATAGTCTTATTTTTAATTGTAAGGCAAGTAAGATAATTTTCTGCTGAAGAAGATTATCAGTACCACTGAGGAAAGATTAACCAAAATAGAAAATATTTTGCTGAAGAATTTACATTCAAAACTAGCCAGTAATGACAATAAAACGTTTTTCTTTTTTGTAATTTTCAGTTTTTCCTGCATACAAGAAATTTAATTAAGAGAAAAGATGCTTGAATTTATACTGTAGTATAATCAACCTGAAGTAACTTCTCTCTACCAGTAATAATTTTGATACAAACAGGGACCAGTGGTTCACTGTGGTATGTCCTTTGGTGAAGCCACAAAAACTGATGATCTCACCAAGACTCAGTAACTGAACATTCCTGTGGTTAAAATACTTTTCGTTCAAAACAGGCATTTCCAAATTGTGTTTGACTAGATCAACACTCAGGAAAATAGAGGGCCTGCTCCTAAGGAAACTAAGAGAAGAAACACTAAATTTTGTTTCTGGCTTTTATTTATAGTCACCATATTTTTTCTGCCTGTATTCTGTGTGCTTTCTCATAGCACTCTTTCTAAATACCAGAGGTTGCTTATACAGTTATTTAAACATCAGCCTTGAGAAATACAAACTACAATTCTTATTTTCACTTAAATTTACTATATATAGTGTATATATATATATATATATATATATATATATATATATACACGTCAGAGAGAGGTGGCTAGGTATGCAGAAGAGCCCATTTAGAGAGTATCTTATTCCATGTCTTGGCTCTGCAGACCTTTCAGATACAATGCCCTTTTCCATATCCAGCAGTTCTCTTTCCTGAAGTCAGTGTAAATTACAGCAAATTCAGAATTAAAACAAGGAAATAATGTCACAGTTGCAAAAGCTGGCAAGGCAGCAGTACCATTCTAAGGCATCAAAGATTATATCTGGCTTTCTTTTTTGAGAACTTAGGTAAGTATTCTTTCTTGACTTGCCCAGATATGACTAGTCCCTAAAAGAATACCCTTAGTAGTAAAAAAAAAAAAAAAAAAGTACACTAGAATACACATGTATTCATCCCCAGGATGTAACTATCAAAAGAATCAGAAATTCTCCATTTTGGGGAAACTGAAGTTCCTTGGTGAATCAAGAAATTATCTGTACCCAAGCACATCTGTGTAGGGATGCAAAATCATAATTGGGACTAATTTACAATAATCTGTCACAGAGACCAGAAACCTGTAAGTACACATGGTCAGCATAGATTCTTCTGCAGAGATGAACTGGAAAATCATCTGCCAAAGGTAAGAACATTATGAGAACAGTTAGGAAAGTTAAATATTAAATGATGCAATTCTCTCACCATAAATATGATCTTACTATAAAGCAACAAAAAGAGATTAATAGTTCGGCTGGTCAGTTGTAAGACTGCATGGTATGGTTGAGACTCCTATGAGCCAAAGAGTATTTAAAACAATTTAAATTAAAATACAAAAAAGTCTTAAAATTCTTTGACTGTCCAACAAAATACATCTTTGGAACTATGTTCAGCCTCCTCCCCACTCCCAAATAATATTTAAATAAAAGGAATAAAAATTGAAAACTCTGTACAGGAAAAACAAACTCTATCCACAGCCTATATCATACTGGCAGGTATCTGATTATGTCTTCGCATGTAGTCATTTGGAATTTTACATACTTTAAGTTTTTATTCAAATTCTACTTACTTAACATACAGTGTAATATTGCTTTCAAAAAGAGCAGAATTTAGTGATTCATCACTTATATTTAACACCCAGAGTTCATCACAAAAAGTGCCCTCAATATCCATCACCCATCTAGTCAATCCGTCACCACCTCCCCTCCAGCAACCCTGTTTGTTTCTTATAGTTAAGAGTGTCTTATGGTTTGCTTCCCTCTTTTTTTTCACCTTCCCCTATGTTCATCTGCTTTGTTTCTTAAATCGCACATATGAGTGAAATCATACGGAATCTGTGTTTCTCAGACTGACTTATGTCACTTGGAATAATATACTCTAGCTCTATCCATGTCTTTACAAATGGCAAGACTTCATTCTTTTTGATGGCTGAGTAATATTCCTCTGTGTGTGTGTGTGTGTGTGTGTGTGTGTTTATCACATTTTCTTTATCCATTAATCGCTTGATGGACATTTGGGCTCTTTCCATAATTTGGCTATTGTTGATAATGCTGCTATAAACATCAGGGTGCATGTATCCCTTCAAATCAGTATTTTTGTATCCTTTGGGTAAATACCTAGTAGTGCAATTGCTGGGCTGTAGGGTAGTTCTAATTTTAACTTTCTGAGGAAACTCCGTACTGTTTCCCAGAGCAGCTGAACCATTTTGCATTCCCACCAACAGTGCAAGAGGGTTCCCCCTTCCCTGAATCCTCACCAACATCTGCTGTTTCCTGAGTGGTTAATTTTAGCCATTCTGAAGGTGTGAGGTAGTAGCTCACCATGGTTTTGATTTCTATTTCCCTGATGATGAGTAATGTTGAGCATCTTTTCATGTGTCTGTTAGTCATTTGGAAGTCTTCTTTGGAAAAATGTCTGTTCCTGTCTTCTGCCCATTTCTTGATTGGATTATTTGTTCTTTAGGTGTTGAGTTTGATAAGTTCTTTATAGATTTTGTATACTGACCCTTTATCAGAGACATCATTTGCAAATATCTTCATTCATTCCATAGTTTGCCTTTTAGTTTTGTTGATTGTTTCCTCTGCTATAAGCATTTTATCTTGATGAAGTCCCAATGGTTCATTTTTGCTTTTGTCTCGCTTACCTCCCAAGATGTGTCTAGTAAGATGCTGCTACGGCCAAGGTAAAAGAGGTTGCTGCCTGTGTTCTCCTCTAAGATTTTGATGGTTTCCTATCTCACATTTAGGTCTTTCATCCACTTTGAATTTATTTTTGTGTCTGGTGTAAGAAAGTGGTCCAGTGGTTTGTTGAATGCACTAGTACTAGCTATGACTAATAATCCTGCCTGTAGATATATTAATATAATCAGTTGACAGTACGACCCTGGGTCTACGGGTGAGGCTCTTTCAGGTGACTTTTCTATACTTCTTTTGAACCTCTATGTGATGCATTTGTAGTTCATAGGTATTTTTAATTGATTAAGCAATTTCAAATTAAGCAATATATTCAAAATTTATGGGAGACATCACTCTACTCTTCCAGTGTCCAAATAAAAAAAGACAATGAAATATGGTCCAAATAATTACATTTTTGTAGCATTTTAAATAATTACCTACTGCCCTATTACATAATTCAGAAGTTTGCAAGCAGAATCTCAGTTGCTCTGTTTTTGTACCCAATATCCAAATACTTGGATCCACAAAAAGCTTAGAAAATAATGTGAAAACATCTTTGTAGACAGGAGACAATAGGTAATAGCCTGCTAAATGGAGAAATGACTGGCATAACACATGATTTTAAATACTGATGAGCTTCACCTGCAACTTCATATGGATTTTGCCATTAAATTTTCTTACTGCAGGAGAATGACATACAGAAAAAAATTCCTGCAGACAACCATGTAAAAAATCAGACTAATTTAAAATTTGTCATTTATATTTTAATAATATAAATAATATACTTAATAATTATATTGTTTAGTAATAAATAATAATATAGATTTGTAACTTATCTTTAAAATCTGTCACTTATATTTTAATAATATAAACTAGTAAGGCAGCACTCATTGTTCCTTAAAATGGAAAAGCATTTTTGATACCTCCCTATGGGCTGATTATAACAACAATGACAACAAACTGTCAGAAAAGTTTATCACCTCCTCAGCTTATTAAAGACTTATGTAAGGATTTATGCAAAATTAAATGAAATCATACTTAAGAATGAAATTTTTTTTTCTTTTTATCACTTTATTATGTATCTAAAAAGTGAATCCTTTTATCACTTTTTATCACTTCAATTATGCCTTCATCTGGCACATTTGATGCAATAATTCTCTCCAGACACAAAATTTCCATTTTTGCTTATGAACCTGCTATTTTTATTTTTAATTTTTGTATTGTATAGTGGCTACACCAATTTACAGTCTCACCAATAGTGTACAAGAGTTCCCTTTTCTCTACATCCTCACCCGCATTTGTTCTTTCCTTTTTTTTTTAAGATTATTTATTATTTGTCAAAGAGAGAAAGAGAGAGAGCACAAGCAGGGGGAGCTGCAGGAACAGGGAGAAGCAGACTCCCCACTGAGCAGGGAGCTCCATGTGGGACTCAATCCCAGGACCCAGGGATCATGAACTGAGCCAAAAGCAGACGTTTAACCAACTGAGCCACCCAGGCATCCATATCTCCTCCCTTCTTGATAGTAGACATCCTAACAGGTATGAGGTGATACTACTGTGGCTTTGATTTGCATTTCCCTGCCAACTGGTGATTTTGAGCACCTTTACATGTACCTGATGGACATCTGTTTCTCATATTTGAGAAAAATGTCTATTCAGGTTCTTTGCCCATTCTTTAATCCAATTGGTTTTTTGTTTGTTTTTTGCTATTAAGTTACATCCTTTACATATTTTGGATGTTAACCCCTTATTAGATATATGATTTGCAAATATTTTCTCCTATTTGGGAGGTTGCCTTTTCATTTTGTTGATGGTTTCCTTTGCTGTACAGAAGCTTTTAGTTCAAGGTAGTTTCACTTGTTTATTTTTACCTTTGTTGACTTTGCTTTTGATGTCAGACGCAAAAAAATCATCACTAAGATCCTTGTCAAGGAGATTACCTCCTATGTTTTCTTCTAGGAGTTTCATGGTTTGGGTCTCACATTCAAGTTTTTAATCCACCTTGAGGTGATTTTTTGTGTATGGTGTAAAACAGGTGTCCAGCTTCATTCTTTTGCATGTGGCTGTCCAGTTTTCCTAACACTGTTTATGAAGACTTTCTCCATTGTATATTCCTAGCTCCTTTGACATAAATTGACCACACATGTGTGGGTTTATTTCTATTCCATCTATCTATCTGTCTGTTTTTATGCCAATACTATATTGTTTGAGTACTATAACTTTGTAATATACATTGAGATCAGGAAGTGTAATGTCTCTACCTCTGTTCCTTTTACTCAAGATTGATTTGGCTATCCAGGGTCTTTTGTGGTCTTATGACCTGTTATTAAGAAACTATCAAAATAACATGTTCAAACTTAGGATATTGTCAAATTCTTTACCCAAAATTAAAGTTATATTTTGGGGGAACAAAATATTTAGAGCATTGACTATGACAGGGATATTCAAATGTAATGTTTGAAATGATATTTACTCATTTTGTGAAGACAGACATTTCTTCTAATTTTTGTTAATAGAAAAGCTGTATTTCTCCCATGGAGTTTAGAGGTAGCAGCAGGTGGTTTTGGAGTGTTTGTGTGTATTTGGTTATCTTGTTTGTGGCTACCAACTCTTTTTTAAGTTATTTTTATTATTTTATGAAATGTCCCAAACTAGATAAGCTTACCTGATAATATAGCAAATACCAATTTATCAGTCACACAGTTCTATCAAATTCTAATATTCTGCTATTCATATTCATCTTTCTTAAAAAACAGGTATACATAAACAAAACTTTACAGATATGAATATAATAGATTTCATATTTCTCCCCATTCTCCTTCCTCTATAAGGCTATATTCACATTTCCACTCATTGTTGTTATATTTTTACATTTTAGTCTTATTTATAGTTATATATCAACAAAATCATTGTACAGTTTTTAATGATAGTGTATAAATGATACCCTTCAGTTCATATAATTCAGCCACTTGATTCTTTCAATCAACATTATGCTTTGAAATTAGATTATTCAAATTAACACTAGATTTTTTAGATTATCCACCAAATGTATGTAGCTCTGAATTATTTGATTACTGCATAATACCTCTTCCATGAATACAACTCTGTAAATATATATTTACATTGTTTTCTCTTTTTATAACTTGTTTGGTGAATAAGAACCTTGATTTTATATTACATATACTATTGAGCCTTTGTTAAGATACAGGACTGCTCTTTTCTCTATTTTTTTTTAATCCGTAATTTTGTTGTTTCCTTTTTAAAAGTTAATATTTTTCTATGACTTTTTAAATTGTGGTAATACATACATAACATAAAATTTACCATTTTAATCATTTTTATTTAAGTGTACAACTCAGTGACAATAAGTATATATATAGTTTTATTTTCATTTCTTCTTCAAATGCGTCTTTGATCCATGTGATCAAAGTATATTGTTCAATTTCTAAATATTTGGGACTTTTCTATTTGTTATTGATTTCTAGTTTAATTCCATTTTGATCTAAAACATACTTTGTACAATCTCCAACCATTTAAATTTTTTTAAAAGATTTATTTATTTGAGAGATAGGGAGAGAGTAAGCTGGGGTGGGCAGGCAGAGAGAGGAGCAGAGGGAGAGGGAGAGAGAAACCTAAGCAGACTCCTTGCTGACTGCAGAGCCTGATGTGGGGCTCAATCTCACGATCCTGAGATAACAACCTGAGCCAAAACCAAGAGTTGGACAATTAACTGGCTGCACCACCCAGGCGCCCCCATTTAAAATTTTTCGGTGTGTTTTATAGGTCAGAGATTGGTGTATTTTAGTAAATGTTCCATGTTAACTTGTGCAGAACATATCCTGTTGTGAAACAGTATTGCATAAATGTCATTTAGGCCAAATTAATTACTGGCATATTCAGCTCTACGTCCTTACTGCATATTTTCTTGTTTAATCTATAAATTACTGGAACAGGGCACTGAAATTACCAATTATATATTATAGTATATTTTATATAAATACATTATATGTAATTAAAAAATATAACCATTTTTTTTTGGTTTTTCTTTACAGCTCCATCAGTTTGGGTGTAATGTGCTTTGCCACTTTTGTTATGTGCATATATGTTTGGACTGCTATGATTTCTTAGAAAACTGATTCCTTTCTAACTATGTAACACCCTTGTTATCTATGACAACTTTCCTGATAGGAATTATGCTTCTTTCTTAAGTTAATATAGTTATCACAAGTCCTTTGATTATTGTTAGCATGGTATACCTTTCTCCATACATTTACACTGAACCTATCTGAATCCTTATATTTTAGGTACATTTTTTGTATTCAACATATACTTGGTTTTAGTTTTTTATTCACTGTGACAATCTCTGTGTTTTAGTGGATATATTTTGATCATGAACCTTTAACATGATAAGTGATATAATTCAGTTAATAGCTACCATGCTTGTAACTGTTTCCTAGTTTGCACTTATTCTTTGGTTCTTTTATCTTGCCATATTTCCCGACCTACTCCAAGTTTAACTGAGCATTTTATATATTATTATATTATTCCATACTTAAAAAAAATATTTTTAATGGTTGCCCTAGAATTTCCAATACACATCTGAACTAATACAATCAACCTTCAAACAACATTATAATAGTTCATGGCTAGTGCAGATACCTTATTAACAGATCATTCCTGATTCCTCTCTGCCATCCCTTGTGACACTCTTGTCATTAGACTCACTTATCTCCATGCTTTAAATGTCCAACACATCATTACTGTTGTTATTTCAAATACTCAGTTAATCTTTACATTCATTAAGAATAAAAATTAAAATATTTTTATTTCATATCCTCTTTATCCAGTGATCTTTTTATTTATATGGATTGATGTAATTGACACATTGTCCTTCTCCCTGAAGAACTCTTTTTAACATTTCTTGTAAGTCAAGTCTGTTGGAGATGAATTTCATCAGTTTTTCTTGGTCAGAAAAGGTTTTTTGTTTTTTTTTTTTCCCTTCATTTTAAGATGAAAATTTCTCTGGTATAGAATTCTAGGTTGCTGGTTTCTTTCTTCCAACGCTTTAAAAAAATTCACTCCAGTCTCTTTTTGCTTCTATGGTTACTGATGAGAAAGCTACTGTATTTCTTATCCTTGTTCCTCCTTAGGTAAGGTTTCAATATCTTCCCTTTGTTTTTTATTTCTTGCTGTTTATATGCTTATGTTCTCTTATTCGTTTTGTTTGTATTTATCCAGCTTGATGTTCAGTGAACTTCCTTAATCTGTGAATTTCTTTCATTCATTTGGGAAATTTCTCAAACGCTCATTTCAGAGATTTCTTCTGCTTTCGACAGGTAGTATTAAGTATACAGGAACTGAATTAAATAGACCCTTACTGTGAGGATTTATGTTACTCTGGCTATGAGTTGGGTTGAGTGGAATGTCTGCTCTACCTAAAGGTACCAGAGGCTTCAAATTTCTTCCAGTGTCCTTGCTTTCATCTCCCCTCTTGACTCTGACTTTGGAAGAAAAAGACTGTGATTTATGGCTCTTTCAGTTGTGATCCACTCTTTTTATTCTGGGGTCATTTAGGTAATTATAGATAGGTGTGAAGAGGCTTTAATCTTAAGATTAAAACTCTGATTTATAGGCTGACCCTTGACTCTAGCTGTGAACTTACAAGTGTTTTGCAAATAGTATAGCATTTCTTTTCACGTTTAGGTGAACTCAAAGGTTAGAGGGCACTCAAGTGGAAGGATTATTCCCCAGGCTAGGATAAATCTCTAGGAAAGCCCTTTCCCTAGAGATTAGGCCTTTGCTATGAAGAAGGCTTTGAGTATATTTCACAATGATTACTGTTTCTATCCCCATGTCAGTGCCACAAAGAGATCTTTTTCAGCTCTTCATCTTGAGAACCTAGAGGCATTTTCTGAGGTAAAAGTATAAGACTGTGGTCTCCAAGAGATTCTCACTCACACTACTCCACACTCATCCTTTGGCAAGTAATCAGCATAACCTTTTAAATGTTCTTACCAGTTTATGGCTCCATGGTATGCGTATGCTCTAGGTTAGCAGCTCTAACTAGCAACTCTGATTTTCCTATGTATTTCTAGATTTGGGGATGGAGATTTTGCTCTGTGAACCCAAATTTCTGATCAGTTTAACAGAACATTGTCTCTTAATTTATTTCCAATTTGTTCATTAATTTCTGATTTATTCAGTTTTTCTTCCTATAAGGATGAATCATGATTTCCAGTCTCTTTACATATTAGAGATGAGACCAGGATCTATATTTTTTTTAAAAACTTTTTTTTTTGGTTATTATCCTAAAATTTATAACATATTTTATTTAATCTAAATCCAGCTTCAAATTGCCCTATGTTGCTTCATATGTAGGACAGGTACCTTATTGCAGAGTGTTTCTAAATCTTTTCAAACCCTTATATTATTGTTATTCATCTCATTTATCCATATGCTATTATCATTAAATACATTTTTACAGCCATTATATTAAGCAATTATCTTAAATATAAAAGATAAGTTAAGAATTTAACTTCATTTATTCCTTCTATGACATGATTTCTTTAAGTTTTTTCCCCATCAGTTTATTGTTCCAGCAGCTTCTGCTCCAGGTAAGCAAATCTTGACCATGTGTCTTTGGATAAGAACATCCCTACAGATTTTGGTGTGGTGGTTTGGCCTCTGATGGGTCCAAGTGGAGTCACTGATTTTAAGTTTGTCCATCTTCTTGTTGTAAGGACAGGAGTCATGACTGCCAAGTTCTTTACATGTCAGATCTAATACTAGAAGTCTCCTTTCTAGAGTTTTAAGTTTTCCAACTTATGGAATCATATTGTGGCTATGGATCAGAGTGAAAAAAAACCCATTTAGTGGTTATCAAATACTCTTCATTGAAAATATTTTGATGTACAAAGTTTTCTTTTTAAAATAGACTTAGCAAAATTAATTATTTTCTTAATTTAACAGTTGTCAATTGATCAATGAATCCTGATTCTCTGATGGTTGTTTTAAGTGAAATGTTGTCAGATCTTCAACTGAGTAGTTCCAGTTGTTGGAAAACAAACAGACTCATGTAGCTTATTTTTTTCTTCCAGATACACAGCCCCATCCTAGCCCACAGAAGACAAACACAGATGAGTGTTACACGACTTTACCCAGGTCCATAAAGGTAATATTGACTCTCAGGTATTTTCCAGAAAAAGAGAAATGCCCATGTATGCTACAAAAAAAAAAAAAAAAAAAAACTTACAAAGTCTTAGATTGATATAATTCTACATAAAGGAAGGCATATTTTACAGCTACAAAAACATTTTTTTAATGTTAACGATGATGTTTGTTTTTCTCTTATAGACATATTTAGTAAAACTATGAATATTTTTGTAAAGCACTTTGAGTTTCTTGGGCAAAAAATCCATAATGTTATCCATCTTTACTGCTTAGTCACAAAGCAGGAATTCCAGAAACTAGCTTGGGATTCAGGAAATTTTCCTGGAGATGAACAGCTAAAAAGTTGGGAACAGCTAACTGAAAAAGAGTAACTATCTTCTATGTGGAAAGAATGGTTTACCACCAAAGAAGAAAAAACAATGGATATATTTTGAAAGCAAGAAAAAAACATGATGTTTCCTAAAAACAACAACAACAAAAAAGATCTCTTCTTACTAGAGTATGAAAGTGATAGGCAGGAAAAAAGTATAGTCAGGGATTTGTCATGAAACCTTTAAGAGAAACGTTAAGGAATCTGGATCCAATTCTTCAGGAAAAGAGGAGTTTGTACCAAGGTGATGTAACAGATAATGAGGGCTTAAAGGACCACAGTTGAGACAGGGAGAGCAAGAGAATCAAGAAAACGCTGAGACCAAATTGGCATGATTTTATTTTTAAACATAGACATTGAGGGAAAGATAGAAATCAAGATTGCTGTTTAGATTTCTAGGTTTGGTGATTAAAAGGATGGTCCTGATATTTTCTGAGTGATTAAAAAAAATAAGGGGGGCATATCTGAAATGGGGTGAAATGGAAAAGAAGGGATAGCCCCAGTTTAGTAATCTATGAATAGGGAATTTGTTGCTGTAGCATATTTATAGTCAATAAGGTAGTGCTTATAGAACAAATGTGAGAGTAATTACAGAGAGGAAAGAGCTAACGTAAGAACTCCAGGAAGTATCAGAATTTAATAGAAAAAGAGTAATCAAGGAAAATGAGGGAACAGAAGTGTCTAAATGGAGAATGCAGGACGAGTGGTATCACATTATTCATGGGCAAATTATTTAAGAAGAAAAATACGGTTAACAATATTAAACAAAGTGAATCAGATTACGGTATGTCTATTGTTCTTAGAAATGTAGAATTTACCAGTGAATTGGTTTTCCAGAGAAATTTTAGTAGAGTCAGGATACATATAGATGTTAATGGGTTAAGACACTATACCAAAAGACTGAAGGAATTTAGTTGCAAAATGAAGAGAGAGAGAGCACGTGAACACATGCATGAGAGAGTAAGCAACCGAGCTGTAGTTGGAGAGGAAAGTCTAAGTGAGTGTGTGTGTGTGTATTGTCCCAAAAAAGACTTGAGCACATTTATATTCTAGAGAAAAAGAGCAAGTATCATGAATAACGATTCGGATGCAGAAGAGATGGCAGATTCCTGGGTAAAAGGGAGCGGCCTGAGGGACACTTCCTTTCCTGGGACTTTGGACAACTGATTAGCCCTGAGTGTAAGTAGATAAGAGTGTCAGTTGAAGATGATATGGAGGGCTGACAGAGAATTGCAGAAACTATACTTTATAATTTTATTATCCTTGTTATAAATCTGAGGTGACATTGTCAAGTTAGACATTTAACTCTGCCAATTTCTAACCGTGTTTACACTAAGTAAATGTTTATCCACAATCTTTACAAAAGCTCATGATTCATTGGTGGTATGTCATTCTGATAACAATTTTTTTAAAATAACAACAACAACAAAAAAGAAACTGTATCCTGTTGTGTAGTACACTGAAAATAAATCCTGCATTGTTTGAAACTTTATGAATCATTTGGATGTTTACCTCAGGTAAAAAACTATGATCACATGTGAAATTCTTAGTGTGAAAAAATCGAATATAAGATAGGCTTGAAAATTTGCCCCCGTGTCTTTATCTGCTCCATTTTCCTTTCTGCATCTTTACTAGGCTCAGGTAAAGGGCAGCAGCTGCTCTGAAAGTGTCGCACCAGCTTGTGCACAGGCACTTCTTACCCATTGTGAGTGAAATTGACTAGAATCACACAATCTTCATCAATTTCCCACTCAGTAGAAATCAGTTTTCTAAGCAAGGGGGCTATACTACATTTGCTCTGCAGCTGGCAGTCCCATGGAGCTAAGCTGGAGGGAGAAAAGGAGATGACCTGCTGCTAGTGAATGATGCGCTCTGTGTGGGTCTGCTCACCTGATTTTGCCATTGGAATCAGCCCCCAATATAAGGAGAGCGGTGGAGGCTCTGGGTGAATTGAAGGAAATGAAGAGTTTCTTGTTTCAATCCCCAAGTTCCATCTAACTCATAACTAATGAACTAGCATTCTGCACAGCGGTACCATCTTCCACAGGCAGCAATTACATAAGAATAGCATTCCAAACTTGGTAGTTCTGTGACTGGCTGGCATACAAGCTGCTAGAGTGGGAAGAAGCTTTTCACACAGATGTTAGCTAGAAAATAGACGGATGGAAGTGACTACAGCTTACTGGGATCACAATAGGAAAGGACAAAGATTTAAATTTAAAATGTTTAATGCACAAGATGATTCAGGCTAAAGATATATTTTTTTTTCTTTGTGTGATTTATGAGACTTCTAAATGGGTAGATTTCAACTACAAGTACACATGGGGCAATGTTAGTAACCAGCCTGGTATGATCTCCCAATAACCTGAACTGAAATTTCATATGGAACTTATTACAAAGTGGATTCCTAAACAATGCCTTATGATTCTAATCAGTAATTATGAATGAAGCACAAGAATTAGTCACATGTAACAATTCCCTAGGTAATTATTGTGCACGATAAAGCTTAAGAACTACCAGTGTATACTGACCTTGGTAAGTGACAGAGGCAACACAATTATGAAAAGAGAATTCAAAGGCACCTTCAGTTTTAAATTTTACATTTTTAAATTAATGTGACAAAAAAATAGGAAATGAAAATTATATGGATAAAGAACAATTATCTGAGTAGTTTTAGTTATCATTTGAATAGCATAAATTGATGTTTCGTTCTACAGAGAGATCAATTGGGCCAAGAATTTGAAGATATTTAGTAATTACTACTGACTTCTTCAAGTCTCTTAGAGCTAGATGGCAAACATATCTACTGGAAAAGAAGGCTCAAGTGTCTTGCAGAAACAATGAGATAACCCTACTTGTTATGGAACTCAACTTGCACAACATCATTTCAGTGCACAGTTGCAAATATATGGCACAATAAGTGCCTCTCCTCTTTTTTTTTGAATAAATGGTATTGCTCTTTAACTATAGCAATCCCATTCCTACTGCTACTCCCAACCCAAGTTCTGACTATGCCTCAAAATCCATATCAACAAGGCTCACCATTTTCCTAATCTCCAAATTACAACTGATTAATACATTATATCATGGAAAACAATTTTCTTTCAGTTTAGGAACATGCATTAGATTAAAAAAATATAAAACACTAGTTTACTCTTCCAAAGAATTTTACAAAACATATATACATATATTAATTAATAAGCCTTTACTGACTTAATTTTTAAAAGTCAGTATACCTTACCCTACCTAACAATGGAAATTAACCTTTTTTTTTTATTATTATGGTCTTGGAAATAGAAATTCCCAGTTTCATAAGCAATTTACTTATATAAAAATATGCAATCAAGGAAGTAAAGATGCTATCCAAAATATCGCCACTGCTTCAATTAGTTTCTAGGGAATTAATTCACTGAAAAAATATCATTCAGCAAAACTGAGCATAAAATTTATCATCAAATCAGTTTAAGAAACAGTTTTTGAAATTCAATTAACCTAGCTAGAACAAATAGTATGCGTTAGCAGATCTACCTTTAAAACGTTCAGATGTCCGTTGCCTTAAAATCAAACATTATTGGTGAGTGTACCCCAGCCTTGCTACATACACAACCAAAGGAAGAGTTTACACACTGAAATAAACTTTGTAGTGCTTATTCTGAACTGTATAAATGAACAACAAAACAAGGTGTAGCCAACCAATTAGTAATCACCCTTTCTCTTTTGAGGGACACTTTATTGATATCTGGCTTTTCAAATATTAGCACATCACCTGCTAAGTAGTTTCACTGTGGAAATTAAAAGGTAGGGAATGATTTTTATGTACTGTTTTTTGTGTCCTGTGTAACTACTAGCATAATCTGTGCATCTCTAAAGGCAACAGAAACAGAACACATGAAATCTAATGAAAAGGAGTGACAAAGAAATTATTTTAAATCTTTTTACCCTTAAATATGCAACCTCTCCAAAAACAAAAACTGTATTTCATGATAATATGCTATATCCCAGGTTCTATAATGATCTCTGGTGACATCTTTCCTTAAACCCCAACTATACCTAGGTCAACTTTATCACTTTTTTGCCCCTCCTGCATCTTGTGTTCATAATCTTTTAGCATTTACAAATTACTTTGTGATCACTCATTCTCTACTACTAGTCTCTTAATTCTTTGAGACTATGAACCAAAATGTGTCCATTTAATATCCTCAGTATCTAGAGTATATTTTGTATGTATCGGGCAGTTAATAAAATTTTAAAGGAATAATAAAAATCATTTGAAAAGGGTCCTGAATATAACATGACACATGGTATTTTTTGAAAAACAGAGATTATCTCCTCACAAATCTTTCTTTCCTCTCCAAGCTTTATAAAACAGAACAATATTCAGGGATTAGGAGTACAGAGTTAACTCATACTGCTTATGTTTCATACTGCTTGTGTTTCAACCATAAGACAAGTAACCTTTATTCAAACTATGCTCTATGTGGATTGTGTTGAATTTATTTACATCAGAAACAGCTACACTTAACATCAGACTTTCAATTGCTTTCCATTCACTGCAGAACAGGAAGGAATTAAAGGATGAATATTTTTAATTAAAAACAAATACTACCTAAGTAATTGTAGTTTATTAACTTCACAGATATATTTCAAGGCTTAGTATTTATTTTTCAATTACTAAGAATAGGAGACAAGAATTACACTAAAATAAAATAATAAATTTAGAAAAATATCTTGGATGCGTAATATATTTTACTATACGTGATGTAGTCCACTGGTGTTATCTCTGTCTCACAACAAAGTACTTGTTATAAACTCCAAAGCTAATCTTGAGTTCTTTGAACTAAAACTACAAACAATACAAAAGATAAAAATACATTTAAATTGATGGTAATTGACCTTAGCTTTGCAGTCTGTTCCATGTTAGTTTGTAAAATGCAATGTGTTTTCTATTCTTGCCTATATACCTTTTATTAATAGTTAGAGCCAACAATTACTACACCTAAAAATAAATATGTCAAATTTTCTAATCTGTATTTCTTTTCACCCCAACTCATCTTTGTATCCTTTAAAATGTTTATAATCCTTTTGTCTTTTTGAGCTATCTAGCCATTCTTCAGGCTCCTATTTTCCACGTTTCCAATCTTACCTGTCACACATTAAAATTATAGAAAAGGATAGAAACCACTGTGAGAAAAGAAATCAGCCATCCATTTCCCACAATAATCTAGAGCAGAAAAAAAAAGAATGTGGTGTGTCTACAGGGAGAATATCCAAATTAGAAAATTTACTTGTGATACAATACCACTTTCAGATACTCCAATTTTTTCTTCTCTTACAGATTACTATCAAAGACTGAGAAACAGAAATAATTAAGTGTATATACATGTAGTCTACTGAAAGAATAATTCATAAAAGAACATTTTACCTTCAAAGAGAAAAATGTATCAAGGTCTAAAATGACCACTTCATCATGAGAGAGTGAAAATAAATGGTACAGCAAACTTGATGGGAGACACAAGTCTCTCATTTCTTTATTTGGGAGGACTTTTTAAAACAGAACTCACACAAACCTCTGCTGTATCTCTGTAATAGGTATAAAATGGCATGTGATGGGCAAGATGGTTGTGGATCGGGAATGAAAAAAGATCGTATTAGAAAAAGGAGAAAATTTTTCTTAACCATACCATATTTTGAAGCACTGACTGTCACATATTATATAAATTCTAATTGAGTACATCTCTTTAAATAGAGAAAAACAGAGTCACATGAAGACTTAAATAAAAGTTATTATCTATTATTAAGCAACATAAATCTATTAAAAAAAAGCAGCAAAAATTGGTAACAGAGTTAATACAATATATAATATCTTAACTATATTGCCTTAAGGATCCCTGGGGCTTGCAAAACACAAAAAATCTATTCCCTCTTTTTGTTTTCATTTTCTCTCTGATTTTTTAAGAAATCTATAGTCCATGAAGAATTCTGGAATTTGAACCTATCAAGGCTATCAAAGGCAAAGAGTATCAAAGTTATGAGGTGAGTAACTGCCATGAGATTTGTTCATTGTGATATTACCAAATTAGACAGAATGTTGTTAGATCATAATATCAAAGTTACATTTTCTGAATTGCATAAAACTGGGGTGTCTGGGTGGCTCAGTTGGTTGAATATCCGACTCTCGGTTTCAGCTCAGATCATGATCTAGGGGCTGTGAGACTGAGCCCTGCTTTGGGCTCTGCACTCAGCACAGAGTCTGCTTCAGATTCTCTCTCCCTCTTCCTCTTCCTCCTGCTCACACTCTCCCTCTCTCAAATAAAATAAAATCTTTTTTAAAATCACATAAAATTGTAATTAGGAATATATATGTATATGTAGAAGTATATATGCTGCCTCCCAAGAACAGACAAAAAAATTCTACAAAGGAAAGCAGTGGGAGCCCCTCTCTCCAGATTTCCTGGAGCTCCTGTGTATTTTATACCATACAAGTTGGCTTTAAATTAATATTAAACTGTAAAAACAAAAGATTTTGCTCAACTGACTTTACCTATGATAAAGCCACAAGGTCACCAAGGTTCTTGGTTTTACCCTGAATTAAAGAATTCTACTTAGCAAGTATTCCTGGGAATATTTTTGCTATTCCCATTCAAAATACTACCACAAAAATGAGACTTAGTTTACCTGTTCTCAGAAGACCTATCCTCCCATCTAACCAACTTCCCTTCCTCCCTTTCTCATTCCTTTTCCTTATCGCTTCTTTCCTTTCATTATTTCGTCCACATGGTATACTGTGCTACACCAAACATTGTGCTAAGTGCGGGAAATACAAAGATGGATTAAAGTTCACAGTCCAGGGGCGCCTGGGTGGCACAGCGGTTAAAGCGTCTGCCTTCGGCTCAGGGCGTGATCCCGGCGTTCTGGGATCGAGCCCCACATCAGGTTCCCCCGCTATGAGCCTGCTTCTTCCTCTCCCACTCCCCCTGCTTGTGGTCCCTCTCTCGCTGGCTGTCTCTATCTCTGTCAAATAAATAAATAAAATCTTTAAAAAAATAAAAATAAAAAAAAATAAAGTTCACAGTCCAGTATAAAGGTTTCTTGAGGGAAAAACGATATACTCATATTCATTAATGTACTACCACTCATAAACAGCACCCTAGCTTTCTTCATAGAGGTGAGTCTTGATATCTGCTGAGTGACTGATATCTTCAGCTGCGATTCCTAACTAGCCATATATGTAAAAACCATTAATTTGAGAAAAATAATAAGTAATTAATGAACTAATCATATTTTTATACTTAACCATATTCTCCTTTCCCATCACAATAAAGATGATCAAATACAGAATTGTGGGAGGTTGTCGGATTTGATAAATTTTTTTGAAATGTGAAGTGATAATTGCAATGTTATTTGTAGGCTCATAGGATTCCCAGTTATACATGAATTACATCAATTATCTCTAATAGGGACGGCAGAGGAAGAAGCATGGAGTGGCTTAGAAATAATTTATATTGCATGAATAAACTATTCCTTTGGCTCACGTCAACAGGTTTTATGATTATGTAACCAGTTACAAAATGAGTTGAAAATAGGAATTGTCACTTACAGGAAGTTTTTTCTGTGCAAAACTTTTAAAAAATGTTCACAAGTTTAAAACTTATTTTTGCCTGAAAAACACTCTTGGATTACTTGGATTTTGACCATGTGTAAAAATAGAGTTATCTAAACTAAATGTGGTAATATAATTTATATTTTAAGTTAAACATTTACTCCTTATTATGTGCTTATGAAATAGGTAAATTAATTTCTTACTCTTTGTTGAATGTAAACTTACTAACATTTTTTGCCCAAATATGCAGGTTAATCTGTAATAGTGCCTTATGTTATGCTGAGTGAACTTGTAGTCAGAGAAACTTCCCAATTTCCTTATTAACACTTCACATTTTTCTCCTTTTCCCTCTTTTTTTGTCAAAACAGAATATGAATTTTAAATGAAGCTCTACTCTCATTTTGCTCCTACAATATTCTGGGATATGTCTACACATCAGGACTATTGGTGGCAAGAAAAAGGCCAGTGTCAAGCAAATCCCACAAGTAAATCTGGCCAAGGTGCTTCTCACTTCCACTGTGCCTTTGCCATGCATTATTATTTAACTCCCATTTTTTTTATTCCTTACTTCAGGGAAATCTCCTGGAAAAAATTATATCTCTCCATTCCTTTTTGCCTAGGATAATCCTACAGGGTTGTGAGTTGAAAAGATGCTTTATTTTGAGGTAACACTTTGTATTTAGTTTTAAACTCCTTGATATAATTTTAAACTGCCAAAAGGTACAAAAATAATACAAGGAACACTCATGAACTATCTTTACTCAGAGCTTTCAATTGTTTGTATTTTTCCCCGTTTGCTTTAATGGTTGTATAAAAACTTTTTATGTGGATGTTTGTTTTCCTTTCAACATTTCATTTTACCACACTCTCTTCTAGCTTATGTTGTTTCTGACAAGTCCACTATTATTTTTATCTATCTTCCTCTATACTTAAGTTTCCTCTCATCTCTGGCTTCTTTCAAGATTTTCTCTGTTGTTGGTTTTCTTTTGTTTGAATAACATAAGCCAAGATATTTTGGGTAGGTTTGGGGGGGAGGGAGGCAGTATTTGTCCTACTTGGTATTCTCTGAGCATCCTAGATTTGTGGTTTGGTGTCTATCATTAATTTTGAAAAGTTCTTAACCATTATTATTTCAAATATTTTTTTCTACTGATTTTTTTTTCTCTTTTCTTCCTCCTGGTAATCCAATTTAAGTAGTTTCCAATGGTCTATTTTCAAGTTTACTGATCCTCTTCTCAGCCACATCAAGTTTACTGAAGAACATCATAACATCATAAGCATTTATTTTGTTTTGTTATTTTTTTATTGTTTTTGACTTCCAATGTTTTATTTTGATCCTTCTTAAATTTGTCATCTGTTCTTACATATTTACTTTTCCATTAAAACTATTAGCAAATTAATCACAGTTGTTTTAAATTCTCTAATAATTCCAAAATCTGTGTCATATCTTATTTTGCTTCTGATAACTGTTTTGTCTCAGACCGAACTTCTTTTCTTGTGTCTTGGCCTACCTACCTTGTCATTTTTTGTTGAAAGGCCAACATGTAACCATTGATAGGGAAACGAGGCAAACAGACCTGGTATGTGAAGATGTATGTTAATCTCATTAGGAGTGGGATTCATTAATATTTGCTGCACTGACAGATGCTAGAGGCTTCAAATTGTTCTATTGTCCATGTTTATATCTCTCTTCTTGATTTTGGGTTTCCCTAAATACCTTCATCAAAGAGAATAAATACCTTGCTATTTTCTACTTATAACCCACTGTTACTATACTAGAGCTCAATTGTGGTGGTGGTAAGACAGGAATAAACAGCATTCTATATAGTCTTCTGATTAAATCTCCATATTTAAGACAACAGGCCTTCTTGTGGAGAAGACTTTGGGTTTTATTTCAGTAATTATTCTCCTGCTCCCTCTGCCACATTCAGAAGGGTATTTTTCCTGGATGTTCTGAGAATCTAGTGAGGTTTCTGTTAAAAAAAAAAAAAAAAAAAAAAAAAAAAAGAATGCAATAGGTCCCCTTAAAACTCCATCCTCCAGGAATTTCTCACTCTGATGTTCATCCATACTAAGCTTCCAGCAATTTACCAAAAATACCATTTCTTCTGAGATCCTACCAGTTCATGGCTTCTGCCACAATTAAGCAGATCTTAGCTGTGTTTCCATAGATTTGACTCTCTCTCCAGATTTTGGGGTAAGAAGTATGTCCTTCCATGTCAGTTTTCTGCTATGTCCAAGAAAACTTGTTTATTTTCAGTTCGTTCATGTTTTTCTTGTTAGACGAAAACGACAACTTTCAAACTTTCTACATGTCACAGATGAAACTAGAAGTATCATCAGCAAAATTTATTTATTATTTTTAGTATCTACTGGTAATTTCTTAACTCTTTTATTTCTTCTATGTAATTTTTCTGTTACTGTTTTGGGAGGAAACCCCTTCTCTTCTTTGCATTTATTCATTTACATATTAATTTGTTTTAATGTCAGTGTGATAACTATTTTCTTTCATTTAATAAGACATAATTCAGTAAATATTGATTTTGGTGCTCAAGTTGTTCCCAATTGGCCAGTGTGAATCCCATCGTGCTGATTCCTGAAGCCTCTGACAAGTCTCCATGATTCTTGATACTTCATTTCTTTCAGACACAACATGATGTCTCTGGCTCAACTTCTATCTCCCTGTACCAGTGTAGGGATCATCTATTACTCCAAGGAATCTTAGTTTCTTTTAGTGGAGACTGGTGTTTAAAAACTGAAATCTGGATTCAAATTGCTCAATTCTGCTCTTCTCTATTTCCGTATTTGTAACGGATGTTGACTTTTGGTACTGAAAGCGTAGGCAGGATCTGAGGAAACATCCTGGGATTATGGAAATGTTCTTTATTTGACAGGTATGTAGGTTACATGGAAGTATAAATTTATAAAAATTCACAGAACTATATCTTTAAGTTATGTACATTTTACCATATGTAAATTTTACCTAAAAGAATAAAACCTGCAAATGAATATTGAATTCTAATTAGTGTATGTTATTGCAGAAATACAGGTTTAAAAAACCAAAAATTACTTATATATGTTCTATCATTTTCACTATTGAGGAAAGGAACTATAATGGTGCTAGGACAACTGAATAACCATATGCAAAAGAATGAGGTTGAGCCTCAACCTCATACCACATAAAAAATTAACCTGAAATGTATTATAGACCTAAATAGCTAAAACTATAAAACCTTTGAAGAAAAAATAGGCATAAATCTCTGTACCTTTAGATTAGGCAATGGATTCCTAGTTATAATAACAAAAAGCACACACACTAATAACAAAAAGATAAATCAGACTCATCAAATTCAAAATGTTTCTGTTTCAAAAGATACCATCAAAAATGACACTAAAAAGAAAATAAAGACAATAAAAAGAAAATTAAAAAACAATGATAGTAGGGAAAAACATTTACAAGCTATATACCTGACCTGATAATAGGAAAAAACATTTACAAACTATATACCTGACCTGAAACTTATATCCAGAGTATATAAAAACCTTCAAAATTCAACAATAAAAAGGCAAACAACCAACTTAAAATATTAAAAAAGGACTTTATTTTTTATTTTCTTTATTTTTAAAAAAGATTTTATTTATTTGAGAGAGAGAGAGAGAGCACGGGGAGGGGAAAGGGAAAAGCAGACTTACCGCTGAGCAGGGAGCCCAACTCAGGGCTTGATCCCAGGACCCTGGGATCATGACCTGAGCTGAACGCAGACGCTTAACCGACTGAGCCACCCAGGGGCCCTGAAAAGGATTTTAATAGACATTTCTCTAAAGAGGGAATATATATAGCCAATAAGTGCATGAAAACATCTGAAAACATTCTGAACATCATAAGTCATTAGGGACGTGCCAATTTTAACGAGATGCTATTTCACATGCATTACAATGCTAAAATAAAAAGGACAGTAATAATGTGTTCATGAAGAGGTAGAAAAATTTGAAACTTCATTCCCTCCTGGTAGGAATGTTAAATGGTGCAGCCACAATGCAAAATAGACTGGCAGTTCCTCAAAATGTTAAACATAGAGTCTCCATATAACCCAGAAATTCCAAACTCTAGATATATTTTGAAAAGAAATGAACATATATTTCCAAAACAAAACATTACATGAATGTTCACAGTACCATTATTCTTTATAGCTAAAAAGCAGAAACACCGAAATATTCATCACCCGATAAATGGAAAAACAAAATGTGGTATACCCATACATTTGGATATTTAGCCATGAAAAAGAATGGAGCACTTACACAATACTACAACATGTGTGTACCTTTAAATATTCTGCAAACTGAAAGAGGGTATTTAAAAAGGACCACATATTGTATGACTGCACTTATGTGAAATGTCCAGAAGAGGCAAATCGATAGAGGCAGAGAGCAGATTATGTGTTGCCAGAGCCTGTGGGTGGGAGGATATGGCTACTATTTGGTATAAGGTTTCCTTTCCGGGTACAGATGTTCTAAAATTACGTTGTGTGGATAGCTGCCAACACTAAGACTATAGTAAGAACCACAGAACTGTATACTTAAAGGAGGGATTTGATTGTATGTGAATTATATGTCAATAAAGCCACAATGGAAAAAAATTTACACTGAATCTATAAATTGATTTGTTGAGAACTGACATCTTTACAGTATCAAATCCTCCCATTCCTGAACATGGATAGTACTTTATTTAGTCTTCATTAATTTCTCTTAACAGTTTCATTGTTTTTGGTGTAGAGGACATGCAATGTGTCGTAGTTTCTTCCGAAACGTTATTTTATTTTAGGTGTTTTCAAGTGTCTTTTTTTTTTATTTCTAATTTTCTCATTGTTTGGCTAGCATATAGAATTATAATTGATTGTTGAATCACTTTCTATCATTTAACTATGCTAATTTGTATATAAGCCTTAGTAGCGGTTTTACAGATTGTGTAGAACTTTCCACAAAAATAATTATGTCCAAAATTAGGGACAATTTTGCTACTTATTTTCAAGTCTTTAAGCTTTTTTTTTTCTTTCTTCTTGCTTCAATGCACAGTAATATTGGTTACATAGGTAGACAGACACAATAGATCTTAGATAAATAGGTAGATAGGTAGATACAGATTAGATAGGTACACAGAAAGAAAGAGGGACTTGATATATTCAAGTCATGTTATTTTCTCTGGAAGAAAGTTAATTCTCCTCACCTTTCCTGTTATTAGACCAAATGCTAGTTCATGTCTTTCTGATATCTTGGTTTACGATATCTTGATTTAACTTATCATCTACTAAATAACAATAAAGTTGAACAAGTAAAGCATGAAAACTGAAGAAATTAAGTGTTATCAGTCCCATAAAATGTATAATTGAGTTCCGCTTTCTTGTTTTCCCATTTTAATATATTATCATTTACAAATAATTCAGCTAAAATTTTAGTAATTGAAATCCTATTTCACTTTGACTATGGAGGGGAAGATTTTAGCATCTACAAAGCAGGCTGTGTAACTGTAAAACTTTATGGACTACCTTGCTTTAGAAATTTGCAATCTACTTTTTGGTAAAATCTTTAAGTAATATGATTCAGTTTTTTAAAAAATAGAAATATTCCAACTGGTGATGATATTGTCATAACTAAAACTCAGTTGCATACAGACCTAAAAAAAATAGGCTGTCATATTATATAACTGTCTGAATATTTCAAATAATCAAAAAATTGAACATAGAACCTACCCAGAACAATATGTTTAAATACTGCAATGTTTGATATATGCATGGAAATTAATGAGATAAGATTTTATATTATTAACTAAGGTATTTTGGCACATTAGAAGTATACCTAAGAATCAGAAAAAATATGAAAATCTAAGTATAATTATTTAAAATAAGCATATAACTTTGCTGTTCTCATACTGAATTTACCAATTTGTTTTGACACTGGGTTGACACAGCCCTAGGCTGTTTTCTTACTTTTTCTTATAAAAGAGACAATGCTGCAATAGCAAACACAGCTGGTATTTTAGTTTTACATACAAAGATAAAGTATTTTACGTACTTGGATGCATTTCCCTCCCACTATTTATACATGCCCACATTCTACCCCATGATAACTATATTGTAAATCTAGAAGTTAAAAGGTAATTGAGAGCTGGGTGTTCGCAGGATATGCCCATAGCAACCATGATGAAAATTTCATTTGTTTAGAATGACTTACTTTGTAATCTAAGATGAAGATATTTTGAATCTATAACCTCTAGCATCATCTCATATTTCAGCAAATCCTTACTCCTAGGGAAAAATGCAACTAGCTATAAAATATAGGAACCTATTTAATCTTAGAAATTTGCTCTATTTTCTTCATTTAGTCTTTCAGAATCCTTATCTAATTTTACATCATCATCATACATTTCTCTAAAAATAACCCCAAATTTATACCCATTGCCTTTACCACTAACTTGTTATTTGTCTATATAAAAAGTTTTGTTGATTGTCACCTCAAACTCACTATATGGAAAATTTAACTCCTCCGTATCATCCTCCAACATATATTGGCTTTCCAGCTAACCCAATTCTGTCAATAAGGCTTTTCCACATGACTTTTTAGATTCCTCATCTAGAAAACCTGGTCATATTTGATATATCCTTCTTTCAAAAAAAGCTTTTTATGTTCTTTATGACACTGAATCCTCCTAATTCTTTCTTTAAAGTAAGCTCAAGTATGATCCTTCTCCATGACTACTAGAGGTTCCAAGAACGCAGCCACTAATGCCTTCTATTTAGATATCTACGAACAACCTACAGTTTAACTCCTTTCTTCTATTTTAAACATATTAACATTATTTAATCCACTACCCTACCAGGCTCTTAGGAGATAATTTTTTAAAAAGTTTTATAAAATGTTAAATAATTATCGATTAAATATTTATTCTCTTACAAAATTTAGGAAGACATATAGTATTTTTATTAAAACTATAATAACTGCAAATGATATATACTTAATTCTGATAGCCCTGTCTTAGAGCACTATTTGAATGTATCCAAGAAATTCAAATACTATTACAATTTGATAAAGCCATTATCTATTAAAATATATGAATAATCTCTTCATTAATTGTAGGAAATTTTGCATCCTATATTTCCAAAGGAGAACTCAGGGAACAAAAATCTTCCTGAGTTTTGCTATGATCCTAATAGTTACCTTTGACCAGTTTGAGTGAATATAAGATATTGGCTTAATTTTCCTTGCTTGAATATCTTCAATATATTATTATTGTCCAAAAGCATGATGAACAAACTGATTTTCTTTCTCTTATATATTGTATAACCAGTCTGCCTAAACACCCAAATAGATTTTTCTTTTTTCTTTCTATTCAAAGCCAATGCTTTCCTAGTATATAACAATCTGTGGGTCATCCTATGTTGATTTTCTCATGTATAAACTGCAAATACTGTGTTTGTAGTTTTCATTTTTCGATTTTTTGAAAATTATATGTCTGTTGAATTGCTTGGTCAGTATGGGGATTCCTATTTTAGTTATGTTGGTTTTCTCTGGCCTATCTTCTGTATCTAATGCTATTGTTCAAATCCATTTGATTTGTTTCTTCATTTATTTAAAAAAATGTAAATATAAATTTTTCTCTGTATCATATTTCAGAGGGCATTATTCATGATTATTTCTGTGTTGTGTGTTTCTTCCAATTCAGACTATTTCTGAGATGACTTCTCAAAAATTTTCTTTTTTTTTTTTTTTTTAAGATTTTATTTATTTATTTGACAGAGATAGAGACAGCCAGCGAAAGAGGGAACACAAGCAGGGGGAGTGGGAGAGCAAGAAGCAGGCTCATAGCGGAGGAGCCTGATGTGGGGCTCGATCCCATAATGCCAGGATCACGCCCTGAGCTGAAGGCAGATGCCCAACCGCTGTGCCACCCAGGCGCCCCTTCTCTTTTTAATCTCTTTATTCACTCACTGCCACCAGCTTCATGGACATGCAACCTATGCCATAATCAAGGCGTTTTGCTCAAATGGACCCCCATTTTGTTTAATTCTCCCTAGTCACCATCTTTAGATTTTTAATAATATTTTTAACATTTTTACTTTACGTAAATTACATACTGAGTCCTGCTGGCCATTTTGGTACTTCTTGAATATGCCGGTCATCCCTACCTTAAAACCTCTATGTTGGTTGTTTCTATTTCCTGCAATGTTATTCCCCCAGAAATAACTACCTTTCTCACGTCTTCACAATTTTTACTCAAATGTCAGACTGAATCTGAAGACTCTGTTAAAACAAACTACAGCCATTCCACAAGCATCAACCACACTGAATTTTAGATTCCTTATTACCACACTTCATACTTTCTTGTTTCTACAATTTCTACTAACAATTTTCTTATTTACTGGGGGCTTGCTTGTTTTTGTTTTTCCTTTGTTTTGTTTTATTTTCCAGTAGCTATTCTGTAGTCTGCACAAAGGAGGATCTTTTTTTCCAATGACATAGCATAACCAGTTAGGACAGTGCTTGGTGAGTACTGCTCAGTAAATCTTTGTTAAATAAATGAATCAATTCATCCCTTTACCTAGGATTTAGCCTCTGAGTTTTACACATATGTAACATACATCTACAAATACACACTCTACCATTGCAAAAATTTGCTACTGTTTGGGTCCTAATATCCCAAATGATATTTTCTTGATCAAAAGAGTGTTACCCAGTTAGAAATTAAAACGTTTTTTTTGGATCTGAGAAAAACATTGGTCTGATTTTTACTAAGAACTTTGCATATGCTCATTAAGCTTTGTAATCTCTCATAAATTAGAATCAGAAGACAAGAGCTCTAGAACAGACTCATTATATTAATGCTTATGTAATAATGTGAAAAAAATCACCCTTTCACGAAGTCTTAATTTCCTTATTTGTGCTGTGAGAGTCAGTACAATATAAAGACTATAATGGATATCTACACAGCCAGTTGCCTGGTTGTATTCTGGTTCTACCATTCTAGCTGTGGAATGTTGAGATTTCCTCATTAACTGTAAAGGGGAATAATAATAGAATGTCCTCTTAAGAGTTGAAGTTGTGAAGATTAAATGAATTTATCAACATAACTCTGAATAGCACATACTAAACACATACTAAATAAGAACATACCAAACACTGTATAAATTTGCTAATACTACATGTAAAATGGGAATATCAGTGTTTGTGTACTGTGTACTTCTTTGGTCCTTATAAGACTCAAAGATAATATAGTGAAAAAAGTCAAGTTGAAAATTAAAAAGAACTATGTAAAAATATATTACACAGATTCAGCTTAATAAATATCATGATATTTCCATACCCAGGAGTCCACAATGAATATAATGTCATCCCATCTGGCATATAATCCTCATCTGTAACTAACTTCATTTTTATCTCTTACAATCAATTTAAATAAAGCCCAAAAGTTCTCTTAAGAAAAAATAATTTGGGGATATAAAAGGAAGTCTTTACTATATTTTACCTTCTCTCTGTCCACCATGCTTATTTCTAAGATGATAAGTGCATCTTGTGGATTATTGTCTGGACATCAGAAGGTTAAGAAATTATCAAGCCTGTAAGATTCATGTGAAGTATATGGTAGTGGATACAGTCTCTCTGAGAAACATGGGTGAGGGAAAGGAGAATAATGTTTGGGGATCGAGATTTGTAAATAAACAAACTGTACAGATAACCTTTGGCTCCATCTTCATGGAGCAGTGCCATTTCCTAGAGTAAAGAGGGCTAGCATATAGGAGGGGCAGAGGAGTAAGACTGTTAAGACTGTTAATGAAAAGAGCCATTTTAGTTTTTGTTATACAATGATGTTTATGAATACAATTTAATTTCAAGAAATACTGCACTTTGATCTCCCAGTTCTTTCTGTGCATTTCAAATACACATCATCCAGCATTTAATTGCAATTCAGTGACATGCTTTCTTCGGATTTAGAGACTAATGATTTTTCTTTTCACTAGATCAGAGTCCTTTAAGAATACTGACTAATAATTAAATATAGAATTAAGAGAAAAACTACTCATTTACTCTATTCAACAAAAACACCTTTTGTAATTCTGAAAGACTATGCAAACTGTTACGTTAAGTAACAGAGGAAAGAGCCAAAATGAAGTTTTATCAAGAGCTAACATTTCCAAAATCAGTTTGACAACAGACATCCTTGCATTTCCTAGAAACCCAGAAATATCCTAGTTTGCTAAACAACCATCGGGTAAGCATAAAGTACTAGAGAAATCTGATTCCAACCCTAAGGCCAGCTCAATTCACAGCTAAGGAAGAGTTGATATCTGGTCCTCAGCAAACGGCTACTTGGAAACCAAGATATGAATGTGTTCAGATGCACTTGAATAGATCCACATTCACAAATGGAGAACAAAACAGAGATTCAAAGTGTAAATAAAACCAGAACAAATGATACAGTTCGTCAATGGTACCAGGACCTGGCATCTCCTTAGAGACCAAAGGACATTCATTTCCCTTAAATTTAACACCACTCAATGAATGCTTAACATACAGTCTAGTGTTAACATATTTTGTCTTTGCCATAAACTAGATAAATATAATTGGAAAAGTTATTACATTTTTTTCAGATTTCTGTTAATCTATAAAATAATGGTGATTTTTCTCTATATGAAGTACATAGAGGTCTCATTTTAAATCTCTTATAAAGAATTCTATTTTGGAAAAATTAATTTTCTGAGAAAAATTTTTCTCATTTTTTTGAGAAAAAAGAAAAATACTGAAATTATGTTGGGAAAAAAGTTTTTAAGATTTATATACTCAGATTTTTGAAAATGTAATACATTTTGACAAGAAGAAAATAAAGCAATTGCCTGACAGCGATCATCGAAAAACCAATCAGATGAGCCTCCTCCCATAAATAAAAGAGCCAAATGGTTAAAATAACAAAGCAAAGCAAAGCAAAAAACCAATATGCTAAAGGTTTGGGGGGAAGCAGGAAAAAAATGTTAGAAGATACGTAAGATGGGCATAAATAAAGACTGCAAGAAGTGACTTTCATTATTGTAGTCGAGGTTTTGGTCTACGAGCACCGAAGGAATAATTCCACTCAAAAATCATCGTACCCAAGACACCATGACTATATGTTCTACATGGGAGTTTGAGGCCAAAGCCATGTACTAATTGTCCGGGGGGAAAAAGACAAAAAACACACAAAAAAACAAAAAGCTACCACACGAGCTTTGGTTAAGGACAGAAAACAGGTTAAGGATTCAGGATCCCAGTAGGTCTCAGATCATACATATAAAATATAGCATAGCATGATTTAGCCTGACTTACAATCACAGAAGTTTAGAGAGGAAAAGGTCATTGCAGGATGCTATGCTTTACTTTAAAAGATTAACCTACTTATGGGAAATTTTTTCATATCAGAACAATCTCATTACAAATACTGAATCTTGGAAATGCCACTTATTAATTCAATGATATAAATTAGTCATATGTAATATCAGGCTGAATATTTAAATCATTTCAGGATGATTATCCATTATGACTTACTGGTGAACTTTCTTATTATGGAAGGAGCTAACTAAAGATATAATCACTGAAGTATTAATCCAACATGATAATCATTCAATAGGTGGGACAGAAAGATATTGATGAGAGAGAAACCATTTACCATTAACTGTAGTGCAGTTTCATAGCATTTTTAACCTCCTCTGTGATTTTTTTTAAAAGACTTTATATTTTACTTAAACTCAAGTACCTAAATGCTACTATCTGGATTATGACAGTTTAGAGGTTTATAAAATCCCTGAATAGTTTATATGGCTACCCAAAAGGGCTTTGGGGCCAAGATGTACTTTAGGTTGACATTCTATATAGTCATTTATATTATAATGAAATGGGTGTACGAAATATGTAGCAGACCAGAAAAAAATTGATTTTTTTTTAGAATAACATCTTTTATTTCTTCTTATGCCCTTACCCTTTCAGGTTACCCAGGTTGTCACAGCAATAAATAGCTTCTACCTCCTGCTATGCCATGCTCAGTGGATGCTTAGTAAGGTCAGAAAACTAAACAAACAAGAACAAAAGAATGAAAAGGGAACATTTTTATAAAAAGGCAGACATATTAGGAAGAAATGGAAAGATAAATATGGTTAGTTTATGGTAGTATTTTGCAAGGCATGCTTCATTAACATTAATTCTATAAAATTCTTTTATCCTGAGAATCCATGGAAAAAAGTATCATGTTCAAATACATGTGGAAAATCTGCATATGCTAACAGTTTCTAAGGCATATTTGCATACCCAATGCTCTAACTCAGAAAGAGAAGCAACGTATTTAACTTTGCTTAGCTATTTATTTCTCAAATGTGTTTGATCGTAGAAGTCTTTCTATCATTCAATTCCTATTAAGCAGCTGCTCAAATCAGGATTCTGCAAATCAAACCTTGGGAAAACATGGTTCGGGTTACATAGTCAAGTGTTGATTGTTCCCTTTCAAAATGAAAATTAAAAGGGTTATATATTCAAAAGAAACCATTTTATATTTGGTTTCTTACTTATATATTCTTTATTTAGAAAATCAAAAGTAAAACAACTCTGAGTTCATGTCAGTCGAACTGGGGCTCCTCCCACTCTATCGGCTAGATAGTACTTTCATCCTTTCATCAAAATAAAAAAATAATTGTAAGACACCAAAAGACCCCATTTCCTTTTTCTCTACCAAATATACTGCCAAGTATGGTACAGCTACTACCCATTGCTCCCACCTTCTTCAGGTATCCCACTGGTCTTACGACCAAGAAAAGGAAGCATTGGCTCACTTAGATAAGAATGAGGCTGACAGAAGGATTTTCTACTGCTAAAGTCAAATATCTGTGAATTTAATTGGTCATCCTTATCAACAGTGTGAGGAAGTGTTCTGACACTTTTATTAATTTTTCAGAGCAGAAATTGTGAACAAGTGTGATCTCAAGTCATAAATTTCAGATGTCATTTGGAATAAGAAAAGAATGGTTTCTCTCAATTCATTATATAGAAATAAGAAAAGCAACCTAGCAACCTGATTTCTAAACAAAGGAAGTCTCAAATTTTGTAGACATGTTCTCTCTTAATTCAGATATGTGGTCTCTTTTCAGAAGGGGTACACTGATTTTGGTGTGTGATGAACAGTACTGAAGAGTTTTTAACACCATCTTCTGCACATGATAAGTCTTCATATATGGGATAGTCTTGATGGGAAGAGGCCAGATACACAGTCCATGTAGTTATAGTCTAATAGAAAAGATAGGTAAATTAAATACATAGTTATAATATAATTAGCTAAATGGAAATAGGTGTAATATGCACAGAGTATAAGAAAGGGTATGAGGATGAGCTGCTTCTAAAAACTGACTTTAAAATAGTAATAATCAGAGAAATAAGAAACCACAGTTTGTTGTGTGTAGAGAACTATTAAGCATATAATCCAAGATATAAAGGGAATGAAACTGGGCAGTTATAAAATTGAAGAGACCAAGTATGACAAAATATTCTTAGCTGGGTGAGTGGGCTAACTGTGGCACTACAATATAATACTGAAAATACAAAATTAGGTTTAGAGAAGTGGATAATGAGTTTATAGGATATTTTTTTCTGGAAGCATACATTAAATGTCCATATAGTAAAGGGGGAGCAGAGGAGAAGGCTGCCTTAATATTGATAATTTTCAGCATATAGGAAATAGCTAAAAATGTGAGAAGATTAGATAACCCATATGAGCAATGGGGTTGGGAAAGACTCAGAACACCTTAATTTGAAGGGATCCAAAGGGAATATTACATCTAACTGCATTAATATTAGATATTATTTTAATATCCTATTTCCCTATATATGATAGTTACCTTTTAAAGTATGTTTAGACTAAAAACTTGGTCTTTTGGTATTAACAACTTATATATTTGTTGAAAAAAAACACAAAAAAACCCTACTTTTTGAATAGTTTATTGGTATTACTATTGAGTCTGCACCTATGAGACAAAAATAAGTCCTACTCTTTACTTTCTATTCAATATGAGCAGAAAAATTACAATTTTTTAACCATAAGTGGTCCTCCATTTAAAGTGATATTTTATGCAGAATATCAAGTGAATTATATTGAACTGTTGCACCTATATTAGTATTCTTTCTTCAGTGTTCTTAATCAGGATAAATTCTCTTCCACTTTCTAGGGCCACTGAGCTGTAGAATTAGATCTAGATGGCACCATTTATCTTAGGAGGGCAGTATGACATAATGGAGATTACCATGGACTCTGAAATTTGAAAACCTCAAGTTCAAATAACGAGCGACTTAACTTTCAGAGTTAGAAAACACACTTAAGCCAGTTAAACTCAACTGTACCTGTACACAGAACTTAAATGTAAAACTCAAAGACTATTTACATATATAATGCCCAATATCACATACAGATACATACATAATGCCCAATATCAGATAACAGATCTATAATTTTCCATTATTCTCCTAATTAATACCCTCAGAATTTCTTAATTATTCTGGCCTTTATAATCATTGATAAGTGTTGTCGGTTCTTAAAATTCATATAAATGGATTTATATGATATATTCTCATTTGTTTCTGCTTCTTTTGCTCAATATCTATTAATCCATACTATTCTGCATATCAGAATTTCATCCTTTTTAATAGGTGTATCATATTCTATATTTGAATAGAACATCTCATCTATTTTCCTGTAGAAAGATTTTTGAGTTTTTTCTGGTTTGGAAATATGAATAAAGCTATTGCAAACATTCTTTTGCATACGATTTTGAGAACATATACATACATGTCCTTTGGGTATATAGCAGCAGTGGATTTGCTAAGTCATAATGTAGGCATATGTTTAGCTTTAGTAAATACAGCCAGTTTTCCAAAGTCTTATAGCCAATTTAAACAACCACTAACAGTGAATGAGAGTTCCAGATCCTTCATATCCTTATCAATAATTAATATTGTAAATCTATTTAATTTTAATCCTGGTAGGTGCAATATGTATTTGTACAAGGAGGAGTTAATCTGTATTTACCTGCTGATAGTTGCTGTTGAATATGTTCTATATGCTTTTTGGAGATTTGGATATTTTCTTTTATCAATTCCTATTCATTGTAATTTCTTTCTTCTAGGATGTCTTGATTTCCCCCTCATTCCTGAAGAATATTTTCCCTCAATATAGGATGCTGGGCTGACAGTTCTTTTCTTTCTGGCCTTCATGGTTTCTCCGGGAAACCAGCTGTCATGAGAATTATTTTTGCCTGATAGTTAAAATGTTGTTTCTCATCAGAACTTTCAAGATTTTTCTTTGCTATTAGTTTTCAGAAGTCTGACTATGATGTCTCTTCATGTTGATATCTTTGGGTTTATCTTGTTTGAGATTTGCTCAGCTTCTTAAAATTGTGGGTTTCTCTTCTGCCAAATTAGAGGGTTTTTCAGCCATTATTTCTTCAAGTACTCTTTAGCTTTATCCTTTTATTTTTTTTTTATTTCCTTCCTGGACTCCAATTATACCAATGTGAACCTTTTCTTACAACCCTGCTAGTGCCTGTGCTTCTGTTCATTTTTTTTTTTTTCAGTTTATGTTCTCTCTGTTGTTCTCATTGGATAATTTTTATTGTTGAGTCTTTAAGTTCATGGATTGTTTCCTTTGTTCCATCCATTCTGCTATTGAGCTCATCTACTGAGTTATTTCGGTTACCATATTTTTCAGTTCCATAATTTCCCTTTGGTTCTTCTTTATAGCTTCAGTTTCTTCGCTGAGAATTTCTATATCCTTGCCATACTTTCTATTTGTCATTTGTTTCAAATATGTTCATAATTGCTCATTTAAACACTGTTGTGATGATTGCTTTAAAGCCTTTGTCAGATAATTCCAACACCTCTGTTATTTTAGTGTTGGTATCTGTTGATTGTCTTTTTTGTTCAGTTGGAGATCTTTCTGATTCTTGGTAGAGTCAGTAATTTGATACTGAAGCTTAGACATTTTGAGATTATGAAACTCTGGATCTCATTTAAACCTGTTTTGCTGGCTTGTTCTGACACTGCTCTGGCAAGGAAAGGGCAAAGTGCCACACCATTATTGCCAGAAAAGTAGAGATCCAGGTTCCCCATGTGGCCTCTGTTGATACCCAAGATCAGCAGGTAGTTATTATTATCGTGAGATGGTAGTTCTGGGTCCCTGCTAGGCCTCTACTAATATCTCCCTGTCTAGGAGGCCTAAGCTCTGCTTTTTTTCAGCATCTTATACTCTTTCCACTTACACCAAGTTGGGGAGGATGTCCTTGTTACTGCTGGCAAGACTGAAAGTCTTGATTTTCCAAGAGCCCTCCTCTAATGCTTTCCCAAGGGTGGAGGGTGAACGCTGCCTCATTACTTCAGGCTCACCATATGGTCTCCATTAATACCATGTGGGGTCCTTGTTACCACCTAGAAGAAATGAATGCTTTGGCTCCAAACTCAGCTTCTCTGACACCACTCCTGTGTGGTAGGGGAGGGAAGCTAGTGTACCTTACTACAACCTGGAGACAGTGAAAATCTAGGCTTCCCACTCTACTTTTGCTGGCTGGGTTGGAGGTGGTGCCATGGTTTTTTCTATAGTTTGTTTTGTTTTGTTTTGTTTTACAATAGAGTACTTGTTATGTAAAAGTTTCTGTCTTGCTATACAGCCAACTTCCTGTCTTTTGGTTGGAAACAGCAGATGTTTATTGGGACTTTAATTTTTGTCTGCACCTTTTGTTATTTCTAGGGTGCTGTCTTCTTCATCTCCAAGTTTGGGATATATGACACAAAAAGAAAACCTAGGAAACTCATCAGTGTGTCATTCCTCAGATCTCAAGATCCCTAGCCTGTCTGCCTTTCTTCCTCCACCTTTCAGAATGTTCATTTTGTAGATAATGTATGTTTAGGGTAATTGTACTTAGGCAGAGGTATAGGGTAAAATATGTAAGTATGTCTATCCTGTCTGCCCAGGGTAATTAAATGTTTATTTTCTTACAACATAGAGTATATACTACATTTTACTCATTATTTACCATATGCTGTGCAATTAGTGCAATAGCTCATCTAGATGGAACTATTTATACATTTGTCACTCATTGATAAATTTCTTAACTCTCCTCTAAGAACAGTTATCATCAACGATGGTATATTAGTTCTAGCACATTGAGAGGTCCATATATTTTTAAATAAAAGTATGCTTTAACTCAATTTATTACAGAATTTTGAAAACTATCAAGATGATCACTGATAATTTAAATCTAATATTAAATATGTATTGCCTTTTCATGATTAAATGTTACTTTTGTCGTGATATTTTTTCTTTCAAACACTGGTAAATTATATTTGTGAATACTTTATTTAGGATTTTATTGTACTGGGATTCTTAAATTTGGGTATGTTACGTGCTTATACAGTTGATGACTGTCTTAAAATAAGTTGAAAAGTTTTACAACTTTTCTTATGCTCTCAAATAATTCAAATAACATGGAAATTGAGATGTCTTATAGTTTACTATGTATAGACAGTTGCATTTCTCTTCTAAGTGCAATATAAAAGAATACTTATTTTACCACTCTCTTTTTCAGCAAGTATTCAGTTTTAACCAAAGAGGCATCCCTGGTTCCTAGCCTTGAAAAAGAATGGTTGTATTTGATGGGACAATAATTGGAATTCTCAGTTGATCATGTTTACTGAGACATATAAAATCAACTCCTCAATCTCTCCCAGGCATGTTTCTCTCTGTAATTGAGGCAACCTCTGAGATTCCAATACCAATACCCAATTACCCTTCCTTCCTTACTTATTTAACTTTATAGTCAAATTTCTTTCTTTGACTTTCTCTCTGACTTCCTAATTTTTTGAGATATATTTGTAGCATACGTCAAGATCACCATGAACTCCATGGCCAGAGCATACTGTGAATTGGCAGCACTCTGTTTTTGCAAAATTTGTAACACAGTGACTCAGAATAAAACTGATGGAACCTTAAGGTAAGAAAAAGTCTGTAAGCCAGTTTATTCCATCAGTCTCTGATGTCCTTTCTTGGTGACACTCCAGAAAATCAAAGTCAGACCTGGGGTTGCAACTGAGGGATCAGAAGTCAGAGGTAACAGAAACAAGAATAGTGTATCCACTTAGTCAACCTCTCAGCAGAGAAAGACTTGCCTGACATATAGGAAAACAAAACAAAAGCAAAAAACTTCTCAACAAAGTATATTTTTGGTGAACTGTTATAAATCTTCCTTAAGTTAAAAAAAAGAAAAAAAAGCCAATTTAAACTGCCTGTTTTTGTTGTTCTCATTATTTCGAAAATTCCAGACCTCTCAAATTGACTCAGGCCAAGATCATCAACTCAATTACGGTCTGTCTTTCAATGTGAGCTAAAGTTCCCTAATTCTTGTTCAGTAATTCAGCTTTTGATGACAGACTCTTCTGAGCTGGTCAAAAAGTTTCTACAGACTTTTTGAGATAGAACACAACACTACTTTGCCTCCAAGGAACTTGGATGCTGACTTTGAAATCACGTATGAGAGAATCATCAGGGACTATCAGGAATCCATTCTGAAGGTTAATGCTACAGTTGGTGTGATACCTGCTCCCACACCGTTTTGCCTATTGAGTGGTGAAGGGTCTTCCATCTCTGAAGTGTGCTTTAGAGTCAAATTCCTATCCACTGTTCTGCTTTCCATTACAGCATGAACAAAACTTCCATGACCCCCATTGTTTAACTGATGGAGAAGCTGCTTCTAACAAAACTGCCTCACCTGTTCCTAATTTTGGGTTTGCTGGTCAAGTAAGGTTGATCGTTCTTTCCAGTAAGTGCTGAAAATGTATTTTGAGGACATAGTTAACTTGACCCAAAGTCACAAGAAGTAAGTATACAGCTGATCCCTTACCTCTGTTACTCAAATTATGTTTAGAAGAAAATTCAATCTGTATCACTTCACTGAGAGAATTAACTTCTAAAAACTCCTTATATTTAAATACCGCAATTATTTCTTTAAAATGAATTACCCAGACACAGCAGTACTTTTTAGACAAATGGCAACAGTGATGTTTTTCTGTAGAATGTTAATCCTTTTTCAGTATACACTGAATAGTCAAGTGCCACACTGTGGTTACTCTGATTGAAAAACAGTAACCAAACCCCATTTAACATCTATATAAATGAGATTTGCTGGGCTTGTGACAGTTATCTGAATCACCTTCCTCTTCTTTCAGAAATATGTTTTGGAAGGACAGAGAAATTTCTGCAGTTTGGCCACTCGTTATCTGAATACAACACAACAGAAGCTAGTTTTCAACTACACTTCTTTTTTCCCCCCAGTTCTCCCCTGAGAATTGTATCTTGAAGTTGTTTAGTTGAAAGCTTAAATGGTAAAGGGACTGGAAATGGTATTTAAGATTCTGTAAGGGAATAAGGGATTGAGGGCAGACCCCTGAGAGTAGTCTGGGGTGACACACGAACACAATTATGGTCTCAAACTGACCGCTGAGAATCCATGAACCAAGGAGTAGGCTGTAAAAAGAGTTGGTGCCCTTTTGCTGAGAAAGCCTTGGTTCCTCTGCTACATTTCACAGACAGCTCAAATAGAACAAAGGAAGACAAACATGCACACTGAATGTGTAACCAGTTCAGAGGAAGAAAGGTTAATTAATAGCAGAGATGGTAAGGTTACACTGAAATCCAAGAATAAGACCTTCTTAAGGACACCACTGAAAAGCAGAGCATGAAAGGATCATAAAGGGCAACGGGCACACATAGAGGAGAAAAAGTTAGATTTTGTTATGTTGTAGAGTCTAAATTTTTAAAGAGCTACTAAGATGTGACCACAAAAATGTACACATATATCTTGAACCCCAGAGTTCATATCTTCCCTGTAGGATTGTATTAGGGAACGAGAAATGAAAATTTTCTGTTAAAACGTAATTTGATCAGCTGCTTCATGTTCAGATGGGTTTTGAATATTTGTAGGAAATATCATAATTGTTCTCTTCTGAATTGTCAATTTAAAATGTGCTCGTTTATCTATTATCACATTAGTATTTCCGGATCTATTTGTCTGAAGCATTTGAACTGTAATGATTTAAACACAGTTTAATTTATTTTAATACTGTGATCCACAGCTATTTGTCTTTTAATTGTGATTTTCTTATTTTGAGAAGTTGTGGTATTTTATGATGAAAATCTACTGACATTCTTCTTTGGGAATTCTTCCACTACTTTTAAATTCAGAAAATTCCCCTGTCCTGAACATTTTATTTTATAGTATCTTAATAATATAAGCATATATTAGATATAATATAAACATATATTCAGTAAATATGTACCTTTATAACAGTTGTTATTAATACAGTTAGAACCTTACTATGAAATCATTAGAAAATCATCTTAAATATGTTTGTTTCTTTCTTAATTTGGAAATAGATTCTATTTATAAAAGAGTTTATTCACGTGCTCAGATTTTCTTATGAAAAACGGGATGGAGGAAAATGATAGAGGAAACGATATTGCCTATTTTAGTGAGGATGTTTGAAAAGTACCTATTGAGTAACATATTAATAATATAGTGGAATTCTTAAGGGCAGTAATTCCTTCAAAGCCATGATAAAGCACTGTATCTTTTTAAATTATGCATGTGACAAAAATAACAGAATGATGGCATATGCACTGCTATGCAACAACCTGAGAAGAGGAATGTTAAAATGATATTTTTTCTATATAACATACATGGTAATACATTATCAGAACACAGAATACCAAAGGAAATCCGTAAGTTTATTTAGCATTATTACCACCTATTATGTAATTGAGAGCTACAGTATGTGCATATATATGAAACGTGTACAGTGAAATCCCCTAAAATAGCTATAATTTATAATATATAAATATTATAAGTGGAAATAATTTTAGAATAATAGGGGACTTTATTCTAATTTCTTTTATTGTTGTTGCTGTTGCTGTTGTTGTTTTTCAAGGTTTACTGAAGAAACAGAGCAGCAGAAGGATTTAAGTGGCACCACATGGTGTTTTAAAATTCATCCCAACTGTAGGCTGAGTGACCTGCAGGTTGGACAAAGCCCAAGAGTTTCAACATTTCCTTAGTGTCAGGATCTACCTCAGTGATCTCCTGATCCAGGGCTGAGACCTCAGGAGCGTAATTATCTCTCCTTTCTCTCTCCTCCTCCTGCAGCTTGATTGAGATACCTCTCACAGGGCCTCTCTGCATCTGCTTCATCAGATATGTGACATAGCCTGCTACCTTGTTGCAGAGCTTCTTGCTGGGAATAACAGCAGTCTCCTCACACACACACACTTGGTGTGGAAGTTGTTGCCCAGGCATGTGTAGTACTTCTCAGTGATGACCCAGACTGCTTTCTTCACAGTTCTGGTGCAAACACAGCCCATGTTGGCAGGTCCCTGGTAAAAGAGGATTCCAATTTCCTCATAAAAGGAAAGTACTAAGAGGGAATTGGAATAAATTGTAAATTATTGAAATGTCTTAAAAGTCATGAAAGGGTCAGCACAAGCATGTTTCACTTTATAAAGATACTAGAGTAGGATGTGGTATGTTTGGACAAGAATCTCAGAGTCTGTTCTGATGTACCTGTTTTTGGCATTCTGTTTGACTATCTACAGGAGCATGAGGGTACTGACTATTAAACTGATAAAGAATTATGTGCTCTGTGATTCTCTTAAACACTGAAGAAACACTTTAAAAGAGTAACATGTGTGGCAGCAAAAATATTATTTGAGGGAGAGCGAATGAGATAAATAATATTCTTTTCAGAAAGTTGGCTTAGTTAGGATTATGTGTGACCTTATTGGAATATAGTATGTCATGATGAACAAACCCAATAGAAAGTGTATGACTTAATTTTTATTCTTACCATACACAATGCAAAAAAAGGCTTTGCCTATAACATCTTACTTTCTCCATAAGCACTTAGCCTTTTGAAGATTTACTTATTTATTTTAGAGAGCAAGAGAGAGCACGCACACACATGCTTGCATGAGTGGGGTGAGGGGCAGAGGAAGACAGTCTTCAAGCAAACTCCCCCCTGAACATGGAGCCTGATACAGGGCTCGATCACATGAACCATGAGATCATGAACCGAGCCTAAACCAAGAGCCAGACACTTAAATACTGAGCCACCAGGTGCCCCAAGAGCTTAGTTTTGAAATTGTCATTGAATTAACAGAAAACACAATATTCCCTTCACTAGTCTCCAAATGGATTATTTTGTCATGCAGGCACACGGATACACACACATAAACACACACACACAAATGGCAGCACTGTCTAAACAAAGGACAAAAGGAGATACTGGTGCATAAGGGAAATGTAATTGATACTTTACATCATAGTGGATTTACTCCATAACTCTTGCTAACTAGTTCTGGAGACAAATATAGTATGTAGTGAAATACACAATATAGGTCTACAGGAAAACCATTTCCCAAATGAAATACCCATGTAAACATTCAAGCATGATAAAATATTTAGTTCTTCATCTTCAATATCTTTTAGTGAACTTTCAAATTTCATGACTAGAAATTTCATTAAATTATATTTAATACAAATGCACATTAGAGGATAATTTCTAGAAAACAAAAAGAAGTCCTTACATATCACTATTAGCTAGATTCGTCTCAGATATTTATGTCTATAATTTTAAACATAAAACACTTATTTTTTTAGAGATCTTAAATTCATTGGTAATTACTTAAATGTGAAATGAAACAAAAAATTTATAAATATAACTTTACTAAATGCTTAAATTCCCTACTAGATAAATAAGAACGTCACAGGCTATTTTCTGTACACATCTTAGCATAATTATAAAATGTTACATGTATTCATATTAATATAATTTTTCAGAAAGTCTTCAAGAAAGCAGAATAATTTAACAGCTACATTGTGATTTTATCTTTATTTCCAATAATCCTTTGCTAAATTTATGATACTGAAGGAAAACAAAACTGTAATCTCAGTAAAAGTACTAAACTCTGATTATCAGCTTCAGATTTACGTGCTAATTGAAAAACAGAATCCCCCCTTTCCATGACTTGTGCTTTCTACCTGACTTGTCTAACAGAGTTTTCACAGACAACTCAGAGAACATAGTGCCTTTTATTTATGATTGAAAATTTCACCTTTCGTGTACTTGAAAATTCATCTTGTGAATTTTCAGATTCTGAGATATAAGCCCCTTCATAATGTTTTATAGCATCTCTAAAAAGACTGATATTGTAAAATCATTAATCATCTACATGTTATGAAATATTTCACTCTCCTTTATCCTCTTTGTATCAGGAAATTTTGTGGCCCATTGTTTCTAAGTAATCGGTATATGCTTTCCGCTTTAACTGCCATTTTCCCATTTTTAATTTGTTCTTACAAACGTAAAACCAAAGTTTCCAAATGTCTGTAACTGCATGAAAATATGTATACTTTTTTTCTCTAAAATGTTTCTTCACATAACACTTCACAAAATAAAACTGACTTTTCCTTTGGATTCCACTGTCCAGTGGTAACCAGAAGCTACATTAACTACCTAAATTTAATTTTAAGTTAATTAAAATTAAATGAAAGTTAAAATTTAGTTCCCCAGTGCACTAGGCACATTTTAAGTCCTCAAAAGCAATACACAGCTGGTGACTACCATATTGGAAAGCACAGAAACATTTTCATAGATTTGTTAAAACAACAAAAAAAGGTGAAGATGTTAACAAATATATACATACATATACATATGTACATATTTCTTTTGGTTTCTTCTGAGGGAATTAGGATTCTGTGTATCTCTTGAAATTTTGAGACTATTCCAGAAGGAGTAAGTGATGTGAATGTCTAGAAAGGTTGGAATTGTCATAATCCACCACAGCCTCCACGGGGAGATTAGAGAAATAAGAGTCATTGGAGAACCACAGACCTTTATGTGACAAAGTGCAAAGATGCTACAGTCCCTGTCAGTCAAGTGAATCATGTGTATTCAAAAGATTGGAATGGGTGTAGGGAAACAGGGGATTTTACTTTTTTATACATATTATTTTTTATATTCTGCCCAACAACTTCTCTCTATTGCCCACTAACACACAAGAAAACTCTCTGTCCATTTACCCAGGAAATAAAGAAACCCAGAATTCAAGGACACAAAAGCAGAGCTCCCTGCTACAAAAGGAGGGTGGAACAGAATAACATTTTATCCATTCTGTTGTGCTATGGCAGAAAAAAAAATGAAACAAAACTAGACAGTTAATTTCTCATTATTCTGCCACTTTAAATTCTTAAAAAAAAGTGAAGTGAAATATTCATAAAACATTACAGGCAGTGAGGTTTTACTCAGAGCTAATATAATGACCATCAAAGCTTGGTGTTTATTCATATCACACAAAATAGATCTTTAATTTTATATTTATATTAGCACACCCCTTTGTGGCTCTATGTTCACAGAATATAATCTTTATACACATTAAAGGATTCTTCTTTCCCTTTGTAATTTTTGTAGTGTTTTTTCTTCACAACTCTCACCCCTTTCATTCATGTATTACAGGAAAGTTCTAGTTGTATCAGTGGACTAGCTGAGATATATTACAATATGTAAAATCGGTCTTCTCTTTTTTCAATTCTGAGGACAACAGCCAAGTCCATTAACATTATAAAACAATTATGACGCTGCCAGAGTTCTACCCTAAACCTACCCCAGACTTCACCTACTTGTCCAGAGGATATCCAAACTAGTGCTTCAACCTTAATTCCCACCAATCCAGCCATATAGGCAGAAAATGGAGAACTTAGAGGGAGAAAATGAGTCTGTCAGTGCTGAGGGGTAGCTCATTAAAATAACTGAAGGGAGCTCATTCTCAGAGAGACTAGGGATTTTTACCAAAAGGAGAGCTGACATCGATCATTTCTGGTTAGATGTTTCAAAAACTTCAAAAGCTCTTAGGCCCACCCCAGAACTGCCACTGGAAGGGAATATTCTTGAGAAATTGACATTTGCCCTTAGTAGTTTGGGAATATATATAACCACTTGGAGCTTCGTTGTTTGTTTCCTTTCTGAGGAATCTTGAAGACTGGTGGTTTACTGAATGAACCACAACCAGTGTGCTGAGGAGAGAAGAAAATGAATTAGGCCCAGGTGTACAAGTTTCTACTGCTTAAGGTAGTGGTGCTGTCAAGCCAAGATATGGACTGTGTACTATATACATCTTAAGGAGGACGGCTTCAAAATAGGCCACAATACGCCCCATGAGAAAGCCAACATTCTGATGCCAATTGAAATAGAATGCTGATGGACAGGTATTAGCATTCTCCCTTTGCCTACCCCAAAAGGATCTCATCAGAGGCTAGACCCTCCATGAAATCATTTTACAGTACAGTGTAAATTCTGAGACACAATAAAACAGCAAGAATCTACAACATTCCAAATACTTTCAGAAATCTAACTAAGGAAATGGTCTTCTAGAAATAATTGGTATTTTTACAGGATTTTGTGTCCCCTTAGTGCCTGCGATTCTTGGTTACACAACGTAGAAAAATGAAGACGTAGACCAGATGAATAGTGGTGTGCAGCAAAGCAAAGTTTCTTGAGGAAGAGTACAAAGGTCCCAGAGGGGGAGGGGGATCCAAGTGGGTTGCCCTTGTTTCTAAGTTTAGGGGGTTTTATAAGCTCTTTTGCAGAACTATCTTAAGCAATCACGGTATGCTGAGTCATGCCAAACAGGGCTTCAGTCATGTATTTGTCTACCTATTAGGTTAACGTCCACATGCTGATGGTCCTTTTTTTGCTGACATCTGGGGGCACAGGTCTTAACTGTCCCTTGCTCCTGATATTGACAGATGCTTTTGTGGTTAACTGTCTTATTTTAGGACGTTTTGCGGAAGTCATTTCTGCAAAGGCTACAAAGCAGAATGTCAGTGCAGTCCTGGCTAAGCTGCAAAACAGGATGTCAGTGCTATTTTATTTTAGCTGTCCTGACTCCATATTTTCTTTTTGGGGACCCTCACCCTGACTACCTAACTGCTCAACTAACTCCTAACAGTATAGAAGAGCTTGAACAATTTTTTTCCAAATAAAAATTAGTTTCATATTAAAATAACATGGACATCATTATTATAAACACAAGTAAGCATTAAATCAGTGATTTTAATAAACTATTATTTCCTGAATATATACCTAGCTTTTTTGCCCCATTTTCTTACTGACTTTAAAGCTGTGCCTATACATAGTAGAGAATTTACAAAAATTATCCCAATAAGCAGGCAAAAATGTTTGTCATTAAAAATGCTTAAAAATGGGGTGCTTGGGTGGCTCATTCAGTTAAGTGTCCGACGCCTGATCTCAGCTCAGGTCTTGATCTCCGGGTCATGAGTTCAAAATCCATGTTAGGTTCCACACTAGGTCCACGTGGAGCCTACTTTAAAAAAAAAAAAATGCTTACAAATTTGGAAATGATCATGAAAGTTTTTTGGTTTAATTTCAGTTATCTAGATTATTGCCTCTGTTGTCCAATTCACACTTTAATGTTTAAAGCATAGTTCTAATTTTCTTTTTAATTTGATTGAATTTTACATTTTTTCCTGATTAGCAATTCTGGTAATGTGTAAATGAAAAGTTTCTTAACATTTATGATATTATTTCTGTAGTTTTACATACTGAATTTTCATTATTATCAAATTAAACACCTATTTTATAAAATAAATAATGTATTTTTGTTGTTGTTAGTGCTTAGGATTTGTGCATGTTTTAAACATCTTGAAAAACATTTTTTTTCCTCCAAGTTGTTCAATTAGTGTTCTATATTCATATGCAATCCATAAACTCCTTGAATCAAACACAATATACAGCTATTTAAGAGTATTACCGAGAAATGATATACATACAATATAGGAAGAAGCAAACAACAGAACCAGAGAACGTGAATTTCTTGAAAGCTAAAGTTTTTGAGGAAACAGAAATGTCAATCCAACTTAAAATACCTTTACAGGTCTCTGTAGATTCTACACAGCAATGGAGATTTGGTCTGTGACATTTCAGAGTATTTCCAGGTTCAGCAGTCCCGCACTGTGACAAGGCTTCCTGGTGTAACTAATAATACAATGGCTGTGGTGGGTCTCTGGCATCTGTAGGGAATCATTCCTACATTCAGATTTACTACAAGGCCTGTTGTGTTCTGAAGTATTATTTAGGAGTAACTCAATGTATATCTACTATTATTTGAAATTTTATTTTTAGAGTTCATTGAGCTAAACTACAGGAGGGGAATGGGATGCGATTTCCTAGCAGAAAATCTTAGATTTGTCACTACTGCAGAATAAATTGTTTAAATTAAATGTTATTCTTGAAGAGCAATAAATAGACCAAAGTCATTTGTCAAGCCAAGAGTTTGAAAGTGATTTTCCTAGACAAGGTTTTTTTGCTGTATTTATGAAAAATATATAAATATGGTGATTCAATGTGTATACCTCAGGAGAAAAAAAAAATCTCTTTCCGATGCATGGCATGAGAAAATATTTGCTGACAAAATTAAAATAAATTAGACATATGTGGAATGTTTGTCAAAGGAACTTAATAACCTCATTTGTTGACATATCTCCCAAACAAGATGGGTATTATTCAATTTGTTTTGGAGTTATTACTTTAAGAATGCTCTAAATTAGAATAAAAGTGGGAATCTATATATTTGAGTTACTTTCTATAGAAATTGGCTAAATCAAATCACTTTTCAATTTCATACCTAAGCTTTTATTCTACTATACTTCCACAGCTTTAGAACCTTTTATTCTTTTGGTTAATTATGTCTTTTATGTTCTTCCTTCCTGTCTTATCCCACTCTGTTGATTAGGAATTGCTACTTTTATAAGTCAATCTTTCTGTGTACTTGGTATGTTAGCATATAATCCTAATTCTACAAGTGAAGATACTAAATCCTAGAACTGACTTAGCCCCAGAATCTACTATAACACTGTGCATTACCTGGAATCCCTTGAAACATTTTTACTTCGTTAATTATCCATATACATTTAACCAAAAAAAAAAAAGTATGGAAAAGTACTTTTTAGATTAAATAAATAGCTCATAACGATCTGCTGGATGTTTATCAGGTGTTTTTGAAGACACTGCTGAACTTGAAAGACAGACTATTCTTAAACATTTCACTTAAGAACAATTGTATATGAATTACTAGTGTTATATTTAAACAAACCCCAATGTATTTGGGAAGACCACTACAGGGGGAGTTATTTTATAACATAAAAAAAAAAAAAAATGAACTGGCATATAGCTCAGAGGGCAAGGAAGAAAAAAAGAGTAAAATATTTTTTATTGTATGAATAAAGAGAATTCTTTACTTTAGATGCAAGGAAAAAACAGTACCGTATATAAAACAAGTAAAGAAGGGGACTTAAACTGTAGGGATATTGTGACCATTATCAAATCATTCTCATTTTTATTATGCTTGCTACTGATTCCTGTTAGAATTATTATGTAGAACCTCATTCAGTAATAATGCAAGCATAAATTCAGCTTTTCAAATTATAGACTTTCTAAATCTTTCCAAAACAGCAATATTAAAAAACAGGGGCAGGCATGTGGTTTTTATTTATTTTTTTAAATTTTTTTTTTTTTTAAGATTTTATTTATTTATTTGATAGAGACAGTGAGAGAGGGAACACAGGCAGGGGGAGTGAGACAGGAAGAAGCAGGCTTCTAGTGGAGAAGCCTGATGTGGGGCTCGATCCCATAACGCTGGGATCACACCCTGAGCCGAAGGCAGAGGCTTAACGACTGAGCCACCCAGGCGCCCCAGGCATGTGGTTTTTAAAGAAACATGACTAATTTAAAATTTCTCTATAGGTTATGATAAAATAGTAAATGCTCTATACATGTTTAAGTGAACTTTTAAAATTTGACAATGCATATCACCTAATCTTTAGGTAAACTAATAATTGTTGGGTGCTACACATAGAAATATGGACAACATTGACTCCATATCTAAAAGTTCACAGCCTCAATTGGAAAGTTGATATTTGATAAGTACTGAATGTGTCCCTCCAAAATTCATATGTTGAATCCCTGGCTCCCCCTTCCCCCCAAAAGGATTGATTTGGGAATGGGAATTCTAAGAAAGTAATTATGGTTACATGAGGTCCTAGAAGTTGAGCCCCTTATTAGGTTATTGTCCTAATAAGAGGCGGCATCACAGAACTCATCTCTCTCTCCCTTCATATGCATGCCCTAAGGAAAGGCCACTGAGGGCATAGTGAGAAGGTGGCTGTCAACAAGCAAGGAGGGGTCATCACCAGAAACAGAACTGGAGAGTGCCTCCAGCACTGTAAGAAAATAAATTTCTATTAAGCCAACCTGCCTATGTTTTTGTTATTGTTGTTGTTGTTATGGGCCGCTCAAGCAGACTAACACAATAACCCAAGAAAGGATTCAATTCAACTCAATTAATCAAATATTTATTGCAGGTCTATTATTCACCAGCTATTGTTCTAGGTTATTAGGTTTTAGGTTTATCACTGAACTATTGGGGAGGGAGAGGAGTAATCACTCCCACAGTGATTACTTTCTAATGATGTAAGACAAAGTACAGGTAAAGTCAGTTATGTATGCTACTGAGAAAACTAAGGCAAGGAAGGTAGATAAGGAGTGATGCAAGTTAAAATAGGGCAGCCATGAGGAACCTCTTTGTTCAGAAAGTTGTATCCGAGTGAAGGGCTAAAGTTGATGAGGGAGTTAGCCTGTGGATATGAGAACGAGGAACATCATGGGCAGAGAGAAAAGCAAGTGCAAGGATTCTGGGGTAAAAGCCTAATTGTCAAGCTCAACATTCAGAAAGGAAGCCATTGGCTTGGGTGGACATCAAAGAAGTAAGGAAAAGATTTGTGGAAATTTTTAGGACATTCTAAGTACACTGTTTTTTGTTTTTTGGGTTTTTTTGTGCTAAAGATATGGGGAGGCATTGCAAATTTTTTGAGAAAAGAAGGAACATGATCTAAGTATGTTTTGTGAAGGATTATTCAGGCTTCTGTATAAAAAACATACTCTAGAGGAACAGATAATGGAATCAGGGAGCTTTTTTACTTTAATCCAGACTTGGAACAGAAAGAGAGTACTAGACAGGTAAGAAAATGTCTAGTTCTATATACTATATATTTTAAAGTTTAGCCAATGAATGGATTTGATGTTTAATGTGAGAAAAAGAGAGAAACAAAGAAGACACCTGGGTTTGGGACTATGAAAATAGGATAGAGCTGCCATCAACTGAGGCACATGGAAGACTGAGACCAGAGCAGGCTGGGATGGGGGATTGCATAGGAGATCAAGTTTGAGATGTTTCTTAGATATTTAAATGGCGACGTTAAGTAGACCATTATATAGACAAATATTGCATTCATAGTATCTGCAAATATAAGAGCCTACAGCATATGAGCTGCATGAGATTATCATGGGAATGAGTATGGAGCAGAAAGCCCATGGGCCTTGGGTCTCGCCATCTTTAAGAGATTGAGGATATGAGGAATCAGCAAATGGGACTGAGAAGGAGTGGTCAGTGATTGAAGAGGAAAACAACAGTGGTGGGGAGTGGCCCTGGAATCCAAACATTAAAATATTCTCCTGGGGAGGCAGTGATCGATTCAGTCCAACAGTGCTGCAATTTGATCAGAATTAAGAAATAACATTGGATTTACTGCCATGGTGATTGGTCATTGATTTTCGATGTTTTGGATGCAGAATAATTATATCAGAGTGAATTTAAGGAAAAATCAGAGAACAAGGACCAGAGAAAGGAAGTATTTACAGTACAACATGAAAATATTATACAACACGTAATAATTCTAAGCTCTTTACATAAACAAGTTCATTAAATCCTCATAGAAATTCCTGAGGCAGGGACAGTTGCCTCTTACTCTCCCCTTAGAATAGAACAGTAACTTAAATTTGCAAAGTAAAGAGTGCAAGGGTTAGACACAAATTAGGTTTATCTGATGACAGATTTCAGTATATAACCTGACTCTTATCTCACATTCTGGAAGAAAAGAAAAGAAAGATTATTGAGAAAATGCCATCCGAGTTCAGTTTTAATGAACAAAAGTGGAAGAAGAATGTGCCAAGTATAGATAGTGATGAGACAGGAAAGAGTAATGAAAACAGTTTTTTTATAGGCATCGTTTTTGCTGCAATCTTTATTTTTTTTTTTGTTTTGCCCGATTTTCTTTGGTTCTGTTTAAATGTTCTATAGATTTCTGACTATGTGCTTACAATAATTTACACAGTCTGTGTTACCATTCTAAGACACGTAAAAAGGGGGGGAAGGTCAGAGAGGAAGTATTTGATTACACTAAGAAATAGAGGGCTCATGGAAAATAAGCTAAAAATCAGGCTATTTTTTAAAATTGTGATGAATTAAAAACAAAATTTTAATTCCTATTTTAAGTATTTATTGAATTATTTGTTTTGTGTATTTAGGAATCTAATATTAACATTGGTGCAAGCATGAGCCTGAAATAAGTAAAAGATGTATAAAATTATATGTACTCTAAAAGTTTCACATTCATATACAGTGTACATCATACTGTAAATATGTGGAACAACTTTGTGTCTAGTAATTTACTCATCAAATTTTATTTTGAAGAATAATAATTTTTAAAGCTAATCTGTTTGCTAAAACCACATTCTGCTGACCAAACTAAAACTCCTTTGGTAAATTTTCACACTTTCTAAGTACAGGAGCATTTTAAGAATTCTCTTTAATTATAGTTCTTTATAGTCAATTAGCACTGACTTGTAATCCATGACTTACAATCATATCGTTAATGCCTTACAATCATATCTTGAAATCATATCTTGAAATCGTATCTTTAATAGTGAAAAAATTAAATGAAAAGTTTTGTTTCCTTCTTGTTAATTTCCCTACTTGTCTGTATCTTTTCTTATAGGATATTGCATAAACATCAGATCTAATGCTTAAGAAACAAACATTTTTTTTAAATGTCAGACAGTTACAACTGAATTCCTAAAGAGATATCTTAAAGCAGGATTTCACTTATTTCTATTAGGATAATTAAAAATTATTGGGTTGGACCTATAAATAGTGATTGTCCATTTGATGGAAGCAGTGAAATGACATATAAATTGAAAGGCACACTCAGTTTGGTCTGAACTAGCTGTCCTGCTGAGTCACCGAGTGCTCCACTTGCTATGCCTGCTCCTCTCACAGGGAGCCTATGTATCTTGTCCGGCCTCTTGTACTTGCTTTTGCTGGTTTTTGAAGCACCTAATATTTCTCTCATATGCCTCCTTGTTCAAATCTTAATTACTCGAAATGCCCAGTTCTACAGTCACCTCCTGTCTCAGATATCCGTGATCTTTTGCTATGGAAAAAATTTTCAATTTCCTATACCAAATTGAACTTTATTTGTACATCATTTCACAGGGGACACACTACTTTCTACATTTTATTTTAGTTATTTATGTGCATGCCTTACTGCTCTTAACTTCATGTTTTACTGTTGTCATTTTTCACTGTCAGTTCTATTACACCATGGCTTCCAAATATGGATTTATTTCAACCTGTCTCCTGGTCACTTAAATTACATCTTGATTAAATTTTCACTGAGAGGTCATGGATGTGATTTTTTCAAAGCCCTTGAATATCTGAGACCATCCTTTTTGTTGACATCAATATGACAGGAGAACCATAGAAAAGCTAATGAAAACTAGCTCTTAATATATTTTTTTAGTGAAAAATTCATAATTAATCCTTGTATCCTAAATAGCTACCAATACAGAAACTGTATCTTTTACTTTGTACAGTTAGTTTTTAAAAATGATCTTTCCATGAATGAAAGGCATGATTCATATTTCTCATTCTAGGAATACTTCTGAGCTCCTAACTTATATGTTCAAATGCCCACTTAACAGCTTTCCATGTAATACAAGAAATTCACCAACACTATTCCTTCATGATCTTACCCCCTGGGTAGTGGCACCATCTATATTCAATCTCTCTAGATATAAACATTGAAGTCAGTTTTGACATTTTCCTACCTCTATCATAGGTCAAAAATATATTTTAAATATAAGAATTGTCATGACCGTGGTCAAAAATTGCACTTATTCTTTGTTATTTTTACTGTAGTAATCTTTCAACCAGCCTCTTTAATTACCCTAATTCTTTTTCTATGAAGATTCAAATATTCTTAAATAGTCTTTTAAAAATAGCTTTAGGTGGGGCGCCTGGTTGGCACAGTGGTTAAGCGTCTGCCTTCGGCTCAGCTGGGATGGAGCCCCACATCAGGCTCCTCCGCTATGAGCCTGCTTCTTCCTCTCCCACTTCCCCTGCTGTGTTCCCTCTCTCGCTGGCTGTCTCTACCTCTGTCAAATAAATAAATAAAATCTTTAAAAAAAAATAGCTTTAGGTGATGTAACTCACTTGCATAAACTCTTAATAGCCCTTTTCATTGCATTTTTAAGTCATGTTTTAAGTTACTTTAATGTAAGGTATGAATATTACTTTACTACCTTAGTGTTTAAGAAATATCCCATTATTTATAAAAATAAAATAGAAATAAATCTGACCATTACCACTACCACTAAAAGCACTCTTTTTCCTCTTCTCTCAGTAAGCTCAGGCCTTTGTAAAGCTAATGCTAGAAGGAGACATGTTGTGAAGGCAAAGTTTGCTTTAGGCCCTAAAATCTAAACATTAAAATTTTGAACATAAAAAAATTTGCAACTAAGGAGATTACAGGCCTAAACATCTTTGCAGAAATTAGAAAAGTGGGGAAATGCTAATATTAAAAGTAATCCTAATCCTTTCTGATGATAGCAATTAAAGTTTATGCACACATACAAACTTTAATATATCAAAAAATATGTATGTAAATAGTATGTGAAACTCTGTGTGGACTACTAACATCTTTTCATTACCTATTATTCTCCTCTTGCTTTCTACGCTGCAAGCACACTGACCTTCTTTTATTTCTTAGAGTACACCAAAGTGTTTAAAACAGATGGGACTTAGGCTCCTCTGTCACCATGAATGAAACAGATCTCAGCAAAAGCCAGTGTTTGAAAATGTGTATCTAAATGACAAATATCCTTATTAAAGGAAATAGATTCATTCCATTAACTTAAGTATAAACTACTCCACAATTATTTTTATTAAATATAGGAAATACATCAAATACAAGGAACTCTTTCCCTACATTTATAATTTATTCATTGGAAAAAGCTGAATAATTTAACATTTTAGTCCAAAGATAATAGGAAATTTCATAAAAGGGATATTTTCAAATGTTGATAAAATATGTTAATCTATAAAACAGTGCATGGCCTACATAAAAGAAAACAGAACTTTTTGAAAATAATACAGTTGTTATTATAAAATGAGGCCCTAATCTAAAATCAGATTTATCCATTTTTTATTGCTAATCTTTAAAAAAAACAGGTTTAGTAATTAGTATCTATCTTTTCACACATGAAGTCGTTTAAAATTTCTGCAGAGTACTGAAGAATGAGTTTACTGTGGCACCATTAGTAAATGCACGATACCCTTAATATATACTATTCATTATCATCTTTGAACAAAGAACTGAAGAAAGAAAGGAAGTGAGTCGTGTAAAAAGCTGTAATAGGGACATTGGATAGGGGGAAAAAGTGTTCTGGTTTGGACATGTAAAATTTGTGATGTCTTTTATGTTCAAAGTTTTTATGACTATATACCAGAGTAAAAGTTGGTTTGTATTTATCATATCCTTTAATTTTCATAACAATTCCATAAATTTAGCATTATTACTGTTCTCAATTTTTAGAGGAGGAAGCTGGGGTACATATAGAAGTATTTCTTTAAGGTCATGCACCTAGCGTATAGCAAAATCACAGTGAGAACCTGGGTCTATAGTCCTCAAAGCCTATGTGTTACTCTGTGTAGTATATTCTCTTAACTGCATTTTGTTCAAATAATCAAATCTAAAAGACAATGATGCATTTAGGCATGTGTAAAAACTGAAGAAACTCTTTGTTATTCTAATCAGGATTTCCCAGAAAGCTTATCTAATGCACACAGAAATAGTTTTGTACTCCTCAAGTTTTTTAAACTGCTTAACAGCTGAAACTTTCAAAGTAGAGGATTAAGAGTAGAACACTTTTTACCACCATTTTACAAATGAGCTAACTTTTCCTAGCATAGTTGCTACAACTAATTGTCATAAAAGTAGCTTATACAAAGTTATATATGACTTACTCTTCTTATGCAATAGCCCAGCGGCAAATACGTGTAACCACAGAGTGTAATATAATATGACTTTATAAACACTGTAATAATTTTTTGCAAAATATACATATGTTTATATTCCCAAAGGCAAAGCTCACTGATAGAAGTAGTGAAGCCAAAGGGGATGGGTGGCAGGGATAACTGCAGACTGATTTCTCAAACAACATTTAGTAATTTTAAAAAATAATTGATACAAACTGCATTAAACAAAAAGGATTTGACTATTTCAACTAATTTTGTTGCTGAAGAGAAATCTCAGTTTGGCTCTTCAAATGAAGTTAAACAGACCAATACTGAATAACTGTCAGTCTCGTTTATTGCAACTTTGTCTACAGTGCAGATTTTTGTGGAAAGAGCCAAAAGATACTTGCCTGATGTTAACACAATTTCTGGTGCACTGTGTTCAGCTATGGTTTGTACTTTTACTTTAATTGGTTGGCATAGGTGCTGCCAAAATTTGTTCTATTTTACACACAAACTGCAGTTATTAGACTTCTAATCCCTTTAAAAACAACACTGAAAGGAGAGGGAAGTTATTTTTATTTAAGGACATATTCCTCCATCATGAAAAATTGGTTTCAATATAAGAACAAGGGATTCTGGGAACATGAGACAGTAGCATAATATTTAATCTCCTCAAACATCCTTATAAAAGCAGACAGAACAATTAAATAGTAAACCAAAATTGATGGACCACATTTACAACAAAATTATGTTAGAAGATATTTTCCCAAACCCAAATTACAGTGAGGAAACATGATAGCTACATGACCTGCGTTGCGTCTCTTTAGAACACTGGGAGCATGGGTAACAATCATTAAGTCTTAAGATTTGAGGACAGTATAGTCTCCATGGGCCAATCTGATAACAGCTAAAGTAGGAGGGGTTTTGTCTAACCCACAGCTGGTCAGTGCAAAAAGGTCTGTAGGAAGGTCTAAAGGGACTGGAGCAGTCCAAACCCTCTTAATTCTTGAAACTGATTAAGCATGGCTCCCTTCCAGAACAGAGTTCCACACTAAGAGAAGGAAAAAAAAAAACCTTCCTGAGAATGGAATTAATGAGTTAAAACCTATTAGTAATAAGGGCAATAGAAATGAATAAAAGAAAAATTCTAGATAGAAGTGCAGGAGGAGAACTGAGCCAGAAGAATCTCATATTTCTAAATATTAATTGAAAAAAAAATCAGATATGAGAGCTCTGTGAAGTCAGAAAACCTATTCTGAAGGCGCGCTTTGGTGGCTCAGTCGTTAAGCGTCTGCCTTCTGCCTAGGGCGTGATCCCAGAGTCCTGGAATCGAGTCCCAGATCATGCTGCTCCGCTGGGAACCTGCTTCTTCCTCTTCCACTCCCCCTGCCTGTGTTCCCGCTCTCGCTGGCTGCCTCTCTCTGTCAAATAAATAAATAAAATCTTAAAAAAAAAAAAAAAGAAAAGAAAAGAAAACCTATTCTAAAACAAGCTTACTTTCAAAAATTCAGAAAACTTGTAAAAATTCAGATTTTCATATGATAATAAGCCTTGGATATATAGAACTAAGATTAAATGAAGAGAGAATACAGAATATAATTGCTATGCTAGGACAAAGTAGATATAGTTAAGTTAGAACTAACTGAGGACAAAAATAATACATTTGAAGGAAAATCTTTTAAGTGTGTCTGGTAATCATTTCAGGTTTTGAAGTATTTGCATTGTTATGTGGACACCAATGTGGGTGTGATGTGGGATAAGGCAAATGAGCAATCACCAAACACTAATTTCGTCACCCCTCTCTGTACCTGAAAACAGAATTCTGAAGGTAAAAGAAGTATATACATAAAGTAGAAGAGGTTGAATAGTCCTGCAGGCCTGAAGTTAAATTGGGAATCAGGATGAACTCATTAGGCATTTGATCCATCTATTGATCAATTAATTGTTCTATCAATGTTTACTTTCTTGTAAGTTACAGCAACAAAATTACATAGAAAAAAACCAGGTAGGGGCGCCTGGGTGGCACAGCAGTTAAGCGTCTGCCTTAGGCTCAGGGCGTGATCCTGGCATTATGGGATCCAGCCCCACATCAGGCTCCTCCGCTATGAGCCTGCTTCTTCCTCTCCCACTCCCCCTGCTTGTGTTCCCTCTCTCGCTGGCTGTCTCTATCTCTGTCGAATAAATAAATAAAATCTTAAAAAAAAAAAAAAAGAAAAAAACCAGGTAAAAATGAATACTGCTGGAATCCAGGTTGTAGACTGAAAAGATCTTTTCCTGCTAAAGATCATGAGGACTCCTTGGAAAAATGATTCCAGGTCAGAGGCTGGAAATGCACAAAATGAACCTGGAGTAACTTGTCACTGCAAAGACTATTAGAATCACATCAGAAGGAGATGGGATTCAATGTGAGGAGGGGCTATAACTAAAGATTTAAGCTTCAAAATGGATTGAATTTATATTAAAAGGCTGAAACCCATAAAATATGCTTAAATACATGAGCTTCTAATGATACTTTGACAACAATCTAATTAGTTACTTTTGGGAGATGAGAGGTAACAAGTTATCTGTAAATCTATAAAATAAAGAGAAAAACTGAGCATTTATCTTGTTTTTTCCATATAAAGTAATAATGTTAATACTTCATTAATTATTAAATAATAAGAGTATTAATTAATGTTTTATTAATACAACAAATAAAACCACTATTAAAACTCAACAGATGAGGAAAAGTAAAACTTTACATAAGTACCCCTGGCAATAACTAAAAAAGAAATGACAAGATTCAATTATCAATGAATAATGGATACATGTAGTTAGCATAACAAGAGAGGCAAACTAGGAACAACCAAAATCATGTGTGATCTTGCCAAAAAAATCTAACGTAAGTCTACTTTCTTCCAAGTTACAGAAAATACAGAGGGCAGTGGAACATATGAATTGCAAACTGAGCATATTCAGCAAAATCCAAACACAGGAAACTTGCAATTTAAAAGGCTTGTGTTTTTCAACTGGATAAGGTTCAAGGGAAAGAGGAAGATAGAGTTTGCACTTGTAAATTAAGAGGCTTAAACGATATATCAAATTTTAAGAAATAGGGTAATATTAAACTATGTTGTCTAGAGATGCATTTATTTTGTTTTTGTTTTTAGAGACTATACAGGCTCAAGGGTTGGGAGGTTTGGGGGAATGAGCAGAGGGAGAGGGAAAGAGAATCTTCAGCAGGCTTTACACCCAGTGTCCAGAACAGTATGTGCTCAATCTCACAACCCTGAGATCATGACTGAGCAGAAATCAAGAATCGAACACTTAACCAACTGAGCCACCCAGGTGCCCCAGGATGCATATTTAGATAATGAAAACAATAAAAATGCACAGGGAAATCATTTCCTAAAAACAGAACTGCATTTATTTTTTGAGGATCCTGACTGAGATCTGGCAATGGGAAGGGCTCCTGGGCTTTCAACCTACAAAACATCTGTATTTTATACAACATATAGTATACATAAAATATTTGCATATCTATAATTTTATAAAACAAAACAGCCTTTTATATTTGTGTCACATATTTATTTAAGCATTATAGCAAATAATTCTTACATATAATAAATATGTATCTAAAAGATATTTAAAATATATGTTGCAATCTATTAAATGGCTATAACAATTATTTTACTATAATTAAATTCATTATTTTTAGACAGACTATTTCTTCTTTAAATATTATAAACTGTGCTATAATGACCATAGCTAAAACTTATAAAACATTTCTTTTTTTGTTTTTTTTTTCTTAAAGATTGTATTTATTTATTTGACAGAGAGAGAGAGACAGCCAGAGAGAGAGGGAACACAAGCAAGGGGGAGTGGGAGAGGAAGAAGCAGGCTCACAGTTGAGGAGCCTCACGTGCGGCTCAATCCCATAACGCCAGGACCATGCCCTGATACAAAGGCAGACACTTAACAACTGAGACAACTGAGCCACCCAGGCGCCCCTTATAAAACATTTCTACTTCTCTTTCTTTCTTCCTTTCCTTCTTTCCTTCTGATTTTTGGGCTAAATGATGTGGGGAGGAAAAAAAAAGGGATTTGGTATGTATTAATACATTGCTCCTCTAGATATTCTGTGCCAATTATGTTATGTTCTCTCCTATTTTCTGAAATTTGCCAACCGCCTGTAAACTTAAATTTCTCATAAATCTTTTAAATTTTTCATAATTCTTTTTCCATTTACATATTTAATATAGTCTTACTGCTAAAAAAAAAAAAACTGAAAACAAAGAAAAACTTTCAATTTTAAAACCAGATATTGGGAATGGGTTACTGAAACTATAGATACAAGGTTATAAACCAATCTCTGGAGTTTATTCATCTTGCTTGACTGAAACATTATACTGGTTCATCAGTAACCCCATTTCCCATTTCCCCAGACCTGGCAAACACCACTCCACTCCTCCATTCTATGAATTTGACTAATTTACATACTTCATGTAAGTGGAATCGTGCAATATTTGTCTTATTTCACTAAGCATAATGACTTCAAGGTTCCTCCTGGGGTCCCATAATGCAGAATTTCCATCTTTTTAAAGGCTCAATAAACTTCCATTGTATGTATATACTACATTTTCTTTATCTATTCATCTGACAATGGTCATGGAGATTGTTTCCACATTAAAGCTTGATTTTTATAGACATATTCTATTTTGTTAAATTTGTTTTCATATTTTCCCCATTTTTACACTAAGTATTTCATCTTTATCTTATTGATTTCAAGAATCCCTTATACATTTAGTGTATCCTTTATCTACTTTGTAGGACTCCCAAATGATTGGCCTTTAACTTAAAAAAAATAAAAAATTTCCCTATAGTCAGTCCATGTCCATGTAACCAGTCTTATATTGTTTTTGTTATTTTGCTTTTCTCTTATGTTTGCTAATGTTTAAATCTTTGTATTTAAAATTAAAGGCTTTGTGAATTTATTTTTATGTATGGTATGAGATGGGAAAAAACCATCCAAACAAAACTAAAATTCTTCCAAATTTTACATCATTTACAAAATAAATGTTGAGTAGATACAGGAATATTCAGATATTAATTAATTCAGGGAAATTAAAAAATCACGTAATCACAGATACAAACATATCAATTGTAAGATAAGTCAAGATTTCAGCAAATAAGTTTTTGAAAACATACAGCATTTTTACCCTATTACAATATAACAACTTGGTCTCTTGTCAGTTAACTGATGCTATGGTAATTCGAGTAACTTCTTTTCCATTAATTGTAGAACAATTTTGTAATTTTGCAAGAATGTCCTTAATAGGTGTGTAAACAACCTGACCACATTAATTCTATCAGTTTCTCCCAGTAACCTGGCTAGCATATTTTCCATTGATTAATCTATTATCCAACTAGCTGGTTAAACTGATACAAATCTTTTTTTGGTAAAGACATACACCGTGAATATGCTGGTAACAAGCACTTGAGATTTGTTTATTATAGAAAGCATAATGTTTAAATTAATCAACAAAATTCTATAGCACGTGATGCATAACATATGGATTAGACATCATTATAAGTAGTTTACCCTTACATATATTAAATGTTTATAAAAATAGCTATGAAAGTTAAATATTATTTTTAAAGTTGAACAACAGACTGGCATTGCATTAGTTGTGCTCTTTTATGGAGGTCTTAAATATGGCAATATTTCCTAGCACCCCACACATGCTCTTTGATTTTGTTTTTTTCCCCTTCGCAGTTCACACAGAAACAACAAAGGATCACAGAACTGAAACTAGAGTTCCTTCATTCAGCATCCTTAATAAATCTCATCTTTGTCACAATTGCATTATGTTTATGACACATCTTTTATATCTAGTATCAGCACTTTCATTTTTCCATTTTCCAGTAATTTATATAAAATAAGGGAAGATTCAATAAAATATCCAACTAATTGCACAAATCACAAACACTGTTATACAGAGAAAGATGATGACACTACAATAATGGAAATTTCAGCTCTCTGACAGCATGACGAAAGTACAAAAGTCCAAACTTGCACACAAAACATGGCATAGGAGTGACAATATAGAATATATAAATACATGAACTGTAAAAAGTCAAACATATAAAAGGGAAGATTTAGAAATAAAAATTACATTCCAAGTGTGTTGGCATATTAATTTTAAGAGTATATCAGAAAATTAAAATATCTTTGAACACTATAAAATTATCTATGAATTATTAAACTGTACTTGAGGAGAAAAACAAAATCCATGCATCTTTTCTATCTTAATTTACCTCACTATTCTTCTCAAGCTCAATAAATTATATCATCATTCTTCCAGTTGCTCAGGCCAAAAACTTTGAAGCTATTTTTAACTCCTCACATCCCACAACCAATATAACAGTAAACCTTATTGTTTTTACATTAAAAATATACCCAGAATCTGGCCATGTTTTGCCACTGTCTCTGCTACCCTCCTTGTCCCAACAACTGTTTCCTTTTGCATCCATTGCATCTATCTACTGGCCACCAACCGGATGGTTCCCTGCCCTTGTTCTTCCTTCCATACCACAAAGGTCCAGTGCTAACACAGCAGCTAAAGCCATCCTTCTGAAACAAAAATCACATTTCTGCCTAAAACTTACCAGTGGATTTCTACTTCCTTCAGAGTAAAATCCAAATTATTTACAGTAGCCCATAATGCTGTACACAGCCCTCTTTCCAACGTCTCTGACTGGGTCTCTCACTCCTTTGCTGGCTGGTCTAGACACGCTAGCCTCACGGCTAATCCTTGAACATGCTAGCCAGGTACGCACATAGAAAAGCTTATTTAGCCTGGAAATATCTTTCCACAGAAACACGAATACCTTGCTTGCTTTCTCCCTATTTTTAGATTTTCATTAAAAATATTTACTTTTTAGTTATGCCTCCCAAACCAGCCTATTTGAAACAGCAACACCAATTCTCTTGACCTTCCTTCTCGCACAGCATTACCACCATTTAATGTACTTCTTTTGCTTATTTGTGTGGGTTTGGCTTATTTCCATACAAGAATCTAAGCTCCACTGAAAGCAGGTATTTTCCTAGGTCGTGTTCTAGCGTCTAGACATGGCGAATATATTCCCCATAAATATGGATTGAGAACTGTCCATTCGTTACTACAATTTATTCATTTCGCAACTACTTACTGAGCACTGACTGTCAGACTCACACTCTTACCTTGTGACGCAGAAGCTCCCGTGGTCCAGGAAAGCCAGCGAACTTCTCTCCCACCGCCGGGGCTGCCGCACACCTTTTCCTCAGACGCGTTGAAATACAAATTTCTAGGCCCAAGACTGCGGCGCCGGCATGTTGGCTTCGCGCGTGCCACCTCAACAAACCGGAACTGAGCGCTGCAAGTGCCGCGCCGGACCCCAGAGGCATCCAGTCAGGCAGTCCGCCAACGCCCCAGGCCAAGCCAACTCTGGGCTTCCCACCACAAACGGGGCCTGTGGGGCCCTAGTCCGCAAGGTATTTTCTATTTTCTCTTCTTTGTTCATTATGTGATAGAAAAGCTTCTTGCCTTCCTTTCCATATTGCCGGGCTCTGAAAGGAGGCTGTCCGCTTCGAGCAATGTTAGATAAGATTTGTTTTTATCACCAAAATTGTCCTTTTTTTTGGTCATATTTTTAAGTTTTCGGCCACGAGGAATGGATCTGAGGCGGCCTGCTGACGGGAGGAGGAGTCGGACCCGCGAGGCGCCCGCGGCTGAACACTTTTGAGTTCCTGGCTCTGCTCCTCACCGAGGACCTTGGGTAAGTGGGTCGCGTTTGAGCGCGGCGCCCTTGCGTGCCGCTGTCTGACCGAAACAGACTTTATCTAAAACTACCTGTCCGTCTTGTTCCCAGAAAGGTTCTGGAGCCCTGGGAATGTTCCCGAGCTTTATTAATATTCTTAGAAAGGTTCTGGGTTCCCTAAGGTTCCAGAGTTTGTTAAAGCATCAAAATATGAAATATGAATGATTAAATTATATATGTAAAATACCTGTACAGAGAAAACAAAAAAACAAAAGATTTTTTTATCAGGAATGTTTCTTGGATATTGTGAAAAGGTTTTCTGTTTATTAAGCTGATTTTTTTTCATTTTTAGTTTGTTATATGGTGAATTATATCAATTAACTTATGAATGTTAAATAAACCTTGTATTTGTGGGGTAAAACCTGTTTGATGATAATTTATTATTTTTATTGTTGGAATCCACTGGCTGAAAGTTTGTATATAATTTTGAATCTATGTTCATGAAGGAGATTGGTCTGTAGTTTGGTTGTAATATATTTGACTGGTTTTGGTGTCAGGGTAATTCTGGCCTCGTAAATTGGGAAGTATTCCCTCTTCGTAAATTATCTGTAAAAGTTTCTGTAGAATCGCTATTTTTCTGCAAATATTTGATAGTATTTAATAGTTAAGAAAACTAGTCAGGGAGTTTTCTTTGAGGGTTAATATTTTCACTACAAATTCAACTTCCTTAAAAGACATAGGGCTATTCAGATTTTCTGTAACTTTTATAGCGAGCTGTGGGAGTTCTTGTCTTTGAAGAAATTTGTTCATTTCATCTAAGTTGTCAAATTTACTGGCTGAAATAATTATTAATATCCCTTTAACATAATTTTACTATCTGTAGAATCTAGAGTGATGTAACCCCTCTAATTCTAGATGTTGTCAATTTGTGTCTTTTTTTCTTTTTCCTGGATCGTCCTGGCTAGAATTTTATCAATTTTATTGATCATCTCTAAGAGCCACCTTTTGATTTCATTGTTTCTATTGTTTTCATTTTCTGTGTCATTGATTTTCACTATAGTTCTTTATTATTTAACTTATTCTAATTACTATGACTTTAATCTTATCTTTTCCTAGTTTCTTAAGGTGAAAGCTGAAGTCATTTGTTTTGAGACCTTTCTTCTTTTCTTATATAGGCATTTAGTGCTATAAAATACCAAGTACTGCTTTAGCTATGTTAAAAGATTTTCTGAGGCACATTAAAATTTTCAAGAGTTTATTTGATGGAACTTCTGTTTCAGTGAAGCTGCACCAAACCAAAAGTGGTTAGCAGCACTCCTTGGGCAGGAGCTGGGCAAAGGCTTTTTTACCAAATGCAGAACTAAAGCAAGATTATTTGATTGGCTATAGCTTAAGTTGTTGGGTTATTTAGGGAAGAATAGTTGGCCATTGTGATTTGTTCTTAAGTTTTGTTTTTTTGGGATGCAAGTGCATTTAAAGGACTTTACTCTGGCTTACTTCTGTTTGCCTACCAAGGCTACCAAAATATTAAAGCCACCTCAGCCTCCTTGTATAATTACTTTAACAGCTACCACAGTTTTTGACATGTGTTTTCATTTTAACTTCAGTTCAAAATATTTTCTAAGGTTTTGATTTTTTTCTTTGACCTGCGGATTTAGAATTGACTTAATTTAAGGGTTTAAACGCTTAGGGAATTTCCAGACATCCCTGTATTTGGATATGTTGTTTTTAATTCATGAAGTTTGAAATATCTCCTGTGTTTCCAGGGATTTTTCTTTTCTACTTATGTATTATTGAGAAGTTATTTCAGTCCTTTGAAATGTGTTGAGACTTATTATATGGCTTAGCCTATGGTCTGTCTTGGTTAAAACATTGTGTGGTTTTGACAGTTTTCATGCTGCAATTATAATACCTAGTATTATATAAATATCAACTAAGTCAATATATTGATAGTGTTTTTCAGATAATTTATGTTGTTACCAGTTTTTAAAATTAAATACTGAAAAATGGGTTTAAATTCCTATAACTATGATTGTAAAATTGTTTATTTTTCCTTTAAGTCTCTCAATTTCTGCTTCCTATGCATACTTACACATTCATTTACATTTACTACTTCTTGGTGAGTTGACCCTTTAATAAGCATTAACATTTTTGATGCCTTTTTTTTTCTTTCCTGGTGATCCAGGTCATTTCTGTTATCGCCCTTCATCCTTTGGAACCTCCTTCATTATCTGTTGTGGTGCAGGTGTGCTAATGACCACTTCTGTTATCTTTATTTTGTCTGAAAATGTCTTTATTTTGCCTTTATTCTTGAAGAGTATTTTCACAGGATATAGAATAGTTGATTATTTTTTTTTCCAGTATTTTAGAGTGTTCTGGCCACCATATTTTTTATAAGAAGTCAGCAGTCATTCAAGTGATTGTTCCCCTGTATGCAATCTGTCATTTTTGGCTGCTTTTAAGATAGTCTCTTCATATTTCGTTTTTGTCACTTTGATTACTTTGTGCATACCATGGTTCTCTTCTTATGTACCTTGTTCAGGGCTCACTGAGCTTCTTGAACCAACACATTTATATCTTTATCTTTGAAAAAATTTTGGCCTTTATATTTTAACATATTAAAATATGTTTTCTATTCATTTTCTCTCTCTCTCCACCTTCCACTACTCCTCTTAAACATATGTTATACATTGTCTTATATTTCCTCAAATTCCTTAGGTTTCAACCACATGGTTGAAAGCATGGAAGTGAGTTCAATCTACCCTCCTGCTAAAAGCTGTTAAAAAGGAAAGTCACCCTACACCTTCCATGTTTTGACTCTCCTTTCAGAATCTTCTATTTTGATTTGCTTGCCAGTGCCTACAGGTCCTTTTATTTTCTCCAAATATTGTAGTTGTTATCTGTGGGAAGGCATGAAATAGTGGGTGTTTACTGTGGAAAGGCACGAAATATTAGGTGTTTATTCAGGTTTACTGAAAATAGAAATCTTATCAAATAATTTTTGAAACTTGTGCTAGTGTAATTCATATGGGGAAATTATAATATTTTCTTAGAACCATTAAAAATTCCTATGGAATAAACCCTTTAATCACACCATACAAAAAAAAATTAGTTTGAAATGGGTATTCGTCCTCAACACAGATGCTAAAAACCTAAAATTTATGTGAAGAAGCAAAGGGCATAATCCTTATGATGTTAGGATAGATAAAATTCACTACTAAAAAGAAATAACATTAAAGAAAATATAATAATTTTATAAATACACAATAGCTGGTCTCCCAGACCATCCTGGTCATCCTCTGGTACCTCCTGGTATTCACACCCCTATGTAAGACCTCTCACATTGTACTGATGTTGGTATATAGGACCAATAGACTATGGCAAAAGTGATCAAATACCATTTTATGAGATTAAGTTATATCAGATACTATAATTTGCATCTTGGTCCCTTGGTTTCCTGCTCTTGCTCTCTTGGTTTCCTGTTCTTGCTCTCTATTTCCCTCCCTACTTTCAGGAAATTGAGCTGCCTTGCTATAAGCTGCTCTATGGAAGAGTCCATGTAGAAGGAACTGGAAATAATAACCATGTGAGTGAGGTTGGAAATACATTCTCCAGGTCCAGCCAAACCCAATAGCTTTACTGCAATCTCATGAGAGATCCTGAGCCTGAAACATATATCTAGCTGCTCATAGATTACTGATTCTTGCAACTGCGTAAGATGATAAGTGTTGTTGACTTAAGCTGCTAAATCAAGAGAAGTCTGTTAAGTTATACAGAAATAGATAACTAACAAATGAGGTTTCATAAACAAAAAATTATGTTCTTTTAAAGACACGGCTAAGCAAATGAAAAGGCAGGTGACAAATTGTGAAAATGACTCATGATAAGTGTATGTGACAAAAGTCTTATAACTAGAATATTAAACAGTCTCTTATGACAAAAACCCAATTTTAAAAATGGACAAAAAAATTGGACACTTCACCAAAAAGATATTTAAATGGTCAGTAAGGGCATGAAGAGACACTCATCATCATTAATCTTAAGGAAAGGAAAATAAAATCACAATGAGATACCACTCATCACCCACTAAAATAGCTAAGTTTAAAAGGCTGATAAAACCATATGTTGGATAGGACATTGAACAACTGGAACTGCCTTTTACTGCCAAGGGAAGTTGAAATGGGCAAACACTCAGGAAAACTCTTTAGTAATTTCTTAAAAAGTTAAATATACACTTTCATATGACCCAGCAATTTCTCTACTGGGTATTTACCTGAAGTAATTGAAAACACTTATGTAAAAAAAAGACCTATATGTGGGGCACTGGGTGGCTCAGTTGATTAAGCATCTGCCTTCAGCTCAGGTTATGATCTCCGGATCCTGGGATTGAGCCCCGCTTTGGGCTCCCTGCCCAGCAGGAAGTAAGCTTTTACCACTCCTCCTGTCCCTCCCCCTGCTTGTTCTCCTTTTGCTCACTCTCTCTCTCTCTCTCAAATAAATAAATAAAATCTTTAAAAAAACCAAATAAATAAATAAAATTGAGTTCCAAATACCCGAGATAAACACCAAATGCATATCCAGTTAAACATTCTTTCTAAGGCTCTGTTCTTATTATTAAAGTCATGTTATAAAGGTCTAAGACCTTTTTACAAGTGTTTAATTTATATCTACAAAATGTTTTTCCACGTTTAAATAAGCCATAAAGACAAACCATGCTTTGTTTTGGTAAAGAAATTTGTAAGGGAGGGGGCAGGGAGTGATGGAAGAGGTGGAAAATGAAGACTAATAGCATAAGAAGGAAAAGAGAAAGTAAGTAGATTGCTCTATGCTAAATTAGAGGTAAAGTTTATCTACTTTTATTTCAATACAGAATTATTCAAAATTCAAATTATTGAACATTTAAAGAAATACATAAATTATTTCTATATAGTTGTGTGAATCCAAACTATAAAGTTAAATAGCACAATAATGCTAACTTAACTATTTATATGCTTTGAATTATATTATTATCTTGTCAATTTACTTTAGCATTTTGCTCTAACGTTATTAACTTCATATTTGGGGAAGGAACACTAAGCTTGGATACTGGAGAACAAGGTCTCTGCCATTTACTAGGTATAAAATGACTTTGGACAAATACTTACCTTAGACTCTGGGAGTCTCAGTTTAATCATCTGTGAAATGGGGAGAAAGAAGGAGTGCATGTCTGAGGCTTCAATTAGGATAGTTATTAAGAGATCACAGGGCACCTAGATGGCTCAGTCAGTTAAATATCTCACTCTTGGTTTCTGCTCAGGTTGTGATCTCGAGGTCATGAGATCAAGCCCCATGTTGAGCTCTGCACTCAGGGTGGAGTCCGCTTCAGATTCTCTCTCCCTCTCCTTCTGCTTCTCCCCCCACTTGTGCTCTCTCTTTCTCTCTAAAATAAATAAATAAAATCTAAAAAAAAAAAAAAAAAGAGATTATCACAAACATTCCTCTACTTCTGAAGTTTCAGATTTTGTGCTTGAAGTTCAAGTTAGATACAGTTTATATGTACATACACACATATGGAGAGATCGTTTATATTGAATTTGATTTTGATTTGCATTTTATATATAAAAATATGAAATAATTGCTCTTAGGGCACCTGGGTGGCTCAGTCAGTTAAGCATCTGACTCTTTACATTGGTTCAGGTCTTGATCTCAGGATCCTGGGATAGAGCTTCACAGTCAGGCTTTGTGCCCAATGGGGCATCTGTTTGGGATTCTCTCTCTCCCAGTCCCTCTGCCCCTCACCTTGATCATACATGATCTCTCTAAAATAAATAAATAAGTCTTTATAAAAATAAAAATATGAAATAATTGTTCTTGATTTTGACAATTTATTTAGCTAATTCATTGCTGTGCTTATTCCTCTAAACTCCAAGTTGCATTTTAAGTGTTCTGAGTGATTAATTTTCTCCCTCCATGAATCTTCAGGTATAAGTAAATTATAAAATATAAAGGGAAAAAACAATCTTCTAATAACCTTTCAACAATCATACAAACAGATTCTCAAAAGATAGTTTATTGAATCCTTGTTATTAGTGTTATCATTGTTACATTTATATATACTATGTAAATCCCTCATTCTATAAAAAAAGGCATTAAATAGAGGTTGAATAATAAGTGCTCACTAATTATTTGATTTCAAGCATACCAGATGTATTCCCTATACATTTTTAATGATGTGTTCTCTAGCTTCCTATTCTCAAGCCACTGGCAAATAAAGGTGGCAATTGGTTAAGACAGCTGTCAAACATACAGCCTTTTCTTTTTTTTTTTTTTTTTTGTCTTTTTTTTTTCATTCTCTTTTTTTTAGTGTTAGGTGGAATTTTGTGAACTCATCACATTTTTATGAATTCTTTTTCTACTCTAAGAGCAAGAAAGCAAATATGGAATTGAAGTTTCCAAAAGTCTCCAAAATCATGGTTGCTGTTCAAGAAAATTATGAGAAGCTGAGCTATTTGGTATTTATAAAAGCATCAGTTAGCAGGTCTTAAAAATCAATATTTCAAAATTTCTATTCAAAGTCAAAGTGAATGATTTTATGTCATATTAGTCAGCATAGTTGTAAGTCCTTAAAATATATAGGGCCATAAAGGATGTCAAATAAGTTATAGGGGAAAAACATATAGTCTGAAAAAGAAAGAGATTTTAAAAGATACAGACCCTACACAGGGCCTCACATTAATATATATCGTACTTTTCCTCTATCTAAGATTTCTTTCATTTTTTCCTTCTTTTTGGCCAGTATCTAGTGGTAGTTCATGAAGCCACTGTAGTAAATTAAAACTCACATCTTTCAGCATTGATGTGCAAGATGAGAGTGACTCATGATAAATAGCCATTAATACACCATGTTTCCCAGATGATTTACGAATATAGTTCTTGCAAACTGCTGATAGGAATAGTCATGCATTTTAGATGTAGATCTTCCTTTGAAATTTACATGTTGCACAAATGTCATCTAAGAGAGATCTGATGAATTTCATAAACAAAAGAAATTCCACAACAATATTGGCCAGTATATTTATAGATTGTTACTTTGTTTTAGATTGTTAATTTGTATATAACAATTTTTTTTTGGTCTTAATAATTATGAATTGAGTCTTAACATCAGAACTCTTTACTTTAAATTCTAACTTCAACAGCTTGACCTTGGGCAAGACACATATACACTGGAAGCCTCAGTTGCCCTATCTTTAGAACAAGATATTATTAGGACATATCTATTTGCTAGGAGGTAGGAAGTAAATAATACCTACAGTGCCAGTTATAATACCTGGAATAAATCAAAGATTAAAAATGTTAACCTGTCTTGGTCTGTTCAGGCTGTTACAACAAAAATACCATGGACTGGGTAGTTTGTAAACAAACAAACAAACAAAACGACAACAACAACAACAGCAGCAACAAAAAACATTTATTTCTTATAGTTCTGGAGGCTGGAAGTCCAAGATCAGGGTGCCAGCATTGTCAGTTGAGAGCCTCTTCCCAGTCACAGACTTCTCTCTGTATCCTCACTTGCTGGAAAGGGCTAAGGAGCTCTTGGAATCTCTTTTATAAATGTGATAATCTCATTAAAGAGGGCCCTAACCTCATGAGCTAATTGCCTCCCAAAGGTCCCACCTCCTAGAACAATCATATTCATGTTAGGATTCCAATATGTGAATTAATAGGGAAACAGAAACACCCAGATATAGCACTTACATTACTGTTTTATTCTTACTTTGTTATGTTGTGGTAACGTGTAATATATTATTTAGCAAATCACTAGTTACAGAATCAGTTTAAGTAAACAATGCCTGTAGTATTCAATGGACAGTGTATTTCCAAAATGTTCAAGATTAAGTTAATTAGCATAATTTTCTGATAAGTTTGTCATACAATGCTCAACAAAATATTTTTTTTAATATTAAACTTTTTTTTTTTTTAAGATTTTATTTATTTATTAGACAGGATAGAGACAGCCAGCGAGAGAGGGAACACAGCAGGGGGAGTGGGAGAGGAAGAAGCAGGCTCATAGCGGAGGAGCCTGATGTGGGGCTCGATCCCAGAACGCCGGGATCACGCCCTGAGCCGAAGGCAGACGCTTAACCGCTGTGCCACCCAGGCGCCCCTCAACAAAACATTCTTAAACCAATGTATCTATAAAATATAAGTAATGTTATAAATTCTACAGAGGGATATTTTAAAGGTTATGATAGAAGCACTTTTACTTATTTCAGTAGAAATTTCTGAATTCAGTTAAATAAGTGTCTTTACTAATGGGATATAGTAGTTTCTAAAAATGGGAGAATTATGGTTCTAACTTTAATTACAAAAAAGTGAGAAAAGGTAAATGAAGACAAACTAGGATGATGTCATGGAAACAAGTCGGAATAAAAGGTACGTAAGGGCAGCTTAGTCACAATGTCACTAGGCTACTGATGGTGAAGTAAGCAAAGTTCAGGAAAGACTTTTGAAATCATTTGGGCTCAAAATCAGGACAAAGTCATTCTGTGCTTGGTTCTTTTTTTAAAAGTTTATATTTAAATTCCAGTTAGTTTACATACAGTATACTATTAGTTTCAGGTCTACAATATAGTGATTGAACACTTCCATACATCTGCTGGTGCCATCCCTGCAAGTGCACTCCATAATCGCCATCACCTATTTTAACCATCCCCCTATCCACCTCCCTTCTGGTAACCATCAATTCTCTATAGTTAAGAGTCTGTTTCTTGATTAACCTCCTTGTTTTATTTTTCCTTTGTGTGCTTGTTTTCTTTTTTTTTCTTAAATTCCACATATGAGTGGAATCATATGGTATTTGTCTTCTCTGACTGACTTATTCTGCTTAGCATAATACTCTCTGGCTCCATCCATATCCTTGAAAATGGCCAATATTTCATTCTTTTTTATGATTAAATAATGTTCCATTGTATATACACATATATACCACATATAACTTTTCTGTAACACATATACTACATCATCTTTACCCATCCATCAGTCCATGGACACTTGGGCTATTTCCATAATTTGGCTATTATAGATAATGCTGCTATAAACATTCAAGGTGCATGTATCCCTTTGAATTCGTATTTTTGTATTCCTTGGGTAGATATCTAGTAGTGCAATTGCTGGATCATACGGTAGTTCTATTTTTATCTTTTTGAGGAATCCCCAAACTGTCTTCCAGAGTGGCTGCACCACTTTGAATTCTCACCAATAGTACATAAAGGTTCCCTTTTTTCCACATCCTCACCAGCACCTACTGTTTCTTATATTGTTGACTTTAGCCATTCTGACAGGTGTGAGGTGATACCTCATGGTAGTTTTGATGTGTATTTCCCTGATGATCAGTGATGTTCAGCATCTTTTCATGTGTCTGTTGACCATCTGGCTGTCTTCTTTGGAAAAATGTCTCTTCATGTTTTCTGCCCAGTTTTTAATTGGATTATTCAGTTTTTGGGTGTTAAGATTCAGAAGTTCTTTACATATTTTGGATACTAACCCTTTATCAGATATGTCATTTGCAAATATCTTCTTTCATTATATAGGTTGCCTTTTAATTTTGTTGATTGTTTCCTTTGCTGGGCAGAAGTTTTTTATTTTAATGAACTCCCAGTAGTTTCCTTTTGCTTTTGTTTCCCTTGCCTCAGGAGATATATGTAGAAAAAAAAAAAAAATGTACTCCACCTGATGTTAAAGAGGCTACTGCCTATGTTCTTCTCTAGAATTTTTATGGTGTCAAGTCTCACATTTAGGTCTTTCATCCATTTTGAATTTATTTTTGTGTATGGTGTGAGAAAGGGGTCCAGTTTCATTCTTTTGCATGTTGCTACCCAGTTTTCCTAACACCATTTATTGAAGAGACTGTCTTTTTTCCATGGAATATTCCCTCCTGCTTTGTCAAAGATCAATTGACCATATAATTGTGGATTCATCTCTAGGTTTTCTATGCTGTTCTATTGATCTATGTGTCTGTTTTTGTGCCCATACCATACTGTTTTGATCACTACAGCTTCATAATATAACTTCAGGTCCCGAATTGTGATGCCTCCAGCTTGCTTTTCTTTTTCAAGATTGCTTTGGCTATTCGAGGTCTTTTCTGGTTCTGTATACATTTTAGGACTATTAGTTCTAGCTCTGTGAAAAATGCTGTTTTATTTTGATGGGGATTGCATTAAATGTGTAGATTGCATTTACTGTAGACATTTCAACAATATCTGTTCTTCCGATTCATGAGCATGGAATGTTTTTCCATTTCTTTGTGTCATCTTCAGTTTCTTTCATCAGTGTTTTATAGTTATCAGAGTACAGGTCTTTTACCCCTTTGGTTAGGTTTTTCCCTAGGTATCTCATTGTTTTGTTCCATTTGCAAATAGGATTGGTTCTTTAATTTCTCTTTCTGCTCCTTCATTATTGTTGTATACAAATGCAACAGATTTCTGTAGGTTGATTTTTGTATCCTGTAACTTTATTGAATTTGTCTATCATTTCTGCAGGCTTTTGATGGACTCTTTCGGGTTTTCTATATAGAGAATCATGTCACCTACAAATAGTGAAAGTTTGACATTTTCCTTGCCGATTTGGATGCCATTTTTTTCTTTTTATTGTCTGATTGCTGTGGCAGGACTTCCAGCACTATGTTAAATAACAGTGGTGAGAGTGGACATCCCTGTCTTGTTCCTGACTATAGAAGAAAAACTTAGTTTTTCCCCATTTAGATGATACTAGCTGTGAGTTTTTCATAATGGCCTTTATCATGTTGAGGTTGGTTCCCTCTAAACCTACTTTCTTGAGGGTTTTATCATGAATGGATGCTATACTTTGTCAAATGCTTTTTCTGCATCTATTGAAATGATCAAATTGTTCTTATCCTTTCTTTTATTAATGTCGTGTATCACGTTGATTGATTTGTGAATATTGAACCACCCTTGCAACCCAGGAATAAATTCCACTTGATTATGGTGGATGATTTTCTTAATGTATTGTTGAATTTGGTTTGCTAGTATTTAATTAATAATTTTTGCATCCATTATCATTAGGGTTAGTGGCCTGTAGTTCTCTTTTTAAGTGGTATCTTTATCTGGTTTTGGTATCAGGGTAATGCTGGTCTCCTAGAATGAATGAAAGTTTTCTGTCCTTTTCTATTTTTTTGGAATAGTTTGAGAAGAATATATACTAACTCTTCTTTAAATGCTTGGTAGAATTCACCTGTGAAGCCATCTTATCCTGAACTTTTGTTAGTTTTTTTTGTTTGTTTGTTTGTTTTTATCACTGATTCAATTTCTTTGCTGGTTATGTGTCTGTTCAAATTTTCTATTTCTTCCTGTTTCTGTTTTGCTAATTTGTATGTATCTAGGAATTTGTCCATTTCTTCCAGGTTGTCCAATTTGTTGGCATATAGTTTTTCATAATATTCTCTTATAATTGTTTGTATTTTTGTGGTGTTTGTTATTTTTCTTCTTGCATTTGTGATTTTATTTATTTGGGTCCTTTCTCTTTTCTTTTTAATGAGTCTGGCTAGAGGCATATCAATTTTGCTAATGGTTTCGAAGAACCATCTCCTGGTTTCATTGATCTGTTCTATTGTTTGTTTGTTTAGTTTCTATACAATTTATTTCTGCTATAATCATTATTTTCTTCCTTCTGCTGGCTTTAGGCTTCATTTGTTGTTCTTTTTGTAGCTCCTTTAGGTGTAAGGTTAGGTTGTTTGAGATTTTCCTTCTTGAGGTAGGCCTGTGTTACTATATAATTCTTTCTTAGGACTGCTTTTGCTGCATCCTGAAGATTTTGGATGATTGTGTTTTGATTTTCATTTGTTTCCATTTTTTTTCTTCTTTGGTTTCCTGGTTGACCCATTCATTATTTAGTAGCATGTTGTTTAGCCTCCACGTATTTGTGGTCTTTCCAAATTTTTTCTTGTGGTTGACATCAAGTTTCATAGCTTTGTGGTCAGAAAAGGTGTATGGTATATTTTCAGTCTTTTTGTGTTTGTTCAGGCCTGGATTTTTTGGGGTTTTTTTTTCTTTTTTTTGGTTGTTTTTTTTTGTTTGTTTTTTTATTTTTTTTAAGATTTTATTAATGTATTTGACAAAGAGAGAGAGACAGCCAGCGAGAGAGGGAATACAAGCAGGGGGAGTGGGAGAGGCAGAAGCAGGCTTCCCTCTGAGCAGGGAGCCTGATGTGGGGTTTGATCCCAGGACCCTGGGATCACACCCTGAGCCGGAGGCAGACGCTTAATGGCTGAGCCACCCAGGCGCCCCTATTCAGGCCTGTTTTATGACCTAATATATGATCTATTCTGGAAAATGTTCCATGTGCACTTGTGTGTGTTCGGCTGTTTTAGGATGGAATGTTCGGAATGTATCTCTTAAGTCCATCTGGTCCAATGTGTCATTCAAAGCTGTTGTTTCCTTGTTTATTTTCTGTTTAGATAATCTATCCATTGATGTAAGTAGGGTGTTAAAGTCCCCTACTATTATTGTGTTATTATCCATTAGTTCCTTTTTGTTTGTTATTGTTTTATATATTTGGGTTCTCCCATGTTGGGTGCATAAAGATGTAAAATTGTTATATCTTCTTATTGGACTGTCCCCTTTATGATTATATAATGCTCTCCTTTGTCTCTTTTTACAGTCTTTGTTTTGAAGTGTACTTTGTATGATGTAAGTGTTGCTACTCTGGCTTTCTTTTGACATCTATTTGTGTGATAAATGTTTCTCTTATCCCTCACTTTCAATCTGCAGCTGTCCTTAGGTCTAAAATGAGTCTCTTGTAGGCAGCACATATGTAGGTCTTGCATTTTTTTATCCATTCTGACACTGTAGGTCTTTTGATTGAAGCATGTAGTCCATTTACATTCAAAGTATCAATAGATATGTATTTATTGCCATTGTATTACTTGTTTTGACATTGTTTATGGAGATTTTCTCTGATCCTTTCTTGTCTTTGTCACTTTTGGTCTCTTTTTTACACTTAAAAGAGTCCCCTATATTTATTGCAGGTCTGGTTTAGTGGTCATGAACTACTTTAGTTTTTGTTCATCTGGGAAACTCTTTATCTCTCCTTCTATTCTGAATGATAGCCTTGCCGGATAGAGTATTCTTGGCTGCAGATTTTTGCTATTTAGCACTTTGAATATATCATGCCACTCCCTTCTGGCTTGCTATGTTTATGTTGAGAAATCTTCAGCTAGCCTAACGTATTTTCCCTTCTAAGTTAAGGCTTTCTTTTGTTTTGTTGCTTTTAAGATTTTTTTCTTTATCGCTGTTTTTTTGGTAAATTTAATTACAATGTGTCTTGTTGTTAGCCTGCTTTTGTTGGTTTTGATGGGAGTTCTAAGTGCCTCCTGAATCTTTTTATCTATTTCCTTCCCAAGATTAGGGAAGTTTTCTGCTATTATTGCTTGAAATAAATTTTCTGTTCCCTTTCATCTATCTCTTCTTCTGGGACTCCTGTAATACAAATGTTACTACATTTGATGTAGTCACTGAATTCCTTAAGTCTATTCTCATGTTCCATAATTCTTCTTTCTCTCTTTTGTCCAGCTTCATTATTTTTCTTTTATTTCACTGATTCGTTCTTCTGTTTCTTCCAGCCTGCTATGCATTGCCTCAAGCCTGTTTCCAGTCTCGTTTATTGTATTCTTCATTTCTGATTGTTTTTTAACTGTTTTATCTGTGGTTCTTTAAATGTACATACAAGTGAAAAAAATAAGAATTGGGTTTGCTAATTTTGTGTGAAAATTTCAATGTAAGTAGTACAGAACCCAAAAATTAACCTATATACGTAATTACCAAATATACCAGAAATGTTATTATCCTGTGTTTATATATTTATTAGGACAGTTTTATGTATTCACTCTAAGTCCAATAGTTGCAGTGAAATGAATGCCACTTTCTTACAAAGATTTTCCTGATAGTCTAGTTAAATTGAAAATCTTTTAAAACATCCTAAGGAAGAGATGCCATGATGAATCATAATATATGAACGTCAAAGGGAGGTAGAAAACTGATCATCACCACTATTTTCTTCTTCTGAGATCACAAATGAAACATATAGGGAAAAATAAGCTTCATAATACCTAAAGGCAGGGTTTTTGTGTACCATAAGATCCATTCCCTTGATGAAACAAGTTATTTAATAAACACCCCTTTACTTTGATATCTCAAAGTAAGAGGTATAGGGATGTTAGACATTGATTGCAGTAGATGCTCAATTGGATCTATCAGAACATAGACTGCTATTTTAGAATCTCTGATTAAATTGTCCAGGAGAATTGTCTTCTAGTTTTGACATTGCAATGGAAAATCTGAGGCAAACCTAGTTTTTATCTTTTTATAGATAAAATTCTTTTCAGCTAAAATCTCTTTGAACATTTTGTTTCCCTTCATACATTTTGATTTTTTTCTCTTTTATTTTTCTCTTTTTTGATTATCTTTACATTAGATATCCCTGGAATGTTGTAAGTCTTTTCACTATACTTAGGTAATATTTTAGTTTAGGAAGTATTTCTGATTTTTATTTTTCTTATAGTCACTGTAGTTTCTTACTCTGGAGTACCACATGTACAGAAATTGGCCACTGTTTTCTGTCTCTCAAATCTAAAATTTGTGCAAATAATTTTTATTTGTGGTGTTTTTCCGTTAAAATAGGATGGTAGGATTATGTCCACAACTGTCTTTTTCATTCTGCATCAACATCTCTCACATCCTCTGTTCGCACTTTATCCATTACATTATTAGATCCAGTTAGATCATTACAACCAATTAAAGTTTATAGTTAATAAATATACTATTCCTTTTGCACTCTCTCCACTCCTTTCCCTCTTCTGCTTTAATCGTACTCTCCAAATCATCACCTACTCCAACAAGGCACTCAGCTATTCTGACACTTCTTGTTTTAAATTCATAGCAGCTAACCTGAAGTGATACCTTAATGCTCCCTGACAGTGTTGCCTTTTAACTCACATGTAATTCTCCCAAAAGACTATTTATGCCTTTTTTTTTTTTTAAAGATGTACTATTTATTTGAGAGAGAGAGAATGCACACACAAGAGGAGGAAGGGGCAGAGGGACAGGGAGGGAGAGAATCCCAAGCAGACTCCCTGCTGAGCATAAAGCCCAATGCAGGCTGATTCCAAAGACCCTGAGATCACGACGAGAGTCAAAACCAAGAGTCAGATGCTCAACCAACTCAGCCACTGAGGCATCCCCTATTTTATAGTTTTTTACTGTTTTTCAATAAATCACCATTTTCTCTCCTCCCCTTACTCTCTACTTATGATCTTATAATCTACTCACAACACTTGAAGATTAGAAGAAATTCAGCAGAGAATTTCCATATTAGTGTGGCATGGCTTTCATCAATCGTCCAGCATTGGTGACTATATGCAGTATCTATTTTGTTGTTATGAATGAATTACCAGTATACTTCTCAATGGCCAATTCTTCTACCTCTGCACTTGTTTTCATTATCTCTGAACTATTAAAATTTTGCTTTTTTAATGATTCTCTCTCTTCTGAATTATAATTACTCCCTCTGTACCAAATCAAACATGATTAACATTTCCCTACAATACTGAAAAATAACACACACACAATTGATAAAACTCCCTAGACCCTACATATGGTTTCAAAACAACTTTAAGGAATTGTACCAGCCCACTATCTACTTCCTTTCCACAGTCTAACTTGAACTCATTCCAATCTTGAATCGTCCTTTCACTGAAAAAACAGAACATGTTAAGGTCAGCAATGATTTACATGTTACCAAATCCAATAATCAATTCCAGATCCTCATTTTCTTCAAACTATGGGCTAAAAAACCTAATGTAGTTGAACACTATCTTTCTTAAGACACACTCTTTACTTGAAAGTCAGAATACACATTTCTCTTGATTGTTTTTCTACCTTACTATCTATTTTCAGACTAATATTCTCACTGTTTCCTAATTTCACCAATCTTTCAATATTGATTTATCTTAGGAATCAATCCTTGGGCCTTTTGTATCCCAGGCTGCTCATTTAGTCCCATGACTTTAAATATCATTTACATGTTACCTAATCCCAACAACATTTTTTTTATTATCTTTCCTTATACTGTAATAAAAGTTCTATGAGCACATTAACTTTATTTTTGTTTTTACCATTATCTCTACTGCCTAGAACAATGTCTGATATAGTTGTTGAACAATTATATGAATGAATAAACAAGTTAGCTCAAAGCAACTTTCTAAGCACTTGGAAAGAATTAATCTAATGTTGCGTTTTTACTCAGAAGACTTTTTCGCGGTGTTACTCAGAAGACTTTTTCTTGATGTCACAGTGACTGTCTCTCTCTTCCTTCTGACAGAATAGACAAGTGCAGAATTACATTTATTAACAAAATACCTTCCTCTCTATGACTCTGAATACAACAATGTATTTGTGTATTGCCAATTTATTCCTCCAATTCAGTGCATTTTCAAGGCCCCATGAGGTCCTAGGTAGGAAGATAGGCCATAATGATACAGCTGTGGTAGCAAACAATTGTAGATCAGATACCAGTGATTTTTGTTCATTCCCGTACTGTCTGTTCAAGCATTTTCTAAATAGTAGAGACTGTATGAATAATTAAGGGAGGGGAGAGTGATAAGAGTAGAGTATAGAGTACTAGATGCCTCAAAAAGAGTGTCTCCACACTAACCTATGAAATGAGAAAAGATAAAGAATTAAGTGGCATAAAACTATGAAAGAGAAGGCTATGTTTTTTTTTTCCATATAAAGTATAATTATATATAGAAAATAAAGAGTAGAAATAGATGTGAAAAAATTAATAGGTAATAAGTAAAGTCAGTAATATGCTTGATTATAAACTAGTTAAACAAACATGTAGAAATGCATTTTATACTAGTAATAAGTTAATGAAGAAATTAATTAAAATTAATAACTGACAATGTAATTGGCAATGTAAATATATGAAATGCCCAATAATGAACTTACCCAGAATATGAAGTGTGCAAAAAAATCTTTGAGAGATGACTCTTAGAATAAGTAGAAATGCATAAGGATTAAATATTTTTAAATGCCATTTTCCTAAATTAATTTTTCAAATAATATAGCTTTATTTTTTGAACTAGGAAAACTGCTTCTTAAGTTGATAATGAAATGAGAAATATCCAAGATTAATTGGAAAATTTATGTAAAAAACGAGGATTAGGATGGTGACAATGGAAATATTTCAGTTGTATATCAAACAGTAAAGCTGTAATTAAGAAAGTAAGTTATGAGTGCATGAGTAGACTGAAAGATCATTAGAATATAATAGTAAACAGAAATAAGCCTCCAAACATAAGTTGTTCTAGTCTATCAAAATCAGTGCTGAAATCATGGATTAGTAAAAAGATGATGGTAGGGAAATTGACTAGCTATTTTAGCTAATCTTGATTCTATTATATACCCTACTACAAAATTAATCCTGTAAGGATCCCATTTAAAAATATAAAAGTAAATTTAAAGAAAATACTGAGAGAAATACTTTTCTTTCATGACTTCAACTGGAATAGGCTTTTCTAAGGATGACACAGAATGTATAAGCCATAAAAACAAAGATCAAAAAGTTTGCTTACATAAAAATGAGAAATGCAGGGAAAAAAAACTTCAAAAAATCCACAAAACAAAAACAGGTTAAAAAAATATTTGCAGTGCATACCAAGAGATAATTTACTTTATGTATAAACAGTTACTCAATAAGAAATAGAAATACTTATTGGGGGGAAAAAGGCAAAGGTATAATTTGCCCATTTTGGGAAAAATTAAAATTGTCATTCATACATGAAAATATCCTTACTATTACTTAATTTAAAAATGCAAACTAAAACAAAAAAGTGAGACAAACTCTGCATAGGTGAAGATGAGGAAAATGTGTATCCTTCTACAGCAGGAGCTGTTGATGAACTCCATAACACTAATATTACTGCATATATAAAATATTTTGGAATTTAGGAGCTCCTGGGTGGCTCAGTCAAGCATCCAACTCTTGATTTTGTTCAGGTCATAATCTCGGGTTCCTGGGATCAAGCCCCACTGTCAGGCTCTGCACTCAGCAGGGAATTGATTCTCTCTCTGCCCCTCCCTCTGCTTGCACGTGCACTCACACTCTCTCAAAATAAATAAATATTTTAAATAAATAAATAAAAATAAAATATTTTGGAACTTTAGTAAAACTGAAAACATTGCATATTTTGAAGGTTTTGGATTGACAGAAGGGACCAGGTAAAGGAGGGTCAAAAGTAATAAAAGCAATAATTAAAATGAATAAACAAAAAATGTAAGATAATTATTTAAGCAATACGTTTATTATTTAAGCACTTTTATCTACTTATGTCATATTTTAATAAATTAAGATAACAACCAAAAAATTTTAACAGAGAGTGAGAAATTTAATCCTGGTTTTAAAAGACGAAAAAAAATTTTTTTTCAGGTTAACAGGCCATTAAAGACACAGAAGACAGAGTAAGCTTAACTTAACAACAACAACAACAAAACAGAAGAAATTCTGTTTGTTAAGAGAATATCTATTACAGGGAGGTGAATGAATAATGAGGTTAGAAATACTGGCATAATATTGATTATGATGAATTTCTGGCTTAGTTGAGAAATTTAAAATTTATCTTGAATACATAATGGGATTGTAATGAAATATTTTTAAAAGATCACTTTGAGATCACCTGAAGGATGGATGTGAGATGGAAGCAAGATGAGTTATGCTGTTATAGAGAAAATGAAGGCGAGAAACGGTATGCTACTCGCAGTGAGGATACAGAATGAAGATGAATTCAAATTTCTAGGAATTGGGATGACTAGGCCTTGGTTGATTGATTGAAATGTGGAATGGGAAAGAGATTTCTTAAAGACTCTTAAGGATCTCATGAATTCTTGAGGGGACTTCTTAAAGATCTCATGAATATTTGAGCAATCACAGAGATAGAAAATTCAAGATAAAGACCAGTTGGCAGAGAAGGAATGAAGCCAGGGAAATGATGTAATTAATTGTAGATTTTTGAGACTGAGTTTCTTGTGGAATACCCTGGTGCCAAGTGTCCAGCAGGCAGATAAATCTAAGAATCTTTAGCTCAGAAGTAGATTCTAAGCTTGTGAACAAAATATGGAAGCCCCCAACCTACAGTAGAATCTGAAATCATGGGAAAGAAGTCACTGAAGGAAAATGTGTAAAGTGAGAAGAATGGATGACAGTAAATAGAAACTTAGGTCCTACTGCCACTTGAGGGATTGTGTGAATGAAAAGCTGATGATGGGGGGGGGGGGCGGCACTCAGATAATGGTTCAGTGCTTGAGTTAAGTCAGTCACACCTTCTGGATTTAATTTGCTTGTTTGTTTCTTACTTTTCTTACTAACATTATTATTTTGTGGCAAGTTGGTTTCCTCTCTGCAATAAAATACTTACCCAATAGTGCTATTCAGGAAGTAAAGGAGAAAGTGCATTTGGAGTACCCACAAGTGTATTCTAAAATTTTAAACACCTAATTGGTAGTAACTATGATGATATAAGGAGAAAAAGAAGAAAAGATTAGAAGGTATAAGGAGAGTGCAATGTCAAGGAAACCATGAGAGTGCACTATTTAGAAAATGTACTTTTCCAGTTTCTTATGGATGTTAACACCAGGTTGATGGTGGAAAGCAAAAATGGGATGCATTTTATTGAGCCTCTGTCTCTCAGGAACAGCCTGTCTTTGCACTCCAAAGACAGATGATTGCAAAGAAAATGAGGCAGCTCCTAATAAAAGTGATTATGGCATTATTACTGAGCACTCTTACATAGGATAAAATCCTTTCTTCCTTGCGTAGGCATATATTCTTCTATTTTATTCACAATATAATCTTTTCAGCCACTAAGGGATTGTTTGCAAATTGTGGGCAGAAGATGTTTAAGGACATTTGTCATAAATATATGTTATAAAATCATGATTATAAAATCACGAAATACATAGTTATGGTCATTAACAAATATACTAACAGGTGAACCACATTGGAGGAGATCAACTTTGGTCAAATTAGTAATGCAAAGAAGACTCTTAGATTTCTAGGGATAGGTAGGAATATTAGCAGTTTCACCACTATTTATTAAAATAGCAAATTCAATTGCTATACAAAGGAATTATCCATATGTTTTAATTGTGAAGTGTAACAAATGATACTATCAAAATGGTAATTGACGATCAGTGAAATGCAGGAGCTATATTATTTTACTGTGGTGCATTTTTAAGTTTCATGATAAAAATCTATAATTGTAAACATCAGGTACAAAAGAAGAGCAAATAGTAAGAGAATATGAAAAGCTGTTGTAATTACTATAATTTAAATGTGTACAGAAAGCATTTTTTCTGTGGAAAATTCAGTGTTTGTTTCAACAGAGATGCAGCTAAAGAAAAGTTATAGTTTTCTAGTCTTTAATAGAGATTAGAATGGATTTTGAAGTAAGTGATAGATACATATTGCTAAAATACTTACTTTTAATAAACTTTTAATACTCTCTACCATTTAATCATTTAATGAACTTTCTGAAATTTTACTAATTCTTTTTTTAAAGATTTACTTTTTTATTTTAGACAGTGCACTCAAGTGGGGGAGGGGCAGAAGGAGAGGGAAAGAATTCTCAAGCAGACTCCCCACTGAGCATGGAGCCAACTGTAGGGCTCAATCCCAGGATCTGAGATCATGACCTGATCCAAAATCAAGAGCCACTTAGGTGCCCCTGAAATTTTATTAATTCTTAGGATAAGATTTTAAAAGAACAAAGTTAAAACTTTATTTTTAGACTTATTTTTCTATATTATTCAAAAGAAGAACATCAAGAATGCTGGGAATTACTGACTCATTGATTCCTTTTCTAGTAGCTCATTGTACAGAAATAATCTAAGTGGATATATCCTTATGTTCAAAGATGTTCACCACAACATTATGTAAAACAAAGAAAAAATAGTGTTTTTGAAATTAGAAGCATTCTAAATGTACAGTTGGTTATCCTGAATGTCCATCATGGAAAAATAAAAAGTTATGTACATTTTATTACATGCCGTATGCTGGAATATTATGAGATAATAAAACAATATTTGTAAAGAAATTTAAATAATAGAAATCATAACGTTAGAATGTTAACCAAAACAATTTTTTTAAATTATATTCTTTAGGCATTCAAATATTTAAATAATAACACAGCACTTACTAAATACCCATAATGTTCTCCATGATTTCCAAATATTAACTTACTGAATCTTTACAATGACCTATGAGTGGATACCATTATTATTTTGTCCCCCGGTGACCATATGAGTTACTACCATTAGTATTACCATTTTAAAAAGAAGAATCTGAGGGAAAGAAATTCTTGCTCTTTGTCACACAACTATTAAGTAGTGGTCAAGATTTAAAACCAGACAGTCTGTCCCAGACTCTGTGCTGTGAACCACTAAATTCCATTAGAAATACGTAGCAAAAAAAAAAAAAAAGGCCAAGAAGAAATATCCTAGATCTAGAGTGTTAATAGCAATTATTCATCTCACTGTCTCAAGGGCCTTATTACTCCTGTCCTCGTCCTCTGTCCGTCCAGCATCAGTCTCTCCATTACTGCTGAATCATTTTCCATTACCTACCATTTTACCCCATTATCAAACATTTTATAGAACAAAAATTTAAAAATCAAAAAACAAAATCTGTGCAAAAACATTACAAAACCCTTGAAAGAACTGTAAATATTTACTCACCTCCTATTTACTCTTCAGACCTCAGAAGAATTTGTATTTTGTCAATCAAGTTGGCTAACCATGAACTAGTTTCCTTGAATTTCCTTCCCTGCCTAATTCCAGTTTTCCTGAGTTACATGAGACATTGTGAATGTGGTTTAGACAGTAGAAGTGAAGTCATGTTCTTTTTCACTCTAGGGGGGACAGAGGAAGGGATGAGATACTGGTGCCGCTCAGGCAGGTTGTATTTGGTATGATGACTCCTTGATTGGGATCAGCCCTAGCTGGGCTCACAATAACTCTAGCTATGCTTCATCTCTTTCTTAAGGGTCTTGAACTTCTTGGACTTTTCCACTCCTAAATCATTGACAAAACCATCAGCTGTTCCTGCAAGAAGTCTGTATCATTGAAACTGGAGTCTTGGAGGAGATGGGAGACTAATACCAGTTCCATTCTTTGCACCATCCATTCATTCTGGGATATTCTAACTTTTCTGTGTTTCCCTTTTTCCCATCAGTATCAGTCTTCCCTTAACAACTGACCACTCTTCTGACTTCCTGCAACATCTCCACAACAGGGATAGCATAATGGGTTCCCACAATTGTTTACAATCAAATTCCTAAAATAAATTATTTACTATTGGTTCTGTTTTTCTTATCAAACTCAGACTGGTAGAAATCCCTCCAAAAATTAGATTTGTTTCTACCAAACCAATGAAAGTTTCAAATACCACTTATGTCGTGCTTTTTTTTTTTTTTTTTTAAGAATTCAGTTTATTTGAAACCTCCTCTTCTCTTGTTTATAGTAACTTTCTAAGAATTTTGTCTTACCATCCAGTTTTGCCTTATTCTCCTTTGCTGGCTTCTCTTTCCCACCCAGTTTCTAAATGTTGGAGTGTTTCAAGAACCAAACTCTAGGGACGCCTTGGTGGCTCAGTTGTTAAGCGTCTGCCTTCGGCCCAGGGCGTGATCCTAGGGTCTTGGGATCAAGCTCTGCATCTGGCTCCCTGCTCCGCTGGGAGCCTGCTTCTTCCTCTCCCACTCCCCCTGCTTGTGTTCTCTCTCTCCCTGGCTGTCTCTCTCTGTCAAATAAATAAATAAAATCTTTAAAAAAAAAAAAAGAACCAAACTCTAATTTCTATCCTCACCATGTCTAAGTGGATTCATGCATCCACTGCTGTATGCTGATGACACAACCATTTACAGCGTCTATTAGATCCCTTGAGCTCCAAACTTGTGTGACCAAACTGTCTCCTTGATGTTTGAATTTTCACGTTGAGTCGTGCCCTCAAATACAATGTGTGAAAAATAGAACTCTTGACTCCCTCCCTTTTCCTCCCCCAAATGCTGCCTTGGTCATATCTTCTCTATCTCAGCAAATAGCACAGACCACCCAGTTGCTTAAGCCATTTACCTGGAAGTTTTCTCAATCATTTTGTGTCTTTATAACTTTAGGTGTAATTCCATTAGCTATGGCATACCTTTGGATGAAAACAGAGTAGATGTCTAAAGCTATTCTTTGAAGTCATTAAGCCTGCATGAAAATGCCACTAATGTTGATTTTCTAAGAGAGAAATTTGGTATATATTCATAATAAAAGATGAGTTGCTGGAATTTTACTTATAAATGTTTGTTTTATTAATGAATATTTAAGATGAAATATATAAATATTAAGAAATTTTGTTTAGAGGGGAAAGATACTACTCCCTGCCTCAAATCTATTGCTTACGTATGTATGAGATCTGATAAGCCACTTAACTTGTCAAAATTAGCTTTCTCATGTGTAAAGAAAGAAAAGAAAAGAAAGAAAAGAAAAGAAAGGAAAAGAAGAAAAGAAAGGGAGTGTTTTCTTTATGTAGGTCACTGATTGGTTATGAAGGTTATGTAAAAATATTTTTATGACAGTAGTTTTTAAATGATAAAACCCATTTTATGTTTTGTTGTAATGCTGCTAAATGAAAACTATAGTCTTATGTCCATTGTTAATTCTGTGACTTAAAATTGTGTTTTTATTATTACCTCCAATTTCCCTTGTTAAAAACCTGGTATCGGTTCCTGCATATTCCATGTAGCCCAAAACAATTTTCTAGCACCTCTAATCCTCTTTTCGCCATATTTATATCAATGGAAGTGCAAGAGTTAAAGATTTCAGGGGGCGCCTGGGTGGCACAGCGGTTAAGCGTCTGCCTTCGGCTCAGGGCGTGATCCCGGCGTTCTGGGATCGAGCCCCACATCAGGATCCTCCGCTATGAGCCTGCTTCTTCCTCTCCCACTCCCCCTGCTTGTGTTCCCTCTCTCGCTGGCTGTCTCTATCTCTGTCGAATAAATAAATAAAATCTTAAAAAAAAAAACAAAGATTTCAAGAGAATGGCCGCTAGTATGTTCATAGTAGATATAGTTTTGTATTATATTATGCCCAAGAAAAAAAATGCAACGGAGATCACAGAGCATGACCTTTGAATCTATAATTACATATAATGTAATGACTGCCAGTTGAGGCAGGCGAATAATCAGGGTACTTAAGGGAGACATTTCTCCTCAGGAGAAAGCCCATCTTTTAATGACAGACTAAAGGAGTTTTTTCACACTTACCTTCATAAGCCCTTTACTTAACCTGGGCACACTAATTCTAATCTCAATGCAGCCTTTCTCTCTTAATTGTGGATGAATTTGCCGTCATAAAACCCAGCTCTAGGTTTGATGTTCTGATAAAATGCTAATAGCCACAACAGTAATAATATCAATGAATACATTTCCTCAGCGCTTGCTCTGTGTTGAGCACTTTATATACGTTACTTAATTTTATCTTTACAAAACCCTATGGCGCAGATCCCATCATCATTCTCATTATAAAGGGACAAAACTGAGGCAGACCATTTTGTATGAAGATATAATGATAGACGTGAAATTTGAAATCCTACTTTTTTTTTTCATCTTGCATGACTATATATATATGGTCACATATATATATTTTTAGCATTTCCTATGCAAGTTATTTTTCAATCATTAGAATCACTGAGCTTAAACAAATCATATCGTTTTATATGGTTTCTCTACTACAGAGAGAGGAAGAACAAAACAAGGACATCATGGTAGATTTATAAAGAAATAATGTCAAAATGGTTAATGTAATTCACCAGTTCAATAAACTGGATTACATTTTAGTAGGACAAAAGATCAACGAAAGCCTATTTATATTCATTGGCTGAAGGCTGAAACAGCAACTAGGTAATACTCTTCTTATCTTTAGGCTCATTAGCCGTGGCTATTGTATTTGTTGGGTGCCATAACATCCAGATGTTTCTGGACAGCTCAGCTGATTTTTTTCCCCATGTATAGATTAAATAGTAATAGGTAGCAGGTGAAAAAATTCAATCACTAGTCAAGGTTCGAGGCTTATTTTTTCTTGCTATCTTTTGTCTTTGTATTTTTCAAAATGTTGATATCTTCATAAGATAAGCCTTGAGGACACAGGCCACTTCTTTCAAGGATGAGTATGGTACAGAGATTAGGAATTCCATTTATTTCTTATTTGCATAATGTCCTCATCCATTCACTCTACAGACTTGGGTGATGTGGTATTATGCTCCCTCCCTCTGATTATTCCTTAAAGAAATCCAACAGTAAGTACTCTAATAATACTATTTTCTCATTAACCTGTTCTTTCTTGGTTCTACAATAGACAGTATCACTTCCTGAAGAGAATATTATAGGTACACTATATAGAATGTAAGTAATACTTGTCTGGCAGAATATTGACTTCTAATATTTCATCTTATCTCTCATCTAACTGAATAATAGGCACACATTATTATGTTTTATTTTTTCTAATACAAAGTCACACAGTTTTGTACCTATACATATATATTAATAATACTAGAAAGTCAAAATAGTATACAGAAGAAATAAAACTAAGGTATATTTCCAAAATACAATTATTCTACTGTACCACTGTAATAGGTAATCAATAGCATTACATTCCTTTTTGTTGGTGGTACTGATTTATCTTATTACAGTCTCTTCTTTTAATTACTCACAGCATAATTGTGATCTTGATAGGTTTTAGAGGTAAGGAAGGTCTTTAATAACATATTTTACCTTATTTGTGTTTGTGGGGGCTGTATGTATGTGTACATTTGAAACAGATGCTATTAACTCTGTCTTCTCTCTATATATTTATATTTCAATCAAAATACAGACTTACCATAATCATCCTCATCATGACATTAAACACTGATGAACTGTCTGATTGCAAATGCCACTCTGGTGGCTACTGAACAATGAGAATTGATTGTAAGTATCTTACCCCATAGGAGCTTGCAGGCTATGGCAGATACCTCTCTCTGGGTACATATGTCAAAGAAACATGGGGAGTTAGAATAAAAACATTAAATCATGAATAGCTTATGAAGTATCTCCAGAATAGAGCAGTCAAAGGCACATGTATGTCAGTACATTTTATAGTCAGGGATCAAGACAGGTACATAATTAAGGTGAAGATCAAGGAGAGTAGCTGTGGGAGCTTGATGTCCTGACTAGGTGATGATTTACTAACTTAATTATTTCAGAATCTTCCCAGGAAAACGGGATATCTGCTCTTTAATAGATGTTGCTTTCAGATGTGCCACTGGGTATTTGCTGACATACACAAATAATTATATCCTATTCAGTTTAAAACTATGTCAGGATATTTGATGGTAGGTTCAAGTAAATGCTTTTGGATTCCCTTTGCTTAATTGGAAAATTTGCATGAATTGGTTTTTGTTTTTTGGTGGGGTTTTTTTGGTCTTTTTCAGCTCTGGCAGATAGAGAGCCAAGCTTGTTGGACTGATGAACACTGCTTTCTCTAAGATATTTAATGTCAGAAACATGCAAAAATATAGAGTTGGAAAAACTTTAGTACTTTTCATAGGCAATCTGGATTTTTTTTTCCGACCTGGATTTTAAAACCAAATAATATCATGAACTAAATAAAAATGATTAAATATTTTACCTTTGATTAGATAAGGGAACTTAATGGTAAGCTTTTATAAGCATATATGCATAGGTGTAAATATCTGTATTCTTGCAAACTTCAGCACAATGAAGATTGCTGTATTTCATCTTAAAATTAGTAAGAATATTTAGGTACGTTATCCAATATATCTTTCTTATGCAAATAGATGGACAAGAAAAACGAAAGATCAAAGATTTCTTACTAAAAATGGCAGTTTCCTCTAAAGAAGATTAATAATTTACTACCATCTTCATTTCACTCTCTAATGCTGCTTTACTTCCTTTTAGAGCCTGTGATGCTGTAATTTCCTTATCTCTTTCTTTCTCTTTTAGCAGACATCTTGTCAAAATAGGGAGTTTTTATTTCAGACCAGTCATAAAAAACAAAACAAGAATAACAAGAAAGATTAGGCTCATAGTCAGTTAAATAAACTTAACAATTGTGTGCATAACATGGCTATATCCCATGGAGTGTTATTTTCAATATTAGTTAACTATTCCAGTAATCACTTCAGTAACATTTGAGGGAATGCTTCTTTCAAAATGCCATCTCCTCTAAAATAATAGGCTTCTTTCTTTTCCCAAATTATTTTGGTTTTTTACAAATTTTATCAGGAATCTAGAGCTGCAGCAATAAATGGATTACAGTAGACCAAAAATTAATTAGACTGGTTTACTCATGTGAAATATTTCATTTATTGCTTTGTTCCTAGTAAAGAACACAATCTTAACATCATGATAACTGAGAAATACTGATGGGCAGAGTAACTTCATCAGACTCACTGGCAATTGCAGCTTAGTTTCTCACTCCTTTTATGGTCTTGAGCTAGCTCCATAAATGCACCCCTCCTGGTAACCATAGGAACAGCATCCACTGTGATTTCTCGAAGTGGAAGAACAGCTAGTGCCTAAAGACATCTATGAGGAAATATATGAACATAATTACATCCTAATTATTATATATGATATCTCACATTGTATATTAGATGTTAATGTCCTCTGTGCCTGAATGAAGAATTAGATCTGTGACCTTTCCTCCACAGATGATTCTGATGGATGATATTGAAAGCAAATTCTCGAGATTTGGGGTGAAGAAAACTAATGAAGGCAATAAAGCCTTTTAATTTTATTCATGATGGAGCTTGTGAGTTTAAAGCTTTATTTTAAAATCCTTTCTTCAGCTACTTCAAATACATCTATTGGTGGGTGAAAACTTCACCTAGTGATTTTTGCTTCTGCAAACCGGAACTCCATTTCAGAAACCCTTTTCAGTATCCCCTGTAACATTAGAAGGAACAGTAAATACCATGAAAATAATGTGCTAGACAATTTGATTTATAAATATTTGTCTGTTATTATGTAATTTGCTAACACTTAAATTGTATTTTAATGATTTACTATATTTTTCTCTTCTGTGTACTTATTCTGTACATTAAAATGTCATGATTTCTTCAAAATATAAGATATTAAGTGATAATTAACTTTATATTTTTATAGCTTTAAAGAAATTTATATTTAATAGAGTTTTATAGTAGCAAATTCTTAATTACTTCATTATTTAGTTAAGTTATTAATTAATACAGACCATTAAGACATCTACCTTCAGGATCTGGAAATAATTTTTCTTCCTTATTATATAATTTTCATAGCGTTACTTGATGGATTAGTAAATATTAATAATTCACAAATGAAAAATGTATAAGAATTTGATGAGCATTAAATGAGAAATTTCTTGTGGTATAAGCTTTATAGATTAGTCCAACAATATAAGAATCACAGCCTTTACAAATTCTCAAACATTGTTTTAACTAACAAATATAAAAAAATGTTTCTTTTAAAAATAGGAAGTTTTTGGGGTGCCTCGGTGGCTCAGTTGGTTGGGCATCTGCCTTCAGTTCAGGTCGTGATCCCAAGGTCCTAGGATCGAGCCCCATGTCGGGCTCCCTACTTAGCAGAGAGCCTGCTTCTCCTCTCCCTCTGCCTGCTGCTCTGCCTGCTTGTGCTCTCTCTCTATCTCTCTGTCAAATAAATAAATAAAATCTTAAAAATAAAAAATAAAAACAGGAAGTTTTCAAGTGAGTTATTATATTTAATTAATTAGAATTAGATAAAGTATATGAAACAGGGATTCCTGTTTGGACAGAATGATAAAGTCCTATTCTTAGTATTCCAGCTCTGGTCCTCCACAGGATCAGATGATCAGAGAGACATTAGCTTTGTATCATTGGTGTCTCTACGGGTATATCCTTGCCTTTGCACTGTTATTTATTGTTAAAAGAGTAAATGGGGCACCTGGGTGGCTCAGTCGGTTAAGCGTCTGCCTTTGCCTTAGGTCTTGATCCCGGGGTCCTGGAATCCAGCCCCACATGGGGCTCCCTGCTCGTGGGGAGCCTGCTTCTACCTTTCCCTCTGCCCTCCCCCCCTTGAGCTCCCCCCCACACCATTTCTCGTGCTCTCTTTCTCAAATAAATAAATAAAATCTTAAAAAGTAAATGCATGCATCTCTTTAAATATAGAGACTTAGATGTCCCTCAAAGAGCCTATAATACTGCACTGTCATCTCCAGAATCTCCTTGCTCCAGAAAAAGCAACCTTACTTAATACCACCAAAGTCAGTAATAAATGAAATATGAGTCTCTGCTCTCCAGATTACTGACCAGTCACTGGAGCTTGGGATCAGGCTGCTAATTAAACTCCTGTTACTATGCAGGATCTCTGCTTCTCACCGATTTTGATGAATGTGTCAAGATTAAGATGTCAGCAACAGTGAAGCTGTCTCTGGAGGTTAATTCTAAGCTCAAGCAAGATAGTTATTGGCTATACTTGAACTTTAATATCAGTATTAAGGTTCTTTTGTATTCACACCTGTGCAGACCTGCCTGCTTAAGTGCACAGTCTCCATCTCAAAAGGTATTCATCGTGAAACTCACAAGAATTTTTAGGTATAATAACCTAGAAATACCTACAATAGTGTAAACCAACTTATTTCTACCCATTTCTTTCTACTGACAGGTTGCGCTTATTCCTTCTTTCCTCTAAGCCTTGATTAGAATCTTCTTGGTTACAAAAACTCTGAACCTCTTTTAGAAATGATTGAGATATAGTTCTGTTGGGGAAATAGGAAATCATGCCTCTCCACCCAAAGACAAAACAAAAAATTTCTAACAATAAAGAAGAAGAAGAAGATAATTATTTCGTATGCATATCGTTACATGTATGCAGACAGTCAGGGAGAGATTGAAAAGTGAAGACATCCTAGGGTGTGGAGGGGAAGAAGCTGCCACCTCCCTTCCTTTAATTAAATAAAAGGAAATTTCACTGTTTTACAGTTCCTTCCCCAGCAGAATACCTTGGACCCCATATACAGGTGTCTTTCTCTGGCAATATTTAGTTTACTGCATATCAACTATGATAAATATATAATATAGTAAATAACCTGCAATTCACTAGATTCCTTATTAAAATAATGTTATTAAAAGTCATCCTGAGACGCTTGGAATATGGGTTGTTGGTTATGAAGGCTAGATTCTTACAAGTATAAGAAATTAGGGCATTTTATGCCAGGTTAAATGTAGTATCCTGGTTTTACATCTTTTCTTGAGAAATGGGGAAAGACTAAACTGATGTGTCTCCATGGGAAACAAAAACCGAACATCTTTAACAAGAAAGGTGCTGACTGCTGCAGAATTGATGTTTTTTTTAAAATTTAGATGTGGAAAACAGTTGAGAGGTTGATTATTATAAAGTGTGCTATGTCTGCTCAGAATTCCTCATACCAATTCCTAAGTAAATTACCTCAGAGATAAGCACTTTTTTGTCTATTTAGATATAATTTTTGTTACAGTAACCAATTTTTCTAGTATTTTATGGTTCCAGTACTATTTTCCATGTAGTATTTCATTTTATTCTTATAACCCTATGAATTCAATATTATTAGAATATCTTATTCATAATAAAAAATAGTTTTAGAAATATCAGTTTACTTGCTCAAGGTCATGCAGCTAGTAAGTGACAAAGTCAAGTTTCTGACACTAAAATCACAGCTCAAAAAATAAGGCCTGTCATGTTTACAGTTATGTTAGTACTCAGGCACATAGAAGTGAAGTGTGGGGGCACCTGGGTGTCTGAGTCCATTGAGCTTCTGACTCTTGATTTTGGCTCAGGTCATGATCTCAGGGTCATGAAATTGAGCCCCATGTTATGCTTCCTGCTGGGTGTGGAGCCTGCTTAAGATTCTCTCTCTCCCTCAGCCCCATCCCCCCAGTCAGTCATGTACTCTCTCTCAAAAGAAGTGAAGTGTGAATCGCAGTCTTTAAACTATAAGAACATATAATACTTTGAGGGATTAGGGAAGGGTAATATAAATACGTAGTCTTAAAACATTGCTTAACCATTATGAAGTAGTAAGTAATACCATTGTATAATGCAAGAAATCGATGCCTTATGGATTTGCAGAAATAGATAATAAATGTTGAAATGTTTAGGTAAATATTCATGACTAGACTTAGACTAGACTATGAAAGTCAGTTAAGATTTTGAGAGATTTGGGAAACAGGAGGAATCAAGTCACCATTTTAATTGTGTTTCGTATCTAATTTGTAGAGAATCCCAGGTATTCTGCATGGGGGACTTAGACCAAGTAAAATCTGAAACCACATAAAAGTAATTTGTACTCTTATGTCATTGTTGAGCTGACACAAAGTTTATGGGATTTGGTAGCCAGTAGATATAGTGTATAAAATGAAATAATCTGATATTAAGGCTATTTTAAGTAAAAGCACACAATGTAAATTTCAACTATTAAACTAATATATCATGAGCAATATTTATAGTATAGTGTTGTATTTTTATCTTTAGGGCATCTGAATAATAGAGCAACATAAGTGGAGCAAGGAAAGCAACATGAACTGTGCCAAACCATGAAAGAATATATGAATGTTTAAACTATACATTACATACATAGGGCTAGGATGAATCATAGAAAAGTAATAGTCCAAATAGATAATTCAGTTAGAGAGGAACTTAGAAAACCTGCGGTGTAAGCATGATTTTGAACATGAGCTAAAGAGCATGTCTAATTGAAGAGAGGGTCTAAAAAGTTAAAGCAAGGCAGCAGAGATAGAATGAAAATCATATTCATTGAGCATTACAAATGTAGCAGGGACTCTGTTAAATTCAGTATTCCTGATTAAATTAAGCAAATTAACCCAAGGTACAATGAGACCCCAAGTTTTGTCTTGCCAGTGCTATTACAACATATCAAAAAAACATGATATATTTAAATTTCTGGCTTTGAGAAAGTCATTGCTTTGCAGTGTTAAATGTCATGAAATGCAACACATTCTTCATGATCTAGAAAGATACATTAACAAAGTATAGCTATTAGAAGATGTATATTAATTTACTAATATTTTTGTGTTAATCCAGCTCAGCCGTATGTATAGGGAACTGTTGAAAGTATATGAGGGGCGCCTCAGTGGCTCTTAGTCGGTTAAGTGTCAGACTCTTAATCTCACCTCAGGTCTTTATCTCAGAGTCATGAGTTCAAGCCCCATGTTGGGCTCCATGCCACTTAAAAAAAAAAAAGAATATGAGAAATGTGAAAAGATTTTAAAAAACAGCAAGGTATTTTTCTTGTTTTTTGTTTTGTTTTGTTTTGTTTATTGGAGCCATCAGAAAAATGCTACATGTTGCACTTTATAATTTTAAGATTTAATAAGTAATTATAGAAAAACAAAACACTAGGCAAGAATATTATTGATAATAATATTATTATCAGATTAATGAAGTAATGAGCAAGTAATGGTCAGAATAATCAATTGGACCCATAACAATTTTCCTCCATTTTAATTTTTTTAAGAGAGAGTACATGCATGTGCCCTAACAGGGGATTGGGGGTGCAGAGGGAGAGGAAGAGAGAGAATCCCAAGCAGGCTCCATACCCAGCAAGGACCCCAAGGCGGAGTTCGATCTCATGACCCTGAGATCATGACCTGAGCCGAAATCAAGAGTTGGATGCTTAACCGAGTGAGCCAACTAGGTGCCCCTTCCTACATTTTAATTTTAGGAGTAATTCACAAATAGCAAAAATAAGCTAAAAGCAGAAATTTATTTTAAAAATCTTGAGAATAATCTGGGCTTAATACAAATTTAATTGACATAATTTAATTATGTTCATTCATTTCTACTGCATTTCATGTGAATAGTTGATATTCAAACTGATAAACATGCAGTATGCAAATACTGACTAATTCACAAAAGAAAAGAAATGCTTGATTTATTAAACTCTGGTTTGAACATGCCATTTATTAAGTTTGACTTGTTCTCGGTAAGTCTAGCATTAGGATATTCACTCTGATCAACTCCAAGTTCTTCAAAATGAAAGGGGGATATTCTATCAAATCATAAGATTTACACTGGGGGATAAATAATGCCAAATTATAGATAACTGTGGTAATGACTTTTAGGATATATTTGATGTCTGACATCATCATCATCATCATCATGTGGTTAGTTGGCATCAGTTTTACACCTGCAATATACTAAATATTTTTCCTGTTTTCACATTTCATTTTGAGGGCCAATATGTTTGAGAAATTTGTTTGAGATCACATACTTTTAAAATCCTGACATTTTGTTTTTCTGTCCAAACCAAGTGTCTAGTCTCTATTTTTCTATGTAGAATCCACATAGGAACATCCTATGTAACTTTGAGGATCATCTAATTCTTTACTCTGAATTTAATTGTTTACTAGTCAGAAATTCACTGAATTTTGAAATTGATCTTCTCTATCTCCTCACACCTGCATGCTGGCTCTTTTTTCCTCTGTTGAAGTTAGGAGGAAGCAGGAAAAGAAAAGAGCGTATCCCTATTTGAAAGTTTGTGGCAGCAACATCAGTTACTGAGTCAAAGTCACATTCCACAGTCCTGAGAAATGAAAGGTACAATGAGGTAGTAGAAGGGAGTGGGGGGGGGAGGTTAATTGAGGATGTCTTCCTGTTTTTTGCTACTTGGTGTGTATTGAAGGCTAGTATTGACCCTTGAGCAAAATCTAATTTTTTTTTTTTTTTAGTTTGAAATGTGACACAAGTTTAATTTACTTTTGGGTGATTGTTTCAGCCTTTTTTCCGTCATTTCTCATAATTACCTATAATTGCCCTATTTCATTTTTATATGTCCAAAAAAGGCATTCTTGTTAATGATAATTATTAATAAAAAACTAATGGATTTTTTAAAGTGCTTTATAATGTTAAAGCATTTTTACTTGAATTGCTCTTAGATTATTCAATTTTCAGAACAAATCTTTGAAATAGAGTAAATTATTATCTCTATTTTTGCATGGGGGAAATTGGGAAAGGCCACATCATCAGGGGAAGGAAGAATAGCTTTCTTTCTTATTTTTGTCTCCATAGATTTGTTGTCATTGGTGAAACTTAACGCTTTACAATAACACATGGGCATAAAATAAATTACACTGTATTGAACATTAATGTATAAATAACCCACACAAAACCAGTGAAATCAGAGGTAACTGAATCACAATTCTTGCAAAGTTTATTTTTTAGAACACTTTAAGTGTGTATCAATTATTGCAATGTCACGGTTTTAATAAATAATGTGATATTATTAGAGAAAAGGAACACATAAAAATCAATGCAAAGCTGTAGTTTAGCCCCAAGGATTTAACAGCAAGCTTTGTTTTTTTCCTCTCTGTAAGACCTTTCTGAAACATAGATTTTTCAGAAGCAATAAGAACAAAGCTTTGCATGTATCATCATATTGTCATTTTTCCCCTTTTGACTATCTTTGCTCATAAACTTCAAATATTATTGAATTTGTTTATTTTACTATGTGGTTGAATTACTTGTAACTAGGAACTGGGGATTTCTAATCCTCTTAAGCCAAATTATTTTCCTTCTCAACTATGCACTAATGCACTCATGATTTCTTGTTGATAATACATGTTCTTTAATTGGCACTTTCCCTAATACAGTAGGGCTTATCTGGTTTCAGACGTCTTCTGCCTTGCTTGTACTTTCCCTCAGGTATGAATTATGAGGGCCATCAACATGTGGCACAGAGTGGAAATTAGACCAGCTTACATCACCTTATATCATATTCTTATTTTTTTCCCTGCTGAGAAGAAAGTTTCACCTTATATATATTATAGAATTTACCAATGGTGTATTTGTATCAGGATTAGAGATGCTTATAGCATCAGATCTACTCAGTCCATTTCAAACCCATGTTTACTCACTATTTATATCAGACATTAGCCTACATTTTGCTTTTACACAAAGAGTAGAGGGAAAAGATCAAATTGACTAACACATTTTTGGCTAGATTCACAAAACAATGATTTTTTAAAAATAAATGCCTTTTTAAAGTATTTGAGCTAGAGTAACCTAAATCTTTTTTATATTTTATGTACACAGATTTCTGGTTCCATGAACTTGGTTTTATTATATAGCGGCCTAAAGGCATTTTATCATGTATTAAATTACATTATACTTTATTGCATTCATATACACATTATATACATATGAATGTAATAACAAAATATATATATTTTTATGTGTACATAAAAATTAAAGCAACTGAGCTCTACCTCTATGTATAAATATGATTATTTTGAGGAATATTTTTATAGCCAGTATAATCTAATTGACTTTGGCCAAAAAAAGAGAAAATGTTCATCTTGAGCAAAGTAACTTCTTGGGAAGCCAGTTAAAATCATTTGTTCTAATTATACATGGTAATCAAATGAGTTAACTTGTTTTGATAGATTGCTGTTTACAGTACAAATTATAAAAATAAATGACTTTAGTTTTAGAGTAGGTAATTATTGGCCCTCTGACTTAAACCTGAGTCAGTAATCACAAATCAAATAGTGTTTAACTATAAGATTCTAAATTAATAGCTCCCAATCAAATTCTGTGCAATAGAATATAAGCTTTATAAGGATGGTCTGCTATATCCCAGAGCATAGCTAGTATCTTGTCATATGGGAATTGCTCAATGGGCATTTGGAGAAGGAAGTAAGGAAGGGACTGTGTTCAGTAACAATTCAGAAGACATGTACCAATGACTTCTTTCTTACCATCTGAGAAGCCTTTCCTCTCAAGGTTCTTCTTATTTTGGTTGACAGTCAAGGCAGATCTGGCATAAATGCCTCTACCTCTTCCCTCCTTTATTATTAATTCCTGCTATCTGCCTTCTCTTTTTCCACATCTGTCAAGTCCAGGTCATGGTCTCAATTTTATCATTCATTTCAGCAGTGTTATAATATTTAGTGTATCATACTGAAATTATTCTAATTCTACACAGATCATTCCTTCCCCCGAAGGTAGTATCAGGTCTAGGATATTAATTCAATTATGGGGCTGTGACACCTACATTATCTTGAAATTCAGTGTCGGGCCCTCTGCCCACCTGGTCACACCTATCTGACATTTCTAGTCATTCCTTACCACTCTTACTTTGATTTTTACATTTTCTGCAACAATCTATTTTCACCCCTCTCTATCTACAACACAGAAACAAATGTTATGATTCATAGAAATACTCAGTAGACTTCATAAGAGAAACAGGACACCCCTATAGAGCTACTAATTGTCTACTCACACTAGATAATCTAGCACAAGTCTCAGTGTCTAGTGCATTGTAGGCTATCGCTGAATATTGGTTGAATGACTGAATAATTATATAGCAGTTTTTTCCATATATGTATGACATGTTAACTTAGAACTAAAAAAGCCATACCATCTGCACTGACTTTTTTTTCTGTTTTCTGAAGCATTCTAGCATGTAAACCAGTTGATCTAGAGTACTATCAGATGATTAACAAAGAAGTTTTTTAAAAAGGAAAAATTTATTCCTCTTTTGACTTCAAAAAGTTTTAATTGCTTCATCAGGAAACTATCCCTCATAACTTTAATTCTCTCTGTAGTTTTATGTCATGGATTCTTCAGAACAAGTATATGATGCATTAAGGGAGTTCATGCCATTTAGGTCAAAACTGACTACTATCAAGACTCAAAGGCCAAGAAAAGGAAAAATAGAAGCTGTATATTTTCTAGACTAACTCTCCTGAGCCTAGCAGTAGTGCATAGCACTGATAAAATCCATAACATTAATGAACAGAACATTGTGTCTAAAGGCAATTTCAAAAAAAGCATTCCATCACTTTTGTCATCAGTGGAAGCACCGTCAGAATAAGTATTTCTGTGATACACCAAAATAAAACAAGATCTATAAAAATAAATATTCCAGTGTGTTTACTAAAAAAACAAACAGCCACCTTACTCAGTAATCCTTCAAGCTCACTGATCACTACAGCATTTCCCAGAATGGTTGGCAACCAATATCCTTTATTCAGTTCAAAAATAGTTCTTAATTACATGATTGTCTATATTACTCATGAGAAACATCTCGGTTTATAGAAAATATACTTTTTCTTTTATTAAAATAGCAGGAAAAAGCATAACTTCTAGTTGAAAGTTCTGTACGATTAAAACATCAGCAGAAATTTAGAGACATTTTGGTATCCAGTTGGGTATAGAGTAGCTCATTTTCTACTTAGAGAATTGGGAAAAGAAAGCTAAGTTAAAAGGAGACACATAAATATACAGATATATAGATACATAGATATGGATATACACGTATGTATGTATATGTATATGGAGAAAGCAGGCACATAGTTTAAGATAGCATTGATGAAATTTCAGGGCATAGAAACAATGGAACAAGGATATTGAAATGTTGCATATAATACCCTATATTTTAATAACTTATCCCAAAGAGGTTTGCATTATTGCTTCTTTAACAAATTAAGAAAGCATAAACTGGGGTAAAATATTTCTAGTAACAAAACTAGAATTGCATTGCATGTATGATATACATCCTTTGACTCTCTAGAAATTATTCTTTTTACTTATCCACTCTTTAGAGAACCACAGAATTTTACTGTTATCAGTGATTTGAAAAAATATGGAAATTAATTGTTATTTCTTTAGGATTTTCCCCCATGTCCCTAGAAGAAATTAGTTGGGAAAATATATTCGAAGTTATTAAGCCCTTGAATTTTACACCAGATTTCATTTTGGAAATCTCTCTTCATAAGGAGCAATGAAACAAAGAAAAATACCATTATAAAAGAGTTTAAGAATATCTACACATAGTTGAGTACCTGCAGAACAACAGTCCCCTGAAATAGGTAGATGGGGTTGTAGAAGACCCAGAGATTGGTTTCTAGCTGCTCAGCATGCTGAGTTTTGGTGACTGCATTATTATAATGAATATTCTTATAAAACCAACTGAAACTAGGTCACAGCATGCCAGTTGTGAACCATCGTGTTTGTAAGGTTATTTGAGAAAAAAAAAAAAACTCTAATTGTTATTGTTAAGAAAAGGCACACTCTACTTTTAGCCCTAACTTTCAAACAGATGCCCAGAGAAATTCCGCTAATTTTTTAGGCCACAGAGCAATGAGTATAGGAAGGAAGGAAAGGCCATTCTGGGGGAAAAAAAAAATCATCTGTGTGCCACATAATGAAAGTTAGCTGCTATTACAGTGGTCTTCTTTGTCATTTACTGGTTCATAATCCTTTTTTAGGTTGGCAGGAATAGAAGCAGGGACACAAAATGAGAGTCAGGGTCAGTCACTATGGTGTGTTCATGCCATGTTATGGTGTTCATGGCAGGCATTCATCCTGTTATCCGACTCTAAGAATACATGGAACATCCTGCAAATATTCCAGATATGGTCAGATTACCTATTTCACAGTCCCTTTGCATCTCCTGATCATAGTGTAAACCCTAGGTAGAAATTGCAAAAAATATCCATTTCTTAGCATTTTTATAACCAAATATTTAGAACCCATTAGCTCTTTAAAAATAATAGAACCCTAATGAAGACACTCATATGCATCCCACTTGCTTAAGTTTTCATATTTTTTTATGAAAAAGACTGACTTAAAGGAGTTCTTAGACCAGAGGAAAATGGGGGAGATTAAAAACAATGACACTAAATCAGTTGTAAAACTCTGGCAACTTCAGCTACAGTAAACAGTGAAATATCCCAGCATCTAGCAAGTTTAACATAAAAAATTAATGCTATGTGACTCTTATCGTTGGAGACTTCAGCACACCTCTTTTCAGTAATTGATAGATTCTACAGGTAGAAAATCAGCAAGGATATAGTTGAACTGAGCAGGAGCAACATTAATCAATTGCATCTAATTGAAATTTATAGAATACTTCATTCAACAGTAGAAAATGCACATTCTTCTCAAGCTCATGTGGAATAATCACCAAGATAAATACACTTGAACAAATACAGAGAATGGACATCGTGCAAATATGTTCTTAGACTACAGTAGAATTAAACTAAAAATGAATAACTGGCTGGAAATAGCTGGAAAATTCAGAAATACTTGGAGATTAAACAACACACTTCTAAATAACACATGGCTCAAGAAGATATCTCTAGAGAAATTTTAAAATATATTGAAATAAATGAAAACAAAAATACATCAAAATTTTTGAGGTGCAGTAATGACAGTTCTTAGAGGCAAATTTATAACATGAAATACATATATTTAAAAATAAGAAAGATCTGAAATCTTTGTAACTTAATGACCAAAGCTTCCCTCTTAGAAACTAGAGAAAGAAAATCATTTAATCCAAAAGGAAACATAAGAAATAACAATCAGGGCAGAAATCAATGACATTGAAAACAGAAAATCATCAAAACCAAGGCCAGGTTTTTGAAAAGATTAATAAAACATGTAAGCCTCTAGGCAGGTTTGAAAATGTTCTAATTAGGAGATTTTAACCCAATACAAAGCCACCAAGGTCTGTAACTGTTATTTGTACTATATACATGGCCATTCCAAACTGTAATGTAAAATAACATTAATTTATTATTGTCTCACAATTCTGGAAGTTGACTGGGCTTGGCTCTGTTGTTCTTGATCTCAGTTTCTCATGTGGTTGTGGTCAGTGAGTGGTGGGTCTAGAATCTTCTCAAAGGCTTTCTCTCTTAAATGCCTGGCAGATGATGATGTCAGTCCCTGGCTCTCATCTGTTACTGGGGTGGAACACAGCTACATTACCTGGACTTCATCATAGCAACATGGTTGGTTTTTAAAGCAAGTATTTGAAGGAGAGCCAGGCAGAAGCTATATCATCACCTTTGGGACATAGCTTTGAGAATCATGCACAGTCACTTCTACCACATAGTCTATTAGTCAGGGTTCAACCAGAGAAATAGATAACTAGGAGGTACGTATTGAAAGATTTGTTGAAAGGAATTGCCTTACATAGTTTTAGGGACTGGATAGTCAAGCTTGGAAATTATAAGGCAGGCCATCAGAAAAAGCAAGCTGAATCCCTTGGACATTACTAAAGCGGTTATCTACAGGCAAAAATTTGAGAAGCCTCAGCTGTGCTCTTACAACTTCCCAATGGATTGAATAAGGTTTACCCAGTTCATCTAGGATAATCTTTCTTTTTTTTTTTCAAGATTTTATTTATTCATTTGAGAGAGAGAGAGACAGAGAGAGCACACAAGCAGGGGGAGGGGAAGAGGGAGAAGCCGACTTCCCACTGAGCCAGCTGGGGAGCCTGATATGGGGCTTGATCCAGGACCCAAAGATCATGACCCCAGCCGAAGGCAGGCTCTCAACCATCTGAGCCACCCAGACGCCCCAATAATCTTTTCTTAAAGTCAACTGCATTTGGACTCTAACCTAATTTACAAAATACCTGGATTAGGGTTTGAATAGGTAACTGCCCAAGTTAACACATGAAATTAAATGTAATGAGGTATTAAGACCAGCCAGTATTCAAGACAAAGACAGCAATGTCAGAGAATTTGTAGTTATATAAAATAACCACACACTGGGTTTCAATAAATTTTTATTTAAATTTGAAAGGACAATGGGTTATTTCAGTTATATTAAAATGTATATGTCTACGTACACACACACATATATACCTTATAATATGTTTAATATGCTGTCCCTATATTTATATACAGTAAAAAGACTGTAAGAGTTAGGTCTTGGAATTATGTTTCAATACTTTTTTAAATTTTTATTTATGGGTCTTTCTATATTTTCTGTAATTGTTGAAGTGAGTGAGTGTGTGTGTGTTCAGTGATACCATGTAGATTATTTAGCATCTTTCTTCCTCCTGTAGTCCAAACAGTTGTCCATTGAAATATGCAATACCTCAAATACCATATTTATATAATAGTTTATAAACTTTTGTCCATTGAATCCAAACTGGGGATATTTTCTCAAGCTAACATAGATGAGGAATGTGTCCCTTACACTGTAACCCCCTGCCCCTTCTCATGAGTTCTCACTCTTCTTCCCCTCTCACACACATTATAGTGTGTGGATAGGCCAGCCTACAATCTCTGTTGTAAAGCGGTAGATGACTAAAGTACAGTCAAGGTCATCAAACTCCAGAATCCCAAATTACAGAACTGCTGCTGTATGAAAATGACAGCCACTGCTTCAGTCACATCCATTTTGATATCTAAGTTCATGCTGGGAGCCCTTAGCCAACTCATTGTTACCTGGGTACTACTACTCAAAACAAGCTAATGAACCACTCAAGATGAGACTAGGAGGGCAGAGATGACACTTGCAAATGAGTTTAATCTGCTGGTCCTATAGATAAGAGCTTTGATGTGGGGGTTCTAGCCTGTATCACACTAATTTAGAAGGCTTAGAAAACCCCATGCTTATTTTTAGATCACCAGCAAAATAGCTTGGTGAGAAAGTCCTGTGGCATTGATAGAATGAGATCCTTTCCCCATGTTATGGGGTTTTTTTTTTTTGTATTTGTTTAGGTTTTGCTTAAACATGTATCTGTCACACGTAATTGTCTTCTTTCGTTCTCTCAAAATGATATTTTTAAAATAATATTTATAAGAGGAATCTACTAAAAATAGATGAAATAGATTAAAACTGTTAAGTAAAAATGCTGACTTTATATGTAATAAATTAGATGGAGCTCAGGTAGAGACTTACTGATACATTTAAGCTTTCTTTCACTGATGATCATCAGCCTTGGAGACTGTTCTCAGAACTTTAGATCACAAATGGTGAGATTTAGCCAATGACTATGTGTAAAAATAAGCACAGAGCAGTTTCAACCTTCAGCACTCTTAATTTCCTTCCAGAGAATGCTTACCCTAGCAAAAGCACATGAAATATAAATCTAAATGCACAATGCCTTGTCCTGTTTTTGACATTACTGTTAAGCCTTCAAAAAGAGCATTTGTTTTTGAACTTTCTTTTCCAGGGACTTTAATACTCATAAAAGAATTTTTCTTTATTGAAAAGTGGTCCACTGATTTAGGAAATTAAGCCCAAAGACCTCCAGTCATGTAGTATTATCAGTGACAGCATATGAGGTTAAATCATAAAACTTAGTATCCCACATTATAGTATGAATTTCAAAGATCTGTTGAATGCACAACTGACCAAGAAATAAGATGAAATAGTTTATGTAGGAATTTGTTGAAATATAACTGAGTTATTTCTGATTTTAACTTACTGAAATCTACTTAAAGGGTAAGGAATATATGCAAACCACTAACAGACTGAGCCAAAGGAATGTATCTTTAATGCAATCAATCTGTATTAAGAGAATTCCAGCTTACAAATCATGGAAGACAAAAGGCTCAATGTATTCTGTGCTGGTCAGACCACTTGCCACTGTGGAAACCACTATTTTTTAAAGAATGACATACATACATGTGAGTTGTTAGAAGTGTTCTTGGTATTATATGGATAAATAATGGCAGTTTTGGTGCTGTTTAATCTAAAAAAACATTCTTAGAGGATGCATGACTACATTTCTCAAATATGTGAATATTTGCCATGTGAAAGTGAGGTAAGACTCTGTGAAAGTAAAATCTGTAGAGCAAAAGCAAGTGAGTAGGGGCACCTGGGTGGCACAGTGGTTAAGCGTCTGCCTTGGGCTCAGGGCATGATCCCGGTGTTACGGATCGAGCCCCACATCAGGCTCCTCCGCTATGAGCCTGCTTCTTCCTCTCCCACTACCCCTGCTTGTGTTCCCTCTCTCGCTGGCTGTCTCTATCTCTGTCAAATAAATAAATAAAATCTTTATAAAAAAAAAAAGCAAGTGAGTAAATATTACAGTGAGTTTGGTTTTACTCAATATGAGAAATCACTATTATACCTGTTCAACCACAGACATATCTCCATAGAAGGTAATGAAGCTTCTCATTTTACTTTCTACTCACATTTTTTATTAATAAGAACAAAGACTCACCAGATCACCATTTCATCAACTCTGCATACATTAGCAAAGAATTTAAGTGTGTCATTTTGGTTTAATAGGAAATGGACTCACAAAGGTCCTTTTAGAAACTAAGTTATTTTTAAGTAGAAGCATGTCAGTAGTGATTTCCCTATGATTGGAAATATTGAAAATGGATATTAATTGCTAGTGAACTGAGAGAGGGACTTTTTGTACTTGATGGAATGTTGAGTTATATCCTCTTAGGAATTCTTATGTAATGCTAAGATTTTTACTGCCTTATTAAAGATCACTAAAGTAGAATTTAAGAGAGCTGGACTTTACTATTGCTTTTTCCTCATTTGATCATGGAAAATTACTTAGCCTCTCTAGTTTTTAATGTTTCTGAAATGAGAGGATCATACCATATGATTGGGTTCCTTTTAATTCCCCCCCCAAGATTTATTAGATATTATTTACATGTAATATATATGAGTTTAAGGTGTACACTATGGTTATTAGACATATGTATGTATTGCAAAATGATTTTGACAGTAAGACTAGTTAACACCTCAATCCCCTCACATAATTAAGGTTTTTGTATATGTGAGGTGATAAGATCTGCTCTCTTAATGGCTTTCAAGTATATAATATAGTACTGTTAATTATAGTCACCATGCTGTCCATTAGATCTCATCTTATTTATCTGGGAGTTTATGTCCTTTGACCAACATCTTCCCATTTCCCCCACCCCTCAGCCTCTGGCAACAACCGTTTTACTATTTCTATGACTTTTGCTTTTTTAGATTCCACATATAAGTGGAATCCATCTGACTTACTTCACTTAAAATAACGCCCTTTAGGTTCGTCCATGTTGTAGAAAAAGACAAAATTTCCTTCTTTATTATGGCTGAATACTCCTTCATTATATATATATATATATATATATATATATATATATATATATATATATATATATATAACATCTTTATCCATTCATCTGTTGATGGACACACTTAGGTTGTTTCTACCTCTTGGCTATTGTGAATAATGCTGCAATGAACATGAGACTGCAGGTATCTCTCTGAGATAGTGATTTTATTTCCTTTGGAGATAAACACAGAAATGGCATTACTGGATCATATGGTAGTTCTTTTTTTTTTTTTTTTTTTTTTTTTTTATTGTGAGGACCTTCCATACTGTTTTCCATAATGGCTACACCAATTTACGTTTCTGTCAACAGTGCACAAGGGTTTTCTTTTCTCCAAATCCTCACCAACAGTTGTTGTTTATCTTTTTGGTAATAGCCATTCTAACAAGTGTGAGGTGATATATCATTATGGTTTTGATTTGCATTTTCCTGATTATTAGTGATACTGAGCACCTTTTCATGTATCTGTTGGCCATTTGTATGTCTTCTTTGGAAAAATGTCTACTCACTTCCCTTGCCCATTTAAAAAATTCAGATTGTTTGTTTTTTTCTTGAATTCTTAAAGAAAGGATTCTATGTGCAAAAATAATAACACTATTTTAAGTCACCAAGAGAAGGGATTGCCTAATGAATGGAATAGTTCATGATATTCTAATATTCACATATCATTCTTACCAGAGGTCTTTGATGAGGTGGATTTGAGATGGGAATTGAAGAATGCCTGGTACATAAATATGAAGGGAATTTCATACCAAAAGGAGAGGAAGGACAAAGGCAAATTATTGGCAGCCAGCAAATTTGGAGATCATGAAAAAAACCTTTTAGTGGGGTACTCTGGCCAAGTGGAAGTTATGATGAAACTATTCTACATGACAAAAGTCAGCAAACAGGAATCAATGGGTAAATTCTGTCCTGTTTTTGTAAATAAAATTTTATTGGATTCCAGCCATACTATTTGTTTAGTTACTGTTTCTACTTGCATTCCAGCCACAATGGTAGGATTTCATAGTTGTGACAGAGCCCTATGGCTGGCAAAATTCTAAAATATTCACTACCTAGCCATTTACGGAAAAGCTCACTGACTTGTGCTATGAGAAAACATTATGTGGCCTTAGAAAGAAAAAATAGAAATACTTTGTGAGAAATCCCCAAAGGATTTTATCTGCAGCAGTGATTCCTTGTTCTTTATTATTTTGAAGAGGAGTCACATGATAATTGTTAGACTATAAAAGACAATAATAGTTAGGTGGAAAAGCAGGAAGATCCTAGTGATTTACAGCAGCTAAATCTCTGTCTGAGGAACAAGAAGGCTGATTTACAATTTATTTAAATGACAGTAATTTGATACCTGCAATATATGATATTTTGCGTAACATCAAGTATTATTTCATCCTCAGTATTCAACAATAAATCTTGCCATGGCTTTAAGGATTCAGAGAATAGTTAACTACATAAGTAACTGTGCTGTACCTGGTAGATGGAAGATATATGAGAAAGTTTTCATTTATTTCCTGTACCTCATTTTTCCTTTATTCATCTACTCATTTATTTCTTCTTGGCCAAAGAGGAAATTCACTTCAAAAAGCTATATTGCTGAGAAGTATGGTGAAGGTGTAACTCAACTAAATTAGACAGTTCAAAGAGAAGTCTATTACTAACTCATCCCCAATTTTCCCTTGATTTGTGCCTTTTTCCTTTTTACATGGCAGATGTCTGGATGAGTTTTCAGGTTAACTTTAACAACTGATGATTAGTTTCATGTGATTGGTGAAAAGTATTGCTATCCATAAAAATACCTAGTTTTAGACCCTATCAGCCTGTAAACATAATGCTGCCATTACTATATCAGTGTGATTCTAAAATTGCTTTTTAGGACTTTTGTTATTTAGCACTGAGATAAAAATTTTTGAACCAGTTGGGCTTTCATTGAAATTGCTTGAGAATCATGAGTAAATCTTTTACTAAAATACTGGGAACAAGTTGAGAAACCATTGATTTTATTACCCAGAAATGGGAAGATGATGCTTTTTTGTTGTTGTTCTCTCTTCCCACTGTTTATTTTAGAGAATTTACATCTTCCCATTACCTTTGAGTTTGACCTAGAACCAGATCCACGGGAACATCTAACTATTGTCTTTGATAAGCAATGATTTTCTCAACCTCTCAACTTCAGTTTTCACATCTGTAAAATGAGGCTAATAATCTCTCTCAAACAGCTGCTAAGAATTTTAAATGGGAGCCTAAAAAAATACACAGTAGGCCCTCTTGCTCATACATTCAAACATTTTCTATGTTGATGTTATAGAATCTGACTAGTATTCCTTATCACACAACAGTCTACTTAGAATAAAGTCCTGTCACCTTACCAAGTATCACATGTTCCAGAACTATTAAAGGAATGGTGACAGTTGCCAGTTCATGGAAGGTGACTATGAATGATTAAACAGCTGCTCTGGTTTTAGACAGGTCACCAGCCAGATTGAAATGTCATAACACATTGTCTAGACAAGGCAAGCGCTGATTGAAGAAGGCATCCCCTAATATTGATATCATACCCATTCGTCTAAATTTGTTTTAAAGGTAAGCATATCAAGTCAGTATTTCACAAATGAATGAAAATATCAACCCCAACCTGACCCTCAATATAGAAGCCAAAAACGTTATTTGAAAACCAGTGAAGTGGGAGAGCGAGGTTCTTGTCTCACGGAGTCAAAGAATGAATCTCGTAGACAAAGGAGAGTGTGTAAAGCGATATAGTTTTATTAAGTGAGGGAACAGAAAAAGCCCTCAGGAGTGAGAGGGGTCCAGACAGAGTGCAATGAGGGGCTTTAAATTCCCTGATTAGCTTTTAGTGCTAACCAGGGCACTTAAATCCCTTTAACATCTCTACTGATAGCACCATTGAGTAAGGATTAGTGATAACACCTTTAATGGCTTACTTCCTTTTTAATTTTTTTTGGTCACAAGTAGCTGTTATAACAAGACCCACCTCTGATACCTAGGGCAGGGTGGTCTGGTTTGTTCCCTTTTTTCTGTTTCCTTACACCTCCACATTTCTGTAACTTTTGTGAGCCTGATCCTGTAGCCCCCTACTTATCTTTTCCTACTTAGCCCCGCCTGTCCCTTTCTCACCAACATTACAAATATAGATTATCATGAGAGTGTCAGTCAAAATAAATTCACTTTAGTGGGAAAAAATTGACAAAACCGCAGAAGAGACAGAGTTTAAGGTCTACAATTCATTGAAAATGCAGTAATATGGGGCGCCTGGGTGGCTCAGTCAGTTAAGCCTCTGCCTTGGTCTCAGATCATGATCTCAGGGGTCCTGTGATGGAGCCTGCTTTTCCCTTTCCCTTCTCTCACTCTACCCCCCACCCCCCGCCAGTCATGCTTGCTGTCTCTCATTCACTCTGTCTCTCAAATAAATAAATAAATAAATAAATAAATAAATAAATAAATAAAATCTTTTAAAAAAAAGTGCAGTAATATTAAAGAATAAAAAGAGATATTTTATAGATGTAAAAAATCATTAAGGTTTTAATGACAGTTGGAAGAATATACATCTAAGAAGTCATACTACAAAATATTTTTATCTTAATGGTAGTTTGTCATAAAATGTGCTTGGTCAGTGCATTAATTTTTAGGATCAAAATATAAGGCAAACTACTAATTTTTATGATTTTTATTACAACTGCTTCCAAAAACTGAGCCATATTGAAATAGCCTGTTGTCACTGTGACAGTAAGGGGAGAACAGAATACCCTTTTCTGCACACTGTTGGTTATCTCAACAATCAAGACTTTAATAATATCTTGGCAACTATTGCAAATGTAAACGTTTATGGATTAATCATTGTGAAGTAGGTAAGTTTCGTTTGGACCATTTTATATGTTTCTACATTCTCTCTCATTTGCACACTGCTTCTTTCTTTAACAAAAACCTACCTATCTTTTGGGGGAAATGCATATTTTCTGGGTCTTAGATTCCTGTCAGTAAGAATCTCAGGCTAAAACTATATATTCTTTGATATTATTGGTATAATAAGGATATTGCATTTTCATCATTAGGGTATTTTTAATTATAATACTTTGCTGATAGATCTCATTTCTCCTATGCTCATTTGTTAAAATTATATAGATCTGGATGATGAGATAATTATATATAAGTAGGATTATTATTTTAAAGATGATTTTGAAGTATTACAGATCCTTAGCAGCGTTCTGTACTTCAGATCTGTTGACTTAGCCTTCCTATTCTATTTGTTTGTTATAATTTCACATAAGTACAATGACTATGTCCATGGTTCTCACTAGCTGAATTTTTTGTGTTTGTATTTTGAGGGTTTAGCTTATATTGGTAAGTGCTCTGATATGACCTTTGGTGTATCAGTTACCTGATCTCTTTCTGGGTAAATGTGTCTTCTATTTTGACTTCTGTGAATTGATACAAAAAAGAAAATTGGAAAAAATAACTTACCATTTTTTTAAAACACAAAATATTTAAAGGAAAAAAAACTTTCAGTTAGATAATTACCAACTGTGTTGTTAGTAAAAATAACAAAAATAAAATTACAGAAACTTAAACTGTAGATTAGACACAATCAGCAATATGAATAATTAATTATGTATAAGATAATGTGATAAGCAAGTAATGGTAGTATGAATATTTTCTTTTATTCTGTGAAGTGAAAACCAGGTGTATCTTTATATAGGATTTTTTCTGTCCTTAATTTTAAATGTAAAGGTTATTTTAGCAGTTTCAGTTAATAATTTTTTAACAAAATATATAGACATATTGTCTATATATGTCTAGTCCATGGTTGGATATCTAATAAGTAAAATGTTCTAGCTTCTTCTAGTTGCAACTAGAATCCTACAGTCTGCTGTTTGTCTATACCTTGTGTTAAATTCCTGTTTTCCTGGTCTCTCCATTAAAATATATTTATATTAATATTCTTAAAATAAGACCTGGATAAATAAGAATTAAATCCAATTTGTGGCACGTGTGATAGGTTATCTAATACACAACAATTAGTTTTACTTTTTTTTTTAAACTTAGCATATGAGCATGAAGGTATTAAGAAATCCAAAACTTTTCAAGGAATTTGCACTGAAATCCTACAAGTAACCAAGAGTGAAAGAGAGAAAGACAAAATCTTTGGAAGTCTATAATCTGTGCTGAAACAACCAACTACATAAAGACCAGATCCAGTCAGGAATAAAGTGACCCGTATAAAATATTAGAACAGTTTGATGGGACGTTATGTGACTTTTAAAGTTTACACATCTAGAGACCAAAACAAATAAACCCTAAATCTCCTGAAATCATGTCAAGTGCTATTACTACCACCCTAATATACCACTCTGATGTGTAGCTATGTCAAATTCTAGTACTTGAGTCTTCATAAAAGACAACATTTGGGGGGCTTAAATGCACTCCATAAATGAAAAGAATGGTGTAAATGTTCTAAAACATCAAATAATAGTAAGTGACTTACCTGTGGTATTGTTACACACTGCAGTCCTATATTTTTCTCTAAAGTAACTTTATGTAATTAAACCTATTTTAACTGTTAGGATGAGTTTAGATTATATAAGCAAGATGTAAAATATCTGCAAAATTAAAATCAACAGTAATTGGTAAATTTCAGCCTTCTCCATGCCAGCAACTCTTCACAGAAAACAAACAAACAAAAGCCAAACAGTTTTGCAAGGCTTCTTCTGGGAAGGGGATTTGAAAATAAAAGTATTTAAAATGCCAGTACATATTAAGCAGCCCTCCTCTCTTACTCTTCCTGAATGTTTAGGGTTCTGAGCACGTAGGTATTTTACTGAAGATAGCTGGACATCAGCTATGTACAAATGTTGCTATTGCTTTAAGACAGTATGCTATCCTTATCATCCATGTTTTTTTCTGGATACCTCCATGAATAGTCTAATAGAAGGATCACGGAGGAGAAGGGGTTTTTAACAAGCAATCTCATTTCCAATGTCATTTAGTTTCCATATGAATGGGTTTCCCATAGAATAATATTGCAGGCCTATCTCAATCTTCATGTTCCTCCCTTTCCTTTAAAGAAGGAATGAATGATCAGATTATGGAGTTACAGAAGGGGTGCAAGGCATACATAGCTCAACTCTTTCCTCCCTGCCTTCATTTTTTGTATTTTTCTGACTGCAGAAGTCATGTCCTTGTGATAAGTTTGATAGTTAAGTCTCTAGTCTGGCATTAGGAGTCCTGGGGATTTCCAGGACTTCTGTGACTTGTGCAGGTGTACATAGGGTTTGTAACAAATAGCATATAGCTCACCATAGTGAGCTTAAAATTATTTCCTGATATTTTCCAGCCTTTTTCAGTTAGGAGGGAGTCTGTGCCAATTTTGACCAATGGCATATAAGGTAAAATAGCATGTGACACTTGTAGGTACGCCAGTGATTAGCTAATGAATTATCTTATCTATTTTTTGCTGACCCAGCAACTAACAACTATTGTAGTTTGTAAAGCTACAGGGTGGTGGAGCCTGAAAATACCTGCTTCCAGAATGGACCTTCTGCCCACATCAACCCAAATGTTTTTGTTTTTGTTTTTTTTAGTATTCCACTTGGCATTGATTTCAAGGGGGTGTAGGCTGTGCAGGTGCACAGGATTATAGGCTTAGGAGCTCCCACTGTTTGATTTAGTGCTCTGTGGTTGACATCTTAAAATTCTTAGTATTTTTTGAAAAAGGGTCTTACATTTTTATTTTGCCCTGGGCCCTGCAAAATATGTACCCAGTAATGACCCCAGCAAAACCTAATTAGTTCTAACTAGGAAAAAATTTTTAATGGCTGACAATACCATCTACTCCTAACTAAAATAAAAGAAAAAAAAAGAATATATTTAAAGATTATGTTTAGACAATAAATTTATATGCTAAACTTCTAGAAGCAATGTAAGTAGAACTGTCCAACCACACAACAGAATACTCCATTTGAAATCATTAGGCTGGAGACCACAGATCCTTATATAGTTGCTATTAAAAAAGAAGACTAAGATGAAGACAAAGGAGAGGAGGAGGAGATGAAATCAGAGAGGGAGACAAACCATAAGAAACTCTTAATCGTAGGAAACAGAGAGTTGCTAGAGGGAAGGGAGGGATGGGGGTAACCGGGTGATGGACATTAAGGAGGGCACCTGATGTAATGAGCACTGGGTGTTATATAAGACTGATGAATCACTGACCTCTACCTCTGAAACTAATACATTTTAATTAATTGAATTTAAATTTTAAAAATTTAAAGATAAATTAAAAATAAAATAAAATCAGAAAATGTGAGCCCCGCACCCCAAGATAAAGAAGAGGAGGAAGTGGGGGAGGGGGAAGGGAAAATTGAAGAGAGAAAAGGAAAAGGGATATTTTTTTTCTGATTTTGCTTGCCAGAGAAGCCACATGGCCTCTGCCCTGTAATTTTAGTTCTGCCTCCCAAGTCTTACTTACATGGGAACCTGCTTGGTAGAAGATCGTCACTTTTAAAAACTTAGCTTCAGAAGTGTGAGAAATGAAATTTTACCTTTCCATCCTCTAGTTAAGAGGAAAAGAAGCTCATTGAACCAATATGCAGTATTTGCCATGGACAGGATTGATATAATCCTGGGGTTCAGAATTAGGAAGCCACCTCAAAGCTGCATCTTGCAGAGGAAATGCTGTGAACACTATCTCTTTAGTGGCTATTTTTCTCTATATTTTAACTCCATACCAGATTTTTCTCCTCAGTTCCAGATCCCGTATATTTAAATATTAACTAGAAATTTCCACTTGATGTCTGATAGACACCTCAAACTCCACCTGAGCAAAGCTTATTATGCCTTCTCCTAATGATCTCCTCTGTAATTGTTCCCTTACTCTGTAATCAGTACTATAATATCTTTGGTTACTGCAGTCAAAAACCCTGAAATCATCCTTTCCAACCCCATACCAAATCAATTAGTCTGACTTGCAGACAATGACTTAAACATATCTCCTAATTATTTTGTTTTCTCCAATATCACTAAAACCAGTTGAGATCTCTATATCCATTGTTTCTTTTTTCCTAAAATTTTATCCATGTAAAATCTCTGTAAAAGGACCTTTGAACCATACAAACAAAAATGCAACTCTGATCATGATGCTCCCTTGCTGAACCATTTCTCAATTACAAAACAAACTACTGCTTTGAGGATACATCCAACTTCTTAATTTGCTGCGTGAGAATCTCCATCTTCTAGCTCTTCCTTTCCTCTCCATCCTCCTAGCTTTTTACACTCCATCTTGTACTTTTATATTCCATCCATATTGAACTTCTTCGTCTAGCCTACAGGCTTCCCCTCTGCATGCTATTTCTTTTTATGCATATCCATGATCCTCCAAATTTCTTTTCCTATCCTCCAAATTTTGGCTATTTCCCATTCCCTGGTAAGGACTGGACTTAAAATTACTTCTTCTGAGAAGTTTTTCTCACTGTCTTCCTCCCCCAACCCTAGATTATTATGCCCTACTGTCTGATCTCCTTAGATGCTTTGTTTCGTACATTAACTATGGTAATTACTTATGTAATTGTCTATATCCCATGAAAAACTATATGCTCTATGGGATCTATGGACATGATTAATTTGTGTATTGATGCATCTCCATGACTGACAGACTTCCTCATGCATGATATGCTCTCAACAGTTTTATGTCAAATAGAATGAATCAATAAGCGAATGGATAAGTACATAAATGTTTTTAAAAAGGACATTAATTTATGGTGTCCATTGCAAAGGTCTAAGGTAAAATCACTTTTATACTTCCCTTACAGTTTGTAACCTTGTGAAATATCCATACTCTAGCTCAGATTTTGGACCGCTTCTCAGTAGCTGTATTTCTCTTACATCAGTATTTTATAAACACACATACACAAACATACACACATACATATATAAACTGTACTACTGTATTTGTGCACACTCCCTCTGAAATGATAGTTCAATCCAGCTTAGAAATGAAACTCTTCTTTTTTCCTATTCTCTAAATACAGGGAAAAGTAGGAATGATCAGGAGGAGAAAGAGTGTATGTGTGAACATCTATCATGACAAACTCTAGTGCTCTCACTCCTGCTTTGTTTAATGTCTCTCCCAAATTTAGACCTTGGAGATGTCATTGTGAATTAAATTCATCTGATTGCCCTCAAAATGTCCATTATTGACACAATTTGCCAATTTTAAGGAATATTTCCATTGTTATAAAATTGCAAACACATTTTTGGACATTACTCATGACTTCAACCCTATGTAGAGAATCCTACTGTTCTTTCCACATAACCTGATAAAGACCTGTATAAGTTTTTCAGGTCTTTAATATTTCATTCATATCATCAGTTTAACACCAAACATATTCTTTTGACTTCATATATAGTGCTCCTTTTTTTGCCAAAAATGCCTTTCTCGTGTTGTTGTTGTTGTTGTTGCCTGCATGTTCTTCACTTGCCTTTGGCTTAGGTATTTTCTCTTCCTCCTTCAGTTTACTAAATATTTTCCTGAGTTTCTTGACTTCTGCACCCTTTCATGTTACAAAGAATATCCTTTATTCATGGTGATTATCACATTTGTAATGTCACTTTTTTATGTACGTCTGATTAATGTCTTTCTCATTCAGTAGATTATATGAAACAAGGGTCCTTGTCTCTTCATGCTCACAATTGCAATTCCAGCACCTAGCATATTAATTTGCACATAAGAGGCTATTGATACATGGTTTAGAATGAATAAATGATTTGCAATTCTTCAGGGTATGAAGTAGGCGAATTTATAAGTCAAGTCAAATTGAAGCACACTTAGTTAAGTTAAATACATAAAAGTTATAATATTATATATAAAATACAGGGACAGAAATGAGAAAGTGAAAAGAAGGGTGAGAATGGAGACTACCATTCATGGTGCTTCCTGCTTTATGGCATTCTACTATAATTCTCACTGTACACCCACATCTTTCTATTCTATTATTTTTATTTTACTAATGAGAGACATGTGAGTTTAAGTTATTGTTTCAACTCCCTAGGCCTAGGAAGTGCTGAGGCTGGAATGAGGAACCAGATCTAATCATCTCCAAAGCCCACCCTCCCTCCATCACTCCATGACTGAACTACTTGAGCTTGTGACCTCACGTTCCCTCTGAGATCCTGTATAGTTTTGCTTCTGGTCTTTCGTCTGAAGAATGAGTTCTGTGGCAATTGTGAGTTTAAACCTATCTTAGACTCACATCTTCCTAATTGCCTTTTCTCTCTTTCCCATAAGTACAGCCACAATTTAAATGCTTCTGCAATTGTTGATTACTGCATTTACACTATGCCAGATGTTATCTTGTTTGAATTGTGCCCACACACTGCAGGTGCAAAATGGAGGCCACAATTGAGAAAATTTGGACTTAAGTATCTCTGTATTTTCATTTAATCTATATGCTTGGCCATATAAATCATTTTCTTCTGATTTTTTTCAGCTTTCTCTTTGCCTGGCAGGCTTATTTTATATTACTTTAAAAGTTTTTAAAAGTGAAATTACTACATTGTATTTTTTTAAATAAAAATCTCCTCATCTTTGAGGTAACTTTGCATTTCCCCAGTATACAAAAGGTGTACCATTGCACATTTTTATTTGTACAAATAGAACTAAACCAGTCATGCTTTCCACAGAGAGACCACTATATGGCATATGGCAATAAAATACCAAAAGTATGTAAGAAAATGGATCTGGATAATCCCACAATTACTCTTTTATGAGTAATCTAAGTAATCTAAATCCCAGTGTAAAGAAATGAGTCCCTTTACATTGTCTTCTATTTTTTTTTAATGTGTTATCTGTTCTTTCTCCTAGCTATCATGTCAAAAAGTGTAAAACTTGTAACTTTGTTGCATTCACAATGGTATTTCTATTGGCTGCTATACCTAAACTAGTGAGGAATCACTCTGTTTCTATAAATATGCTCATTTTAGGATACATTTAGGTCACTATTTTATAGCATTTGAGCAGTCACTGTATTTCATTAGATCTAAGACATAGTCAGTTGTATGATACACTGTCATGTTAATTACCATCAAGAAAGAATAATAAAAGAAATTGACAGTTAAAACTTCTAAAATTTTGTCCTTATGGAAAAATACCTATTTTTTAAAGATTTTATTTATTTATTTATTTGAGAAAGAGAGTGTGGGTGGGAAGGAGCAGAAGGGGAGGGAGTGGATGAGGGGAAAGAATCTCAAGCAGACACCCCACTGAGCATGGAGCCCACACAGGGCTGATCCCAGGACCCTGAAATCATGACCTGAGCTGGAACCAAGAGTTGTTTGCCTAACCAGCTTAGACACCCTGGCCCCTTTTTACTTTTGTCTCCAAGATATTTTTCCATACTACTTATTTATGGTCTGCAGACTTGTTTTTTTTTTTCTCTAACTTTCCAGAAGAATGCACAGAATATTTGTAGGTAACAATGAGAAGTCATATTTTCTTCTCAAGAGTTTCTGAAATGCCCTATTGATTTGAAAATGGAGCAGCTATGGTTGTCCAGTCACAGCACCAAAAATAACAGTCAGGGCTCCCCAAGCCCAAGCAACCTTCCACTGCTTGGCCCATGACAATTTTAGGAGACCTCAAAATTTCAAAAAACTTAAAACATAAATAAATAAATAGCTGTTTCTTAAATAAACTAAAAGTAAGGTAACCCCATAGCAACCTATGTTGGCTAGTGTTATACCATGCCTGGCAAAAATGATTTTGTTAGATATCTGTTACCGTGTTTCTACTACACTAATACAGGGTTCAATGAATTAGCATACTATAGATTTTCTCTCTGGTGATTTTAGATTTAACCATCATGTTTCTAGTTCTTTGGAATCTATGTCACTCGTCCACTCATTATGCTTTCCTCATACCATGCTTTAATTTATTTAAATATTTGGAGAAACAGCCACTAAGGATTGCCCTGCAACAGGAAGAAGGACGTAGCTAAAATTTAAGGGCAACATATCTATTATGGACAAGCCGCCTTGATAGGGGATTTATATCTACTTTTGCATTTAAACCCTAGGATCAGTTCAAGAGTTATAATTGCCATTTTTAAAATGATATAACAGGGAACTGATTCTGTTATATGATTTGACCAAAATAAAACATAGTAGAGCTGGTATGTTATATTTGAAATTTTAGGTATCTTTTTAACATCTCCCCTTTTTTTATTCTAACTTTTAATTCCATGTAAGTTGGCCAACATGTATTAATTTCCTTTCTTTTATTTTTCATGCTGTTTTCTCCATTTAGGAAATCATCATCATTACCACCTCATGTATATGCTTATTACAATGAAAAATCACACTTGGTGTTTTATTTTGGGTTTTAGATGTCTGTCTGTCTTACCCTAAACCTACCCTATGATCATTCACAACAAGTCCTGCTTGCTAAAGTTTCTTGAGAATCTGATTGACGAAGTTCTCAATCATAACTAGGATTTAAAGCTTGTATGAAAATAGGCATAAAGATGAAGGTCCAAGATCAGAGACTGCAAAGCTGGGGCACTGCCTTGATGTTTACTTGGGAGGTAAAGTGGTACATAGGAAGCAGCAACCACTATACCAGAGGAAGAAGGGAAGACCCCAGTGTAATACTGAGGCTGGCCATCATAATGTCAAAATACTCACTTTTAGCTAAGTCCTTTATTCTGAAGAAAAGTAGCTTTAGAATTATACACAGCCATACTGTCGTGGAGCTGATTGAGGTAGAACTTCTTAAAATGTGAGATGAAAGGGACTGTGTGCCCAGATGTATTATGATATACCAGCAGAAATGTGTACAAAAATTTGTATTTGAGAACTGAAATTTATGAATCAGAGATTAGTCAGCTTGTTTTAAGTTAAGCAAGAAAACTTACCTTATCTGCTTATAAAGAGAGGGAGATACAGGTCTCCATAATTTTTGTTTGTCTGAAAGACTTATTGATTATTCTCTTTGGATATATATGTGTATATACTTGGAGGTGGGGGATGGGATGTTATCTGAAATAGCATCCTCCACATGAAGTCAGCAGGTCTAATTCTCTTCAGTTTACTGTAGGGTCTGTGGCATATTTTCCTAATAAATTGCCTGAGGATATTGCTGTACCCAAGTCTTCATTATTTAAAACTTTCTCACTGTAGCTATGGAAGATAGAAGAAACTAAACTAAAGCAAAATTGAGCTAGGACTCTGCAAAGTGGTGGTTTTGTGAAAATACCTGCTAGCTACTGTTTTGCCATTAATTTCTTCTTTATTCTAAAAGTTAAGTTGAAAAAAATCTAGTTAATTGAGGGTTTCATTACTTAAGGTTTTATTGCATGTAAATAATGGTACAATAAGAATATACAAATTAGCTCAGCAAATAGAAAACTTCACTTATTTTATGCCTCATTGAAGGATAGAAGTATCAAGGAAGGTCCCCAGGGATCAGAATGTGCATTGGTATTATTCAGCATATTCATTAAGCAGTCAGTGGAAAATGTAAACGAGTGCACATCCAAATCTGTAATAATAAAATGCTAGAAGCTAGAAATAATAAATCAGCTTGATCAACAATACAGATGGATCTGGACAGCTGGGGAAATTATTCAGATGAGAAAGAGATGAGTTTTAATGGAAAAATAGTACAATAATGCATTTGAAGAAGAGGAATGCATAGTAATAAAAATTAATAAGTTAAAATACATATGAAATAATTATGGAGAACACTATTTTAGTGTATTTGTTGATAAAATGAACAGTGTCACAACAGTGAAAGATAATTATATCCTAAGTTCCCTAAGTTGAACAACTGGAAAAGAAGAGAAACATTATACTACCACTTAGTTAGACAATAAAATTCTATCTATAAGCTTAATAGAAATTTTATAAAGTTAACCACTTTCAGGGCAAAGTAGCAATTTTAGCACATAAAAGCTGGCAATTATAACTAGCATGGAGGTAGCTGTTTGTTTTGTGTTTAAAATACGGAATTCCCTGCATATCCCCAATCTTGTAGATTAATTTCAACTGTCCATCTCAAAGTTTTCTATCTGATCACACTCTTGCAACTTTTCTTCTAAGTCTCAATCTCAAAGCAACATGGCAGCTCTTGCTTTGCACTCAAGATGCAGTGAAACTTATCAAACCAAAGATCCACAGCTGACTGTTTTGACTAAATGAAACAGAATTCTAATACCCTAAGTGTATCACACACTCTAACCATAAATTAAGCCATGCTATTTTATAATTTTATAAATTTTTGCATTGCTAAGTAAGAATAATAAAGTATTCTTAGAACACACTTGGTATCAGTTTGTCCCTAAGGAGACAAATAATAACCAACATAATTACTAGTTGGTTTTCGTGGAATATACCCTGAATTTAGGAATTTGATAGAACTACATGTACCAATAAGGCCTACTGAGATGGAAGTCTCTATACTAAATGTTTATGAAATTGATAAAAACCTATTTGAGCAGATGTAATAAAATAGGAGAAGCTTTGAGCATTTAGTAAATATAAATTCATGTCCCAGTTCTTACCCATGTGCTTTGTGGTCTTAAAAAGCCTCTTGTTCTCTCTCAGACTGACTAATGGCGTGACATTAAGAGTTTGTTAAAAAAAAAAAAATAGAAGCTGTATATAAAGGTAAATATCATTAATAGCATTATTATTAGTTTAATGTTGTTTATTTATAAACAAAATTATGTTCCAAATAGATAGAAATGTTTGTTCTAGTGAGAGTACTTAAATATGTTTTTATTAAAGTTGACTGGTCTTCCAAACTCCTGAATACTAAAATTTTAATCTTTTATCTCACCTAGATCTCATTAATTTTTCTCCTACTCATTTTTCTTTAAGAAAAGAATTCTGTTGTCTTGGATCTCTTTCTTTTATGTTCTTTCAGATTTTTTGTTTTGTTTAACTATCCCTCCTGCCCAGACAGCTCTGTTTGCTTATCATCATCACCAACAGCAATGATTTTAAACACCTCCCATAAGTCATAATTACTATCACTTCCCATTTTCTGTGGTAGCCTATTCTGTCATTTGCCCAGGAAGGAGGAAAAAAAATTAGTATTCACTGTAGCTTCTTCACTTTTATAAATGGTGTTTCTTCCTACACTGCTTTCTGCTGCAGTCCCAGAAGCACTTACTAATTCTGAAACTCTCCCTTGGGTGATTCTCTGAATTGGAAATTGTGACCTTGAGGCTGTACTGATAGATCACTTCTTGTGTGCTCTGATTCCATGACTATGTTGAATTCCAGAGAAGAGCATCTTTCCTTTGCTGTAGGAGATTCATTCATCTCAAGGGTCTTTATTTTTCTTCCCTCATGGGAACCATTTTATGTATGTGCACACTCTGGGCACTGAGTACAAGTAGAAACATATGGCCAGTAATTTGCTTGTGATGTATTCACATAGGAAAAAGAGGGAGAGAGGTCAGATAGAACATATAAATCTAGTGGTAACCTTAGGCAAATAATTTCATAATATAGCATGTATGAGTCAGAACATTTTTTTAATGAATCACACATCTTAGAAGTTATTACTAAAAAAACCTGCCCAAGAATTGGGCTCATTGTTGATTATTTTTACATTGGACTGTAATGCTCACACTAATACTAATAAATCACATTTTGCAGACTAATTAGCATTATCTAATTTAATAATGACTACCACCCAATAAAATAGTCTATTAAGATTATTCTAGTTTACATGAGAGGAACCTAAATCCCAAGGACTCCCAGATAGTAAGCCCAGGAGCCAGAGTTAGAATTATATTTATCATAATTCAGAGGACTCTCAGATCTTAAAAACTGTCCCCACATATTGGGGAAATATTCTAGTCAGCAAAAGTATCAGTTCCTGAGTGCATTAATGAAGTCAAAGGTATTGAGATAAAAATCCAGCCTCATCTTCTGCACTTAACAGTTATGAAGCAAAAGCCTGGGATCTGGAGTTTGGACACTAAAGGAAACTTTTCTCTTGGGGTTCACAGGCATACATAGAACACCTTGATAAAGTTGTTTGGGAAAGTCTCCACATTGCTTACTCTGCCCTGGAAGCACACATTTGAATAGACATGCAATAAATTATGGATTGTTTAAAGGCTCAATGTAATACAATGAAATGACAATCATCCTGAAAACAAAGGAGTTGCTGGACAAATCCTACACTGGCAGCAACTCTCTCCTGATCTACAGGGCTCAGAGCTGTCACTGTAAACTGTTCCCTCTATAGCTCATCATCAGTCTGCACTACAGTGTCTTATACTTACATAGTGCCTCCCTATTAAAGAGCTTGGCTTAATTAAAGAGGAAATATCACTATATATTGTAAAGCCAAAGCAGCCTCATGATCCTTGGGTATCAGATGAAGGAGAGAACCACAAATGAAAAGAAAGTAGGAAAGAACAAGCAACTCTCATATTTGAGTGCACATGCATATCACATCAAATGGCTTCTTGTTGAAATGTTAGGTGTTAATGCTAATAAAGCAGAGTGTTTAATAATTTATCATAAGATAAATCATTGGCTTTTTTCTAAATTTCTTGGCTCTATAATGTTTTTGTTGTGTGTGTTATTGATGCCAGTGTTTGGAATTAGGGATACTGTTAATCAATGAGCTTTATAATATGGTTTAGTTGTGGGTGGTAGAACCCAATTCAGGTCAATGCAAGCAAAAAATAAAGTGTTTGGCTGGCATAAAGAGAAGTCTAAGAGTAGAAACAGCCTTAGATACGAGTTGATATAGATGTTTAAATGAGGTATTCAAGAATTATTCTGTAAAGGTAACTCTTCATCACACCTTTGCTTTTATCTTTGTTGACTTTATTTTAGCAGCTGTACTCAGCCACAAGTAGTGCCAAGTGATAACCAGTGACATCAAGATGATATTTTATCATTTTAGACACCTTTTTGAAAACAAACAAATAAACAAAATACTACCTTTTTCTATTGACAGTAAAACCCACATGTAGGGGGCCTCACTCTTCCAGCCAAGGTAATGAGTTTAGTGAGGAAACTGAAGTGCCCTAAATGACCCCATCTGGGTCACATGTATTGCTCATGTTCAAGGTTGAATCAGCCTCCCTCAAATCACATGGATTAAGATTGAGGAAAGACTTATCTTCCAAGAGAAAGGCAAGGTGCTTTTACCAAATGAAAAGGAAGTGTTTGTTAGGCAGGCAAAATAATAGCTCTCCAGTATAAATGGTACCCATGGGAGGCAATGAAGATTAACATGGAGTCTAAGAATAATAATGCATGTACAGAGCTTAGAGTCCTTGAACACCATCACTCCCTTTATTCAGTATTTGGACACGATTTGTTGGCAAGCACTGTGTTAATGTTGTCTTCAATTAGCAAAATGGAGCTGAAATTATCAAAATCCTGGACCAGAATGTATCCATCAGTATTATAACCATGCTAGCTAGACCTGCTATCAAATGAAGCTAGGATATTTTCCAGCCAAAAGAAAGACTGGACCACAGAAACTCAGCCTGTAGAAATGTAAAAGAGTTGTTGATTGCTTGAATTAAACAGAAATAGGAACAGGCAGCTGGCAGGGAGGAATCAGAGATAGGCCGATATCATTTTTGGGGGAAAAAAATCTCTGCAGATCTATATTACAGAGACTAATAGACAAAGATAGAGCTCCAAATACAAAGGCATGCTGTGAAAGTAGCAACCTCACCTGCTAAACAAAGGACAACTTTCATAATGTCTTCCTCAGAAGATGTACTGGCCTTTTTAGCTTCATATTCCACTACCATAGTCAGTTTCAAATATTAAAAAAGTGTGTTAACAGGGGCGCCTGGGTAGCGCAGTCGTTAAAGCGTCTGCCTTCGGCTCAGGGCGTGATCCCGGTGTCCCGGGATCGAGTCCCACATCGGGCTCCTCTGCTATGAGCCTGCTTCTTCCTCTCCCACTCCCCCTGCTGTGTTCCCTCTCTCGCTGGCTGTCTCTCTGTCACATAAATAAATTAAATCTTTAAAAAAAAAAAAAAAAGTGTGTTAACTATGTTCAGATACCATATAGGTGTAAATGCCATACTAAAACCCAGGGCCATTGGAGATTGAGGGGCATACCCATGTGGGAAGAACACCCCATGAATTTGTGATATAGTGAGCCTGTCTGCAAAACAACCAATCAAACAAACACACACAAAACTAACACCCCAAATTTCATGCCTAATCTAAATAATCTAAATACAGACCTTATAATTAAATCCCAATTAATTTGAGGGTACTCAAAAAAAAAGATGATTAAAAATTTAGAACAAGTGTATCCTCTAGTCAGCTTAAAGCTAGAAAAATTGAGTGAATGATACATTGTTTTATTCAGATCATATTAGCTAAATCTTGTGTATATGTGCTATATCTGGTTTTGTCTCATCACGGTTTACCAAAATATGTGGGTGTTTACATATGTATGTTTGTGTATGTATATATGTATGTATGCATTTACAATGCATATTCTCCTCAATGGCCAAAGTCTTCATTTCAACTCAGGGATACACTTTTTAAAAAGCAATTCTTATGGTCTAATTTAAATGCAGTAAGAGAAAAAGGATTAAGTGCATGCACTTTCATTTAGCAGGTTCAGCTAGCTTATTTGTGCATCCAACATAATCTCTTAAAAATTACCATAAGCAAAATATAACAGATTGTAAACGGTTGCTCATATTAACTTAGCTAAGTACTTGTAATCTGCATAAGCGTTATTTAACAGAACATAATAGTGTAACAGTATGATACCTCCAGAGTTTGGAAGACTGTTATGTGACTCAATCATATTTAGCAATCAGAAGGCTAAAATAGAGAATACTTAAACGGTAGATACTTTTTAAATATATGCAGATGCATTGTTTTTTCCAAACCGAGAAGTACATTTGAAATTAGAAAAAAAAAAATCTGGTCTTCCTCCTGGTATTTCATTTCATTAATCTTAGTTTGAAATAGATACAAAATATAGTAAGAAAAATATATATATATTGTCCTGAAAAACAAAGTACTTTTGATTTGTAAGAACTAGACTTTGGTGAGGGAGAAAAGGTTTTTCTAGAATCCCAAAAGTTCAGCTTTAAATGTTGAGGGTAAATTTTGAAAGACTGAGAAATACTGTTTATATTATAAAACATTAGGAATGGGAAATGCAACATGATGATCTTCCAGCCCTAAAGGAAGTAAGGTTTCATCCAGATCAGTAGTTTCCCCAGTACAGTCCTGGAACAGCAACATCAACATCACCTGGAAACGTATTAGAAATTCAAGTTATCAGGCTCCATTGGGACCTACTGAATCAGAAACTCCAGGGGTAGAACTCTGCAATCTATGGTTTAACAAGCCCTCCAGGTGATTCTAATGCATGCTTGAGAACCACTGGTCTAAGCTAAAAGAGATTTTAGGATAGGAATGATTTTAGATTGTTTGAGAAGGAGTCATCACACCTGCCCCACCTAGAAGCCAAAACCATGCATAGGGCCAGAAGTATTCAATATTAAAAGCCTAAGTGTACAGGAATATTCCTGGGTATGGACTTGGTCTCCCTTCTCAGCATGTAATACAGAAAAGAATGTAAACCTTTATCCATATTCTGTCCAACATGAGGTCAGGAGCTGATAGCAGCTTCAGAGTCCGGGGTGGTGCAAGGAAAGCAGATGAAGTCTTCTGTCTAGCCTAAGATGGAGTCAGACGTGTCAAGAGGATCTGAAGTTGAGACAAGAACGACTCTGGTGAGCCTTGATGACCAAAAATTGGCAGAATGCATGGATATTTCTCTTTCCTTATGTCAGGGTGATCTGTAACATCTGCCTTGCTCTTAAACATAGATCACTCAGAGAAAAAGGTACACAGAGAGAATTCTGAAAGTAATTGAGTTATTTTGATGATTATATTAAAAATGGGGCCTTAAAATTAACTTGTTTTTATCTGTAAAAAAGTAATGGCTGCTATAATTTTTTTCGTATCATACTTTATAACTATTCATTTTTAAAATGCTACCATTAAAATAAGCAGTAGGCTTTAATAAAATAAGTGCTTCCATGGTTATATAATCAATATTTTATTTTTAACCTAAAAGATCCGGCCATGCATTGATTTTTAACAATTTTAATAACTAATATTCAACAGCTATAAATTGTGTTTTAAGAATTATGCTAGATGGTTCTCATTTGTTATTTCAGTTATACATATGACAAGTCACTGGAATAGATGCTATTTTATACATGAGAAAACTGAGACTTAGACAAATTAAGTAATTTCCCATTATTATTATATATTATATATATAATTACATATATAATATATATAATAAAATATATAATATTTATATAATATATAATATATAATTAATATATAATTAATATATGTTATATATTAATATCCATTATTATTCCCATTATACATTGTCCTACAGTAAGATGCAAAAATAGGTATATGATATCAAAACCTAAGATCTTAATCTCTATGTTATGCCAGAAGGCAACAACTAATGCCTGAAGAATGCACATAGTATAGCTTAAATACTAAATAAACCACTTGTTTTGCATTATTCTAGGCAGTCGATAAATATTTATTGAATGAATGGATAAATACAATTTGATTTATGCAAACTCACTTCTATATTTGATTCAGATGGACCTTACTTAGTCACCTTATCTAAATAGCACCACCCCCTTCCCTGAATTTCTCTTTAACCTGATTTGTATTCCTTCTTATCATTTATAATTATATGACATATATATCTGTTACAAATTCACTCAGTTTTTGTCTTTCCCACTCATCGATAAGTTCAATCAGAACAGGCTTTGTCTCTGGTTCACTGCTGTATCTTTAGTGCTTGGAAAATAGTGGAGATTCAGTAAAAATCTCTTCAATGAAATATTTATAAATGAAATAACAGTATGTCAATTTTTTAATGACAGATTTGCGAATGAATAGTAACCTTCATCTAATCACTTTTCCTTCAGTTTCACAGATCTTGAATGCTTAATAAAACATTCCATAGCCTTATATATGGGAATAAAGGAGATGTATTCTACTGTTTGCCAGAGGGTCAATAAAGACTTTACTTACGTTGAATACCCCTGCCCAAGATGGTTGCATTGATTGTTTTTGACATGTTTGAAGCTGATAAAGTGCCACCGCAGTGTAAAGCTTACAGAATGACATTTGGATGTTAATGTAGAGAAAGGTGAGAAGTGAAAGCCTGAGAAGACCAATTTAACGCGAGAAAGTGGAGGGAGGGAATGGGGGGGAGATAAAATATCACCTTACCTTCCAAATATTTATACCACCCTCTTGTGGTAAAGGTAATCCCAAACTCTACTGGGCTCCTGTCAGATCAACTGGTGGTTCTTCATACCACCTGCCCATCATAGTTAACCCAGCGGGGCACAGCAAGTTCCTAGGCAGGGAGCCAATTACAACAAAAACACAACTCAGAACAAGAGCACAAAATGTAGGGTTTTAGGACAGCAATGTAACACTCAGCAATTCCCAGCAACCTTTTATCTCTGCAGGCTGGAAAAAATTTTGGTTCTTATTTGTTTTCACCTAGCAAAGACGTCTTGTTGGCACCAGGAGCCCCAGAAAGTATCTGCCAAGTCCATGTCAGTCTTGGCCAGTTTTCAACGATGTGCTATACAGTGCATTAAACTTTATATTACAAGAAAGCAACCTGTGAGTACCTAGATCCTTGTGTTAAAGAGCCAGCTAAAATGTAAAGATTTCCTGATTGTCTGACAGATGGGGTTAAAATGATTTAATGCTTCATTCCCCGAGTAAATTCAGTAGCTGTTAAAAACCTATCCTTTCACACACTTAGCTTCCAGGAAACATGTTTTAGATACACTTTTTTCTTTCTTTCTTTTTTTTTTTTTTCTTTTTTTGGTCTTTGGGATTTTTGTTGGCTGTAGCTAAATAAGCAGACCATTGTTTTCATTTGTTAATTTTTCTCTTTAAGTTAATGGTGCCTCCTTTCAAGCTTTTTATCAGCTTAATCCTATTTTCTGGAATCTCCACCCAGGCCGGACAATGGAGAGAATACGAAACAAGGCACAGCAGTTTTGTGTGTTTTGTTTTGTTTTCAAGTATGCTTCTGTCAGAATTAGAAATACTTAAAAATCATAATTTTTAAATCTCATAAACATAGATTTGAAGGCAAGGTTTATGCTCACCTTAAGACATAGTCATTTCCTTGCATTTCTGATGTTGGGTACACACAGGAAACCCTCAAGCTTCCATTTGTTTGATCATGAATATAGAGAACTATGGAAAGAAGTGAAATTGCGAAAGGGGAAGAAATGGGAAAGCGATCGCTATTTCCACAGCAGTGTAAGAAATAGGCCAGAGCTTCAGAGAAAAATAGCCAAAGGTGGAAGATTTGCCACTTTCTCACTAGCTTGTTTGTCATATTGGGAAAAAATAAAACATATTTTCATAATGAGAATGTTGCCCTTTGGTGCTAAATAAATATGCTATTAGTCTAAATGAATTTCACAGGCCCTTCCTCTCCCTTTTTGAATTGAATATTCCTTTCAGAATGCAGAAAGGGAATTTGTATGATTATGAAGCATCAAGACTGAATTCTGGAACACAGGATGTGAGATAAACAGAAAGAGAGATGGAATGTCTAAAAATTATGACAATAGAATTCTTAAAATGTGGTTCCAGGTTATAGAAAACATATTCCTCTAAGAAAATAAAGCGAAGTTATCCCAGCTAGTACATCATCACCTCCCTGTGATCATTTTTTTTAATTTTTAAATTTTGCTTTATAGTAAAGAAGAAAAATAACGTAACTTTTCAGATTCATTATGTAATAAAAATAACAGTAGCAAGTAGGCACAATCAATTTACACTATATGCAAAGTGGCCCGGTTTTAATGAATGATTTTATATGAATGAATAGGCAGACAGCCTATTATTTCATATAATGCAATCAATAGATTGGAGTGTTGCTTTGTTAATGCCTGGCCAAGATAGTCTAGTGTAAAGAAATCTTTCATGATGGCCAAAGGTAGAAAACTCATCATTTCTGGATCTAAAGAATAACTAAATTCCCCAATTACTGTATCTGAGGACTGTCAGAAAGAGAAAAAGCTCATTAGTTCAGCATAACTACCTTATTATCCTCACACAGTAAAATCTTATTTTTTATGCAAAAATGGGTTGCATTTTGGAAAAGCACTGTTGCATGGAAAATGTATTAAAAGAGCTCCATGATACGTGCCTAATGTTTTTGTATTGTTGAGGAGTTTGGAAGACAGTATTATGCATACAGATGTGTTACAGATCATTAAAGATCAAGAGCTTTCAGATTGCAAAGTCAACAGGCTCATACAAAAACTGAAAGAGACAAGCAGCATCTTATTTGGAATAGGAGCTTTGAGGAATAGAAATAAAAATGATATTCTAGTCACTACCCCCACCCTATCCAACACTCTGCATTCTAGATTATTTTTAAAAAAATAGTGCACACTTCAAAATTAGTATTTACAAAATAATCTACCAAAATTTTCCAGAAGGTAGAGTTGTGTAAGAAAGGGTTGACATCAACATCTGTACCAATTTGGGAATAGACAATAAAAGAAGTAAAAATACACTTTGGCAAACTGATTTAAAATAATAGGGTCTCTGTAAAAGAGTGAGAAAATACGACATTTCTTGAGAATATTATTTAACAAATTTTGACAGGGTTTTTTTTTTTTCCCCCTTTTAAAGAACTATTTTAAATATGACATTTGAGTAACAGGGCAATATTTCAAGCTTAAAGATAATTTGTATTTCTTGATTTGGAAGATATGACCCCCAATTGAAAAGACTGGGATAAACATTTTAATAGTTAATTTCCTGTGAGGTAGACATTGTAAGCTTTGAGAAATCAAAATTGCCTTAGGTTTAATTTATTGTTAATAATGCTTGGTAAGGAACAAAGAGAATTTTACATATAAAATGTTCTTCTTAATAATAGGAGAAGATCTATTACTAGAAAGTTCTAATGTCCCTAACTTAAAACAGTTAAAACCAAGTAAAAGAAATGTGTATGGAAGGGGCCAAGTGTCTGTGGTATCAGGATCTGGCTACCTCCCTTTTGCCAGACTTCCTGGCATTAAGCTTAACCCTGCTCTTGCTTCTAGACCCAAAACTCTTTCTTGCCAGCAAGGATTTAATTCACTGCCAGATGGTCAGCAACAAGTTGTCATTGCTACCAATCTGGCTCTGACCATACAGGCCAAATCAAGAAATTATGCTTCTGCTTTGTTTCTGGGAATGGCTATATAACGGGAGATTGTCCCTGGTCTCCTATGCCAATGTTCCTCCCTAAACTGCCTGTCTCAGAACTTCTCCAGTCCCTCAAGCCTGAACCCCACGTTTCTCTCTTGTCAATCCCTGTACTCCCACCTTCTGGAGACTGCAATTAGTCCCCTAATGTTTGTTATCCTGCTACTTCCTGCTGTTTTGTTTGTTTGTTTTGTTTTAGCTTATTTATCTGGATCTCTGAATAGGTGACAGCTCCTAAATTGTTCATTGCCATGCTCCACTGCCCTGACTGTCCTGATGTGCTGATATCCCTCCTGTGAAGTCCCTGATACCAACCACTAACCTGTACCTGTCTTTTGTCACATGTTCTCTGGATACCATATTCTGCTGCTCAATCCAAATTATCTTTGTGGGAAAAAAATGCTTAGGCTTTGTTCTAAAATGGCATTTGGAAAACAGTTAAAAGGCAGATTCATCCAGCTCTGGAAAAATGAAACAAAACAGTGAAAATCCCTCTATGACAACATACAGTAAAATAGAATATGAAGTCCGGAGGACAATTGAGGATAAAAATCTTGAAGAAATTTCATCTAACTACAAAATATGGAACTTGACTAAGAGAAGCCTACCCCCAGTTTAGCACATTATTTTGAGTCTTTGAGTCTTAAAAGAGACATTTATCCTGATCCCTCCGGTCTGCTTTGTGACTAAGAAATTTAAGATTAAGGATGTTAAAATTGTCAGAGGATGGTTCTCTGACAATTGGTAAATATCTGGTGAAGCTGATCAAGAAAAAAGAGATATAAAGCACAAGTATTCAATATCATATATGAATGCTACGTATAGGCATTACTCTTTATAAGCATTAAAAAAGAAATGCGAGGATATCATACCAACTTTATTTCAATAAATTTGAAGATTGAAATGAAATGGACAAATTCATAGAAAACTTCAACATTTCAAAACACTTCAGAACACTTAGATTATTAGAGAATCTGAGTCAATAATTAAGAATATTCCCACAAAGCTAATTTCATGACCAGATGGCATCACTGGCAAATTTTACCAAAATTTAAGCAAAAAATGCCAACCTTACACAAATTATTCCAACATACAGGAAAAAAGTGGGAGATCATTTATGAAGCTCACATAAACTTTCAACAGACAACTTATAAATCTAACATGATTATATGAGCTATTGAATAGATGATAAAATCTAATTAAAAATAGTACCTGTATAACACAGATAAAATTCAGCTGACTTCTCAGGGGGAAAAAATAGTGCCTAAGTCTTTTCTAGCACTGTCATTAATCAAAATTCTTTCGATGCCCCTTTCCATCAGAAAATAAAATATATTATTTATTTTTTATAGGCAAACTAGAATCTACATATTCTTAAGATTTTTATAGTACATAGTGAATAAGCATGAAATTGACAATCTCCTCAGCTCAGAATGTTTTACCGAAGGATGGCCTGCTGGGTTTTTTTGTTCTCTTAAAAAATGTTTTACGTACTTATTTTAGCATGCATATAATGGTAAACAAGGAAATAGTTTTCCTCTATATTTTGTCTTCCATGTGTATCCTCAAATTTCTGATTTGAAGTAGCTGTCAAACCTAAATAAATAACTGAGCGAAGGGTAGATGTTACCCAGGGTAACAAAATGTACATTCTCTGTTTAATATACTTTATATTTGAAATATAAAATAATTTGTTATCTCTTTATTTAATTTATAATGGTAAAAATATTATTATGAGTGCATACTGGTGGAACTCTTGCCAAAGTGACTTATTTAAAAAAGAACAGCAATAAGAAGTGAAAAATTGTACTTCTATCAAAGTACATTAGACTGATTTGTTAATAACCGTGTTCTATGTATGACTAATATTTCAAATCTTTCTCAAAGGTAAAATATGGAAACAGTTTCAAAAAAAGTTTTGATAAAAGTAGTCATTAGTATAAGGTTTGCATTTTTTGTTTACTACACCCATGCCTTCACTCTTTTATTGCTTTCTTCTTTCTCCCTTCATTTAAGCACTGTTCCTCCTTGTAAACAGTAAAATTTAGCCCAAAATGTCAGGAGACACTTGTAGTAGTTTTTCAAATATGCGCCAAGATTCTTTGACATTTCTCTCATCCAGGTGAGTGATCTGTGCCCCTTCCATTTGAATCTGGTCTCTGTGATCACTTGACCAACAGAATACAGTGGAAGTGATTTCTGTGCCAGTTTCCTGACCCAGGTGTTAAGAAACTGCAATCTAATTTAAAAGTCTCCCTAGTATTCTCTTAGTAATTGATTTTGCTTTAGGTAGTATGTAGGGATTGAATTTCATTTTTCTATATTAATAAATAATTTTTGCAATATCATTCATTGAACCACCTCTCCTTTTCCCCCCACTGAATTATAATCTCTCATTTTCACCATCTGTTGGCTGGAAGATAGCAGGGCCTGGGGTCTTTAAGGACTGCCTGTACAGAATACCACCCCACCTTCTATCCCTACCACTACCTTTATCTGAGAGAGAGAGAGAGAGAGAGAGAGAGAGGGAAAGAAAGAAAGAAAGAAAGAAAGAAAGAAAGAAAGAAAGAAAGAAAGAAAGAAAGAAAGAAAGAAAGAGAAAAAAAAGAAAAGAAAGCAAAGGAAGCAGGGAGGGAGGGAGGAAAGAAAGAAGAAAAGAAAGAGAAAGAAAAAGAAAGAAAGAAAGAAAGAAAGAAAGAAAGAAAGAAAGAAAGAAAGAAAAAGAGAAAGAGAGAAAACTCTCAGTTAAACAATGAGATTTGGGGTTTTAGCTATTACAGAAGGTAGTGTTACATTGATTTTTATACTACTGAAATATAGGTGGAAATCTTTTGTTTTAGATATTGAATCCAAAGAAATCTTAGTCTATAATTATTTTTTTACACTCTCTTTGATTATAGTATCAAGTTTAAATTGGCACCCTAAATAAGTTGGATATGTTTCCTTCATTGTAATTTTCTGAAAAAAGTTTGCATAAGATATAGATGATCTAGTTATTTAAAAGTTTGGCAAGACTCATATGAAACTACTGTCTTGGAGGGAGAGGGGAACTTTGGCTACTTTTGGTCATGGATCCACTTGGCTTTAAAAACACTATGGGGGCACCTGGGTGGCACAGCGGTTAAGCGTCTGCCTTCGGCTTAGGGCGTGATCCCGGCATTCTGGGATCGAACCCCACATCGGGCTCCTCCGCTATGAGCCTGCTTCTTCCTCTCCCACTCCCCCTGCTTGTGTTCCCTCTCTCACTGGCTGTCTCTATCTCTGTGAAATAAATAAATAAAATCTTAAAAAAATAAAAATAAAAAAAATAAAAAAATAAAAACACTATGAAAAGAAGTAGGCACCTTTACTTCATGAGAAAAAAATGCACAGTTACATATTTACTCAAAGTTTTGCAGGTTAACTTTAGGTCTCCTTTAAGGATTCATTAAATCAAGATTATAAACCACTGACTCCAGCACACTTTTAGTCATGGGTCAGAAAGCTATCATGCCTTATTGAAAATTTCCTTTTATTCTTTTGTTGTTTGCTCTTACATTGCTTATAAATATAATAAAGGCTTGTTTAAAGGTTCTAGTACGTTGTTCTGTCAAGCTTGTTTTAATATGGAAAAATACCATTGAGATGTTTTTAAAAATTGAAAAGTCATCACCATTAGAAGGAATACTAGGTCACATCTAAAGCTACCGACACTATAAATTTAAAATAAAGTATAATAACTAAACCAAAGAACATTTTTAAAAATTAGCCAAGCAGAAGTCAACAAACCAAGTTGTTTTTTATTAGGACTTTATTTTATTTTTACAAATAAAGAGTAGATAATTTAGTGGCTTGAAATAGCTGTAATTATTTCTTATCTGCATTTAGACGAAATAAATCACCTTTATGTTTACCTAGAAATGGCCAAGTACAAAGGGCATTTGTGCCCATCTATTTCCTACATTTAACTTTACCCCTTCTTGCTTTATGCATATACACGCACTGTAACAGTACATCTCATCATGAATAGCTAATCAGAGGGCCCATCAACATGCAGATCATTTCTTGACTAGCAGAATTGTTGATGAGCAACATGTCATACTTCCTGGCCTCCAGCTTTTTTTTTCCCCCAGGCAACCCCTACTGCATGATGTGTGCCAAATATCCTGAAGAAGTAGCTACTGACACTGGTAACCCAACCCACATCTCTGCTGGCATTAAAAAATGTTACTAAAAAGCTACTCTATTGGCTCCTAAGCAAGAATTGAATTCATAAGATTCCCCAAATACCTGTATTAGAATTCCTCACGTGTCTAGACCATCCTCCACCCACTTGATACATCCCTGCCACATATGCCCTTTCTGAAAATGCTCCCTAGGTGTGTGTCCATTTCTTTATGCAAACAGAAGTGATAAGAAAACATGCTTCTGAGCCTCCCTTCTTAATGGGACTCAGGATGAAAGATTCTTCTCTTATTTTATCTCCATTTGGAAATGATCCCTGTAATATTATCTTTTAGCTCAAGTGTGTGAATGTGCCGTGGGACTGCTATAGTGCAAGTCACTTGAAACAAAGGACATTTTTTTACAAGATTCTTGCAATTTTTTCATATTCAATAGAGAAATGAAATTGAAAACCAAAATCATTTGTACATAGCTTTGAATTCCCTATACTCATTTTCTTTTTTATAGTGAAAATGCAGACCTATGTAATAAGCATTAAAGAGAATGCAGTTTACTGCTAAATCAACTATTTTGGGGACGTGTGTGATAGTGACTGCAGGGGACAGATGCCTGGTTTTTATTTCCCTCTTTACTGCTGACTTACTGTACAACCTTTATCCATGCAATTAACTTCTTTATTCTTGATTCACCTAATTTAACTGTAATGGCCATTGTGAAAATCACCAAAAGATGTATTTATTTTCTTCTCACTTAACCTTTTGTATTTCCAACATATGTAAAGAAATTCTTTAGGGAACTTTATTATTATTAGATATTATATCATCTTTCCAATATTTTTTTCTCATGTTTTCCTTCTGTCTTTTATAATAATATTCAATCAAATGGTCTCCAAAGCTATGAAGGAGAAAGAAGAGAAAGAAGGCCCTATTTGATTTCCTCAATCTATTAAAACTACAAGTCATGGTATAGCAGTAGATTGTAAAATGAATTTAATGGATTACAATTTTAAAAAAAATTACAAAATGAATTTAATGGATTACAATTTTAAAAAGTAGACTGACTTTTTTTTAGGTTTTTGTGTGTGTATGTTTCCTGAGGCACGATGTAAAGTAGATGTATTATGGATTGAGGTTACAAAAAGTTTGAAAATCTGCTCTTTGGACTCTGTATTTTGATACTACATATTTATTATATAATACATGTTAATATATATAATTTTCCATTCCTTTCTTTACAAATTTACATTTCTTTCCTAGATTATAGTAATTTTTGAGTGATAATTTTAAAATTTTCTTTCTGTATAATATTCAAGTACCTATTACCCTAGTCTTACCATGAGAAAAACATCAGACAAATCCAAATTAAGGGACATCCTACAAAATACCTGACCAGTAATCTTTAAAACTATCAAGGTCATCAAAAACAAAAAACATCTAAGAAACTGTGACAAGCCAAGTGGAGCCTAAGTAGACATGATGACTCAATGTAATGTAGTATTTCAGAGGGGATCCTGGAAAAGAAAAAGGAGATTAGGTCAACCCTGTAGAAATAAAGTATGAATAAAGAATAGACTCCAGTTAATAGTAATATATCAACATCAGTTTATTAATTATGACAAATATAGCATGAATATATAATAGTAGTAATAAGAGAAACAGTATAGAATATATAGTAACTTGTTACTATCTCTGCAACTTTTCTGTGAATCTAAATCTATTCTAAAATAAAAACATTCAAGGGCGCCTGGGTGGCACAGTGGTTAAGCGTCTGCCTTCGGCTTAGGGCATGATCCCGGCATTCTGGGATCGAGCCCCACATCAGGCTCCTCCGCTATGAGCCTGCTTCTTCCTCTCCCACTCCCCCTGCTTGTGTTCCCTCTCTCGCTGGCTGTCTCTATCTCTGTCGAATAAATAAATAAAATCTTTAAAAAAATATATTCAAGTACAGTATTTCTAATTTTAAATACAGTGTAAGCAACCTAATTCTCTATTTCAGTACTGACAGAAACCACCACCATTTAGATCCAAGTGCCTTGAGATATTTTAAAGTAAGGCCATTTTAACAAATGAAAAACTGTATATTCTCATATTAGGAACTAATGAAATTCCATATTATAAGGACACTCATCTCTGGTTAAAATTATAAAATCAAAATAAGTCATTAAGGAATAAATTTTATTAATTTAAATTTCAAGGAAACCAACAGTTGTCTGACATGAAAAATATAAAAATAGACAAAGTATTGTTTTTCTGCTTTGGCAATAGTTAGCAAATAAAGGTACCCAGAAAATGCGTGAAAAAGTCTTTGAGGTAGAATTGCAAAAATAAGTTTTTATCTTTTACTTTGACTCTCTGTTCCTCAAAGCCATCAACACTTTTCATTCTTAAATAACTAGGACATTGTATTTTATTTTGTCAATTTTCAAGGCTCCAAGATCCTTCCTTTATCTCTGACACCATCTTCCTATCTATCCCATCTCTGTTGTCTATCTGAATATCATTCTCATCCCTCACAGCCTGGTGATAATTACACTTTTTCTCAACTTCATTACCTCATGTTCTTCATGTAATATTGCAGTAACATTAAAATGTTAGACATCTTTAACATTAAAGATGAGTACTACATTCATGGACACTATTAGGTCTCTACTGTGGTTTCCTGTTTCTCAAGTGATGATACATTTACAAGATTCACAATCCTTTCACTTTAACTTTGATTACAGTTAGACGCAATTATTTCTGAAGGTTGTGAAATTAAAAAAAAAAAGATATCTGAGTAGGAAAATAATACTTGGTATGTAAAAATTGGTGACAAACTTATTTTTAAACAAAATTCTAAAGAAATAAACTATTAAATTATTCTTAAATATTTAAAATCACAGTAAGGAACACCTTATTCCACACATTTCTCATCCATTTCCCAAATAGCCAGTTTTCTCCAAATGATAAAACTAATTGGTATAATAATTATAACCAAACACTTTGTAAACAAGATCTGGAAAGAACTTTTCCATTGGAAAAAAAAAATTTTTTTTAATTCCATAGTCATTTGTATTTACTTACATTAATGGTTATTAGGTGACTTTTCTAATGGAGAATGGCTTTAATGCATGTATACTTAACTAATCTTCTAATAAGAATAGAGGGTTTCACAAATGAACAGATGGATAAGAGATTTATTGCTCATGTGGCAGCTGATCAGGTAGACCAACTTACTTTCAGAGTGCAAGAGAGATGTTCTGTTACTAAGCCTGCCTTATGCTTCACCTCCTATCAATTACTTTACTGATTATGGCTGTGGGCCAAAAAGGGTCAATATGTTCCAAAGATCTTGAGAAAGCATTTCCACTTAGTTTATTGGCAAGATCTTTGAGTTCTGTGTGTGTGTGTGTGTGTGTGTGTGTGTGTGTGTGTGAGAGAGAGAGAGAGAGAGATTGCGGGTATGGCGTATCTCAGTGATAAGTTTACATTATTAGATTTTTCTGGGGAAAAGCAGTAGTGCCCTGGAGATAAAAATCTTTAAGTGATCTCTTACATGAATCTGAGGCTTCTGTGTCGGTGGTAAATCGTCATTAGTCACCTTGAAATTACCATGACTACCTACTAAGCTAAGACATGTTTTCAGTGGAATCCCCTTCACTGTATTAGCAAAAGTCAGTGTTTCTTACTAAGAGGAAGTTGAGTGAAATTAGGAAAGTAGAAGTGGAGTGATCGTCACTAACATAGTACAGGTCAGATATAATGGCTTGGCACCTTTCTGACTTGCAGGGGGAAAACAAAAGAAAGCTTGTCAGAAGTTCCTATGGTCCTTGATTTCTTTCCCATCCTCCTCAGCCTGTGCTTTAGCCAACACCATTAATGACTTTTTCCAGTGCTCCTGCTCCAGGGTTACCTATTTTTACTCCCCCGGTTTCTGTCAGAAATACATAAGCTTAAACCCCCATATCAAAACTCCTTTCCTGGAAGTACTATTTTCATAACCAAACTCAGACTAAAATAGTCCCTGAAATTAGCGAAGAGGAAAACAATATTAGGACAAAGTAATGACTATCCATTCTATATAGCAGAGAAGTCTAAATCTAGGGAAGTTAAAATCTTAGAAACATTACAAATTACAAATTACATTACAAATTAAGAAAATTAACTTCTGTTACTGAGTGTGTTAATCACCTTTTTCTGATATGAAGAAACTCTCAACATTTTGATTATTTTAGTTTGGTCCATCTGAAAATACTGTTTTTGTAAATCAAAATGGTTGAATGTTGATAATTTCATGTAGTTCAATCTAATAATTTGTATCAATCAGGGAGTTTTTTTTTTTAAGTAGAGATCGATTAACATTTCCTTCTACATGGCATTCAAGTGGGAAATAATCACATGGAGAATGGTGCACAAAAACTCTGAGGAGTGTACTTGAGTGGAACATTACTGACCTCAGAATGTAAAAGGGAAATAAGAACCAGAGGAAAAGTTTGAAAACTAAAGGCTTTTCCAATTTAAAAGTGTTTTCTTGCTGTCAAGCCTGAATGATTTCCTAGAATGAAAGAGCATCATATGATTTTGGAAGAAATTGCTTTAATGCTGATTTTTTCTTCTTTTTTTAGCTTGGTAAAACTGTGCTAAGTGAGACTTCACCTTTCCATTCTCTAAGGAAATAACACTATGATGGGTTCTGAATTTAATTAATGTGTTTCTAGCCCATGCACATATTTAGGGAAGGATGAAAGATTTGGCTCACAAAGATTTGACATGCTCTAGTATAGTTTTTATCATTTATTTAAAAAGAAATTAAAGGATATTTATGTTAAAGTATGTGGATATTGTTGTTTTAAAATATAAGAACTGAATTTAGCTTTATATTCACTTTTTCTATCTTCTAATTATATCCAAGAATAAAAGATGTTTAAAGGGACAATTTCAGCAGAGTTGCTTCAGGTACAGTCAGTGTGAGAAGTCTGGCATGGGTTTATTTTTAAAAGTGGAAAGATTAATGTACTCTGAGAATAATGTAATGAGGTATGGTAAGAAGATTGCCTATAAGAGAATGTAAACCTTCTCCTGTAATTTGTAAGCCATTTACAGTCCAGAGTCGTTGCAATGATTCAAACTAATACAGTCAAATCGAATGCTTTATTTGGTGGATTTCTAATAGATAGCAATGCTAAAAATAGGACAGAAGCAAATACAAATTTCTTACGTTATCAGATAAACTTTCTGAATTTTTAATTCTTTTATATGTAAGATTGTTTTAGTTAACGTCATTTTTATGATCTATATACACGCCAAGCACTACTTTTGGTCAAACGGAAACTTGTACAGTTGATTTTTTTTTCCAGATGCTTTGAATTCCACAGATCTAATCATCCTAGTAGCTCCTTTGGGATATTCAGTTTGGGACGAACCCATGATTTTCAGATAAAATGGTTACACAATGATGATTAAATGTAAATTCAATTACATATGTAAATATAACATTAATCCTATTTTAATTAAGTAACATCTTTTTCTTCTTAATTTTCTTCTTAATTATACTTTATAATGAATGTCTGAAGAATATTTCCAGATACCTGTTTTGTATTAGGTTAAATTATTTCACTATCAGTAATGGAAACCACAACTTAAATTGTATTTAGAAATGAGAAAATATATGAATTCACATAATAGGCAGTCTCGATTTAGGCCAATCTTCTGGAATATTTGACTTGGTTTTTACAGGATTTTATAAGACTTAAGATTATTTCTTTATCTCTGCTCTACTACAACAAACTAGATTCATCTGGAGGATAGTTCTTCTCCTGAACATGAGATGTCTGCTAACAAGAACTGGGAAACAAGTATCTTTTTTCATATCCAGCAGCAAAAGCTGAATTCAGTTCCTTAAAAGTCCAAAGTGAACGTTCATTTGCATTTCATTGCCTAATGTTCTTAAACTTGGCCATCTCTAAACTAAACACTGGCAGGGTTGAGGAAATTATCATGGTTGACTTAGAACAGTTATTTCACAGGGAATAGATAAATATTGATCAACTGTTATGGCTATTGTACACTCTAAAAACTGGTTTTAATAATTAGTAAAAGAATCAGTTTTAGTAAAGTACTTTTGTCATTTTGTCTATTGATATTGTCAAGGGAATATACTTCCATTAACATTGAAAAAAAAATAGGGGCGCCTGGCTGGTCCATTCAGTAGAGCATGTGACTCTTGATTTCGAGGTTGTAAGTTCGAGCTCCACATTGGGTGTAGAGATTACTTAAAAATGAAATCTTTAAAAAAATTGAAAAAATTATGGTCTATGATTCAGCCAGATTCCAATTATATTTAGTTTTCCTCTTATGTATTCTTATTTAGCATCTTTCTTCATTTCTCATCAGTACCCATGCAAGTCTTTAATATTCCAGCTCTCCAAACCTTATTATTTCAGGTCATCTTTTCCTGCAAATTATTTTACCTACTATAAAACAATAACAGATGTAGCCAAAATAATTGAATTTCTTTCATCTTCCTAATTACTGACATCATCATTCATCAGCCCACCACTTAAAAATACACCTGAATTAATTTTAATCATTGCTTATTTATGTCTCATCTCCAGGAAAAGATTTATTTACTTTAAGAAGATTAACACATTCATTTTTATTTCCTTTCTTTCTTATCTTTCTCTATCAATTTTATTATTTTACCTTTGTATCTTCAATTTCAGTGTTTTAACTGGCTCCTTAATTCAGCATATGGAATAATAGCTAACACTTATATAGTGCTTACCAGGTAATGACACTGCTCTGTGCACATCTAAACACAGTAACGCAGTTAATACTTAGAAGTCATCAGGTTAGGTACTATTATTTTCTCCTTTTCACAGAAAAGCAAACAAACACAATCTTAGAGTAGCTAGAGAGGTATTTGGAATTAAGTCTGTGAATTCAGTGTCAAACAAAAGCCTGTTTTTCTAATCCCTACACTGTCCTATCTTTTCTAAAATCAAAGTTTTAAATAAGTCACAAATTAAAATAAATGTGAAATCACGAAGCAAGATCACTACATGATGATTTTACAAAGGGAAGATAAGATTATATTCCACCATTTTTACAGTTTTATTAAGGCATAATCTATATACTGTGACATTCACCAAGTATAAGTTTTTAATTGAATGAATTTTAGTAAATTTACAGTTGTGGAATCATCACCATAATTCAGTTTTAGAACGTTCCCATCATTCTAAAAATTTCTCTCATTTTTCCACATTTTGAACCTTCTTTATTGCTTGAAGACTATAAAAATAAGAGGAAAGTGAAGATATTAATTTCAAGAGAGCTATTATTATACTACAGTGGTTATCAGAATGTGGTTTGATGACCCTCAGGTTTTCCCCAAACTCCTCCAGACAATTAATAACGTCAAAACTATGTGGGGTGCCTGGCTGGTTCAGTGGATTAAGCATCTGCCTTCAGCGTGGGTCATGATCCTGGAGGCCTGCTCTCCCTCACTCTCTCTCTCTCAAATAAATAAACAAAATCTTAAAAAACAAAAACCTATGTGTTCATAGGATAGAGATTCAGGGTAAAGTGTATAGTGAAGAAATACTGATATTGCAAATAATGAGGGCCTTTTTTAATGTAACCCTAATTATAGCATTTGGGTAGTTAAAAAAGGTAGAAACAGAGTTTAAAATAACTAAATAATTTAGAGAAAACTTGGGACTGAAATAAGTATTTTCCCTCTGAATTAATTCTGCTTTATGTGTCTAGCTTTTCTTTTTCAAATATGATGTATACATTTATATTTAGCACAAGAATCACAATCTTTACCTAATTACATTGAAAAGAGTTTTCTGTCTCTTTATGCCTCCACTTTGAAATCTTACCAAAGAAATTGAATCAGCTTTTGTTTATGTCAAATGATTTTAGAATCAGAATGTTTCTGGCTTAACACAATTAGATTCACTACTATGAATGAGGCAGTTGTTACAATGACACAGAATTTAGCTTTTTGCCCACTGGATTTAGTTTATTAATTGGGCAGAGCTAATGTTCATCAGATAGTTGCACTCAACTGATTATATATATGAGTTAGTGGTCTTTTATTTTATTATGAAATATAAACATGTCAGATATGCCAAAACAAAATATAAATATATAGATATAGAATAATCGTTAGGTGACCATCAATGTAACTAGCATCCAGGTTAATATAGAGAACATTTCTGTCAACTCCATGTGTCTCTGGACAATTATATTTCCTCTCTCCCCACTTGAGGTTAGTATTATTTTGATTTAATAGTCAAGTAATCACATGGTAATCACATGGTAATCACTTCCATGACTTTCTTTCTTGTTTTACCTCCTATCTGTGCATCGCGGCAGAACAGTTTGTCCTGTTTATTTACTTCCTAGCAATAAAATCATACTGAACATATTATTTAATGTGCTTATTTTGCTCAATATTGGGTTTTGTTTTGTTTTGTTTAAATCCAATGGTGTTGGATTTAGCTTAGTTTGTTTAGCTTCTTTGCCAGATAATGTTACATTTTTTAAATATAACACGATTAATTTATCTATTCTAATAGAAATGACTAGTCATTTCTAGTTTAGGACAATTATGAACAATGCTGCTATAAGCATCTCTATGCATCGGTCCTGGTGTGCCTTTTGCAATTCTTCCAAGAATAGAATTGTTTGTTCGTTGAGTGTGCATATCTTTAATCACCGCAGATAATTCCAGTTTTTCAAAATGGTATCAAAATGTATATAGAAACCAGTAGTGTATGAAAACTGCCACTGTTCCATTAATTTTCCAACACATGGGGTTGCCAGATTTTCTATATGATTATTAAAGATGTTGTCCAACCTTCCATATGATGCTGTTATTGTCATTTGTATTTTTTCTTGTTTTGAAGTTCTTATTCAAGAATTTTGCCAATTTTTTCAATGAGTTTTTGGGTATTTTTTCTTTATTGATAAATAGAATATGAATTGCTCATCAATCACTTTGGATGAAAAGAAGTTCCTGATTTAGATGTAGTTTAATTTATCAGTTTCTTTCTGTACCATAAGTATTCTATGTTTCTTTTTTTTTTAAGATTTTATTTATTTGAGAGAGAGAGAGAGCACGAGTGGAGGGAGAGGGAGAGGGACAAGCAGACTCCCCACTGAGCAGGGAGCCCTACCCAGGGCTGGATCCCAGGACCCTGAGATCATGACTTGAGCTGAAATCAAGAGTCAGCTACTTAACTGACTGAGCCACCCAGGCATCCTAGTATTCTATGTTTCTTAAGAAAGCTTTCCATACCCACATTCTTGGTGAAGATGTTATATATTATCCTTTTCCTCTTCTCAGTAGCTTTAACATTTTTAATAACAAGGTTTTATTTGATGAAATATAGCATACTTGTAATAAAATGCACAAATCTTTAGTATATAGCTTTATAAAATTTTCCAAACAAGTTTATCTATTTAATCACCACCCAGATCAAAACTTAGAACATTAAGACACACTAGAAACTTCTCCTATCCTCCCTCGCAACCCACTTTAAAACATAATTATTATTCTGACTTGTAACAGTTTTTTTTTCTTTTCCCTGTTTTTAAAATTTGTATAAATGGTATCTTGCAGTGTATAGCCCCATCTGATCGTCTTCTCTTACAGAACATTATATTTGAAAGATAATACCCATGCTGTTGCAGGTAGCAGCAGTTTGTTCCTTTTCATCGCTGCATAATTTTCTATTTTCCATTCATTGAAAACTGTACAGTGCTTATCTCATCCTGTGATAGACATTTGGGTTGTTTCCAGTTTAGGGCTAATATAAATAAAGCTGCTACCTATTTTATGTAGATATTTTATACATATTTTTATGTACATATGCATTTATGTTTGTGGTATAAACTAGAAACAAAATCAGTAGTCTGTAGAGTTTGCTTATGTTCAGTTTGAGAAGATAACTAAACCGTTTTCCAAGTGTGTTTATCTTATTTTTCATGCTAATGATTTACTGGGCTTTTTGACTGTCTGGACTGTTGACTTCATTAGTTCTGGAAAATCCTCAACCATTATCTTCAAATACTGCTTTTGAACTATTCCTTCTCTCCACTTCCTCTCAGACTCCAGTGATATGGATTTTAGAATGTCTCACTGTATTTGCAGTTTTCTTATCCCCTATTCTCTAATTTGAGTCTTCTTATCTCTCAATGCTGTATTTTAAGTGCTTTTTCAGATCTATTTTCCAGTTGGCTGGTTCTCCAGGTATTTCTAACTTGCTCTTAGATAGAAAATCTGCTCTTGAAAACTACTTAGCAGTATCTTCTTTTGCTGTTACTACTGGTTAATGTATAGATTTTTTTTCAAGAATTTCTGTTTGGCTCTTATACAAATCTACTATGACACATTTTATAGTTTCTCATTTTTTGTTAAATGTTTAAGCCTTTTTAAATCTCCAAGAGTATGGTAAAATGTGTGTGTGTATGTGTGTGTTTACTTTGTAAATGATAAATCTGAAACTGAAGTCATCGTAGATCTATTTCTAATTCTCTCCTGGTTTTGCTATCTTAGTCCTTTCTTTGTTTGCTTTTATTTTTGACCATTTGTTGCACATGGTATGTGAAAAAAATCAGAAACTTCTATGCCTTAGAGAAAGCTTTTTGAGTTCTGGGCCTCCTCTCTGTGGTCTTATATATGGTCTCTTTAATTTGGACTCACTTTCTTCACTGTCTCAATAGCTCTTTGATATTTTAAGGTGCTTTCTTTTTAGATGCTTTTTATCACATATTTCATTCATTCTTAAAATTGCCTTCAGGGAGAGAATTGAAAAAATTGTTCTACATTATTTTATCAAAGGAAATAAAAGGTTGTGACTAATAATTTTTATCAGATTCAAAAAAAAAATCAACCTATAACTATATCAGATTATTGAGATATCTTAATTTTGGGGTGTTTTTTTTTGGCTTTTATATAAGGATTGCTTTCTTTGATATGTATGCTACTCCCAGATTAGAACTATGAATTTAAAGTCTTTATAAAAGACAAAAGAAATAGTACTATTTGTCAAGAGTTTTGCATCTGTAAAAGTTTAGTACGTCAGAGATTCTCAATACTAAATGCACTGTTGTATTGCAAAATAGTAATGATTTCTTTCTACCAAAATATTAGTAAACTGTACTTTATGAATTTGCTAAGAATATCCTCATATTAGAAGAAATCTTCAGATTATAAATTAAAAAAAAAATGTCAATGAGTAAATCACTGTTCCAGAAGCCTGGCTCACATTTTCTTCATTTTTATTGTTTGTTCATTTGTTTTTTATTATCCCATATTTTGTCTCATTTCTCATTTATTTAGTTTCATTTCCCATTTTCTTAATTATGTAATATTTCTTTTCCTAAGCCATAGGAGACTTTTTAACGATAGAGAACAAACTGAGGGCTGATGGAGGGAAGTGGGCTAGAGTGGGGGATGGGCTAGAGGGGCAATGGGTATTAAGGAGGGCACTTGTTATCACGAGCACTGGGTGTTGTATGTAAGTGAATCACTGAGTTCTACTCCAGAAACTAATATTGCACTACCTAAATTTTTACTTAAAAAATATATGTACTTCTTTCCCTTTTCTTCATTTGTCTTCAATCCATATGACCCTGTACAGTCTCATTTTCCATATCATCTCATTATTAGTATTTTTAAATCTTCATTTCATTCTAGTAATTAATTACTTTAACTCACCATAGGTATTTATTAATACTTCCTCAGAGAGCTCCTTTCTAGTAGGTTTAATTTTGTTGAAGGTAGGAATTATGTCTTAAAAATTTATATGTCTAATAACACATACCTCATACATCCTAGTTCCTCAAAAAATATTCATCTACTACATTGATTGGTTTAACCATTTTAATTCAATCCTTAAGCATTTAAGAGAATTGAAAATAATAACTAATTAGTATGTCATCGCTTATTTAATATGCATGGGGGAAATACAATGTTTTAAATGCATAAAGTTTATGTAGTGTAAAACCACACATTCTTTAGAAGTGTTAAATCTTGAAAGTTTTGGATATAGATAATGCATTTCTCTCCTGTATTCTTACTGTGTGAATTATGTCTCATGATTATTTTTATCTTTAAGCCATGCTAATTGCCCAACTGTTCCAAAAGAGAAATGAGATATAGTTCATTTCAGAACCAATGCCTTAAGGTCATTGCAATGAATCATGAAACTAAAATTTGAAAATTCAAAAAGGGTCTGTTCAAAGTGAGCTATATTAACAGAACTATTTTCCAATTTAGTTTTATCCTGTTTTCAATATGATCTTGAAAGACAAAATTAACTAAATTTACCTTATTAATCTATTGATTAAGGTTACATTGGGAAATGGTATGAACACATAGCATAGTATATATACTTTTATATACTGAAAGTTGACTAAAATTTAATTTATGGACAGCTATAATGAATAGATTTCTCTGATTTCTCCTCTATTTCATGATAATAATGAACTTACTATGATCCTTCTCATCGTAACTACTGTGGGAAGGTCAATATTTCTTTTGGCTCAAAGATAGATGATGTATGTGACTAACCCTGAAGCAAATAGACTTATTTTCCGTGGTTTAAATGGGCTTATTAATTCAAGAACCAGCTTTCAAATAATAGTAACATTTTTATCTCATTGATTATAGAAGTAAATCTAAGATACTAAGTCATAAGTAAATATGAGTAAATTTGGTTTTCAGCATAGGTCCTCATATTAAGTTCCTTTCCACATTTATTTTTATGCTATATGAATTTCAAAGAGAAATGTTTTCTTTACCAAAATACCATCTAAAGGTGCATCTATAATATATACAGAGATTGAAAATATAACTGAAATTCATATGTTCATTGTGAATAGAAATACTTCCAAGTAATTTTTTGAATCTAAACATTTAGTTCAAATGAAAATATAAAAAGTAGAGGCATCCGGTGGCTCAATCAGTTAAACATCTGCCTTCGGCTTAGGTCATTATCCCAGAGTCCTGGGATGGAGCCCCAAGCCGGACTCCCTGCTCCGTGGGGAGTCTGCTCTCTCTGCCCCTCCCCCCAACTCATGCTCTCTCTCTCTCTCTCTCTCTCTCTCTCTCAAATAAATAAAATCTAAAAAAAAGGAAAATATAAAAAGTAAATTTTTATGAACCTTATTTCTGTTTAATTGTCAGGTTGGGTTGATGGGTGCTCTTCCTTTCAGGTCAGACATACGTAATTAATTATTGGATAAGATAACAATCCATAGCTTTTGGTGCCCAAAGGAGGTTGAAGGCATGTAAATCATGGGTTTGATGGTGGAAGAATTTTACTTGATATAAAGGACCCATCTACAAAAGGTTGAAAATCAAGGACAAACTCCCTGGACCCCATGTATAGATCTAAGAGTCACTCATATTTAGTATGGCAACGAAATATTTTTTACCTGCTTACTTAGCATTATTGTAAGACTTAAGCTATCTGCAGCAGACTATGAGCAGAAACAGACAGATGTGTGTCCAAGATTGCACGTGGTAAGTTTGAGGCTATATTTACATAGGCTATTCAGGACAAGGAACCTGAGCGTGTAAACTGTTATAAGATTTGTCCCAAACTGGTGAAATCTGTAAGTACATGGCAGTAATACAAAAAAACTGTCCCACAGAGTGGTCTCTAAAATTCCTGGAACTTTTAGGAGTCCAGATTTATCCCATTGATGATGGTCTAAGAAGTGAAATTATAAGATTCACAATGAAGTCCAAAGGAAGAAGACTGCTGATAGATCCATGATGGGAGAATTGTAAGCCAAGAACTGGAGACAATGGAAAAAATTTAAAGGAACTTAAATTGAGTATGTAGTATGATCCGATAGTTCAAACAGATATAATAAGAGATGAGATGCCGAAAAGGATAAAGATTTTGAAACAAGAAAGGCAGATTTGAAGAGAACCAAATGAATGAAAAAATACAAAACAATCCAAATTATAATATAATAAGCCTCAACAAGTAAACTGACTTGATCAATTTTCAGAGATGGATAGCATGATAGATTTAGAAGATCAAATATAGATCTATTTGGATTCACAGAATAATGAATAGAAGAGCAGAAAAATGGAATGAAAATGTAATGAAAGAATGTGAAAGAGGCACTACTTAACAAAATGATAGCTGAGAATTTCCCAGAACTAAAGAAATACTAAATCCTTAGATTTAAAAATTAAATATCAGGGGCACCTGGTTGGCTCAGTCAGTTAAGTGTCTGCCTTCAGCTCAGGTCAGGATCCCAGGGTCCTGGAATCGAGCCCTGAGTTGGGCTCCGTGCTCAGTGGGGAGTCTGCTTGTCCCTCTGCCCCTCCCCCTGATCATGCTCTCTCTCGCTATCTCTCTCTTTCTATCTAGATAAAATCTTTAAGAAAAATAAATAAAAACATAATAAAAATTAAAATTAAATATTAAGTATATTTTTATGAAACTGTGGAATCTCAAAATTTTAAAGAAAAAGTTAAAAGCTATCAGATTAGTAATCCAAGTGTGTCCAAAGGTACACCAATCAAAATTAAGTAGATTTATCAGCATAAGATAACATGAAGAGAAAAGAACAATACCTTCAAAGCGCATTTTAAAAATAGTGCCAATCAAATATTTGATACCAACCTAAAGTCTAAGTATGCAGAAAAAATAAAGGCCTTGGCAAGAAAAACAAAAGTACCTAGGGAAAAGAATTGGGATTCAAATTGTAATGATGAGCAAAGAAGTAGATAAATAATTGTAGCGAGAGGATTATACGTAATAATAACTTTTTTTTTTGCATTTAGAAACTAACAGAACTAAAAGATTAATAAAAATGTAGAAGACAGTTTTTAGGAAATTTAGGCAACAGTAAAGTCCGTGAAGTGTCCAGAAAGAGGCTAAAATATTAATTAACTTAAATATAAACAGATGCATATACACATGTATAAAATACATATCAAATATTTCACAGAGGCCTTTAATGAGAAAACATAGAATAAATTAGCTCCTAACTTATAGAGAGAAAGTAAATGAACTAAAGAATACTTTACCAATTCATTAAAAGATGGAAAAAGAAAAAGGAAATGAACAAAAGGAAATATGTTGTAAATAAAACGCAAAGAACAAGGAAATTTTAGAAAAATGATATAAATAATCATGTAAACTGAATACACTCAGCAATTAAACCCTGTTAAATCAAAATTTTTAATGAAATAAAATTCCGGCTGTATTCTGTTAAAGCAGGATCCATAGAACACAACATAATAAATGTAGATTAGAAATCTTAAAGTAGAAACTATATAACAAGAAAAAATAGGTAGATATATCTCTATCTATCTATCTGTCTGCCCATCTCTTTTCTTTCTGTCTCTCACTCCCTCTCTTAATACCGGTAGATCTCAAAAATAATAAATTGAGGAATGATATGTTCTGGTACATTTACACAAATTGAACATGGAAATCTAACCTATCATTTTAAAAAAGTAACAAAAATAGATTAAAACATATATACTATATTCATGATTTCTTTTTTTATAATAATATTTTTTTATTATATTATGTTAGTCACCATACAGTACATCCCTAGTTTTTGATGTAAAGTTCCATGATTCATTACTTGCGTATAACACCCAGTGCACCACGCACTACATGCCCTCCTTAATACCGATCACCAGATATCTATTGCCTGCAGGGAATCAGAAGCTAAATGGTACCTAAGATTACATTTAAGGGAGACATTTTTCAAATAAAGTTAACCATGTAGAATGTTTTATATTTTTAAACAAAACAAGGCAAAAAAGTCATAAGAACCAAATATAATGATAAAATTGTTGATTCTGGTTGGTGAGTATAAAGATGTTTATCATATTTTTCTGTGTGTATATGTGTGTGTTTAGGTCTGTGTGAAAATACCTCATTCTCAAGTCAGTTTTCTATTCCTGAATTTTATGGTTTGAAATCTAGTAATTAAAATAGGGAAATAATAATTATAATAAAAGAAAAAAGAGAATACCTCTGATAAGCCCTTAATTAAGCTTCTTTTTAAGTTTGCTATTACCAAAGTGAATAAGAAATATTTTCTGACACATCAGAGAATGTTAGTATCTAGCCGTTTTAGTTTCCACTTAGGACTCCTAAAGAACGTTCTTTAATTTTTTACCATCGTTCCTTTGCAGGTTTCATGTTGCCCTAGTTTTAGCTTCATTCTCACAAAGTAGTAATCCAACTAACATTCACTATGGACATTTCTTTGTTTTCTTCAGTTATCTCCAATTAACTATTTAGTAAGGAAAAAAAAACATGCCAGTTAAAATTGCAAAAATCTGAGACTGCTCTTCACAGAGTCTAATTATGGCAAAATACTGGTTTTCTTTGTTTCAGAAAATGTCTCAGTTACAAAAAAAAAAAAAGCAGTAATTCAAGTCTGCGCATGTGGTGTATGTGTGTGCATACCCACACAAGTGTGTTTGTGTGTGTAAAAATATTCAATAATAAATTAACAGCAGTTTTTGGGTTAGCTAATCATTGTAGACCTATAAAATGAGAGATTTAGCAAACATTTTTTAAAATAAATATCTGGACAAATTGGCCATGGATGTGTAAAGACTTTTTGTGTGTGATTATTAGGCTCCATTGCTTTAAATAAGTTATTTGTTTAACTTTCATGGCAATATAAGGTATATAAACAATACTATACCTTTTACAGATAAAATCTTGAAATTAAGGAAAAGGTTAATCAGGTTCCAAGCACTGAATTTTAAGAGATTTAATTTACTTTTTCCATGGAGAAGATATAATCTAAGAATTTATTTTAAGTAAAACAGTATATTTTTCACCGTGTTGTTGTGGCTAAATCAAACTTTCTAAATGCATTCTTCCTGCGCCCTTCCCTTCCTCCTGGAGCCCTCCCTCTCTATGCATATATTTATAATAAACTAGATAACCATTACAATAAGTGTATTCTTTCTCAAGTTTGTCTTATTACTAGAAGATATATACAATTTAAATTGGGTTCTAAATGAAGCTTAATATGTAATATTAACCAAATATAAAATAGTTTCATATATTCTGCTTTTTCTTCTCCTTGGGGGAATTAAATGAAAGAAAATGCATTTAATATGTGAGTAACTACATAATTACCAGTAATCTTGCACTATCATTGTTCTTCACTTAGCTACCTTCATATAGTATGTCATTTCACTACACTTAACTATATAATCTCACATGAGAAATGGTAAAGCAAAGTTGGTCTTTGGGGCACCTGGGTGTTGTTAAGCATCTGCCTTCAGCTCAGGTCATGATCCCAGCGTTCTGGGATCGAGCCCTGCATCAGGCTCCCTGCTCCGCGGGAAGCCTGCTTCTCCCTCTCCCACTCCCCCTGCTTGTGTTCCCTGTCTCACTGCCTCTCTCTCTCTCTGTCAAATAAATAAATAAAATCTAAAAAAAAAAAAAAAAGCGAAGTTGGTCTTAAAAATTCTTTATTTATAATCTATATTTCTTGGCTGCTATACCTATGATATTTTTAGAGTAACTTTCTCAGTCTACCAGCACTACATTTTTAAAAAATTGAATCTCAAAATAGATGGGATTGAAGTAAATCCTAATTAATATAGAGCACAGGGTCATTGGATTTATTTTTAAATGATAATATATCCATTATTTCTTATTTTAAATGCTTCAAAAAGTTTTTAAACTGGAATTAGTAAATATTTCTCTTGGTTACTTTTGTGTAGACTGAATTATACTTTCAGCATCCTGCATATGAGGTTTTTTTTAAGATGCCAAAATATTATTCAATTTGGAATATTATATTTCCAAATATAGACATATGCTGATACAGTTTAGGACAATGAAAAAAAATGGAGACATTTATAATTGACATTTATGATAATTCAGAGATTGGATTGTGTAAATTTCAAAGTGATTGGGCTTGCTGGACAAAGTCTCAGAGAAGAGAGAACCACAAAAAGTGAACCCAAGTGTGCAATTCCTTTAAGATATTTGTGAGCTTCTAAGATGAACATACTCAGAGAGATACTGCCACAATTTGTACATAAATTAGCAGCTGAGAAGCTGAAGAGCTGTTCAGAGATTTCATCAGCAGTGCTGTACTAGAGGCAGAGATGGGAGTTCAAGACCTGCCAAGATGAAGGACGCTGGCAGACATTGCTAGGTCATAGTTAAGACCTCAGAGGAGCACAGCAGAGGGGTAAGGGCTATGATCTAGAAGTAAAGCCAAAGTTGAACATATTCTGCCTGAAAGAAAAAAAAAAAAAAAACAGCCTAAAATGAATTCCCCATGGGATCAAGCAAATCAGCCTATCCTCTGTTTGTCCTCCAGAAAAAAATTTTAACCCCCTTTGAGGAAGAAAACCTCATTCAGAGCTTCTCTGGTTTTTCATACACAATATCTAGCATTAAATTTAAAAATTAAGAGAGATACTTAAGTAAAAACAATGACCAAAAAACAAGAAAAAATAGATTATTTAGATACCACAGTTATCAGAGAGTAACTTTAAAATAAATATAATTAATGTATTGTTAAGAATAGAAAAAAAAAGGAGAACATTAGTATAGACCTCAAATTCTCAAAATAAGTCAGTTTAACATTCTAGATGTTAAAGACTCAATGGCTGCTACTTCTGGTTTCAGCTGCAACATGTATAGAAGAGCTTTAAAGTTGTTACTCTCATCCTTAAAACAAGGAAAAGCAGAACAAAAAGAAAATCAATGGCTTTTATCGAATCCTTCAGATAACTGAGATTACAGGGCAGATTGCCACCCTGAAATTCAGAGAGACAGGCAAATCAGGAGAGTCACAGTCCAGAACTGCTTGCTTGGAGCAGGAGCCACAGGAACCATAAATGTGTAGGAATACTTATATAGTGATTTCGATGAATTTCTGGAAGCTCAGTGTGGACTAGCTTGACAAAAAGAAAATCCTGGTGACTGTAGTCTTAGAAACAGCCCCATGTTTTTCAAGTCCACTATGTTTTCAAGTTGAATATTTTAGAAAGATCCTGTTGTGCCTCTTACAGGGAAAGGAGAAGGGTAATTATTGTCAAATACTCCCAGAATTTTCTTTATAAGTACTGCCTATTCTCCAAAGGAAAGAAAAAAAAAAAGATTATCAGACCCTTATCCCAGCTGCTGACAGTGATTTACTCAGACTCCAGTCTCCTCTAACTATCCTATCTCATCTAAGGAAGATAAAAAAGCTATACCACTAGAGGAACACTTATGAAGGTCACAACCCAGAGGCACAAGCTCACAAAAATACAGAGACTTAAATACTTCCCCTTCCCACACTTTTCTACCACACCAACAGGGTTTCATTATAGTAACAGTGGATTACAGCTGTAAGATTCACAAGATTTAGAATTTCTCCTAGGTGGAGTACTTAAAGAAACCCAGAGTCAAGGGGGATACACAAACAAGGACACTAAAATAATTTGAAGCCTCAGACAAATGCAGTTATGAAAATATTAAACACAGACCAACTCCTAGCCACATTAACAAAATCTCACAAGGCCTATTTACCTCAACTTTGTCACCTGACAAATGTCCAGCTTTCAACAACAACAACAACAAAATGATGACATACAAAGTGCAAAAAAGACAAAGAAAAACAAAACAAAACCAAAAGTCTGAAGACATAAAGTAAACATCAGAACCAGACTGAGATGATGCCACAGATTTAGGAATTTAGGCAGGAAATTTAAAACAACTGTGATTAAGGGCTCTACTGGAAAAGTAGGCAACGTGCAAAAAGAGGTAATGTAAGTGGAACTATGGCAATGCTAGAAATCAAAAACATTTTAATTAAAGTAAGGAATACAGTAAATGGACTCATTAATAGACTGGACACACTGGGAAAAAATCATTGAGCTTGAATATTGATCAACAGAAATTTTCCAAAATGAAATACAGTGACAAAGAAGAAACAACAACAACAACAACAAAAAACAGGAACAGGCCTTCAAGAACTGTGGAATAATTACAAAAGTATAACATTAATGTAATTGGAATACCTGAAAGAGAAAAAAAGAGAAAACAGAGCAGAAGAAACATTTGAAGCAATAATGGCTGAAAGCTTTCCTATTAATAGCAGATTTTAGGGTAAATATCCAAACAACATAAAACAAAGTAAAATATATCTAGGCATATCATGTATAAACATAGATTGAGACTGAATCTTGAAAGAAGTCAAGGAGGTAACCACCTTACCTATAGGGAAACTAGAATAAGAATTATAGTAGACTTCTTGTGAGAAATCATTCATGTAGGAAGAGAGCAGAGTAAAATACTTAAAGTGTTGAAAGGAAAAAATAAACATCAACCTTGGATTAAATACCCACCAAAATTTACTTCCAAAGTGAGCAAATAAAGACCTTTTCAGACAAGCAGTAACTGAAGGAATTCATTGTCAGCAGATCTACCATACAAGAAATTTCAAAAGTTTTAAAGGAAGAAGGAAAGTGGTATAGGTCAGAATGTGGATCTATTTAAAGAAGGAGCACCAGAAAAGGAATAAATGAAGGTTAAATAAAATATTTTATTGCTATTACTCTTATTTAATATAAAAGTTAACTGTTTAAAGTAATAGTAGTAAGGATGAATTGGGTTGTTAGAGCATATAGATAAGTAAAATGAATGACAGATGATTCATAAGAGATTAGAGGAAGGAGTTGAGAATACTCTGCTATAAGGTAACTACACTATGCATGAAGCAGTGCAGTGTTAATTTGAAGGTATATTTAGACTAGTTGTTAATGTGTATTGCAAATTCTAGGACAACCACTAAAAATTTTAAAACAGAAGCACAATTGCTTTGCTAAGAGAAGAGAGGAAACAGAATCAGAAAATGTTCAGTTAAAACTATAGAAGACAGAAAAAGATTAAAAATTACAAAGAATGAATTCAAAGAATAGACAACAGTTACAAACATTGTAGATATTAATCCAGCTGAATCAATAATCACTAAATGTGAATGATCTAAATTCACCAAATAAAGATTGTCAGAGTGGATTAAAAAAAAAGGCCCCCAACATATGCTGTCTATAAGAAACTCATTTTATGTATAAAGACAGATAGATTAAAAGTAAAGGGATGTGGAAAGATAAGCGATACTAACACTAGTCAAAAGAAAGGTGAGAGTGGTTATATTAATCTCAAACAAAGCTGACTTTTAAACGAGGAAAATTATCAGGGATGTAGAGAGGCACCACATACTAGTAAAGTGAAAATTCTCCTATAAGACATAACAAAACTAAATGTGTATGTCCTTCACAACTGAACATCAAAATACATGAGGCAAAAAGTAATATACCTGAGAAGAGAAATAGACAAGTCTACTATTACGGTCGAACACTTAACTCCCCTCCATTAGAATTGTGAATAACTCATGTGTAAGTACTCTACCCTCAAGGATGTGGAGCATAACTCTCCACTTACTTTCAAAGAGTATAGTATGGAAAAAGAGGGAAACTGACTAACTTTATAATAGAGGAACCTGACAAACTCTACTATAGCCAGATGATCAAGGTTTACATCAACAATGCTAAGTCATATTGATAGTATGTATCTTTGGTACAATGTGATGAGAATGGCACTTTAACTCTGTGGTCTTATTCCTAAAAACACATAACTTTAGTCTAATCATAAGAAAAACATCAGATGTATTCCAGTTAAGGGATATTCTGGAAAATACTTGATGAGTATTTCTCAAAACTGTCAAGATTGTCAATAACAAGGAAAGTCTGAGAAACTGTCAGTTAAGAGTAGCCTAAGGATTTACGACAACTAAATGTAACGTGCTATCATGATTGGGATCTTGGAACAAAAAGGACATTAGATAAAAACTAAAGTAATCTGAAAATAAACTATAGACTTTAATTTATCAGTACTGGTTTATTAATTATAGTGAAAGTACTGTACTAAACTGGATGTTAATAAAAGAAACTATGGAATATATGGAAACTCAGAACTACTTTTACAGTGTCTCTGTGAATCTGAAACTGTTCTAAAATAAAATGTTTATTAAATAATACAATAACTGAAAAATAAGAATCTAATAGGTGAGTTCAATGGCATATTGAACACAGTAAAACAACAGATTGATAATCAGAAATTTGAGTATGAAATATTAAGATTGAAGTTCATATTGGAAAAGGGATGGAAAACAGAAAAAGAATGCAAGAAGCAATTCGAGAAACTATGAAAAGATATATGTAATTGGAATCTCTCCAAAGTGAAAGAGGGACAGAAGCTATATTTGAGGTTAATACTTGAGAATTTTCCAAAACAGATACAATACTTTGAATTACAGATTCCTCTACAAATCCTATAGAGGAATAAAGAAATATTTTAACTCCCTAAAGGCCAAGTTCAAGTTCTGTATGATAATATAAAAAGATAAGCCAACATAGAGTGGTGAATCATGGAAGATTTGCCTGGAAGCTGTGAAAAATTACAAGGCCATAGCTAGGTTAAAAAGATAAGTAGAGGGGCGCCTGGGTGGCACAGCGGTTAAGCGTCTGCCTTCGGCTCAGGGCGTGATCCTGGCGATCCGGGATCGAGCCCCACATCAGGCTCTTCCGCTATGAGCCTGCTTCTTCCTCTCCCACTCCCCTTGCTTGCTGCTTGTGTTCCCTCTCTCGCTGGCTGTCTCTATCTCTGTCGAATAAATAAATAAAATCTTTAAAAAAAAAAAAAGATAAGTAGAAAAATAAGTATCCAAGGTAAAGATAATAAGAAATATAAAATCCCAAAGCAGGGACTACACCAAAATAAAAAAAGCTCTTTTACAGCAAAGGAAATGATCAACAAAATAAAAAGGCGACCTATTGAATGGGAGAGAATATTTGCACATGGTATATCTGGTAAGGGGATAATATCCAAAATATATGAAGAACTTATACAATGCACAACATGAGAAGAACAAATAACCTGATTTGAAAATGAGCAGAAGACCTTGAATAGACATTTTTCCAAAATATGTGTTCCAAAAAAGACATACAGACAGCCAACAGACACATGAAAAATGCTTAACATCACTAATCATCAGGGAAAAGCAAATCAAAACCACAATGAGATATTACACCTTACACCTGTCTGAGTGGCTAGTATCAAAAATAAAAGAAATAACAAGTGGTGGAAAAGATTTGGAGAAAAATTAAAAATAGAAATATCATATAATTCCATAGTTCGACTACTGGGCATTTACCCAAAGAAAATGAAAACACTAATTCAAAAAGCTATTTGCGCCCTGTTTATTGCAGCATTATTTACAATAACCAAGATATGGAAGCAACTTAAGTGTCCATCAATACATGAATGGGTAAAGAAGATGTGATATATATATATGTATATATACACATATACACATATATACATATATTCCAATATATAAATATATATTTAAATAATATATATATATATATATATATATTAAAAAGAATGAGATTTTGCCATTCACAAAAACATGAATGGACCTAGACAGTATTATGCTAAGTGAAATAAGTTGGACTTAGAAAGACAAATACCATATGATTTCAGTTATATATGGAATCTAGAAAATAACAACAACAATAACAACAAACAGAATCAGAACCATAAATACAGGGAACAAAGTGGTGGTTGCCAGAGGGGAGAGAATGGGGGGATGAGCAAAATAGGATTAAGAGATATAAATTTACAGTTATAAAATAAATAAGTCATGGGGATGAAAAGTACAGCATATGGAACATCCTGAATAATACTGTAATAATGTTATATGGTGACAGATGGTAACTACACTTGTGGTGAGCATAGAGTAATATACAGAATTGTTAAGTTACTATATTGTACATCTGAAACTAACATCATGTTGTATGTCAACTATATTTCATTTTAAAAAACTCACATCCATTCTAGAAAATGGCAAATTCTTGAATTATTTCTTTTCCTCTCTTCATTTTTTGCCTTCTAGAACTCCAAATATATGTTTGTAAAAGAAAAAAAATCCCAAAGTAGAAATGGTAAACAAAAATGTTACCCTAGGTGGACCAAGGATTCTAAGGAAGAATGGAGACAGACAAATCTGGAAAAAGAAAATGTATTTTAAAATCTGTTCATGGAAGAGCTGATGCAAAGTTGGGAAACTTCAGATTATTAAGTTTATGAACCTTGATGTGTTGTGCATCAGGAGCAGAAGAAACAACACGGCAGTAAAGTTATACTGGTATCTGTCAGGTAGATAAACTTCATCCCAATCTCAACCACTCTCATCTCTAGCCTGGATCCCTACTTCTTGAGACAAGTATTGACCACAGAGGTGTCTACTTCCAAGTAAAATAGTGTAGGTGGATTACTAGATTTAAGGTGCTGAACAGTGCTCTGAATGCCAAGGAAGAGAAAACAAATTGGAAGTCCTATACCCAGAACACTAGCACTGAAACCCACTGTCCCGTAGTCCGTTCCACATTTTCTTTACAAGATCTAGAGATAGTCTGTCATAAAATGATATGACAGACATGGACTGGATAAAGCCTTTCAAAATAAAATATTAGTGATGTGTAACCAGAGTTGATTAACAGCTGGACTGAGAAAGTTCAGTCTTTATATCTTGGGACTCCTGGATGTCTGGTTTTTGACTTGTGGAGAGATGAGAGTAGTGGGATTTATGATGTGATGTTTAAATCTGAAACTTCCCTGGTGACCCACAGGATCAGCTTCTTGACAGCTGGTTTGCAACAAGTCCAACCTGTTTGACAAGTGTGACTTGATTATTTAAAGGGATTGTGAAAATTTTTTTGAGGAGCACTCCCTAAAAACAAGATTTTGCAGTTCAGGCCAGAGACTCAGCATGGTCCATGCATGTATAAAAAAAGGGACTCATTATAGAATGTCTCTTTGATCTCTCGTACCTACCTGCCATTATCTTTAACTCACTCTACTGTATCTTTTCTCTTTAAATAAAAGCTTATGAGAGCACACTTTGTGGAGATTGGTCCTTTCAAATACCAGGACTGTGGCGAACAATGCAAGTATACCTACAGAAATGACCAAATATGTGGGGAAAGCCGGTATAATCAATAAGCATAATTTATATTTTTAAGGATATGGTAGAGTATATAATTAATCAAGTTAACTTTATAGAATTGTAAATCTTGATAGCTGAAAGTAAAACAAAACTATTAATAATAATAGTAATAATCGTGATAAAAATACAGATTCGTGAATTTTGTACACTACTCTTCTGAGTAGTGAATTAAACGGCTGTAAAATCCATTGTAGGCATTATTTCAAAGTATGATGCTAAAGAATAAAGAATAAAATTATAAAAGTCACACTTGGTTAACAGATCTGAAAATTCCAACATCTCTCTATTAGAAGAGAATCAGAAGTAGAGAATGGATATGGTAGGCAAATTTTAAACAAGGATGTCTGAACTAAATGAAGCAATCAGAAATCCCCCCTTTTTTTGCCAGTGATTCCCCCCTTTTATTTTTTAAAAATGCTTCCATGAATTTCTGATATTCTCATTTCAAAGAAGACCAGAAAGTAGTTTGACTTTGAAAATGGAAATCCATTCTTTCAATATTCACCAAACGTGCATGTACATACACATGCACATATGTGTATGTCATTTTTTTTGTCCTTTACATTTGTAATATTTTTTGCCCTTTTAATGCTTAACTCATCTTAGTCCAAGAAATATGTCAGGCACTATGAATTGGTTTGCTCTGGTCACCTTAGGAAACTAGAAATGAAACAGCAAATTAAATTCAATTAAGCATATAAAAGAAATAATAGGAATTCTAGTAGAAACCAATGAAATTGAAAACAGAAAATCAATACAGAAAATCAATGAAACCAAAAGCTGGTTCTTCGTAAGATCAATAAAATTATAAACCTCTGGTCAGAGGTTTATAAGAAAAAAGGTGGACACAAATTACCAATACCGAAAATGAAAGAGGCATTTCTATGGCATCACTACAGATGCCATAGAAATTAAGTGTATTAAAGAAATACTATGAATAACATAATATTTTTGTAGGAACTACTACACCTACAAATTTGATAACCTAGATGAAATGGACCAATTCCTTAAAGGACAACCTGCCAGAACTCATAGCAGAAGAAATAGACAGGCTGAATAAGCCTATATCTACTAAAGAAATTGAATCAATAATTAATAAATTTCCAAACAGAGAGCATCAGGCCCAGATGTGATCAATGGCAATTTCTACCAAACATTTAAGGAGGAAATTATACCAATTTTTTATGATCTCTTTCAGAGGGTATCAGTAGAGGGAATACTTCCTGTCTCATTCTATGAGATCAGCATTACACTCATACCAAAACTAGACAAAGACATTATAAGAAAACTATAGACCAGTATCTTTTATGAACATAGATGCTAAAATCCTCAACAAAATATTAGTAAATCAAATCCAAAAATGTGTAAAATAAATTATACACGATGAATAAATGAGACTTAGGTATGCAAGGCTGGGTCAACATTTGAAATTAATTAATGTAATTTTTCACAACAGGCTAAAAATGAAAAACCGCATGATCACATCAACTGACACAGAAAAAGCATTTGACACAGTCCAACATCCATTCATGGTTAAAAACTGGCAGTAAAATTAGAAGTAGAAGAGAAATTTCTCAACTTGATAAAGACTATTTAGAAGAACCTATAGAAAACATCATACTTAGTGGTGAGAAACTGAGAACTTTCCTACTAAGATCATGGTGTACATGCATGGATGTCCTCTGTCAAATGCTCTCTTTCAACATCATACTGGGAGTCCTTGCTATTGCAAAAAAAAGCAAGAAAAAGAAATAAAATACAATTTAAAAAAACAGTTTGGGAAGGAATTCATAAAACTTTCTTTGTTCACAGATGATGTGATCATCTATGTGGAAAATACAAAATAATTAACAAAAAAAATTGCTGTAACTAATAAGTGACTATAGCAAGGTTGGAAAGTACTGGGATAACAGAAGTCCATTGCTTTCCACAATGAACACATGGAATTTGAAATTAGAAACATACCATTTTCATTAGCACCCCTAGAAGGAAATATTTAGGTAGAAATCTAATAAAAATATTTACAATATTTATATGAAGAAAACTACAAAACTTTGATGAAAGAAATCAAAGGAGAACTAAACAATGGAGAGATACTCCATGTTCATGTAGAGGAAGAATCACTATTGTTAAGATGTCAGTTCTTCTCAACTTTATGTACGAATTTGATACAATCTCAATGAAAATTTCAGTAAGTTATATGGATATCAATAAACCAATTCCAAAATTTATATGAAGGGTCAAAAGGCCAGAATAACCAATGCAGTATTCAAGAAGAACAAAGTTGGAAGACTGATGCTACCTGATTTCAAGACTTACTGTAAAGCTACAGTAATCAAGACACTGTGATATTGGTGAAAGAATGGACAGATTAATGGAATAGAATAAAGAGCCAGGAAATCGATGCCCATGAATACAATCAACTGATCTTCAACAGAGGAGCAAATACAGTGCAATGGAGGAAAGATAGTCTCTGCACAAAATGGTGCCAGAACCACTGAACATCCACATGTAAAAAAGTAATCTAGACAGAGACCTTAAACTCTTCACCAAAATTAACTTAAAATGGGTAATAGATCTAAATATAAAATGCAAAACTATAAAACTCTTAGAAGATAATATAGGAGAAAACCTAGATGACTTTGGATATTGTGATACCTACACCAAAGACATGATAAATGAATGAAATAGTTGATAAGCTGGAGTTCAATAAAATTAAAAACTGCTCTGTGAAAAACAGTGTCAAAAGAATTAGAAGACAAACCACAGACTAGAAGAAAATATTAGCAAAAGACACATCTGATAAATGACTGTACTCCAAAATATACAAAGAACTCTTCAACTCAACAGTAAGCAAACAATCCCATTAAAAATTGGGTGAGAGACTCCAGACACCTCACCAAAGAAAATACACAGATGAAAAATAACAACATGAAAAGATCCTGCATATCATATGTCATTTGGGAAATGCAACAGTGAGATGCCACTACACACCTAGTAGGTTGTCCAAAATCTGCAACATTGAGAACACCAATCTCGGTGAGGATGTGGAATAACAAGAACACTCATACATTGCAGGTGGGAACAGAAAATGCTGTAACCACTTCGGGAGACAGTTTAGCAATTTCTTACAAAACTAAACATACTCTTATTATATCCAACAATTGTACTTCTTGGTATTTACCCATGAGAGTTAAAAAATTATGTGCTAAAAAATTATGTGCACACAAAGACCTGCATACATATTTATAGCAGCTTTATTTAAAATTCCCAAAACTTGGAAGAAAATAAGATGTTCTTCAGTAAGTGAATGGTAGTATATACTGTGGTACAAAAAGACTATGGGGATATTTTCCAGCTCTAAGAAGAAATCAGCTATCAAGCTATGAAAAGACATGGAGGAAACTTAAATGTGTATTGCTAAGTGAAACAAGTCAGTCTGAAAAGGCTACACATACGATTCCAACTATATGACATTCTGGAAAGGGCAAAACCTATTCGAGATGATAAAAAAATAATAATAATCAGTCATTACAGGGGGAATGGCGGTGGAATGAATAGGCAGAGCACAGAGGATTTTTAAGGTAGTGAAAATACTCAGGGTGATATTATAATTATATATATGTCATTATACATTTGTCCAAACCCTTAGAACATACAACACCAGGATTGAACCCTAAGGTAAACTACTGATTTTGGGTGATTATGATGTGTCAATGTAAGTTCATCCTCAGTGAAAATGTACCATTCTAGTGAATAATGGTAATAATGGGGGAAATGTGTGGGGGCAGGGAGTATATGAGAAATCCCTGTACCTTCCTCTCAATTTTGTTGTAAATTCAAAACTACTTTTAAAAAATGAAAAAAAAAAAAGTAAAGACACAAGCATATTTGTAAACATTTATTGGCTCAACTAACCAAACTGGAGAAAAAATAAGGTATGACTGATCTCAGGGGAAAATGGGTCCAAAATATCTTGTCTCTGTCTACCATTTTTTCAAGCTTACATTCCCTCAGAAACTAGCACACTGACTCCAGGTATTCATACTTATCTGTCAGACATCTATCAGTGTCAGCTAGAAGTTCTAGAAAATAAATCTGATCAAATGGGTTTGGAACATGTGCCCATAATAGAAACAATTGCTATGGCTAGGGGCTGAAAATCTGTCATTGGCCTAAATGGATCACATGGCCACCCATGATCAGAGGGAAAGAGCATTGTGATCAGTCTCCACCAGAACTCCATGATTTGAATGAGGGGAGAAGTATCCTCCTAAATGAAATGGATCATGGAAGGAGGATTTTGGGTGGCAAAATGATAAGGTTAATTCTATTCTATTTTATTGGTATCTTTTCCACTAATATTCCAGTTTGGGTAATGTGGGTCAAACTGATTACTTCCTTAAGCCTCTTTCTGTCTACAGATTACTTAGCAGAAATAATTAAGATTTCATTCTTTTGGTATTACCTTTACATCACTTTCTGCTGTAACAAATATTTTCCTGTCTTTGCATATGCTGTTTGTCAAGCCAAATTATGTAGCAGAGAAAATATATTTGGACTTTTACTGAAACAATATTTTTCCACATTATCTCCCCAAATTACTGTTATAGAAGGTGCTGCTTTCCTCCAACATCCACTATACAAAATGCTGCCTACTCTAGGATGCAGCACCCCTTGAAGCAATCTTCCTGCCAAAAAGTTCTGAATATGAATCAGTAGAGGGTCATTTTAATCCCCTTTAGGCAATAAGACACACTTCCAGCTTGAAATCAGCTCAGGACAGATGCCCTGTTTCCTAGTACCAGGAATTTCCTGTGTAGAATAATTTGATGTAGTTGTAGAAGTAATAGCTCATGGACATTTCTGCTTAATCACTTTATCTCCAAATTTGTGTGGACAACATCAGCTTAAAATGAGCCTTTCTGATACCAGGGAAACTAAACATGTGGGGATAAGGCTAATCCTCTCTCTAACTATCTGGGAATAACATTGCACACAAGGCTGCTTTTTCAGAATTGCTCCAAGTTTCTCTCTAGTCATACCACGCAAAAGATTAGGCCTCCAGCCATCTTGAGTTGCTGTGATGAAAGCAAAGCAACATGATCCTATCAATATCTACCACTACATTGTGAGAATTCACCCAGGGCCACATTTTGCTAAAAGATGTAAAGCATTAGACCTTTGAGCCATTATGTATAGCTAGAAGCATTAGTCTTTAGCCCATCAGGAAGAATGCACATTTGGGAAACCAATAATCTCTGTGATTAAAAAGGGAGCTTTTTCTCCAGAACTTAACCAAAATATACTTTTGAGAAACACATGAATCTGCTGTCATTTAAAATATTTTACAAGTGTGCCTTCATATATTACTTTGTAACTTAAAAAAGATTATAAACAATCTTGACAAAAGAAGAATCAAGTAGATGGAAATCACTCTACCTGATACCAAGTCTTACTATATAGCGACAGTAATCAAGTCACTGCAGTACAACAGAGGGATAGATGCATGTCAATAGATAAGAACTGAGAACTCAGAAATAGAAAATTTGGCACATTTGATCTAGGCAAAGAGTTCAGAGACCTGACATTCCATTGGAGGAAAATTGATGAATTGGACTTCCTCAAAATTAAAAGCTTTTGCTTTGCAAAGACCCTCTCAAGAGGATAGAAAGACGAGATACAAACTGGAGATTTGCAAACACATATTTGGCAAAGAACTAGTATCTATAATATATAAAGAACTCTCAAAGTAAACAATATAAAAACAAACAATACAATAACCAAATGGGCTAAAGACATGAAGAAATATTTCATTGAAGAGGTTGTTCAAATGGAAGATGAACACATTAAAAGATGCTAATATCATTAGCCATTAGGAAAATGCAAATCAGAGCCATACTGTGATATCACTAAACATCTTGCAGAATGGCTAAAAAAAAAAAAAATAGTGAAAGCACCAGATACTGGTGAGGATATGGAGAAATTGAATCACTCATACACTGCTGATGAGGATGTATAATGGTGCAGCTATTGTTAAAAACGATTTGTAGGTGAGTTTTGTTGTCGTTGTTGTTTATAATATTAAATATGCAACTACAGTAAGACTCAGTAATTGCATTCCTTGGGCATTTATCCCAGAGAAATGAAAACTTATATTCACACAAAAACCTGTGCATGAGTGTTACAGCATGTTTATTTGTAATAGCCCCAAACTAGAAACAACCCAGATGTCCTTCAACTGGTGAATGGCCAAACAGAATGTGATGTATCTAATACCATAGAATTCTAGTTACCTACGAGATGTAACAAACTGTATTTCTGGAATGCATGGAGCTTGGAAGTCATCATGCCCATCCTCACAACAAGAAAAAAGACTGAACAACGTGAAAATCAACAAGGTCCATCAGAAGATTCAGATCACAGGCAAACTGCTGTCCCCAAATTAAAGAGACAGGCAGACACATACAGAGAGTCAAAAATCACCTTTGCCTAAAACCCTATGCCTTCACAGCAAAGTATACAAAGGAATATATGCGAAACTTCAAGTCTTTGTCAACAAAAAAAATTCTTGGCCATTGCAACAAAATAATTAATTGGGGATGACAAATTATATTCCTAAAAAAGTGTTTTCATCAGTAGAAAGAACTGGAGAAGCTCTGCAACATCAATATCACAAAGCTATGTGAGAGTGAAAAAGGCGTGCATGGAGGAATATGCCGTACTCCCAGGAAATGACATATCTTCATCCAAGTTTGCTTCTTCTGGAACTAATGTTGCAGTGATGGAAGAATAATTGGAAAAGGAAGCATCCACTTTCTCACCATACTTGAAAGATCTTAATTAGTAAACAAGCCAGGTCAGTGGCAGTTTTGGAAAATGATATTTGGTAGTACTCTAAATGTTTAAACTATGTAAAAGGGGAGTAACGGCCCAATTGCACTCCATTAGCACTATGCGCAAGTTAAAAATAAGATAAAGTTCATGTCCTAAAAAATAAACATCTATTTAAACTTGGCGTACTCACATGCAAACAAAAGAGCAATGCAGAGCCTCTAGCAAGTGGGCAAAGATTCAGGGTTAAATCATATCCCAAAAGACAATTGATGCAGCAGGGCTACGTAATCAGAAAGAACAAAGTAGTAAGAACCATTTTTAAAAAATCAGTCCAGTTCAGTTATATCAAAATTGGAAAAGAGAAATTATAACTTGGCCAAAAGAATCCAGGATCCATGGCCTAAGGGATAGAAAAGAATTGGAAAAAATAAACAAGAAGCCAAAAGTCATGTCTTGGGTCACTGATATCTACCTAGGGCAGTAAAAAAGTCATCAGAGAACTCACATTTACTGAAGAATTAACATATGCCTCCCCCCATGCTTATGCCATCTCACAAAAGCCTAAATTACTTTAACTTATAAAGTTAGTAATTTTTATTTCCATTTTACACATGATGAAATTGAGGTTGAGGAGGTAAGCGGTGATCACAAGTTTATAAATTATGTCTCTCGCAGGTATTTAGCCCAGCTCTTACTCTGCACTATAACAACAAAAGCTAGTGAAAATGAGATACCTTAAGATTGCTTAAATTTGTATAGTGATTTATAGAAACTTTTATATTAATTATCCCATTCTTCCTTTAAGATAGTGCTGTGGCCTAGAGAGATTTGATATTATTATTTCCTTTTGTCAGATGGGGAGAGTAAGCCACAGACAAGCCCACTGGTCTCCTGAAGACACGGGGAGGGAAAGGATGGATTTGTACTTTGCTCTTAGACCTGTTGGAATCCAAGTCAAGTGCTCTTGCTTTTGCACAGAGCACAGTCATTGCTAAAGCTCTATTAGGACTGACTCTAGAAGTGGGACTGGAACAGATGATAGTATCGTTAGGGTTATAGTGGTCTGAGGATTGCAAAACAGTGGTAGAGAGCATGGGATCTGCAAACATACTACTATTTGTAAACGAGTGCTGCCTCCACTGGCTGTGAGATCTTGGTCAAATCACATAATCTCCCCTGTTTTTTGCTTACCTCGTATATAAAAAGGGTTAATAATAGTACACCAAGACCCACTTCCTAAAGTTTCTGTAAAAATGCACTGGGATGTAAGTGCTCAATGATATGTATTGTTAGCAATAGTAGCAATAGTAGTAGTATAAATGATTATTCAGAAGATAAGAAAGCATTAGGAACATATAAGGAAAGACAGAAATGTAAAATGAGGTGGGGAAGATGCCAAAATGTTCCACTTTAATCTGTCTTGTTTTGAGATACTTTGCCCGATGAATTAGCAAAGTAAAGTAAAAGGCATTTCCACCCTTGCATTTCTCAACAGTGATATATATCAATGCTTGTATATATATTGACAGTACAAACTAAGGCAGAAATTAATATTTACACTGATATAATAAATGCTTCAAAAATAAACACAAAGCAATGTATTAATTTGCTTTTTGTTATTTAGATTTCAGGTATTTTTCAAACCTGCCTACCATTGGTGATCAATAAAGAACTTTCATAGGAATTGGCTGTTAACCTGAGCAATGAAATCTGAAAGAATAGTGGACATTAGTTAGATGAATGGGTACAAATGGAGAAGGTGGATATTGTTCCAAGGAGGAGGAATGGGATGAATAAAAATCCTGAGTTGGTAAAAACACATAACATTGAAGAATTCATAGAAGGATCCTCCTACTAATTCTCAAAGAACAAGCTGGTGGGTAGCCAATTAGAGAGGCAAATACAGGGAACCAAATCATATACCAATTTTAAGCCAGATTAAGAAGTTTGGGCTTTTTTCTATAGATAGTTATACATATTGAAAATTTTTTAAAGTGATGTGGTGACATTAATAACTGTGCCTTTAAGAAGATTAATTGGAGATGTATGGGATGTAGGAAATGATGGAAGAATGCCAATTGGAATGTTATTGTAGTAGCCAAAAGATAGAGTTGGAAAGGCAGAAATAGAAATAGTTGGAGAAGTAGAGTTAGCTGGGGATGAAGGGTAAGAGGGCAAAGAAGACAAAATCAAATTCTGTCTTTCTGATTGGAACAATTGAGTGTACTATTAACACTAAGTAAAAAGAAAGCAAACAGAAGGAACAGGCTCAGTATAGGAAAGAAAGAACTGAACTAAACATGTTCTGCCCTTTTTACAAAAATCCATCAAATAATTCCTTCTTCTTTATGACAAAGAGGGACTGAGAGGTTAGAGATTAAGAGTGCTATTTTAGAAGTTCAGGTGTCTGGGAGCTTGAGGGAAATGGAAAGTAGGTCCAGCCTGATAGACATTTTGCTTTTTGAGTTTAAATTGTGTGGTACATACATACATACATTAATTCATACATACATGCATGCATAGACAGACACATTTGAAACCCAAAAAAGAGTATTAGAAATATATATTTGTAGGCTATGGTAATAGCTGTGGGGTAGAAAAATTGAAAGTAGAGTTGAGGAAGAAGGTATGAGGAAATCCAATATTTTAAAAATGGCAAAGACCATTGGAAGGGATTGAAAAAGTAGAAAAAATACTTGGAGAAAGTGGAATGAAATGTGAAGAGGACATAGTGTTTTAAGGAATTTCACTTATGTGGAAAGTGACCACTGATTAGAGTGACCTGGATATCAGTGGTACCATTTGCCAAGGTGGTTTCAGCCTTACAATAGGTGTATAAATGAGAGATGATAAAATAAAAACAAAGATTTTTAAGACTTTAGAAAGTTAGACTATGAAAGGCAGGAAGTAGAATTGTAGGTGAGATTGGAGATGTTTCCAGAAAAGAATTATTTGTGTTCATACTGGAGTATTTTTGAGTTTCTTTTCTGGGTTCTTAGTTTGCTTTCCACTTGGAATATTGTTATGGGGTTTAGAAAAGCTTGTGTGTGTCTTCAGTAGTAGAGTGGGATTTTCTCAACTTCCTTTGTGATGTTTTGCTGTTTATTTTTTTTATAATAATATTTTTTTATTATATTATGTTAGTCACCATACAGTACATCCCTAGTTTTTGATGTAAAGTTCGATGATTCATTAGTTGCGTATAACACCCAGTGCACCATGAAATACGTGCCCTCCTTACTACCCATCACCAGCCTATCCCATTCCCCCACCCCCCTCCCCTCTGAAGGCCTCAGTTTGTTTCTCAAGCATGAGAGACTATGTTTTACTGTTTCGATACAAAAGAACCTAACTGCTTCTGCTTGCTGCAGCTTGCCTAGTCTGTGGGATGAGGCAGAGAGGGACCTTGAGAAATTTAGGGCATCCAGAAGCCTGGCTACTGGTGTTGGCCACTCAGGACAAGGGCCGCTCATTGGTTTTGCTGGGCTGGTTACCCAAGCTGTTTCCTGATGGCTTCCTGAGCCAGGTCACAAATGAAAATGTTGCTGAAGGCCTGGGGAAATTCCAAGTGCTTTGAGGCCTCCAATACTATGTCTCTGAATGGGAAAGTAGACTTCCTGAAAAAGAAGCTCGCCCATCAGTGACCCAGGTCAGCTTTGAGGAGACTTAGCACTTCCACAGGATACTCAGCACTTCCATAGGAGTGGAGTGTTTTTAATATGTATAAATGCCTATGGGCATAGATAGTACAGTTGAAAAAGATGAAGATATTAGGTATAAAGGGAAGAGGAATGAAATAACCTAAAGGACAATTTAAAAATGGATTTTAGAAAAGAGTGGCAACTCTCCAATATTGTGACAGAGAGGAAAGAATAGAAAAGGCAGGGGGTAGCATTTATACTGATTTGAAGATTGGTATTGGGAATTGGAAATAATTCCTTACTGATACTTCCTCTTTTCTCTCAGAAGAGAAAGTTTGAGTTGCTGCAAGGACAGCTAGTGATGAGAGAAATGGCAAGTTTTACAAGTTGAAAAAATTGTTTTAAGTAATTGATTGTACAGGTGGTCAAAAGGGTCGCTTGTGCTGCTGATTTTAAATTATTCGTTCTATCATTCTGCCTGATTTCTGATGTTTATCCATCAAGGCTCAGCAGTCTGAGTACAGGCATAAAGAAAGGCAATATTATCCTTCCATTGTTAGGTTTCACTAGAGAAATGCATATGGATGGGAGGGGAAAGGTATCAGTGAGATAATATGTTAGAAAACAAGATATAAAGGGAACAGTTGATGTAATAATAGCTGAGAAGGAAAATGAAAGTATTGGACATAGTGTTAGGGGAGAATTAATGTTTGTTATGATTTTAGAGTAAAGAAATATCAGATTGGGGTTCTGTGGTGTGACTACAGCAATAGGAGAAGTTGATGAAATGGAGGATTAATCTATCAGAATAGTTTCCCTAAGAACTAAAAAGGCCTGCATGCTGAGCAATGTCTTTCATGTAGCATAAATGCTCAGCAAACTTGGAATAGAGATGAAGTGTAATCACAGGTGGTTTGTATAATAGCAATGGCCCATTGTAGAAGAGTAGTGTGTCTATTGTTAGTTTAGACCATTGAGCTCCATTTTATCCCTCTGCCAGTGATCATCTGTATCATCTATTTGAATCCTTTTTCATCTGACCAAAATGGCTTGCATACAATTTCTACCTAATTAGATATATGAAACAGAAAACAAGATTCTTAGAAATTTAAAACTGAAAATCTTGGAAGAAATCTAGTCTACGAATTTATTTTATCCATGAAAGAGACCAGTAATGTTTAAATGCTTGTTTAAGTTCACAGAAATAGTAGCAGAGTCAGGGTAATCCAGTTCTCTTACTGTGCTTCTCATGTTTCTATCCCAAATGATTTAACAAATGAAAAACAATGTTTAACAGGAAAGAAAGTACTCTGCCTCTAAAAAAATAAATGTAATATTTATAAGAAGGTATGATTTCCCCATACGTAGCATGATTAGAAAATTTAGACACTGTGGCACTTTATTGTCAAGATCTTAGGTCAATATTTGTAACTATGGAAATAATATCAGAGAGAAGTGGGTCGGAAAGTAAGTGTGCAAAAAAAAAAGTGCGCAAAAGGATATAATGACCTTAGGTAACTAACTGTAAAGTAGTCATGCAAAAATCAATACCAAAGGTCCATTGGTACCTGCGTTTGCTCTTGATTTTTAGTAAGTATAATTTGTAGGAAATTATGGAAGTGAGAGATGTGGAATAATCATAGCATGTCAAGAGCTAATGGAGACTCCCTATTTCTGTATATTTGAAAGTTGAGGAATATAATATGAAAATTTCTCTTAAAACTGACTAATGTGATATTCTTTTAGATATTTTATCTTTTCAGATTTCATTTCCATATCTACCTTTGCTTTCTTCATCTTTGGGAAATAGGGGTTATAGGAAACTTTTAATACAGAAGAAAAATGCTTATAATCAGCATTAAGAAGAAAATTAGAATTTTAACTGTTTAAACAGTATTTTCAGATACTGCCATGTAAATAATATCAAAATCAATTATTTCTTTACCAAATAATTTGAAATATTATTAAAATGATACAATCTTTGCAAGATTAAACCAAAAAGATCCAAAATCAAACTCACCTATCAAAATGAACTCACCTATAAGAGTGAGGTATTTATTTTAGGCAATATATGTAAAAGTCCTAGATTTAATGTTGACAAGTTTAAGAGAAAAATGGTCCCAGATTTTGTATTAAAAAGAATGTCAGCCAAGTGAAATACTGTGTTATAAAGGAGAAAAAATATGGGGATGGCACAATTCCAACTATAAAATATTTACTACTTAATATGATGATATGCTAAAATCACAACAAACTATTTCTGACATACTATTAAAAATGATTTAAATGATCTCATTGATTGCTAATACTACCTACTGAGTAGTCACTATCTTTCACTGTTCTTGGTGCTAAGGGAACAAGATGACATATCATTCATTGATTGCTAATATTACTTACTGAGTAGTCACTATCTTTCACTGTTCTTGGTGCTAACGGAACAAAATGACATAAACATTTTCTAAGTAACATTCTTTGAGTTTTATCTGCTAATTTATTTTGTCTAATAAGATAACCACAAAACTAAAAGTAAACAATGCATTAGATAATAATGACATCCCAATCCCATGGATTAATTTATTTATGCTGTAGGAATATTAACATAATCATCAAAGTTATTAATGTCACAAAAATTAGAGTCATACAATAACCACATTCTTCAGGATTCATAAATATTAGTCAAAATGTAACTGTTCTGGTCATGACTATAGTACATATGGCTAACACACACACACACACACACACACACACACACACACACACACACACAGTTTTAACCTGGAATTCAAATGGAGTATAAGGTACATAGTATAATACTTCAGAAAGAGGAAAGAAAATATCATTGGAGAATGCAAACAAAATAGCTTTACAACCATCTCATTACAGGGGCGACTTAAAAAATATGGGATAAAGGAAATGGGAAAAACTAAATGACTGTGTTGCAATCTTTCTGCTTGCCAAGAGCAAGTAATGATGACTCCCACCAGGGAAAGCTAAATTGAGAGTTGAGAAATAGCTTCAAATAGACATAAAAATGGAAGATACCGTGTTTTTTAAACAAGGAAAAGTGCTTCCATTAGGCCATTTTATATAAAACATTTTCTATTTGTCCATTATATGCAACTCAATCATTATTACATAAGAAAGGAAACTAAGTCTTATATCCATCATATTTTTACTGAAATGGAAAAAATAATATAGAAATTTAATGCTGTGAAAGGAGTAATTTTCAGGTTATACTAGACCTGAAATGAATCAATAAAGGAAGAAAAGAAGCAGCAGTATGTGAACACAGGAGGAAAAGTTTTAAATAAACTCATTAGCCCAGAAAAGTGGTAAGAAGAAGAGGGAATGGGAATTACACAGTTAGACTCAGAGAGGGGATTTTTTTTCATTCGTATGGCAACTTGATGCCCTAAAGCAATAAAAGAAATCTATAAAAGAGGTAGCTGACCAGTCATAGTCATAGTGCAGAGAGGTCTATTACATCTGTCAAGAATTCCCAAAGATCATGGTTCTGAACAAATATAAAAGAACATATTAAACAAGTAACGAATTGTGACCTTTCAGTGGACCCATGATTTATTCAGACTCCCTATGAAGACAGTATTCAAACAGGGAAAAGATTGATTATACACTTGCTGAGATCAAAATGGAAGACTACCTCCGTGTGAAAATACATTGCAATGCAAACATCTAAGAAGAGTGCCTATATAGGAAACTTCTGTATTTCTAGTTCACTGAAAACGGAACAATAGAATGTAAATTTCTTCCAATATAATTTTTAAATGGAGGTTCCTAATTGATTGAGTTCTTACCTTACTAATATTGAAGATCAAGGGACAAGCTCTAGCCACTATGGAGCAAGAAGGATTGGATTTAACCTCCTTATTAGAAACAACCAAAAAAATGTACAAAATGTGTGAAACATCTTCTTTCAGTCACTGGACAACTTGTAGAGCAGGACCATGATCACTGGAAGAAGAGAAATAAGTGAAGTGAATTCTATGATTGCCCCAGAATTCTGTCTGGACACACTGAGGAACAGAGAGAGTGTAGGTAGAACATGCTATCTTATTTAATTGAAAAGCCAGAGGTTGGATTTCATGGATGCTGAGGCAGCTGTAAATTTCAGGTCTGAATTCCAGAGATGAGAGAGTTGTATAGGTAAAAAGTTCCAGAAATTCCCATGCCCCACCCTTTTGAGTCTTTTTTGATTACTCTGACAATCCAGGGTCTCCATAGAGGCTGAACCAATAGGAAATAGATGATAGATAGATGATAGATAGATAGATAGATAGATAGATAGATAGATAGATAGATAATAGATAGGCAGACATTTTAAGGAATTAGCTCACATGATTTTGGGGGCTGGCAAGTCTGAAAACTGTAAGGTAGACTGTAGGCTGGAAACTAAAGCAGGAGTTGATGCTATTGTCTTGAAAGTCTTGAAAGACTTCAGTCTGTGCTCTTAAGGCCTCCACTTAATTGGATGAGGCCCACCCACATAATCAGTCATAGTTTCTTTTACTTAAAGTCAACTGATTGTAGATATTATCTACATCTACAAAATACTTTCACATCAAAATTTAAATTAGTGCTGCTTAAATAACAAATACAGCTTTACCCGTTGACATATAAAAATAACCATCACAACTACTTAAATGCACATGCATGGGGTGAAACTCCACAATGTTGAGCAACCATCCAGAGGGCTGTGAGCTGAACCAGAGCCCATACAAGGAAGTACTCAAATTCTAATCAACCAGAGATGAGAGTCCTTATTGACCACTAGGGATATTCAGTGGAGACCACACAAAGACCACACCTTAGTAGTGGGACTAAATTGTTTACATAATAAAGGCTACCGAAGGTCCATCAAATAAATATTAAAAACAAGTCTCAAAGTAGCAAATGGAATCACTAGTAATTTAATTGCCTACACTTTTAAAGCCCAAAGTTCTTTAAAGGAAGAAAACAAAGTCCAGACAGTCATAATCTTCAGCACATGATTTAAAAGAATGCTAGTATAACAAGAAGCAGAAAAATGTGACAAGGAAAAAATTGTCAACAAAAACAGACCTAGAAAGAAGGATAATAGAATTAACAGCCAAGGATATTAAAATATCTATCACTATGTATAATTATTTAAAGGAAAACATGAACAAGCTGAGTAAAAATGGAAGATATAAAAAGACCTAAATGAACTTTCTAGACATGGAAATGACAGTATCTAAAGTGAAAATTCACTGAATGGACTTGACAGAAGATTAGGTAACAAAGAATAGAAGCTCACTGTACATGAAGATGTAGAAATAGAAAATATCCACAATGAAGCACAGTGGAAAAAGACTGGATAAAAATGAATAGGGCCTTAATGACAACTGCAACAGTATCAGTGGTCTAACATATGTTGTACTTGGTATATTAGAAGAAAAGAAGAGGGGGCGGTCATGGTTTGAGTTTTCAACATTCTTCTCTTGATTTTAGATTGATCAAGTAAACAGAAAATCAATAAAACTGTAGAAGACTTAAAGCTTTTTAAAAAGAAAATTGATCTAATTGATATTTACAGAACTTGTCATCCAGTAACAGAGTATGCTGTTTTCAAATGGTCAAGTTAGAAAAAAAAAAAAGAAAAAAAAAACAGCCCTCAAATCTTCCAAAGTATGTTCTTTGACTATAAGATTAAACTAGAAAAAAATACCTAAAAGATATCTGAAAGTTCCCAAATATCTAAAAATTAAGTGACGCACTCTAAGAGATATTCCAAAAATTAATCCAAATAAAAGAGGAAAAAATACATATAGGACAAAAACTAAATAAATGGGAAGGTGGTAGATTAAATCTCAGTTGTGTCAATAATAATATTAAATTTAAATAGACTACAATAATACAGGACAAAAAAAGGTCTCACTGCATAAAAAGCAAGATCCAAACACATGCTGTCAACTAGAAAATATGCTTTAAATATAAGGTCACAGGTAGATTAAGAGGAAAAGTGTGAAAAGAGATACACCATGCAGACCACCAGAAGCAGAAAAGTAGATCTTACTGCTTCATTCTCCCATTAATTGCCTCCAATTGCAGAATATAACAATCTCACTGCAGTAAAAAGGAACATTCAGGAGAGTAGAAGGGGGGCTGAGTCACTACAAAGAACCAGCATACTTTTATATTATATAATGAATGACACAGCAAAGAAAAGTTGGGGTGTAGAGAACAGGAAGTGGCAAAGGGCAGTATCAAAGACACTAATTTCCTCATCTTATGAAGTAAAGATAAGGAAAAAGCTATTTAAATTTGGAATAACAAGAAATCAAGATTTAAGAATAAATGAAAATAAGCATCAGAAAAAATTTAAAAATTTAATATCATAAAAAACAAAACTTTGAAAAGTACACAGGTGTTCAAGCTAGTGTAGGTGAACCAGTTTTCCAATCTTTCAAAGCATAAAAACTGACATCAAAAATAGAAATAAATGCATTTTAATTAGAATTGTAACATTCATAGGAACTAAAAAAAAAATCTGAGGATTGAGACTTGATGTGAAAGAGGGGGGTAATGAGAAATGTTTGTTGTCATCTAATAACTATTATTTGCTTGGTACTTTTATCATGGGCATTATGCCAGTGGTATTTCTAAGCTGTATGAAGCAGATTTCTGGCTTTTCTTATCTAATAAATTCATTTATAAAACAAGTCTTTATTGAGTTACTATGTGCTAGACACTATTCCAGTCGCTATAGATAAATATAATAGGGAACAAAACAGATAGGATCTTTCATGAGATTTAATTCTCAGAGAGCATATGATACATCTATAGGCCTGTGTCAACTAGCAGGCACACATTTTTTTTTCAGAAGTAATGGGAAGCTGCTATTTTGATTCTATGTTAAGAACGTAAAATTGGCTAACATTCTAAGAGAAAGAGACATGGCTAACTATGGACTTCTCAGTGGAGTCTTGTGATGGCAAAATCCCTAAGAATTGTACTTTAAGGATTATTGATAATAGATATGGGGGACTAAGGAGCCCTATTTGGTAAAGTCACTCACCATACTGATGACGTTAAAATTAACAAATCCCCAATTATCATTACCTAGAAAAATAGAACGTGGGACTTAAAAGGAACTTAAGAAACTACTGCATCGATTTTACAGATGTGGAAAATGTGGAAACTGAGACCCTAGGAAATTAAATGGATGGTCCAATGGGTTATTATGAGACTTCCATAAAAAATCCACTGCATATGTCTCACAGACTTATTCTGTTTCCATCCTGCCATGGGTGTAAAATACAGCCTCTATTTAAAGCATTGGAGTGTCACTTTTCATTATATTTATCGTAAATGTGCCCACAAATGACTAAGCAAAAGGTAAATTCAATAAATACAGTGACATAAATAACTTGGAATCAGGATCTTAAGGATCTGTTCTTGGCTTCTTTACTAGTATGTTTGATGTTCATTGGCAAGTCACTTAACCTTCTTGTACTTCAGTAAAAGTGAGGACAAAAGCAAATCCACAGACATATTGTGAGATTCTATGACTAATGGTGCTAACTAATTCAGAATGAGTCAATATCTGTGTGCATCTACCAAAGATAATAGGCATTATTAAAGAGCCCACACACAGGGCCGGCCATAAATACACTTCTTATACAAACAATTTGAAATGATTCCTATTAGATATAGAAATGTATAGGTTTTCCTGTAAAGTATAACCAGAGACAGGCTAGCCTATTTCCAAGTCATTTTCAACAGAGGTGCACAAAAGTAAAAGTTTCTTTTAGTTGCTAAATACATAGAGCCCCTATGGGCACCTCCATCCAAATAAAAATGCGTCTTTTCTATCCTGCTCAATGTTTTCAGCCACTGGATGGAGATGTCAATTTCATGGTAATTACATAGGACTTTTGGAAGGAAAATTTATTTTACATCGGTGATTGAATTAATTCATCAGTTATGAGTCCCTAGGCTGTGTCCAGCTCTATGCATAAAAATACCACTATCATCATCATCATGAATGCCCCCGGGGATAACCCTCTAATAGTAGGATTTGAGAATCAGTGAACTAAAGTGAATAGGAAATTCTATGTTGATTTGATATTCTCTGAGATCTCTTGGAAGAGCAGGTCTGCAATAATGCAACCTTTATTGGGGTTTCCTTTTTCCCATTCTGCTCTGTTTGCTGACTTACTTCTGCTTAGAGGAAACATCTAAATAAACTATATAGAGCGAAGTTTTTGTCTTATGCTCTGCCTTAAGGAGAAAGCAAATTAAAAGAACTATACACGTGCACTGAATAGTAGCCCTCTCTCCTGCCTAAGGATTTTGCTCAGAATATTCCTTACTCCCCCCTTCTATTTCATCAGAAATTTTCTCTTAGGGATTTAAAAATGTATATAGAGACATATATAACTATAAATATATATGATATATATATCATACAGGCATAGTAATACATTCCTTCTGCAACTATGACCTTACCCCTACTCTCGTTTTCTACAAAGCGCCTAAAATGACTTTCCTTTGCTCTATATTACTAATCCCTCATTTTTCTTCTCAGTCCACTCTAAACAGATTTTGATCTCCACTACTCTATTCATTTTTTAACATTTATTTATTTATTAATTTATTTTATTTTTTTATTTTTTATTATAATAATATTTATTATATTATGTTAGTCACCATACAGTACATCCCTGATTTTTTATGTGAAGTTCAATGATTCATTAGTTGCGTATAACACCCAGTGCACCATGCAATACGTGCCCTCCTTAATACCCATCACCAGCCTATCACATTCCCCCACTCCCCTCCCCTCTGAAGCCCTTAGTTTGTTTCTCAGAGTCCATAGTCTCTCATGCTTCATTCCCCCTTCTGATTACCCCCCCTTTCTTTATCCCTTTCTTCTCCTACCTATCTTCCTAGTTCCTATGTTCCATAGATGAGAGAAACCAAATGATAATTGTCTTTCTCTCCTTGACTTATTTCACTTAGCATTATCTCCTCCAGTGCCATCCATGTTGCAGCAAATGTTGAGAAATTGTTCTTTTTGATAGCTGAGTAATATTCCATTGTATATATGGAACACATCTTCTTAATCCAGTCATCTGTTGAAGGGCATCTCGGTTCCTTCCACGATTTAGCTATTGTGGACAATGCTGCTATGAACATTGGGGTGCATATGGCCCTTCTCTTCACTACGTCTGTATCTTTGGGGTAAATACCCAGTAGTGCAATGGCTTGGTCATAGGGTAGCTCAATTTTTAACTTTTGAAGGGACCTCCACACTGTTTTCCAGAGTGGCTGTACCAACTTGCATTCCCACCAACAATGTAGGAGGGATCCCCTTTCTCCACATCCTCTCCAGCAACTGTTGTTTCTTGCCTTGTCCATTTTTGCCATTCTAACTGGTGTAAGGTGGTATCTCAATGTGGTTTTGATTTGAATTTCCCTGATGGCTAATGATTTTGAACATTTTTTCATGTGTCTGTTAGCCATTTGTATGTCTTCATTGGAAAAGTGTCTGTTCATATCTTCTGCCCATTTTATGATTTGTTTATTTGTTTCTTGTGTATTGAGTTTGAGAAGTTCTTTGTAGATCTTAGATACCAGTCTTTTATCTGTAGTGTCATTTGCAAATATCTTCTCCCATTCCGTGGGCTGCCTCTTAGTTTTTTTGACTGTTTCCTTGGCTGTGCAGAAGCTTTTTATCTTGATGAAGTCCCACAAGTTCATTTTATCTTTTGTTTCTCTTGCCTTTGGAGATGTGTCATGAAAAAGGTTTCTGTGGCCGATGTCGTAGAGGTTGCTGCCTATGCTGTCCTCTAAGATTTTGATGGATTCCTGTCTCACATCGAGGTCTTTCATCCATTTGGAGTTTATCTTTGTGCATGGTGTGAGAGAGTGGTCAAGCTTCATTCTTTTGCATGTAGCTGTCCAATTTTCCCAGCACCATTTAATGAAGAGACTGTCTTTTTTCTGCTGGATGTTTTTTCCTGCTTTGTCAAAGATTAGTTGCCCAAAGAGCTGAGGGTCCATTTCTGGGTTCTCTATTCTCTTCCAGTGGTCTCTGTGTCTGTTTTTGTGCCAGTACCATGCTGTCTTTGTGATCACAGCTTTGTAGTACAACTTGAAATCCGGCATTGTGATGCCCCCAGCTTTGTTTTTCCTTTTCAACAGTTCCTTGGCGATTCGTGGCCTTTTCTGGTTCCACACAAATTTAAGGACTGTTTGTTACAGTTCTTTAAAAAATGTCATTGGTATTTTGATCAGGATAGCATTGAAAGTGTAGATTGCTCTGGGTAGCATGGACATTTTATCTATGTTAATTCTTCCGATCCATGAGCATGGAATATTTTTCCATCGTTTTGTGTCTTCTTCAATGTCTTTCAAGAGTGATTTGTAGTTTCTAGAATATAGATCCTTTACATCTCTTTTTAAGTTAATTCCAAGATAACATATGATTTTTGGTGCTATTGTAAATGGGATGGATTCCCTAATTTCTCTTTCTTCAGTCTCATTGTTCGTGTATAGAAATGCAACTGATTTCTGAGCATTGATTTTGTATCCTGCCACATTACTGAATTGCTCTATAACTTCCAGTAGTTTGGGGGTGGATTCTTTTGGGTTTTCCATATAGAGTATCATGTCATCTGCGAAGAGAGACAGTTTGACTTCTTCTTTGCTGATTTGGATACCTTTGATCCCTTTTTGTTGTCTGATTGCTGTTGCAAGGACTTCTAGTACTATGTTGAATAATAATGGCGAGAGTAGGCATCCTTGTCATGTTCCTGATCTTAAGGGAAAGGCTTCCAGCTTTTCCCCATTGAGAATGATATTTGCTGTAGGCTTTTCATAGATGGTTTTTATGAGATTGAGGAATGTACCCTCTATCCCTACACTCTGAAGCTTTTTAATCAGGAAAGGATGCTGTATTTTGTCAAATGCTTTTTCGGCATCTATTGAGAGGATCATATGATTTTTGGCTTTTTTCTTGTTGATATAATCTATCACACTGATAGATTTGCGAATGTTGAACCACCCTTGCATCCCAGGGATGAATCCCGCTTGGTCATGATGAATAGTCCTTTTAATGTACTGTTGGATCCTATTAGCTAGGATCTCGTTGAGAATTTTTGCATCCATATTCATTAGGGAAATCGGTCTGTAATTCTCCTTTTTGATGGGGTCTTTGCCTGGTTTGGGGATCAAGGTAATATTGGCCTCATAGAATGAGTTTGGTAGCTTTCCTTCTGTTTCTATTTTTTGAAATAGCTTTAGGAGAATAGGTATTATTTCTTCTTTGAATGTTTGGTAAAATTCCCCGGGGAATCCATCAGGCCCTGGCGTTTTGTTTTTTGGAAGGTTTTTAATCACCGTTTCAATCTCTTCATAATTAATTGGTCTGTTTAAAAAATCAATTTCTTCCTGTTTCAGTCTTGGTAGTTTATAGGTTTCCAGGAAGGCCTCCATCTCTTCCAGGTTGCTTAATTTATTGGCATAAAGCTGTTGATAAAAGTTTCTAATAATCTTTCCTATTTCACTGGTGTTGGTTGTGACCTCTCCCTTTTCATTCATAATTTTATTAATTTGGGTCCTTTCTCTATTCTTTTGTATAAGTCTTGCCAGTGGTTTGTCTATTTTATTTATTCTTTCAAAGAACCAGCTTCTAGTTCTGTTGATCTGCTCTACTGTGCTCCTGGTTTCTAATTCATTGACCTCTGCTCTAATCTTGATCATCTGCTTTCTTGTGCATGGATTAGGCCTGTTCTTCTGTTGCTGTTCCAGCTTCTTGAGGTGAGAATATAAAATCTGCATTTTAGATTTTTTCTATTCTTTTGAGTGACGCTTGGATGGCTATGTATTTTCCCCTTAGGACTGCCTTTGCAGTGTCCCATAGGTTTTGGACCGTTGTGTTTTCATTCTCGTTGGTCTCCATAAATTGTTTAAATTGATTTTTGATTTCCTGGTTTATCAAATCATTCTTGAGCAGGATGGTTCTTAGTCTCCAAGTGTTTGAGTTTCTTCCAAATTTTTCCTTGTGGTTGAGTTCCACTTTCAAAGCGTTGTGGTCTGAGAATATGCAGGGAATAATTTCCGTCTTTTGGTATTGGTTGAGACCTATTTTGTGACCCAGAGTATTGTCTAGTCTTGAGAATGTTCCATGGGCATTAGAATAGAATGAGTATTCTTTTGTTCTGGGGTGTAGTGTTCTATATATATCTATGAGGTCCAACTCATCTAGTATGGCATTCAAAGCTTTTGTTTCTTTGTTGATTTTCTGCTTAGGTGATCTATCTGTTGCTGATAGTGGAGTGTTGTGGTCCCCTACCATTAACGTATTTTTATCTATATGTCTCTTTATTCTGGTTAAGAGCTGGCTTGTATATCTTGCTGCTCCCCTGTTAGGAGCATATATATTTATAATTGTCATATCCACTTGTTGGATACATCCTTTAAGAATAATATAGTGCCCTTCTGTATCTCTATCTATAGTCTTTAGTTTAAAATCCAATCTGTCTGATATGAGAATTGCTACCCCAGCTTTCTTTTGAGGTCCATTGGCATGAAAGATGGTATTCCATCCCTTTACTTTCAGCCTGGATGTATCTTTAGGTTCAAAATGAGTCTCTTGTAGATAGCAAATCGATGGGTCATGTCTTTTTATCCAATCTGCAACCCTGTGGCATTTTATGGGAGCATGTAGGCCATTTACATTGAGAGTGATTATTGAGAGATATGATTTTAATGATGCCATGTTGCCAATAAAGTCTTTATTTCTATAGATTGTGACTTTCTGTTCTGTATCACTCTTGGGGCCTTTTTACTTTTATAGAACCCCCCTTAATATCTCCTGTAGGGTTGGTTTCGTGGTTACGAAATTGGTCAGTTACTGGCAATTCTGGAAGGTCTTTGTCTCTCCATCAATTCTGAATGACAGCCTTGCTAGATAAAGGACCTTGGCTGCATGTTTTTCTCTGAAAGAGCTTTAAAAATGCCCCCCCCAACCCTTTCTCTCATTCCAGGTCTGTAGACAGGTCTGACGTAATTCTGATATCTTTGCCTTGGTATGTGAGAATTTCTTTGCCCTGGCCGCTTTCAATACTGTATCCTTGGATCTAATATTTGTGAATTGCACTATGACGTGAGGTGGCGTAGGTTTGTCGTGGTTGAGCTTGGGAGGGGTCCTGTCTGCCTCTTGGACACGAATGTTTGTTTCCCTTGTTAGATTAGGGAAGTTTTCACCTACAATTTGTTCAAAAATCTCTTCTAGACCTCTGTTTTTTTCCACCCCCTCGGGGATGCCGATGATCCTGACACTGGAACGTTTCATTGAGTCAGTAATCTCCCGTAACCTACATTCTTGAGATTGGATTTTTTTGAGCCAAGTTTCTATTTTAGCTTTCTCTTCTATTAACCCATCCTCCAATTTGCCAATTTATTCTTCTGCCTCATTCACCCTGGCCATCAGAGCATCTAGTTTTGACTGCATTTGATTCATAGTATTTTTAATTTCTGCCAGATTTGCTCTCATTTCCACCCTTAGAGATTCTATATTCTCGTTAATATTTTCATTAATATTTTTTTCAAGTCTACACATCATCTTGACCATTGTTACTCTGAACTCCATTTGTGATAATTTGGTTATACCCATATCCATTAGTTCTGTGGCAGAGGCCACAGACTCATTGTCTTTCCTTTGCTGGGGGGGGGGGATTTCTCCTCGTCATTCTGATGAGGAGAGGTTGTGGGGTTGTCCAGACCCATGCAGTGTGCCCTTGTTTTATAGGGACCTTAAGGATGTGGGCTTCTTGATTTTTCAGCCTGCCTTCTGGGGGAGGGGCCTGCCGCGCTGATACTCAGGCAACCCTGTTTGGGTAGAGTCTCCCTGTCCCCTGCGAGGGGGGATGGAAATGGGCACACTGTGAGCCAGTATTTCCAGGCTTTTGTTCTCTGGCAGCTTTCCCTGGCTGTTTGCTGTGCCTCTTCTGAGAGTCAGAGCAGCAGTAGCCAAAATCCAGCCTCTGTCTCAGAACAGAGGGATCGCAGTCCACTCCACTGGGCTCTTCTGGCCACTTTAACTCTGTTTCTGTTGGTGCTGCTAAGCCCTACAACGTCCCAGGATGTCCACTACTCTATTCAAATGTCTATCACCAATGAGCTCTATATTGCCAAACTCAATGATCAGTAATTATTCAACATCTTATAATACCAGCATTTGACAGGGCTGATCACTCCTTTTTGAAATATTTCCCTCTTTTCCTCTGGGACAACAGACTTCCTGCTTTTTTTTTTTTTTTTCTTTTTACATTCCTTCCGTTTCAGACTTTTTTTCCAGATCCTATTCTTATTTTGTACTTTTAAAGTTTGGAGTGCTCCAAAGTACAGTCTTTGGACCTCCTCACTTGTCAACTACCTTACTTTGTTAGTGATCTATTCCTGTCCCGTGCCACTGAATATTATTATATGTTAATATCTTGAAATATTTTCCCAGCCCCAACCTTTCCCTGAACTACTGTTGCTTGGTTTTTAACAGGCACTGATACTTGATAACTGAGATCCAGTCACATTAACCTCCTTGAATGTAGTTGAGCATACCATGTAAGCTTCCACCTTAGGGCATTTATATTTCTTCTCTCTGCCTGTAGTGTTCCCCTCTTTACCCTCTTTATATTCAGGGAAGGTTTATTTACCTTAGATCTCTTTACATTACTACTTCATCCAAGAGGTCTCTCCCTGATCACCCTCAAATACAGTACCTTAACTATATCACTCCTATACCCCCATCCTCATGTTCATTAATAAGATAAACGTAGTATGCATATTTCAAGCATAGCTCTCCCCCCTGACTGTACTCTAGGAGATCTTTGTAGAGTAGGAAAAGTAGTGGTTTTGGAGTCCTATAATCCTTAATTTTTTGCCCTACCACCTACTTGAGATGTTATTTAGACAAGTTACTTGGTTCAGTCTCAGTGTAAATGAAGATGGCAATATCCAACATGTTCAGACAGTATTGGGCCTGATGTTTTAGTCATTATAGAAAATACACAAAAGAAAGTAAAAAACCCAAATCATCTAGATTTTTTGATAAACTTATTATTTAATAATATCATATTCAATATCTTCTACCATATATAAAGTTAGAATCAAGCCATGTAATTAGAATTATTTTAGTAAATTTATAGCTCAATAATTTCATTACTTGGTATTTTGTACTTAGCTAAAAATTGGAATTATTTCTTCTAAAAATGGGGGAAGGTAAAAAAACCCATTCTGTTTAATTGTCCTATTTTTTTTAATTGAGGTATAATTGACATACAACAGTATATTAGTTTCAAGTATATGGCATAAAGATTCAATACTTGTATACAGAAGGATCACCACAGCATATCTAGTTAACATCTGTCACCATACAGTTACAGAATTTTTTTCTTGTTATGAGAATGATTTACTCTCTTAGCAACTTTCAGATATATACTACAGTATTATTAACTACAGTTACCAATGCTATGCATTACATCTCTATTACTTATTTATTTTATAACTGGAAGTTTGGATCTTTTAACTCCTTTCATCCATTTTGCCCCCACACCCACCCCAACTTCCCCCCTTGTGGCAACCACCAATTTGTTCTCTGTAACTGTGGCTGCAGCTTTTTTTTTTTTTTTTTTTTTTAGATTCTATATATAAGTGAAATCATACAGTATTTGTCTTTCTCTGTCTGACTTATTTCACTTAGCTTAATGCCCTCAGGGTCTATTCAGGTTGTAGCAAATGACAGGATTTCATTCTTTTTTAATGGCTGAATAATATTCCATGGTATTTACCACATCTTTCTTATCCATTCATTCATTCACTGAGCCCTTAGGTTGTTTCTGGATCTTGGCTATTGTAAATACTTCTGCAAAGAACATGGGGTGCACATATTTTTTCAAGTTAGTGTCTTTGATTTCTTTGCATAAATAACCAGAAATGGAGTTCCTGGATCATATGATAATTATGTTTTTAATTTTTTGAGAAACCTTCATATTGTTTTCCATAGTAACTGCACCAGTTTCTATTCCCATCAACAGTGCCCAAGGGCTCCCTTTTCTCTACATCCTCACCAACACTTGTTATTTCTTGTCTTTTTGATAATAGTCATTAAAACAGGTGTGAGGTGATATCTCATTGTGGTTTTGATTTGCATTTCCCTGGTAATTAGCAATGTTGAGCATTTTTTTGTGTGCCTGTTAGCCATCTGTATGTCTTCTTCAGAAAAATGTCTATTCAAATCCTCTGCCCAACAATCCTCAGATTGTTGTGGGGGGTTGTTTGTTTGTTTGTTTGTTTGTTATTGGGTTGTATGAATTATTATATATTTTGGATATTAACCCTTTATCAGATATATGTTTTGCAAATATTTTCTTCCACTCCATAGGTTGCCTTTTCATTTTGTTGATGGTTTCCTTTACCATGCAGAAGCTTTTTAGTTTGATGTATTCCCACTTATTTATTTTCACTTTTGTTACCTTTGCTTTTGATTTCAAATCCAAAAAACCATTGCCAAGACTGATGTCAAGGAGCTTACCCCATGTGCTTTCTTCTAGGAGTTTTATGGTCATCCATTGTGTTGTTTTATGTTTGATTCATTCACTTTTAGTTCCTCGAGTCTCTCTCTTTTAACAACTCCTCTTCTTTATTCATTCACTCACTTAGTCATTTTTATTAATTAGATAACTGCCACAATGAAGAGAGCAAGTATTTTAGTTTCATATGTAAAAATGCTTCTTTTCTCTCATAAGTCTGATATTTTTTATATTGCAACCTACAAATTTCGCAACTTGTATATTTCTTACCAGCCTAGTGTAGGTTTCAGAGAAGACTACAATTATGTAAAAATAAAATATACAGTATTCAAAAGCATTGGAACAGAGTGGTGATTTTATATTCTTTACTTTTTCTTTTAACCCTGGCACAAGTATTTAAAAATTGATTGCATTGTATTCAGGATTGGTGATCCCAGTTATAACATTATACAGGTCTAAAAACACAGACAGCTAGAAAGCAAAAATAAAATTAACAAAGTACATGCAAATGCATTTTTTTTTTAAATGTGGAGAAAGGCTGTTGTGGAACACATGTGTGAAACTCCCAGCATCATCACATCTTGAATCCCCCATATATTTAATATAGATCTTTTTTTTTTTAAGGAAACCAGAGATAATGATTTTAGGATATTGAAAATTCTGTACTAACAATTCTCTTTCCACATGAGCCAAAATGTTCTACTACTTCTTTGCAACCCCACTATTTATTATCTTCCTCATTTCCATTTATCTGATCATCTTCTAAACATGCCTCATTCAAATCCCTTTTTCAAATCTGCATTTATCTGTGGCTGTTTTAGCCTATGGTCCTTTCCCTATACCAAAGAGTTTTACCCAGTAGTTCTCTACTATAAAAAGTATGTTTTACTAGCAACTATGTGCCAACAAATTAAGCAACTTGGAAGAAATGGATGTCTTCCTGGAAACTTATAAACTATCTAGACTGAAACAGGAAAAAATAGACAGTCTGAATAGACCAATTACCAGTAATGAAATTGAAGCAGTAATCAAAAACCTCCCAAAAAACGAGAGTCCAGGGCCAGATGGCTTCCCAGGGGAATTCCACCAAACATTTAAAGAAAAAATCATACCTATTCTACTGAAGCTGTTTCAAAAAAAAATAGAGACAGAAGGAAAACTTCCAAACTTGTTCTATGAGGCTAGCATTACCCTGATCCCAAAACCAGGCAAAGACCCCATCAAAAAGGAGAATTACAGACCAATATCCTTGATGAACATGGATGCTAAAATACTCAACAAAATCCTAGCCAATAGGATCCAACAGTACATTAAAAGGATTATCCATCAGGACCAGATGGGATTTAATCCTGGGATACAAGGGTGGTTCAACATTTGCATATCGATCAATGTGATAGAGCACATTAATAAAAGAAAAGACAAGAACCATATGATCCTCTCAATTGATGCAGAAAAAGTATTTGGCGGGGCGCCTGGGTGGCACAGCGGTTAAGCGTCTGCCTTCAGCTCAGGGCGTGATCCCGGCATTACGGGATCGAGCCCCACATCAGGCTCTTCCGCTATGAGCCTGCTTCTTCCTCTCCCACTCCCCCTGCTTGTGTTCCCTCTCTCGCTGGCTGTCTCTCTCTGTCGAATAAATAAATAAAATCTTTAAAAAAAAAAAGAAAAAAAAGAAAAAGTATTTGGCAAAATACAGCATCCTTTCCTGATTAAAACTCTTCTGAGTGTACGGATAGAGGGAACATACCTCTATATCATAAAATCCATCTTAAAAAAACCCACAGTGAATATCATTCTCAATGGGGAAAAACTGAGAGCTTTTCCCTCAAGGTCAGGAACATGACAGGAATGCCCACTCTCACCATTTTTGTTCAACATAGTACTAGAAGTCCTAGCCTCAGCAATCAGACAACAAAAAGAAATAAAAGGTATTCACATTGGCAAAAAAGAAGTCAAATTCTCTCTCTTTGCAGATGACATGATACTTTATGTGGAAAACCCAAAAGTTTCCACCCCCAAATTACTAGAACTCATACAGCAATTCAGCAACGTGGCAGGATACAAAATCAGTGCACTGAAATCAGTTGCATTTCTATATACTAACAATGTGACTGAAGAAAGAGAAATTAAGGAATCAATTCCATTTACAATAGCACCAAAACCATAAGATACCTAGGAATAAGCCTAACCAAAGAGGTAAAGGATCTATACTCTAGAAACTACAGAAGACTTATGAAAGAAATTGAGGATGACCCACAGAGATGGAAAAACATCCCATGCTCATGGATTGGAAGAATAAGTATTGCAAAAATGTCTGTGCTGCCCAGAGGAATCTATACTTTCAATGCAATCCCTATCAAAATACCATCAACATTTCTCATAGAGCTGGAACAAATAATCCTAAAATTTGTATGGAACCAGAAAAGACCCCGAATTGCCAAGGGATTGTTGAAAAAGAAAACCAAAGCTGGGGGCATCTCAATGCCTGACTTCAAGCTATATTACAAAGCTGTGATCATCAAAACAGCACGGTACTGGCATAAAAACAGACACATAGATCAGTGGAACAGAATATAGACCCTAGAAATGGACCCTCAACTCTGTGGTCAACTAATCTTCGACAAATCAGGAAAGAATATCCAATGGAAAAAAAGACAATTTCGTCAATAAATGGTGCTGGGAAAATTGGACAGCCACATGCAGAAGAATGAAACTGGACCATTATTTTACACCTTACACAAAGATAAACTCAAAAACCTAAATATGAGACAGGAACCCATCAAAATCCTAGAGGAGAATGTAGGCAGTAACCTCTTCAACATTGGCCACAGCAACCTCTTTTCAAGACACGTCTCCAAAGGCAAGGGAAGCAAAAGCAGAAATGAACTTTTGGGACTTCCTCATGGTAAAAAGCTTTTGCACAGTAAAGGAAACAGTCAACAAAACTAAGAGGCAACCCAAAGAGTGGGAGAAGATATTTGCAAATGACATTACAGATAAAGGGCTGGTATCCAAGACTTATAAAGAACTTCTCAAACTCAACACCCAAAAAACACATAATCCAGTCAGTAAATGGGCAGAAAACATGAACAGACACTTCTCCAAAGAATACATACAAATGGCTAAAAGGCACATGAAAAAATGTTCAACATCACTAGCCATCAGGGAAATACAAATCAAAACCAAATGAGATACTACTTTACACCAGTTAGAATGGCAAAAATTAACAAGACAGGAAACAAGTGTTGACGAGGATATGGAGAAAGGGGAACCCTCTTACACTGTTGGTGGCAATGGAAGGTGGTATAGCCAATCTGGAAAACAGTATGGAGTTTCCTCAAGATGTTAAATATAGAGCTACTCTACAACCCAGCAATTGCACTACTAGATATTTACCCCAAAGATACAGACGTAGTGAAAAGAGGGGGCATATACACCCCAATGTTCATAGGAGCAATGTCCACAATAGCCAAACTGTGGAAGGAGCCAAGATGCCCTTCAACAAATGAATGGATAAAGAAGATTCATATATACAGTGGTTCATATATACAATGGAATATCACTCATCCATCAGAAAGGATGAATACCCACCATTTGCATCAACATGGATGGAACTGGAAGGGATTATGCTAAGTGAAATAAGTCAATTATCATATGGTTTCACTCATACATGTATCATAAGGAATAGGGAGGAGGACCACAGGGGAAGGGAGGGAAAACTGAATGGGAAGAAATCAGAGAGGGAGACAAACCATGAAAGACTCTGGACTCCGGGAACCAAACTGAGGGTTACAGAAGGGCGGGGGATGGGGGGATGGGTTGGCCCAATGATGGATGTTAAGGAAGGCATGTGTTGTGATGAGCACTGGGTGTTATACACAGCTAATGAATCATTGAACACTACATCAAAAACTAATGATGTACTATATGCTGGCTAACTGAACATAATAAAAAAAGTATGTCCTCAGTCATGATAGTCTCAGACCAGAGTTTGTGTTTTTGTGAGATGATAAAATAGCATAGATAAAGCCAATTCATAGAGATTTAGAATGTCCCTAGCTAATTTCTAAAATTTCCATTTAATTAAAATCTTATCTCTGAACTTAATTTTTTAGATAGATAATTTAAAATTTCAAAAGAAACAAGATAATTGCAGTTGGGCCTTACGTACCCAAACAGTTAAAGCTTATTCTCTTCAAGTCCATATGTCCTTCAGGCTACATATTATCTGGGACCTGAAAGTCAGATCACAAATGGTAGCCAAAGTCAAGCTAAAAAAGCCATTATATAAGAACATGAGAAATACCGATATTATAGTCCCCTCTTTACTGAATAAGAAAAACATAGCCCAGTTAAATTTCAGTATGTCAGATACCCACCAATAGCTTTCCAATAAATACCCAGTTGCCCTTAGCAAAATTACATACATTTTCATAGAAAACATAATTAGATTTTCATTTTAATCACCTTGTTTAGATTCCTTCATTACTATTTGAGTGTAAATACTATTATTTCAAAAATTTCTATTTCAGTAATTATTTTAGTGATAAAAAAAAAACATTTTCCTCATTCAAATTAGCATCACCAGTAAATAATTCTTTTTATTCTAGGAATATATCTGATTAGACTTAATTTTAGTTCTCAATTTTCTCTCCAGTTTATTGATTAAAGTTCCTAACCTACCTAGATCTGTTATGCTTATTTAAAATGTATCAAAACAAAAATTACAGAAGTCTTAACCCATAATTTTTAAGAGTACAACTGCATACATAGCTATTTTACTCTATCTTTAATACAGTCCCCCAACCCATAATAGTTTTGTACCCTTAAGGTTAAACTTTGACCAAATCTGAGTAGGAAGCATAAATTTTTTAAAAAATATTTTCAACTTGGTAAACATATTTTCTCCTATCTAAATGGTATCACAATTCCCAGTACCCTCTTCCATCCAGAAATATATCACAAAACAGTCAGTTTGAAGCTAGCTAATTTTCTCTATTTCAACATCCCCCTGGGTAACCTGCTCAGTTTCCATCTTGTGGCTAAAGGATTACTGGTTTCTTCTTCAGAAATTGTGTGTGAGTTGCCAGTCATGGGAGGTGGTCCCTAGATTCTTCTTCATTTAGAAAGGAAAGTGAAAAGGATCCCTATTTTAAATATAAAATACAAAAATATAGAAATTCATCCATTACATTGATATCCTTTTAATACTAGAATTTGCTATTTATGTAATCTTACAAGCTTTTTCCTTTATTACTAATAAATGCTCTTTGAAAGATACAGCCTCTTAACTCCTGTAACTAAAACTGTTGAAACCATGTAATTCCTAATTGGGTGAAAAATGTTATTTTAGAGCTTAAAAAAATTAATCGTTGTACACATTATATTATCATTTAATAAGTCTACTGCGGTTTGTAAACTCATACTCAATATTACACACACTAATATCCTTTATAATCGGCATAATTAATACTAATAGTTTTATTCAGTTAATTTTTACTGCATGTTTACTATGTGTCTTAGATTTACATGCCTTAGCACATATAAAGTAGAGTTTATTTTTCCAATAAAACAATTGAAATTACTTGCTGAAGAATGCACATATTTCTAAGTAAATATGTAGTTTTTAAAGTCCCAAGACTATTCTTCTGAAATCAACATGATCATTTCAGAGCATTGTACTTTTCTAGAGACAAAATTCCCTACCTGATAAATTTAATTCTCTCTTAGAAAGAAAAAAGTAAACATGAAAATCCCATGAATATCCTGGCAATAGTTTTTTTTATCTTTTGGATTATTTACCAACCTAATCACCATCATCTTTGTTTTCAGTGTGCAAGATATGACATTTTCAATTTAATTGCCACTGAATATCTTAAATAAGTTCTAAATATTATTTTCCCCTTTATTTTATACCTGTGTTTCCATTCTGATTAGAGAGTGGTTGTCTGTGGCAGCATGCAATATAAACCCTGTCTGCTGATGGCTAAAGGGCTCCCCCTGTCAAAGCCAATCTGTAAAGACTAGAGGAGGTGCCTCCTTCTTCAAATGCAGACACCAGTGCAGGGTTATAAGAATCATGAATAATGAGGTATATCACCAAAGGAAACTAATAAAGCTCCAATGACTGATCCTAAAAAAAATGGACAGCTATTCACTGACTGGGGATCTAACATATAGCATGGTGACTATAGTTAACAGTACTGTATTACATACTTGATAGTTGCTAAGAGAATAGACGTTGAATGTCCTCACAAATTTTTTAAACTAGACAATGTTATATGTTAATTATATCTCGATAAAGCTAGAGGGAAAAAGAACAAAAAGGCAGAAGAAGAGCAAATTTGCTCTCTCTGCTTGAACTGGACATCTGTCTTCTGTCCTCAATCCTTGGCTTCCCTGGTTCATCGGCCTTGAAGTTTGGACTAGAATTACACCACTGGCTTTCCTGAGCCTCCAGGTTACAGAAAGCACATAGTGATACTTCTTAGCCTTCATAATCATGTGAGCCAGTCCCTCATAATCTCTTTCAATCTACTGTTTATATATTCTATTAGTTTTATTTCTTTAGAGAACCCGAACCAATACAGCTTTTGGCACTAAAAGTTGTACTAGAGGAATAGAATTTCGAGGTTATGCTCTGATTCAAAAGAGGCTATTTCCTACTTTTTCGTCTCTTTCCATATCCCTCAGCAGTACACACACACACATACACAAACAAATCACTTCAATTTTTAGTCATTCTGAACTTTGTTTGACATTAAATTTTACAGAGACTGTTGTACTGAATTAAAATATAACCATTTATCTTGTGGTGGTACCATAATTTCTCTTTCAAGTAATAGGTGACTTATGTGCCATTACTTCACACCTTCAGCTATAAAGTCATACCTCATCTAGGAGCTATGTACAAGGCTCCTTTGATGTTAATTGTCAAAGACTCCCTTTCTATTTAAACCCATATCCTGTTATATCAGTGCAGCTTGAAGAAAGGAGAAGGTATCAGTTTTATGGACTATAAGTCCTGTTTTCTGATTCAATTGATGACAAATCAAATGATATAGTTCCAGTCTGGTATAGATGGATATATATAATTTCAGATCATGAAACATATTCACCTGTATATGGAGGAGTAATATTGTATATAGAATTGCCACACAGTGTCAGTGGCATACAATAAGCATTTAATTAGTTCAGCATTGGATGCAAGCTGATCTTGGTTGCATTTAACTGGGGGATAGCTTTGCTTCAAGCTGTGGATTTCTCTGAGCATGGCTACTTTCCTCACTGAGATTTAGTGTCATGTCTCTTCTATCTGTTTATTTTAGGATCAAGCCAGAGGAAATGGTAGCTACAGGGAAAGTTCCTCTCATTGTGATGGCAGAGATGCAAGGGAGCAAATGGAAATATATATGGTCTCTTAAGGGAATTAGTACTTGTCACTTCTGTTTCCTAATATTGGCCAAAATGAAATACATGTCTGAACCTAAAGATAGGTAGTAGGAAAATATACTCTGCCCCATTTCCTGAAAGGAATACAACATTACATGGCAAACAATAGGAGAAGGAAGAATAAAAAGTTAGGACCAATTATTCAAATTATCACATACAGAGAAGTGGTATGTAATGAGGAGTTTTTATACATCACTACCAAAATGGAATTTCAGAATTATTAGATTTGACTGAATTTTAAAATCTAAATTGATGCCAAAAGTTACAGTAGACCTAGTGCCATATAATAGATGTTCAGGTTATACTTTATACAATGAACTTTTAAAAAGAAGCCTGCAATTAATCTGTATTAATTAATAAACAAACTTTATTTATTTTATAGGAGTTTTATAGGAGTAGACATATTTATTTTTTATCAATCTAAAGAGAAGCTATCAAATGTTCAGAGACCCTAAGAGTTGGGCAAGTAAACAATGGTAACATGCTAAACATGTCTAAATTTACATTTATAAATTTTATGAAAAATATATTCATACAGTCTCCCCATATCACTCAGATATTTAAACTGATTTAATATGAAATAAATGCTTTAATTTACATTTACTTGTAGAAAGTGATGTCCAAAAATACAGGCTTCTACAATATGGTTCAAATATGTTCATCCACTTCTTGAAATCATACCATGATGACACCCGAACATTTATCACATAGAATCTGAATATTATGGCCTCAAATGTCATGCTAGTTGAGACTGAAATTTTATAACCTATTGAAACTTCTTTATTGAGACTTTTTTGAAAAAAAAATTTTAAGTAGCAAAGGAGAAATACTTGTTTCTATATTTGAAAGGAGTATTTTAAATAGACTACACATTGTGATGCAAGTTCACAAGAAGTGTAAACATAAAGCTTTCAAACTACCCTTTTGTCATATTCACTGGGCCTTTATTTCTAACACCATAAACATGTGATTTATATTGATTTCTTGACTGTTATATTTGAATGTGAGATGAAAAATTTTAGCCAAAGTACCTTTGATCACCAGCAAAAAATAAATATCTTTTATTCTCTTGACAATTACAATAGCTCATAATCTCATGAGCCCACATTTTTTCAGATCTTAGAAAGAAAAAAGTAATCTCAAAACTTGACAAAGTTGGTTGTCAGAATTGATACCCAGATCCTCAAACATCCAGAGAATTTGATGAATGGCTCCATCCTGGGATTCTCTAAATTCATACAAATTTGGAAGTTTGGGTTGTTTTGTTTTTGTTTTGTTTTTCAGATGACTTAAACATGGAAAGATGGAAAATCATAAAAGCTATGAAAACAGATTTTGTGTAAAATTAATCAAACAATTGTTTTCTATCCAGTACTAATTGCACATATAAACTCCAGGGTTGAGAATATTATGCAAGATTACAAGGAACCACCTCAATTCTTTTTTAATCCTTTTTTTCCCTTAAGTTTCTTCAGGGGTAGAGAGTGAGAAGTGACTCATTAATTCATTTATTAATCACATGCTATCTGTCAACCACTCAACTGGATACTAATGATTTAAGAGATAAAGATATAATCTTTGCCCTCCAAGTTTAGTGTTGCATACAGGAAAATAAAGAGGAAATTATTACATTCTGACATTATGGATACTTTAGTAGTGGTTAAAAATAAGATGGTGGGATGGTATTGAACACAGAAGGTCTTAGGGTATATGTCCTCATGAGCAGTTGTCTCTATATAATTATCTTCAGCATTAATTTTTAGAATGAAAAGAATTCTGACTTTCCCTTTACTTTCTGAGTATATTCTTTTGCCTATAATAACACAATCAGAGAATCACAGAGCGGGCCCCTGGAATTTGAGTAACTCCCTATCCACCATTAAAATGAACTCTTCTTTTCAACAGCATCTGCTAGGTTGTTAAGGTCCCGGTCAGAGACACCTCTCAGTGGGACATCAGTCACTACGAGATCTTAGTTACTCATCATGAGTCAGGTATTTATTGATTTTTCCAGCCATAAGCTGAGCAATATGTAGTAGCATCCCATTATCAGTTTGAAGTAACATTATTTGAGCAGATCTGAAGTCAAAAGGAAATTGGGCATGGCATATATTAGGATTAAGGGAGAGACTGAGAAAGAAGCCATGTTTATAGGGGAAGGTATTAAATGTCTCGAAATGATTAACTTTACTTCTCCAAGGATAACCTGGCTATTGTCACTGTTGTGCACCCAAAGTGCCCATTATGAAGATTAATGCTGAGACTCTCATATGCTGTTGTTAGAAGACTAGCTGTTGTTACCTGATAGTTGTTTGATTAAAATAGTCTCATACTACTAAGGAGTGGGAAGTGATTTGAAAGAGTGATTGGAATTTGTCTTTCCTGAATATAGTGCTTCTGTCAGAATTGGAATTTCTTGGAGTTAATAATGCTTAATTTACCATCCTATATTTTACACATTACACCTTTTAAAAAAAAAAACCAAACTTTATAGAAAAACAATTAGCAATATACTAATCCCATAGGATTCGCTGCTCTTAACATGTACGCTTTAGCCTAGGAACAATTTTACAATGGCTTATTGGAAGCATAGTTACTGGGACGCCTGGGTAGCTCAATCAGTTAAGCGTCTGCCTTCGGTGCAGGTCTTGATCTCAGGGTCTTGGAATGGAGTTCCACACTGGGCTCCTCGCTTGGGGAGGAGCCTGCTTCTCCCTCTGCCTGCTGTTCCCCCAGCTTGTGCTCACTCTCTCTCTCTCTCTTTCTCTGGCAAATAAATTAATGGACTCTTAAAAAGAAAAAAAAGAAAAGAAAAGAAAAGAAAAGAAAAGAAAAGAAAAGAAAAAAAGAAAAGAGAAGAGAAAAGAAAAGAAAAGAAAAGAAAAGAAAAGAAAAGAAAAGAAAAGAAAAAAGAAAAGAAAAGAAAATAGAAAAGAAAAGAAAACTTAGTTACAGTACTACCTAGTAGATGATACCTTAGGACATTAGGATGTTGCCTTATAGCACATGATATATCTTTTTAACAGTGATCAACCTATAGCTTTGCTTCTCTTGTAACCAGGACACACAGGTTTAGGAAACAAGGGACCTACTTCAGAATAATCTAGCTTCCTACTCCCATGTCTTTGGGTTCTACTGATGTGGAAGTCCTGATTTCTTAAAAAGGAATGCTCCTAGTCCTTATTCCACTAAATAAGAATTTGCATTGCCATCTGATCACTTAAGACTTCTTATTGCTACTTTACCAAGAACAAAATGATTGTGGCAAATAATCCCAGCTGGTAAGGGAGATAGTCTTGCTGCTAAATAATGGAGGCAGATAGCTGTTCCCCTGTAGCCCTGGGTCCCTGAAGATCCTCTGAAGCACTTCAGAGTATTATTGTATCCAATGGTAAATTTAATGAAACACTATAGAAAAAGAATGTGGATGAGATCAGGATCACCAAAGAGTTAGAATCTCCAGGAATCAAAGTTTGAGTCATTTCACCAAGAAAAGAACACCATCCATCTGAGATGCTGACTGGAAATAAAGGGAACATGGAAGGAGGATTGAAGGAAGGAAATTATAAATAAGACCCATGGCCTTCTTACTAACTCAAAAAAGAGGATATTATATACTTACCTTTCTTTCTTATTCTCTTTCCTGTGTGTGTGCACATGCTCGTGTGTGTACTTAATATTAACTATCTTTTTCCCTTACTTAACCCTTCTGTTTTATATAAGGAGTTGGTAGTTAGTGTTAAAAGATAATTTATACGTTATGGAATATTAAAGTGAGATGACTAAACTCTAAGAGAAATGAATATCACCCAGAGATTTGAAACAATAACTTTTGAAACTTTGGGACTCTCAGTACTGGAGGACAGTAGGTGGATTTTCATCGTACATAGGATTAAATACATTCTATAGGGAACACACATGATTTTTCTTTCTTTTTTTTTCTTTTTGAATTGGACTTTTAAGTATGAGTAGAAGCCCTCTTAAAAATTACATTCAGAATCAGTAGACTAGGAGTAGATGCTGAGATCCTCATTCTAACATCAGTATTCCAGGCAATACCAATACAAGAAAAAAAAGTACATTTAAAGCAATTTATGTATAGGGGCAAGATCTAATTTTCTCTTAAATCTGTTTTGACCCTTCCCTTCTTTAATTTTTCAGTTTGAGAAATACAGTTTAGTGGGGGTTTTTTTCTATCCAGAGAGCTTAATATAAACTTTGTTACAAATATTTATGTAATGATTCCTTACAGTATACGAAGTTAAGAAACATAATGAAACTAATAGAAATTTTTATAAACAGGCATAAGACTTATCAAATTGGATATAATTGATAATTATAAATAAACATAAATGTGTGTGCACATATTTGTGTATTAAAATAACATTTGAATCAGCTGATAATCTCACAAGGGTATTAATACTGTACACTTTGGAATTCCAGGGGAACCATAGGCTGTAAATCGAAATAGAAAAAGTTTAATTATTCTTGGTGCAAAAGGGGCACACACACACCCCCACACACAGCACACATACCTTTTCTTAAAGCATTTTCTTTAGAAAACATGTAATTGTGAATCCTTTCCCTGCCGCTTTGATATGTATATAAATGTATAAGTATATAAACACAAATGGCTGCCCTAATTAACAAGTGAATTTAGGATGAACTACATATGACAAATGGCAATATCAAGTCCCTTACTTGAAGACTAGTTTAATTGTTTATTGATTATTTTGAGAATATGTTTGTAATGAATTTTATTTGCCTGGCTATATATGAGGTAAGATTTCTTTCTGTATTGGCAGTTTCTTTAACGGATTGCCTGTGATGCGCACTGCATTCTGCTTGAACTCCTATTCAATAATAAGACTTTTTTTTTCTCTTCTACCTTTGTGGAGAGGTTTTCTGGGTTGGGAGGTTTTTTTTTTTTTTTAATTATATTTTTCCAACAGTATCTGAAGGAGGCAATGCAAGGCAAGGATGGCTTGCATCCCTATCTGAGACTTTTCCCCAAACTCCAGTGTTAAAATCTATGGAGTGAACTTGGAATATAAGTAGAATTACTTTTTTCTTGAGTAAAAGGGCGAATTGATAAAAATAAACACAGACCAGAGGCCTGCTCTGCCTTCTTTTCTTCTGGAAGCCCAAACCTAAAATCATAAATGTTTGTACTACATTAATAGAAAAAAAAGCCAATCCTAAATATATCAACAACAATAAAAAGAAGATATGCAAGTCTACGATAGCAATGGCTAGAAGCTAAAGCCAGATATAAATTTCTTGCACTGGGCCTATCTTAAGTATTATAGAGTAAGAAGATCATTCAAAGAATGATTCCAAGATTTTTCTTAAATTTGTTTAAGTGTCAGAAGAATGTAACTGGACTTTTTTAGGCCCTTTGAAATTCTCCTTCATCACTCCTGGAATTAGAATATTCCAAACCAAATTATCAATGGAGTTGGCAGGTGGAAGATTCAAGAGAAGAAATAGGAAGTCTTGCTAGAATAACAAAAATAGACGGAAAAAAAAAAAGAATGATGTAGTTGTGTTCAAAGAAAAGGATATGTGGAAGTAAGGCAGTATAGGAACCACAAATGTGCATAGGAAAAGGAATATAAGATCAATCTAGCTGCAGAAATTGGAAAGGAAAGCAGGGTGCGTGAGTGTACAAGGAAGCCCCAGACTTCAAGTATCTATTAACTGTATTAGTGAAAAATCCCCAGAAAATGTTCTGTTTCAAAGGAATAATTCAAATTGTGGAACGTGTCTGTGAACTTTTTTCTCTGTCTGGAACTGCCTCTCCATCTTACTGTGCCTGCTCAAGTGCTAAGGTGTCACCTCCTGTTTTGTCCTTGCTTGTCTCATTGCTATTTTTGCATACATCACATTGCATTTAAAAAAAAATTAGACTTTTTAGAGCGGTTTTCAATATATAGAAAAAATGAGCAGAAAATATAGAGTTCTTTATGTCCCCACTCCTCTTGTATAAAGTTACCCTTATCAGTTAATATATCACTTTATTGTGCCATTTTTATTATATTTTTCTTGTTTATTAACTCATTAGCACAAAAATTATGACTCATTGTAAGCAAAGAGAGTCAATAAATGCCAATTTTAACACTAAACTGAACAGAATATAAATTGTGTAGTAAAATCATGTGTAACTTTTTAATGTAGTTTTTGATATCAGGAACCCTTCTAATAATAGATGAGAGCCAAAAGTGCAAATACATGTATATATATCCAACTTTGAATAAAAGGTTTAAAATAACAGGATCTCTCAACTCCAGCACTATTGACATTCTTTGCTGTGTGGGGCTGTCTTGTGCGTTGTAGGATGTTAAGTAGCTTTCCAGCCTCTATTTACTAAATGCCAGGAGCAATTCCCTCCCCTACAATGACAATAAAAATGTCTCCAGACATTGCTGGACGTCTCCTGTGTGGCAAAATTGCCCCTGGTTGAGAATTTCTAAAGATAGCTTCACCAGACCACAGCTAAGAAAGTCTGCATTAGTATAAAAACTGATTTCAAAATAATACTAATTGGGGTACATTTGATCAATTATAAATGAGAAAGGAGAGAAAGAGATAACAAAAGGATAACTTGATTATGCATAAAAACAAATTTATCAGATCCAAGAGATGCTGTTTGGGTACATGTTGAACGTACATTTAACTGCAGTTTCTAGCACTCATAAAACAAGAATTATTCAGCAAAGTGCTTAGCTGCTAATCTTATATAAAAATTTGACGTTTGTTGCTTCCAGCCTTTCATTTAATTTACAAATTAGAATTTCAAGTGTATATTTTTAAATTATTCCTTGAGAAAATGCAATGAAGCTTAGTAAATTAGTAACAGAAATCAACTATAATACTAGAAACATAATTCATAAAGCTGTGTTCTAGTTGCCCAGTTATTGATCCATATTACTAAATTCCTCTAGAGTACATAAATATACAAAGCGACATTGAGCAGGCCCCCACTATTTGCAGGACACTGGAAATAGATTAGATTAGATTAGATTAGATTAGATTAGATTAGATTAGATTAGATTAGTAGATAGATAGATAGATAGATAGATAGATAGATAGATAGATAGATAGTGAAGGGAAGAAGTGACTTTTGTTTTCAAATAAAACATTGTCCTTCAGTATGCTGAGGACCAGAATTTAAATTTTAGTTCTGGATGAATTTACTTTCTAAGCAAAAATTGTGAGGTTCGTTTCAGTATTTAAAAAACCTGACTCTGTAAAAGAAAGAAACATACACTGCCCTGTTTTCAGTGAATGATAAAGCCATGATAAACATGGTACACAGCATATCGATTTTATGGACTTCTTAATAAATTATTACCAAACTAAATACTGTCTGTATTAAATGTTAGAAATATAAATGTTAAAGGTTACTTGCTAGCTAGTCTAACAAATTCGGGAATTTCTACGTATTTATGTGTATACATTTTTAATTTTATTAGTGATGAAATTTCTGTAAACTTCCTTCCCTTGTGTCCTATGCTTTTGTTTGTTTCCCTGAGGCCAAAGATGTGCATTTTGTTTATCTATGTATACCTCAATGTGTCCAGCACAATGCTCTTATCTGGTTGATCTCTGAGAGCGGGAGTTTAGGTAAGGTAAATTGAATTGAATTGCTTTAAACTTGAAAGATCCTTTTAGCACTGCTTACTCCCCTAGACTCCTGGAGGTAGCTGAAGCTGTAATGCTACAGACAGCTATTTTTCATTACTATATGCAAAATAACTGCTAGGTTGACACGAGGAAATAAAATGTCTTGACACAAAGAGTTAACATGATTGCCAGGCCTTATACTGTTAGAGCCAAGATAGATCTAAGATATCTGGCTCAATGCCAGAGCATTCAGTTTCCTAGCCTGCTGCCTTTCCTTTATGGATAATTATGATTTTTAATTGGAGCGTACATCAACTTTTATGTACTGGTTTTGCCACTGACATGTCAGGTGTGTGGTGACTCTTCAACTGAACCTGATTTGGAGCTCTAACCCCACAAATTAGTTTCCAAGATTACAGTTTTAAAACTTCTCTTGGCTTGCCACCTTGTGGTGGATTTTTCAAAGTAGCAAAATTCAGTCTTGAAAGAAATAGCAGGTTTCCAACCTTGTTAAGAACAATAATTTACATATGAAAAATAGATAAATTTGCAATGAGTTCAGTAAAGATCTAAAAATAATCATCTCTGATTTAAAATTAGCATTTATGATAAATCTTTTTTTTCATAATTTCCACAAATAGTTTGACACATTAAACTTGGGGAAAAATAAGGAAAGTATTACCTCAATCCCCCTAAATATATGTAATATCAAGAAATTAATTCAAAACCTTTCTCTGTTTCATTGGTTACTTTCTGAAAACTTTATAATTAGATTTACCTGCTGAACAAATACTAATATAATAAGAAATTGCATGTATTATAAGACAGCTTAACAATTTACCATCAATTTTTAAAGTACGCAGTTGTAATGAGCTATATGATACATGGTTGGTTTATTAGCTAATCTGATTACTATTCATATAGAATTTATTAGTTGATAATTAACATGATTTATTAGAATATTTGCAATATGTATGTTCGTATTTTTTTTTTATCTTGATGACCACGGATCATCAACTTTCTGGGAGTATATCCAGTGTATTTTCTAAAACTAAATTAATTACTTATCTAAGAAAAGCCTTAGACTTTCCTGAGAAGAAATGAGATCTTTTGACTGGGACTTTTAATTAATTAAAAGACCAGGATAATTGCTACAATCCAATAACAAAACAGAAACACAGGTTAACCTCAGTGCCATCGATCATACTGATGGAAGGAGGTTGACAAATAATTGTTAATGCTTCAAATTCGTAAGACAAGTGATCTATTTGAAGATAATGTTAGATAGTCTTGGGTATTAAGAACTTGCTCTATATGCATTAACCATTTTCACAAACTATTGTGAAAAGATTGCCAAGATGAGAGTTTTTGGTTTCATAGAACAAATTTCAGAAATCCTGCCTCAAATCTGTTTTCACACCTGAAGATGGCTAAATTGAAACCAAGTCTGAGTGGAGTATGACTCTGATATAGTGGTGGATTCATTAATCCTCATTGTTCTCAATTTAGGGAAACCCGGCACACTGCGAGATTCCACACCTGTACCAAAGTCAGTTGCTTTTGTTTTTATTGGTCAGGAAAATAACTCATATTAAGATTTAAACTCAGATGAAAATTGTGACTGTTTTACCTTTCAGATGGAAAATAACTTAGATGTAATGCAGACCTCTCACTGCAAAAATTTAATTTAAGGGCAAAAAATCCTAAGGAGACAGCATCAAAAAAGGGCAGCCTCGGGTAATCTTATTCCCAATCCAGTTCTATTTAAACAACTCCTTGATGCCTGCATTCTTACAGACGCTCACAAGTATTCAACATTTATCTTGAATTCTGGGAATTATATTTCGTGCTGCTACCATATAAGATAGATTTTTATTACTTTATTTTTTAAATCATTCACAATGGTGTGGTCTTTGTTCTAAGAAAATAGCAGAAAAAGAATGCAAGAAAACACCTTCATTTGAACTACTATTTTTTTTAATTTATTGAACGTATGTCTTTTATTTAGGTCTAGTCCAACTATCTGAAAGTTTGTGCTTTAATGACTTTATGAAATCTTTTCTATTATGCCTTTGAAGTGGCCCCATTTTCTTTAAAGAAGAAATATATTTAAATTGTCTGAGAGCCATGATTGCTCTCCTCGCTTGCTGCCCTAGGATATCTGAGACTAGAAACTCTATCAAAAATAGTCTTAATTTACTTGGCTAACATTCACTCTCTCGGTAGGAATAATTTTGATTAGTAGGGAAAGTGCTTTCTCATTGTCTTCTTTCACTGGCAAATAATACATTGCATTTGTGTCTTCCTTTACTGAGCCTAGAGCCTTTAGATTCATTATCCAATTAATCCTCCTAACTTTGCTGTAAAGTAAGAAGGGGGAGTCAGTTCTGAATCTACATGTAGGGAGATTAAATGACTTATATAATGTCACTGAACTGGTAAAAAGCAGAGTTGAGAAAACTGCTTAAGGCTTGCCCTTATTGCAATATTGGGTCATTATTTCTCATAAGAACCTCGACAGATAACTGGTACTAGGAATTGAGAAGTAAACAGGTTTCTTCATATTTAATTGTAACAATGTTCTCTAAAATGACCTTTTGAAATAACTGGGGATGTAAATGCATTTATATTGGCAGAATGTAGTGAGTGGTATTTTAATGATACATGGAATAAAATCACTTGTTTCTCTAGTTATGTGAGCTGGTTAACATTCATCGACGAATTATAATATTAACATTTACTAATAAGCAATTGTTGAGGGGCCCCTGGGTGGCACAGCGGTTAAGCCTCTGCCTTCGGCTCAGGGCGTGATCCCGGCGTTATGGGATCGAGCCCCACATCAGGCTCTTCTGCTACGAGCCTGCTTCTTCCTCTCCCACTCCCCCTGCTTGTGTTCCCTCTCTCGCTGGCTGTCTCTATCTCTGTCGAATAAATAAATAAAATCTTTAAAAAAAAAAAAATAAGCAATTGAACCAAATGTATTTTTTTCTTTCTCCCTTTCACTTATTATTAATAAATTAGTTTAATCCCTCCCTTTTATCACATGAAAATTATGCAGCTCAATTTCATTTTTATTTGATTAATTCTGTATTTTTGAGTCTTTTATATTGCTACAGAAACAATGCAAAGAGCACCATTTATTTTTATTTTTAAATAAGATTTAGTTAAATCTGTAAAAAGCCAAAAAAATCAAATACTAAATATCTTACATGTTTCTCCATTTCCCACATTTCCTTGTTGCATTAGAAAACTAAGAAAATCATTATCTGCATGGTACATGGGACTGTATGTTTGACTATAACCCAAAAGTTGAAATGTCAGAAATCCCAGAAGCATAGAGTTCCTGGCAAGATTTCAAGCCCAAGTATGCAGGACAGGGAAGACTGGAGATTGAGGTAAGCTTCAACTGTACACTTGAACTTTAGGCTCTTTAGAAGAACACAAATTTGGATTCATTTGAGATTTTCTTTTTGTAAGTCAATAGATAATAGATCTGAAGGAACCTTTTAAAATATCTTGGAACTTCTCCTTTGCATAAAACAACTTTAGGAAAAATGCAAGCTGAAGGTCCAAGGTCACCTGAAATATGATCTCTGGTGTCCCTGCTCACTCTGGTGGGTTGATGCCACCTTATGGAGCTAGAGGTTCACTACACCGCATGTTGCAATATACACAAAAACGTTAAGTTCCAGGAGAAGCACTCACAACTTAAAATAAGTCAATAGAAAACCATTTCACTGTATAACTAAAAGGTAGGGGATTAAATGCTAAATTCTACTATAATATTTTTAAGAGCTTAAAGTTCTTAGTTTTTACATTGTATATTATTAATTAGATACAAGATTCACTTTCCATTGACAATGTAATAGAGTTGTTTTTAAAGCAAATGTTCAGTCCTATTTCAAACATTCAGAAAAGATTAACTCCTGTATTAGTTTATTGCTGTTTCCACCTTATCATTTTATTTTACCCTTAATTTCTCTGTTCCACGTTATATGTAGATTGATAAGTTACTCAAATGTGGCTAGATATAAACTCATCAATCTAAATTTAAAATGATGGTAATCTTGCTAATATCGAGAATAAGCAGAAAGATTAAGCCAGGAGGCAGTAACCTTGCAAAAACCTCTTTGTGAGCTTGTATGAAGATCATGAACAGAGGGGTTGAAACTTCTAAATCATTTTGGGAAGTAAATGAGGAGGAACAAGGAAAACATCTGTAGCTTTTAGTGAAAGAAAAAAAATGCTTTCAGAAAGTATGAAGCAATCAAGATGTGCTGGTCCCCAGTATGTGAATAAAAAAGGGAAGCCTAATGAAAAGATACGCTGGGACCCAACCCAGGCTTCAGAACACTGGATATAAGGGTCTCGATAAGACGTTACTTCCAAGTGAATTCAAACAGAGTGTTAATTTTAACATGTAATAAAATATAAAAAGCCGTTTCTTGGACATATCAGGTAAGTTGTAGATTATTTGAGAGCTCTAAAACCTCAAATTTTTCATTGATCTAAACTCTATGTTCAGTGACTCACAGACCTGGCTGATCAATCAGAATCACCTGGGCCTCTTTTATACGATGCTTGTTTTGACCAGCCTTTCACTGACTCTGTGTAGTAACTTGGTGGAATTTTCCTAGATTCCCAGCTCCAGCAAGTTGGAATATTTATGATAAAATGTGTTGTTATCACTGGCCTTTTGTCAGCTGAAAGAATTTCATGGCATTTCTTTTTTTTTTTTTTAAGATTTGATTTATTTATTTGAGAGAGCATGATAAGCAGAGGGGCAGAGGGAGAGGGAGAAGCAGACTCCCATTGAGCAGGGAGCCCAATGCAGGGCTTGATCCCAGGACCCTGGGATCATGACCTGAGCCGAAGGCATACACTTAACCAACTGAACCACCCAGGCACCCCGTGGCATTTCTTTGACCAAGGCCTGTGAGTAGTCTTAGTCCTGCTCTACTGAAGCACTTATTAAAAAATATTAAAAGGAAGCACCTGTGAGCCTGTTACACTATGGTCAACGTTGTGGCTCTCAGGAATATTTCCTTGTAGGTGCACATACACCTCGATATTATTCTTCTACTCTTCAATCTCAGTAGCTTCATAGAGAGTGCAGCATGAATTTCCAGCAATATCCTCAATAACAGGTGAATCATACAGAGCAGTACTGAGTATCAAGCACTTTCCCCACTCTTACAAGGCTATTGTTGAATTCACCATTTTCTGTCTACTGTCAGCAGGGTTAGAGGTTCAGATAAACATGATCTTTTTCAGTTCCTCCTATTATATAATTCTGGCTAGTCTTTTCCATGTTATTTTTCTTTGTATAACCATCCTCATCTTCATCTCTACAATCTGAAAAGCTTACCTTCTTCATTACCACATTTCTTGCTATCTGAACATCATATTTCATTTTAGTCTCTCTTATCCAGATGAAAGTTCACTGTAAGTATTACTCTGGTCTTTCAAAGTACCCATCCAAGCATTACTTCTGTGTCTGTGAGAGCTGGGGCTGGAGGGAGTGGTCAGTGATACCATTATTTTGGTTTCTTAGCTACTGTATTCACTATTATCAACTCAGATGGTGAATGGATCTTCAGGAAAGGACTCTCAAGCAAAATTCTCATCACAAAGAGAATTGTGGTTGTAAATTGTCATCACAAAAATAATTCGAAAAGACATCTATACAAAATTACCCAAAAAAATACAAAATTATCTAATCATAAATGTGTATGCCTTTGTTTGCAGACCTTTGACAAAAGCTTTGAAGCCAGTTCTTGCAGCAGACCTCAAATTATCAATTATTGTTGCCACCGCTTGTGTCTACTAGGGCCAATAGCAATGATGTCTGCAGTGTCTACCCATTGTCCAACTTAGAATAAGTATTATGTTTCTTAATGGCTCTTTAACAAGGAATTGAAAATGATCTCCTTTACAAAAATTTAGTTTGGGATAAAAAGTGGGCATTCTTTGCTGGAGTATAAAGGTCTCTGTTTCCTTCCCATGTGCGTGTCCCGTAACAGAATGTGGATGCTGCTAGAGAATGGTTAAACTGGGATAGGAAAGAGGAAAGTGTGTAAGGTTCTCACAAAAGGACTGATGGTTTAGATCAGATATTGGCAAATTTTCTCTGTAAAGAGCCAGATAGTAAATATTTTAGGTTCCCAGGGCTATATGGTCTCTGTGTAACTACTTAATTCTGCTGTTGTCACATGGAAACACCCACAGACAATATGTAATTACATGAGCATAGCTGTGTTCTAGTAAATTTTACCACATCAGGCAGCAAGCCAGATTTGGCCCATGGGCTACAGTTTGCCAACCCCTGCATTAGATGATAATAAGATTGATGTAATTATGTTATGGAAGGAGGACAAAAGTCGTGAGTTCCAGACCCATCTCTGACACTAGCTTCTTCCCTACTTAGCACAATTTTCATAACTGTAAAATGAGAGGGTTAAACTTACCATTTCTAAAGTTACTCTACTCTCTAAAATTATATGAGTTTATACTGTGCTCGTTAACCTTTTATCTTTAAGAAAAAGTTGATTGTATTATTTTTATAAAGATTAAATAAAAATTGTTTGGAAAATCATGCTAATCATTTAAAGTTTTTTGAAAGGGTTAACTTTTCTGGTCAGGAGAAAGGAAGAAAGCTCTTATTTCAAATATACACAATGTTTTCTTAGTTTTCATTATGTGTGATTCATTAGAATTTGTCATCGCTCTCTTAAGTAATCCTAGTGGACAGTAGGACACATAAAGCCGTAGGGAATACAGGACAGATGCAATTAAAACTTTTTTTTTTCCTCCTGATATCTGATTTAGGAAAGAACAGCCATTGTTTACCTTATACCAAACCATTCCTTTTATTACAACACTCACTGCTGACTAAAATCATCATTTCTGGATCCCATTTCATGCATTTATTGACTCCAAGATTCTTCAGAGGACCCTTTTTACTGGACTTAATGAGAATCATAGTATCTGTGTTTCTATCATTCCCAATATGTATATACCTGTAGGCAATTAATGGCATGTTTGGGTCAACTTCTTTGTATAAATAGAAAACATAATTGCTCAAAAACCTTCCAGAAAGAACGTGACCTTGCTCTACCTTGTCCACTAGATTCAGCCCTGAGACCTCATTTATATGTTAGCCTACCCCACGGAATGATCTGACCACTCTGGTGGGTGCAGCCATTCCCTTAACCCAATCTTCAGCTTGAGTTTCACAAAATCAGAGCTATTCATTTATTAATCCTATACTCAGATGTTGATAACTACAGACAGTCTCATGAAACAAAGACCTACCTAGTCAATAAAATTTAATACATATTTGTTGATTGTTAATTCTGTTAAGCACTGAGCTAGGAAAGGGGGTTCAAACAAAACCATTTAGCCTAGGTTTAAACCATCTTCTGGGGGTGCTGAGAACGTCCAGCAGTACTTGTGTTACAAGAGTGCAGTTAGTTATACTTGCTGGAATTCAATCTAGTCTTCACAGAGGAGCTACATTCTAGCTGTGATTGAAGGATAAATGATGTATCACTAAGCAATCAAAGAGAAAGGACAGTACAGCTAGATGGAACAGATTAAGCCACAGTGAAAAGGAGTTAATGAAATTTTGGGGAGAAACGGCAAGCTCAGCATGTAAAATATTGGGAAATATGACCTGAGGTCAAGATGAAAATGCAGGTTGAAAATGAATTCTAAAACTCTTGAATGCTGTATTAAGGAATTTGGATATTTTTACCCCCAAGGAAAAAACAAAACAAAACACTGAACACTTTCGAGAGGAGGAATAATATAATCAGATTTAGAAAGTCAGCTTGTATGACATGGTTGAAAATGTATTAGATGAGGAAAAATCTGGAAGCAAAAAGGCTGGTTAGGAAGGTAACAAACTATGTCCCACAAAGAGGTATTGAATTTAATCAGGGGTGATGAAAATGACAAAAGGCAAAGCTGAGACATTTCCAGTCTACATAGTGAAAAAGTAGTATTTGGATAATACCTGGTGCTTTTGCTGTTTCTATACAGTGCTGCTAACTACACCTTGCTAACAGAGATAGCTCTTTTTAAAAATGTTTTTAGTATTTATTTATTGTTCGAATTGATGGCTAATAAAAGCTGGATTGGGTTTACCATACTCATGTTAGAGCTTAGCTTCTATTGTCACCTCCTCTAATTTAATCATTTTCTAGCTTCGTTTTATTTTGATTTTTCCCCATTTTTGAGCTTCTTTAACTGGACCTATTTTATTCTCAAATGTTTTACTTCATTTTGAGACATTCTCTAGTCAATTATATTCCCTCCTCCCACTTCATAGATCACATGTTCCTGTGTCACAGAGTCTCATGGTAGGAAATTTTAAACACTCTTTGGGAATTACCTGCAGCTGTTTTTGATGTTTCAAAGAGTAGCTTCAGTGGAATAATGGCTGCCTAAATGATAGTTATTCAATAAGGAAGTATGAGAAGTTAAGGCCAGTAAGGTAAATTACTTAATTGTGACAGCAAGGAGAGCAATAAGGTGATAATTTGTTAGAAAGAATTAAAAAAAAATACTTTGTCCTTATGTAAGGGAGCTATGACCTTTTTATTTTTTAGTTTCTTTGTTTTATTGTTGTTGCTTTTTGTGTTTGTATGAGAAGAGAAACCAATAGAGAAAGAGAGAGAAAATAAATATTAATATGTAAAGTTAACATCTATGAGATTGTCTTTTTAAAATATGTATCAATATATATTAAATAATTATAAAGAAGCCTCAATAAATAATGCATAATTAAGAAGTATCAATAAATAAATAAAGTTTAAATGTGGCCCATTATAAATAATTATGTTCTACTCTAAGAATATATTATGGTGTCTAATTTATTGGTTAACATTTAGGAAATGCTCAATATGGATATGATGAATGAACTAAACCAATAAAGAAATGATTTCTTTTACCTGAAGCAACCCTCAAGTGCATCCAGTGACCATAGGTAACCTTTTAAGAACTGCCATTGTACTTTTATTCTTATTTCAATCAATTAGAGATGCTTGCTTTTTATCTTCTCATGATGTTTTTTTTCCTAAAATGTCAGGAGATGCAACTTAATAAGTTCTAAAATCTTGTGGTTTTTTTAATTAAGTTTTTTATTTTAATTCCAGTATAGTTAACATATAGTATTATATTAGTTTCCGGTGTACAATATAGTGATTCAACAATTCTGTACATTACTCAGTGCTCACCATGATAAGTGTACTCTTAATCCCCATCACCTATTTAACCCATCTCCGCCCACTTCCCCTCTGGTAACCATCAGTTTGTTCTCTATATTTAAGGGTCTGTTTCTTGGTTTGTTTCTTTCTTTCTCTCTTTTTCCCCTTTGTTCATTTATTTTGTTTCTTAAGTTCCACATATGAGAGAAATCATATGGTATTTGTCTTTCTGACTAACTTGCTTTGCTTACCATTATACTCTCTAGCTCCATCCCTGTTGTTGCAAATGGCAAGATTTCATTCTTTTTTATGGCCTGATAATATTTCATTATATTATATATATATATATATATATATATATATATATATATATATATATATATAAATCACATCTTCTTTATCCATTCGTCTATTGGTGGACACTTGGGCTGCTTCATTCTTTTTTATGGCCTAATAATATTTCATTATATTATATATATATATATATATATATATATATCACATCTTCTTTATCCATTCGTCTTTCGGTGGACACTTGGGCTGCTTCCATAGTTTGGCATTTGTAAATAATGCTGCAGTAAAAATAGTAGTGCATGTATCCCTTTGAATTGGTGTTTTTGTATTTTTTGGGTACATACCCAATAGTGTGGTTTTTGGATCATACAGTAGTTCTATTTTTAACTTTTTGAGGACCCTCCATACTATTTTCCCAGTGGCTGAAACAGTTTGCATTCCTACCAACAGTGCATAAGAGTTTCTTTTTCTCCACGTCTTTGCCAATACTCATTGTTTCTTGTGTTTTTTATTTTAGCCATTCATTCTTACTTTTGTGAGGTGATATCTCATTGTAGTTTTGATTTGCACTTCCTTGATGATGATCTTTTCATGTGTCTGTTGTCCATCTGTATGTCTTCTTTGGAGAAATGTCTGTTCATGTCTTCTGCCCATTTTTAAATTGGGTTATTGTTTTTTGGGTTTTTTATTTGCTTTTTATATTTGATATATACCCGAGTATTATGAATAATGATTTTACCATTAATTCATGCTATTATTTTATATTATTTCCTATGGGCTATTAGCATTTAAAATAAGTAAAATATATTTTTAAAGTATTTATTTAGCTTCTGCTATGTGGCTTTATGTACTGGGAATACAAAGATTAATGAGAATTATCTTTACTCTAAATGGCTCACAGCTTAGTAGTGTGATTGGAGAGAGGCTCCTCAATAATTATACAATATTGTAAATGCTAAATTTGATGTAGACATGCCATGTGAAGAACATAAATTTAATAAAACTCTATCCAACAAACATGTATTACTCACATAGTAAAAGTTAGATTTTATGTTAGGCCCATTCCTAATTACCAGATGTCCTAGAACTTCCTTGTCCAGTAGGGATACAAACATGTAAACAAATGCATTTTAATATCCTCCAGTATATAGAAAAATATAATAAACAAAAGTAGCATGTTGTGGTGCTGATGACCTCTGTGTCAATTGGAATCCTCCAAGAAGCAGAGGCCAATATGGGATTTGATGTGCAGGAAATTTACTTGGAAACCACTTATGAAAGATAAAGGTAGCGGGAGTAGGCAGAGAGAGAGGCTTCAGAGCACAGTGCAGGTCCGCATTTGTAAAAGGAGAGGAGAAAGTAATGATTGAATAGAAAGGAGCTTATTGTGGCATAGTTCTAAGGAAGTCTTGGCCAGGCTGATGAGGGATCCCAAAGTAAATTTCCCGTTTAAGAAATCTCTCACCTGGCAGGAAGGGGCTGGCACTAATATACTTCCATGCTTCATCACATTGCAGCCCAAGGAAAATGTGACCTCAGTGCAAATACAATGATGGATCAAAGAATGGGAGCTACTGTTGATCGACCATGTCCACAGCAGCAGATTCTCTTTAAAAGAAATCTGTGTGGTTCTACTGTGTAGACTTAATTTTCCTTTCAGGTTTGGAAAGCCATTCCTTCAGGGTTCTCATTGGTTTCTTTTCCTGAGAGAAAGTGTAGAAAGGGAGGTTAGGGAGATGAATGACCTCTGTCACTGCAGTTAATCTTGGGAATGAAGCTAATACTTGTCCTCTCCTTTATCTGCTAGCTATGCTAAACTTTCTTCACTCTCTGCCATCACTCCAGCAAGTCCAGATGGATAATTTGGTGGTGTGACGCAATCCTTCATTCCTGAGGGGTCTGAACCCTTGAAAACCACACATTTCTCAGTGCACGTTGTTGAATGTCTCCATTCTCTGTAAGTTAAGTGAGAGAGTACCTGAGGTACCCAGGTAGATCACCTGGCTTCCACATGTATTCTTCTCTGGCCCCATTGTGTGAAAACAGTCCTACCTCCTCCTGTTGATCAGGGTCAACTACCCCTGCCACCATGGTGCTTCCATTTCCCCAAACACAAGGAGACCAAAGTGGCCTAGCAGCTGTTCTAACTTAAAATTCAGTAATACTCTTGCCGCGTCACCTTTCTGTGTTCCCTGTCTGAGAATTGGGACTTCCCACCTTCAGAGCTATCAGTTTGGGGAATGGGGAACATCAGGTCCCTCAGTGAGTCTGGGAGCAATAATTAGTAGGACTACTCTTACTTCCATCCCGTTTTAGTTTGTTCAGGCTGCTACAACAAAATATTATAGACTGAGAAGCTAATAAACAACAGAAATTTATTGCTTACAGTTCTGGAGTCTGGAAGTCTAAGAGCAGGGTGCCAGCATGTCTGGCGAAGTCCCTTTGCCAGCAGGTATACTTCTCATTTTATCCTTACATGGTGGAAGGGACTAGGGATCTCTCTGAAATGCTCTTTTATAAGGCACTAATTTCATTCATGGGAGTCCACCCTCATGACCTAAGGACCTCCTAAAGCCCCCACCTTCTAGTAATATCACACTGGAAGTTCAAGATTTCAACTTATGAATGTTGGTAGACACAGACATTCAGACCACAGTGCATCCTTTGACTTCAGGACCTACAAATTCTTTAAATAGGGCCACCAAACACATTCAAAGGTTTATGATTTAGTACATGTCCTACCTCCTGAAGTCTGGCACCCCTTCATATTGCCCCCACAATAATGTTTCAGCTGTGTCATTCCAGTAATCTATGAGACTGACTGCTTCTGAAGAGTGTGATTTGTGATAGGATTAGCAAACCCTGTTATCACAGGTCATAGGTTTCTCTCTTACAATTCCTTCACTGTAAAGTGAGTCCCCAGATCATATAGTAGGCAGTGGGATTCCATGTCTGTAAATAAGGCATTTGTAATCTTCCAGACTGTTGCTGGCTAAGGCTCTGTACGCAGGAAAGTCAAACTCAAACTAGAATAGGTATCTATTCTTAGCAGGACAAACCCCTGGCATTCTAGGATGGATATGGTAAAATCATGACAGACAAGTTGGTTTCTCGCCTCATGGAAAAGTACCCAATTCAGCTGGTATATGCTGAAGTTTAATATTACCTATTGGCCTTGCAACCAGGAGAGGCACTGATCTTGAGGAAACTCCTTTTGCCTTAGGGTGGTTTTTCTCTCTACCAGACTATTTACCAAGTTTACCACTGGTGAAATCTTCAGCAGTTGGGCTACCACCTTGAACTAGGGACTATTGTGCCCTCCTATTCCACTCAGTATAGGCTCCTTTGCCATTACCCAAAACCCCATCTTACTGCCTGCCTCCTTGGACCACTCCTGGCCCTACCTGTATCTATTTGGGTCCTCTGAAAAATGGATGCTGAGATACAAGAAATTTATTGGGGCAAACATTTGTGAAGAATAAAGGGATGGGAGCTAGAGTAGGCAGAGACTCTATACCATGATTCAGATCTGAGAGATATAAAAATAGAGAGGGAAATAAGAACTGGGTAAGAATAGCCTTATACTGTAGTATACTTATAAAAAAACTGAACATCTCAGCCAGAATCCCTAAGTAAAAGTTGCCCATTAGAGAGGTAATGCATTGAGTAAGAATGGGGCAACACTGGTACTATGCTCAGTTATTGGCTAGGAGCAATCTGGGGAAACATGGTTTCTGTGCAAATGCAGTAGTGGTTCTGAAGGGGCAGCAGCTAACTATCATTCCATCCAAGGTCACCTATCAGTTTCCCTTACAGGAGATCTAAGCAGTGTACTTCCACGGCTGCACCTTTATTTGTATATTCAGAAAATACTAATTTTTTGGAGAAATAGAGTTAAACTGAATTTGAAATATGACTCAGAGTTTCCCAGTTGTACAAGAAAAGTCTATTCTGAGAAAAAAATAATATACAAGTACACTTGTATATTATCAGTCTAAAATTTGAAAGATATTACTACCAGATAAAAAAAATGCTCATGAATATACTTTTAGGCAAGTAGCCTTATTTTCAAGTTATCCCCAAAAAATGGAAAATAGAAAAAAATATGAAATTCAAAATATGTTCAAGTTGTATGTATTTTCCTAAATCATCATTTAAAAATCCTTATTCATGGGGCACCTGCGTGGCTCAGTCAGTTAAGTATCTGACTTTGGCTCAGATCATTATCTCAGGGTCCTGAAATTGAGCCCTATATCAGGCTCCCTGCTCAGCACGGAGTCTGCTTAGGATTCCCTCTTTCTCTCTCTCCCTCTTCCCCACCCCCTGCTTGCTCTTTCTTTCTCTTTCCTTCTCTCAAATAAATAAATAAAATCTTTAAAAATAATAATAATAAAATAAAAATTCCTATTCCATGACCAGTATTACAAGCAGTCTATCAGAGGCCCATCCAGAGTAAAGAGTCGTTTTAATCTGTGGAATGCAATGGTGCATTTTATTCTCAGAAGAACAGAGCTTCTGGCATCAGTGACATGTATGGGATCTAGTTATTTGAAATAATGGTATGAATGAAAACAACATAAGGACTATTCAGTTATTTAGAAGCATGCCATGTACAGAAAGTAAAACACTATTGACATCACCAATAATCAGTTGAGGTCAGAAAGTTCCTTGAAAACCAAATGACAGAGAGATTTCATAATGTAATTTTCACATTTTTTTTTATGTAGGCAAAAGTAGTTAGTCCCACTGACAAAACTACAGTCAGATTTCTTTAAAGTGGAATTTTTCTAGTGTTGCAAGTAACAACGTTATAAATTTCAACATTTACCAAAGTACATCTTTATTTTCAAGTTGAGAGCACATTATATACTGTGATTTATGAAGTTAAAGATAAAAGAACTGTTCTCTTATGAAAAGGTTTCCAATTTCATAGGGAAATTACTACTATTATAATTTATTTGCGGGTAGTAAGATTGCTGTCACAAGTTATTTGAGCACATTTGCCTTAAAGATGTTGTTGTTATCCTCTGGCATTTATAGAATATAAGACGTCCCTATAACTAACACTTTTAAGATGTTAGCAGCACCAGCTATTAATTACATCGCCTATAATGCGTGCATATATTCAGCTTCTAGAGAATGATGGGCCAGGAGAGAATTAATATTTATTGAGAGCTAACTTTAAGTCAGAAGCTTTGCTAGGCTTTTTATGTACAACTTCTTACAAATCTTTAGAGCTGCATGAAATAGGTATTATTGCTATTTTAAAGATAAGGAAACAGTGACCCAGAGAGCCTGAGTAACTAGATCAGGTCATATGGCTACTAAAGGACCAAGCTGGACTTGAGGCCTCATTCATCATTATGCCACATTCCATGCAATTTAGTAATAGAATAGAATATATTTTTACCCTCAATTACTAATTATAAAATACTATGTCATCTTAATAAATCAAATATGAATTGACAACCAAATGCTTAAATATATATTAGACAATGCTGGGACTAAAATACGATATACAGCAGTGTCGTTATCTTCAATGAATACACTCATCTCTTAAATATCAATTCACGGTAGAAATAATTCGCAGAGTTGCTACCAAGAAAACCTTTGGACATATCCAAATGTTCAAGACCCTGTACTACACTCTACAAAAGGGTGTTTTACTGATCCTACCATATGTGGTTTTAGCTAAGTTTACACCTGTAGACATGCAGATATTCCTTGATAATTATATGGGAAAAAGCCATGCCTCAGTTGCCATATCAGCAAAGAAGGGAGAATCACTAACAGACCAAAATGAATTATTATAGAAGAGCTAGATAATATTCTACATTAACGTATTCATACACCTGCCATGTATCTGTCAAAATAATGTTAAAATGCTTTCATGTGCATTATTATATTGAGTGATATAGTACAAATCCTAATATCTTCATTGTATATTGAAATGTCAAATACCCAAAAGTAAGTAATTCACCAGTTCAACCTTAATCTCTTGATAACCCTAGTCTGCATGATTCCACAGGTCATATTTCTATCAATAAATAATACAAATGGCACTTTTAATTGTCAAACTATTTAACAACTCATTTTGTTCAAAAATATGAAGTACAAGAAAGACCAAAACATGAAAAGCATGTGACTTAATTGGTTTTTGACAAGAATCAATGGAGGAAAAGTCTTATGTATGATACATTTATATATGATGAAAATAATAATCTCATATATACAAAATTGTGTGCAAATGAAGACTCCCATCACCTTTTATCAGAACATTTAGTACACTTTGATTTTAGTATCCCTTTCTCTCTTTTCCTTCAGGGGCACTATTTCCTGTTATTAACACCTTCATTTTCTATAGTTTCTACTTCTGTGAGTCAACATCATAAAGGTTGGTTTAGTCCCATAACAAGGACTTACTTTAAAAAGAAAACCATGCTAGAAGAATAAGCACCTGATAGGAGAACATCTCACCATGGAAGACAGAGATGTGGGCATTAGCACCTGTTTGGGCCCCTTAAATTATATAGTTTATTTTGTAATATGTCTTTACATAGGAGTTAAATATTACTATCTCCATTTGATTATTTATGATCTTTGTAAGTTATGTTGGGACAGTTCTTAAAATTATGATTACAATATATTTCATCTGTCGAATATACATTAGATTTTCTTATAATTCTATACCCAAGTTATTAAACTTTTCCCATCAAAATTAAACAAAAAGCAAACAACCTTTATATCCAGCTTATTCTTACCACTCCTTCACCACAACAATCTTTCATAAGCTTTTTGTCCTTTGATCAGCAAAACATATTATTTGTGAAGAAAAGACAGTTTTGAGACCTTATTTATTGGACTTAACTATTGATCATTTTGTTCTTTTTTAGCTTCACATCTCTTCTAATTTTTTTTTCTGCAAATATATCCTCCAGTTGTATTGTTTTATACCTCTGTTCCTTTCATGGATCTCTCTTCTATGTTTCCATTTTAACTAGTGCCATGCTGGTAGCAATTTATACCCATTCACAAGAGCTGTTGTAAAATTTTCAGAATTTTTCAAGCCAGATATTAAATATAGTCATTTTTAAAGATTAAGTTGTATCAACTTATAATTAAATAAATTATATTTGTGTAGTAAAGAATTTAACCTTGTTCAAAAAGGTCTGGTCTTTGCCGTTGGCTTCTGCAAGGTAAGTAAGCCCTTGGAATGTCATGCCTAATAGGAATGTCTTTGTCTGCCTTGGGCAGTATGATTTAGAGTGAGGGCTCTAAGTCACACCAATGTGATTTAACATGTATGTTCTGAGTCACACCAATAATGTGATGTACAGTGAGGGCTTTGGATTACCCATCTTGACCTCCTGAGGGGCTGAAAACTTGGATCAGTCCCTTCTGCAGTCAACCATTTCTACCAGATAGAACCCGTATAAAGACTCTGGCTATCCAAGCTCCATAGAACTTTCCTGTTTGACCCTACTCCCTATGTACTGTCATACATCAATGCCGAGAGAAGAAGGCTGTCCTTACTCCATGAAAAGAGGACAACTGAAAGCTCCACATATGTTATTCTTCCAGATTCTGCCTTATGCATTTCTTCTCTTAGCTGACTTAATCTGTATCTGTTCCCTCTAATAAACCATAACTGCAAGTATAACAGTTTTTAGTGAGTTCTCTGAGTCTTTCTTGCAAATAATTGGACCTCCCAAACTTACAATTAGTGTCAGAGGTGAAGGTGGTCTTTTGTGAATTCTTTCCTCTAACTTCTCAGCTGGATGTTTCAGCATTAAAAACAAATGTAATAAGTTCTCACAATTCATTACTTCCTAGTTATTTTACTACATTTTGTTCTGTGGGTTATTTACATGCATTTTATCTATATGTTTAAAATGTGCTACTGCATCTTTCCCAAGCTCTGCATTGATTGACAGTTACATTGGGAGCTTGAAATTGGCCATGATAGGAGTACTTAAACCATGGAAATCAGCAAGCACTATAAATTAAATCTTAATTATTTGCTTTGTTTATTTTCTAGACTTCCAAAAGTATTAAAGAAAATGTTAATAATATTAAATTTAAAAGTATGTGTGTATAGCCATCACATTGTGAATAGCACAAAAAATGAGAAAATATTTTTACTGTATTCAAAAATTACTTTCTGATTCAGCAAAGAAGTTTCACATTTGACACAAGTGAAGTTCTAAGATACATCATCATTGTTCCACTTTCATTTTACCAATTCAGGAGACTATCAGCCAGCATTTATGTAGCAACTATAATCATTCATCAGTTGCTACCACGGATTAGCAATGGATACAAAGAGTTCAGCAAAAATCAACAGAAGCTTTTGTGAGAATTGGTTGACTATAAATAATTTTTAGTAATGAGTATTGTATATCTTATTATTTAAAAACTTTGTTACACATCCTTTTTAGTAAAATTTAGAATAATCTTAAATATTTACAGACAAGCATATTTTTAAGAGAGTCTGTTAAACATTTACCAATACATCAGTGAATTTAACCATTGGAATTCTCTAAAGTTCCCATCTGTACCATTTCTTTTCTCTTTGTATTCACTTTCTATGAGTAGTCTAATGACTTTTACTAAAATTTTCATGTTGACTATTCCAAAAATTGGAATATCCAATCCTGGTTTCTTCTTCCCTGAACTTTGGTGCATATCTGACTCTCCACATTTTGTTACACAAGAACTTTGCTCGAAAGCTCAAAATCTGATCTTACAATTGCTTATTTATCATTGCTAACAACAGAACTGTTTCCCAAAATTGATCTTTCCATGTTCTCTACCTCAGTGAGTGATATCATTGAAAATCAATTTAAGCTTTATAGTTTACATGGTAGATGAGACCTTGCCTTAAATGCTTCAGCCTCATCATGCAGCCTCATCATGCATTTCATTCCCCATCTGCTAGGTTTTCAACCAAACATTGATAGCTTTACCAAATCAAAATTTCTTGAATACGCGATCTCCTCGCTCCTTCCTTGCTCTAGTTAGATGCTTGGTCTCTGCCTTTGCTTACTGAAAGAGATCTCTCACTTATAACTAGTTTCTATGAAGCTTCAGTGACCTACCTAGAGCAATTGAATAACATCTGATCCTATCACTTCCCTTCTCATGAGCTCTTCAATGTCTCTTCATTCCCCATACTATAAGAGAAGACATAGCTCCTCATGGTATACAAGATCTTGCTTGATATGGCTCAAAATTATCACTCAGTGCAGCCTAATTCATATTTTATGCTCCAGCCGTGTTAAATTGTTTCTAGTTTCTCCATAAATAATTCTGTCAGTACTGTATTTCATGTGACTGCTTCTCCTTTCTGGAAGATTTTTTCTTCCATCCTCTTCTAATTTAAACTTCAACATTTTTGTGAAGGATCCTCTTCCTCCAGAATTGTTTGGGAGATCCCCATACAGAGAACCTTTGTTTCTATGGATGCTTGTGCCCACCATTGTATTTAATACCTATGTACTTACACATTACATTGTCATATCATTATGTCATTGTCATTGTCGTTATTACATTTATGTCAAATGTATCCCTCTCCAGAACTTCAATTGTTTGAGGGTAAGGGTCTTTGAGTCCCCAAAGCTTATCCCAATCACTGGTCCAAAGTAAGTGTTTAGTACCCTTTAACTAAAGCATTGAAAACATACTATTTTCTACTTCTCTTAAACTATTACTACTTGTTTTATATTGTTCTTGGTTTTTAATTAATATACCCACTTACTTTGGAATCTACCTGAACACATGCACAAATGAAGTTTTTTTTTTTTCTTGTGTGTTTTACAACATTTCCACTTTCCTTTCTCTTATAGCTTTTGTTTAGAATATGTGATGTCTGCCATTTTGTAGTGAGGAGCTGAAAAAAATTATTGCAGCTATTTAAATATATTTGTGATTGTTTTCTTTTTTAAATCTCATATTTTTGCAATGTCAAGAGATTTATATATTTAAGAATTAAGGCATATTACTATATCACATAAAATTGTCAACACACTGAAAACTTTAGTGTCCTTAAGGAATATCGAAGTAAAATATTCATGTACCTTAATCAAGTTCTTAACATATTCAAGTAAAACCTTACAAACTGCACTAAAACTTAGTTCCAGTAAACCTGAATTATTCCAATGGTTTAAGTCATGGACAATCTTAGATTTAGATACTCAGCTTAAGAAGATTCTATCTCAAAACATGCACACACACACACTGTCATGATTTTTTTTTAGTTGAAAATCACTCAGATAATTTCCTTTGATACTTCTCTTCCACACTCCCAGAATATTTGCTATTGAATACTCCAAATTGCTGGAGAAAAATACCTCATTGAAGTGCAGTTTCCAGTGATAATATTTGAAATTAAATTAGTTTCAATCTTAGATGCCAGTGACCTTGAATCTAGTTCTTCATACTAGAGTTTGGTAGGCATATCAGAGCACATGGTTAAGCCTTCACCATTCAAATATACTTGCATGGCCATGCAAGCAAGTGTTCTCTGCAGAAGTTTATGAGTAATCATCATGATAAAAAAACATCATGATTTTAGCAGCTAAGAATTTGAAAGAGAAAGAAAATGAGGCACAAAACATTTAAGAAGAGATAGTACAAAAAATACCTAAGTAATCAATACAACTTTCAAAAGTAAAAAAAACCTATCACTAAAATTCAAATTTAAATTCTTACTCTGACTTTTTAAAAAATTAGATGCTCTTGATCTAAAGTAATTTCAAAGTTCATCTAGGATTTAACTATAATGAAAAATTCTAATTACACTACTAATTCAGGTATTAATTATATGCCTTATAAAAGGTGAGACGTATTAGCCCTATTTTATTGTTCCAATTATTTATTGCTGAGAACAGACGACCTAAAATCTTAGTGGCATAAATGACTAACTTTATTATCCTCCAGACCATATAGGTCAGGAATTCAGAGAGAGAACAAGAGGGATCATTTGTTTCTGATCTGCAATGGCTGAGGTCTCAGCTGGAAAGACTGAAAAACTGGGGACAGGAATCATCTGTAGGAGTATTCATCTGCATGTCTGGTGGCTGATCTTGTCTTTTGGCTGAGAGCTCATGTGTGTTGAAGACCAGAACAATGGCATGTGTCCTCTTCATGTGGTCTGGCTTCATCACAGCATAGTGACTGGCTCCAAGATCAGGCACCTCAGGATAACCAAGCAGAAGTTACATCATCTTTAATGACCTCTTCTTGGTCACTTCCACTATAAGTACATGTCCGAAGCACAGACTCAAAGGGAGACAACATCAGCCCCATCCTCATGGGGAGAATATCAACATCCTACTGGATGAAGAGTGTATGAGAAGGGAGATTAAGTTGCAAGTATTTTGGAGAATACACTCTGTCCGATTTATGAACAAAGAGAGGGGAAACAAGCAGTGCACTTTCAAGTAGTTTTTTAAAGTAAATGTATCTAGATAAAATGAACATTAACTGGGTTGTACTTTTCTTAAGGCTTTTGTTTTTAATCTGAGATGAAGCCAAGGTGAATTCTAGAGATCAGTGCAAAACAAATGAATCTATGATAAACAAGAAGTAATGCTGGATAGTGGTGAAGGGCATGAACTCTGACATCAGATTGCTGTGATCCAGACCTGGTGCCAGCACTCACTAGCTGTTGGACCTCAGGCAAGTTATACTCCCTATGTCTCAGTATCCCCTTCTGAGGGGTTATGCTAATGTCTGATTATTCATGGACATTCAATTAGTTAATTTTGTATGGAATAGTGCCTGAAATATCATAAGCACTATAATGTAGAAAATTAAAAACCTTACATGAACACCTCTAAGTCCAGTCAGCAAAAACCTGAGAAATGCTAGTGTTTACAATCTTATGCACTAACTATTTTCTCTATTCAAATCACTTTCCAGTAGTGCAAACTGGGCATCCTGATTTAGCAAAGGTGTCATCGATAGTAAATTCTACAGAGATCTCCCCAAAGTAGACATATTGTAGCTAATGAGTTAGCTAAAATGCTTCCAGGGATAGAAATAGTTAAACAGAGCATAGTTATATCTAGCCTGATTCTCCGATAAAGTTCATAAGTATGCATGTGGAAGTAAGAGGGAGATCATCTATTTATTCTCCTCTAAGGTAGTGACAAGAATTCCTCTACTGGTGAATTTGCAATTAAAATATTCTCTATCCCAGGCACAAATATTCAGCTTTATCTGCTGTCTGCACTCTGTCCATTACATAAACCTTGCAGAAATAAATGACATTCCTTTGTGCCACCATTCCTACCACATAAATTGTCATTTTAAATGGCAAGAGATTAAGAAACCTCTGAATAGTGAGTTTTCTGATATTTCCAGGGTAAATAAATTGCAGTGAGAAAAATTAATTCCTTTATCAAAGGAATGTTATCAGTAATCTTGCCTAAATTGAGAGCAATGCCATCCATGGAACTACACACAAACATTACATAATATGTTTAGGATTCAAAATCCTACCAACTAATATTTGGCATAAGCATTTATTGTCAAAGGAGAAAGAAAGGGATTCATCTCAGTGCTGTATAAAAATGAAACTAAGGCAGAGCTGCAGGAGGGAGAAGAATATTTTTTTTTAAATGTTGATCCTTATGGACTCAAACATGCAAAGGCAAGCAAAAGAAGAATAGTTCTTAACAGAAATATATATGCTTTCAAAAAATACTCATTTCTTTAAGAAATAAATACATAGGAGGGATTTATAATGAGCCAGGCATTCACAAGACACTAGATATAATGGCAAACTAAAACTTATATGGTCTCTACCTTCAGGGAGCACACAGTTCAGTGAGAAAGGCATTTAATAATCAAATAATCACATGAATCATCACAGAACTGCAGATCTGGTAAAAATTACAAAGTCGATTTAATAGGAGGATTTGTTCTAGTGAGGGATGTTAGAAAACTAGTAAAATTAACTTGGAAATGGAATGTGGGAGGCTGGGTTGCTCCAGCAAAGTGAAGGCATGCTTAAAAGCCTCAGGAGTGGAGGGAGTTGGGTGTGCTGAGGACCTGGGATTGCCGGGAGGCAGTGAGTTACGAGAGGGGGAAAGTGTAGATTGACTGAGGCTGACAAGCAGGAAGGTGCCAGACTGTGCTGATAGTTGCTATTTACATAATTTCCGTGATGTCACTAAATTTATTTCTTTGATGATGGTGAACTCTGGAGTGCCTTTGGAACACAGTATTCCACTAGAAATTGAAGTTCATGTTAAAAATTCTTTTTTGCTTCTCCTTAAAACAGTTGAAAGTCTTTAAAAGTGTTTTAAGCAAAACAGATTACATGTCCAGGCTTGGATTTTGAAAATTCTCCCTGCCCTTTAGGTAGCAGGGAAAAAGAGTAGATGTGAGGAATCCAGCAATGAGATTATAACACATGGAGAAGTAAATTAAACTAGTTTTTGGATAGTTGAGATAGAAAGACATACACCCAGAATTATATTATCTTTTCCTAAGACTTTTTCCTAATGGCACTGTTATTCACCTGGCCAAAGTCATTATAAACTATGATCTTATCCTTCTTTTCCAATATCCAATGACCTCTTAAAGAGCTCTCAAATCATTTATGTTCATGCCTTCATCATTTAATGACCTGACTTGCTGTGAGTTTCCTCTAATTTTGCATCTTCATACAAGAATGAAGCTTAGGGAGGGAGGTGGAGTTTGCAAGACAATTGAACAATTCCTCAAACAACTTTGTATGATCAGAGTTTTGTATGGTGGAACTTTGTATGGCACAACTTCTCACTAATAGTTCCAGATTTGGGCTGAAGTAATCAACCCAAAATAGTATTACTACATCCAAAAAAGAAAAATTACTAATGAAAGATGAGAAGCCAATGATGTTCTGAGTTAAGAGTGGACAGACATGCAGCAGTTTGGAGCTTAGATTGGAAAGTAAGTTTATGAGTCAGAGCTCTTTTGAGTCCAGTAAATTGAAGCACAACTCAGTCTGGCTTATTTACCAAAAGGAATTTTCATATACTAGGAAGTCCGTAACTGGATGGACTTCAGACATGGCTCTGTTGAGACTGTAAAACTATGTCTTTAAGAAATGACGTCACCCCATCTGTTTTCTTCTATATTGGCTTGAATCTGAGAAGGCTGTCCCCCACAAACTATCAAAGATAGTCAATATCAAATAAGGACTTGCATTTTATGATTTATTAAAGTCGGAGAAAAAGAGCATGTTTCTTTTCTGATAGTGCCTTGCAAAATTCCTGAGGCTAATTATGCTTGGCTTGGAGTAGATCACGCATACATCCTTGAATCAGTTACTGTGAATCTAATTGACCAGACCTGCAAGCCCAAACATTAATATATGAATTGAGAATGAAGGAATAGTGGATACTCAAAGGAAAGAATTGAGTTGTTTTTATCAGCAAAAGAAAATATAGAAGGCAAAACTAACTTGAGTCCACTACAATAAAAAAAAAAAAGGGAGGGGGCGCCTGGGTGGCTCAGTCGTTAAGCGTTTGCCTTCAGCTCAGGGCATGATCCCGGGGTCCTGGGATGGAGCCCCGCATTGGGGCTGCTTCTTCTTCTCCCACTCCTTCTGCTTGTGTTCCCTCTCTCGCTGGCTGTCTCTCTCTATCAAATAAATAAATAAAATCTTTTTTTTAAAAAAAAAAAGCATAAATAAATCCATTGATGGCAGAGCAGTAACAGCTTTGCTCCCCTCATTTGTAAGTAGAAAAGTAACTGAATCATTTTGAGTTAGGTCATGGGAACTAAATGGACAATTAACTAATATCCCTCTAAGTTTCTCTACCTAAGAAATCCTCTCCTCATGCAGAGCTGTATTATAAAACAAAGATAGATTGTATCAGTCCTATTTTTAACATACACAACGATGTGTAAGTCCTCTTATGACAGTCTCAACATTACCTTAGCCCAAACTCTTGTCTAGCTAAGTGCATTTAGGTTTCAAATAAATGTGGGTTTTTTCCCCCTACTTGGCTAATCAACCTAAAGATCCATTTCAGTGATCACTATTAATTTCCAACCCAATGTAGTTATGTCAAACCAAGACTCATGGGGGTTTAATAGGAAAAATATTAAGAAACCTATTAAACATATTAAGCCAAGTGACTAAGGAGAGAATCTCTCATCATAACAGCTTTCCTTAAACTCCGATTCTCCTTTTCCTCGGGATATAGCTTTAGGTCTAACCGAGTAATTCTAAGCCAAGAAAACACATGAGAACCCTCTGATCTAGTTCATCGAGCCCTTCACAAACACCCAAACACTCTTCACTTCCTCACCAAATAACAAAATAGGCCCAGAGAAATTTTTAATTTGATTAGGCTTTCCCCTGTCAAGAAGAGCAGTAATAACCTAACTTCTGTTCTGCCAATCATTGTTATCTTCCTTTATCCTTATTAGTAACTAATAACGTTCTTTTGTCATTACTATTAACAATTGCATCTTTCAGGAAACTTTCTATAACCCCATTTATACAAAAAGAATCAGGAGTGACCTAATTTTGTACAGAGCTCCTTGTTAGACTTCAATAAAAGAACATATTTTTCTGGGTTTTAATTGCATTTTCATCTATCTCCTCTACTATACTGCATGTTCTTTCAGATCAAGGGCCCATTTTCCTAATTCCCAGAACCTTGCAAGATATATACTCAATACATCTTTTGGATGGATAAATGAATGGATGATGGATGATAGACAGATTCATGATACAGTGGATACTGTTATTGCCCTTTTTGCCTTCCCTTACAAGATATGTGACAGTGCTTCCATTTCACACTGTTGAAAGTGTTGGCCCAGATAACATTTCATAGCTACCTCTTCTCTTGAGAATTGTTGAGATTTGTTTCCATGCCCTTCAAATCTCAGGCTTTGGCCAATGATTGACTTGTACAGAATAATTGCCTCAAGGTAAGACTAATTCTATGGTGAACCAATCTCAGCATATGTGCTGCAACACCACACTTTATATATATATATGAACCTCCTATACCCTTTTCAGTATCACAGCATTGATCTGAAAATTTCCATATGACCAATGAAATTATTGTTCAACAGACCCCTCTAGCCCAAAGAGAGTATCTGTGTTACAAAGTGAAAGGCAGATGCAACAATATGTAGTAAATATAGATGTCAAGAGAAGAGAGTCCTAAAAAATTCTTTCATAAATCTGGGCAATCTTTCCTCTGTAATAGAAGGTAATTCTCATTGTCTGTTGGATCAATTTCAGTAACCTTTGGTACTGAAGAAGGATATGAGGGCTAAGAAATACTGAACCACAGAAGAAAGCCCAAGACTTCCAATGGCAGAAACACAGTTCCAGTGGGAAATGTCACTTAGTGTGCTATAGGTCAGGTTTTTCCAAAACAAACTGATGAGATGCAGATCTGAATGCAAGAATTTTGGGGGATGTGCTCTCAGGAACACTGCCTGGAAAGGAGAGAAGAAACAGAATTGAGCAGATGGAGAAATTGAACTCCTGATACAATTGAGACAGAAGTCTCAGGCAATCCCATGGGTACTCTGAAACAAGAAGGGTTCTCAGAGGAAATGTATTGAATAGACAGAAGGGGTGGCAACTTCATACCCCAGCATGGACCAATCATTGTATGTGGGCTACTCCTAGAGAAGAGGTATGACCTTGGCCGAGGCTGTTCCCGATTGCAGGAAGGGATTCAGCTAAAAACCTTTGGATGCCTACATTCTAGCACCAGGAGGATCTGGGCAACACCCAACAATTTCCACTACATCTGATTGTGTGTGTGTGTGTGTGTGTGTGTGTGTGTGTGTGTGTGTGTGTGTGAAGCACCTGTGTATTCCAATATCTTAGCCTTCCCTGTTAAAAAGACAGATAATATCTTTTTCTGTATGCCTGCTTCTGCAACACACATACACACAATCAAAACCTTCTCAAGGGACTAAAATCCAAGCAGCCTTTGTACAATAATGGTGTTGTTATTCTCACAGCTTTATCCCATAGAGACATTTACAGCCTCCCTTAGTAAGAGTCTAACTATAACTGGAGCAGCAGAGGAGCATGTTTTCCTCCAGATTGGTGTAATACTTTTTCATCAGAAGCTATTAAGATTTGCCTAACTCAGTCTTGCATTTTAAACCTTGTTTGACTTTCAGCTAGAAATATCAAACCGTTTCAGAAGCAGTCTCCATAAAGAATCAGAATAATGTCTGGTGACAAGCTAACAGGTTCATGCAAAATCCCAGTTTTATACAGGGTGAAAAATAAACTAAATTCCTCTTATTAAGGTTTTTGTGCAGAATGAATATATTAAAATTATATAAAAACTTTTCCCACTGACTAGAGATTGAAAATCCCCAGGAAATGAATAATTTGATTTGTAAAATTTTAACAAAAATATCCTGAATGTTCACAACCTAACACTATCTGTAATTGAATTTAGTTATTTTTACCTGCAATATGTGTCTCTAAAATTTAAATAACTTATCAAAACTAAGTAACATTTATGTCATCCACCATATAATCTCACTAGAAAATTATTTTTATTATTATTGCCAGCTTTGCACATTCCCTTCTCACAGGACGTCTGGTGCAATGAAACTGAGTTTTCTCTGAAGGCCACACATTCTATGAGGACAAATTATATATATTTATGGCATAGATTGTGGTGATGTTTTCACAGATGTAAATTTGCCTCCCAAATCATTAAATTGAATACATTAAATATGTATACAGTTTGCATATCTATAATTCCTCAACAAAAAAATTTTTTTAAAGAAATGATTTAAACTCCATACAAGCAGAGATTTTCTTTTTGCCACCGTATTCCTAGGAGTCTCCCCAGTAACCCTTACCAGACAGAACAGTAGTTTTGTTTTGTTTTGTTTTGTTCTGTTTTTTAAGTAGGTTCCACACCCAGAGTGAATCCCAACTCAGGGCTTGAAACTCAGGACCCTGAGATCAAGACCTGAGCCAAGATCAAGAGTCTGAACCAACTGAACCACACAGGTGCCCCAGAATAGTTTTTACCTGAGGATGTGAGGCCACAGGATAAGAGTTTAAACACATTAAAAGAAAGAAAACTATCTGAATGACACATAAAGCATGAACCAAGATTATTGGAACATGTTGATAAATATATTTACTATAATAAATATTCTCAAAATGACAAGTGAGGATATTTATAAACCAAAACAGGATCAAGAAGTCATTCAAATATCCAAGTAAAATATGAGTTATATACATTATAATGATTGAAGGAAGAACAAAAGATGTGATACAATGGAAGAAAAATTAGCAAGCAGAATGATCAGTGTGAATTACTCTCCAAGAAGGTAAATGAAAAGGGTAAAAAGGTATATGATATAAAAATAAAGCATGAGAGATATATAGAATAGAAGCAGAAAAAAGTAGAGGCCAATATACAGATAATGTGAGTTACTGAAGAAGAGAAAGAAAATAAATAAATACGAACACAGGTATATGCTTAAATACACATAGGAGGAGATATTTGAGAAAATGACAATGAATTTCAGATAATTAAAGCAAGATTAAAGACCTTAGGTTGAAATGACTCATAGAGTGCAATGAATTTTACACAAAGAAAAACTAATATACCCTTATAACCTTAGAATGAAATAAAAGCTTCCAGAAAAGCTCTTACAGAGTAGTAAGACTCAGACTGGCATCAGAATTCTCAATAGCAATACCAGATGTAAAAAAAAAAAAAAGAGAGAGTAATAATTTTAAAGTGGTTGATGGAAAATAACTTTGAACCTAGAATTATATATCCAGCTGCATTTAAGTGGTAGGTATATGAGAGCCCAGAAAATTATCCACTCAAAGACCCACTTTGAGAATAACACTCTTGGAGGAATAAGAAAATAAATAAACCCAGGAAAATGCTGTAGAAAATAAGAAAAGTAAAAATGATTAAGTAATTTTATAAAGCATATTGGTGTTTAAAGAGTCAAGTAACTAAACACACACACTATGTTCAGAGAAATATAGAAATAAACTTCTAGACAAAAGAAACAAGGTGAGAGATGGGGAAATGGAAGAGCTGTAAAATCATGCTGAACTGATGGTGTTCTTCTGGGGAACATAGGGAGGTGGCAGGATATGACACAAATAGATGACAGATATGAAGTGCCTTTTATGCCATGCTAAACAATATTGCTTTTTACCAGAAGCCATGGAAAGATCTAAGTAGAACAGTATTATGATGGTGTAGATATTTTCAGTTGATAATTCTTCCAGTAATCAGGATGGGATTAGTTTTAGTGTAAGAAACTATAGTGAGATTAGAGTTAAGCCCATTTATTGCGTTATATTATATTGTACCATATAATATTATTTTTACATTATAATATTATTATTTTTATATCTTATACTAGCTTGGTTGGTTGACCTGGCCAAAATTAGAGCAAAGGCAGTGAAAAAAAAATGAGTAGGTACAGATTTGGAGACCAGTTGGTTTAATAAATGGATGTATTCTAAAGATACTGACAAAGTCAGGTCGACATGAGAGGAGAAGGTGTGGGGGCAAATATATTGAGTTCTTATTTTGTACTTTGTGCTTACATACCTGTGGGACATTCAAATTGACTGTTCAGTAAAGAATCAAATAAGGCATATCCGAGTGGTGCAGATGTTAATTGTAGGTTTGAAAACATTAAGGCAGAGTGGATAGTTACTACTGAGATTGTTAAGTACGGAATGTGAAGCAGGAGAAGAGGGCTACCGATGGAGGCCTAGGGAATGTGTGCCTTCAGGATGGAGGTGGAGGTGAGCAGCTGGAGGATGGAACCATGTGTATCACAACATCTACCCCCATTGTAAAGCAAACTCTGTGAGCCAGGAACTTTATTTTACTCCCTAGAATCTGGAACAATGCCCGATACAATAGCTTCTCAATATATCCGTATGTTGTCTAAGGATAAATAAATAAAGTCATATCACAATAAGAAGTTTTCAGAAATACAGATTTTATTCTAATAGATACATGATAGATGTATTTTTTGCCTTTTTCCATTTCAACCCTCAGTAATACACACCTTTATAATACAGATACATATGAGATGCATCTTTAATTTTCTCCTTTTCCTTTGATATTAGACAAGTCAAAGGGACTATATTAAGGATATTGACTTTGGGAAGTAGATTACTTATGGGGGACATTCTTAGTTTGGAAGCAAAAAAGCAAAAGGTGAACCAAAGCCTTCTACCCCACACCAGGGCTCATCTAATTTAATTTTGGTTAAAAGCTTCTTTTATCCTAAACTAAGTTATTTGGTTAGTTTTATAATTCTCCCTTACTGTGCAAATAAGAATATGGCATTTTCCTAAAGGGGTGCAAACCACAATGAAAACAAACCCTCTCTTGTAATGACCTGGGACAAATAATGTGAGAAGGACATTCTGAAGAATATACTGTAAATCTTTAGCTTATATAGAAGCAGAAAATGTAAATAAGGTTAGATATGCCAAGAAAACTAATAAGAAGTCCCTTCTGAGATATTTTATAGTATTTTTTTAATCTGCTAATGTCAGTAGGAATTTTATGCATATATGTTTTTAAAAATAAAAATAAAACCTATTGGTATCAGAGCATCAATTTAACTCAGTGGGATGAGAACCTTGGATATTTTTTACTAGGATTTCAAATACATGTAAGAGATAACTGGCCCCCAGGTAAAGAAAACATGAATATTTAAGATAGCATAGAAGTGGGCAATGTTTTTGTCCTTTTAAGTGTATTAAACCAGTATTTCAAGACTATTATATTGTCTGTATAACTAATGTTATATAATATTATTTAATGACAGCAATGTACTCATTTTAAATACAGAGCTATTCTAAAAGGTTAATCTTTACCAATATGTTATAAGTTGTTACGTGGATTATAACTTGGGGGAAAAGGCACAGTTTTCACTGATATATATGCATTGAGATGCTCAGCATTGCTTCAAGACACAACCAGAAATGGTGTAAACCTACGATTGAGGTGGAGGGATAACTTCAAATGAAGCTAATTGCATATATTGATAAAACAGAAGCATTTAATCTAAATATTTAGACAGAACTAATCTCCTCCCTTTGCGTGCACTCTCAGTTATTGCATACAGTATATTTTCATCTGTGTGAAAGACTGGGAGAACAAAATTGGTACCGAAAATATGATTGCAATACTTTACTGTCTTTCAGAGGACCTGTGAGAAAGCATGGAGAAGAGGATAATAATTATGCATTTAAAATGATGAAATACTAATCTGCAAATTTTACAAGTGATGAAATGGTGAAATAAATTGCTAGTACTTTAATCCAGACACATTTAGATTAACAGGTTGTCTATAAGACAGTTTGATAAATGCCTTGTTCTTATGCAGTACAGTGCTGCCCAGAATTCAGAAGCCTTTGCCTCTGGTCCCCTGTTTATTAATTGACTGGTATCTGCACATGTATTAGAACCATGCTATGAAGTTAACAAAATCTTCTCATTCAGACATCCAGAAAAATGTGGTTGGATAATTCAGTAAAATTAAAATTTTAATTTAATTTAAAAATTCTGTAAGAGCAGCATAATAAAAGCAATGGCCATGCTGTAGATGTTAATGATAATTTTAAAGTGGAAAATAGTTTCCCTCTAACTAAAAGATGTGTCCTCTGCATCAGAGGCAGTAATGATTTAAATAGGATAATTGAAACATTAAATCAGCTTTTCATTAAGTTTTATTTATTTTTTCTAAGTCAAATATTATATCAAATTTAGGTATATCATATTTTAAGTAACATTTTTGGTCTAGACGTTTTACCATTTAACATAGAATGGAAGATTTATATGAACTTTAATAATATTTTCTTAAAATTTCCCTTGCAAGTTGATAAAAAATCTGCATTTCCACAGAATTATTCTAAGACTAACAAACACCTTCAGTTTTTGTGCATTGTGGACAAATAATTAATAAATTATTATCAGGCTACCTGTGATAAAGTAAGGAAAGGAATTCTCCTTGGTTCAGATGCCTAGTATATAGCCCTATTCTACAACCACTTCATACCAATCAATAAGTAGAGATTAAATCTTACTCTGTTTCATTTTCTGTATCTATAAAACAGATCCCAGTACATTGCATATAATGATTAACTCCACTTCTTTATTTATTGTGTTTGTTTATTAGTTTCCACCAAAGTGGAACAAAACACCATTTTCAAACAAAGAGCTCTATATTTATTGTCTAACGGAAAAGCATAATAATTCTGTCTTCAAAGAAAAAGGGGAAGAATTCTCCTTGTAAGGAATGAGAAGCTACTTTAAATGTTCTCTTCTGTTTTCCAATGCTACTATATCCTAAGGAATAAGAAGCAACTCATAAATAAAATGTCTTTTGCCTAACTTCTGAAAAACAGTCTACCTGAGATTTTTAGAAATCCTCTCAGAAATTAGCTAAATAGTGTATAAGAACTAATAATCCAATAGGATTTGAGCATCATCTGTCACTTGGACAGGTTGGCAGATGAAGGGGTCATAATGGTAGTCTTGGATCTTTTACATTAATGGTTGTCTTTGAAGCTCACTAAAATTATCGATTTTGTAATTGTTAGTAATTGATAATTTATTAAAATTATTTTTTAATCATTCTCCTAGGCTCCAGTCATGCATCCTTAATTATTCAGCCTTATTCAGCCTATCAGGATAGGCTAGGGTAGCTCACCTCAGGCCTTTGAACTTGGAATGATAGGTCCAGAAAGCCCTTTGCCTCTTACCATATTTCAGCAGCTCATTTTCAAGTCTGCTCACGTGTCACTTCCTCAAGAAAGCTACTCTGACAATCTATTTAAAACATAACTTCCCAACCTCCTTCCACTCCTGAGCCCCTTTATCCTACTCCGTGTTTTCTTCCATAGCCCTCAGAACATTCTAGCTGACTAGAAATTTATTTTTGATTGTATTTCTTACTTATTGTCTATTGGATATGGCTAGATTGTCTATTTGATAATCTAATGTTTCCCAAGTTCCCAAAAAAAGGCCTGGCACATACTGAAAGTTCAAAAACACTTACTGAATGAATTAATTAAATTATAGATAGTTATCTAGTTAAACTAGGTACTTAAGACTACAATATGAACACATCTTAACATAAGTCACAAAATACTAAAATGTTTAGAATGTTTCAATCAAATGTGATTGTAGTTGCCACGTATTCCACTTGCTCATTTTGTAACTGAAGCATCAGATTTTGTGAGGTTAACCAATTACTGGGAATCAACAAGCATCCGACTTTTAGGGGCACCTGGGTGGTGCAGTAGATTAAGAGACCCGACTCTTGATTTTGGCTCAGGTCATGATCTCAGGGTTGTGGGATTGGGCCCTGCTTCAGGCTCTGCACTCTGTGTAGAGTCTACTTGGGATTCTCTCCCTCTCCCTCTGCCCTTCCTCCCTCTCTCTCTCTCTCTCTCTCTCCCTCTCTCAAAATAAAATAAATAAATCTTTAAAAAACAAGCATCTGACTTTTAGTCTGGGTATTCGGAAAACCTCCAGTTCCCTGAAATGCATCACCCAAATCACAGTCATGTGTATTCATTATCTGAAATAACACAACCAAGCTTATTAGAGCAGAATTTAACACATCTCTATCTAAATTGCTCTTAAATACCTCATTTCTTTAGCCTTTACTCCTGGGATTCCTTTCAGTTTTGTTTTGTTGCTTTTGTAACTTCACGTTTTACATCCATCAAAATCCAGGGCGGTTCCCCCTTAGATCCATGGCCACTGAGAGAGCTATGTCTCACGTGTGTGCACCCAGTATACACCTCTTGGCTGCATAGCAAGATATATTCACTGAAGTTGTTTATATTAATTAAGGTTCTTTCAAGCATAAACAATAGAAACTGACTTTGATTAGTTGAAGAAAAACTAACAGGGCATTAAAATGGACGCTGAACAGAGTTTTGGCAGTATATACAAAAGACAGGACTAGCACAGCAGGTGCCACATAGACCTATAGCCTGAGGTGCTGTATTGCCTTTGAAAGACATGCAAAGAAATAGATGTAAAACTGGTTTCTTCTGCCCTTAGCTTTAGCCTCTGTGCTAGACTGTAAAAAGGGAGGTGGAAGAAACCCTGGAGAGGATTTCTTTGGAGTGAGTTGCCAGAGTGATGTGCAACTTCCCCATAGTGGATGAATGAGAGGGGCTTCAAGAGACCAGAGACCTAGATATAACTCTCCTTCAGGCTGAGGAACACAGGGTCCTGTCACTGACTCACACAGCGAGTCTGAGGCCAGCACTGTGGTTCAAGCTGACCTGGCTAGGGTGCAGGGTAGAGAATTATAATGGGAGGTGCTGCATTTCCACTGAAGAAACCCAATCGGCCTCTGAGGAACGGTGCCAACCTGGGATTAGTTCAACAGGGATTGTTCTAGAGCAACTGCCCAGGAGGGACAAGGTTTATAAAACAATGTAATTTAGATACTGGAGCTAGAATGAGCCTCACACTTTTTGGTCTGCTGTAGAATTAAATGTTAGACAATAGATTTCATTCTTTTTTTTTTTAAGATTTTATTTATTTGAGAGAAAGAGATCATGTGCTAGCTCATGAGCCAGGAGTGAGAGGGTCAGAGAGAGAAGGAGAAGCAGACTCCCCACTGAGCAGGGAGCCAAATGGGGCTCAATCCCAGGACCCCGAGATCATGACCTGAGCTGAAGGCAGACATTTAACCAACTGAGCCACCCAGGTGCCTCAACAGATTTCATTCTTAATAATTTCAGATTCATTTACAGGTAGAATAATGATATATTTTAAGAGATTTTTAAGAAATTTACATTTCATATTAAAGCACAATATACAGCTCTTCTGTGCATTATATAGATGTTTAGATTATGAAGGCTTTATAATGTAATAGCAAATTATTTTAAAAGCTCAAAAAACCCACAAGTAAAATAATGAGAAAAATGAGGTGTTTTTGATAGCATATTATTAAATATAAGAAAATAAGACTCTTAAGAATACCCTATATTTAGGCCAAGATTTGTGGACATTTGTTATGTAATCATTATTCCTTTACATTTCACAATTTTATGTTTGGTAAGTTGCAACTATATTCCTAGGACTTGATATCACATGGCCTTTTGCATTTCATCCCAAAAGATATTTTATACCAGATATAACAAAAAAGGAAACAAATTATGCACATTTGCTACTTTCTAATGTTCCCATTAAATAATAGAGAAAGCCCAACTGTCAGTTTCCCAAATAAAGAATTTACATTTGTATATCACCAAATGAAAATCATTTAGGTTATAAACCAAATCATGTCATCTCTTTGAAAGCAGAGATAAGTTTGTGTCCACAGAGCTTGACTATGAAATAAAAGTATTTGTTTCCCTGCCTCACCTTGGATGAATTTGAAACAAAATGAAAGGAATCTCACAGGTTGAGAACTGAGAAACATCAATATTATCTTCAGTAGAAAATAAAAGGGATTTAAAAAAATAAACACTTTTAACTGATTGCTGACTGTCAGTTCTGAATATTAATCTCAGCACATAGTGAACAATTCTGTTTATTAATTAGAGGAAACTAAATATATGGTTTTCATTTGTGATATTTGTTAAACCTTCTAATACAAACGTCATGTTTTTTATTCTAGGATTTATTCAGTGACATTTATTGGCAATACTGTTCTCATAAATACAAGCTAGCAGCTTATTTATCATCTGTCTTCTCTCGTATCTCAGTGACTTTGATTTTTCTCTTCTATTTTTATTCTTTTATTTTTGGCCAACCTATTTTTTTAATTACTAATTTGAAAACCATTTACATTAACGAAGAGTTGCAACAACAATGCAATGAACTCCCATATATACTGCACCTAAATTTAGCCATCATTTCTACTTTACCTTATTTGTTTTCTATCCCTGATAAAAATTAAGCAAATATAATAGTAAGTATTCTTATTGTGGAGTTTTTTTAAGGAACCATTTGAAAAAAAAGTTGCAAACTTCATGAGTCTTCATTCCTAAATATTGTAGCATCTGTCTCCCAGGATAAAAATATCCTCCTTGTATTTATAGGGAACAACTGGGCTCCTGCATACTGAATACCAATGTTGGACAAACATTTGGGGCAGGTTACGGCTATGGGAAAAGGTCTTTAACACAATGTTTACACAAAGGTAAACTTCTCAAGAGCACATGAACTCTGCAGCAGGTTCAAAGGAAGAGGGCAAAGCAGAAGCCAGCTGTGCATGAACAATTTCTCCTTCCTCATTTGCCAGTTATGTTAAGCCATGATTTAAGCCCTTGGGAAAAGAATGTGAAGGTGGAGAGCTGCAGAAGGGTTATTTAGGACACTCATGGAGCAACATGGTTAAAAACAACAATAACATGAAAGAAGTCTGTGTCCTAAAATGTATCATATATTAGCAATGTTCTGAGTGTTTAACATACTGTGCTACGTGGACTAGGTATGTGAACATAAGAAAGAAATGCTACTCAATCTTACTCTCATTCATAATAAAAGAACTGTAAATCAAAACTACACTGAGATGCTATTTCTCACCTATTAGTTTGGCAAATATTAAAAATTTTGAAAATACACTGTTGACACACCATTGGAAACATAGTCATCATACATCACTAGTAGGAGTGCAAATTTTGGAAGGAAATATGGTAATATCTAGCAAAATTACATAAGCATCTATCCTTTGGCCCAATAGGGTCACTTCTAGAAATATGTATAAAAGGCATACTGGCAAAAACACCACCAACAACAAAAAAATTACAAAACAATAAGAAATCCCAGAAAGATATATTTACAATTTACAAGTCCATTAATTACAGCATTATGTGTAATAGCAATAGACAAAAGTACATATGTCCATCACTGTGATTAAATAAACTAGGTTATATTCAAACATTCATACAACGGAGTGCTGTGCAGCTAAAAAAAGAATGGCACACATGTCTCCATGTTTTTGTGACGTGATCTCCAAGATGCATTATTAAGTGAAGAAGCAAGGTGAAGAAAAACTTATGCCCTATACTATGCTATTATATATCAAAACAAACAACATAAAGGCAAAATAAGTGCCTATAGGTAAAAAGAAGAAATGGAGGAGAAATGAGAATGACAACAGACTACTTTGAGATACCTTGCTTTTAGATTTAACTCTGTCAAGGAACACGTATTTTTTTATTTTTTTTTATAATAATTTTTATTATGTTATGTTAGTCACCGTACAGTATATCCTTAGTTTTTGATGTAATGTTCCATGATTCATTATTTGCGTATAACACCCAGTGCACCATGCAATACGTGCCCTCCTTAATACCCATCACCGGCCTATCCCATTCCCCCACCCCCTCCCCTCTGAAGCCCTCAGTTTGTTTCCCAGAGTCCACAGTCTCTCATGGTTCATTCCCCCTTCTGTTTATCCCCCCTTCATTCTTCCCTTCCTTCTCCTACCGATCTTCCTATTTCTTATGTTCCATAAATGAGTGTCAAGGAACATTTAGAACAAAGTAATTTCCTATAAATCACTCTGGGATATACACTAAGGACAAAAGGAACTGAAGAAAAAAAACTTTATCTGCTTATAGTAACCTTCTGTTAGTGATAGGGTTGTTAATGCCATTTCGAGAATGTTGTGAATATTGTGGAATAGTGTAAGTGACTAATTATGTTGAGAACTTGGGTTTTCTATGCAGAAGTATGGAGGAAGAGATGTAAGATTAATAAGATTAAGTAAATATCCCACAGGACTAAAATTGAGTTGGAAATATTAGGAATTAGCAATATAAAACTCATGATATATTTGTATCTATTAACATGTACCATATAGACAATAAACAGTGACCAACCCAGCAGTGAACACCACCAGGGCCCAGATAAATACTGTTTCCACCAAAAGATTCAAGTCCTCCGAAATATTTCAGTCTTGAACAGGAAACATACAAAGTGAACTTCAGACATTTTTTCACACCAGAAAGCAAAAAATGATAAATTGGTTGAGCTACTAGAAAGTAGATTCCCACTCTTCTGCCTAGTCCGTAGGATGCTAATACAATCAGTCATACCCACTATCAAACAATTCCGAGTTAACATCATTACTAAGCCTGCTGTGGTGGACTATAGTCAATGGGAAGGATCGGTGAAGGATTACTGCAAAATTTGAAATCTGGCCATATTCTAGGGCAGCTTTATTTGATGGAACATGCTTTTAGGGCAACATCATTTCCCCATCACCTTTTGAAGAAAGATTTGGCAATAATGAAAATAGATAGCACGTATATAGCATTTACTACATGCCAAAGAGTTTTGAGCTTTTCATATAATAACTAATTTAATGCTCATACTGATCCTAGGATGTAAGTACTGTTATTAGAGTCATTCTACAGATGAATAAACCAAGATGCAAACAGATTACGTAGTTTACTCCAGGTCATAAAGCTAAGTGGTATACCCAGGCTCTAAGTCCACAGTGTGAATTTAGAACCCACACTTTTTTTAAGCTTTTATTTTAATTCCAGTTAGTTAACATACACTGTTAATATTAGTTTCAGATGGACAATATAGCAATTCAGCAGTTCCATACATCACCTTATGCCCATCACAAGTAGGCTCCTTAAATTTCATCACCTATTTAACCCATCCCTTCACCCCCCCCCCAGTAGCCATCAGTTTGTTCTCTATAATTAAAAGTCTTTTTCTTGCTTTGACTCTTTCTCATTTTTCCCCATTGCTTGTTTGTTTTATTTCTTAAATTCCACATATGAGTGAAATCATATGGTATTTGTCTTTCTCTGTCTGACTTATTTTGCTTAGCATTATGTTCTCTAGCTCTATCCACATCTAGCATCTATGCCACATTGCAAATGGCAAGATTTCATTCATTTTTATAGCTAAACAATATCCCACTGCATATATATATACCACATCTACTTTATCCATTCATTAGTCAATGGACACTTGGGCTGCTTCCATATCTTGGCTATTGTAAATAATGCTGCTATAAACATAGGGATTCATGTATCCCTTTGAATTAGTGTTTTTATATTTTTTTAGTTTCAAGTTTTTAATTAAATTCCAGTTAGTTAACATACAGTGTAATACTAGTTTCAGGTATAGAATTTAGTGATTCATCACTTGTATACAACACCCAGTGCTCATCACAAGTGTCCTCCTTAATAACCATCACCCACTGAACACTTCTCCCCGTCCACCTACCATCCATCAACCCTCAGTTTGTTCTCTATAGCCAATAGTCTGTTTTATGGTTTGCCTCTCTCTTTTTCTGGCTATGTTTGTTTTGTTTCTTAAATTCCACATATGAGTGAAATCATATGGTATTTGTCTTTCTCGTTTAGCATTATACTCTCTAACTCCCTCCATATCATTGAAACTAGCAAGATTTCATTCTTTTTATGGCTAAGTAATATATCACTATGTACGTATATACCACATCTTCTTTATCTATTCAATAGTTGATGGACATTTGGGATCTTTCCATAATTTGGCTACTATTGATGATGTTGCTATAAATATCGGAGCACATGTACCCCTTTGAATCAGTAGTTTTGTATTCTTTGGGTAAATACCCAGTAGTATGATTGCTAGATCCTAAGGTAGTTCTATTTTTAACTTTTTGGGGAACCTCCATACTGTTTTCCACAGTGGCTGCACCAGGTTGCATTCCCACCAATAGTACATTTGTCACCAACACCTATAGTTTCTTGTGGTTTTGATTTTAGCCATTCTGACAGGGGTGCGATGACATCTCATTGTAGTTTTGATTTGCATTTCCCTGATGATAAGTGATAATGGGCATGCTTTCATGTGTCTCTTGGCCATCTGGATGTCTTCTTTGGGAAACATGTCTGTTCATGTCTTCTGCCCATTTTTTTAAATTGGGTTATTTGTTTTTTAGATGTTGAATTTTGTAAGTTCTCTGTGTATTTTGGATACTAGCCCTTCATTGGATATGTCATTTGCAAATGTCTTCTCCCATTCAGTAGGTTGCCTTTTAGCTTTTTTGATTGTTTCCTTTGCTATGTAGAAGCTTTTTATTTTGGTGTAGTCCCAATAGTTTATTTTTGCTTTTATTTCCCTTGACTCAAGAGACATATCTAGAAAAATGTCGCTACAGCTAATGTCAAAGAAGTCACTGCCTGTGTTATCTTCTAGAAGTTTTATGGTTTCAGATCTCACATTTAGACCTTTAATCCCTCTTCAATTTATTTTTGTGTATGGTGTAACAAAGTGGTCCAGTTTCATTCTTTCACATACTGCTATCTGGTTTTCCCAACACCATTTGTTGTCCCATTGTATAGTCTTTCCTGTTTTGTCAAAAATTAATTGACGATATAATTATGGCTTTATTTCTGGATTTCTATTCTGTTCTATTGATCTATGTGTCTGTTTTTGTGCCAGTACCATACTATTTTGATTACTACAGCTTTGTAATACAACTTGAAGTCCAGAATTGTGATGCCCCTGCTTTGCTTTTCTTAAGATTGCTTGGCTATTTGGGATCTTTCGTGGTTCCATACAAATTTTAGGATTGCTTGTAGAACACACACTGTTAATCACCATATTATACTGTCAGCCAGCACAGCTCAGTAATGCTTTATGAGGAGCCATTGACACTACCTGTGTTATATAAAATATCCATCACTTGGGAAAGAATGTTCTGAACGGTAAAAATGTTTTAACCTAGGGCCATGTGTAAAAGAATACAGTTGTTGCTGCCACTTTTTCCTTTGTTCGCAATACTCCCCCCACCACACACACATACACAAATGCCTCTTCCTATCTAGGAGATTCAAACATTTGGTATTTAATTGAGGGTAAACCTCTGCATCAAAGAATAGTTGAGAATTTAACTCTGAATTACTTGAACTGATGCAAAACTTTTCAAAGAATAGAAATTAACCAACCCACCAACTATCACCAAGAAAGAAATTAATGCAGCTGAGATTTGAATACATGACTCTTAGATACCAAAGCCCATGCATATGTTCAAATGCTGCTGCATTGACCTCAGACTGTGGGCTGGTTACATAATCTCTCATCTAAAGTTTTCTTGCTTCGCAAGGATGTTATAAACAGAAATGGATATAATAACTCATCTCTTAAAAACTCAAATGTATTGAAAACAAAATGCACAGTAGCATTACTCTATCATTTTCATTTTTTCTTTTGCCATCATTTTAATATTAAGCTATCCATTTACTCAAATTTTGCTTTTTAGCTGACAGTGATATGATGATAATAGTAAGTAATGAAATTATAAAAGGGAAAAGAGAAAGAGGTGAAGACCAAGGGAAAGAAAAGATAATACCGATCCTTGTTTGCTATTATGCCTCCAAGAAGCAAAACGTTTTGTTACAATTCTCCAAATGGAGGATATAAGTGAGGAATCCAAATGTCAAGTGTAAAATAATCAATGTTCACGTGGCCCCTAGACAATTACACATGCAATTTTCTTATTTTAATGGGAATAGGGACTTGCATATTGTTGCCTTTCTCCAGAGAGTCTGGAGACTATGTTTATTGTTCCCAGTCCTGCATTGTGACAGAGTGAGTATACTTTGTCTGAAAAAACTCTCTCTGCTGTTATAATAGTATCTAACAAGATATCATTAGAAATTTTTTCCAAAGTCTACTTCTGTGGCAGAAATATTTCTTAAGAATCGTCTTAGATTAGTTGTCAAATGATTTCTGTCTCAAACAGTTTTCTGCAGCTTCAGCTGGCCACATTTATAAATGTAATAAATGAATATTTATGGAATGATCTCTGCTTACTTTTGGAAATAAAGTTGGAGTGGATGAGTAAATCGGGTGAAAGATTTACCAGCCCTTATATATCCTTTGAGAGTAATTGGTTCAACTATTTTCTAAAATGCATGTTTCATTTACATCCATTTTGATAATTACCTTTTTACTTTCCATAATATAGAAAACCAGTTTAAGTAGATATAGTCTAGTACTTATGTGACAGAATCCTAATTGTTCCCAAGAGCATATTGAAGCTTCAGGTTCTCTGAGTAACATTAATGCCACTTATCTTTAGAGTGCAGTATTCTTTACAAGAACAAGCATCTTCCAGAAGCTTTATTAATGGATTATGTATACTAATAGTTTTGCCTTTAAAGTGGTAAGTGGGACTGAAAAGTGTTGGCATATCTGGAAACCTCTCTGTTTCTAATGCAACTGAGCTATAATAAGATTATTATTCTCAATTACCTAATATAAGAATCCATTAGAGTATAAATGTAAATGCTGTGAAGCCATGAATCTCTTCTTCATATAACTAATGTTTCTGAAGTTTATCAGAGATATCACAAAGCATATAACCATGCCACTAATGTACATATAGGCAACATATGACATGACCAACAGGAATTTGCTTGATACCTTTAGCAGTCCATATAAAGTGTGGTTTAGCTCTCTAGTCTACTCTGGGACCTGAGTTCTAGAAACCAGTTATTGATTAGTGATTATCATATTCAGATGACTATACATAAATTGCATGATGATTTTCTTCAGCCAAGCACTTCATAATGAAAGGATTAATTGAGAATCACTGAACCATACCATGGAATAAAGGCATAATTTGAATAAAGAGTTCACTTAGCATAATTATACACAAACATATTAGAAATAATCTCCAGTATGGTTCTTATATTAACTTTCAAACTCTTCACATTGTGTAATTGAGGAAACACTTGATCAGATGTGGCTGAGGAAAATGTTCCATTCGTGTCTTTTTCTCCAATCAGGGTCTTGATTTTGTGTTGTTTACTGTAAGAATGTATTACAAATTGCGTTATATTTTTGGATTCTGCCTTCAGTTGGTCAATGTTTAAAGCTTAGTGACAATCCAAATTATTGCTATAGGTTTCACTTTCTCCAAATAATTGTATATAGAAATATATATAATATAACAATGTATAACATGATATAATATATGACATAGTAATATATATTATGTAAGTATGTAATATTATATAGAGAAGTATATATTTTATATATTTATAATATATATGTTATATATATATTATATATCTAAATAATATATAAAATAGATTATTTTCTCCTAAACCACTGCATACTCTGTACTTCTTTCCCATTTCACTTTCTCTTTCTCTCTTTCTGTGACACTATGAAGAATTACGTAAACATCAGGCTTCCTTGGCAGCTCTTAAGTTGAATCTGACCTCTAAAATCTATGATGTGACACAGAATTCAAGGACTCAGTAGTACTCCCTATAAGTAACCTCAGCTAACTCCCTTATTACCAGCTGCATCCACTCTCCACATTCTGGGGCTTTGCAGATTATTGTGTCACACCAATTCTTCATCAACATGGGAAGGACACTGACAAATTGATGTGAGTGATACGCTTCTGTCTTTAGAGGGGTAAGTGACAAAGTTAAGGGAAGAATCCTCACCAATCTATAACAAACTAGTTCTTGCTCATTTACTTGGGGATAAAATCAAAACTGGGATATGTTAAAGAAATCCACACTATTCAATGAGGGATTCTGAAGTCATAAATTAGCTCCATAAAATAAAGAAATTTATGGACCATTTGATTTGCAATTTAAGGAGTTGCAAGTATTGTCAACTGGCTTTAACTTGTAACCTAATGGGATGAGTGGATAAAGGCAAGTCTGCTTTTAGGTTTGTGCACCTGCATTTGGGCAGCAAATTTTGGTGATGTGAAAACAATGTGTTCAAAAGAAAATTACAATCAATAGAAGTTAAAAATGCAAAAAAAAATGCAAAAAAAGCTCAAAATATGCAAATGGATGGATGAGAACAGATAGAACCATAAATAGAAGTATCTCTGACATGAAAAATAATATATGCAAATATATGCAAATATTTTTAATTAGAATATTTCTCAAAATCTATGGAAATCTTGAAAAGTGTGATGCCTAAGATAAACAGCTTGTAATCAGTATATTCAAAGAAATTAAATAACTATTAAATAATAATACTGGTGTTTACCAATAAAACAAAATAAAGTGAGTCTCAGGGTAGCTGATAAGAATAAATCCTGCTATTTTTATTAGGAAATACATTCAAATAAAGTTAAAACTTTTTCATTTCAAAAATAATACAGTGTTCTATTTTTGCCATTAGCAGTCTTCTTAAAGAAATTATTTATTTAGTAAATATCTGAGTACCAACTATTTGCAATAGTTTTATGAAGTGATTTTTTGTAATAGTGACATTTCCTCATTGAAATCCATTATAATTTAAATATTTATTCAGTAACAAAACCATGATGTTTAATTTTTATATGAAAGTTTAAAATTATTATCACAACAGTCTCAACTGCTTGACAATACATGAAAATAATACTTCTTCCTTGCTATAGGGGAAATCCACTTCAACCGATAGGTTAAGATCTTACCACAAGGCAGAATAAGCTGAATCTAATTATTAATAGAATTGCTAGGAAATACCAGTGTGATACTGGGATTAGAGTGAGCATTCTACTTTAGCACAATTGACATGCAATGGACTTCCCTGAACAATTGGAGAGTACCCAAGAATAGCAGCAAATACTATGACATAGAAAAAAATACATGTACGTATGTTACTTGCAGCCTACCATCCTGCTTAGGTTGCTGGGATAAATACCACATGTGTTCTATGACTGAGAGGGAAATGCAGAGTGATTAAAAGCATAGGCTCTGTAACCAGACTTCCTGATTTGAATCCAGGTTCCACCACTTATTGCTATGTGATCCAGAAAAAAAATTACTAAACATTTCTCTGCCTGGATTTCCTTATGCTTTAAATGGACATGATAGCATTGCTATATTGTTGGCTTGTTGCTAGGGTCAAATATGTTCAAATATTCAAAGCATTTAGAGCAATGCCTGGCACAAAGATCGGGCCCAACAAGATCCATGCTAGAAAGGACTTGTATCATTCACTGTTCATTTTAGGATTATGGAAACTGTTTTTGGTATTTTGGCCACAAAGAACTTACTAGGAAATTAAGCATTTACAAACTTGTTGCAAAGGCTGGAAATGTGAAAATAAAGAACATGTCACAAGAGGTTTAGGTCCTATCATAGAAATTGTGTTTTAGAGGTCAAGAATGTGTTTCTGTCACCCAGAACTCAGAAATGTTCAAGAACCCACCATCAAAGTCATAGCTGACCCGTAGCTTTGCAGTTAGTGACTAAAAATTAAACTTAGAGTCTAGTTAGCCATTACAAAAATCCCTGTCAGCTGGAGCCTGCTATACGTATTAAGCATTATCTATTGCAAAAAGCATTATTCATTTTTGTTCCTAGAAGAAGAATGCCCTCTGTCATATTTTTGTCTTCTGAATCTTGTGTGAATTCAGGGCTTGGCAGAAGGTAAACCGCATGCAAAACAGTAAAGGCAAATGAGTCTAAGAAGAGTAATTCCTTGTCTTCTAGCCCTTGTGACATTGAGAAAGGCTTATAAGCAAGGGATGAGAAGGATGCAGATTGTCAATAAAAAAAAAAAAAAAAATCCAGCACAGGCCCTTATCCTGCCTTCTGTCAACTAATTTGAGAACTCTCCTGGAAAAAGAAAGCTCCATTGTGAAAGATAAACCCTACCTTTGTGAAATTTAGGGCCAAAATGGAGAAAAAGAAAAATGACTTAACAGTGCTGTATGAAATACACCATATTCTTTATCTGTCTTCATCTAAATCCTACTTTCTAAAATGTAAAATATTTGGATTTCTTTAGAGTAGATCTTTTATAGAAAGTCACCTATACTTCAAAATTCATACACTGAGATATATGGACCCTTCTGAATTAAAAAATCAAAACCAAAACATAGAGAAGGTGCTTTCGATTAAAGAAATCCCATTACGCATTCTTCAAAAGTAAAGGAGCCTAGATCAAAAGTGAAATGAATGGAAATGTTGACAACTGCCTTACTCGTATCTCCTTAAAATAGCCATGAAATGAGGTGAAAATAAAAAACTGTACCATAAAAGTATCATTAAGAAACAACAACAACAAGAGGGGCGCCTGGGTGGCTCAGTCCTTAAGCATCTGCCTTTGGCTCAGGGCGTGATCCCAGAGTCCTGGGATCAAGCCCCACATCAGGCTCCTCCGCTGGGAGCCTGCTTCTTCCTCCCACTCCCCCTGCCTGTGTTCCCTCTCTCACTGGCTGTCTCTCTCTCTGTCAAATAAATAAATAAAAAATCTTAAAAAAAAAAAAAAAAAACCAAGAAACCAACCTATGTAGATCCTATTAGGAGGTTATTTGAAATACTCCTTTTTGAAAAGTTAAAATCAGGCTATTACAGGAGAATCAGTGGAGCATTTGGTCCAGATCTCACATTTTCAAAGGACCTCAGATTTGTGCCTGATGATTTCTAATTGACAAAGTCAATGTAGTGTGTGTGTGTGTGTGTGTGTAAACTATGTACATTTCTTAATAGAAAGTATTTAAATCAAACCACCATTTTTTGTAATCCTAAATTGCCATTTGTACTTTAAAAAATACACAGAGATTTTCAAAAAATACTAAAAGTGGTTTTGGCCCCTTTTAACATGAGAGTCTTGGTCAGTATCATGAATGAGCTTCTCTGTTGACTTTGCTTACAACTAGTTTGGCATTAACCCTTGTTATGCTGCCATTAAAAATCCATCTTGTATGGATGAGGCTTCCTTACTCGTTGTATATTGGCAGCCTGAGAATCCTGCAAGGCCCTAAGTAATCTATAAAATAATCCCATCAGCTTATCAAGTGTTGACTTCAATTTTAGATGTTATCACACTGGGCCAAAACCCAGTGTGTGTGTGTGTGTGTGTGTGTGTGTGTGTGTTGGGGGAGGGGGATGTTGCTTGAGATATTCAAATACTGATTATTGTCAATATTGGATATTGATACTTAATATTTTAAAATCTAGAAAGATAAATTAGCATTTACTGAACATCTCTTCTGTTCAGGGCCAATGATTCTTTAATAAAATGTCAAACGTCTCATGTGGAGGAATAAAAATAAGGATGAAGCTGTGATTCTCTGACAGAAACGTAGAATATGGAAATCTCATCCCTTTACTCCCTCCCTCCTATCCTTGCTTCTTTTCACTTAGATGGGCTTCCCATGTTCAAATATAAGTATTCTTGAAATTTTACCAAATATTCTAGTTTGAATTCCTAATACATAAAAATCTACAGTTAGAAATTTGCCAACATCCTTAATATCCATGTTGAATCTCAACATTGGACCTGCATAAATCTTGGTCAGAGGTTAGCAATGGAAAAAAAAAAACTATTCTGAGGCTTATTTTAAAAAGCTCTATGGCACAAGGGGATATTCTTACCATTTAGTAATTTATCTCATAAAAATTAACTAAAACAAATCTTAGTCACAATAGTAACAGGATATAGAAGACCAAGAAATTCCTAAAAAAAGAAATATATATTTAAAACATAAGTAAAAAACTATAAAATTTCTGAAAAATATGAAAAGAAAATATGTTAAGAAACACCAAATATCTAAAAGAGATTATTAAGTATTTTAAAGAAAACAATTCTTCAAGAATTAATATTCAGTGTAAGTAAACTAAATATAGCATTCTTAAAAAGAACACAAAAATATATTAAACTATGTAAAAATTAATAAAACAGCAGTAATGGGGGTTAACATCATACATTTTAAACTAAGTTATAACCACTAATAATTAATACAGCATCAAACTAAAAAATAGAAAAGTGTTACAAAAATGAAATGTATGACTAGCAAAGGAACCCTCACGTGTCACTGTGATGAGAAAAAGTTACACATGGTGTTAGAAGAACCCGTTGAGATCTGAAGTAGAACAAACTCACCTTACACCTCCAGTGATTTCCATAGACCTGGAAGAGGTAAATGTAAAAATATACATTAAAATTGGAAACTAATGTAATCATTGCCTTTTAAGTGTTGGAGAATGGATAGTTTTCTATTAAAACTCAAAGGAAAAATAATCCCACAGTGGAAGGAAGGATAGATGTAAGAAGATGAGCACAAAAAAATTCCTGCACCTAAAAAATAAGGGACAACATGAAGGTTGCTTGCAATCACTATACAGTTTATTTCCATTGTAAAATCATCATGTAAATTGATAACAAGGAAACTGAAATGAAAATGGAAAATGATCAATCTCACCAATAAGCAAAGAAATGAATATTTTACATTGGAATGTTATTTTCATAAACCAAATTAGCACAGTATGGTTGTTAAATGAAAATATACAGTGTTGATGCATGAACCATATACTTTGGATAGAAAAAAATATTGGCACAACTAGTGAATAAATATTTGGTGATGTATAGAAAAAATGATATAGTCAAAATCACTAAATCCATTCTTAGGCATTCTATCCTAAGAAAATAATTCCAAATGTAACAGAAATTATAAATAAATATTCATCATGGTATTATTAATATTATCATTTAATATTCTCACAGAGATAAAAGAGTTAAATTTTATAAAAATTTATTGAGAAACACAATGAATGAGGCAATAATAGAACACGGAAATTATAAAATATAATTATAGAACATAAAAAATAAAATGAATAGCTGTTAACACTTTTTTTTTTTTTAAAGATTTTATTTATTTGACAGAGAGAGACACAGCAAGAGAGGGAACACAAGCAGGGAGTGGGAGAGGGAGAAGCAGGCTTCCCACTGAGCAGGGAGCCCAATGCAGGGCTGGATCCCAGGACCCTGGGATCATGACCTGAGCCGAAGGCAGACGCCTAACGACTGAGCCACCTAGGCGCCCCAGCACTTCTATTTTATACCTTCTTCCCCTACAGATAATTCCTACCTGGATTTTGTCTTTACCATATGTAAAACAGAAATTCCTAAACAAAGCATTGTTTTTCAATATTGTGCGTGAGCTCCATAAATGTGCATCCTACTGTAAGTAATTGTGCATGGTTGCTTCTTTTCCCTTTCTTTTCTTTACCATTTCTTTTCTTCCATCCTTCCTTCCTTCCTTCCTTCCTTCCTCCCTGCCTTCCTTCCTTCCTCCCTTCCTCCCTCTCTCTCTGTCATTAATGTGTTAAGACTCATTTGCGTGCACTTCCCGGATTTCCTCCTGAGGATGTTGCTATCTCTTAGTCTCCTAGTACAAAAGTACAAAAGCTTTCTAGTATCTAGAGTGTGAACTTCCTAAGTAGTACAACATGTATGCTTTCAGCTTTAAAAGGTAAAATTAATTTGTTTATTAAATTGTTATTACCAGTACCTCCAACCTAAAGAGTAAGCATTCCTATTGCCCAGTTGATAGACATTTTTTCAACATATGGTAACTTCAGTTTTAATTTTTGCCAATATAGTGAGAGTAAAATTGTATCTTATTGTATTCTTAGCCTTCATTTTCCTAATTACTAAGGAGTCTCAACATCTTTAATGTTTATATGATATTTGATCTTTCTCTTTTGTAAAATGCCCATTAATTCATTTTGCCCTTTTTTTGCAGATTTGTCTTTTTCTTAATCTTTTTATTTATTTAATTATACACAAATTATAAATATTACATATATATTATTAGTTATATATTAATATATGTTACAAATATTTATTTGTATATAATATCTGAAAGTGTTTTTAATTTATTCTTTTTTAGTTACATATGTGGCAAATGCCTTCTCTGAGAAGGTATTCTCTGGCTTTTATTTCACTTTCTTTACCGTATCTTTTGATTAACAAAAATTCTAAATTTTGAGGTAGTAGAATTTATCAATATTTCCTTTATGATTAGTAAAGTTTATGTTAGATCTAAAAATAACACACTTATTAACACACTTCAATGTATTAGTCAATTTGCACAGTACCAATACCAAACTCTCAGTGGTTTGCAACAATAAACATTTATTTCTTCCACACACTGTAAGTCAGCATCTGTGAGGAGATGATACTTCCCCTTCTATTTGTCTTCTAACTCTGGATCCTTATAGAAAGAGAAACCCCAATATGACACAAGTCAGTTTCATGTCAGAGGGAAAACAGCAAGGTAGTTGGTGGAAATATGTAATCGCTTTTAAAGCTGGGATGTGGTAGTGTGTGTGTATGCCCCATGCTATTGGCCAAAGCAATTTTCATAGACAAACAGAATATCAATGCGTTGGAGATGTACATTCATTGCACAGAAGGTTTGCCAAGTCACAAGTCATTGATGGGGATATATAATTCTCTTACAGAAAACAGGAATGCATATTTGGAAGGAATAACACAAACTACATATTTTATTTTATCATACTTAAAATAAAAATTTACATGTGAAACACACTCAAATATTTTTATAGGAAGTGACTAGCATGAAATACACCAAGCTATTAACAGTTTTATATGGGAAATTATTGATAGTTTTCCTACTTTTAATGTTCTATATATTGCAGAGCTTCTTATAGTGCATATATATTTTTGTAAACTAAAAAATATAAATGCTATTTAAACAGTGTCACCATTTAATAGATTTCAAGATATTTTTTATTAGAAATAATGCATTAAATTTTACATTTCATTGACCATCAAGAATTACTTTTATTGAAGGTAAATATTGACTCTCCCTTTGGATCAGTAAATCATGATCCATTCCTCAAGAGAAGTCAATATCTACCTTATTGTTTCTCTAGACCCCAAATGAAAACTTTGATGAATGTCTTTAAATTTTCTCTCAAGTTTCTGATGGAAGGTTCTTTAGCAACAACCATAGCTACTGAAAAGTTGTACAATTAATCATGAGATAGATCCTCATATCTTGAAAAGAAGTGAACCAATAAGTAAAAAGATGAACTGCTCTGTTTTCTTCAGCACATATTAACATATAAAAATAAGCTAATAAAAAGAAAGAAATTACCACTTCTAAAAGTTTTTTTACATTAGAGTGTTCAATATTCTAATTATTTCCTGAAATCTAATGGCTAGAACTTATTCCAATATTATATTTATTTTTATCTTATTTGATTAATGTAACTACCAGGAGTTTGTCTGTGATGATAAGGCATTGGATAAAAGTAAACATTTTTCACTGTCTGCCTCTTTTGATTCCAAAAGTATTCAATTCAAGTGGGAAGAGAACACACACACACACACACACACACACACACACACAGAAAACTTGGGGTGGGTAGAATCACTTTTTCTAGGAATAGTGTTGTAAAGTAATAATCCACAGATAATACTAACTAAAATATTTTTAGGATAAATAGAAATTCAAGCCTATGATGATTATTTTGATATTTATGCTTTGGGTATTTGTTATTATATTTAATACTTTAAGGTTGCTTCTGAGGGAAATTACTAAAAAGCATCTTAATTTAAATTCCCTTTAAAGTTATTGACCACCACATTACTAGTCACTGTTAAAAATGTTTCTCAAAAATAATACCTTTAAACACAATAATGTTTCTATTTGTAGCATTTTAATTTTTTTAATAATTTTTATTTTGTTATATTAGTCACCATACAGTACATCCCCAGTTTTTGATGCAATGTTCCATGATTCATTATTTGTGTATAACACCCAGTGCACCATGCAATATAACCCTCCTTAATATGGGTATTTTGTAGCATTTAAAAATTAATCCTATTGCTTACATATTTTAAAGTTGTTTGTTTGCACAAGTTTTAAAATTCCTTATTTATATCATTTTAACCTCTATTTCTTTCTTTTGTGTAAAAAGAAAAGTTCCGTTGCAATGACCTATGGTTGACTTTATAATTAGTAAGGCCACTGAAAGTAGGAATTAGAAGACAGATTCACATGAGAACTCGTGTTACTGACAGCCAGCAAGAGAGCCAGTCACCTTGAGTATGTCTAATATCTCAGTATAACCCTGTAATCCAAAACATATGCCAGGTTAGACCTTTAGACTTTATTATATTTGAGGTGCTCCTCTGCTATGACATGCCTATTCTTCTCTGAGGTAACTCCTACTGGTGCTTTTGGATTTAGCTTAAACAGAAGCTCTTCCAGAATGCCTTGACTAACAAATTTCCTTCCTCAATATATGTCAACTGCCTTTCTTCCTAGGTATTTCTTTTTTCGTTGTTTAATATTTTATTTGGAAGTAATCTCTATACCCAACATGGAGCTCGAACTTAGAACCCCGAGATAAAGAGTTGCATGCTCTATGAACTGAGCCAGCCATGCGCCCCTCTCCTAGGTGTTTCTGCCACTTTTATTTAACAAAAGTTTTCTACACATGATAATAGACACTTCACTAATTGTTAACTTTTCTGCTAGTCTTATCAAAAATAAAAGTCTCCCAAAGAATATAACCATAATATTTGTCTTTCCATCTAAAATATTTAATACTTTGCAATTAACACAGTAAGCTATCAGTAAATGATGACTGTGAATAAGTTAAGTTGCATTTCAAGATTAAAAGGAGTATATACTTAGTGGTTAGGTACACAAACAATCCAAGCTACTAGGTTTGATTCCCAACTCTGCTACTTACTAGACATGTAATCTTGAGCTAGTTGTTTAATCTTTCTGTGCTTTAGTTTCCTCATCTATACAATAAAATATATATATATATATTATTAGCATATTATAAAGATTACGTGAGTTAGCATGTGTAAAGCATTTAAAGCAAATAATAAGCTTTACATTCTCACATATATGATGTTAAGCTTTTTACAATCCAAAAGGATAAGGTAAACTTGCAAATATTCCAACCTAATCCAAATATGGAACACAAAAATACCATGTTGGTGTATAGATTCAACATCTTTCTATTTTTCCAAATGGTTTCCTGCCTGGATCACACTTACCAAGTTATGGTAATTACTCACTTTAAAATACACAATTCCATAATCAGTTTATTGGAAAAATATGTATAGAATGCCTTAATGCTCCAATCACCATTATACACCTTGAGAATAGAAAGATGAATAAGTTTCATGCTTTAATAGAGCTTACATTCTAGTAGAGAGAGATAACCAATAGAAATAAAATACATAAATGCTTAAGAAATACCAGATAGTGGTAAGTGTTATATAGAGAATTAAAGCAAAGTAATGAGATAGAGATCATCTGGTGGCTGGTGTAGTTTGAGATGTCAGAGAAGAAATCTGATACTTAAATTGACATTTCATAGAGGTCTGAATGGCAAGAATGAGCCAGTCTTGAGGAAGTTAAGAAGAGGCATATTTTAAACAGAGAAAATAATTTTTGCAAATACCTGGAAACGGGAACAAGCTTACCACCATCAAGAAATCAAAATAATTCCAGTAATTTTGGAACAAAATATGTAAAGGAGAAAGTGATTCAAGTAGAGGTTTGAATACTTAGCAAAAGCCAGTACATGTATGGATTTTAAATCTATAAAGATTTTTGACAATCATTCTAAGCGAAGCAAGTGATAACAATTTTTAAGTAGAGACTAGCATGTTTTGATTTAACTTTCAGACCATTATTGAGATCATACTGTGGACAATGGAAGGAGAAGACAAGAAGAAAAGCAGGAAAATTAATAAACCATTACCACAATCTTGCCAAGAAGTCATGATGACTTGGATTGGAATAATAGTAGTGGGAATGGTTAAAAGTTCATGGACATACACTGAAGGTGGGTCTACTTGTCTTGCTCATGGGTTAAATATGAGAAGAGAGTAACAGACTGTAATATTGGTTAGCCTCATGATTTTTGATTTAAGCTATACGATGGACTGTGGTATCCCTACTGAAATGGAGGGCTGAGGCAGAAGCAGGTTTGAGAACTATAGGTAAGAGTCCCCTTCTGGTAACACTAAATTTGAGATGCTTAATCCACATCCAAGTGAAGATGATATTAGACTAGGTAGACTATGAGGCTGGAGTTCTGATAACTTAGAGCTTAAGATACAGATTTGGGAATCAGATTTAGGCTTAATATTCAGATTTGGGAGTTATCAGCATATTAATTCAGAGCCTATGCTGTAGTTCCTTTGTTCAGTTTTAAATGATATAATTAACACTTAATTTACTTCAAGTCTTCATTCTAATCTCATATAAAATACTGACTCGTTGATATCTATTAGAGTTAATGTAATGCCAAATATTGCTCTTCTTTTTTAATTCAGTACTTTATATCCAAGCAGGCATACTTCAATTTCAGATATTTTTTCACTGTGACATTTTATCAATAGTCATCTGGCAACTAGGCTTTTCCAGATATAAGAAGGAAGTAGATAATTCTAAAGTTACCTGTGACAGATACTGTATTGAATTGATTAATGAGCTCATCCTGCTTTTCAGTTCACCATGAGCTTTAATTCATCATCATGAATTGCCATTAAGATTATTAAAAATTCTACAGAAGAATGTTTATATGTAAGCTCAGTGATCAACCCCAGTCTCGCAGGTGTATAATTTGAAATATGGTGTCATTCTACTGAGAAAATATCTAATTTAGTTTTAACATATTCTCAAAATTAGATAATAAGATAGCTAACTCTCATTTTCTCATTAGAGTTCCAAATAAATATGCACTTTCTCCAAATCCAGAAATAAGAAAATGGTCTATATCAATATAATTTAAGTTGCTGATTTGCAATAAAAATGAGACTGGCATTTTAGCTAATCACATTTTACTCCATATATTATTCATTTAGCAATTATTGCCATGATCTGCAGATTCTTGAGGAAGAAATATCAAAGAAATATGTTGGGAGAGAATTGGAAGGGAGAAGGTATTTTCAAACAGGAAATTTTTTTAAATGGGGACAGAGAGTTGGGGATTTGCAATGGCCCAAAATAAGTAAGTGTGATTTTAGGTGGTGATTTATTTCTGAGGAAGGTTTCTGGAGGAACAGTTGGGCACTGCATCAGGGTACAGAGAGAAGCCAGAAAGCTGATTAAGAGTTATGGTTAAGGAAAAAAAGAGAAAACTAAAGGAGGTCAAAGAACTTTCCTCTAGTATTCCTTATGTTTTGCACGATGAATTATTCTTACATACAAATGGTTGGGCTTTAAAATATGTTTGGGAGATTTACATAAAGTGCATTATGTTACCTCATCTATTTAACTCACTGGCTGCCACCCACTTGAGTAGCAGTCATGGGATTTGTCTACAGCAGGAGGGGCAAAATGGTCCATGTTTTTGAGGCATGTAGTTTAACTGCTTCCCTGTATTTGACTTTTAAAAGCAAGGATGCTATTTAAGAATTAAATGCAGTGTAAAACTGAATATTTTCATTGTGTTAGCCTTAATATTTTCACTTTTCGACAACTTGGGAGTTCTGCATATATATATATACATATATAGTCTTTATGAAAATTCCATAATTTCAAACAAGAACAGCACACTCACATACACTATGCTGTATATTGGACAGTCATATATAGGTTTAAAAAATCTCTGTTTTTACTCTCCTGATTATGTTCCTGTTGGTGCAGTTTAAAACGGTATAATCTTAAAGAGAAATACTTCCTTTTATATACATATATATCTTCCTTCAGAGAAATACCCTCTTTTATTATGGCATCATTCTGTGTATTGGAAACTAAATCTGTTTGCTTCATGAGAGCAAAGGTGAGGACAGCAAGGGGTATAAAAATTAACTGCTAGTTTCTAAGCAGTAACACTAATACCCCAATGAAGCTCAAACTGTTTAATTTTTGGCAACTGAATAGAGAGTTGCCAGCAAGTGATCCTCATTTTTCCTGACATCCCATTTCTGTCTCTGTTCCTATCACCTACCACTGTGAATTTATAATTGCTAACAAAGAATTGCACTACATTTGCCAGATTTAAATGGATTTCATGGCACACTGATGCAATTACATGCCCTTTCTTCAAACGCTGAAAGTGTGTCAGCTCCACAATGCACCACATGGCAACAGACGGTGGTATTTGACTGACTGATCTACTAAGTTAGTGAAGAGTGTCATTCTGCTCTCAGATACTTCTGCTTAGACTGGGGAAATTAATTTACAATGGGAAAAAAATAAAGCACTTTTCATTTTGTCCATTTAGTTACCTACCAAAGCTGTGACCAGTCACACAATCCTTTCGAGTCTAGTACAGATCCACAACAAACATCATTGATTTTAGGCAAGTCACATAAACACTCATTCTTAATGTCACTTTCTTAATTTATAACTTGAGATGCTAGGACTTCAAGGTCTCCTTTATAGGTACCAAGTTCTGGTTGTTCAGTCCTCGAGGTTAAGAAGTCCTGCAGGTTTTGTCCGATAGGAATCAGTAAAGCAGAGAGCTCAAGCAATTATCTACTGTCCACAGGATGTAATATACAAATTGCTACATTAACAAATATTTTAAGAGCTAACTGTGTACAGAGAAGCCTATTACATGCCTCTTTCAATTATGTGTACATAAAAACTCAGAAGCAGGGCCAGACACCAGTGCTTGGGACAACTCGCCAAAACTAGTTTCCTGATTTGCACTTCTCTTAGGCAGTGTCATTTCCTTGTTCATATCTCAGGGTTCATCAGAGCCACAAATTAAAGTGTTATGACTTGCATACATTACTCTCAAGTTGACTTTGATGGTAAGCCGGGACCCCTCATGCTGGTATCATTGCCTGAAAAAAGGTCATTTCTTCCATCATCCATCCCCAGGGAAGTAACACAGAATAGAAACCCTCACAGTTTGCTAGGCCCAAGCATCCTCACTGGAGCAATGATCCTGACTGTAGACCACCAACTGCTTGGAAATCCCCCCATTTTGCTTTTATTTTCAACCTTGGAAATGTAGCTACAGAGTTAATCTAATAAATAGCTTATTTGTATCAGGAGAAAATAAGACATGTCTTACAAACACATATAGGTTTAAAAGACCTATTAACATATCTATGCAAATAGAGAACATCCAAAATTTAAATTGTTTGTTTTTACCTTTCTTCTATTCTGAATAAAAATATCCTCTTTTTCACAGCTCCTAACCATTAGCAGAGGCTGTAGTGATGTATCATTTAAGTCATGAAATTTAACATACATATGAGATCACAAAAGTTCTCCATGAGAAAACAAAGCAAAAGAGAAAAAAAAAACCCTTTTTTTCTTGATCTGGCTTCTAGAGAATACCACACAATGTGATAGATAGTATTCAGCCATCTGCTGAATTGAACTCCTACTACAAAAATTGAGAATTTATAATACTAATACTGTTTCTTAATAGAACTTACTTGACACTTAAAATCCAATCAGTCAATCAGAGAAACACAATTATATGATTTCACTCATAGGTGGAATTTAAGAAACAAAACAGGAGAGCATAGAGGAAGGGAAGGAAAAATGAAACAAGATGAAACCAGAGAGGTAGACAAACCGTAAGAGACTCTTAATCATAGGAGGAAACAAACTGTGGGTTGCTGGAGGAGAGGGAGGTGGAGGTATGGGGTAACTGGGTGATGGACGTTAAGGAGGGCACGTGATGAAATAACTGGGGGTTATATACAACTGCTGGATCACTGACCCCTACCTCTGAAACTAATAATACACTAAATGTTAATTAATTGAATGTAAATTAAATTAGATTTTTAAAAAATTGAATGGGGGTGCATATAACCAAGGAAATGACTATGTAGCCACTGCTTCAGATTCTATGTTAGCTCTCTTTTCCTCTTTTCTTGAGGAGATATTAAGCAGCTCCCACAGTATTTTTTTCTTGTTTTCTACCTCTCCTTTTTTCCATCTTACTCATGTCTGTGTAAGGAAAGTCCATTTCAGCACTTTCTGTATCGAAAGATCAAATGCAGAGGAAATAAAACTTTCTTTTCACATCCAATTTAATTCAAAGCTTTCTTTATCCATCTTTCAACCCCAACTCAGGTCTGTCCTATGCCTACAGATTTCATATTTAAGAGCATTGAAACTGTCAAATAAGTAATCCATGGATAAGTAATTAACTATAAATCATCCATTTAATTTAATAGCAAAGGAAAGTTTCTCAATATGCACTGAGTTTTACTAAAATCCAGTATATGTCCCTTTTATTACATAGTCAGTTTTGACAAATGTATATAATTTATGTATATAGAGTATTTTTAACTTTGAATTTTTATTTTTGTATAATCAAAATACTCAATGAAAGATACAATAGGATGCCTATGTCTCCCTCCCACCATCTATTCAATTCCAATCACAGTTACTTTTACAAAGGTAAAGACTATAAACAATTCTTTCACATATTTTCATTAAAAAGTACATAGACCATAATATATATACATCTAATGTAAATCATATTTATACAAATATAATAATATAAACACCACTCTGCCGTATTTTTTCTCTTACATTTTTTCCATATCAGTGTATTCAGAACCCCTAATTCTTTTTAAGAGCCGTATAATATTTCATTATATCATAATTTTTTATTAAATAGTTTTTTTTGTTTGTTCCTCTTTTTTTTTAGATTTATTTTTAGCAGCTTTCAGTTTACAGGGAAAAAAAATGAGCAGAAAGCACAAAGAGATTCCATGAACCTCATTCCCTCCCTCCAGTTTCCCCTATTATTGATACCTTGCATTATTGTGCTGTATTTGTTACAATTGATGGGCCAAGAGTGATACATTGTCATTAACTAAAGTCCATAGTTTACATTAGGGTTCACTCTTAGTGTACTGTACACTGTACCTTCACTCTTAGTGTACTGTACACTGTACCTTTACGGGTTTTAACAAATGTGTAATGACATGTATCTACCATTACAGAATCTTACACAATAGTTTAATTGCACTAAGAATCTCCCATTCTCTCCTAGTTATTCCTGCCTCTCTCACCTTGAACCCCTGACAACCACTGATCATTTTACTGTTTACATAGTTTTGACTTTTCCAGCATGTCATGTAGTTAGAATCATACAGTATACAACTTTTTCAGATTGACTTATTTCACTTGGAAATATGCATTTAAATTTCCTCCTTGATAGCTCATTTCTTTTCATCAAAGAATAATATTTCATTGTCTGGATGTACCTCCACTCACCTACTGAAGGATATCTTAGATACCTTCAAGTTCTAGCAATCATGAAGAAAGCCGCTATGAACATTTGTGTTCAGGTTCTTGTGTAGATATAAATGTTCAACTCATTTGGGTAAATACCGAGGAAGTTGATTGCTGGATCCATTGGTAAGACTGTGTTTAGTTGTGAGTGAAATCACCAGCCTTCCAAAATGGCTGTACCATTTTGCATTCCCACCAGCAGTGAATGAGAGTTCCCGTTGTTCCATTCCTTGCCAATATTTAGTGTTGTCAGTGTTCTGGATTTTGGTTATTCTAATACGTATGTATCTGTATCTCATTGTTCTTTTAATTTGCATTCCCCTGATGACTTATGATGTTGAGCATCTTTTCTTGTGCTTGTTTGCCATCTGTATATCTTCTTTGGCAAAATATCTTGTACAGATATTGCCTATTTTTAATTAGGTCATTTGTTTTCTTGTTGAGTTTTAAGAGTTCTTTGTATATTTTGGATACTAGTCCTTTATCAGATATCCACTTTGCAAAGATTTCCTCCAAATCTGTGGCTTGTCTTTTTCATTTTCTTAACAGTGTCTTTCACAGTGCAGAAGATTTTTTTAAATTTTAACAAAGTCCAATTGTTATGGTGTAAATATGCCCCCTGTAAAATTCCTAAGTTAAAGTCCTAATCCTCACTACCTCAAAATGTAACCATATTAGGAGACAGGGTCATGACAGAGGTAGTTACAGTAAAATGAGCTCCTAGGAGTGGGGCCTAATCCAATATGTCTGGTGGCCTTATAGGAAAAGAAAATTTGTACACCCATGTACAAAAGGAAAAGGTGTGAAGATCCTGGTAGAAGAAGGCCATCTGCAAACCAAGGAGAGAGACCTGGAACAGACTCTTCCATCACAGCCCTTAGAAGGAATCAGATCTATCAACACCTTGATCTCCGATGTCTAGCCTCCAGAACAGTGAGTAAATAAATTTAGTTACCCAGTCTGTGGTACCTTCTTACGATAGCCCTAGCAAAGTAATACACCAATTTATCCTTTTTTTTTCTTTCGTGGATCATATATTTTGTGTTCTAAGAAGTTATTGCCAAACCCAAGGTCTGCTATATTTTCCCTTGGTTTACTTTTTTCCTATCAAAATAATTCTATAATCTCTTTCCTCTTTTTTTTTTTGCCTGTTTTGTATTTTCAGTGGAAACATACTTTCACAAGAATATCTTTATATCCTTAGAATAAATTCTAAGCATTTTCCTGATGATGAGTGCTATTGAGCATCTTTTCATGTGTCTGTTGGCCATCTCTATGTATCCTTTGGAGGAATGTCTGTTCACATCTTCTGCCCATTTTTTAATTGGATTTTTGCTTCCTGGATGTTGAGTTGTATCCTTATCTGTATCAGATACTGTTTTCCACAGTGGCTATACCAGTTTGCGTTCCCAAAAACAGTGCAAAAGGGTTCCTTTTTCTCCACATCCTCACCAACACCTTTTGCTTCTTGTGTTGTTGATTTTAGCTGTTCTTATAGGTGTGAGGTGATAGCTGTTGTTTTGATTTGTATTTCCCTGTTGATGACTGATGTTGAGCATTTTTTCATGTATCTGTTAGCCATCTATATGTCCTCTTTGGAGAAATGTCTATCCATGTCTTCTGCTCATTTCTTAATTGGATTATTTGTTTTGGGGGTATTCAGTTTTATCAGTTTTTTATTTATTTTGGGTACTAACCCTTTATTGGATATGTCATTTGCAAATATCTTCTCCCATTCCATAGGCTGCCTTTTACTTTTGTCAATTGTTTCCTTTGCTGTGTAGAAGCTTTTTATTTTGATGTAGGCCCAATGGTTGATTTTTGCTTTTATCTCCCTTGCCTCAGGAGACGTATCTCAAAAAATGTTGCTATGGCCGATGCCAGAGAGATTATTGCCTGTGCTCTCTTGAAGGATTATTATGGTTTCAGATCTGACATTTAGGTCTTTAATCCATTTTGAATTTGTTTTTGTGTATGGTGAAAGAAAATGGTCCAGCTTCATTCTTCTGCATGTTGCTGTCCAGTTTTCCCAATACCATTTGTTGAACAGACTTTTTCCCATTGCATATTCAGTCCTCCTTTGTCACAACTAATTGCCCATGTAACTGTGGGTTTATTTCTAGGCTTTCTGTTCTATTCCATTGATCTTTGTGACTATTATTATGCCAGTATCATACTGCTTTAATTACTACCACTTTGTAATATAACTTGAAATCTGGAATTGTGATACATCCAGTTTTGTTTATTTGTTTATTATTCAGCCATAAAAAAGAATGAAATTTTGCCTTTGTAACAACATGAACAGAGCTAGAGAGTATAATGCTGAGCGAAATAAGTCAGAGAAAGACAAACATCATACGATCTCACTCATATGTGGAATTTAAGAAACAAATCTAATAAGCAAAGGATAAAAGAGAGAAAGAGAGAAACCAAGAAACAGATTCTTAACTACAGAGACCAAACTGGTGATTACCAGAGGGGAGGTGGGTGGGGGAATGGGGGAAGTAGGTGATGAGGATTAAAGAGTACACTTACCATGATGAAAAAGAAAGTAAAACAAAATAAAAGGGAAAAAAAAAGATTCACCCAGTAAAAGGGAAAAAATAAATAAATTCTTAGCAATGATATTACCATGTCAAAGGATATGTAGTTTTTGCCAAATATTCTATCAAAAGATTGTAATAATTTAGCATCCTAACAGTAGTTAAAGTGCTGTTTTTACCTTGCTCAAGTTAGCAGTGAATATTTTTCAAATTTAGTAGTCATTGTCAATCTCATAGATAAAAGTGTGTCTCATGGGGGTTCTTTTTTCATTTTTTACAAATGAATGAATTTAGGAATTTAAAAAATCCTTACAGGTAATTAAAATTTCTTTTTATGAAGTGTCTGTTTAACTCTTCTATTTTTATTGCACTTTTAGAGTTGTTTTATTTTCTTCCCTGATTCACACTTTACTAAGACTTGAAAGAAAAATTTAATTATGACTAACTATAATTATCCTCTGAAAATATCCTATGTGCTTTTAAAAGAAAATGTATTCTCTATATTTTGAATAAAGTGTTCCATATATGTAAATTAGATCAAGAATAATATTTGTATTCTAATACTATTTAGCTTTACTTATAAATTTGACATTTTTGGAGATAAATTTACTAAAATTTCCTCCATGGTGGAAGATGTGTAAATGTAGTTTCTTTTGAAGTCTCTTTAGGGAGGGTAGCTAAAATTTGGCAGTGTTTGCTAGTTGTGTTTGTTTAGTTCTTAGTTTCATCAGGTTTATACTTCTAGGGTTGAATAGCAAACCTATATTTTGTATAGCAAATGCTTTGTCTTGGCTTTTGAATTTGCCAGACATATCTATTTTGTGAATTCTGTCCACAGACCAATGTACAAATGTTTTTAAACTTACACACTATCAGGTTTGTGGAGTTTTTTTGTTTTTTGCTTTTTGTTTTTTTTACCTGTGTGACAAAGACTGTTAGTTTTGCCTCCCAAATTCCCAACAGTTGTACTGTTCTTTGTTAAAGAGTGAACCATATATGAAATTGCAGCTACTTGACTATTTTTGATCCATAAAAAAGGGCAATTTGATATGGTTCAGCCTGTTACCTATCATTTCTCTTTGCCTACTTCAAAAATAAAATCCTTTACATGAATCATATTCATTTTCACTTTAAGGTGTATTTGAAAGGGTTTCTTTTTATTTTTCCTTCTAGATCTGTATTGTTTCCTTTGATAATTTGTCTGTTTTTAGTCATAAAAATTGTATCTCTGTATATTGCCTCTCCACATTCTGTTATGTGCTCTAGAACTTCAGTTAGATAAGAGCTAAAACTTCTTCCTCTGCATTCTCTGTATTTTAACCCTTCTTTTATATTTTTAACACTTCATCTTATTGTGTTGCCACACTGGCCTGTTTTCTGTCTCTCTAAATCTCCATCTTCTGGACATTGCATATAATGGAAATCACACAATATGCAGTCTTTTGCATGTGACTACTTTCACTTGCCAGACTGTTCTTGAGATTTTTCCATGTTGTAACATGAATCATTATTTTGTTCTTTTTTGTTTCTAATATTCCAGTGTATGGACATACATCTTTTTGGTATCCATCTCCTGGATGATGGACATTTGAATTGCTTACAACTTTTATTATCACGGAGTCCTGTTTTATGAACATTCACATTCAAATTTGTGTCAGTATATATTTTTGTTTCTTTTGAGTAGAGTTCTAGGAATTAAATTGCTGAGCTGAGAGAAGTTTACATTTAATATTTTAAATTAAAGTGAAAATTTATTTTGTAAAATAACCGCATGATTTCACATTTCCACCAGGAATGTAGGAGAATTTCAGTTTTTCATATTCTCAGAGACCTTTGAGAGAGACATCCAGTGTGTCAACATACAGGTAATGTTAATCTTAGGAAGAGAGGTGAGGGAGAAAGGGCCATAAAATTTATTATAAGAACAATGGCTGAAAACTCCTAAATTCAGTGAAACATTAATCTACAAATCCAATAAGCTCAAAATGCCCAAATAATCATAAAAGCAAAGCAGTTATAATCAAACTGTTTAAAAACGAAAACATAGAAAAATGTAAAAACAGGAAGAAAAAAATTATTCGTCATATACATGGGAACAATGATAAGTAGGTAACTTCTCATCAGAAGCAATGGAGATCAGAAAGCAGCAGAATGAAATATGCGAAGTACTGGAAAAAAAAAACTGTGAACCAAAATTTCTACCTGTAACAAAACCATTCTTTAAAAATAAAGAATGTTTGTTTTAAATCATCATGGTAAAAAAGTATTTGCACATAAATATTTAATCTAACCATGTATTTTACTGCTTCTCAGATTCCCATTTATTTAATGTTCTTACATCTCAGAAATCAATAAATATATTTTAATCAGTGGCTTCTTAATATCAGTGGTGAGCACTTGTGACATAACATTTTAGTCATTTGACAAAGAGCAAAATCATTCGCTACTCATAGTGGAATGATTGGATAATCACAATCCTTCAATGATTTATTATGGACAATTTGAAGAGAAGTAGTCATAATAATGATAATACAGACAAATGTTTATATTAAAAACATCTGAAAAAATATTTAAGATCAAAATATTGGCTAAATATTAATCAGCTTAAGAAAAATACAGTAAATATATTAATTTTCTATAAAAATAATCACCTGTTAATAGAAATAGATACAAATGAGAAAGTGCCCATTGAAAACAAAAGCTCAAAAAATAAAAGTTTTAGTTATAAATTTAATAAGACTTGTATAGCCAGGACTTATATGGAGTGAAAACTGTAAAATTTCTCTGAAAGATACAAAAATTGATTTTTAATAGAGAGATATGGCTTTTTCCTGGAGAAGAAAACTCAATCTTGTAAAGATGGAAGTTCCTCCAAAACTAAACAATAAAATCAAACCAAAGTATCTAATGTATTGACAGAACTTTTTGTTTTTCCTGGAAGAGTGTATTTTCAAATTCTGTGGGAAAAATAATTGAGCAAAGATACAAAAATCCTCAAAAATGAGGGCAACACTACTGTAATTAAATTGTGTGGGTCTAAATGGAAATACATAGCAAGAATATACAAGCAAGATCTTTAAAAGTTCTTTGTGGTATTATCCTGCCTGAATAAAAAACGGCTGTCAAATATGTACAAGGAAAAAGAAATTATGAATATTGGTTAACCCAAACAATACAAGTCTTAAGTTTTGTTATATTTTAATGCAATAAGAGAGACTTTTAAAATAAGAAACATTCCCGGGACGCCTGGGTGGCTCAGTCGGTTAAGCGTCTGCCTTCAGCTCAGGTCATGATCCCAGGGTCCTGGGATCAAGTCCCACTTTGTGCACCTTGCTCAGTGGGGAGCCTGCTTCTCCCTCTGCCTGCTATCCCCTCCCCTTGTGCTCATGCACACTCTCTCTCTGACAAATAAATGAATAAAATCTTTTAAATAAAATAAGAAACATTTCCATGTACAACAGTCTTGGGGAATATACAACTCATGAAAACAGAGCCCTGCTATTTAAAATTTAAACTCAAGTAATGGACTTGTTTCAAGGCTACAAGTAAGATGCATAAAGAGATGGTTTAACTCTCTGACCTTGTCCATGAAGTCCTATGTTAGAGACAGTTCAGCCAGGTCTCTGCTGTTAAACTCTTAAAGGAAGAATCCTAGTATGAAGTAATTTCATTAACAGAACTAAATTGGAATTTTGATGATGAGTGTCTTCTCTTAAAACTATTAAAACCCTCCTGCAGTATGTTAGACTTTAATTGCATAATTAAGTATACACTGTATAATATATTTTAATTGTTCCTCATAGCCAGAGGACCACTTCTGCTACTGGTGACAAAATTACTTGGACCATCCATCATACATATTAAGTGAACAAAATAGAATATCAGAAATTAACAGAAGTTTTCATGTACATCTTGTATATAATGGAGGCATATTTAAAATCTTTAGGGGGCGCCTGGGTGGCACAGCGGTTAAGCGTCTGCCTTCGGCTCAGGGCGTGATCCCCGGCGTTATGGGATCGAGCCCCACATCAGGCTCTTCCGCTATGAGCCTGCTTCTTCCTCTCCCACTCCCCCTGCTTGTGTTCCCTCTCTCGCTGGCTGTCTCTCTCTCTGTCGAATGAATAAACAAAATCTTTAAAAAAATAAAAATAAAAAAATAAAATAAAATCTTTAGAGTTGTGATTATTCAATAACTGATTTAAGATAACACATTAGCCATTTTGAAAATAAAGCTGGATTCCCAGTTCACTGCTTAATTCAAAATAAATTTCACACTCTTAAAATGAAAATAATAATATGAGAATACCACAAGAATATGTCAAACATATTTATATCAATGGATAGTGAAAACTCCAAAATGAAACCAGAAACAATATAGCTGAATGCCAACATATTTGAGAATCTAAATTGAAAGACTTTGATTAGCACAGTAAATAAAAGAAATAAGGCTAAAATACTAATAATAAAGTAGTAAAACAGTTGCCACATACATATAAATATCAAGACAATATTAAAATCCTCATATATAGAGTTTTCACAAATGAATTAGGAATTTAATTTAGAAATGACAAAGATGGGCAAAATATAAGATAAGAAACTTCTAAATTAAATCAATTAGATAACAAATATGAAAAGAAATTATTTTTGGTAATAGTCAATAAAAGCAAGTAAAATTTGTAGAAAGTTCAATTAGTATAATTTTAATGGTAGGTATTTTGATGGCTTATCTAAAAATATAAACTACACATACTTTTTGAATTTGGTACCTCACCCTAGGAGTATATTTCTAAGGAGAATAATCATATTAGTGTAAAAAGATATATGTCATACAGTACAGTCTCTTACCATAAAAAGTTAAAAAGAACCTAGTGCCCATGAACAAAGAATTGATTAAAGAAATTATGTTGTAAAGATACAATGGATACTATGGAACCATTTAAATTAGTTCCTATGCAGGAATTTAAATCCTACTGGAAAACAAATCCAGAAAACTTCTTTCTTAAAGGAATTAATGAAAAATTGGCTTTCAGTTTGTTATCTGATAACACTGCAATAAAGAAACAGCTAAGAAAAATGTTCCCTTTGGAGAAGTTTGCTTTTTAGCTTCCAAAAAGAGCAATAACTTGAAAAGAAAATCCAGCATCAAAGATATTTAAACCAAACACACACATGCACGCACACATGCACACACATTCCCTTTCTCTCTCTCTCTCTCTCTCTCTCTGCCACATAGTTCATATATGCATGAATTTCGGCAAAGGTTCTGAATTCCTAGTTACTTGCTAGCTCAGGTTTTCTGTGTGTAGCCTATATGTCAGCTTGGCTTTCACTGTCCTGGGAGTTACTGTTAACTCCATAACTTGAACTTCATTTGCAGAAAACCCCACCCCCAACACAGGCCTTAGAGACAGTCCTGATTTCCTTCTGTAATACATGTAAAATCCTGCAGGCTCATTTCTTCTAGTAATCTCTCTGTAGTTCCTGCATTTCACTTCCTCCTACTTTACCCTAACGTCAGACAGGATATAAAATAGAGACTTTCTGCAGTTTTTAAAAAATTAATTTGCAGCAAGCATTTTGCGGATGTAGTAATTTCACTCAAGTCTTAAAGATTTATGTGTGCAAAGGGGTCACCTTTTCCAGGGTTTGTACCCTGAATATCTCTGATTCTCACCTCTTCTCTAAAGAGTTAAAAACTTGTCATGCCGAATAGTTCTGCTTCCTTTGTTGACATCTGGGAGCAGATTATGATCCATTCCCCACATAGACTCACCTACTACTAAAAAACATTCTCTTCCTGAAATGAGTTTCTCCATAAGAGCAATTATTCTGCCAGATGCAGTGTTTTCCAACTTTTTATTCCTGGCAATACGTGACTCCAGCTCATTAAGTCATAATCCCGTGGTTTGCTTATACTAGTGATGGCAGATACTGTGAATTTGCTACTCTGACACTAGACACACTCCCTTTCTCTCTTGCCTTCTTTATGTAGTAGAAAAGTAAATACTACCTTTCCCAGACTTTCAAGCAGTTGGAGGTGACCATAGGGCCCAGTTTTCACTCAGAGATGAAAATATAAGTAGGCAGGTAGAGCTTCTTCCAGGAAAGCTTGTTAATGGGATGGAATGGCACATTAACCATCAGCTCTTTCACTGTTCTTCCTGCTTGAAAAGCAAATGCAGTATCTTGAAGCACAGCATCAACTCTGATTCTGCAAAGATGAAAGCCACACACAAATAATGGCAAGCCAGGATGTCAGGATGATCTGAGTCCCAGTTGTCATTGCTGCACTACCACACAATCCCGGGACTACATAGCTCTAACTTCTTAATGAAGGAAGCAGATACTTCCAGTGTAAGTCCATTTAAGCCTTACAGATACCATAGGTTTCCATAAATATGTGATGATGGTGATAAGAGGTTTAATACTTATAAAGCAATTTCTAGTTTCTTTTACTTCAGATTTAAATTGGATACTCCATTTATGTATATTATTTTATTTATTTTCTCCTCATATTCCTAACAAACACTAGTGGTCTTATTTCCACCAGTTTGTTTAGTTGCCTGTTTTATTGTTGATTATCAGCATATAAAAGTATTAATAAACACATTAGTAATGTAAAGTCATATGTAATAATTACCTAATGATCAATTTTCATTTTCATTTCAGAATGTAATGAACTGCACTAACCTATAGAACCTCATAAAACTGTTTTCAGTAGTCAGCATATTGTGTGTTAGCTATCCCTTGAAGTAGGATTGTAATAAAAACAAAAATAAATCAAAGTCTAGTTTGTTATAAGATTCTGATAACATTTGTACCCTCTAACTTCTCAAAAATCCTAGAAATATGAATTATAACAAGGAGAGGCCAATATCACAATGGGAAATCAGGCTTCCTTTCCACCTCTAGGTAAAAAAAAGTCATCATCAAGACCCATAAATGCACACCACAATCTGTGATGAATTAGGTCAGATGTGCAATGTGTCAACATTAGGAATTTTATCTCCTTTCAGTGTGTTACATGATACTGGTTCATTTCTTAAAATTGACATTAGAAAATCATCTTTAGAAAAGGAAATCAACACAAAACTAATTTTTCTGAAATATATTTATTAGGAAAAAAAAAAAGCCAATGTATCCTCAGAATTCATCACATAGTAAACAGTGATATTCGGGAGGGGAAGTACATCATGTCACCAAGGTGCTTTGTTTTAGTGTAACTTGCACCATCCTTACTACAGGATGACACTTTAACCTTCTAAAAATTTAATACTTTAGGAACTTTTTCCTGGTTTTTTTTCTTAAATACATTTTAGTTTTTGCTACATTAGCCAAATCCTTATGTTTCCTCCCTCATATACTAAAGTTTCCTTAAGTATATATGTAGTGAGATATAGAAATGGAAGTTTACATTACAGATACTAAATTAGTTTTACTTTTCCAATCTCATTTTTTTTTCTGTTTAAGGCAGATAATAAACATAAAAGTGTATTCCTGCAGTGTATTCCAGGACTCTAAGAAGAATTAACATGACTCTCAGATGGTAGATTATGTACATAAAATGAGAACAAGAAATAATGGTCTCTGCCCATGGAATATTGAGTCTAGAGAAGTGACTGGTTTATTGGATAATATTTTGATTTATTCTCATGTGTATTTTTATTTCTCAGTAATACCTTTAGCTGTGTGTTCCTTTTGCATTTAAATAAGACTTTGAGGTGATGCTCCCTTACCCAAAGAAAGGGAATACTCAAAAAAATAATAAAAATAGTGTTCATTTGGTCATAAAGTCCAAATAGTCTTGAAAACAGACTCACCTTCCCAGACTTTTGTTCATTGAGGGGTGACTATGTTTCCTCCCCAGGATCAGGTACTTACAAAAATAATTACTGTTCAGAATTCCAAAAGTTTGGCTTAGAAAGAAAGAGCAACTCTTCAACAAATTACAGCATAAAGTTGATATTATAAACCAGAGCTTCCCAAAACCTTAGCCACAGCACAATTATATTCCCAAAAAAGGGTCGGAAATATGCCAGGAAATGTTATTGGCTGTAAAAGTTTCAGTGATAAATGAATAGTTATACACATTTACTTTTCAACCCATTCAAAAATTTCCAGTATTAAAATAATAATTTTAGAAGTCTATTTAGTGTGGCAATTCAGTTTCCAACTACCAAAAAATAACTGGTATCTCACTTGCCTTCCAAATAACCGTAAAACTGGACAAAATATCTAAGGCTATTCTTTTGATGCATTAAACAATAGGCAAACCAGTCCTGTGATTCTTCAGAGAAGGGAGTTGTACATAGGAGTACTTTGTTTACTTGTCCCAGGGAGATGGAGCCCAGGCGAAGTAGTGGCATTGTTGAGCTGGGGAAGCAGTGACCAGAAATCTATACTGCTGAAATGAATGGAATTTTCAGGGCTGGCTCCTGGAAAGGAATAAAGTTGCACAGAATTTCCAAGAAGTCTCTCTGAGGGCTCACCCTGGGTCTTTGGGTGAGGGATGTGCTGTGCATGGTCACAAAAAGACCTACTAGAACTGGCAGAAGGCAGATGGTGCTGGCCTAAGATCGACTGGAGAACGGAGTTCACACAAGGATGAAAAATATTGCAGTCCTGGCCCATTCAGAGAGGAGACATACTGCTGAGGATTTCAGTTGTTCAGTTTCTCAATTGAAAGGACATACCTTTGGAATAAAGACATCACTCTCTAATGAAGGACAAAATCAAAAGAAGCTTACCCTCACAAAGACTAAAAACCAGCACTAACAGAATCAACAAGAATCCAAGAGTAATTTAGCAGCCCTGTCAAAATAAAACCAGCACCCTATAAAGTATAATCCAGACATGCAAATTAGCATAAAAATATGATGCATAATTTTTTAAAATCAGTCAATAGAAACAATACTGCCATGATATTATAATTAGCACACAAGAATATTAAAACAGCTATTTGAAATATGCTAAAGGACTTAAAGAAAAATGTGATTATAATGCGCCAAGTGATGATAAAATCACAATAAAGAAATACAATCTAAAAAAGAACCAGTAGAAATTCTAGTACTGAGAAATGGAATACAAACTTTGTTCTTAAAAATAACTCTATTTTCAACAGGATAAAAAACATCAAATACTAGAAAATATAGTTTATTAAAACTATAAATTAAAGAAAACAAGTAATAGAGACATAGTATGTTCATGAATTGAAAGACTCAATATCGTTAAGATGTCAGATCTAACAAAATTGACCTGTCAATTCAATGAAATCCCAATCATAATCCTGATCTAACAAAATTGACCTGTCAATTCAATGAAATCCCAATCATAATCCTATCAGGTGTTTTCATGGAAGGGGACAAATTGACCTTAAAATTTATATGACAGGGCAGTGGACACTGAATGACCAATGCAATGTTGAAAAAAAAAGAATAAAGTGGAAGGATTTATACTATCTGATTTCTAAAATTACTGCAAAACTACCATAATGAAGTCAATGTGATATGGGTATAAAAATAAAGAAATAGATCAATAACACACAATGGAATCCAGAAAGGGAAGGAACTCATACTCACAATAATTCAGAAACCCCAAGTCCAGCATGGCACCAAAGACAAAGAATAGCCATAGATAAGTGAGTTGTTTCAAGTGGATCATTTGAGAAGAAACTTAAAACAGAAGGCCACACTTTAAGGAAGGCAGTCTATGCCCCAGAAGGAGTGAAGAAGTGCTTTAGAGTGTCAGTGGAATATAAGAAGCCAAGAAATCTTGACAGAGTCTGTGTCAGTAGACAGAACATAGTATTTACAAGCCTGACCATGAAAATCAAAGGCAGAGGCATGGAAAAGTTAAAACTATCAGATAGTTGTTGCCAACGGTATGAGAACAAACAGGGAAGAGTTGAATAGGTGAAATACAAAGGATCTTTTAGAACCATGAATCTCTTCTGTATAGTTCTGTATAGTAGATACACAACTATCCACTTGTCAAAACCCATAGAACTTTACAGTGCAACAAGTGAACTGTATTGCATGCAAACTGAAAAACGTGAAGTAGAAGTGGGGGGATCCAGAATGGAATGCACACTGTGACAAAAGAATAACTGTATTGTGGGGCGCCTGGGTGGCTCAGTCCATTAAGTGTCTGCCTTCAGCTCAGGTCATGATCTAGGCATCCTGGGATTGAGCCCCACATCGGGCTCCCTGCTCAACAGGGAGCCTGCTTCTCCCTTTCCCTCTGCCTGCTGCTCTCCCTGCGTGTGCTCTCTCTCTCTCTCTCTCTCTCTCTCTCTCATTCACTGTCTCTCACAAATAAGTAAATAAAATCCTTTGAAACAAAGAGTAACTGTATTTAAATGTATAATATAACCTAACTATAGGAGATGGAAAAAAAGGGATGCTGACCTAACTAACTTTGCAAATAACTAGACCGTAAGACTGAAGACAAAAGAAATATACATAAACTTTACTCTAGTTGGTACAGTTTCTTTCTCATGATGGTATAGGTTAACAATTCTCTAACCATTATATATGTATATTGAAAATAAACAAACAAGTAATCAGATAGTGGATAATGGAAACCAGGTTTCTCATTGTTGGAGTGGAAAATTATAGATAAGCAGGGGGAGAGGTTAGAATGAGCCAGGTAGTCCTGGACTAGAGTTAAAAATATTAGTATAAATTCATATTTAGCTTAATCTAGGTACTGATGGGTTATATATGGTTATATGTGGGTTACTATAATGCATATATGTTTTAGTAATGTTCACAGGGAGGGCCTAGAACCAATGACACCTCACCTGGGTAGGGAGCACACCTAGAACCCTGATCTTAATTTTTAATACCATTGTCCAATGAAAGGAACCAAAGCTCCTTGAAGAAATAGCTGAATCTAGAACTGTGATGGGGAATATGCAAAATATGAGCCAGGAACATCTTGTAGTGCCAGAAATTAAATGCTTAAAATCCAAAATAACGGGTTACTTCACAGGGACCCTGATAGTTCTCCTAACAGCCAAAGATGGAACAATGTGAGCAACTAAATAAATAGAGTATTGTATTATAGCCTAAAGCATAAAACAAATATCCATGAGTCCATACTGAAATAAATGATTAAATAAATACATAAATAAGAGAGTAAAGACACATCTAGCAGAAATCCAAATAATTTATGTAAATTCTTCCTTCGCAAAGAGAATGGTTTGCTTACAAAGAGTAAATTATGCAGAAGTGTTTGTGTGTGCGTGTTTGTGTGTGTTTACAGTGGAGAAACTTGTCAAACATTACCGTAGATAGGTGACCAACTTAAACATGACCAGTGGTAAAACATGTTAATAGAATGTGCCCTTTATATGATGTGCTGTGGTTCCTCTGCAGAACTCCTACGCCTTACTTACCCATAAAAAAACCATCAGACAAATCCTGATTGAGAGACATTCTACAAAATAACTGACCAGTACTCCTCAGGGTCATTGAAAACAAGGAGTTCGAAAAACTGTCACAGCTCAGAAGAACCAAAGAAGACATGACGATTAAATGCAAAATTGTATCCTAGATAAGATCCTCTATCCGAAAAAGGATATTAGGGGAAAACTAATGAAATCTGAAAAAAAGCATAGAGAGTAGCTGATAATAATGGATCAATATTGGTTCCTTAGGTATGACAAATGTCAAATACTAATGTAAGATGTTAATAAGGCAAACTAGGTTTGGGATATATTGGAACTCTCAACACTATCACTGTAACCTTTCTGTAAGTCTAAAACTATCCAAAAATGAAAAAAATTAAAATATTAAACAAAAATGAATATGCAGAAGGAGAAGTGACTGGTCATGCTATAGACAGAATAAGTCACACCATGGCTGAAATTAATGACAACAGAGAATGGACCAAAAAGCAAATGTCCCCTCCTTAAGGTTACTTCCCCAACCCCATCCTGGAATTAGGTGGCCTTTTGAGGAAAGAGAAAGAGGAATAAGAGAGAATCATATTAATTATAAAAGTCACTACTTTAAACCAGAAGAATCTAATTTACTTTGTTTGGCAAGATTATGATTTCTACTACTAAAGCAATAGGGTAGTCAAAGCTATGTTCAGTACACTTATGGGTGATAATAAAGGCTGATGTTGGATTTTGTGGATATAAATTTGAAAGTATATACTTTCTACCCAGATATCAAAGGAAAAATTGATGAAGTGTGCAAAATGGAAAATGGAAGGCAATATAGAATCAGAACACTGAACATTACCCCACTCTAGTGATACAGTAAAGATCTCCCTATTTGTTGGAAGGAAGAACTTAGGTTTAGCAATAGATGTACTGTAGTGAGGTGGTGCAAGTGAAATAAGTTTATTGAAATAACTCAGAAAGGCAGAATTAAATATACCTAATATAATTTGGGGCAATAATCTGATGTGCATCATCAAGAATTGAAGACAGTGGTGGGGAGGGGAAGCAGGTTGCAACTTTAAGTCAGGCAAACAAGGTAGAACTCATGAAGAACTGGAACTTGAAGGAGATTTAAAAAAAAGACAGTAATAAGGTTATCTGGAAAAAAGGTATTTTGGTAGCAGGAACAGCCAATGAAAAGACATTAAATCAAAAGTGAGGCTGGCCTGTTCAAAGAACTGCAGCCAAAACAGTGTGACTTGAAGAGAGCAAGCAAGAGAAAGGAGTAAGTGATGACTTTAGAGAAATGATGGGGGCTAGATACTGCAGAATTCTGAAGGATAAAGCAAGAATTTTAGCTTTTACTTCTAGACAGAAAGCCACTGGAAAGTTTCCTCCATAGGAGTGACATGATTTAACATTTTAACATAGTCATTTATCTTAGAAATGATTTGGTACCCTCAAGGAAATATATGAAGAAAATAAACAACTATGGAGAGTTCCTTGAAAGAAGAGTACATAGAATATAAGCAGTGGATATATTTAACTATATGCATCCTGAAATGTATAATAAATAATTTCCATTCAAGGAGACACGTTTCTAGGAAATAAGGGAAACAAGTACTTCTATGGATATTACATTGCCCTCCCTATCAGTTTTTCATCCTTCTCTACCTCTGCTATCCCCTTTCTCTAAGTAAACATTTGCATATCATCATTGCAAATAAAGCTACTAAAAATTAGATTCTTGCTTGGAAGGTGTTACACCATCACATATAAGGATTATATTAAAGGAAATTGGTGGAAAATATTAAGCATATATTAGGGGTTGAGATTGTACCCCTGTGAAATGATCACTAAAAATAAATAAAAATCCTCTCATATAACAGGTAGACAGAAGTACATAGTAGATGGATATTTGGGCAGATAGGGAATATATGACTACCCATTCTGAACTATAAAGTTGACATTGGGTTCCAGTTCCTATTTACCTTATAAAGTCCATTCCCAATTGAATTGATAAAATCTTCAGGCAAGACAGTTCAAGGCGGAGCATCTCTATAGGCTGTTTCACAATGAAGTCTCATAGAAAGCTCTCCTCTCTCCTTTAATGGCCAGAAGCCCAGAGCTTGCACCACTACACTTGTGAGACCACCTGGTATACCAGTAAGCAGGTCAATGAAGAATGAGCTATTCCCAGTAAGCATCCTGTGATCTCTCTCTTCTCACACATTTCTACATGTCAAGAAGATTAGAGGAAAGAGGGAGAAGAAATATAACCCAGACTTACATAAGCAGCAAGCCATTGGCTTTGTTTTTGCTTTCTTCCTAACTATCCCAGAGTAAAATTGTCTACTATGGAGAATATTGAAGGAGCCATTGAAATTCAAATTCAAGACATAGCTATTAGTGAAAAGAGCTATTAAAAAACACAATGAGGGACGCCTGAGTGGCTCAGTCGGTTAAGCATCTGCCTTGGGCTCAGGTCATGATCCCAGGGTCCTGGGATAGGGTCCTGCATTGGGCTCCTTGTTCAGCAGGGAGCCTGCTTCTCCCTCTGCTGGCCACTTCCCCTGCTTGTGCTGCCTCTCTCTCTCTCTCTCTCTCTGGCAAATAAATAAATAAAATCTTAAAAACACACACACACAATGAAATAATGAAATGTATTCTAATAAAAACATTTATGTAATATACTAAAACCTGTAAAATTGTTTTATATTCCACATTTAATATTTACCACAATACTATGAGTAAGATATAGCTATATCAAATTTTAGATGGTTATTGCCGCTCTGTGAAGAGATTTGTCTAAAATTGTCCCCTTACATAAGGCTCCAACTATCATTTATGCTGTAAAATTAAACGTATTTCCATCAGCCTATGTTGCCTTTCCAGTTAATAAGTTTAGCTCAATATTTTAAGTTGTCACCATAAAAACAAGTCCCAACCTCAACATTTTACTGGAGTATCTCCCTGAAGTTCCTAAGACAGTCACAGGATTTCCTCGGTACTTTCTCCAAAGAGAACACCACTTTTAATTTATGTTGTTCCTTGCTTCAGTCTTAAGGCTGAACATTGGTAATTGATATAGGAAGCAGTGATCGGGACATAGAGAGCTGGATGAATCTTCTCTTGAAGGTTATGTATATAAAGTTTCAAGGGTTAATATGTATATTTCCCTGTGGATCAATTTTTAACTCACAGAGAAAATGATTTTTTTTTTAAATAGTGAGTCAAGTCATGACAGGCTAAGGTAATGATCAGAGTCCCATTTCACAAATTATTTTCATTTTTAAAAATTCTCAGAGTGCTCACTTTGGCAGCACAGATACTAAAAAGTTCTCAGAGAGCAGGTTTCAAAACAGAAGTAAAACATTAAAATTTAGAGTGGGAATTGAAGGTGAATAAAATACTTGAAAATTCATAATTGTAACAAATCTTCCTTCTAGAGAAGAAATGTGAGCCTACAGAGCTGTTAGCATTTTTAATAATAGCCAATGCACTATACAGTCTGACATGTACTTATTGATAAAGTGTTTTATTCCTAAAAAATATTTTAATATCTCATTTTCTCCATTTCTCATAAACACAAAATCGAATAGTAAACTTTTTTTGGACATAAGCCTGCTTAAAAAAAAAAAAAGACGTGTGTTTTAATATGCCTTTAACCCCAGTGTTACTATTCAGTGTTCCCCATATATATTCAACTTTTTTTAGATATACCCTTTTACTGCGACTTTGAAGCGGAAGTTAATTTCTCATCTCTCAAACAATTATATCTACACTATTCAAAATGAAGAAAATAAGGCAAATAGATATAATTGATGCACTAAAAGATCACAGTGCAGTATAGAGGCAATAATATCAATGACATCTGTATATACTTTATACATCTTGCCTGCCTGATTCAGATGTTAGAATATAAAAATAAGAGAAGTTGAAAAAAATTAATCCCAGATAGTTTTAATTATTCATTTACTCATGAGTTCAGCATTTATATTTTAAGTAGGAAGTATGTCCAGGTATCGCTCTAGGAGCTGAAGATATAACAGTTGCTAAGACAAAGTGTCTAATGTATGGTACTTATATTCTAATGAGGAAGATAAGAGATAAATATATAAACAAGTAAATAATATAGTTGCAGATAGAAACTGGATATATAAAGAAATTAAAATAAGGTGAGAGCAAGTGAGGGTACAGAAAATGGTAGGGAAGCTATTCTCAATATTCTCATTGGAGACCTCTCTGATGAGATAGTTGAGAAGAAACCTGAATATTGAGAAAGAGAGCACTGTGTAAAATTCTGGGTGAAAAGTATTTCACATTAAGTGAATAACTAGTTTAAACAATCTGAGATGAGGAAGAGCTTGTCAAAAAAAGCAAAAAGGCCATTATGGATGGAGCTTAGTAGGTAGTCAGAGAAGATGAAATTGGAAAGGGAGCCAATGATCAGATTATATAGGACATTGTAGGCCTAAATAAAGAGCTGGAATTTTGCACTAAATATTTAGGAAAAATATTAGATTTTTAAAAGCGAGTGTGTGTGCGTGTGTGTGTGTATGTCTACATTAGGTCAAATGAACTATAGAGAGGAAAGAGTATAAGCAGAGACACCAGTTAGGGGACTACTGTCATATATGAGGTGGGACATCATGGTGGCAGGGTCATAATGGTGACAGTCATGATAGTGGTAATGGTTCAGGAAGTAAAGAGTGAAATGATTCGGGATGTGTTTTTATTTTCAAATCTAAGGGATGCCAACAGATGGATACAGATGTAATGAATAAAGAGAAATCAAGATTGAATTCTAGATTTTTAGATTGGCTATCTGGTTGAACAGTGGTGAATGAGCTAGGATAAGAAAAACGGAAAAACAGTTTTATGAGAAAAGTGGGGGAGAGATCAAAATTGTTGCTTTAGACATGTAAAAATGTTTGAGGTACCCAATCAATAACCAAATGGGGATGTCATCCAGGCAGGAAGACATTCAAGTCTGGAACTCAGTGTAGTGAGTGGAACTCAAGATCTAATTTAGGAATTGTTTGAACAAAAGAGAAATCAGATTCTTACTTTATGTCTTTTAAACACATACATAAGAGTCGAATATATTCTTAAATATAGAAGTATGAGGTATTTAGAGAGGAAAAATACAACCCCAATTTGGAACTCTCCCAAGTTAAAAAAAAAAAGTTTTATTAAATTCCAGAACAGTGTGTCAGAGTAAGTGCACATGTGTTTATGTGTTTACTAAATATGGGGGAACTATGTCATTCAAGTATCTCTGGGACACATTCTATTTCTTCTGATGGTGATTGATGCTTTTCTATTTATAATATATTGACATTAATTTTACTATTGTGCTTCCTTATACTTCAAGTAGCATTACATTTTGCCACAAATTTTAAAAGATGTTTTATGTTCTTATTTTGTAGACATAAGTTCACTTCTTCACTGAGGGTCAATACCAAAAAAATCTAGCTCCTTTGATACACGTATTTTTAATGAAATAATGTGAATATAAATTCAGCAAACCTGTTTGTATAGGAAAAGCTAATAGCTTTTCTCCCAAACATTCCACCTTCTTCCAGTAGATTGAAAAGGTGTTAGAAAGATTACTAAAGATTAAGGGAAGGAAATTTAAGTAGGAGAGATTTTTGACCTGTGGACATGATTGGAAATGACTCCATTCAATCCCAACCAGACATTTCTCTAAATAAGATAGAATCAAACTCCATCAGAAAAAATCATGGTTCTGACACCCATATTAAGAAAACCTTATACACAGATGTTTTTAGAAATTTGAACAAAACATTTGTCAAAATATTTTTTCTCAGAAAATTTCCCAATTTAACTTTAACATGTATGTAAGGATATTGCTTTATGTATACTCCGATAATTTAAGATATGTGCCATTCTGTCACTTAAACCAACATATACAGTATTTTTTAGTCTCATATGAAGACTGTTGTTTATTGGGTAACTGTTACCAGACAATCAATCTTTATTTAGAAAGCTGTTTTTATTCACATCACATCTTAAAGGCTGTGGAATAAAAGGCATAAAAATACCAATGACAGATAAAACAGAGAAAATTACTCTGAACAAACTCTTCTAGAATAGTGTGGTGCATATAAATTATGAAAACACTAAAACTTGATCAAAAAAAGAAGGTCTTTAACTTTCATTTAAATGCATGAACAGATGTGGCAGACCTAATGTCAATGGATAAATGGCCCCAAAATGTGGAATATAAGAACAAGATCTCTGAATGTTTTTAAACTCATGCCGGGCATGGCTAAATTTCTCCAACAATAAAAGATTCAAAGACTTAGGGTGCATATAGGGCAGTTTTCTGTCAAAGTTTATAGGACCTTAGCCACCAAAGGCCTTAGCTAGCTCTATGAAAAGGATGATTATCACTTGAAAACTACTTTGATTCTTCTCAGTCACCTGTGCATATGAAAACAAGTTGAGCCTCAGTTCAAAATGAATACTATGTAAGTCTATTTAGAATTATGCCTCTAATTTATTATTATAAATTTTATTCTTATAGATAAAACACTACAAAAATCTGTAACTCAATTACCTCAACAGTTCCTTTAGTTTGATCCAATTGTGTATGCGTGTGTGCACATGCACATGTGTACATGTTGTATTTCTGGTAAAATTTTGAGGTTTGGTCAATCCAGTCAGATGTTTTAAGTATACAAGAAGCTTGAATTCTATGGAAACATGTATCATGGTGGCATATGTTCTCGCAAATATACTAGGGTTATCAGGACAGTCTGCAAAGATTGAAAGATCGTGTTTCTTTTTTTAAAGATTTTTTGTATTTATTTGACGGGGGTGGAGGGGGAGAGAACAAGCAGGGGGAGCAGCAGTGGGAGAGAGAAGGAGGCTCTCTGCTGAGCAGGCAGCCTGACGTGGGGCTTGATCCCACGACCCTGAGATCATGACCTGAGCGGAAGGAAGACCCTTAACTGACTGAACCATCCAGACACCCCTGAAAGATTGTGTTTTAAAAGACAATTTGCTTTATGAACTAATAAAATGTTAACTGTCATTTCCTCAACCAATAATCTATTTCCAATTTATAGTCTCCAAATACCATAAAGAAGAATACTCTCACATGTATCAAAGTTAATAAAATCATTTTTAAAGCAATAAAAAAATAAAAGACAAGTTGAAGCCTTACAAACTTTAAAACAGACAATAGTTAAATTGTGTAGGACAACATATTGTGTTTTTAAAGTCGTTGATTATATAATCCTGAATGTGGATAACAACTGAAAATCAGATGGAGCTTTATATCTTACAAGGTACTTTTATTTAAATAATCTCATTTCATTTTATCTGTCATTCTTTGAGGGTTTTTTTATAACCCAAACAAAGCTTATCAATTTGACTGCCATGTATTTACTATAAATGTTTCCTTTTCTTCCTCTTCATTTCTTGTTATATTAGTTCATGAATTTATGAACCTGGACTACAAATAATCTATGAGTTACCTTCCTGCCCATGGTTTTGTAACATTCCATTTCATGCTCCACACTGATGCCAGAAAGACTTTCTAATATAAAATCTCTGAAAAAGCCCTTTGGTAATCACAATTTTTTTTCCAGCCTCTCTTCCATCCCATCTGCAGCTTCTAAACACTGTTTCCTTCACTCTAGCTTTAAGGAATAACTAAACAGGTAATAATACAATATTTTATTTCATATTTCCATATTCTTAATCATGCTTTTCCCTTTCATTCCACCTGTATCTACTGACAAGCAATATTGCTCTTCCAAGTCCTAAATAAAGGGTCAAATTTCCACAAAATTTTCCCTTCTCTGCACACAGAACTGACCACTCTATTTTGGCTATGCCTACTGAATTCTATGTACATTTTTATCATGGTTCTCATGTTTATGTTTATCTCTCTACCTCCACTAAGTAGCTCCTTGAAAGAGGGACTGGACCATTGTACCTCAAGTTCCAAACACAAAAGAAAAAACCTTCAATATTTATTAAATATAAGAATAACTGATTGAAAATCGAGATTGTTTGAGTTCAAAGACTAGTATTTCTCCTACGTGTGTGTATATATATATATATATATATATATATATATATATATATATGTTTATTGAATACTTACGTACCAAGTGTGAAAAGGTACAGTGCCAAAAGGTAGACATTATTTTTAGCGTGAGAAGTTTTAGAAATAATGGGTTTTCTTCTCTTTGCTCATCTTAATATTGAGAGGTTTCTTTTTCTTAATTCTGTGTTGTAACTTGTTTATGTATGTAGGATTTATGGGAACAAGTATTTTGTTGCCTGCCTTGTTATTTTCTTCTAACTCCCAAGGAAAAATTAATAAGAACCAGAGGTAAGCATATGAAAGTATATCTACAGAAACACCTTCCTGAATTAAAAATAAAGGAAAAAGGCAGGCAAACAAAGGAAAAACTACAAAACTAACTCCAGGAACCTGATGCCTGGTCTAGAGAAGGATGGCAAGAGCATTTAGGTCTGACCAGAAGAGAATTTCACTGCCCCTTGAAATATCAAGGGCACGTGGCACTTGCATGTTTTAAGAGAAAGCTTTTTATAAAGGCCAACATATTCATTTATATGAATGCTTGAGATTTTGTGTGGGATTCAGAAAGGCTACTTCCTGGAGAAAAACAGTTAACATAAAATACACTAAATCTTCCTTGTCAAAGTTTATTCCTTCTATTTATTTCTTCTTTGTTTCTTGCCATTAATATCGAACTCTCAATCTATCAAGAAAATTTTCACCATTATTTGCCATCTGGGTCCAGTGGACCTGTTAAAAATAATTTTTTGTCATTTAATAAATAAATCACTGAGGTGAGGATAAAGAGAGTGGAAAACAGCTACGTCAGATTTTAAAATAAATTTAAACATTACAAACCTTTTTTGTGACAAGTAAATTTTGGCACATAAACATCATAAAAGATAAAAATATGTCACACCTCCTTTTAGCAAAATAGAATAATAGTCCAGGTTCTTGCTGCAAAGCATTGCCCAGTGAGGTCTTCCCTATTTAATGACTAGCTAGATGGAATTACCATATTTCCCTTTGTTCTTGGAAATATATTGCTCACTTACAGATTCTAGAAAATTCATCTAGATACTGTCATCTGAAGACTCACTGTCTCATTGTCTGAGATTCCACTTACATGATCCATTTCATATCCATGATCCATTTCACCATCATTAGAGTACTGGTATCTGTCCCTTTGGATTTATCTTCTGATTCATCTAATAATTGTTAAACATCTTTCTCTGTCAATTTTCTCCTCTATGCCATTAAAAACAGAAAATGAAAAATTCCAAATTCTCAATTGTGTTCAATAAAAGCTAAAAGCAGACTGTAGAGATGGTATCTCCAGCCTTCTCTTATACCTTATTGAAAGATGATGCGATATTTTGGGAAACAGATTAGTAAAAGTGAGAGATAACAATTCTATCCTTCTAACAGAACCACAGCATAGGTAAACTTTTCCTTAAAGGGCTATTGTAAATATTTTAGATTTAGGAGTTATATGGTCTCCACTGCAACTACTCAGTTCTGCCATGGAAGCAAAAGCAGCCATGAACAATACATAAATGTAGTTGTGTTCCAAAACAAGTATGTTTACAAAAAGAGGCAATGACCTCAGTTTTGCCCCTGGTTTATATACCTTTGTGTGACTAGATGCTTTCATCATTCTTCTGTTTTCTTATTATTTTTGCCTTTTAAAAATAATTGATAATTATTGATGAAACAGTTCTCCTAATGATGAAATAGAACATTTTTTCAAGATATAGAAAAAGCAAGATCACCAGGATGCTATAATGTAGCTTAGATCTAAAGATATGTCCAGTGAATCCATAAATAGAATGAACTTCATTCTATTTTAAAATAATTTAATTTTCACTTTTTTCTTTGAGGAGTCCTCAGAAAAGTACATAAGTTATGAAATACCAATTTTACTAGTAGTTGGTGATACACAAACATAAAATTTAATTCTAAAATGTGGTGTAGTAGATCCTGATGATATATTAGGTATTATGGACCTTTTATGTAGATGTCATTGTGCTAAAAGCCATGATGGTACACTTATCTATATTTGTATTTTTCATAAAATACAAGATCAAGGCACCTGGAACAAGTAAGAACCACATAAGTCAGGAAATGAGAAAAAATGTTTGAGGGCTATGTTAAGGATTTACTCACAGTTCACTAAAATTTAATAGCAGTGGGGACTGGCTAAAAAAAAAAAATGAGTGGCAAAACTAGATGTTGATGTTAATAAAGAATGAAAATTGGTAAAGTTAGGGTAAGATAATGTAAGAATGATGTTTTAGAAAATATTTAAAAAGTGAGGCCAGAAGGTAACTAATAATCTCTGACAATGGGGACAAATCAAGGGTCAAAAATTCCTTTGAAAATTGAAAATCGAAAAGCAGTTTCAGATAAATGAAGGAAAAGAAGAGGTAATATAATATGAAGTTAAGTCCAGAAAGGAAAACTAGGGTTACTTTAATAAAAAAAATAAATAAATGTAATTAATCTTTGAAATATTTGGAGATACCCTCACATTATTGCCTAATTTTGCTCTTACGTTTACATTTACCAAGATTATCACAAGAAAATTAATCTCTCACTTGGTGGTAATTGCCAGATGCCCATCTGTGGAACACAAGAAGTAAAAGCATCCCACCCACCAATTTAACAGCTTGACTTAAGAAAATATGAGACAGCTCTTGATGGGAGAAGACAAACAAAAACAAACCTAATGGACATTCCTCAAATTAGAAAAAAATTATGTTCAATTAATTACATGAAAACTTCTTTATAGCTTGAATGTAAAGAACTATGGAAAAAGAAAACAAGAAACTTAATTTTGAAAAGAAAAAAAAGAAAATTAATTTTGCACTGAAGAATTTAAAACCAATTTGGTGAAAACCTCTAGTACTTTTTAGTAGTAAGAACTTTTATATGAAGATTTGATTCTTAAAACTCTCTCAAAATACATTTCTGAATTAAGTTTATGATCTCTCTGTGGAATTAATGGATTGCTAATTTGAAAAATGCTCCCTTTGAAGCTAGAGCTTCAAAACTTTTAAAAATTAAAAAATTAAAGAGTACATCATGTAGAAGTGTAGAGCTTCATTTTATTAATAATAAATAATATCCATATTTTAGCACCTTATGGATAAGCAGAGTACTTAAGCTGTATTATATGTCTTTGGTCATTGGTAAATGCTACATTGGCAGTAAGAATTTGATGTAATACATATTAATGCCAACTCCAAAGTGGTTTTACAAAGTGCATAATAGGAAGTAGTCATTACTGATGGTTTTTCAATACAAAAGTAAATATTGGAGACATTGGGTAACAGAGAGAAGATTAGGAGTCAGAAGTTCTGATGTCCTAATTCTGCCACCAATTGGTTGGACAATTCATTTAACATCTCTGGACTTTGTTTCTTTATCAGACCTGAACTTACTATTTTAGTTTCCTCCTTTTTCTATTTGACTGGTTAAGTAAAAAATGCCATGGTTTTTTCTCAGTGAGTCCTATGTTCAGCTGTTCCTGGTTTACTCTGCCTGATGTGTACTAGCAACTGAAAGGCTGGTGATGGGTAGTAAGGAGGGCACGTATTGCATGGTGCACTGGGTGTTATACACAACTAATGAATCATCTAACTTTACATCAAAAACCAGAGATGTACTGTATGGTGAATAACATAATAAAAATATTATTATGAAAAAAAAAGAAAAGAAAGGCATGTTTTACTAACCAGGACAGGTCCAACCAGCAGTTTCCATGTCATGACAGAAACCTTGAGGATCAGGGGGCCTGGGTGGCTCAGTTGGTTAAGCGTCTGCCTTCAGCTCAGGTCATGATCCCAGGGCCCTGGGATCAGCCCTAAATCAGGCTCCCTGCTTAGCAGGGAGTCTTCCTCTCCCTCTGCTCCTCCCCTCAGCTTGTGCTATCTCTCCTCGGTCTCTCAAATAGATAAATAAAATCTTAAAAAAAAAAAAAAAGAAACACTGAGGGTTATATTTCTAAAAAGTGTTGTGTTTGGCAAAACTAGAATTAGCAAGGTCAAGCTCTCCTAAAGTACATGGGTTAGCAGGGAGGAAAATGAATCAATATTATAAAAACTAACATAATAGAAGTTCCAGAAGGCATTTGTATCCAAAAGAAACCTGAGTTGTTGGCATTATAAACTTACTCTAGTAGATGAGCTTTCTTCAGAATCATCTTCATTTTCAAGCAACACTGCTGCAGCAAACATCCTTCCTGATCTGCTAAGATAAATCTTTACCATAGTTAAGGCTTTAATTAGAGAAATTACATGTCTTTAAAAATATTTTTATTAGATTAAGATTGAATATCTTCAAACTTATGTACATCATTGTTTTATTTTCAAATTTTTCAGCTATGTAACTCTTCCAGATTAAAAGAGACTACGTAGACGTGACAAGTAAATGCGACATATGGGGCGCCTGGGTGGCACAGCGGTTGGGCGTCTGCCTTCGGCTCAGGGCGTGATCCTGGCGTTCTGGGATCGAGCCCCACATCAGGCTCCTCCGCTATGAGCCTGCTTCTTCCTCTCCCACTCCCCCTGCTTGTGTTCCCTCTCTCGCTGGCTGTCTCTATCTCTGTCGAATAAATAAATAAAATCTTTAAAAAAAAAAAAAAACAAGTAAATGCGACATGTAACCCTGGATTGGCTCCAGGAGGGGAAAAAATGCTAGAAATGACATTATTAAGACATTTGGCAATATTTGAATATGGATCCTATATTAGACAATAGTATTAGTCAATTTCTAAACTGCTCAAAATCCTAAATTGGATCAGTGTATTGTGGCGATATAAGAGAATGTTCTTATGGCTACATAAGAGGTTATAAGATGGTATCTGTAATCTACTATCCAGTAGATTAGGAAAAACAACAATTCAGATTAGTTTGTGATAAGGAAATTCCAGCGGGGGTGGGAGAGAAACAGGGGCGGAAGGGAGAGAGGGATAAAGAGTGTAGAAGTGGCATAATGTTAAGTAAATCTGAGTGAAGAGGAGATATTATAGAAGTTATTTGTAATATTCTTATAATTCTTCTGTAAATTTGAAATTTCTTTAAAATAAGTGTTTTTAAAAGTCTCTGTTAATTCTTGCCACATCCATATTGTCTAATCAGAAATTATTTTCTGTGTTCAAGTTTACATTTTTCTGGGCTCCTCCTTTTGTCCATATATAAGGTAAACATACACCATGTACACTCTCTCACACAGGGACGGTCCAGCAACAATTTTATATATATATATATATATATATATATATATATATATATATATATATATATATGTATTAAGATATATATTTTTTTATGATATATATATTTAAGAAATAGCTTATAACCTACAAGGGAGTGTCATAAATACTTTTTAAATGTTTTTTAAAACATATTTCTATACATACAAATATATGGGAATAATTCCAGAGAGTCTCTAGAGCCCTTCTATAGATCAAACTGGTTCTGAACAATTGCTATATAGAAAGATCAACTGTTTAAAAAAGACTATATTATGCTAAGTACTAAAATTTTTATTAGTATACTACACTACTTACTAACTATAGTTAGCTCAGGATTACAGTGTCTCTCTAAAAGATAAGCCAGCATTGTCATAAATGCCAAAATTCACTAAGTCACCTTGATTTCACAGTTTAGTAGGGCAGATTAAAATCATAAATTTATTTTAGACATTGCAATTTTAGCATGACACCCTTATCTAATATCAAACTGTGGCATCTCAGAATCTCATGCAAGGCTTGATAACCAGTTTTTAAATGCAAATCCTGAAAAATGGATTTCAGCAGAGAATGAATTTGAAACTTCAAGCTGGCCATGCCTGGGAGGACATGTGAGTGTTTACTGTTGAGTTATGACACACATACATTTTTCTCAACAAACTATTGACAAGAAGGCATAATACTATATAACTTATTTCTGACATAAATCATGGTCCAATGAAAGTAAGAAGACCATATGGCCAAATGTTGCCTCCCTCTCTGATTTACGATTCATTTATTTTTTAAATACCTGGATAAGTAATTAAAAACAAGTAAAATGTTGATGAATAAAGTAAAAGTGAATTTCATAGGGGTCAAATCGTAACAAAAATTAAAATTTTCAACTACAAATAAACATTTACAAATAACACCGTCAGATATTAGGCAAGATAATTACAACACACAGCTGATATTCATTAGATGAATAATTTTCCTAACTCTAAAGGTGCTTCAATATGCCCTGGGTAGTAGAGCACATTGTTTTGTAATAAGAAAACCCTCAGTCACCCAGTTAAGGATCTAACATTTGAATTTTGCAGACCAAAAATAAGAATTTACTTGACCCTTAACTTGAAGAAACCTGTTTTCTCAGATTCTTCAATTCATGGAAACTTAGTTTTAAAAGAAACATCCAGAAAACATGAGTCCCACTGTTTTTACAAATGTGAATTCACTTTTTTGCCCAAAGTCACCTGATAAATTAGTGGCAGAAATAAGACAGCAACTGAAGTCTTTTGGTTCCCAGGCCCATCCCTGATGCGCTGTTAATCTCACTTTTCCATTTCATGTGAACACAAAAAATGTGTAACTGTTAAAATGATAGTTGTTTTATGGATTTTCAGTCTTTAGTACTAACAATTAGATAGCAATTTAAAACGTATTCCTCTTTGAAAGAGCAGATCTCTCAGTGCGTATATGACAATTGAATGGGAAGAAAATAATCAGACAAAATTTCACAGCGAATTCCTTATACATACCTTAATTTGTACACTAAATATTTTAAGCCTATATGATGTATTGAAGATCACTTATTTTTGAAGAATTAATCCCCATTACTTGCTTTGTATTGAAAAAAATGGTTTAGATAATTGAGAGTATTTTATTTCATTTCTATACCAAAGGCTTAAATATCTTCAACCCCATTAATTGCAATAGAACTAAGGAGTTCCTTCTAACTTCTTTTTGTGGCACAGCATTGATTTAACATAAAGACTTTCAGTACATTTCAATAAGAAGTAAGGCAATCTAGTTAAATGAAACAAGTAGAAAAGAGGTAACAAGGTGACATAAACATCAAAGCAAATTTTCAACGTCATGATGGTGTTCCTATTCTAAGAGTAAATATGATAAAATACTGACAGGAAATCTAAACCTAGCAATGGTCCTGATTATTTGAATTTCAATTAATATGATGATCTGCTTGTATATATTTTTAAGTAATTTTTATTGATGACCCTTCTTCATTAAATAAATTGAGGATTTCAGTTGCAACTTTCACAATATAAGGAGGATTTAAGGGGCAGAGAAACAGCCTCTCATTCTCTTCTGTCAAAATCAAATATGCAAAGGTTCTCATGATAATTTCACCAGAACAAATTATATGGGAGCCAATCACCATGAAAAACACTTGTCCACTATCAATTCCTTGCTACTCAAAGTGGTCTGTGAACCAGCAGCATCAAAGTATGTTAGAAATGCAGAAACCCAGGCCCTACCTAAGACCCACGGAACCATAATCTGCAATTTAAAAGAATCTTGAAATGTTTTATAAGCACATCAAGGTTTGGGAAGCATTGCTTTAAATTAGATTTGCAGAAGGTGTGAGAGAGAAGGAGTGAGTGGAAGCAATTCTATTTACATCTGTATTTTCTTCCCTAACTAAACTTACCACGATAGTATGTATACAATATTATATACTATTTATTAGATACTTTGTGGAGACTTTTATATTCATTGTCATGTTTAAAGCTCACAACAATCCTATGTGATAAGAATTGTCACTGCAATAAGAAAACAGATTTACAAAAGTAGACAGGGCAAGTTCACAGATAATAACTGGTAGGAGGCAGTCTGACTCAAGAGCTTGTGCACTTAATCATTATATTTTATGGCTTAGCATAAATGATACCAATTTTTGAATGGAGAACATATAAATTATACAAAGTCTACAGTGAAAAACAATTCTGCCCTATATATTTAAAAAAATTATTATGAATCTTAAATAGTCTAGGCTCTCAAAATCCTTTATATCTGCCAATTTGTGATTTTTAAGATGATAAAATACATAATCAGAAAATTTGGATGGGGGCCACCTGGGTGGCTCATTTGGTTAAACGTCTGCCTTCGGCTCAGTTCATGATCCCAGGGTCCTGGGATTGAGTCCCATGTGAGTCCGGCTCCCTGCTCAGGGGGAGTCGCTTCTCCCTCTTCCTCTACCCCTACCCCCTGCTCAAGCTCTCCTTCTCACGCTCTCTCTCTCTCTCTCTCAAATAAATAAATAAGATCTTAAAAAAAAAAAAAGAAAATTTGGATGGGTACAACTGCTAGTTAATTACTCATAAACCAAATAAGTTTAACTGGTACTTAACCCTCTGCTCGTAAAAATATGAAGGGAGATAATAAGAAGGAATTATAAAACTATTTAAGAGTGTTCTGATAATCATAAATATTAGAAAATGCTTATTTGTATCTGCCTGAAAAGATGTTTATATTTTCCTTTATTCTGGAAAAAAAACTATAGAATCAGAGAGATACGTATTTTTTACATTTTTCTTTCTTGAGTTACAGCTGTTTTTTGATAAATTATTAAAAAACAAGGGGCTACCCTATTTCAGTGGTGGTGGCAGGAACCAAAAAACTAGCGAAAAGTGAAGGAAATGCTGTAGTGTTTTTATTATAATATATTCTAGTCCATAACTAATATGATTAAAATAGCTGACATTTACTGAATGCTTGCTTATATGTAAGGCGCTGTCACATGAGGATTTTTTACAATATCATTTAATCTTAACCATGAAATAGAGACTAGCTTTATTCAGATGAAGAAATACGGAACTGCTAAATGTTGGATCTAGGATTTAAACTCAGGTAGACAGGATCTAGTCTCACATTCATGCTGCATAATTTTAGGAAAAGCTTCCTTTATTCCCCGGTATATTTAACATATTCCACATTCCCCCCCTCTTAGAGAATGTACATATAAATTTCTCTTTGCATTATTTTAGAGATGTATATGATGATCCACTTATGATCACACTGACTTAATGGACTTATAAATGAGATAAACGCCTTAGGTTCATGGGATCATTGTATGTGAATTATGTCTTTAGTGCCCAGTTCTTCATTTAAAAAAAAACAACTTAAAACACTGAAAGATAAACTATATTGTAATTTGTTTCCTTGCACCATCTAGTGGATTTAAGTGACAAGTGCGGCAGTACTATAAATGATTACAAGTCAATTATATAAGTCAAATTTTCAAACGTATCCGGAGAAATGTTCCTAAAATCGTATTTTGGATCATACCACAAATGTGCACGACATTATTCGTCATTTTCATGAGGGAATCAATTAAGCATGTGTGCTGAATTCATTAGCGAATGTTTAAGCCCACAAATAAAGCAACATAAAATAGCATCCTTGCAGTTCTGTTACGGTAGAGATAATGAAAGCTCCGTTTAGTTCTTCCCCACCGCATTCATAAACTCCGAGGATTCCCAGGAAGCTGCGCGGAGGGAGAAGCACCGGGAGTCTGCGCGGAGCCAGTGCGCAGGCGGGCTGAGGAGCGGAAGTTGGGAGGCGGGGCTAAGCCCGGACCTGGGAGCGGAAGAGGCCGAGGGTGCTGGCTGAGGTGTGGAGACCGTTTGGCGGCTAGTCCCGGGCCAGCCCGAGCTCAAAGTCCCAGACCCCGGGAGACGCCAGAAGAAACTGAAGGACTTGGGGTTCCGGAGCAGTCGCCGCTGGCTGCTGCTGCTGCTGTTCTGCCTGTGCACCGCGGACGCCTCCGCCCCCGCCGTCTGAGGACGCGGCCCTGACAGGCCTCTAGGCCTAGGCGCGGCCCGAGGAGCCCGACGTGTTGCTGCCGGTGCTGCTGTGAGTAATACGAGCGCCCTCTCCACAGTCGTTTACAGATTAAAATGGAGGAAATTTCGTTGGCTAACCTGGATACTAACAAGCTAGAGGCCATCGCTCAGGAGATATACGTAGACCTAATAGAGGATTCTTGTTTGGGCTTCTGCTTTGAGGTGCACCGGGCAGTCAAGTGTGGCTACTTCTACCTGGAGTTCGCAGAAACTGGTAGCGTGAAGGATTTTGGCATTCAGCCAGTGGAAGATAAAGGAGCATGCCGCCTCCCGCTTTGCTCCCTTCCTGGAGAATCTGGGAATGGGCCTGATCAGCAGCTGCAACGCTCACCCCCGGAATTCCAGTAGCTGCAACATGAGAGATCAGAGAGTGACCAGGACAGTAACATAGACCGGTCCTGTGGTTTGGAGAAGTTAGGTATCTAAGTAGAAAAAGAAAAGAAAAAAAAAAAAAAGAAAAAAGAAAGAAATCAGACAAAAGTCCCAATTCCCATTGAACATCCTAGCCTTTAAAAACCCAAAGTGGAGAATTTAGGAATTTGGATCCTTTTATATTATCTGGAATCAGCTTTGAAACCCTGGGCAGGAGGAGCTGTGCATCCTGTGCAGGGTACCATGCAGGTTGATCTCTACACCAGGAAGTGCACAAGATCCCTGTACTGTCCCCAGTGCACAGGTGAGCAGCGCTGTGCCCAGCGTATAAATCCTTTGGTTCCTCAGCCTTTCTGTCTGCCTGATGTCAAGGGCTTTCTGGATAACTGACAGTTTGGACATAGCTGAAGGGCAGGCCTTAATCATTGGGCCTCAGTGGGACTGCTCCTCTGATCTCTGAGCCTCTGATTTGGATTCCTCCAAGACAAATGAAAGTCAGGTATGAGATCTGGATATTAACAGTTCCAGTTTGGGAAAACCAAGAAAAAGAATTACAACTGAATCTGGTAGGGGAAGCTCTGTGATCTTGGCTCCAACAAGAAGAAAAAGTCAAAGCTACCAGTTTCCCAAAGGTCCAGCATTTACAGTGACTTGAATGGACTTGGAACAAGGGCTAACCTTTTGCTGAACAGAGCCCTTTGTCTTGCACCCCACCTGGTGGCATAGGCTTATTAAATGAACAACTTGGTTATCCAGGCAGGCTGAGGATTTAGTAATGATCCCTTGAGGAGGTAGCAGGGGCCTCTGCAACTATGCACGATCTCTTAAACTGCAAGATTCATATCTGGATATATTATGCTGTGAACAACAGTTTGGTGGGGCAGTCATTTTCTTACTCTGAGTTACTAGTTACCTAGCCAGTCCATGTGTCTGACTTGGTCATTATGCCAGGTCACTACCTGCTTCCTATCCCAGGGGTAGGCCTGAATTATAGAAGAGCATAATGGCTGTGCAGGAGGCTGTGATTTGAAAGCTGAGCCCAGAGGGGACCTCTTTCAACTGTCCTCGATGTTAATGGGTTAGTACTAGGAGCCAAGGAGCAAGATTGGGTCGTCTCTCATCTGACTGCAGTATCCTGTTGAATGTCCCTGTTCTTGGATTGGGCAGTCAAAGCTCTGTTATGGTGAACATCTAGACCGTAACCACCTCTGCCCCTCAGGAGGGGCAGCCCCTTCCATTCAGTCCCTTTTGGACATTCTTGACAACAAGAGCTGTCTTTTTGTTGTCAGAAGTCAGGGAATGGGATAGGCAAGGATGGGAAATGTGAGCCACATATCAAAACTACCCTCCACTTTACTCCCTGATTGAGGGTTTATGAAGTGTAGAGGGGTGAGAACCCCAAAGTGAGCGGGAACGGTGCTGCTTTATTTGAAATGTTTTCTTACCTCATTCTGTGCCCCAGTAAGGGGCCCAGCCTCATCTGTCTGGCTTGGCCCCATGTTCCTACTGTCCCCTGCTCCACTGCCTATCTGGTGCAGCTCACGACCCCAGGTGCTGCCTGCTACCGTGCTTTCACACTGACCAGTTTCAATTCATCTCTCTTGATGCTCCTGCTTAAGCCTGCCCAGTTTCCCTTTTCTTGGCTTCTTTTAAAGTTTTCTTTTTCTTGGGGTTTTTTTTTTCTTGTTTTAGGAGATCCAGAGAAGAATCTTTATGGTGGGTTCCTCGTTTGGGATTAAGATGGGGAGAGAACGTAATTTTGTGTATGAAAGGCAGTGTCATGCCTAAGCATTTTCCTATAAAACTGCCTTGCTAGATGCCTTCCTGCTGTGTCTTCATAAGGAGTTACATCTTCCCACCTCCACTTGGATACTGCCTCTTAGGACCCAAGCAGAAGACCAGTAAAGGCTGACTGACACACAAAGGGATGGAGTGGGTCCTGATCTATTTTCTCTAACCTTTGCTGTGCATGTATCCTTCCTTATCCCAGAAGGAACTGTTTGGACTGTATGGGCTGATTTGTGTTACATATAGACATTAAGGGAACCATAGTGATAGGGCTATTATTGCATTCTCCCCCTAGAATTGTCCTGGTCAGGGTTGAGGTATAGTTACAGATTGGGCTTAAAGAATTGTGCTAACTTTTTAGAAAGTTAAAGCTTGGTAAAAGCTAAAACAATACTGGGTTATCTGCCCTTGACTTTATAGACCTCCTTCTAAGGGGATGCAAAGGGAAAGGAGGGTCTAAGTGAAACTCTGGCCTACTTCCAAATAATATCTGGAAAACAGGCTGAAGGTAAGGTCATGGTCCACTCTTCCTTCAGAGAGGGAGCTCTGATTATGACATTATTGTTCCCTTTCTGGTCATTCTTTTGGTTATAGGAGGAAGAAGTGGAAAGTAATTTTGAATAATCGTTGATTCATATTACCTCCCTCTTGGTTATTGTTTTTGTTTTTTGCCCTCCCATTATTAGGGCAATAGCCCTAGGCCTGTCCTGGATGGGTATGAGGTGGGCTAGGTCCAACAGGTGCCCTGAGGGGACAAACTCCTTTTTTTTCTGGGGAGTGAATGCTCCCTACCATGTAGTTGACAGTGGTTAGGAACTCTCCCTTTCCCTACCTATCTTCCCTCTAACAGCAGAATTCCTATCCTTCCTTCCTTCCTCAATTAAGTATATTGATCACCCTGTAATTCTATTATGTATCTGAGTGTGTGTGTGTGTATGGGGGGAAGGGGTTCTTTACAAATTTTTGTGGTTTGTGGCTTTTTCTTCCATACATTAGTTCCCACCACCGCATGTCCAGGGGCCATTGCCTGGCATTATCGCATGCTGGGATCATTGGGGAAGTGTAGTGAAGCTCACCACTGTCCTTTGTTTTGGAGATTATTATTTTTGCATAAGTAGTCCATCCTATACAGATTGCTAACTAACTGTGTATTCCCCTTGCCCCTATGGCTGCTGGTGTAAATAAACTGCATCTCCCCATTGGTAAACAGTACTAATAAAATTTTAAAAAATGACTTTACTTAGACTCTGTATGTTCATCTTTTGAGATTGTACATGTTTTTCAGGTATTGACATAGTAAAATAAATGTTGAATTACTGCTGAACCTTAGTCACTTTCTCCTGAATGGGAGTTTTATCACAGTAGAGGAACTTTGCCCAACTTTATTTCTCCATCTAGTCCTACAAATTTAGCTTTCTCCAAGATCCAGTGAAAAATAAACTAGGTGGTAAAATATAATCCAAGCCTGTCACTAAATCCAGTGTGAAAGCTACTTCTATTTAGGTGGAACTCAAGATACTTTAATGTATACATTTTACCACTTTTTCAGGCTAATACACTTGCTCTCAAAAGACAAATGATTAAAAAAAAAAAGCAGAAAATGAGTCGACCTTTCTAAAGGTAATTTTTTCCCCAATAGTTTTCATTTTTCTTTTACCCCCACTCTTTAGATCTTTCAGTTTGTCTTAGAGTAATTCTGAGAATTTTTATTCCTTTGGATTCCTAATCCAGAGCTGGAGCCACTTCCCTTAGAAATTGTACGTGTTGCTTAGCCCTGTTCAAAATCACTTATTTGCTAAATGTTCTAGTTCATTGAAGAAATAGTCCCAAATTGGAAGTAATATTTCGATGAATAAAAATTATGGAAATGGGGCCAGCAGAAAAACCATCTCAGTACAATACCTCAGGGATGTTACAGACCTGTACCATGGTATTGAGTCACCTAACATTTAAATGCCACTGCAGCAAATACTTTTGTGTGGTATTTTGTATGTTTAGATTTTAATTAATGTATTTGTTGCTAATCTAGTTTTCTGAAATGAGATATTTGCAAGATCTCAATGCTATACTGGATCCATTTGAATGCAGGACTTCTAAGACTTCATGTTTTCTAACTAATGATCTTTATATTTAAAAAGAAAAAAACCTCATACCTTTTAACTCCCTGGATACTGCATTTTAACTACAGCGTGTAGCATGAGGTCAGGAACCTAATTAATTGTTACTTGATGTTGACAAATACAAAGACCCCAAAAGTAAAGTATGCTCTGTAATTAAGGATTCAGAAAGAACTTTCTTCACACACAGTAATAATTTAGTAACACCTTCCATTGGGACCTATGTGAAGTACTTTAGAGTGTTTCTTATAATTTCTTAAAATATTTATAAAATGAGAATATATTAATGTGCTAAAAGCACATTTATACTTTATTAAATGCCCTTTCACATTAGTCTTAAAATAGTTACCATGGTTAATGAATTACTGGTTTTCAGATCAGTTAGAGAGAACTTGTAACATCAGACTAGAAGTTTCACTCTGCTGTGGAAGATGCAAGCTCTTTAATTCTCATTCATGTTCCAAAAGATGCCCATGATGCTTTGGACAATAACGTTTGTTAGAGGTTATGCACTTGTTCAAAAAGATACTGCAGATAAACCTGTAAATCGTTGGATGGGTTTTTTCCCCCAGTTTCTTCAAAATGTTTTTTTAAAACGTTTTCAGTCATATGTTACTTGAGCCTCATTGGACATATGTGAGCTGAAAAGGAAATATTAAATTCGTTTTAGAGATGAGAAAATAATGTTCAACAGCAGTGATTTACTCATAGTTCAAAAACAAAAATAACAAACAATAGAAGCAAAAGTAGAATTCTGATGCTAGGCTAGTGCTTTTTGTTGAAGCAATAGAATTCTTAAACTAAAAAATGAAAGGACTAAAAGACAAAATAACAGTTAAAGCAGAATGAAAAAATTGAGATGCTAGTGAAAACTTAAAGGCAATGAATTTGAAAACATTGACAAAATAAAAAACAAAAATATAACTCCAAGGAATTTTTGTCTTTAATAAATGAATACATCTAGAACTTAAAAAAAAAAACTATTCCCATCTCTACCCGGATATACACACAAAAACACTAGACACTTAGAATTTTATAGACAATACAGCAAAAAACAATGATTGTAAGCTAAGTGTATTATGAAGATAGATGAAGAAAATGAAGATGTTAGCAAACCCCAACTCCATTAAAATATCAAAAATAAACATTATCAACAAGTCAGGTTAATCCCAGGAAAGAAAGATTTTGACTCAGAAAATCATCACCATTGGAGAAAAGCCTTGTGAAAATTGCAGTAGATACAGAAAAAATAGTTTTAATGTTCAATACCAATTATTGATTTTAAAAATACTTATGAGTCAATAGAAACAAGGGCTAAAAAAGTTTCATATAATAAGTATGCATTAAAAATTTACAATTGCTTTGTTTACCAGTGAATACTTGGAAGCATTCTCATTAAAAGCAGGAATGGAAGAAACTTATCATTCTCAGATGATATCCAAACGGTTAACTTCATAGAATCTATTAACGTACCACTGGAAGTAATGATAGAATATAGTAAAGTTGCTGGATATTAAGATCAATGTCCAAAATCAGAGAAATAGATATTTTATAACATTACATTTACAATATAATGCAACAAAAATTATGATGGTCTTATGAATTAATAGGACAAGAGAGGTAAAGGTTTTGTGGAGAAGATGGTAAAATTTTCTTCTGGCATATTGAAGAAAACCCAAATAAGTGGAAAGTGACAGGATGTTCATAGATTGGAAGTTCATTATCATCACTCCAAATAAATGAATTGGAAGGACTCTTGATTAAAATCCAAACATACTTTTGTGAAACTTGACAAAGTAATTTTAACATTTATGTGAAAAGCAAAGTGTAAGAATAGACAAGCTCTTCTTGACAAATGTATTTTACATAGTTTGGTTTTGGTGCAGAAACAAAATGGAATAGAGAGTTCAGAATTAAATGGAAAAACACACATTTATGGTATTCTGATCCATGACTAAATCCAAATCCTGATGTAATAAAATTAGTGGCTTATAAACCAATATATTGTCCTGGAATGGATTACCCATAAATAAATATTAAAACCTACAAAAATTATCATGTGGATTTAAGACTTACTATGGAAAAGTAAACATCAAACCTCTATAGGGAAGTATAGGAGTATATGTATATAATTGTAGGCAAGGGAAAATTTCTTTTTTTTTTTTAAGATTTTATTTATTTATTTGACAGAGATAGAGACAGCCAGCGAGAGAGGGAACACAAGCAGGGGGAGTGGGAGAGGAAGAAGCAGGCTCATAGCGGAGGAGCCTGATGTGGGGCTCGATCCCAGAACGCCGGGATCACGCCCTGAGCCGAAGGCAGACGCTTAACCGCTGTGCCACCCAGGCGCCCCGGCAAGGGAAAATTTCTTAAACAAGTAAAAGCACCAAAATAAAAGATTGACATACTGGACCATTATCATAAATGTAAAACTTTCTGTGCCTTGTCATACTACAAAAAATAGCAACAAAATGTATGACATGCTAGTAGAAGTGCTGTAGTTCTTATTACTGGTAAGGATTATTACTATTTTTTAAAGATTTTATTTATTTGACAGAGACAGAATGAGAGAGCACAAGCAGGAGGAGCAGCAGAGGGAATGGGAGAAGCAGGCACCCCGCTGAGCAGGGAGCCCGACCTGAGGCTCAATCCCACGATCCTGGGATCCTGACCTGAGCTGAAGGCAGCCGCTTAACCAACTTAGCCACTAAGGCGCCCCACTGATAAAGATTATTAACAAAATAATTATACAATTGACAAATGGACAAAGTAAAAGAACAGCTCACTTGAAGAAATTCAAATGGCGAAAAAGATGGGAAAAGTTTACTTAGGTTCAGAGAAATGCAAACTAAAAACATGAAATACCAATTTATACTGCTCAGTATGGTTAAAATAAAAAAGGTGATGATATCAACTCTGATAGGTATACAGAGCAATTAAAAGTCTTGTACATTGCTGGTGTACTGTAAATTGATAAAAATATTTTTGGAAAGCAATCTGAAAATATTTACAGCAGTTCATAAGCATAACCAATACCCCAATATGTCTACTAGCTCTTGTAGCATTATTTGTAATAGGAATTGAAAGCTATATAAATACCCATTTAAATATAGTCATTATACAGAAATGAAGATTACAAGAGCTGCACAAATAAAATATTCAGTAAAACACATATTCTAAAATTTGCTACCTTTCATTTGAAGCTTAACAATATGCAAACCAGTGCTATATATTTTGTTTAGGGATATATGTATATGTATTTAAAAAGTATACCCAACGTGTTGAGCTAGACTTCTTCTTTCATGTGTATATGGTCTGGATATTGGAGAAAGACTTCTTGACGCAGAACATCTGAATGCTGAAAAAAATTGCAACAAAGATACTTTAAGAGTCTTGCTTTCCTGCCAAGAAAGTAAGGGGAACATCCAGCTTTCCCTTATAAATGCACACACACACACACACACACACACAAACACACACGAGCACAAACCAGAGATACAAGAAAAAATAGAAAATGGGGCTGCACTGAGAAATATACAAATATCAGAAACTTTCAGATGGGAAGGGAAGATCATGCCATCCCATGTATATATATAAAATACCTGAAATAATCTTTGCATCCTTACTGAAAGAATGGACAAAGTTTTAGAGACCTTCCTGAATACAGAGAGAACAGGTAAGAGTCCCTGCCATGGCCTGAGGTGAAATTAATTAAAATGATAAAAATACCATCATCATCATTTCCTTTGGGAATATGTACTCATACCCTTGTTATCACATAGTTACTTACCCTGCTCGTTGGAGAAAACTCTACTTGAAAAATATATAAAATAATGTGTCCAAGATGATACTGTTTGCTACATGACAGAATTTGGGTCCCTCAACATTCTCACAAAATACAAACTTGCAATGAAAGAAACTTCTGTTTCTTTAAAGATTTCTCTTAATAGCTATCATATTCTGCATTTAGTAATTCTGTTTATTCAGAGAAAGGAGTTCTAATTCTGTAGGTCATTACTTCTGCTGAATCTCTATAAATACAGTACTCCTTTCTCATTAATAGAATTACTAAATGAAGAATATAAAGGCCATAACTTAAATCCTTAAGTTAATAGATGAAATTATGAACATGAACAAGAAACAGGAGAGAATGATGATGCAGTTATGAAAATGAAAGCAATAGAACTTTTCAAAATGAAAAGAATGTATGCCAATAAAATTAAAAACTCAATGTATATGGTAAAACCTCAGTTGAATCAAACTGGAAAAGAGAGACAGAGGAAAGAATCATCATGGAGCGCAGTCTGTTGATTAGTCACTGCTTAGTTATACAGACAGCAAGAGTGTGTGTTTGTGTTTGCCTCCTTGTCTCCCATTGATAAACCCACGGGTTGTTTTTGTCTTCTCTGCCACACTGTCACCTTTATAATTATAATGTAAAGGTGACAGTGCGCAAAGAAACAAGGTGGTGTCACTGAAGGTGCAGTCAGTTGTGATCTGAAGACGGCTGACCATGAGAATGACACTGCCAACATTCTGGGGACCCAAGATATGCAGCCAGAGGAACTTAAGGCAAAATTATCAATTGAGGAAATGTGACAAAAAGAATAAAGATGTTTCAGAGGAAGTGAAGCTACTAGTATACTTGACATTAAAGGGTATCAGAGGTATTTCAAAATATTGAGGTCAGGGGGTAGAACGTGCTGGTAGGCAGAATTCTAAAGATGGTCTTGAGATTCTAGTCACTAGGTATTCAGCCAAACAGTAAAGGAAATAACTGTTGTGGAGGGGTTTTGCAGATGTAAGCTAAGTGCTAAGTCCGTTATCCTTAAGATATGGAGATGATTTGGCTGGACTTTGACCCAGTCAGGTGAGGACTTTAAAAACAAAGTATTCTCCATCTGGTCGTAGAAGACAACATCAGAGAGGTTTGTGTGGAAAGTATTCAGTGCACCATTGCTGACTTAGAAGATGAAGGGGAAGCATGTGAGAAGGGACGCAGGTGCATATTGGAGCTGAGTGGCCTCCATCTGATGGATAGCAAGGAAAGGGGAACCTCAGACCAAATCCCCTAGAAATGGAATGAAGTCTGCAAACAATCTGAATGAACTTGGAAGCTGAAGCTGATTCTTTCCCAAAGCCTTCAGATAAGAGCCTCACCCAGATGACGCTTTGTCTTTGGCCTGTGAGACCCTAAGCAGACAGCTCAGCCAAACCTGCCCTGACTTAGGACCTGGAGAATAAATAGTGAAATAAGTGAGGGCTGTTTTAAGCAGCTAGATTTGTGATAAGTAGTTACACAACAATAAAAACTAATACAGCTGCAACTGATCCAAATTTAGGAAGGATTATGACAGTTTGCCAAGACTTAGAAAAGATGCTCACCCTAAATCTTGACTTACGTGTGAGAATAAGGCAAGTACCGTTGAAACTAATTTTGACATATTTTAATACAAATGAAACATTCATCTCAATGTTTCCAATGTTTAGATTTACAGTGTACTAAATAAATACTGGTTTTACCATTTTTTTTATATCCCCATACATTTACTCACTAAAAATAAAATAATTTTTAATATTCTGACAAAAAAAGTTTTTAAGTGGTCAGATGACCTTAATTCTTCCCATTTATTAGGATTGCTTTGCATTGTTTCAGCTTGTGTGGTCAATTTTACAATCCACGCAACTTTGCAAAGCTAGGGCTGCCTGTATTACTATCACTTCTTTTATTAAAATGTTTCAGAGATATTAATGCTGCATCTTGTCTAAAATATATTCCAAATTCAAAGAATTAGCAGCCAGGAAATCACATATCAACCTGTTATAGATAATTTAGAAGGTTTAACCTAAGGTACTGGTCCGCCCCACCCCCCCACCCCTGATAGCTCTAAGACTGACATAAGAAGAAGAAAAATAAGGAAAGCAGTTGGTAGCAAGAAAAATATCAGCTAAATGAAATCGGGAACATTTAAACAAGAACCCTGGGGAGGAGGAAGGTACTATCTGCATTAATGAAAAATCTCAAAGTGAATTGCGTAAAAAAGAACACAAAGTATAAGGAGAGAAAAGTTGATGGGCATTGTACTCAGATACTCTTGACACTCATTTTATTAGTCATGAATTTGGGAAGGTTACTCATTCTTTATGACTCTGGCTTTGTATTAATAAATACAGTAATAGTACTTCACAGTTACAAAAACAAACTGCAAGTTTTAACCTAGTTGGGGTAATGGGTAGTGACAGGAGTAAAGTCAGGCTTTCCTGAGAAAGTGATATTTAAACAAAACCTAGGGTTAAAAAGTTACCTAGGATAAATTTGTCAAAGTAGATGAAAAGTAAATTGGGGATGGGTTGTTGGAGGGGGATGGAAATGGAAGAAACTGATGTGTTAGAGAGAGAACCAGTCAAATGGAAAATTTAAAGCTCTGGGAAAATAATCATGATGCTTCTTGTAGATGGAAAAAAAAATCTGTTGTTAATATTAAACTACATATCCCTTCTTTCTGGATGGTTTCAGGATGCTCTTGAAAGCAAATGTCATTAGATGATGATTGTTAATGTTGGCATAAACCCTTTACTTAGATTATATCAGGCAAATAGATAAATCACAATTAGGAACATAATTTCACAGCACTCTAAGAAAACTAACTCATTAATAAATGTAACACTTTACACCTATAAGGTTAATCCTACATCTGCAAGATTCAAGTGCTGCTTTAAGTACACAGTGACCTCTCCACTTTTAATGTGCTTTTATCTTCTAAACTTATTCTTCTCCCTCTGGATTCTCTCCAGACCCCTTCCCTTTCTGTTTTCAAACACATGCCCCCATGCATATGCCTGTGCAAACACACAAGGTACAACTTTAAATCAAGCCCCAGTTCAGAATAAATTTAGCCAATCTGCTTTTGCTCTTACTGCTGTATAAATTATTACAGTTCAGGCACTTACTCGCAGACCAACTACTTTTACAGTTTGAAGGTAGATTAGTGTTGGCTTCTTAAGTACTTCCCTTACAGCTAATTTTCTTTTTCAATTGGAAGTGCTTGTGTTATGTCTGCTTAATATTGAATTCAACAATGATCCAACAATTGATTTAGACTTTGTGTGATAGATTGGGGAGAAAAAAAAAACATTAAGCTCAGTCTTAACTCTGCAACAAACTCTGTGACCCCAATCACACAAGTTCTTTCATTCATAAATTAATAAGCTTGAATGAAATGATTTCTTGGCTCCATTCCTCCTGTAATATTCTGAGATTCCATGAACTAAAATGTTTACGCCAACTCATATAAAGCATGGAAGATCCAGATTCAAATATCTTTATCCCTTCAGTTTTCCCATATATCCCAAATTACTCCATCAGTTAATCCACTGTACATTTTTCTTTACTATATGTCGATGCAAGTCATACCTTTATTTCTAACTTCTGATCAGTTGCATACATTTGTCAAATACTATGTGTGAATTTAACACTTTCTTTAAAGATTTGCTCTCATAACCTTCATTGTAGTTTGGCCTTCAAAATCTATTTTTTAAAAATCTCCCAGTCATGGGGAGCCTGTGGGTGTCTCAGTCAGTTAAGCATCTGTCTTCAGCTCAGGTCATGATCCCAAGGACCTGGGATGGAGCCCCCTCCTCTGGTTCCCAGTTCAGCAGGGAGTCTGCTTGTCCTGCTCTGTCTGCCCCTCCCCCCTGCTCCTGCTCTTTCTCTCTCTCAAATAAATAAATAAAACCTTTAAAAAACAAATACGTAAAAATATTGAAAATAGAAGTCTCTCAGTTATTCTATGAGCTTTAACTAGGGTAACAATATAATTTATTGCCCAAAATATAACACTTTTGAAAGAACAAGGAGGCATTATCAATAACACCTAAGTAACAGTTGTAAACTGATACTCTCCCAAGAAAACCAAAATGTATGGTCACTCTGGTAATAACCCTTTGGGCCTTGTTAAGACACAAGGTCTGACAAACATTTTTATACATCCATAAGATAAAGCAGCTTAATTATCTTTCTCAATCTGAACGTAATAAATGTCCCTAATACACCACTTTCTGGTCCTCTGGTGCCTTCTTAGGCCTATCTCATAGCTTTCCCAAATAGTAAAAATTGTAACTGTTATAGACCAGTCAACACTACTATCGGGGCAGGGGGGAGAGGGGGGATGTTAGACTGTACTATAGATTATTCTTCTCCCTGTTAGTAATGAATAACCTATAACAAATACTAGATAAACCAATTTGAGTCTTTACTGTTTTATATATTCTATACTATTAGCATATTATTTGAATAGCGATGGTTTTATTAATCTATTGTTCTTGCAGCCTGCTGTCATTATGCAGAAGAAGAGTTATTACAGATAATGTTAATAAGTTGGTGATGAGATAAAGCAAGTCAGCATCTGCTATTTAGGGATCTTGATTGTTGACTTTATGTTCAATCATAGGGAAAACTTATCAATAATATGTGGTATATGAACAATAGATTGTGACAACCCCCCTTTTTGCTTCTTGAAAGCAGGGACCCTTAACCTTAACACAGCTCCTTACAAAGTATAGAATTTTCTATTAGAATGTAAGTTTCTGGGGTGCCTGGGTGGCGCAGTCATTAAGTGTCTGCTTTCAGCTCAGGGTGTGATCCTGGCGTTCTGGGATCGAGCCCCACATCAGGCTCCTCTGCTGGGAGCCTGCTTCTTCCTCTCCCACTCCCCCTGCTTGTGTTCCCTCTCTCGCTGGCTGTCTCTCTCTCTCTCAAATAAATAAATATAATCTTTAAAAAAAAAAAAAAAGAATGTAAGTTTCCTGATAACTGACAAGATTGTCTTGTATACTGCCCAACACAGTGTCTGGCACATTATAGATGTTCAATAAATATTGCTAGAATAATGATAAAAGTAAATGTATAAATGAATTGAACAATAGTCTGTTATGTAATTATAAGAGTAAAAGAATGGATTCTTTTTGTTCTCAGCAAAGGTTGAACAAAATTCTCTTACCATTATTTGAATTACAAAATCAATCTTCTTTGTAGATATTTGTATATTCTAGGTTTTCATTTATTTTTTAAAAAATATAAGATCTCACACTTTTTTAAAAAATTTTATTTTTTTAAAGATTATTTATTTTAGAGAGAGAGAGAGAGCAGGCACGGGGTGGGGGGGCAGAGGGAGAAGGAGACAGAGGGAATCTCAACTCAAGCAGACTCCCTGCTGAGTGCAGAGCCTGACATGGCGCTCGATCTCAAGACCCTGAGATGATGACTTGAACTGAAATCAAGAGTCAGACTGTCAACCAATTGAGCCACCCAGATACCCCACACACTTCTTTTTTTTAAAGACTTATTGATTTGTTTGGGGGGGAGGGGCATAGGGAAAGTGAGAGAGAGTCTTAAGCAGACTGCACGCTAAGTGCAGAGCCCTACTCAGGGCTCCATCTCACAACCCTGACTGAGATCATGACCTGAGCCAAAACCAAAAGTCGGTTGCTTAACCAACTGCACCACCCAGGAGCCCCAAGATCTCACACATTTAAGCAAATTTAATATTTCTAAGAATCAAGAATTTTAGAATTATCTTTTAGATATGTAACAAACTACTACTTGTCCTTTTGCATAGTACATTGTTAATCCAAACAGTGAAATGTGAAGTTTTTAGGTTTGGTTGCAAAATGTAAATAAGATAAATTAATATTCATCTCATAACTTCCATTTCCTAGGAAGCCCTTGGCAATTAAAGTTTGATTAATTTATTTTCTATTTTGGGGGGCAGCATGAATGAGATCATCACAACTTCTGTAAAAAGCTAAAATATTAGGTTTTAAGGGTGGACTATTATATGATGATTTAGTCACAAATTACACTTTGATTTTACAAAGAAAAACAAACTTATGTTCAGGTAGCTTATTACAAAAAAACAGTTTATAACAAAACATACTATACCACAACAAAAGCATCCAACAAATCTTAAAGAGCTACAATTAAATTTAATCACTGGAACAGAGGAAAAACCCCAGCTTTAAGACATTTCTCCATTTGTCTGCATTGCTCAGATATTCCATCATCTATTTTGTTCTGTTGTGCTTGCTAACATTAAATTCATCCTAAGGTTGTATCAACTCTGGCATATCTGTTCTTGCCTTGATGGAAACTGAATAAAATTTTAAATCTTGATTAACTTCTTTCAGTAACCAAACAATGGTGACCAAATCTGAGGTCTATATAGTGCAGCAGATAATTTCATATGTGGGATAAATGTCATATTTGAATAGAATTTTTTAAACAATTACTTTTCAAAAGAGTTCACGGGTTGGAAACATCATTTTTAGATTTGCGAACAAAGACAATTCATTTGTTAGGAAAATAACAACTAGACTATAAATCATTTAAGCTATAATTTTAAATGCCACCCACTTTCCCCCAGTGCTTTTGTTCTTTGTGTTTACTTCTGTGGGTTTGCTACAGGTCAACCAATTACTCAACAGTTCAGCTAGAGAATCAGTGAAATGGTTTCAGAGCATCATTTAATGAAAAGAGCCTTTGATCTAAAAAATAATTCAAGAGCAGTCTCACAGAAGAGCCAAATCAATGTACTAGATTATTTTAAAGTAATTGTAATTTATTTTGAACTAATTTGTGATTGAGTTAAGGCCCCAAACTAGAAAAAAAGAACAGATGGTAGTACCAGTTCTGCGACAGAAGAGCCATGTGATCGTTGGTAATCATCTCGAAACTCAGGTTTTCTCACATTTGAAAGAGGAATAATAGTTTCTACCATTGTACCCTCATAGTGATGTTGTCAGAATTAATTAAGGTCATGGATATAGCAGGGTTTTTAAACGTCAGTGTGTTTTATTCTTATTTGCCTCAGATCAGTCAATGCACGTGTATATTGCAACTGCATACCCAATGTTCACGAATATCTTCAGGAGAGATCTAGTGGAAGATTCCTGAATTGCCCTCTATTAAATGTCTTGTTGTCTGTCATTGAATTTTAATTCTACTCAAAGGATACATATCGTTTATGTATTCTAGAAGGAAAAAGAAGTTACTGCTCTGCAGTGTTATTTGTTTATTTGGTAATTTAAACATGTATCCAAGTATTGCAGTGATTTATAGAAAGATACTCTAACAAAAAAAAATCTTTCAGAGTAGTTAGCGATGCATTTTGCTCTTAAAATCTTTTTTATAAAGTGTATGTAAATGTATAAATATAATTATAAAATCTTTACTGCATGACATGTGAAGGAGTACAGCTTATATAAAAGAGAGCTTACCCAACAATCACACCTTCACCGTATCTTAATGAAGAGCTTTGCTTATTCTAAAGGCCTATTCCGTTGTTACAGAATTGCCAATATTTGTGCTGTTCTCAGTGCCTGATTCAAAATAATATTAACTTCAGCCAAGTATAACAATTTAACTTCTTTTATCATGATTTTTTGTCCATGTATATATATTTTTAAACATGGAAAAAACACAATTACGTAATTTATGTAGCTTCCCCTTTCTGTGTTTCCTCTCTTTTTTCCTCTTTGGACTTCGGCTATGAAATGATTGCCTTCATCAGTAATTCATTCCACTGTCATTTAGAATATGAGAAATGAGTGTGGCCTCTCATGACCAAAATATATAAATGTACAAACCATGTTTTGGAGAACTAAAAAGTAATGTTTCCTACATACACAGTCCACTCAATCCAGTTAAATATTATATAACATTTATTGTAATTCTTTGTAATTGTAAATATTGTGATTTTGATGTATCCCTAAGATATATCTCAAAAGTAAGTTTTGCTTTCCTACTCTTGTACTTTTTTTAGGAAGATCAGTAAACTCAGTTAAACCTTCCAGGCTAAGGTTTAAATCAGGGAAAACCTTAGGATATAAATATCATAGCGTTAGGGCATCTCATTCAAGATTGTACACTGAATATATATGATATTTTTCTGTTATATCATGATTTTTGCTACAGAATCATTCATTTATTTTACAAATAATTTCCTGTTCCATTATATTTTTATTTAATAACAGAAGTCATCCTTTCTGCTTCCAGTCTTAATAGGCTTTTTTTCAGTTGTCAGATTGTTTTTCAGTTGGTGCAAGATACTTTGTTGTAAATATAATATGAAGTAAAAAATTTTATACCATATCCATTTATGTAAAACTTCTGGCCTGGTCAGCACAATTAGAATTGGTAACTATTGTTAAGTATACCTCTGATGCTCCAAATATCTCTGTCCAGATAAGAAGCAATTTTAGCTTCTCATTTTGAGTCGCTAACATCAGTATTTCCAAGAATATGTTACAGTGACTATTGATCTGGGGGTTCTAGCTAAAGTAACAGTTGTTATTTATGGCATCTTAATAGGTATTGTATGTCTCTTTGTGTGGGCAGTCTCATAACCTCTAGTTATGTTTCTATTAGACTATAGGATAACTGTCTCATCCCTTAAGACTTCTCTTACAGAGCCCAGCATGAATTTTTGTATGCTAAGGCATTACAAATGTACTTTCCAAATTTGGGGGAAACCATCTGGCTCTTTTGCCAGATGTGATTTACAGACGAATGGACAAAAATTGTATTTGTAATAGAGATTGTATTTAAGTTGAATGGTTCTAAATTAGTGCAGCTTTAAGACGCATGAGCATTCTGCCATTACCATCAGTAGTAAGCACAGGTGGTCCAAGTTGCTGCTCCCTTGGTGAGATTTAAGTCTTATAACATCTTTTGACTCTCAGTCTACTTGAACTGAATTTCTCAATTGAGTCACCTCTATGAATTCAACAAAAGTACTAGGTTATTGTCTACAAATATGTAAGAAGAAAAGAACATTTCACAGACTTTCATTTAGTAATTTTCTCATAAGCTTGTTCAAAACAAGTTGAGTCTTTAGAGAGACAGTACTATGCAATGGCAGCAGTATAAGGATCTTTAGATGATAGAAATCTGGATTTTAATCCCAGGTTTATGACCAATAACCTTGGCATTTTATGCATTAGGTAACTTTCCTGAGCCTTGATTTTTTACTATACTATGCAATGGCAACAGTATAAGGATCTTCAAATGATAGAAATCTGGATTTTAATCTCAGCTTTATGAACAATAATCTTGCCATTTTGCACATTAGATAACTTTCCTGAACCTTGATCTTTTTCATGTGTACACAATGGGATTATAAAGGCAACTTTTTATGTTGGTTGTTCAAATGAAAAATTATATACACACACAAACACATGTACACAAACATAATTAGTGTATAATGACCTCATTAAAGCAACATGTCTGTGTTCTGGAACAGCAAAGCTATCTACTCACTGATTTCCTCACTTTGTCCAATAAACTGCCAGAGTCATCTCCCTATAGCAGAGACCCTTGTTTGAGTTTGAGGTACCTTGGTTATGTTTGGTAACTTAATACAGCATAGCCATCAAGATTATTCTAAGGGATATATGTCATGAGGAAGTGTTATAGACCAAATTGTGTCTCTTAAAATTCATATATTGAAATTCTGACCCCCAGGACCTCAGAATATGATTATATTTGGATACAGGGTCTTTAAAGAGATAATTAAGGTAGAATGAGATCATGTGGGTAGACCCTAATCCAGTGACTGGTATCCTTATAAGAAGAGGAGATTAGAACACAGACTCAACAGACGGAAGGACTACCTCGTGAGGACACAGAAGGAAGATGGCCATCTGCTGCCAAGGAGAGAAGCCTCCGAAGAAATCAAACCTGCTGACATCTTGAGCTGTACTTCTAGCCCCCAGAACTGTAAAATAAATTTATGTTGTTTAAGCCACTCAGTCTGTGGCATTTTGGCAATCCCTACAAACTAATACAATTGTATGTTGAAGCCAAGAGATTTGGTTTAAGGTTGATAACTCATCATCTGAAGGGAGGGAGGATTCTCAGTACATACAGCCTGGTGCTTATATCTCAGACTGATACTGCCAGATTCTCATAGAATTATGACCAATGCTTATGGATTACACTGAAAAACAAAAATACATAAAAACTGAAAAATTGTTTGCCACATTTTGTGCCAACAGTTGACAGCTTTAATACAAGTAGCAGACCCAGAAGCAGAACTCAGGACACCAAATGGATCCCACGTCACAGAATAAAGGAATAATAAGAACATGACTAGAGTAGGGGTGAAATTGAGAAGCATCAAAATAGGAGACAAAATGGATGTCAAGTATCTTATTTGTAGATTTTCAATGAATTTGTTACTGCTAATATCCCAGAGAGTACAATTACATATAATTACAGCTTATATTGAAGATGGATTACTATCTAACATAAAACTTTAGTCAAAGAGCATGTCTATAGAGTGGGTAATGAGGGACACTGAAGTTATTAAAATGTATCTGTAGCCAATTGGGCAATTATTTGATTTTGATTTAGCCATCAATCCAGAATCTATTCAGAAGTAAATGATCCTAATAATTTTACATTGATGAACAGTCCGATGAAATGAAGTTGTCAAATATTGGCATTATTCCCCATTCATGGAAAGCTAGAAATGGCCTTTTTAATGAACAGTATGTTTGTTTGGAAAAACACAAGGTCTGTGAAGCCAAGTAAACAGCATGAGGCTAGTGGGTACCATAAAATATAAACAAAGAAGTGAGGCTAATCACAAACAAATTTGTGAATTAAGAAGTTTTCTCATTTTAAATGCTCAAGCTGTCTTTCCTCTTCTGTTGGCACTTTGATAATGTTTGACTTCCATTCACCAATGCCCAGTGCCCAAATATTGTTCAGTTTTCATTCATGCTGTTTTTCATTTACTCATTCAACAAGTGGTTTTTGAGCCCTTTCTTTGTATCAGTCACTCTCACAGTTCTAAGGTGTAGGGATTTTGAAATAGCACAGAGAGAATCTCTTGGAGAATAAAGCTAAACTAGACTTCTTGCTAAGACTAGAACATGCCAGACTCATTTCTGCTTCAGGGCATTTATATTCATTGATGTTTCCCTTTGTACCTCTTCTCCTCACATCTTCACATCTTGTTTTTCATTTTCCAGGTCTTTCCCCTTACTATTCTTAGAATACTCCAATGTGTAAGGTTGCTAGAAGCCTTATGACCACACGGTCAGATCTCCCAAGAGAAAAGGATGAGTTTCATAGCCAGAATTATAGTTTCAGGATTTAGAAGACCCTATGAAATAAAACTGATCTCAGCAAAAGTAGCTGCTCCTTACTCTCCATTTCTGCTATTTTCTATGACTCAGTTACTTCCCCAACTCTCCTTCCACTCCTGCAGGTGTTACTGGAGGCCTTAAGAGTATGGACTCTGAGATCAAAGTGTTGGACTAAACTAGCTGTATGATCTTGGATGAATTTTTTAATCTCCCTGTACTTCAGTTTTCCACTTCTGTAGGTTTTGGAAGGATCCTATAATACTTGTAGGATTGTTGTGATAATTGAATGAGATGGTATATGAAATGATCTTCCTAGCATCTGGCTAAAGCTGTCCATCCTATTATTATTTTAAGTGTCAGTGTACTTCTCTTTTGCTCCCCTTGTAATTTCTGTTCATTAACAGCCTGAATCTTCTGCTTCAATCAAAGGTTTTACTTGCTACTTTCTCAGTACAGTTTTAGCCTTCTGCCTACACCCATCTTGCCCTAGTTGCCTTTATTTATTCCTCAAAAAGATGATCTTGGTTTAATGACCATCACGCATGTTTGGCCAAACTTTAATGAGAGTTGGAGCCCGTCCTTGTTTCCCCAGTCTACTCCTGGCCTCAGGGCACCTGAGCTGAGGCCAGGTTTCTTTTGCTGACTCAGCAGGAAAGAAACACAACCTCCTTCATCAAGGGGACTTTGGGCAGTGAGACCCTCATGGGCTCCTCTCCAAGGTGTCCACCACTCATGAATGAAACACCTTACCAGAAGTCTAAATGAAGTTTCCAAGTGCTGGTTCCTATTACTGAGAGAAGACTGTGGAGATGTTGGAGATGCTCCTGAAAGAGATGTCCGAAAACTAAGGAAAGAAAAAATAAGTAAATAGAAAATGATACTGAAATAAAAGAGGAAGTCTGCCTTTTTTTTCTCCCAGAAAAAGTAGGTTGTTTCCACAGCTGGAGGCTAAAAACAGCTGCATTATCTATAGCCCATTAAATGGAGATCAGTCATTAATATTTTACTCATGTACACACTTCATTTTGATGCAATTTTCCTGTATAACCAGCCAGAATCATTTGCACGATATTTAACCAAAATGATGGAAATACTCAGCTGCATCTGTTCATCATTTGGCTAACCATATTTTTGCATAAATTTAACATGGGCATAAGCCACCACCATTATTTTCCTCATCCTTTTACTTTGCTGTTCAAATCTGCATGCCAAAATTTATTATTATTCAGGTATCCAATCACATTACCATCCCGCAATCAAGTCAAAAGCAGCACAGCAAAATTGAGAAGATGTTGTTTTCTAAAACTGCAGGCACGTACAATACTTCCCTGAGACAACGACCAGTGGTTGTTGCAATGACAAACAGCTTTAATAATGAAAATAGACTCTTGGTTTTACCTACACAGATGCAGTTTAATTTTCTTCTTCCTTATTAGAATCCTCACTAGCTCTCCTCCTCCACCCTGCCCCCAGTCATAAGAATGAGTTGGCAAACACAACAACAGTTCTATTCATTCTCAGTTTAATATACAATTTCTCATATACACAAAGGGGCGAAATGGTTTCTAAAAACATTGGCTGGTAATGATGACAGTAGAATCTAATTCCCTCAGGTGCTCACTTAATACTTATCTCTCCGCTGGAGAGTGTAATAAGGTTGTCAGGATTATTGAAGTTGACAGAGCACCAAGCTCAGATTAATTACATCATAGAATTCAGAAGGAATTAGAAAAAGCAAAAATACTGCTCTTGGCAAGTGCATATATATTTTTATAGTTCTCCAAGGACTCCCAGTATAATATAATACAAATGAGGGAAGAGTGGCTAATGTAATTGATTTGTAGGTTTTGAGATACAGATTCTGAAAGATCAATTATTCTGAGAGTAAGAAATCACCACCGCAGATTCAAAGAAAATACTCAGAGTGGAGTATCTTAAATAAGGGAGGAGTAATTGAAGGGTAAGTGAAGGGTACTAATATATATGAGTCTCCTACTGAGTTCCAGAAAATTTATATTTACTGCAATATTTAATCCTTACGAACAGGGTAAGTAGGTATTGTCCTTTAAAAATGGAAACTGAAGCTGAAATAAACTTTGCCAAAATCTCATATCTAGTGAGTGGTCAAGCAGCTTTTGAATTTATTACCCAGATTTCAATATTTTCCTCTTTAACCTAGGTAGCACCAAAGGACAGCTCTTGAAAAGTTGCCATGTGAGATGAAGAAAAATTTACATAGGAAAAACTCATACGATATTAAAAATTAATACATATTGAATGCCTTTTTTAAACAATGCTAAGGACTTATTTATTTACTTGATTAAAAAGTTTTGAGAATTCATTGAGTCACTTATAATTAGCTTTTAAAATCTGAAATATTTAAAAAATCATACAGGGCAGCCTACACCACTACATTCGTCAAAAACTAGATACATACCACTACTGCAAGTTGTAAATCTAAAATACACTAGGATAAAAATAAAACATAATGAAAAAAGTTTCTGGGCAGCTAAAACAGATATTACAAAGCAATTGCTCCTCAGTTCACACAACAGACTTGCAACTGAATATTATATGGGACTATTCCTATTGTCTAGATTGAGAGGGACTGACTGAGGCTGCAAAGTTGAGGGCAAAGGGTAAAAAATGCAACTTGGCACTCTAAAGAGGTGCTCACACACTCCAGGCAACTTACTAGGATAAGAGGTGGCCAAGCTGGTCATTATCAGTACCTATGCAAAGTCGCCGGGTCATGTAAAGCAAGGCTAGAGATTTCTTAGAGATAGGAACTGCTGTGCCATTTCCTCCCCTCCCTTCCCCAGGGAAGCAGGCTTCTTCTCCATGCTTCAAAAAGTGAGGGCCCCCTCTAAGACAACTCATAGAGTTTGGAGTTGTCAGCCATAAAAGAGACACGGCTGAGCTGCAGAACTTGTAGGGAAAGAATGAACATGTTGAGAAAATACTTCTAAATACGTGTTTGGAAGGGAAGAAAAAAAACAAGTATCTGACCTTCTCTAGAAAAGGTCTCAACTCAAAACCTGGCTGAATGAACCTGTAATGGAAGATAGGTAGAAGGAAAGGGCAAAAGTGTTATCAGACCAGAACTTCCCCTGTTGTGTGGAACAAGGATTTGTAAGTTTTCCAGTGGCCCGGAAGGGAGCTCTGGAGGGCACCGAAGACTGCTTCCCAGGGCACAGGAACCCTTATCTGTAAAGCCGGGGCATGAGGGTGATGTAAGATCTCCTAGAAAATAGATCCCCCACAAAAAGAAATGGTGTTGGAGTTCAAAAAAGCTGCTAATATGTTGTAGGAAATATGTCAAATATGGGCACCTGCCAAAACCACAGAGAAAGAGAACCACAATAGGAAATTGTTTGGGGAGGGATGAAAGAAGAGCTCTGCATTTAGAATAAAGACAGGAAACTAACAAACCAAATTCCAGATCCCCATCCCCACCTCTTCCTTCCTGCTAGGCCAGTAGCATATGGTCAGGCCTCAAATGGTGAGGAGGGAAAGCTTTATATTGAATGCAAAATTAAAATATTTATTTAGATTGGACCAGATATTTTAATATCTGAAAGTGACCCCTAAAATTAGAGTACATCCCCAAAATGCCACCCAAGGGCAGAAAGCGGACTTTAAGAGACTGATTAATGTCTTCTCATTAGAAGACAAAATAAAGCCATGTCTCTACCAGCCCATTGCATAAATCAGTTGCACATGCATGGAAGAGCCCCTTGGGCTTACACTTGCCGAATATTTACTCTGACTTTGCAAAGGAATGTATCATTTTTGCAGTATTTATCATTTTTTTTAATATGGCTACATTAGACAGCAGGGGAATGGCTGTTCCTAGCTGGTAGGCTGGCAACAGTGAGCAATGACAGCTGCCAGCCTCAAAGCAGGGGAGAAAACAGCAACACTGTAAAAGGCCGATTCAAGACTGTAAAATCACATCAGTAGTCCCCATTTTGCGCTGAAGCAGACCTCCCAGCAGCCCCTCTCAAAGCCCATCCTCCTGCCCCAGAACATACACACCCACGTGGTTTCTGAGAAAGTGATTCAGTAGGTCTACAGGAAGCCCCAGGATCTTTAGTTACTCTCAAAGTGATTTTGCCCAGATTTTGCCAATTTTGAAGAAAAAAAATTGTGTTAGAACCCTCCAGTTCATGGTATTAGTAATGATGTTCTTATATCCCATGTATTTCCAATTTTAGTGACTTATAACGGGCATAAGAAAAGCATAATACATTTTAAATGGTTTCCATTCAAAATTAATTTTAAGACTTTGCTGTTCATAGATGCATATCTTCAGCTTGTCAGAAAACCCAACTGATCAGAATGATGTGTTTCCTATATGTATTAAGTAGCCAAGATTTTCCTGGATGAATATATTAAGTGCCATATAATGGAGTCACGAAATTAAAACTGGGAAGATTCAAGGTGAGACAGATATGCCGGACAGGCAGAACGTTTTCAGGAGCTTGGATTTAATTCCTGGGCTTAAAGACTAGGGAAATGAAGACATTTGTGAACGTTAACCAGCACAAAACACAGTGCAAAACAAATTCAAAGGAGAAGTAATTGCCCATCTAGTCCTGAGGGTGGGTAAAATTATTGTGAAAAAGAATTTTGGACATTTTGCTCTCAGCATGCTCCTACAAAGGGAGGACAAGCTGAGGAAATGGCTGGGTTTATTTATGAGATTGCTTAAAGGATACATTACACAGAAGATAAACTGGAGAAATTGCATGGTCGTGTTTGCCCATATACGATCAAATGCTCTGCACAATTGATGTATCCAATAAAATCATGAGATGCTACATAGACTGTACAAAATAGCAGAATGGGGGCATTTTGCTTGGAAGATGTCCAGGAGAGAGTATATGAAATAATTTATTGTATTGCCTAAACCCTAAAATCAGAGATGTCTGAGGAAAAAATATATATATAGGAGAAAAACCACTAATAGCAGCAAATCACGGAAGCCAAAGCCCTTACCCACAAGAGGGTTGCAATTTTTGTTCACTGAGCATTCCTGTTTCAGAGTGCTTTACACAGTGAATATTCGAACAGTTGACTGAGGCTGAATATTAGAAAAATCATTCCCTCAACTTCATAAATTAAACTCAATTCACTAAAACAAGTAACTAAATTGACAATAAGTGCATGTGGGTTGAAGTGAGTGCTTGCTTCTTTTTAGGATTCCTTTCCCTAACATAGAAAATGAAGGTTATTTAAATCTCCTGAGGCATCACTGCCTTTGTAAGCCAGTATCATTCACATTTAGGTAAAATTAAAGAGAAGATCAGGTGCCTGGGTGACTCAGTTGTTAGGCTTCTGCCTTTGGCCCAGGTCATGATCCCACAGTCCTGGGTTCGATCCCCACATTGAGCTCCCTGCTTGGTGGGGAGCCTGTTTCTCCCTCTCCCTCTAGCTGCTGTGCTTCTCCCTCTCCCTCTGCCTGCTGTTCCCCCTACTTGTGTGTGCTCTCTCTTTGTCAAATAAATAAAATCTTAAAAAAAATAAAATAAAGAGAAGATAAAATTTATTACTATGCCTACTACAAACCTTGGCTGGAACTAACCCATGTAGTCTTTTTATTATTCCTACTTCATTTGTCAAGAAATGATCTTAAATTACTTACACTGTTGACTCTGTTTGCCCCTTCTGGATAAATTTTCCTGAAGATTAAAATATCCTAAAAAATCTTCTCTCTGATCCATTTATATTCCTTCTGATGTGACCTCTCTTACATTTTGCCTCATATTATATTATAGTTCCTTTGCACAAATATGTATTTACCATTTGCTTTGTCCAGACATTGTTACAGAGCTTCTGGTTCACCTGCTAGCATTTACCTGGCAGTCTGCAAATAGCTTCACGCCTATTATCCCTCTGAGCAGTGTCCAGACAGTCATTCCCCTGCCAAGAGATGTTTATGGCAACATTCCTGTACTTCATCCCTGAAAATAGGCCACAGTTTTAAAAATAGAAGAGCCGATCAGTCCTCCTTGGAGTTTCTTTTCTAGAGAAATTCAAACTCCAGAACATCCAGAGCTTCACAACTGGCCCAGATTCTGCTTCATTTTTAGTGTCCATGGTTCTTTCTACATATTCTGTGATGATGCTGATTGTTTTCATTCTTCGCTGCTTGGAGCCCAACCAGGAGGATGGTCCAAATCATTTTATGTTGAAAAGCACCTAAGATCCTATTCCATGGGTGTATCGTCATTTATTTATATTTCCACATCCAGAGGAGCATGCAGTTGACTTTAGCACTTTCAGACATCTGATATTAAAACACCATTGCTGCGTTCAGCTTTTCTGTAGACATCATTGCATACATGTTCTCATGCATGTATGAAATAAAGTCCTAAAACTGGGATCTGATTTTAAACATCAAAAAATTAAAGAATAAGGTACATTTAAAAAATTAAAGTGATGAGTCATTTACTTCCATTTTTCTCAATTACCCTAAAAATAACATATTTTGAGACTCTTTCCAACCCTTTTTCTTATATTATTCTCTACCTACTGTTCCACTTATCATTTACAAAACTGTATTGGAATAGTTTATACCCTTCTCTATCCATTCTTCTGGACCAGTGCTGTCCAATAGTACTTTCTGAAGATGGAAGTATTCATATGACTTCCAATATGAGAGCCACTAGCCACGTATAGTTACTAAACACTTGAAATATGGCTAGTGTAATAGAAGAACTGAACTTTAAATTTTATTTAATACTAACTAATTTAAATTTAAAATGTGTTTGGTGGCTCCCTATTGGACAGCATAGTTCTACCTTTTGGGTCATTGAGGGTGGCAATTTTGTCTTTCATTTCTTTATGGCCAGCACCTAAAATAGGACAGTCTAGAGTCTGCTGTGGTAACACATCAACCTCAATATCTCAGTATTTTTACATTACAAAATATATTTCTTGCTCATCATACAATAATGTATGCCATGCTCCCTATCATTTTTCAAGGTCCCAGGTAAATGGAAATTCCAACACCTTGTAGTTTTGGAATAAAGACCTCTGATCTTCCCACAGTGTGATAAAGTGTGCGTGGAAATTTAAAACCCCTCTTCTACGCTTTGCTAAAAACCTACTGCTTAGGACAAGTCATGAGGATTCACTTGAAAACCAGCTGGTAGGGAAATGTGGGGGGATATATTATTATTAAGTGATGAGTAATTATCTCTGCCACATAAAGTGTCTGGCACGTAATACTCTATGAATGCTGCTTGAATGCTGAATAAGGGAAGACTGTGACTGTTGGACAGGAGAAGAGCATTGCAGAGAAATGGAAAAGCAATGACACTAAAGTGGGAAAGTAAAAAGAGCCTATTCTGCGAAATTTAATGTATAAATTTGAGGCAGATAGATAAAAATGGTGGATGCTAGGTCAAGAAGTTTAAAATATACTTGGAAAATAACCACCAATGGATGGTTTGCTCTGGGTCATCAAATCATCAGACCTTTAAAAATGTTTTTAAATTAAGCTTAAGAGAATAGGGACGAAAATTTAAGAGAAATTTTGAGAGATCCAACAAATGTGTGAGTGGAGATGCAAAAATATCAGTGACACAACAACTAACATATTGTCCCATATAATATCCCAGACACTGTCCAAACACTTTACATCTGTTGATTCATTCAACCCCACAAGAAACTATGCGATATATACTATTAACTCTCCCCAACTTAGGGATGAGGAAACTAAAGTTTTAACAGAGCAGTTAAGGAATTCACCAAAAGTCGTATAGGTTATAAGTGGTGATTTCTTTGGTCTATAAAGCAAGAGGTATGGAATCTACTAAGAAAAGAATGAGGATTTGAAGAACTGTAGAAAATGCTTAAAGAGTCACCCTCAGAGTAAGCCCTCGTAGGCTTAGTTAGAGCTATGTCGTGTCACTCCAATTTTCCACCACAAAATCAGTCACAGGTAAAGCTATTCAACAAAGATAAAAGGAAATCCTAAGCAAAGGACTAGCTGAGGTAACTGTTGTTTTGTTCTAATGGGGTTGATTCCTTGTAGAAGTTTCAGTGCCCCATCTCTCTGGCTACTTTTTACTTACAACTTAAGTAAAGAACAACTCCCCAGGAAAATGCATCAGAGGTAACAATATATCAGGTACTTATTTACTTTTGTTGACTAGTTGCTCTAATTGGTTGCTATTTTTAGCAGTGTCGATTAAAAAAAAAATTAATGGGGAAAGAAATTGGCTTATTTAGATGTCAAGCCGTTTGTATCTTACTTGTCGATATTTGGGGTTCAAAAAGTATTCACCATTGTCATGCATGATTGGAAGTTGAGGGTATGTTCCATATATGAAGGCACATAAATTCTGCTATTTTTAAGATCAAATGTATTTTCCTTTAAATTATTGCTAATATTTATTCATATCAGTATTTATAAAAATCATTACTGAGGCAAATAAAACACTAGTTACAGGAAAGATATGGGCCCTTGGTTGTACCATTTTGTTGCTCTACAAAATCAGTGAGGACTAAGGGAAAAAAAATGTCTCTGGCAGTGCAAACTCACACAGTTGCACATCGGTTATTTGCCAGGTGGCAGTACATTTTGCTGAGAACAAATGACTTCTGTAGAAAATCAAATAAGGCAAAGCAACAACTTCAAAAGTGCCATCTGAGTTTTCATTCATTTCCTAATGTCATGTTTTTCAAATTGCACTGCGTTCTCATTTCTGTTCTCTGTTGTTACTTTGGAAATAGAAACCAAAAATTAAACTACATTTTGAAGTGTGACCTCAATTTAAAAAAGAAGTTGTCATTATCCTTATGGAAAGCATCACTATTTATCAATGTATTTGATTCTATTTAGCCAGGCATGACAGAAAGATATGTTCAGGATCATTCAGGGCTCTTTGTTGCTCCCATAGAGAGAGTTCTCTCCCATTTTATGTAGTCTTCACATTGTCCATGAACCTCTTAAATGTATATGTAAATGAAAAATGTATACATGGATTTTTTTCTGTAAGAGGTCCTATCATGCTAAGATATTCAGTTTCTAAAATTGGCTAAGATTATCTGCTATCTTTAGACAAAACTTTTGCGTATTCTTCTATCCCATTTTCCCCTTCCATAAGTAGCTTAAGCTCAAGGAAAATAGTCACTGTGGTCAGTCTCATTTTAGGAGAACCAACAGAAACCCTTGATTAACTAGGAAAATTCAAGTTACATTCCATCATATCTACCTGATACTTGAGAACCTGGAAAATTACCTAACAGGACATTAATTATCACAGGGAGACTCTGATTTTCAGGACTTGCTTTTAAAAGATTCAGGTTCAGAAAAAGTAGAAATCGTGTTCACAGTTCACATATTTGTGTTGAGGCAAATCTGGAAGGTGGGAAGGAAAGAAAGCTGGAAGAAAAAAATATGGGTAGAGCGGGACAGGGGAGATACAGTTGCATAGCTTTACTAAGGGAAGAAACTATAGAATAAATGTTTAAAGAGTAATTACTACATATTTTAATATACTTATTGAGGTATAATTTACATACTAAATAGTCATTCTTTCTAAGGGTACAGTTTGATGAGTTTTGACAAATGTGTAGTAGTGTAACTACCAACACAATCAAAATATGAACATTTATTTCATCACCCAAAAAAAGTTCCCTCGTTTCCCTTATCTGCCCATACCCAGGCCCTGGCAAAAATGATTCACTTTTTTTTTAAGATTTTATTTTTAAATAATCTCTACACCCAACACGGGGCTTGAACCACTTATTGAATACAGGTCTCTTTATGGACATTTGTTTTCATTTCTATTAGGTAAATACATGTCTACAAGTAGAATTCCTGGGTCTCCAGTATATGTTTAACTTTATAGGTAACTCTGAAACTCTTTTCCAAAATAGCTGGTACCTTTCCTAACATTTGGTATTGTTCATTGGTTTTTTAAGCCATTTTAATGGATTTGCAGTGGTAACTTACTGCCATTTTAATTTGCATTTCATATTAAGTAATAATGTTGAGCATCTTTATATTACTTATTGATCTAATTTTTTGTGAAGAACCTGCCCAATTTTTTTGCTTATTTGTCAAATTGTTTTCTTTTTACTATTGAATTATAAGAGGTTTTTAAAATATATATATTTCAGATACAAGTCCCTTATCCAGCATTTGTTTTACAAATATTTTTTCCTAGACTTCTTAGAAACAATTCAGAAAAAGAAGAAAAAAGTCAAGGAGTCAACTTACTGATTTCCAGGCTTGCTATAAAGCTATAATAATCAAGACGGTATCACATTCATATAAAGATGAACATATAGAACAATGGAACTAACCAGGAACTATTACAAATTTTACACTTATAATACAACTTTACATACATCTTCTTTTATCTAATTTAACTCTCAATTTTTCTTTTCACAGCAGAAGTATATTATACATCTTTATAATTCTTCAACCATCAAAATGAACAAAATTTCCATAGGTTGTGTTTCACTGTCTCATAAGATAAATGTTTTTTTGAGCTTTTATTATTTTCCCTTTATTGTTAAACTTCCACTTGGCCATAATGTGCATTCCCCTTCCGACTTGTAACAAACTAGTCATGCATTGTTAGGCTTCTATAAATTTCTTATTCTAAAGAGTCCTCATCTCCAAGACTGTGTCCTTTTTTAACCTAACTTTGAGGCTATAATTGTTCTACAGTCCATATAATATTATCTTAGAGTTCTTGGTGAAGTACATTCAAGGCTCTTCAACTTCATACTCAGGAACAGAAATTGGCCAGAACTTTCATTGTACCCAGATAAGCTTGAACAAATATCTCATAACTTTCCTCTTAAGTTTTCCTTCCTAAAGTAGTCAGATAAATACAGGAATTCAATCGGGGGTGGGGGGAAATTCCAGCCATAAATTTCCCCTTTGTGACTCCTTCCTATTGGGCACAAGATCTCTTGTTACAATCCTGGAAATGCCTACCACTTAAAATGAAGCCAGCTCTGCTTAAGGAAAGCTCTTTCGTTTGCAGTTCCCCCTGCCTCTAGCAAAGACAAAAGGTATTCCTACTTAGTCAATCTTCACTGACAATGGCTCTGCACTAGAATTTGAGACTAGAAACTTATTATACTCTACACTTACCTTTGGGGACCTTATGGGGCAAGGTGAAAGGTCAAAGGTATATTATGGCATCCCGTATATCACTAGGTGAAATATTATTTTACTTTTGCCTCATTTACCCCCAGCATTAACAATCTCATTTATGTGATATCATGTCTTCCTTTACTCGCATACTTCACTTGGGCAGGTGGTGTCTGAATTTTCCCAGAAACTTTACCAGAAATAAAGTTCTATGTTAACAAATTCCACATAATCCTCTAGCACTGTCTTCATACCTGTAATATTTATAGCCTTGGGAAATTGAAATAGTGTTAGAGAAGGAATTGGGGGCTTTGAGTGCACAGAGGGCCTGGCAAATTGTAGGGTTCTCAGTCAAGAGTGAGGGCTCAAGTAGCAACTGAAAAGGTGATCAGAGGAGCTATTTATGGCCTCTTTTACCACTTGACTCTAGCCAGAAGCAACGCAACTGCAAAACAGATTTTGTAGAAAAATTCAATGAACCAATGGCATAAAACAAAAGAAATATTGTTTCAGTAATAAAATTCTTCACTAACTGATAAAGTTGTCTCTGGCTTTTCTGTGAATCCTGGTGAAACCAAGATTTGAAAAATGCATTACTTCCAGCTTTCTCATCCTGCTTTTCTCATCTGTACTTCTTTTTCAACCAGGCAAACACCTCATTCATCCACTCAGTACACATTTATTGAGTTCCAGGTACAATTTTTAGCCTCTGGAATACTGAAGTTAGAAGAAACTCCCTCAAGGTGTTCACAACTGCTGTAGAGACAAGTGGACGGAAAAACCTGGTCTACTGTGAGAATGAATAGCACAGAGTGTTTGGGGAGTGCAGAGGAGAGACAGAATTTCAGACACAAAAACCTGCAACCAGTAGTGCAGATTCATATGCTAGAACTCAAGATGCAACGTTTAGAGACAGCCTTTGTTCAACCCTATCTTCTAAGAAGAGCCCTTGATAATGTATTTGAGAAACCCAGTTTTTGGGGACTTCAAATTTTGGAAGGTGGTGATGGTACAGTAAGAACGCTCTCGGCTACCTCTTGTGGAATTTGGGAATATTGTTATACGCAGGGTTTGCAATTACTATCTCCAGTGCCCGTATACTAAGTACTGGACAAAATTATAAAATCCACAAAACTCTGTCTCCTAACAAATAAATAATTTCAAGAATGAGAACAATTAAAAGAAGCCGTGAATCTCTACATGTTTCACAAAGTATATTCAAAATACTTTTAATTTTATTATAAAAATTAAATGGATACAATATAATGGAGCATTTGCTCTGGAATATTTCACCAAGTTGCTTAAATTTAGATATTAGTTATGAATAAGGTTATTAATAATGACCTAAGGTATCCCTTGGTGATGAAAAAATACATTTGAAATTCTGTAATAACTTAATCATATTTAAGAAGTTCTTTCTTATTGATTAAATCAATGTAGATTCAGGAGGATATTACTCTTAATGTGCTTTCCATGAATATGAAAAGATCCTAGAAATACAAAACATTCATAAAAATCAGTAAATTTTTGAGGATCTAGTCAGTAATACCCATCCTCAATTTAATCAAAGATTCTAAGATCTGTTTCTTTTTAATAACTTAAATGTTTAGAAATGGAAAGTTCTATACAACCAAATTTTTACTTTCAAGAACGCTGACTTTTAATCTGCATTATTATTCATACATTTTTTATTTCACAATAAAGAGTTTGGTTTTGAACTATGCTATTTTCTGAACTGGATCTTCCACATGACAATTTATACTATAAGATGCTGCCAAATAATATTCACAAATCACACATTTAATCGAGGCTGAAGTCTCTGTCTTAATCCAAAGCATAAATATCTCCTGTTCTCAAAAGTTCCAAGTCCCATTTTCTTAAACTTGCTTTCAAGATCTTCGTGATTTGGACCCAAACCCCTTTAAGAGCTCTGTCTCTTATGAATACTTCATGTACTGTACTCCCCAGAAAAATAGAACGTGTTGTTATTCCCCAAGTATGCTATGAAATTTTCTTCTCCTGTGCTCTTGACTTAGTCTTTTCTGAAGTATCTTCTTTATCAATACCTGTCTATTAACATCCTACCAATTTTTAAATCTAAAAAAATGTTTTTACTTTTCAGTGGTTGCATAAATATCTTCAGGCAGAAATCATTTTATGAAATACTCTTACTGTGCTCATTTTAATACATGGTTTAATATTCTAAGTAGTCTGTGGATCAGTGAAAGAAGAAAACGTTTCTTTCAAACATAGGAATTCAGCTTGACATCTGCTACCATTTAGCAGATCAGTTGAGAATGTGTTCTGGAGTAAAACTGAATGGGTTTGTATTCTGGGTCCATCACTTTCTAACTGTGTGTCTTTGGAAGGTTATTCTTCTGTGCTCTACTTGCCCATCTTGAAATGGGTTTAACACCAAACCAGACCAGACCTCATAGGGCTGGTGTAAAAATTAAATTAGTGAGTGCAGTGAGCATGCTTAGTAGAGTGGCAGCACATTTTAAACAATGAATAAACTTAATGAATTATTAAGTGGAAGATAAAATACTTGTAAATAAGTTCTCCTGAGCATGTTCTACTTTTAGGTATATATGGGGCCTCCGCTTAAATTATTTTCTGTTAGTCAAAACCATTATCATATTATCAACCCAATTTGACTAAGAATCAGTTTTTTAAAAGTCTCCCTTAGGGCCTGCCAGCCATGAACTCCATGCAGTTCAACAAGGGCCCTCATATGGTCTCTTGGCGGAGGTCAAGGACTGACTCCTGTCCACATATGATCCCCAGAAGGAGGCGCAGCTCTGCAGCTGGATAGAGGGCCTCAGTATCAGGCCCGACTTCCAGAAGGGTCTGAGAGATGGAATTATCCTGTGTGCACTCATGAATAAGCTGTAGCCAGGCTCGGTCCCCAGGATCAACCACTCCTTGCAGAACTGGCACCAGCTGGAGAACCTGTCCACCTTCATCAAGGCCATGGTCAACTACAGCATGAATCCCATGGACCTCTTCAAAACGGACGACCCGTTTGAGAGCGGGAACACAGCACAGGTGCAGGTGTCTCTTCTTGTCCTGGCCGCGAAGACCAAGACAAAGGGGCTGCGGAGTGGCGTGGACATTGACGTCAAATACTCAGAGAAGCAGGAGCACCACCTCGATGATGCCGCCATACAGGCCGGCCAGTGCGTCCCTGGACTGCACATGGGTGCCAACATATGTGCTAACCAGTCGCGCATGAAGCCTTATGGCTCAAGAAGGCATCTGTACCACCCCAAGAACCATATCCTGCCACCCACAGACTAGTCAACCATCAGCCTCCAGATGGTCACAAACAAGTGTGCCAAGCAGGTGGGCACGAGGCTCCCAGACCCGACGGCACATCTACAATACCAAGCTGGGGACTGACAAGTATGACAACTCCTCATGTCCCTGCAGATGGACTTCACACAGGGAGACAACCACGGTGGCCAGGTCTTTGGCTCGGGCCTGCAGATAAATGACCCCACGTACTACCCTCGAGGCCCAGTGGCACACAGGGCTTCAGTGGCTGCAGGTGACTGCCCAGGCCCGGGGAAGGCCCCAGAGTACACCGCCTTCCATCATGAGGAGGCACACTACTGAGGCGCCAGTGCCGGGTGTCTCCCCACATCACCTATGTGCTTTTTGGGTTCTTCTGTTTTTGTCTTGTTTTCCTTCTTGTCTGAGTGCTGAGGGTCTATGAGGAAGGGATAAAGGCACATGCGGATGCATGTGGTGCGGGAGTTCCTGCCAGGGCACATCCGGGCAGCAAATTTCCCAGCAGGATTAGGGCTGAGCCGTGGGGGTTTGGGGGAAGAAACCTGGGCAGGGAGGGGACTGGCCCCAAATGGTTTCTGGTTGCTCTCCCTCTCTTCCCTTTTCTCTGCTGATCAGTTTGTGGTTTCTGTACCCACAGAAGTTTCACAAAGTTTTAATGAAAGAAAAATATTTTTTTGAAGGGGAGTGGCAGGGGGGATGCTGAAGGGGATGCTGGGAAGGAAGTAGGTCCCTTGCGAGAGGGCCAGGCCACAGTCCAGAAATATTTTAGGTGTTGCAGAGAGCTGGATTTCCCTAGCACTCTCAGACTGCTGCCTGTGGCTTCCCACAAGGACCTAGCAGAGAAACTGAAGCCCAGACAGAACAGAGTTCTAAATGTGCTTGAGGCTAAGCCACCCCCCTTCCCGTATGTGTCCCCATTCCTCTGCCAAGAACTGCGCAGGGATCCCCACCCGGAGGTCCTCCCTGGGAGTCCCCAGGAGCCCTGGGACCAAGAGATAATGTGAAATGTCAACTGTGGACCAAAGGCAACAAAAACCTCTTTTTATGAAGGAAAAAAGCAAAAGGCTCCCTTACAAACCCCCCAATACTAATTGCTTGAGCTATGAATTTTGAACTCATTTTAGCAGATTGATTCCAAATTATTCCTCTAAAATAAACTCTGTAAATGGTCCTGTATCAATGGTTTCCAAGTTTTTGCTCTATTTCTACCTCCCTGCTCCATCCGTCACTCCTGCCAAAATATTCTCTTATGCAGGAGTGAGCATTTGTGGGATTTCTGCCAATGAAGTGCAATGATAATCCCTTGGATTCCTCAAAAACCTGTGGATATTAGGCTTTTCCCAATTGACCAGAAATTGCTATTAAAGCAATAACATAAAGGTTAAAAGAAAAAAAATAATAAGCACACACATACACACACACACACAAAACCTAAACAAGAATATTTATGAAACATTTAATATTAATTCCCAGTACAAATTAATAACATAGAAACCTGGAACAAGATAGGAAATCCTTCTCAAAGCAGTATAAATCAGTTGCTCTACACAATGTCTTGCTTTCTTAATCTTTCTCATTTTCTAAATGCTGTAATCACTTAACTTCTCAGTTTTTTTTTCATGGTACATTTGTCTTATTAGACACTTTTTGTAGGCCTCCATATTTCATGCATCTATACATTAACGAGGATTATAATATCCATGGTAACACTAGATTTCTTATGTTGAATTACAAATAAATATATTTGGGATAAGCTTTAAAATTTATATTTGTGACCTCTGTCCTCAGAACAGAAGTTATAATATAATGATAGGTTATTGCAGTTCACTGCAGCTTGACTAATCAAGAGATCTGTTTTATCATAGTGGATTTCTACTTAATTAATATTAAAATATCAGTTGTTTCAGAATAAAATGGTATTTCAAGTAAAGATACATTCACAGTCTATGGTCTGAAACTTGTTGAAAAATCTTGTCTCTAGTTAGGAATGATGCAGAGATAGTTAAAATGAGCAGGCAGATTTGTAAAGGATGAACATGGTCATGCAATGATGAATTTTTCTCTTTAATTGTAGAAAAGTCCATATCTTTGGTTAATATAGAATTCAAAATATCACCTCTATAGCCTGGATTTGTTTATATCCACATATCTTCATCTTCAAATATTTTCCATGTAGGTCAATGAGAATTTTTTTCTTTTCTTTCTCTTTTTTTTACTTTTTTACTTTTCCTTTTATTTTTGCATGTGTATGATTTTATGTATAGAGAAGGCATGACATTCCCTATATTATAAGCCAAGTCAATGAAAAGATACATAAAAAGCATGAATTTGGCAATTTGAATAATTTTTTTAATGAGGAATATTTGGACTGGATTATTGTACCTTTTAATGCAGTGACCTTCTATATCTCATATCATATATGACATCGTCATAAGTAAATGTACTGACCCTCTACTTAGAGCTTGGTTTCTGGTTACTTGCACATTCAGTTATATTCCAAAGGATGACAGAATATTCTTCATTAAATAATACTCTCCAAGATAGATATCATGTCTAGGCAAATGTGCATTTGAAAATGCTGTAGTGTTAATGATTTCTTTGGAGAATGAGTAATTATGTGTCACCATTTTGGCCAGAAAGATAATTTTGCTTTTCACTTCTAGGCAGAATGTTAAGATACTGATTCATATCAGCTTATTAAATTCCACAGTAGAAAACGTACCTTGCATTTTCAGAGAGAAGGAAGTTTCCTGTCTTCAAATGAGACTTCACACTTCCCTTTCAAATTAGATTTTAACTTACAGTTGTGTTAAAGTTTTCCTAACAAAAGTCATTTAATTTTTCATTTTTTCTACTTTCTCAATTATTTTGCACTGAGATTTCTTGAAAGGCATCAAAAGTTTGAACATGAGACAGCATATATTAGCAAGATCAGCTTCCTTCTCTGGTAGTGATAGGCTGTCAGGTAGATCTTAGACTGTATACAGTGAAATGTGTGTGTGTGTGTGTGTGTGTGTGTGTGTGTGTGTGTGTGTGCGCGCGCGCGCTCACGTGCACATGAGCACAGACATAACACCTCTCTGTTTTTTTTAACAGACTAGTATTTGCCAAAAGTCAACAAAATACCTAACTGCGGGTTACAAGTCCAACTGAAATACAAAGTATCCTTATTCCAATTGATAGTTATTTTTTGAAGAATAAAGAAAAACATCAAGCATTTTCTCAAAATATTAATAAAACAAAACAACATCATCTAAAGCCTTTTAAGTGAATAGCACACAGATCAAAATATAAATAAAGTAATTTATAAACTGGTGTCATGCTTAAAATTAGGAAACATTTGGGGGAAAAAAACATTGTTACTAAAAAAAATAGTTAAACAAAGCAAAAACAGTAATCTAATGTTCCTTGAATGCCCAAGGGTGGGTGATGATCAGCTTACATGCTATGTATTTGAGATGGTCTAGTGGGTTGCTAGGAGGCTCGTCTCTTTGTCATTCCCAAAAAGAATAAATTCCAGTGTCATCAATATCACTACTAAAAACGTCCCCTATCAGCAATCTGATCTTGTTGCTATTGCTACAGCAATTTACCTTTTATGCCTCATTACTTTATTTAGAAAATGAACACGTGCAGTTTAACCTTTGGAGAAAGCGACTATGTCATTTTCAAATTAGTAAGAGCTGGAAGAGGGAATGTAATAAATGTACCTTAAACTTGAGAAAGATGGACTATGAAAGTTGATAATAAAGATGGGCATGGACTGAGGCTCTGAGAGGAAAGTCATACCACTGGAATGCAAGTAGTTAAAGAAGGAACTGAGAGCTCCATTCAGCTCAGATTTTAAAGGGATATTTTAAAAGATTTTTAAAGTAAGACTGAATCAAAGACTTCTAGAGAGTTAAATATTTCTTAAAACTAGGCAGATAAACTGGTGGTGAAATACATGAATTCTGGAGTTAATTCCCTGGGTTGGCATCTTAGCTTTGCCTTTTGCTACTTTGTCTTAAGCAAGTAAGCAAACTCTTGAGTCTAGTTTGCTGATCTTCAAATCAGTGGTAATCCTGGAACTTTTCCTTTGTATTATTGTGAAGATCTAGGAGAAGTAAACACAGTGTGGCAAACAGGGCACAATAAATGTTACTATGTTTAAAAATATATTTTAACTTTTTGTTATTTTTAAAGGGTTGTACCTAGGTTAATATCACCAGAGGAAAGTTGTACCAGACAAGGAAGACGTTTTGAAAGACTGTTGCAATGAAGGAGAGAGATTTAATTAACTTCTGAAACATAAGGCAGAAAGTGTGTAAGATCTGGGTGAACAAGTGGAAAAGTACTAACCAGTGTTAGCAGGGAGTTTGGTCAGTGTGATTTGGCCATCTGTGTTTTATTCTCCCCACTAAGACTAGAAAATAGGGGTACTATCTTTCTTAATTACATTTCAAAGGGATGGCTCCTGGGTCTTTGAGAAAGGTATTCCTGGGTTGTAAAACTGGCGAGAAGCTTAGAGAAGATTTACATTTCAAAGGGACAGAGAAAGAATTTACAGCTGCAAGTTTTCTAAGGTAAAAACTCTTAAGAAAAGGGAGGTCAGGGGCCAAGAGTCAGAAAGAAAACTGTCTAAAGTTTAGTGAGGCTGAGAACATTAAGGTCATCTTGGTCAATAGTAACTCATGATTAAATGACAAAGTACTACTTTTCAAATCTCCTATTTTGTACCTTTTTCTTTCTCAGGAATAATGACATACTGCCATTTTTAGTCTGAGGAAACATTATTCAGATGGAATTGAATCCCAAGATGAGTGAAGAATTTTAGGTCTGCTCCTAGCTGTTCTAAATGAAATTTAAGTTTTCTTGCTTGGAGAAACTGAATCCCAGGGCACTGAAAAAAATGCATGGAAAGTTATTATCACCTACTGCAATATTTTCATAATTATGTGAAATGTGAAGATTAGAGATGAAAAAAAAAAGAGTCATGTCTTTCAGAAAAGTAGAGTTAGATCCAAGACTAGTGATATTTAACCAGGGATATATTTATGATATTTAACCAGGGGAAAATGCAAGAATTAATTTTCTAATATCACTCTGTGTGTGTGTGTGTGTGTGTGTGTGTGTGTGTGTGTGTGTGCATGTACTTGGAATGGAGATAACTGGTAAACCCTAGATGAGTTCATAAATTGCTGAGACTTACATGGATAAAAAGCTGATAGATGAGAGGAATCATCCAGGGATCTCAAACGCAAATGCTTTTAGGGGCCACCCCAGGAACATGAAAGTGTGAAACTGTAACAGTAAATCAATATGAGTACAGAGACCTATGGAAAGTTGAAAATGCATGTCCCTCCTAAAGTCACTGATTTTTTTTTTTTTAATCTTTGAGGTCCAAAAACTATATGTCAACTATGTTCCAACTGTGTCTATAAATTTGGCATCCCCGATTATAATCTGGATTTTGTCAAGGATTTTACCAATGTCTATCAAAATATTATGTGGCCATCAGTGGAGAAATTCAGACTTGGAATAAAGTTAGGCGAATTCATAACTGGTGGAGTGCTGCATCAAAAAAGATTACTGAATATTAAAACACATCTGATTATATGTCCAGAAATGTCTCTTCAAAAATCTTAATCATTTGGAAGACAGCGTTTCTGAAGAAACAGCAAACAATTTGGGTGGGATAAAATGATCATACAAGTTTGAATGATGGAGTAAGCCTAAGAAGGAATTGGGAGAAAAATGGAGTCCTGAAATCAGGTCTAAAAATGAACTGACAAGTACAAAATAAGAAGCTACAGTTTGGCTGTATGGAAAACAGTTAAAGATCGAGGATTCATAATTGTTGGTAAGCTTGATAAAAATCAATAGTATAGGCTGTTGTCTCAAATTTAAGTAGTCATTCTTACACAATTGTATAAGCATAAGTAGCAAAACAAAACAAAAATCACCTTACTAATTACTTGTGAAAGAACATTGACTTTGGGTTCAATTCTGCTACTTCCATTAATCAAATAGCTTAATCAAATGTGAAATGGGAATAAAACATATCACATGACTTTTTATGATTAGTAAATGACATAAAAGCCATAGCATATGTTACTCTGTCCCTGACATATCACTGATTTTCAATAAATTAATTTTTTTCACAAAGAAATCATATTATAATCCCCACATTAGATAATTGAGGCTGAAGGAGTACCCAAAATTTTATATCTACCAATTAGAATAGCCAGAACTAGAACTTGCATCTCTCTCTTCCATCTATCTACCTCTGTGCCAAATATTTATGTACTTTCCTGTTTTCCTAAACTTTACTGAATTTATAATGACAGTAAGGACCATATTACATTTATTCCTGTTCTTACTTCAATAACTAGCACAATGGCATTAAAATTGGTTCAATAGAAAAGAATGTAATCCTTTAGATATGACAGGATTACATTGGAAGGCAGATTGATGCCCACGATTATTGTAAATCAGTGAAGCAACAGGAGAAATGAGGATTAAAAGGAATTTGCTGGTTCAGTTTTCAATTTAATGATATTTTGCAGATATAATGGGTGAAATACACATGAAGAAAAGAGATACCTGGCAGAGAAGAAATCATGATTTTTGTGATTTATTTTTCAGGTGAAAGTCATCCTTTAAACAGTGGTTTCTGCTGATACTGACTAATTCTCAATAGAGAAGGATTGACTTTGTGATTTATGCTAGTAACAAACTATATTTTTTACCTCTTCAATCAGCTTCATTCCCTTTTATTTACCTTATTTTTCCTTATGAGTGAAAATGTATGGTGATGTGGAAGGAACAGAAGCCAAGAGTTAGAGATGATAGAAGATTAGATAGAAAGATAAATAGATGATAGATAGGTAGATAGATAGATAATAGATAGATGATAGATAGATAGATGATAAATAGACAAAAATAGAGGGAACTATAAGAAAATAGGGGAGAATTAAAGTTACTATGAAATAATGAACTGTAAAGTAACTATGAAAATGGTTGGAAATAATGTTCCAAACTTTAACGCTAGCAAGATAGTATGCACAACATTTTTATCTTTTTCCTATGACTCAGAGAATGGTAATATGTCTTAGAATATTTGATGCCAAGAAGCAGCTGTGTGTCATCAAGTATTAATATCACATAAGGTGAAATCAGGTATTCTACAAGGTAGTACAATGGAATGAATATGGACTTTAGAGGAAAACAATCCAAGATATTAGTCTTCCTTATGGTACTCATGGGTCATGAGAACCAGAAAAAGGTATATAATCCTCTATCCTCATTGCCTCTATCTATAAAACAGGAATGATGCCTATTACATAGGTTATTAGGAGGGTTAACTGAGATAATATTTGTAATGTACTATGCCCGGCATAAAGATATGCCTACTTACCTGATCCATATTTTTTATTGGTCCCAATAGCTATCATTTTGGGGGAACATGTTGAGTTCAGATATTATAACAGTACAAGCTTTAAAATATAATTAATATCAAATTTCATTTTTAATTATAGTAACTTATAAAAGGTCATAGAAGAATTCTTTTTGTTGATTCTATGTATTTAATTTGTTATATACGGATTCCCTTGGCAGAGTTTATTTTATAATGAATGAACTCTTTGTCAATGCCTGTGTCACTGTATTCACGAAGGCCCATATTAAATTTCAGGTAAATTCTTACTCTTGTAAGAATTCCAAATTAGAGCCAACCTGTGGGACTACTGTTCTGCCAGAATTAAAGTTACTGTATATTCATAATTTGGTTCTAAGATTTATATAGAAATGACACAGAATTATTCCATTAATTTCTATATAATTTTTTCAATTTTCCATTTCTTTAATGTCATAAAAAAACTTTCAAAATCAAAGAAAAAATTAAGTAAAAAATAAAAAGTAAATGTGCTCATACCCACCGCATCCAAGTTAAGTTCTTGCCTCTAGAAGTCTTGTCTCAGTGGCATTTGAAGGACAGAAGCTTTCAATATTCATGATATTCATTTGACAAAATGAATTAAAGACAAGATAAAATGAAGATATGTTATAAGCCCGGAGGTCTTCTGAATGGCAGAGCCTGCAATCAACTAAATGACTAGTCAAAGAGAAGACAAAAGGAAAAGGAAAGCCTGGTTTACAGCTTGTACTGTGTGTTTCCTCTAAGTCTGGCAATAAAGTGAGAATGTTGCTTCTGTGCTCATTAATTATTTATCACTAGCTCTTCGAACTTCCGAACAATTTCTGTTGAAGGAACTACAATACACATGGAGTTATTCATCAAACGCAGATGTTTGCACATTCCCTTTAAGGCTATAAACACGAATGCCAGCTGTCCAACGAGAATCAGCAGAGCTCTGATTTATTAAAAGTAGTGAATTCCTCCATATATTGAAAATAGCAAAAATATCAGGGTTCTGCCAAATTAATAGGGATAAAATACATATATTGCCACTTGTGGAAAAAGGTATAAAGATATTATAGGTAGGGTGGATAATGTAAAAATGTGTTTGTCTATTGGAGAGATGAAATAAAGACAGAAGAAAATGTATCCTGGTATTTATATCGCAATGTAACTCAAAACTACTACTCGTTTGACTTACTACATCGGACTGATTCCACCAATTACACAGAGTTAAAACAAAAATCCTATGTACCAAGAGTTAAAAGACAGATTCTCTAAGAGAATTTTGTTTTCTTAATAATGAAAGATTCCTGAATGCAATGTACCAGCATAATAGCAACTGCCTCTTTCCTTCAAAATTTCTCCATATAACTCTTTACTTTCTTCCTCAATACTTGGCATCTTTTCATCACTCCTTCTCCTACTGCCAATTGCTTTCACCCCTCCATCTTTACTAAAACTTCCCTCTAAAATAATAATTTTCTAATTTACTGCACATAAAAAGTATAGAGAAACCTTGTTAACATGCAGATTCTTGGGGGTCTGTCTTGCCAAATTCTGATTAAGAAGGTGGAAATTGGGAGAGGAGGTAGTGAGGAAGAATTAATATTCAGCATTTTAAATCTAGCTGACCAATGTTCCAGATAAAATTAACTACAACTTTCACAAAATCTACTTTGGTTTTACATTTTTAATTTAATTTATTTATTTGAGAGAGAGAGTGCATGGGGGGGGGTGCTTGCAAGCAAGGGGAGGAGCGGTTAGAGAGGAAGAAAAGCAGACTCCCTGATGAGCATAGAGCCCATGTGGGGCTTTGATACCAGAACCCTGAGATCATGACCTAAACCAAAATCGAGAGTTGGACACTTACCAACTGAGCCACCCAGGCACCCCGGTTTTAAGTTCTTTCTTCCTTAATTTTTAAAAAGATTTTACTTATTTGTCAGAGAACAAGAGTGAGAGCGCAAGCAGGAGGAGCAGCAGGCAGAGGGAGAGGCAAGCTCCCTGCTAAGCAAGGAGCCAGATGTGGAACTTGATGCCAGGACCCTGGGATCATGACCTGAGCTGAAGGCAGATGCCTAACTGATGGAGCCATCCAGGTGTCCCATTAAGTTCTTTAAATAAAATAATACACCCTTCATTTTTTAAAAATTCAAGCAGTATAGAGGTATAAAAAATAAACTGAAAACTCTTCCCCCATCTTTCCACTCTTAAAACCTAAAGTTAATCCATGTTAACATTTGGATGAGTATCCTTATGTATATATTATTTTAGTGCACGGATATGCATAATATGATTTCATTTATGTAAAACATGAGGAAGTTATATAGCCAGCCACATTTCTAGCATTGCTGGTTAATTTTTATAAACATTCAATTGATCACTTTGACTTGGCTAGATAGAAAGATATCTGCAATTTATGAGAATTTTTGTACCCTCCTTTCCATTGTTCATATAGCTTTTCAAGAGCAGTAATAATAGAAAGACTTGAATTTTCACTCACTGAATATTGTATGCACCGGGAGATTTTGTAAGGAAACTTCATCTGTGTGGAGAAGACACCCCAAACCACAGTGCCATTCCCAACATATTCCCTAAGGTTGAAAATGTTCAGCTCTCTGTTGGACATCTGTAAACGGATGTTATAGCAATACAACAATTTTTATAAGTCTAAAATGTTCCCTGTCTCCCTCTCTCTCTCCGCCAAGTAAATAAATAAAATCTTTTAAAAAAATAAAAATAAAATGAAACTTGTCTCTGTTGAGAAGGATGCAAATAGGGAGAGTCGTTTCTTCATTTGTTCTCATGAGGTACAATCCTGCCTCTCCTATTCCTCTGTAAATTCTATCCATTTCTTGTATTCAACTAAACCTTAATCTTTTCTATCCTCCATTTTCCTACCTTGGAAATTTACAACTTTGAGAAGCCCTGTGGTCAGTAGATAAGTCTCCAGTGGCTACATGTTGCTTCCATGATAAATGGGAATTCTAGAATCTTTGTTGAGTTTGATGCCCTTGTATTGAGGGTCTTGTCACCCCAGTTTAACCTAACAGTTTAAAGTCTTATGAACAGCCTCATCTTCCATCTTTGTCTTTCTGCCTTGGCTCCCATAAATAATATAACATGTTATAGGAAGTATAGTTGTTATGGCCAAGGGACTGGAAATACTGCTTGAATCCAAACCCTGGCTCAGCCACTTACTTATTTTTGCCTTTGTGCAAGTTATTTAACCTTAATTTTCTCATCTTTAAAAGAAGTTAATATTGGTGCAGACCTAACTTATAAGGTTGATAGAAACAAAAGTAATAAAGCATGTAATGCACTTAGAATTGTGCCACGCACAGAGCGGTACACATGTGTTTGTTTAGTGTTTATTGTCCTAGACACTGAGCATAATCATTAAACCCTCTACAAAGAAAGGAAGTGCAATGACCTCAAATAACACTTGATTTCCAATGTGCTGCAGTGAAGGCAAGGAAAGTCAAAGTAGAACTTCCAGCTTGAGAGAGAATCAGAGAATATTTAGAAAAAGTAGATTAATGTATTTGAAAAAAAACTATCCTGACATACTAGATTATTGAAGAAAGGGAAGCATTAATTGCTGTGTCCAAATGAGATCATTTGTTGGCCTCATGGCAAACAGAAAATTAAGGACCCAGAATAAAAATTGCACAAAAAGAACATTCTAAACATTTAGCAGCAAGACAGTGAAAGTACATAACCTTTAGTACAATAATATTTAATATATTTGGTTCTAAGCACAATACAGATGGAAATACTGACAACTGCTTCTAGAATGATATTTTATGAACTCTTTTATTCCCTCTCAAAACAATGAAATACTTTCAATTAGTTCTGGCATATATTAATTCAAGACATAAATTGAAAAGATTGATACCTAAAATAATCCTTTCTTCCATCATGAATAAGCACCTGGGCTTGCTGGAAAATGTAAATTCTCTAAAGAATAGTTATAATGTAAATACTGTACCATTCACTAGATTTTTTTTCCATAGTTAATTTTACAAGGTCATCGTGAACATTCAACTGCATAACAATTTTGGAATTAGTTGGAATTGAAACTTGGCTTTATAAGAAATTATAGCAAGTAAAATATAAAATCCTACATCAGATTTAAAATTATGCATTAGTACTTTAAAACCTTGATAAATATCAAACACTTCTTCTGTTACTCAGGGATTAACATTTTGCAGCCTCAGTGGACCTCAATAATTAGCACTGATTCATGAAGAAAAAAAAACAAACCAGGTTTTAAGATAACTGTTGTTTTCTTCTAGTTCTATTTGATTAATCTATGACCCATTAAAAGCTCCAGAATTTAGGGAATTTAGTGGGGCAAATGTTTTTGAAAGCTTCAGTAAAATAATAAAAGAAGCCGAGGGAATTGGATATGTTAAGTATGAAGGAAAAACAAGCAACAACAGAAAAAAAAAAAAAAAACTAAAAAACAAAGCTTTCAAAAAGGTGGTGGGGATCACTGCAAAACTGTTTGCCTGTTTATAAAATCAGGTTGGGTTACTGTAGATTGTATCTTTGTCATGTGGTTTAACTCCCCAGCTCTTAAACTAGAAGTGTAATGACGATGATATCATATCGAAGCACACCGACACCTGAAAAGATGATCCCCTAGTGCTCTCAATGCTGTTACTAGCACTAAAAGAAGGAGACAGGGATTCAGAAAAGTACTAATCCAAAAAGCAAAGCCTCAGACTCTACTTCTTTCTTGTTTTCTCTTTAAGAAGACACCAGCTTCTTCAAGCCAATTCATATTAGTCAAAGTAATAAGTTCTTACTCTTAAAGAAAATGGAGTACGAAGTACACAAAGCTAAAAAAAAAAAAAAAAGTTGGGGGAACTTCCTTTTACTAATTCCTATTTATAGTAGTTTACGTAGTCTGATTTTTCAGGTGTTAAGATTCTAATTTCCTGGGCAATAATCTTAAACTCCTCATTTGGTGGCTTAATCATCCCATTGCATGTTCTACGTCATTCTTGAACTAGAGTGATGTTATTTCCTCTGTATTCAACTGTTGTTTAACTTGATACTACCTATCTTTCCCAAAATTTTGCTTAGCTTGGCTTTACATCTTTCCCCATAGGTCATCCTGATTTTCTTGAAAGCAAACAAACAAACAAAGCCTAAGCTGGTTTTTGTTGCTTACAAACCATGAAGTGAGTCTCGCCTAGCTAATTATATAATTCTGTGTAAATCAAAGCATGCTCTGCTACCAAGAGTTCTTTTCTGGATCTTTTACCCTTAACACCGATGCATGCCTTTAAGTCTCTCCAGATTTGGTATATTTATTTTTATTTTTCCTTTTTTTTTTTTGCACTTTTGTACCTGTATCTTATATTATGATTTTACATTTCATATTTTCTTTGATTTGTTATCTCAATATAACATCATTTTACTTAAAGTCTATATTTGCATTTAAAATTTTTGCTAATAACATTAGTGTTAAACATGCCTACAATTATTTAAGAAATGGATTGTCATCACAGGCCAAAAGATTAGTTCAATATGATATGACATGCAACATAAGGGGCGCCTGGGTGGCTCAGTCAGTTAAGTGTCTGCCTTCGGCTCAGGTCATGATCTCAGGGTCCTGGGATCAAGTCCCACCTCTGTCTCCCCAACTCAGCAGGGAATCTGCTTCTCCCTCTACCCCTGCCCCCCACTTGTGTGCTCTCTCTCTCTCAATGAAATAAAATCTTTTTTTTTAATCGAGAAAGAGATAGAGCATGAGCAGGGAGGGGGCAAAGGGAGAAGCAGACTCCCCGCTGAGCAGGGAGCCTGATGCAGGGCTCAATCCCAGGACCCTGGGATCCTGACTTGAGCTGAAGGCAGATGCTTAACCAACTGAGCCACCCAGGTGCCCCTAAATAAAATCTTTAAAAAAAGAAATGAGAATGACCTCGTAAATTTCTTTCCTGTTCTATTTCTAGAGATATGAAAACCAGAAGATATGTGCTGTACCAACCAACTATTTGGTCGTATATGGCTTTTGTAGACAAGGCCCAAACTATATTTTAAATTCGTTAAAACAGTATCTTTCATTTGCAAGCTATTTCATGGCTTACATGACATTCTAAAACATGATGTAACTCGTATTATTTGACTTTTGTAAAAATAATATTATAAAAATTGTATACCAGTTTTACCAACAAAGAATCAGTGCCCATGGCTATTAATTTCAGGCTTAGAATCAGCTTTCAGATTTATACCTCACCACTGTATATTCTGTTACTCCTTTCCCCAAAGTGCACAACTTGGCTGAGTGAGACTTTTTGTATAAGTTGATTCATACCCAAATAAAATTGAGTTAAGAAGGTAAGAATATTTTTGTAGCTTTTCTTTAAAAATCTGTAGGTAATTACATTATGTTTTTAATAGACTTAAAGATAATTTTTTAAAATATAAAATAAAAACAATTTATTTTCTTAAGGGAGATCAAAACTTACAGATGAGTAAGTTTTCCTGATTTCCAAATGAAGCAGGAACTGGAGGGCAGACATATGAATCATGTTTCTGATTCCTTTATTTTTGCTGTCATATGTTCCATAATAAGGGAAACAAGTGAAAACTTCTCTCTTATCATTTCATCTTTTCCAGTTCTCAAATTTCTGTATAATATTACATAACAAAATTAAATCTTTATTAACCCAAAGTAAAAGACCCTCACCAACAACAACAAAAACAATTTAATAAAGTGACACAAGATATCCCTTCGCCTGTGGACAACTGTACCCGAATCAAATAAAGAGAAGGGGAAGCCTCCTGAATACAGATTCTATAGGGGATCTAACCCCGGAGGATTCTAATTGGACCCAGAAGTGACCTGTGTTGTGTCTCCTAAGACAATGGATCACCATATATTAGGTTTCCAGCATAGCTGATTTAATCATACGCTTTGTAAAAATATTAAATCTAGAGTTAGGGGAAAAAAGGAAACAACTGAAAAATAATTTTCCCACATTTAATAAATGAAAATATGCAGAACCCAGAGAACCCAGTGGTTTAGTCAAGGTTACATAGACGAGAAATGAGCCTGGACTCAGTGCATAACTCCTGATTCTCAGTCCAATTATGTTTCCTTTTCAATAAATTGTTACATTTCAAGAATAACAACAAAAAATTGTTTTGAATATCTGACTTAAATCTGTGGTATTACAGGAGAAAAAACTAAGCCATCTGACTAATTTAGCATGGACTATGTCTTAAAACACAAACCATGAAGTAGAAATGAATAAAGCAGCAGTTCTGTTATTATACTGGTGTAGAAAAATTTTCATGAAAATACATTAAAATACATTATGCAATACATTATACAAAGAGCTACTTTGAAAATGAGGTAGAAATCTGAGCTGAACTATCATCTATTTCCAGAAGGGTTATGAAAAAATAATTGCTTTTCACAATTTAACATTATAAATAAAGCAACTGTGATAGGTACACTCCATTTGTTGACAGAGAATTTATTTGCTCATGTCATAGTCAGAGGGTAGATGGAAATGAATGAATCAAGTGCCCTTTCATTTCACTAGCTTTCAGATTTAATTGAAGAAGACTGCCTTGCTAATCTCCATCTCAGGGACTCTGTGAAATTGCTTATTAGGTTATCTTTCAATTTTAATCACTTTCCAGACTAAAAAGGCTCAAGCACCTAGCACAAGGATTGAGAAAATACAATATTGTTAGTACATAGTTTCCCAATTAATATGTTTGTAAAGCAGACATATCATTCATATGGAATTACAAGACTATGCTTCTGATTAGTCATATTGTAGTTTAAAATGAAAAAAGAATAAAACCATGACAAAATTGGTTTGCAGTTTTGCTAAATTATTAAGAAGGGGTTAATCACAGGTTTGAGTCCTTGATACGGCAAAATACATTTCCAGGTAGCATTGTGCTTGTCAGAATGCTGTGTCACTTGCTGTTAATGAAGGTTTGGGTCAGCTTTCCGGATCCTCAGCATAGGCACTTCTTCCTTCATCTCAGCTCATTGGACACAGAGTACTGGAAACCTACATTTTTGTGTGTGCGAAAAGATTTTCTGTCACACATCAATGCATAAATATAGCATTCTTCTACAATCTGACAGCAAAGGGCAACATCCAACGTGAGTAAAAAAAAAAGGTGTGTGTGTGTATACACACACATGAACATTTTTAGAATAATTGTTTTCCATAATTTAATACTTGTAATAATTTGCAGTAGCGATAATCTAATTTCCTCAAAGCTACTAGATAGAAATTATTGTTTTCCTTTACTTTGAATAAAGTAAACTGTTGTCAGCCACCCATAAAATGATAACAATTAGATCAACACATTGTAAGAATTCTGTGATTTGGTGTCCTCTTCATGCTTTGTTTCCTTCAGTTTGTATTCAAATCAGAGCCAATGAATTTTCAAGAAAAAAAAAATTCCATAGCATGGAAGTAAGGTAGCTACCACTTTTGATCACTTAAAATATTCACAGAATTGGCTGAAATTATAGGAATTACTGAACATATCCTTTCTCGTTTCATGTATGTACAACATTCTATAGTAAGCAGCATCATGCCCTGTTTACAGATGATGAGACTGAGGGACAGAGACCTGAAATTACTTTCTCCAGGATGCACAGCTGGCAAATGATAAAGCTGAGCTCGGATCACAGTTGTTGGACGCTAAAGCCTACGCTCCTACCCTGACCAGCACCGCCTGTCCTAACAAGCTCAATTCAGTGACCAGGTGATTCCAGAGAGCCCGGTCAAAATTTGAGAACTAGCTGCGTAACTTATATTCCATCTCAGGAACAACTTCACAATCTTCACTAGTGAGGCATCTCTTTGGGTTGAGAGACATAGAGTCCCTGTGTTTATATGACTTTGGTTATGATTAGGAAGAGAGCAATGATGAAACGAAATAAACAAAAAATTGGTCTGCTTGTAAGTTTTATATGAAGAAGCCAAGAGACACTTTAAAGCCTAAATATCATGGGTTTTTTCTAATTATAAAGTAATATTAGTTTTTATAGGAAACTTAAACAAGAGAAAAATAAATAGCAGGGAAAAAATTATCAGCCAAAATTCCATAATCCAGGAGCAAAATTCCATAATCCAGGAGTAAATATTCTGTGCATTTCCTTCCATATATATTTCGTATTATACTTCCATATATATTATTATATATCATACTATATAGCACATTATACTATTATAGTATATATTACATACTACAGAATATAATATTTATTATAGTTTATTGTAATTATGTATTTATACTTATAGGTAAAGAATAAGAACATAAATCTTACATATTTGCCTATAATTTTTGTCCTATATTGATTTTTTTATTAGAAAAAATTCTAGAGGCAAATTGGGAGAAAATTTGATTTATATTCCCACAATTTCTTTACAGGAAATTTATACCAACCTATACTGCCATGTTACAGCACTGTATGAGAGTAATTAATATCTTACCATTTAGTGGTTGCCGAGGTGTGAAACCCGGATTCCCTTTCAGAGCTAAGGCTCTCATTACCCAAGCTGCCAGGAATACTGCTTACCAATAGTTTATACCTGAGTTCCTCCCCTAAAAGTTGCTCAAGGTTAACCCACCTCCCCCTGGACTCCTATTTCCTATGACTCGTGTCAACCTTAAAAATAAAATAGCCAGTTATTTTACTTACAAGCTGAAAGTATTCAGGAATAGCAGAGGAATTACAATTTGGGACATTTGTAAGCTGTGGTGAACCATAGACAAGTCCTAGGAGACAAAGGGAAAGTCCATTTTTATTAGGTTTGGGGGGGGAGTTAAACAAAATTTCATTGGAGAAAAAGAGTTCATGGTTGTGGTGATTTTTCATTGGTTGCAAGTGGTGGTTAATTTGTTGTTGCTGGGGCAGAGAGGGATCTTCCTTTTTCTTAAAAGCAGGTATGAAATTCCATATGAAAAATGTCCTCCCTTGTCAAGCTAATTCTTACTTTCCTTCTTTCTTCGGGTTATGCAGGCTGCCACCAGAGGTAGGTGTGTGAGAGCTGCTCCAGCAGGCCTTCCCGACTCCATTTTAAAAACGGTTTCCTTCATTTATTTTCAGACTGTTAAGGTACAGGGACAAAGGTCCAGACCCCTTGCCTCAATTCAAGACATTTCTAAAGGACCATCCCAGCTTCCGAGCTCGCCCCGGGATTGGCTTGTTGTAACTGCATAGTGTTCAAATTCTCACTCTGCTTAATCCTGTTTCCCCATTCCCTCCCAAGTGTTGTACCAAAAACACTCCTCAATAACCCGCCTTCAAACAAATCTTCCTCTGAGACTGTTCCCAGGGAAACTCGACTTGAGACTTACCAGTTGTTGACATCTCCCCTCACAAACATGCTGTCCTCCTTTTACTCAAGGCTGTTTTCTCTGCTGGCTTTTGGCAGTGCTTCGCGCTCTTCTTCCTAATGGTCTTAGTTTATAGATCTAGATAGTGTGTATTTTTTGTTACTATGAATGAAACAAATTCCTACGTTTTACTACCTAAAAATAACAATTTCTTTTCATTACAATCCCTTAAACACATTTAAAGATAAACGAGGAAATATTTTTAAAGAATACAAGGTTATCAGTCGGTTAACGGGCTGCCTTGGGCTCAGGTCAGGATCTGACCCAGCCCTGGGCTCCCTGCTCCTCGGGGAGCTGGCTTCTGCCCCTCCCTGCCTGCTCATGCACTGTGGGGGGTGGGGGAGGCGCGCGGGCACGCGCGCGCGCTCTTCTCTCTCTCTCTCTCTTTCTCTCTCTCTCCCCCCCCCGCCCGTCATAAATAAATAAATAAATAAATAAATAAATAAATAAATAAATAAATAAAATCTCTAAAAAATCTTTAAAAACAAGGTAATACGTTTAAAATGTATAGTGTTATTACTAATTGGTAATCCAGCACTAACACTAAAATATAGCGATTACCAGAAGTATCTTCTACGTATTTAGCTTTAGATGAGCCAATTTCGATATACCCATATCGTTAAGTAGGTAGGGGCACACCTGCAGGTCAAAGTCAAGTCTGAGCACCCACTGTGCTCCTTCAGACTCTCTTTCTCGTCCACTTCCTCAGTTTCACAGTGAGTATGATTTATCCGTGCCTTTTCTGTCACTAGTTCCCACTTCTTTGTATCATAGTGAGGGAGTACAAAATGTAGTTTGTCTGTTAGAAGGAAATTATCGGTCCAGGTTGGCAAGGGCAAATGGAGAACCGAGATCAGACCGGCAGGTCAGTTGCAATGTAATTAATTGCAGCCATGTAATTTAGAGTTCAAGCTGATGGCCATTCCACTACACAACCCAGAGAGAGAGAGTGTGCACAAGTTGATGCTGTCCCAGCTAGTTAGCAAAAAAAAAAAAAAAAAAAAAATCATTGTGCTTTATTCTGCTCACAAGTGTAACTCGTAAAAAATTATCATCTTAATGGAAAGTACTAATGCACCTTTTTCTTCGTTAAATTTTACTTTAAGTTGTTTTTACGAGTTATAAATGGCTAATGTATATCAGTGTTCTTTCAGTTAAGGGCTGTAGGATTTTCTCTTTCCATTCATGATATAGTATAAAGAAAAATATACAATTAAGCCATGTTTCCTGAATTTTTCTATTCTGTTTAAAAACATAGTATCAGTAAAAACAGCTAAAAGAAAAATCAGTCATTTAATATTCTCCTAAATTCCTTTAACTTTACTTTATTGGAGCATATGCATTTGAAAGGAAGGAACATTTACATTAAGTAATTTATTCTCATGGTGCACCTAATATGTGTTAGGTTCTGAGTCACAGTTTAACTTATATGAAAAAAATCTGGTTTTCACACTGATATAAATTAATGATATATGTTGACTGTACATAAGAAACAATTCCTTTTATTGGATTTTTAAATTTTAATGTTTAAAAAAGCACAAAATGTTTAAGAGCATGATTTTTCCTGTGCTTTCTTCCAGTTTTCATTTCTACAGTTCTCATTTCTGAGCCTTTTCATGTTTCAAGTTTCCCCTAAAACTTTCAACATTCTTAGAATTACTCAATTTATCAACATTGTTTTCTAGTATTTCTCAAAGATATTTTTGAGTCAGCATAAAGGTCTCAAAGATATTTTTGAGACAATTCTCGCTACAAATAACATCAATTTCACATTTTATTCCAACAGTGATTGTAGTTAGAATACCGTGTTAAGGAGACTGGAGTTTACTTCTTAAACTCAGTATCCATGATAAATATATTTGTGTGAGGAAAAGCCTTAAGAAATTTTATGCTGAGCTTGAAAGCACTAGGCGAAACCACTTGAGGAAGGAGGAAAAGGGAATTAGGAAAACTTCAAATATAAGATATTATATATTTAAATATATTATTCCAAGATATCATTTCAAGATATTATTCCAAGATATTATTCCAAGTCTGAATTTTTAAGTTCCTAAACAAAAATTTAGAGAAGAGATTTAAAAGAGTGGACAGCTCTGAGAACTTTGCTATTATTCTTCCTTAAAATATGTCCTACTTTTATTGCCATCCTATCCTCCGTCCCTACCTTTCTTCTTTTCTTCTCTCTACAAATAGTAATTTAGTGACTAATATGAGCTAAGTAGTGAATGGGCACCAGGGAAAGAAAATGCATAATCTTGGGGCGCCTGGGTGGCACAGCGGTTGAGCGTCTGCCTTCGGCTCAGGGTGTGATCCCGGCCTTCTGGGATCGAGTCCCACATCAGGCTATTCCGCTATGAGCCTGCTTCTTCCTCTCCCACTCCCCCTGCTTGTGTTCCCTCTCTCGCTGGCTGTCTCTATCTCTATCGAATAAATAAATAAATAAAATCTTTAAAAAAAAAAAAAAGAAAGAAAATGCATAATCTCTACCTATTTACTCCTTTTCTTTATTAGTTCTCTTTTGTATTTTTAATATATTGACTGTATTTTTTTATGTTCTTACCCACTCTTTTAAAAGCTTTATGTACTCTATAATCTACCAGGAGTTTCTTTTATAGTTGTTTGAAAATATGCTTTAAAAAATAACCTATATTTCTCTAATAATGAGGGAAAATAACTTTTAATATAACTGTATTAAAAGCTAAGAGTGTTTCGTATCTGTGCTATTCACCTATATGCCTCTCCAACTTTTTAAATTAAGTGTGTTTTAGGGGCGCCTGGGTGGCTCAGTCAGTTAAACATCCGACTTTTGGTTTCGGCTCAGGTCATGATCTCACGGGTTGTGAGATCTACCCCCTCCCCAGGCTCTGAGCTCAGCCAGGAGTGTGCTTGAGATTCTGTTCCTCTCCCTCTGCCCCTCAATGGCACACACACACACACACACACACACTTTCAAATAAATAAATCTTTAAAAATTAAATTAAAGTTGTGTTTTAGATGTAGATACTTATTTCATTGTTTTATGTATGTCTTTTTTTCAGTAATATTTTTTGAGAATTGCAGCACTTTGTCATCAGGTTGTAATAATTATCTAAATTCCTCTTCCACAAAATCAGGACTCTCATTATTTTATGCTATGACTTTCTTTTAAATGGTGAATTTAATGATTACACAAATGATATATGCTTATTACAAAATGCTTGAGAAAATCACAACAAAGACCAGAACGTCTTGTTGCTGTTATTCTGTGCTATGATTCTTTTCATTTTTTTTTTCTGTTTTAAGTCTTCAAATTTGACAAATTCCATCTTCTCATATTTCTTTAAAAAGCTCTGTTAACACCCCCACCATGAAATATTTAGGTAAATCTAATAGAAAAATGAACAAGATCTATATTTTTTAAAAAAACAAACTACAGAACTCTGATGAAAGAAATTAAAGATTTCTTACTCAAAAATTTCTGTGCTATTATTTCGATCTATTAATTTAGCTGTATGATCAATTAAAATTGTTTTATAATTATTTTAAATTATAGAGGTATACTTCTTCACCTGAATAAAGATTTTATCTGAGAATCTTTCTTGCATAGTTGTTTCTCCTTTGTCTTCCACAAACAACTACCCTAAAATGACCTGAAATTTATTACCGTGTAGGAAAAGTTTTTTTTTATTTGACTGCTTCTTTATAAAGCTTTGTTTTATTATGTTTGACATTTAAAAACATTCCGAAATTCTTCCAAATATTTTATCTTTGATTTTGTTCTGAATGAGGTGAAACACCAGTTTGAAGACACAGATCCTATTTAATTTCAAAAATGTTGAATCCATGTTACCTAGATTTTATTTTTTATTTGTTTTCATTTCTCCTTAGAACGTTTTCTCTTCTGTTTCTTTCCTATATTTAAAATGATCTCTCATCTGGCTTATCTGTTTGTCTTCTTCCTTTGCAATTTTGGAGAACTTTTCAGTGGTCAGTGATTTGATTTTCCTTAATGTAAATTTCACTTTGTATTGATTCCAGTGGGGATTTAATTTTGTCTTTGCATTTGTTGGTATTCTTGCAGTCTTTCATAATCATGTCAAATTCCTGTTGCAGCGCATTCTGAAAGCATCTTTTCATCTGTTTGACTTTCAACTCATCTTTAGGAATTTTCATTTCAATGCCTTCTGTTCTAATAATTATTTGCTCCTGTTTTTTACAGGCCAAGCCCATTTCTTAATTCTATTGACAATACAAATAAAAATGTTCCTAATGTTTCCTTCTTAAATTTTGCAGTAGATTATTTTAGGGCTGTGCTCTTCTTCCTTTTATTGTTCTTGGTAGTTAGTAGTTTCCTACCTATTCATCCACTCACCCCACAGTGTTTTTTCAAAGGCACTTATTTACTCTTTCTTTCTTTTCCTTTTCCTTCTTTCTTTCTCTTTCTCTTCCTTCCTTCCCTCCTCCCTTCCCCCCCTCTTTTTTTCATTTGTCCATTCTCAGTGTTACCAATAGAAAACATTTGCTCTTGTTTTAGGGTTTTATTCAATTTCAATTTTCTGAGACTAAGGAACTCCGACCCAATCAAGTGTACAAAGATGTGCTAAGAATTACATTTCTTAGAAACATTATGATCTGAAATTTTTCATCTCTATTCCCTGTCTGTAATATTTTACTTTTGTATAAGTCAATTTCCAGGATATTTTTGACCACATATCAGCCAGGTTATGGCTATTATTTTCTAAGAATTGTTGTCCTTTCCTACGTATGAAATAGATGTTTGAAATGAAGGAAATTGATACTCTGGTTTTTTAATTAATCTCAGAGTGAAAAGATATTTGTGCAAATTATGCTTTTTACTAATATTGGTTCTATGAGTCAAATGATTGACAGTAGACTATCTCTGAAATAATTTCCAGTATGTAGTTAGATGGTACTGATTTTATAATAAAAATCCTGGATGTTCTTTGGTGAAATACTTAGCCACATATTTATTATGGTCAAGTTTTTCTGCCCAATAAAGAATAAAAGTCCTTCCAGATAGTTGCTTTTGATTAGCTAATAATATTTCATATCATGAGTTCTCTTGCTTTAAGTCTACCCAGATATTTATTAGGATGTTGAGAGTGAGAGATGGTAGCTAGACTTATCATGGGGATCATTTTGCAATGTCTAAAAATATCAAATCACTATGCTGTACACCTGAAACTAATAAGATATTATATGTTAATTATACTTCAATAACAAAAAAGATTAGACTAGTTGTGTAGTGTGCATAATAAGGAAAAAAAGGCAAAATTCTAAGGAAACACAATGTATCAGGGTATGCAACTAAAGGAAGGAACTCTAAGGAAAATGAAAAGGAAAAATCACAAAGAGAGAAACATGGGAAAATAGTGTCTCTAAAGCCAAAGGAAGAGATTTTCTCCAAGTGAATCAATGTCCAAGAGTGCAATTGATACAGAGACAAAATGAAATAAGGATAAAGCATCTACTGAGTTTGTCAATTAACACATGAACAACACTGTCAAGTAATGAGTACGAAAAGATACCAAGAAATAAGGTATGTAAGGGTAATGAAACTTAGAGATTTGGTTCTTTCTCCTGTTTCCCCTCTCTTCTCCTGATCTCCCTCCTCCTCTTTGGCCTTCCTCCCTCCTCCTTTTCCTTCTAGTTTTGAAATGGGGGCAACTTAAGCATGTCCTTAGGCTTTACGGATGAAACCATAGAGAGGAAAAAGAGAGACTACTAACTGAGGAAATGAGGTCTCAAAGTAATGATGGAAGATCAGGTCCACAGCATAAGTAGAGGTATTAGCTGTGAACAGAAGGGGGGACACCACTTTTTCAAGAAGTATAAGGATATAGGTGAGAATGCCTTCAGGTTCCTTGTTAGAGCAGAGCACAGGAGGGTTCCAGTTGGAATTATTTATCTTCAACATTTTGAATGCATATTGAGAGCTGGCATAGCATTAAGAGTTGACGCTAAATCTAGCTAAGGACTGAAGGATAATGCCAGAGTTGCGTTCTTAATAGTTTATTGTATAAAGACTTTTATAATAAGCTGCATATATTTATTTAGTTCAATCATCCCATAATTCTTTGTCATCTAAGAAAGTCTCTAGTAATAACCCCACTAGATATTAGAGAGAAAGAGAAATGGGAAGATAGATAGATGTAATAGTGGGAGAGGGGGACAAAGGACAAGGTAGATCATAAAGGGCTTTTATAGACATCTGCTCCCAAAACAACTACATCAACATCAATGACATAATTCTTTCATTATGAAGTTTATTTCTATATGTGTTTGGTTAAGTATTAGTAGAGAGAATTTTCTGTCCTTCATTTATTTCCTTTTATCTAAACTACAGGAGTAAAACCTATAATCATGAAGGAATTTTAATTTCTAATTGAATAGGAATATTCCTTAGAGAGAGAGATAGTTGTGTGTCTGGTAGTTCTTATTCTTATAAAGTATGCACATGGAAGATCTTACATATATCTTACATAGAACCTGCAAGGAATCTAAGGGGAAAACAATGAAATAGTGACACAGGGAAATTAAACAATCTTGACTGAAACTCGACTTTCAGTCAGACTGAAGTTTAAAATCCTGGGCTAACTTACACAGTCACCTTCTAAGACAATGGAGAGTTGCTATCAATATACTCACATGACCAAGTATTTTATGTAAAATTTGCAAAAGTCAGATATTTTAATTGCAGTTGGTTAAGACCACTATGCTTTCTACTCTGACATTCTGTCTTACATCAGTTGGCATGGAAGTGGCCAGAGACATTTTTTAGGCTCTCATTGAGAATTGGTACTCAATTTTAACTGCCATTTGTAATGACTATTTTGAAAGTTTAAATACAATAATGAGAAGTTGCAAACTCCTTATTTGGATATTTGTAAAAAAATTTTCTTTTGTCCTTTTAAAAATGATTATTAACAATTAAAAAGGACCAATAGAAATAACAAAGCACAAAACAAAAATGATGAATCTGAACACTTAAGTTGATAAAGTGTTCTGACATAAAGGAACAAATTTCTGCAAACAGTTGTAATATAACAGAGATGCAAAGGGGGATAAATGAAATGAAAAATAGTAGAAAACCCCAAACTGAAAACTATAATTAAAATTTACATGAGAAATAAGGGAGAAAATTCTATTTAAAATATTAAATAGTAGTACATATGTAATGATACCTGTAAGTTGTATCATTTAGGGAAAGGAAAATACATGTGTAGAATAGAGTCTAAAGATCTATATAAGCATGTTAGATAACACTTACACAGAAAGTGAGCATTTCAAATCGTGATATGGAGGCGCCAGGTGGCTCAGTCTATTGAGTGTCTGACTCTGAATCTTGGCCCAGGTCATGGTCTCAGGGTCATGAGATGGAGCCCTGTGTGGGGCTCACACTGAGTGTGGAACTTACTTAAGATTCTCTCTCTTCCTCTCCCTCTGCCCCTCCCTCCCTGCTCACATTCTCACTTGCCCTCTCTCTCTCTCTCTCAAAATAAAAGAAAAAGAAAATGATGATATACAAAATCACAACTGAAGAAAACTGACCAGAAAACTAAAATATAAATGAAAGCATTGACAAATTTCCAGACAGATAGTAAAAACATACTTATGCCTTGACATGCCCCTAAATAGTTAACATAGCAGTTGCATATAGCCTAGCATACGGGGGTAAAACAAAAACCTAGAAAGGAATAGAACTCATCTGGACTTCAGGTACATACTCAAGGCACTAGGTTCTACAGACAGAGGAGAAAAGGCAGGCAAAGTTCCTGGCAAAACTTAAACTTCTAAGTAGAAGATGTAAGACTGCTGGTGGAACAAGGTGCAAATGGATGCTTCTCAAATATGAAAGAATGTGAAAATCATTAGAACACAAATTTTTGGTTTTTTCTCCAGAGATTCTGGATTCATAGTTGTGGAGTGGAGTCCATGAATTTGCATTTCTCCCAAGCTCCCAGATGATGCTAATGTTGCTCGTCTGGTCTGTGAACTATATTTTGAGTGGCACTGATTTACACTTTAAATTTTATTCTAGAAGCTTAGATTGGTACTGCCAGCATGGATTGGATCCGTAATTAGATTTAGTCAGTAGTAAAATAAAATTTGATGATACAGTGTATTTGCTTCTCTAATTGGCAACCAATAAAAATAATAAAAGTGTTCAGTTTTAACATGGGTGTAAGGAAATTAGCATCCTCCTATAATACTCATATAATACTAGTGTTATTTCTTGAATCCCTAGTAGCAGTTTTCATTATTAGCCTTAAATATAAACACATACTTGGATCTAACACTTTTACTTCTGTTCAGGTTTCTTAGGATCAGTAATATATACACGATTATTAATCCCAGAAGATTACCTAAGAACTAAAAATCCAAAATTTACCGAACCAAATTCTGTGTAGTTACTTTCTTTTCTGCTGAAAAAGATTTCTTTGTGATTTCTCCTTTCTAGATGGGCGATTATATTACTGACTTTAGATCTTTCTGCTTTTCTAATATGTATATGAAATGCTATAAATTTCCTTCTAAACACTTTTTTTGCTGTGTCTCTAAAATTCTGAGAAGTTGTACTTTTGTTTTCATTTAGTTCAAAATATTTTTAAGTTTCTCTTAAAGACTTCTTTGACCCATGCATCATTTAAAAGTGTGTTGTTTAATCTCCGAGTATTTGGGGGGTTTTCTAGCTAGCTTTCTGTTGATTTCTAGTTTAATTCCATGGAGAGTGTGTTTTGTTTGAGTTCTATTCTTTTACATTTCTATTCTTTTCTTTTTTTTCTATTTATTTCTATTTTTTAAAATTATCTTTATTCTTATAAAATATTTAAAGTTTTATGACCCGGAATATGGTCTATCTTGGTGAATGTTCTGTATAGGCTTGAGAAGATTGTATTCTGCTTTTGTGAGGTTAAGTATTCAATAAATGTCAATTAGATCCACATGATTGATGGTACCGTTCAGTTAAAATGTATCCTTACTTATTTTCTGCCTGCTGCATATGTCAATTACTTATAGAGATCCGTTGAAGCCTCCAACTATAATAGTGAATTTATTAATTTTTCCTTGCAGTTCTATCAGTTTTTGCCTCATGTATTTTGACAATCTACTGTTTGTTTGGCATGCACATCTTAAGGACTGGTATGTCTTCTTGAGAAATAACCCCTTTTTCATTGTGTAATGCCTTTCTTAGTCCTTTGTAATTTTCCTATCTAGTAATTTCCAGTTTGCTCTCCTCTCTGTCATATCAATTATACATTTTTCTTTTTTCCATTTTTAATGATTGTCCTTTAGTTCACAGAATACATTTATACCAACCCAAGTCATTTTTCAAAAAACATTGTACCACTGCATGAGTAGTACAAGCACTTTATAGCACAGTATCCTCAATTCCTCCTTCTGCTCTAATAGCGTTGCTGTAATTCATTCCACTCATCCCTATGCTAAATTCACTGAATACATTGTTGCTATTATTATTGTAAGCAAACTGTTACTTGTTAAATCAATTAAGGTAAAAAATACAAAATTTTATTTTACCTTCATTTAATCCTTTTCTTTTTTTTCTTAAGATTTTATTTATTTATTTGACAGAGAGAGAGAGCGCGCGCGAGAGAGCATGCGAGAGAGAAAGCACGCACAAGCAGGCAGAGTAGCAAGCAGAGGGAGAGGGAGCTTGGGGCTCAATCCCAGGCTCTGGGATCATGATCTGAGAAGAAGGCAGACGCTTAACCAACTGAGCCACCCAGGGGCCCCTCATTTATTCCTTCTCTAGCACTCTCTTTCTTTAAAGAAACATCCAATTTCATTCTTATCTTTGCTCCTCTATTCCTCCTCCCCTAGCTTCTTTCAAAACTTTCTCTTGTGATATTTCTGCAGCGTGGATATGTTTGCCTGTGTGAAGATATTTTAGTATTTATCTCTCCTGGTGTTTTCTGAGGTTCTGAGATCTGTGGTTTGGTGTCTGTCATTAGTTTCAGAAAATTCTTTGCCATTATTATTTAAAACATTTCCTTTGTTCCTTTCTCTCTTTCTTCTTCTGTAATTCCCATTTACATATGTTTTACCGTTTATAAATGTCCCAGAGTTCCTGGATACTCTGTTCCATCTCTTTCATCTTTTTCTCTCTTTTTTTTTTTTTTTGCTTTTCTATTTTAGACATTTCTGTTGACATTACTTTAATCACTAAATTCTTTCCTCAACTGTGTCAATTTCTTGATGAGCCCATCAAAGGCATTCTTCATTTTTTTTTCTTAAAGATTTTATTTATTTATTTGACAGAGAGAGACAGCCAGCGAGAGAGGGAACACAAGCAGGGGGAGTGGGAGAGGAAGAAACAGGCTCCTAGCGGAGGAGCCCGATGTGGGACTCGATCCGAGAACGCTGGGATCACGCCCTGAGTGGAAGGCAGACGCTTAACAACTGCGCCACCCAGGCGCCCCCCCATTCTTCATTTCTTGTACAGTAGTTTTTTTATTTCTAGCATTTCCTTTTGACTCCATCTCTCTCCTTATATTACCTATCTGCTTTTACATGCCATCCACTTTTTCCATGATAGCCTTTAGCATAGTAATCGTAGTTGTTTTAGATTCCTGTTATGATCATAATTATGAGTCTGGTTCTGCTAGAAATTGCTGCCATATCTGCCATATCTGGATCTTGTTCTGAGGCTTGATCTATCTCTTCAAACTATGTTTTTAAAATGTGTTTTTTTGTCTCTTGGCATGAACTGTGAATTTTTTGAAAGAAGCTGGAGATGATGAATGGGTAAAAGGAACTGAAGTAAAGAGGCCTTAAGGATGAGGTTTTATGTTTATCTGGCTAGGGGTTAGGCTGCGTATACTATTATCTGTAACTGCAGTGTCTGAAGGTAAAATTTCCTCTGGTACTCTTGTTTTTGTCTTTTTGGATTCCTCTAGAGACTTCTTAAATAAGGTCTGAGATACGCAGTTCTTTCAGCTGTAATCCTCTGTAATTACACGGGAGCCCTATTGACGGGGTGATAAGCTGTATTGGGAATGCAAGTGTTCCATAGTCCATCAAGTTTCAGGCTTTTAATGAGCCTGTGTTGGTTAAGACCTTGCTAAGAATACAATACTATGGATGTATTTCAAAACAGTTACTTTCCTCTCCTATTCCAGAAGCGTAAGAGTTTTTTTTTTTTTTTTTTTTTTTTTTTTTTTTTTTTTTTTTAGTTTTCACTGTGAGAATCTGATAAGATATCTAGAGATAGAATTCATGAGATGTGGGGGTCCTCCTCCCCACTCCTCACCCCCACAGCTGGATTCACTTGGAATTTTTTTTAACTCTCAGGCCCTCCACACTGAACCTCCAGCAATTTGTCAATTACAGTTTAAGGGTTAGGACCCCAGTACTAGTTTTAGCAGTGGCTCATGCTCCTGGGCTTCTATTTAGGTATCCACTCCCATGTCTACAATTTTGGAGTAGCTGTTTGTCCGATGACCTCAATTCTCTGCTCAGGCAATTGATTGCTCTTTCCTTTCCTCCTCTAGCATATTTATTAGTAAATCCTATCAGGGTCTTCACATTTAATGTTCCCTGGAACACTTGTTTCCAGTTACTCCCATGGCAGTCACCTTTCCATCATTTAGGTCTTTGTTCAAATGATAGATTGATCATTTATCATCATAGATAGAATGCCATGAAGAAATCTCTTCCTAGATTTCTTTCCCGACTACCCAATCCGAAATGGCCTTGCCAATGATGACCCTTGCTATATCCATAGAACACAGAAGAGCAGTTTTTCAGCAGGTATTTATGAGTAGAGGCATATTGTCTTTTAGAGAAAAATGTATATAAAAAAATGTATTTCTATAGCTGTCAGTATCATCTATATGTGTATTCACTAACCAGTGTTTAAAATCTAAAAGCAGTTTCTTAAATAAACTTTTCCATAAGGAAAGAGAAGTGCGTAAAGAGGATATATTTTCAAGGTTCACTAGTATATTAATTTATTTAATATTTACATATTTAAGGGCTAACTGTATTTTCATTGTCTCCTAGAAATTAAAAGTACTTCTACTTCAGTAAATTTTTTGTTCCTACTTATAAGTTCTACACTCTGTGCCATGTCTAGCAGAGAATAAAGCAGGCAAAAGCCTCCACTCGCTGGAAATCAGTAAGATAGAAATAAAAATAGAAGATTGTTGTGGTCTGGAAGCCAAGTGCAGAAAATGTATCCAAGGGGAGTGATCAACTGGGTGAAATTCTCCTGAAAGGTTAATTAATACGAGGACTGAGAACAGAAGATTGAATTTTGCTAATTGGAGGAATGATTTCAAGTGGATAGAGTCCAGACTTTGAAGTGATATAAACCTAGATTTGAAAATTTCATGTACCTTTATTCAAATTGCTTGTGTTCTCTGAACCTAGAATTCTGAAGATTATAAAATAAAAATCATAATGCCTACCTCATTGGTTTCTTCAAAGAATTAAAGGTGATAATGAAGATAAAGCCTAATAAAGTAGCATATGAGAGACCCTACATAAATATTATCTATTATGAGTTATTAAGTTAGAAATTAGATGAACTTTTAAAATTGAGGACATCTTGTTGTCTCTTTGTTTTAAATTGTAGTGATGAAAACTGCAAGATCACTGACAATGAGTTTTATTCTGTTAGTTGCTGCTCCAGTTAACTAGAAATCTATTCCTTTGACAAAGTATTATGCTTTTAAATTCCTAAAAGAACTTGAGTCTGGGTATTTCAATGTTTGTACGTTGAATTTATTTAAAATTTTGTATTCTGTATTGGCTCTCTTTAGTGTCAATGCTTTCTGCACCATTGCCTACTCCTCTACATCATGTTTTCCTTAATAACTAGTTTTTCAGAAAACGAGCAAAAGATCATTTCCTAAGTGAGGGTATCAAGCACAATGCTCAGTTTCTAATTGTATATTTTGCTGCCTCAGACTAGATTTAGTTCTTTCAGGTTTTGCACAGTCACTATATGATTGATGCTCAAATATTTCATATCTTTTCAGTGTAGTTGCTGCAACCAACCAAATGTTTAAGGGCCATTTTTGAAGTTCATCCATATTTATAGAGGTGAAGAAGTATCTGAAAGTTGAAAAACAGTTACATACAAGTTAAGGACAATTTGTCCTATGACTTTCCAGTGAACATGTTGTCTGTTCTTCTAAAAACAAAACAAAACAACATCTAATTCACTGTAGCTCTTGTATTTCTTAAATAATTAAATTATATAATATTTTACCATACATTGTGTTAGGCACAGAGACATCCTCCATTGAAAAGGGACTGCTTTGTGGAGTTGTTTGTTATGAATAGGGCTACTAATAATAAAGACATTACTGAAACACCTGTATTTCCTAGAATGAATTTTGATCTCCAGCTACAAAGTCCTGATACCAGATGAAAATAGAAACAAAGATAAAACTTTCTATGCTTTCTTGTCTTCCTAAAGGACAATGGCTCCTCCCAATGGAGAGAGTTGCAATTGAAAAATGATCAACTTCATTTCTATACCTGTTATAAGATGAACAGCTATTGCTAATTTCAGCATAATGTTGGAGGTTAGGGAACATTCTACTGGGGCCATTTAATTGTGCTACATATTAATTACCTAAAGGAAGCAATGAATCGTCTTGGTGAGCAATTTGAACATGTGCATTAAGTGAAACAGAAAGCAAGATAGTATTTTTTGCCAAATTTGAATGTAGCATAATTGAACTTAAAAAAATCCAGGTTCATTAAAATTATCCACTGGCTTTTGTCATGGACAAAAAAATCCCCACACATCATGGGGAAATTAAAGCAAAAAGCACTTCCTTTTTCGATTTGGCAACATCTTGAATATTTAGCAGTCTGTGAAGGATCGTTTTAGTTGAGAAATAGATGAGAAGATGATGCATGTGTGATTAAGAATCTTTTTCACACAAATAAGCAATTATTATGGACTTGGAAACTTTGTTAGTTTTTTGTTTGAGAAGCTTGTTAAGTCATAGTCATTTTTACTAACATCTGCTAGTTCCATTTATACTCCCCAAGGACATAGTTATAAGTAGAAATTTAAAGAATTCAGCAAGATGCTTAAAAAACATTTTGAATGTGATTCATTTTCCTTTAGGGAAACCTAAATTTTTGGAATTTTTAGAATGAGAATCACATATTAAATATTATCCTGGTTTTTCACTAGTAATAAATGTCATCTTTTTTGTTGTTTGTGTGTTTGTGTTTGTGTGTGTCTTGGTTCATGTTCTTTTTCTATATTTACAGGATAATCTTTTCTTCTACTTGCTTTAAATACTATCATGTGCTATACATAGACTGAAACAGAAATTATTTTCAATTTTGATTGGTAGCTAGAAACAATGGTCTTGTGAGAAGGTTTCAGATCAATTCTTTAAAACTATTTCTCCTAAATTGCCCCTCTTTTTATATTGCAGCTGCTTTAATCCAACCTCCCCATCTATCATTCAAATCTAGATCATTCAATAGACTCTTTATTGGTATACTTGCCTGTAGTCTCTGTCACCAGAGCTATTTCAGAATTATATTGTCAAGACTGATATAACATTGCTCTGTCATTATATTTACCTATAAAGTTATCTCTTAATATAATTAGGCTTTCTCCTTTATATTTACATTTTAAGCTCTAAGTAAATTATACCCAGAGACCTTTAAATCCATGTTTCTAGATAAGACCAGAGATTATACAATCAAATTAATTTGAAAAGTAATGTTCACACTTATGACACGTTTTTGTGTTGAAGTAAGATTTAATTTGTTCTCTCATCCAGCAAGTATTATTAAAAGTATTACAATGGGTTCATCAATATTGGGGGAAGGATGTCATTCTGAAGACAAGATAAAATAGTTGGAAGCAACTAAGAAACAGGCAGTTGACCCTCATTATTTGTAAATTTCATTATTATGTGTTCATCTACACGTTAAAGTTTATTTGGAATCCCAAAATCTATACTGATTGAGCTTTCATGGTAATCCCACTCTAGGACATGCACATGCTCTCTGTAGCAAAAAAAAAAAAAAAAAAAAAAAATTGAGCCACCCGATGCACACATTCCCAGCTCAGGTCAAATAAGGCATTGCTCTGACATCTTGTTTCAGCTTTCATAATGTACAAAATGCCCTTTTCATGCTCTATTTAGTGCCACATTTGTCACATTTGTGTGCTTTCTCCTGGTGATTTCACTGTTTAAAATGGCTCTCAAGCTTAGTGTTGAAGTGTTGTTCAGTGTCCCTGAGTTCAAAAAAGCTGCGATGTGCCATATGGAGAACATAGGTGTGTTAAGTGAGTTTTATTCAGTCATGGGTTATAGTGCTGCTGGCCATGAGTTCAATGTGAATGAATCTGCCATACATATGGAATAGGATGTCTTGAAACAGAAACACACATAAAACAAGATTATCTATTGATCAGTTAAGGAAAATGTTATGACCAGAAGCTTCCAGAAACCTCACTTTCTATTTTACTTTTATTTCACCAAGAAGCAATGATTCGGTGTTTACAGTGACCTTATAGAACATAGCTACCGCTAATAATGACAATTGACTATAAATTTCTTATAATGAATTACATACTACAAGATTACTGTGCTATTTAAAATAAGAAAGAATTTATTTCTGGGATAGGTTCATAAAAGTATGTTCTTAAGGAAAGTAAGTTTTGAGGCTGATCTTGAAACAGTTGGATAGGCAAAGTGAAAGCTACTGGGGGATAAGGGAATAGCAGAGGAAAAAACAAAGACGTGGGATTGCCCAAGGTGTGCTGGATGTTGTCGGGTGAGAATCAGGATTCCAGGAATGTGGTTGGATGAGTGGAAGTGCTAGGATCTAATGATAAAAGGCACTGAATACTGAGCTGAGAACCTTGCGTTCACTTTAACAGACAAAAGTTATTATGAAACCTAGGGTAAAGGAAGACTTGTTTACAATTTGGATGTATTTAGACACATCTCTCTACTATGTAAAATGCTATCAGTGGATGTCTATGGCATCCATAACAAATAAATCAGTTTGATATTTATTGCAGTAATAGTTTTTAGATCCAGATATAGATAAATTTAATACCTACAACCTATACTCTGAATTAACTTTCTTTTCTAATTGGTTAATATTTATGGATAAAAGTTCTTGATAAATAATATAAATTGCTTTTCCCGCAGTGTTGAGCCAATAACACAGATAAAACAGATAAAAAAATGAGGAGGATTAATATTCCAGTGAATATTAATCCTCCTCATTTTTTTATCTGTTTTATTAATAATCATTCTAAAATGTCTTTCAAGTCCATGCAGAATTGGTATTTTGGAGGCTTTTTGGTTGACTTTTATTGAGAAGATTAAATATTTTTATTACATTGCAGGAGAGACTAATCAAGTTGCTGCAATTAGAAGTTAACATTTGTATATTTTCTTCTGTTTTATTCTATTTGCATGTCTTAAATTAATTAATTCATTGAAGATTTATATTATTAATTTAGAAAATAAGATGTAGAGAAGCCGTATCTTAGGACAAGCTGTGTTCCTCTGTGATTCATTACTAAAAAGACCATCTGGAGACATGAAAAGAAAAATCTATTCCCTAAACTCCAATGAAAGCATGATTATCTACTCCATGTGAAGAGAGATTTGTGAGGCCTTTTCGAAATGTGCATTTCAAAGATTGAGGAATTGTCTATCCCACTGAAGAGCAAAAACAACACCGAGGGCATGGCAAAGTTAAATGAATTCCAATTACTAAAAGCAAACATATAAACATCTGTAATTCTAATGGCCATAATAAATCTTAGCAGTTGAAAAAAGAGAAAAGTTCTAGCTGCCTTGATAATTGGATCAATTTTTCACGTATGGGCTGTCAATTACTTGACATTTTAATGCATGCCAAATACCGCTAAAAGTATTTTAATTAGAATAACGTTGCAAAAACTAACCCTACAGCTTTAATTGTGGTTTTGAAGCACAAAATGCACATCTGAATACCTATTTACTGCGCAGAAGTTAATTAAAAGCATAGTTTTATATTGAACATGCACTGGGCAGAGAGAGGAAAATAATTGGCAATTAGGAATATGTAAGAGTCCACTCTAGAAAGCTAAGCACGCTTGCCACAAACTTTAAACAAGTTGGGAATTTCATTATTTTGAGTAGTATCAGAAGTTGTAACAATGATAACAAAAGTAGTTACTATGATAACAAGTTATATTTATATGATAAATTATTATATTCAAGCTACCAGAGCATAAATGACTTTATTTGGCTTTATGAAATGCTGAGGTTGTTTTGAGGGTCTCAGCAAATAACACCTCCCTTTTTTCATTTAAGTTATGAACCAATTGAGTGCTAACTCAAAGACCAAAAGTAAATCAAAACATCTCCTCTATGTGTAATAAAACTAGTATGAGGACATAGCGTGAAGCCCAAATGGGACTACTCACTCCCAAATGGGGCTGGGTGTAGAACAACAAAATTACCCACTGCTTTATTCACCCACTACCCCCTTCTAGAGTTTATAAAATTGTAAGAACTTACTTTCCCAGAATTTGGAAGGCAGAATCGAGCTTATATATAGTGTGCTGGTGGTTCTTTTAGCAAAGGCTCAATAAAGAAAAATAGAGCATCTCCAGAGAACATTTTGCCCAAGCAGCAAATGCTTCAGCCATTGTTCAGCTGCTCCACACTGATCCAGAGAAGAGAAGAAAGGATAAAATATCTCCCATTTAGAACCATTTCTAGCTTATCCTCATTCAATCAAGAATCGTGAATTAATGACAATTATCCAACATCAAGGAAACTGATCCCACTGCTGAAAGATATAAGGGCAGGGCAAGAGGCCAGGGATATTTAGAGGAAAATACTCTTCTTATGGGAACCAGAGCAATGGGAAAGAGGCCTTTTCTGATGTAAAGCAGCTATGAAAGTTAGTCTTTGAGAGGTAAAGAATTTATGTTCTACAAGTGGCATAATCCAGATCAGAACTGAACTGCTGAATTACAAGCCTGACACTCTTTCTACTCTATTTTGAAGCAGCTTTGTCTTATGTCTGTATTCTTTATTTTTTTAATTGTTTCAGCTTTGGCCATTGGGAACCCTTTCAGTTGGCTCCTGTGACCTTTTGACATAGTCTGTCACCATCATTGTGAGCCTTTTTTTTTTTTAATCATTTCTTTACTTCATGTACCTATCAGATGCTCTAGGCTCTGTAACTTGACGAGGATATTTCAAGGGACAGAGTTATCCTTACTATCTTCAACAATGGATCAAGTATCTAAGTTACTTTTTAAACTAATTTGTGTATGACCAGAGGTATTTTAGTACTTAGGTTACATATCAACATTTCTAATACTCTGATAATTAACTATTTAACCTCAATTTTATCCAGTTGATTTGTGGTTGCCTACACTAATCCCCAAAAATGTTATTTGCACAAGAACACATTAACACAAACATACACATTCAGTTGATTATTTAAATCCTCAGGACAGCCAAAGGACTTGAATAGACATTTTTCCAAAGACACACAAATGGCCAACAGGTACATGAAAAGGTGCTCAATATAACTATCAGAAAAATGCAAATCAAAACCACAATGATATATCACCTCACAGCTGTTACAATGGCTATTATAAAACAAACAAACAAACAGATAACAAGTGTTGGCTAGGAAGTGGAGAAAGAGGAACATTTCTGCACTTTGGTAAGACTGTAAATTGATACAGCCACTATGGGGAACAATATGGAGTTTCCTCAAAAGTTAAAAATAGAACCACCAAGTGATCCAGTAATCTCACTTCTGGGTATATATTGAGAGAAAATGAAATCACTATTTTGAAGAGCCGTCTGCAGTCCCATGTTCATTACAGCATTATTCATAATAGCCAAGACATGGAAACAACCTAAGTGTCTGTCAATGGAATAATGGATAAAGAGAATGTGATATATCGATACAGATAGATCTAAAAAATGGAATATTATTCAGTTATAAGAAAAAAAGGAAATCCTGACAATTGTGACAGCACGGATGAAACTTGAGGGCATTATGCTAAGTGAAATGTCAGACAGAGAAAGAAAAGTACCAAATGATCTCACTTATCTGTAGAATCTAAAAAATCCAAACTCAGAAACTGAGAATAGACTGATGTTGCCAATGACTGGAAGGTGAAGAAATTGGGGAGATGTTGATCAAAGGGTGCAAACCTTCAGCTGTAAGATACAAGTTCTAAGAATTTAATGTACAGCATAGTGACTATCATTAATAATACGGTGTTGTATACTTGAAATTTGCTAAGAGTAAATCTGAAATGTTCTCATTACACACACACAAAGGTAACTGCGTGAGGTGATAGTTGTGTTAACTAACCTTATTGTGGCAATCATTTCATAATACATAAATATATCAAATATACAATATGATGATTTGAAACAACTTACACAATGTTTCTTACCAATAGTATCTCAATAAAGATGGAAAAAAATTCTCAAGACATAACATATAAGACATGATAGTGTTTAGGGTAGGAGGCAGTGGGGGAAGGGAGGAAATCTATGTTCTAAGAGAAGGGGCCTATGGATCGATCCTGAGGCTACATGGCACCTTGATTGGAAGCTTTCAGGGCCTGTTTCTGCAAAGCTCATTTCTTCAAGTCTGAAGCCATTTGCCTGGAACTACTTTTTATCAGAACTAGTACTGACATTAGACAGGAGAAATTTGAATTAGAACCCGACATTCTCACTTGTTATGAAGTCTGATGTTATGCCTCTAGCTGTGACTCCTGTGTTGGTGGCCAGCCAACTTGAGGCATTGCCTCATAGAACTCTGGTACTAAGAACCTTGCCCTCACTTTCTTTCTTAACAACATGCCACATGGTACAATTCCTCCTACACTGGCGTAGCAACTTGCTCTTATTGTCAATCTCCTAGCCTTGAACCAATACCTAGCAGCTAAACTGGGACTCTGATTCCTGTTGAGGGAAATGTTACTTTACTCTAAATTTCACTGCATCCTTTGTCCAATTCCCTCTATTCAGATTCTTCAAGCTAGCTATCTGCCAGTTTACTGTCATGTACTCTGGAAAACTTGTGTTGCTGAAAAATAGGCTACTCTTTCCTCCTTCCCCCCACATCACATGAAAGGTGTTGGTTTATTAAGCTTAAAGCAGACATTTCAACTTTAATAGCTGATTCCAAAATTCTGAAAAGTCTTCAAGTAACAGTGGGTGCAGAGAGGGTAGAATCCATTTCTGAGTTCCCTTTTTAAATCACAGCTCTTCTCCTCACCTGCATTTCTGCAAACCTAGCATTTGATTATACACACCTATATGCTACTCTCAATCCACATGATTTGGTGAAATAGAACCTCTCATGCCCAGGGGTTGACCTTGATTTATCTCTATGTGAATAAGTACATCTTATTTCTGGCTAGTGATTATATTTCGGAGATATGGATATGGCAAAAATAAAGATATAGGATGTGATGAGATCTTTCCTAGAGAATTTCAGAAAAACGAAACACCAGCATTTGATTAGATGGTAGGTAGATAAAAGGCTTGTTTCTACAGAAAAAAATATAGCCAACACAAAGGAGGCAAAACTGCAAGAGTATGAGGAAGAAACTGGATGGTGAAGAAATCTTTTGAGCCCCCAAACCAACTGCACTCGAAGCTAGCTCTACTCTCTGAACTTTTAAATGCATAAGCTAATATAATTCCTATTTGCCAGTCTCTGATATCTGGTAAAGCAGGCAAAACAGTGTGAAAGTTACAGGAATTGGAATAAGATAAACCTGGATCCAATTTTGCTGTTATCTAGTTATATGAATTTAGTCAGGTTGCTTAACCTCTGCGCATGTGAAATAAATACCCAACTTACTCAAGATGTTACCTCATCTAATCATTAGTATTCTTGCACTGACATTGTTTAAGACAGTTTGGTTACTAGAGTGACAGTCTTTTAAGAGACAATTTAAAAATAGGTAATTGAGTAATTGATTTAAACTAGTGACTTTAAGTTGAAGCTTTACTAAATTTTTAATTAGTGATATATATTTAGTTTATTGGACATAAAACATTGTTTTTTCTTTCTTCAATTCTTGATTATTTTATTGAGGTATAATTGACATATTTGTTTTATAACATTATAACCATATAATGATTTGATGTTTTTATGTATTACAAAATGATCACCACGATAAGTCTAGTTAACATTTGTCACCACACATAGTTACAAATTCCTTTCTTGTGACGAGAACTTTAAAGATCCACTCTTGCAGCTACTTTCAAATATGCAGTACAGTATTATTAAATATAGCCATTATGCTGTCCACTATGGTCCCAATACTTAGGATTTTTTTTTAATCTAGAGAGCTTAAGTATTTTGAAAAACAAATTGAATATAGTAAATTTAGAATTTCGTTGTTTAAAGTTTGATTAAGTTTGGAAAAAGAGCCAAACAATTATTTAAAGGTCCTTAGAAATAATTATTAAAATCCATTAAATTTAGAAATAGAATTAAAAATTTGTAGAATAAATTTAAGGCACAGAGAAAAAAATATTTTTAATTTTAACCATCTTAATATTCAGTTTTAAACAAAAATAATTCTTCTAAATTGACTTTTTTATATATAAAAATCATCTTTAAGTGTATCAAAAAAACTCATGTCAATGTCATCTAATTGTTTAACCATAAATATCCCTTTAATGACAGTATAATGACAAAAGTATGTCTGATGTGTTATTTTTCCTTTTATCCATTTTATGTTAATAGATAACACACTTACATGACAAATGAAAAATAAAATCTATCTTAAGGAATATAATGGGGGCACCTGGGTGGCTCAGTCAGTTAAGCATCTGCCTTCAGCTGGGGTCATGGTCCCAGAGTCCTGGGATCCAGCCCCGCGTCGGGCTCCCTGCTCTGCAGGGAGCCTGCTTCTCCCTCTCCCTCTGCCTGTGAATCCCCCTGTTTGTGGTGGTGCTCTCTCTCTCTCTGTCAAATAAATAAGTAAAATCTTAAAAAAAAGAAAAGAAGAAATATAATGGAAAATACTTTCTTCTTTCAACTATTTATCCCAAAATACAACGCCTTTCCCCAAAGATAATGTTACCAGTTGTTTGTTCATCCTACATCCTCCATAGATATTCTGTACACATACATCTTTTGTTTATATAAATAGGACCATATTTTACCTTTTTTACACCTTCATTTTTTACTTAAATATATCTTAAAGATCTTTCCATATTTGTACGCATGGGTCACCCCATTTTAAAAATGGCCTGACAGTATTTCATTGTCTAAATTTATTATTATTTAGTTAACTGATTTTCTATGGGTAGCTAGTTAGGTTTAATTTTCCCTCTTTGCTATCACAAATAACATTTCAGTGACTATTTGGTACAAAGTATTTTCATATACATTCATGCATATGTGGAGAATTAATACTCAGAAGAAAAAATGTTGAGTTAACAGATATGACCATTTTTCATTTTGAAAAACTGTCTCATTTTCCTCCATAGAAATTATTCTAATTTACAACCCCACAACTCCCACGAGCTACAAATAAGACAGTATTTAAAAAAAATTTTAACCAAATTCCCTATAATATTAACTGATTATCATTAGTCCCCCTATTATATTTGGGTTTATATAAAAATGAGAAAATCAGTATTAAAACTATAACTACTGAGGGGCTACCATATGAGAAGCACATTACAGGTTTATATTTCTTTACTGTCACAATAATCCTTTACAGTGAATAATATTCCCACTTATGTTTTATAGATAAAAAATAGGGGCACCTGGGTGGCTCAGTTGTTAAGCGTCTGCCTTCAGCTCAGGTCATGATCCCGGGCTCCTGGGAAGGAGTCCCACATTGGGCTCCCCTGCTCAGCAGGGAGTCTGCTTCTCCCTCTCCCTCTGCCTCCTCCCCCGGCTCATGCTCTGTTTCTGTCTGTCTCTCTCTCTCTCTCTCTCTCTCTCTCTCAAATAAATAAACAAAATCTTTTAAAAACATTTGAGGCGGTGGAGAAATTTCTGAAAATACACAGCTAGAAAGTGGTGAAGACTGTAGCCAGTTCTTAATAAGCGAAGCTGACTTGCCCACAGTCACATACTAATCACAAATGCTAAGTTATGATGAAGTAACAACAACCTCCAAATCTTCATAGCACAAAAGAAGTTTACTTTTGGTTAACAAAGCACACAGCAGGTCCAGGGGGTACTCTAGAGCTCTTCCTCTGACAAATATGGTATGATCTCACTTTCACGTGGAATCTAAAAACATCACCCGTAGAAACAGAGTTAGAATGGCAGTTGCCAGGGCTGAAGGGTGAGGAAAATGGGAAGATGTTTGTCAAAGGGTTCCAACTTTCAGTTTGAAGATGAATGAGCTCAGGGAGGTGGGGGCACTGTGTGAGTGAGGCTGCATTGAGTTGTATTACGGTAAGAGTTCAAAATCCGGGAAATAGGTAGGATTTTTATGGATTTGGGTCAGAGTAATAAAACTATTTTGATAGGATAAATTTATAGATTTTGTGCAGATTCTATGAGAAGGGAGAAAAATTGGAGGTTTTAAAAACACAGGCTTTATGTGAGTAAGTGGTGATGATGACTACATTGGAGAGGGGGAAATGTGCAAGATGAGATTGGAAGTAGAAACTGGAGAATATATCATAACTAAATTTTCCCCATTTCACTTCTCCATTAAAAATCCTAAAGTTAGCATTCTGTCATTATTACTAAAATAGTAGTATTTTAGTAAGAATGATAGTAAAAGGGGAAAAATGTTAATACTTTCAAAAGTAAAAGTCTACCTGGTAAGCAAACTGAGAAAAATAGGTTCCTAATATGTTTAAGTCTGTATTAGCCTGAATAGTTGGTATGCTGAAAAATGGCTGAAGAAATGAAAGGATAGGGTATTAGCAAGAATAAGTATGTATTTTTTCAGAGACCGTTCTAAGGTATTAATGACTGTTATATAGAAAACTAAAATAAAAATTACAGGACTGAAAAAATTTTAAGAATAATCTTGGTTACATTCTTAATATGTTTTCAGGTGATGACTCTTTGCGGTGCTTATATAATTGGAAAGTGATTTTACACAGCAGTGCCCGGAGAGATGGGGTGGCTTACATCTACTAGAAGTTTGCCTTAGTTCATGAAATCAAACACTTCTGTTTTGAACTTGCAGAAACTAAAAAGTTAGTTGAGGTAGTTTTTAGGCCATCTTTTACAGTTCTTTGATTGGAATGATAGAATAAAGCAGTATTTTTACCCAGGTACCACTAAGACAGTGTTGGATATGTTTGCTCTTCAACATGTGTCTGCTAATGCAAGCAATTTTACATTTTGTTGACAGGTAATAATTTCAAGAGGATTTTAAATCCACTAAAATAAAATTGGCAACTTGTTTAATTAGGTACTATTTTTATGCAAATATTGTTAGTAATAAAATAAAAGAGAGGTGCAGAAAATGCAATTTGGAAAACAAAGCTGTTTCTAAGTGCAACATTTGTCAAACCTCTTTGGGATCAAGCAGTTCTGAGACTGATTAATTGTGCATGAAGATTTGAGAAAACATAAATTCAAATAAATAATTTGTTGGTTCTAGAAATGATTAAGTAGGCGGATACCAATTTTATCATTTATTTTGGCATTGCTCAGTAAGGAAGGGATTCACATGTTGATTTATATGAATAAACTTTAACTACAAAGCATCCAATTTGGTCCTAGTAAAGTGCAAATCTTAAAAAATAAAATTTGAAATCAGTATTTCTCTAATAAATTGTACTATTTTATGAAAGTCAAAAAATTTCTGTAGAAATTTATACATGTGTTTGTAGACCTACATTTTTATTTATATCTTTATTTTTTTGCTTCAGTTTTTATGTAAATTCTAGTTAGTTAACATATAGTGTAATATTGGTTTCAGGAGTAGAATTTAGTGATTCATCATTTATGTATAACACCCAGTGCTCATCACAACGAGTGCTCTCCTTAATACCCATCACTTATTTAGCCCATCCCCCACCCACCTCCTTCCATCAACCCTCAGTTTGTTCTCTATAGTTAAGAGTCTCTACTAAATGGCTAACAGACACATGGAAAGATGCTCAACATCACCCATCATCACGAAAATACAAATCAAAACCTTGATGAGATACCACCTCATACCTGTCAAAATAGCTAAAATTAACACAGGAAACAACAGATGTTGGCGAGGATGCAAAGAAAGGGGAACCCTTTTTCACTGTTGGTGGGAATGCAAGCTGGTGCAGCCACTCTGGAAAACAGTATGGAGGTTCCTCAAAAAGTTAAAAATAGAGCTACCCTATGACCCAGCAATTGCACTACTAGGTATTTACCCAAGGGATACAAAAATATTGATTCAAAGGTACACATCTACCCCAATGTTTATAACAGCAATGTCTACAATAGCCAAATTATAGAAAGAGCCCAAATGTCCATCTACTGATGAATGGATAAAGAAGTCTTGGTATACATATACAATGGAATATTACTCAGCCATCAAAAAGATGGCTTGCCATTTGCAGTGATATGGATGAAGCTAGAGTGTATGAGGCTGAGTGAAATAAGTCAGAGGAAGATAAATACCATATGATTTCACTTATATGTAGAACTTAAGAAACAAAACAGATGAACATAGGGGAAGGAAGAAAAAAAAGAGAGGGAAGCAAACCATATTTATATCTTTAAGCGCCAAAACCATGGAATTATAGAATTAGCATTGGAATTTAAGCCAGAACTCAAGAATATTAAGACATAAACGGAGAAGTTGAGAATGTAGGACTTTGATCCTCCGTAATTACAGTAGCCAGTAACTGGTTTTGTCGAAATATGATTGTATGGAAATGGATTGCTGCTTCTGCGGATTTCAAACAGAAGAAATGAACAGAAAGATGTCAATCTCATCAGATCTGTGTAGAAGAAAAGATCTTCAGAAATCTGATGTAAAAAGCCAATCTAGCCTCTTATAGGCCCGCGATGGTCTATCAGGTTTTCTTTATAGATACAATTTGAGAGTCAGGATTTTATCTGTAGTTTATCCACATAAAATACACAGCATATTCAAAAATACTCCTCAAAAAAGCAGGTCTTTGACTTGATAATATATTGTTATAATCAGGAATGGCTGAAAAATATCCAGGTTGTGGTTTGGTTTTGTTTTGTTTTGTTTTGCACTGTATTTGTTTCTTAGGATCTACCTTAGAATATAAAAATCATCTATTCTTTTTCATTCTGGTGTTTGAATTCGTTCATGTATATAACTGATGCATTCTCAATCACAATGATGCACATTATAATTTAATTACCAAATGTCTCATGATGCTGATGATACAAAAAGAAAAAATAAATAAACATATTAAGAACTCTAATCATTTTACAGCAGTTCAATGAAGTCACTTTTCTTCGTTAGTCTTTTGGAAATTCTTTTTAAAAAGTTCAGTGTCATTCGATGGTGTTTCTTTTTAAGTGTTAAAATAGCACACTTTAAAGATTTTTAAAAACTAATGTGATATTTCAGAAGTTAAATATCTACTGTATAAAGAATCATGCCATTCCTCAAACTTCTAACACATATTTTAACTAAATGTATCTTCATGCCCAATTTGTTCTTCTCTGAAAATCCTTTCTGTCCTAGTAACTCCATTGTCTGTCTCTGCCTATAGTTCAACAATCCAAAAATCACATATTAAGAACCTACTATAGAACGAGCTCCGTGCTAAGTTATAAAGACATAAATATTAATGAAAACAACAGTCCTTAACCTAAGCCTCTTGTGTTTCAATTGAGTTAATGAATACATGACATATAATTTCAAATACTGTGGAAAGTGCTATTATGAAATCACAGAAAATGGTCACTTATTGTATCCAGTAGATTCAGGGAAGTATTCTTAATGGAATAAAATAGTGCTTGAACTAAGATTTGAAGGATACTTAATATTATATAAAAGGTGCATGAAAATACATTTCAGGGAGAGGAAATAGCAGAAACCCAAGAGCAGAGGCATAAGATAGTATAAAATGTATCATGATCATTGCAGGCAGACTGCTTTATCTAGACTATAAAATAAATTCAGAACAAGATGGAGTCGAGTCCAGACCAATTTTTTATATGTTTTTTTATGGGCCAATTTTTTTATATGTTTTTTATCTCTTATTTTGCTTCATAAATATAATGAAAATTTTGTGGAATCATAAAGATACATGGAGGCATAGTGTATTTTCCCTTTTAAAAATGTTTTTGCTGTAAATATTATAGGAAAAGCATAAAACATCAGTATAACATGAATTATCATTATCCTTTTAAAAAATAATTTAGGATGATGAAATACTCATAATGATGGTAATATTACCTGGAATTGCTTTGTCATTTTCTTCCCTTGTCTAGCTTTAACTTCAAAGAACCATCAGTGGAGAATGTGTACCTCCCTTTTCTTCACATTTCTGGGAAGGGCCTAACACCAGAGCAACACTCCTGGTCTCTCATCCACCCCCCAGGTTCACCAACCTGAAGTTAGTGCAATAACTTATCGAATAGGCAAGTGGGGTAATGAATTGGCCGGGTGTAGCTTGGCTCCTTCTGACTCCTCTTCAGTTCTGACTGCCTGTAATAAAAGGTGTTGCCTCAGTGTGTGTGTATATGTGAAGCTTGGTGTTCTCCAGCTGTGCCAATGACTGGGTTAAGTTAATAAATAGAATTCAGGGGTCAAGGATGATAAATCTACTTAGACAAAAACTTCAGCATAAAATATGGAGATGATTATGGGTGAAAAATTGATAGTTTTCCTTCTCTCTGTCCATTTCTCGGTTTGTTCCAACCTCAAACAGAGACGAGAGAAACACTACAAACTGTGCTTCTATTTTTTTTGAGATTTATTTATTTATTTTAGAGAGAGAGAGATTTAGAGAGAGCGAGAGAGAGAGAGCAGGAGAGGGATGGACAGAGGGAGTGGGAGAGAGAAAATCCCAAGCAGACTCCCTGCTGAACATGACCCTAAGATCATGACCTGAGCCAAAAACAAGAGTCGGATGCTTAACTGACTGAGCCACCCACGTGCCCCTGAACTGTCCTTCTAGAGAATTCTAACGTATGCGAAGTAATCATGTAATATGTATTCCTAATTAAAACCGGCACACTTCAAGATGCAGTTGAGAGGAGGCTTAGTTGTACTTGTTTCCCTCATTAGTTCATTTCATAATACCTGGAATCCAATTGCTCATGATGCCAAATAGTCCTTCTGGGCCTCCCTCCCTCAGGCGAAACCATTCTGCTCAATTTTTCATGCAGATACACCTGCACATTTAATGATCTTGTCTGTGGTAACAAGCTAATGAGTGGTCATGGGTTTTTGAGTTATCATCACTGAATAATACATATACAGTCTCGCATATGTTCTCCGGATGGCAAGGATCTTAATCCAAAAATGTGACCCTAAAACTGGAGAATTCGCATTTGATGACAAGCTTTTGGGGAAGTTACTCTTGAAAAGATGGGCCTTTTGGTATGTTTAATTGCATCAAGTTGATAACTAAATATTTCATCTAAATATGTGAGCAAGCTTTGGTAGGAGCTCATCAGAGGAGGCCTAGGTGACAAGAGACCGAGGCAACGATGGTGTGGCAAACACTGTAGGATGTCTCAGTCAACACAATTTCTCATTTCTCCTTCTTTGCCTGTCTCTTATAAAAACAGGATAATGAAATGCCAGCCTTCCTGCTTTAAAGAGGACATGTAACAGCGCCAGCTGATGCGAGGTCTGCAAAGGTCCCTGGTTATGGCATTCCTTCTCAAATGATGTTAGAAGGAAGCCTTGGGTCACCCTTTCCCTCTAATCTTGTGTGCAGACAAAATAGAGATGCAGAAGTCATCTTGTAGCAGTGAAGTCAGAAGTCACATGCTGAAGATAATTCCCGGTTGACATCCTTGAGTACCATGTGAAAAGAAAAGCCCCATGTTTAATGAAGCCCCTGTTTATTGGGTTTTCTCTTACTAATTGAGACAAATAAAAAGTACATTTCAACTTCATATAGCTGCAGACAACTGAAACTAATCTAGCTGGTTTATTCATTAAGGAATTCGTTAGTGGAAGTCACATAACAGAATTGTTGGGATGGCCTTTAAGCCTGGGCATACATTTCTAGAAGATACACATAAGGAACATATCCAGGAAGAATGTCCAGTCATACTCTAAGGTCATTCCAAAGGCAAAACCTTGCCATTGCCCCTACACAACAGGAACTGGAAATCCACCACAGCTGCCCCAGGAGACCCACGTGCCAAAGCTGCCTTATGTTGGTTATTTCCTCCTCCTTGTTCCTTGCAGGTTCATGTGCTTGGCAGAACCTAGGTCCCACGCCTGCATTCTACTTAAAAGGATGTTTGGAAAGTGCACCTTGTAAGTTGCCAGCCTCCATTGTTCAAGAAAGTAAGCCTAAAACAGCACTGAAATGAGTGGTGAGTGAGCTAATATAACGTGTCTGCAACAAACTGTGTCAACCTTGATTGGTATTGACTTCCTGGAGTGGTGCTCTGAAGATGGGCCAAACATATGCAGGCTCAGCATGACAGAGCGACATGATTCATTAGTGGTATCTGCTGAGATACAGCGAGCAAGAGTTTGGAAACGCCTGCCACTCGCTGTTTCATCCCCAAGCAAAGACAAGAAACAGCAGCAGCTGGGCAATGGCCACTGAGTTGTTGAGACAGATAAATAATTGTAGGGAAGGCAAATCTGGAGGGCGCCGAGCTCCTGTAATTGTGGAACCGCTCAGAAGCTGGAGGAACCGAGGTCACGGAGAGATGACAATGCAAGTAGTGCTAGCCTATAACAGAGCTACTCAAATTCATTCTCTTCCCCGAAGTTGTGGTTATCATGGCCTCTGTTTAGTTGATCCTTAATTTACGGGCGGAGAAACATAACACACTTGAATTAAATCATGGCTACGCATCCATGTGAGGCCCACCTGCTCCTGGAATCTTACAAAGGAAGATCCTGTTAAAGATCTTCAAGATCTGCCGAACAGAATGAGCTAAGACACATGGTATAAATATGAATTTCTAGAACCACAAACCTTATCTAACCATTGCATTTGATATGTGAGGACTCTGTGACCCAGAGACACAAGGTGGCTTATGCGAGGTAAGATTCAGCGGAGTGGCATTTGCTTTGAGTGTTTCTCAAGCCTGGGCCTTTTCTATGTAGTCACGTGTTCATTCAGTCATCTCTAGTAAGATGGCATTTTGCTAAATACTCTGGAGGATACAAAGAATAAATAACAACGTGTACCGTGATCAAGCCGTTTATGATGAAATAGAGGAGAAAAGACACATAAAGTTTGTATTCTCTATAAATTCCAAAGAAAGGGAAGTCACAATGAGATGAAGTATGTGACTGAAACTGAACAGGTTTTTGATTCAGTTAGCAGAAACTGGTTCTATCTGAAAAAGAAGAAAATGAGGTTATTAAAAGAATCATTGGAAAGACCAAAGAACTGAATTTTAAATTAATTGCCAAGAATAACACATGACACCGGACTGCAGAACCAGTATGTGAAAGAACATTCCTTCAAGCACTAGACACTTCTTTTTTCATAAATGTCACCTTCCATCATCTCCTACTGCTCTCACTAGCTGAGAAAGAGAGCTGCTCATTCATAAGCTACTGAGTCAAGGTTGGCTGTACAGGAGGTTGAGATCATGAGTAGCTAGCATTTTTAGTTTCTAGACAAAGAGGGTTTTTTTGACCCTCTCCCGACATTCTTAAAGTAAGGAATTCTCCAAACATAGTTAGAAGATCAAAGGCTAAGTGGCAATAAATTTTGAAAGGTGTGTATCACAAAAAGCTACATGGTATAATAATTCTCCCAATAAAAATGATCATACTAATAATTCAAGCCAAACTTATTCTTCTTCCATGGTGTATCTCTAGGAAATGAGATTGTTAGTTAGTTATTGTTGGTTATTCCACAAACCCTCACTGTTTTAGAAGAGTTATACAGGGATTTTATACTGATTTATATAAAAATAAATATATCTGAATGACAAAGATTGTGTCGGTATATACATGAAGAAAAGAAAGGTGAATATAATCTGGTCCCTTCTCTTTAAAAAAACTATACTCTAAAATCAATCTCAAAATCAACATCTATCATCTTTCCCCAAACCAGAGTTCCTGATATGAGCTAGTGGGTTTTAATTCATTTGTCTCTCAGGGTAAATATCTTTCCAGTAAATGTACCTTCTGAAAATGAAGGGGCAAGCATTTCCTCTCCTCTAAACCTAAAACCAAATTCTGTTAAAGGAATCTGTTTTGCATTTTAAACAGATTCTCTCAATACTACAGGTAACATAAAAGGCATTTAGACATTCAAGTCATTTTCTCTTTCTGCTAATAATGTTTGCTGCTATGGACTCTATTCAGCTGGAACATTGGTTCTAATCATTTTATATTTTATGATAACAGTGTGTTACCTAATGACCCTTCATTGAAAAAGCAATTCACCTTATTGAAGGAAAATAGGGAGGATAAATCATGCATGGAAACATATAGATGAAAAATATTAACAATACCCACGAAACTTGTTATTATCTCAAGACTAGTAGTTTAACCTTTAGAGAAAGTAAATAATTTGTTCCTTTCTCCTGTGTGTCTATATCATTTTAGCAGCTTTTTAAAAAAGGAGTTCTGTTTCCACTTTTTCATTAGCCTTTCAAGCTCAGACATCTGTCACCAAACAGCTTCCCAGAAGCTGTGGCCAAATTGGATGAAAACCATATTTGAGAATGTGTATTTATAAATAAAGACTTGCCTGAGATTCAATAATACTTTGCCTTTATTCTTCTTGTGGAAATTTTACTCTGAAATCGATTGACTTTAAACACAACATTTTTCTTCTGATTATATTATGGTACTGAAGGCTGAAGATAAATAACTTCATTTATAATGAAACTGATGTAACTCAAAAGCAAAATATTTCTCTCTTTTGCTTGTACAAAAGTCAGCACTGTCTTCTTTTCTTCCCTTTCACCGACTTGTTTGCATCTTTTCTTTTTTCTTTTTTAAAACACTTGATTGAAGTATAATTGACATACAAAAGCTATACATAGTTAATGTATTCAACGTCATGAGTTTCAAGATAAGTAAACATTCATGAAACCATCACCACTATGTTCATTCTCTTTTGCTCTAAAGCTCTTTCCAACATGAAGTTCTGTGGTTCTCTGGTTCTCAGAGTGTTCAGTATAAACGTAGCATTGCATTAGTGCTCAGCATACAGCAGTGACAGAACGTCCCATCTCTGCCCTCAGAGCGCTTTATAGCCAAGTGGGTGAGCAATATTAAAAGTTTAAAGTCACATATTTAAAAAGATGGTCTTGCATGTAATAGAATGTGGAATGGGGGCATAGCTGAAATATCCGAAAGTTCACTACGGTAGAATGCCTCAATATGAGTAACCGCCACAATGGAGAGCACAAGCAGCACACGCCAAATGGAGAGGTGTTTCTTTCTAACGTCTATCTTCCCTTCTCCTGATGTTTTCCTGAAAGGGTCAATGGGAGAAGAAGTGGTGGGAAAGGAATCAAGTTGGGAGAGCATAAATAAATAAATAAATAAATAAATAGAATTGCAAACTCTGCCTTTTCCCCCTTTGTTGATTCTAGTCCCACTTAAAGTCTGAGCTGATCTTAGAGAAGGAACATCGAATTAGGTGAAGGAATAAGATTTTAACTTTGATCAGTTTATAGTTTGAGGTAAATTTTTAATACCTCCATATTACCAGAGAGTTGTAATTTGCAAAAAATGTCTCTAAGGAGTTGGGAAGGAAGTTAGGCAGTGTTGGAAGAAAAAAAACAAGTTGTGTTGTGCTTATGCCCTCCACGTTTGGCATATTCAATAATTTATAGGTATCTTTATTTGCCAATTAATTATAAATTCTTTAAGAAGGGAGAATTTAATATACAACAGTGCTTAACACAAAGTTTAGCATCTCATATATTATGTCATTTCATTTCAACACTCTGAACAAGAAAATTAATACACTTTAGAACTGAAGTTATTTTTCTGTTCTTAGTACTGTTTTTCCTACTCAAGCCTTTAAGCCTACGGATCTCTATATTCCTGTAAGAGTCACACATAAATAAAATTCAATACCAGCCCACCTGGGTGGCTCAGTTGTGACTGACCCTTGGTTTAGGCTCAGGTCCTGATCTCAGGGTCAGGTGTTTGAGCCCCATGTCAGGCTTCTCGCTCAGCGCAGTGGCTGCTTGAGATTCTTTCCCCCTCCCTCTCCCTTTCTCTCTGCTCCTACCCCTGCTCTCACCCTCTCTCTTTCTCTCTCTCAAAAATAAATAAATAAAATCTTTTTAAAAATTCAATACCTAATATGCTTTAGAGTCTTTTCAGATATGAATGATTGGAATTAAAATCCTATGTTTATTTTGTGTAATATACCAAACTACAATGCTACTTGTTACCATTACATTAAATGCTTTCGTAAAGATTCCCCAGTGAATATTGTGTTCCCCAGGACACTGACCTCGACTGACCTTAAGAACAAATCCTTTTTGTTCTCCACTTTCCATTCTGCTTCGTCCTCTACCCATGACCCTCATGAGATCACTCTAGTCATTGTTTTCAACTCTTATTCTCACCTCCAGATGATGTAGAAAGATATGGCTTTCCCTAAAATATAATCTCTCTAAACTGAGACTATGTATAAATTACGAAGAATATTATTTTAAATAAAGAGACAAAAAAACCTGGAATCCATAAAATAAAAGGTGTAGAAGCTCTACTAAAGGACCTAACGACATTTTTTTATGTAAACCGATGCAGACTCCACTTAAAAAAAATTTTTTTTTCAAAAATTATAGTTTTTTATTAATATCTTTCTTTCGTTATTTTATTTTTTAATTTGTGTAGAATGTACCATATAAATCTGTGTCAGCCTATGTATTAGCTTTGTTACCCTACTTTTTGTACATACAAAACTCTAATTTTTTTGAATGTTTGAGGAATACAGGAATCCTCTGTTTTTGAAAGTTTTTGTTATGCCATTCACTTTTATGGAAGACCTACATTAGTACCTGTTTTTGGTAACTGAAAGAATTTTGGAGAGAATTTTCACTTTTATGAAAAAGGGCAAATGGTGTTCACCGTTTGTTTTGCAGAGAGCTGTTGCAGAGGAAGCGCGCCCCCTGAGCCGCCAGAGCTGCGCCACCACGCGCCTTCCCCCGGAACTACACTCAGCATCTCAGCACCAAGCCACAGTAGCTTTGAACTGTGTCTGTGAACATCTGTGCTGTATCTGTATTTATTTTATGCATCCATTAGCAGTATGAGTCCTAAGGTATTTTTCGATATATTCAATTCAATTTTTTCAATATAATTTAATGATAATTGCTTCTTCGATGTATGCCATTTCAGCTTATGAAAAATTTCGTAGGAACACTCCACTTTCGCATAGCGGGGAAACCCGTATCAGCAACCAAATGATCACTAGATGGCAGCATAATGCAATTCTTATAAAATACATTTCAACGGGTGATTTTCTTGATGACGGATGCTTGTTTCAAAAACTCCAAAGACAAAACAATAGTTGAAGTAATGCATTAGTTTATCTGAAATATTAGTTTTATCTAATTGCCAATGTATTTATTACACTCCAAGTAAGAAAGCAGCAACTGCTTTGATGGCTACCAGAGGGAAGAGGGGTGGTGAAATGGCTTAAACTGGGTGGTGGGGATAAAGGAGGGCACTTGTGATGAGCACTGGGTGTTGCATGGAAGTGTTGAATCACTATATTGTACACCCAAAACTAACATTACACTGTGTGTTAACTAACTGGAGTTTAAATTAAAACTTTTTTAAAAAATATTTTATTTATTTGAGAGAGAAAGAGAAAGCACAAGCAGGGGGAGAGGCAGAGGGGGCAGGGAGAAGCACAGGGAGAAGCAGTGGGAGAAGCAGGCTCCCCGCTGAGCAGGGCTTGATCCCAGGACCCTGGGATCATGACCCGAGCTGAAGGCAGACGCTTCACCGACTGAGCCACCCAGGCGCCCCTAAATTAAAACTTTTTAAAAAGAAAGCAAAGTATGTAATGCTTAGATCTACCAAAGATGTAAACTGCAGTGCATGAGTTTTGGACTCTGACATGTCTGAATTTAAACCTGGCTCTCTTCCCTTTACCAGTCACAGAACTTAGAAAATTTACTGTGATCTTCTCTCAGTTCCTAAATAGTCACTTTGTATTTGGTATCTTTGAAGCAGCCTTTTTGTGTGTGTTATAATTTTTTTTCCACAGATGACTTCTTTAATAATTTGTTCTACAATAATGAAAATTCCATAGTATTAACCCTTTATAGCATAAACACTGGAATTTAAATAATTATAGTTTTCTTATTTTATAAAGGCATCATGCAGGTAAATATTCTTACACTGTCTTTATACAAATACCATCTTTAATTTGTGTCTCTCAATTCTCAGGGTTAAAGCGACCGTACAATAGATGCTTGATAAATGTCTGTTATCATGATTTGAAAGAGATCATTCATTGCGATGGTGATTGATTTGCCTCAAAAATATTAGCTCTTTCCTGCTAAAGGCGATATCGAGATAAACTGTATGAAGAATCAGAGACCCAAGTTTTGAATAGACTTTTAGAAGGTCACCCAACCTGTTGAGGCGGATCCGAGATGAGAAACAAATTACCTTTCCAATATACCACATACTGACTCCTGCTTTGTTCGTGATCACGTACCATGACCCCAGCGAGAAACTTTAGACCTAATTATTCCCTCCTCCCTGATCCGCCAGATTTAATCACAGATTCATGCCAAATCTACCTCCAAAAGCTTCCTGAATCCATCTCATTTTATTCATCCCCATTTCCAATCTTTAGTTAAAGCCTTTATTATCTCACTTGTATAATTATAATATCTGAAAAGATCTCTTATTCCTAGTCAGAGACCACTACTATTCTATGACTTCCCTCTTTGAGATATTCCAGCTCGTTCTGACTTAAAAGTGTAAGTCTGCTGAACCTCTCAAGACCACGATATTTTCAGTTCTGATAATCTTTGAGAAGTGACCCACGTGACCTTACAATGGCAGGGAATAAATTGCTGTATGTTAATCCTCACATTTAAACATCCTAGAGACTAAGCATATGCAGCTTTGTCTCGTTAGAGATGCTTTATTTATTTAAAAATTAAAATGAAAGAAAAAAGAAAAAAAGATTGATTCTTTTCTGTCCCTTTGTTGTAGAGCTGAAGCTTTAGAGGAAGTTGGAGTGTTGCCTCACTAACTCAGTACCCCTTTCTGCATCTAGGCAGATTGAACCTCTCAGATGACAAAGAAGACAAAAGTAGAGAGCTAAGTTTCATCCTGAGAAAATTGTGTAGGCCAAAAATAAAACAAACAAACGTAAAAGAAAAATTAGACAAAAAATAGAAGCCTGGTGCCGTGTCTCCTGGGATCGTTGTGTTTTCACACACTTCTCGATTGCTCTGATTTCCTTAGATTGATACTAAGTGACCACTCATGTGAAGTCAGCCTTTCTAAGCGAAAGTTTAAAATAATTGAGCTATGTAGAACACATGTCAAAGCAAAAATGACACGAAAGGTAAACAGGCGTTAAACAGGCAAGCAGGACTTTATACCAGTTTATCACGATAGGAGAGACCTAAACTCAGCTCCAATGCAACAAAGGATAGAGTTTTTAAGAACTGAGGGGGTTGGGGTGGAGATCAAAGGCCTTCTGTGTTAGTTAATTGGCTTTATCCTAAGGAAAAGGAAACTTTTTGATATTTACATGACAGGAGATACTTTTACAATTTGGAACAAGGAAGTTGGGCTCCTACTGGCAATTTCTTTCTTATTACATTTCAAGGAGACATTCACAGATCCTTAAAAAAGACATTCCTAAATTGTAAAACTTGCAACAGTTTCTATCTCAAAGGGGCAGGAGGTCAGGAGTCAAGAGTCAGGAAGAAGCCTGCTTAAAGTTTCCTCAATCTGAAAGGAACACTGAGGACCTCTTGTTCACATGTGATTATCAATATGCTGTCCAGCTGCAAGTCTTAAACACAGATGAAACATGCCTATGTGAGCAAACAAAACAAAACAAAGCACAAAGCTTGCCCAAGGAGCCATCGGAACAAACGGAATGACAGAATATGCAGAGTTCAGCTGAATCTCCGCCTCACTGGGGATATTAAGAACATACACACAGCCAAACCTATAACAGAGGCCTGTGAGAAAAGATTTTGAAACAAGGGAAGGAAACACCACCTTGGAGACTTGGAGGAAATGTAGGCCCTGCAAATGATTTACTGCAAGAAACTACAGAAATTTTACCAAAAAGAGTATATCATTATGGTGTAACACAGTCCCTATAAAGTAGGAATCAAAATTCATAAGAGGATAGTAAAGCTATTAAAAGATATAAAATTATCTAAAATATAAATTAAAAAGTATGGAAAGATATTCATATTCCCTAACCAATTTCACAAGTAACATAGTTTAAAAAAAACATTTAAAATAGCAAATGATAAAACTTACTAAATTCTGTTTAAATGCCAAAAAGTCTTTTGATTTTTTAAATCCCTGTATAAAAGTTAGAAATATTGAAATATATATGTCATATATGTATATATACCATAAGAAAAGTAAGCATAAATCAGCTGTCCGTTCTCATACCTTCCCGTGGTTTTGAATTCCTTTGAGTTTCTGTCATTTTTTCAATCTCACGAATGTTAGAGAATTCTTCAGTTGTCTCGTATTTGGCTGCTCCGTTGTGTTTAATTGCAATGATGTGCATTAGTAGCCGTGTCAGCTAGTGGCCTTTTTCATAGGCTCGTTTGGATGAGAGATTTAGTAATTTCTCCATTAGCAGGTGTGCCCTTGTACTGTGCAATTTTGCTGAAATGAATCTTCAGTTCTGCCTGCCACGAGTTGGGGCGAAGGAAGAGTGGAGTGAGGGAACAGGGAGTTCCAAATTACCCCTAATCTTGGAGTCAGACTCACCATTAAGTACACGTTTCTGTTAAATCCTTGTGTTTTAGCAAGATTCTCTCCCTGAGTCCATAATCTCTCCCGTTTGGCTTTTCCAGAAAATAAACATTCACTCTTCCGCTAGGATAGGTGGGTAGGAGAGAATCCGTGTACTCCAAAGATTTTGTGAACTTGCTGAAAGTTCAAAATAGATGTGTTGGGGTATGGATTTTACTAAAAACAACAACAACAACAACAAAAAACTCAAGTATGTAAAAAATATCCCGTTTTCATAATTTATGAACAGTAGGTTAAAATTTTACAAATCTATTTTATGATTAGGTTTAACTTCATTTTTAGCACATCCATATATAATTATACAGTTGATAAAAAATCTTGCAATAGACTATTATACCTCCCACCCAGGTTAAGATACATTCCTTCTTGGGTTCCTCCGGCGGCACTGAGGGAACCATTATTCTGAATTTTGTGTTTGTCCTTCCTCTATTTTCCCCTGTATTCTTTATACTGTTATTTATATTATTAATTTATCTATTTGAAATTTATACAAGTAGTATATTGTGTGAATTCCAATAAATTTTTGGCCAATATGATGTTTGTGAGATTCATAGATATTGATAAATGCAGCTGTGGCTTACTCATTTTTATCATTGTAAAATATTCCATTGTATGAATATTATGAATGCACTACAGTGTTCTATTCCACTGTTGTTATACATTTAGTTCGCATCTAGATTTTCCCCACACATGGCATTATTATGCAAGCATCCTGAGGTGGGTGTGCAATAGTATTTTCTAGGTAATTATCCAACTAAGGAAGTCTCCAGAGGACAGGAGCAGAAATGCTGAGTTATAGAGTAAGAACACTTTGCCTCGTGTTGCAAACTGTTTAATTTATAGTCTGGCCAGCAGTAGCGATGCGTCTTCACTGCTTCCTATCTTTACTAACACTATTTTTGCAACTTTTATTGCTTTTCAATCTAGCGTGTATTATCAAAGATAAAGCGCGACACTGGTTTGAGTGGTAAGGACAGATTTTAATCAGTAAAGCATTATCACAATAGGGAAAAGACTCTGTCCAGTTTGACTGAATTCAGCTTCAAATTCAGCATAGTAAAAGGAGAACGAAGGAACAGAGAGTGGTGGAGTCGGGCCTCAGTAGCGTCAGGGAAGTGAAGCATCACAGAAAGCTGGAAGGACAGGTTGGTCCATGTGAAATTCATCTGCTAACTACTGCTAGTTAGGCTCCTTCCCTCCCACAGAGACCAGGCGACAGGGGCCCATCTTCATGTGTTGGCTTGAACAAGTAGTGAATTTTTTTTGGCAGAGTTGAGTTTTCTCAGACAGGCAGGCACTTTATGGGGGGGCTACGTCATTCTAGGGATATGGCCTTGAGCTATTAGAAACTGTGTTAGAATAATGAACTGTGCTTATTTGGGGGTGAGAAGATGTAATCCCAGATTTTTGCTTCTCCCCTGTGCGAAATTGGGCACTTCGTATAACTCTCTGAGCTTCAGATTCGTTATCTATAGAACAGGACTATTGGATGCCCTTCCCAACTCAGTGGCTACAAAAATCGAATGAGATAGATATTTTACTAAAATGAATTATCGACACAAAAATATTTCCAGCAGTAATAGATTATTGATTTTTATAACTACAAATAGACAATTATGAAATAAGGAGTTGGAGAAGAACAAGGAAGAAAAAGTGCTAATTTGACAAATAAAGCCTGTTTACATGGTGATACAATTGTGATTGACTTAATTTTGTAATTGTTTTTCTACTCTCTCACTTTTAGTCCTAGGCCCACGTAAGTATAAATGACATTCTTTGGCATTTACAACTGGAAACTTCAATCTAGTTACATTATCATATGGCTTGTTGTTTTCTTCCCAGCAGTCAATGAGGCTCAAATGTGCAGGATGTAAGTAAGATCTCACATTTGAGTCTCCCCACAACAGCTGAGACGCCAGCTAACTTTTACTCTGAATCTACCTAGTAGACAATATTGTGTGTATTTCCATCTCTCACTAGGGAAAGCAGGTTACCACTATTGCAGAATTTTTATATCACAAGAATATTTTTGTTTTAAATGATTTTTATTTTGACCAGTGATGCCAGGAACCAATATGCCTACCTCTCCTATCACTTATCAGTTGGTAACAAAAGAAAGAGAAAATGTTATGCAATCCCTCATTCCATTCATAATAAGTAAATAATTTACTAAGTGCAACCTTCATGCCAAGCACTGAACCAAGAGCTTTACATATTTACTCATTTTATTTCTGAACTAGATACTACTATGAGGTCTAATTAAGGTCATATCGATAGTAAGTGGTAGAGACAAATTTTTAAATGATGAACTATAAGAATCCCGAATCCGTTTTCTTCCACATTCCTCTTAGCATCCCTTTTATTTGGCAGCCCTAGGAAATTTTTTGGAAAAAGTAATTTCAGTGGCTGCCTGGCACTCTCTTCCTGAAGCCCTCCAAATTTCCCAGCTGAGACCACTTAATTCCCACCTGCAAACTGTCCCCTCCCAGCAGCTGGGAGTCTCTCTTTAAAAAGCTCTAGGACAATGACTGATTGTTCAACATTTCATCTTGTTAATCCTTCTGGGTTTCTGTACCTCGGTAAACTTAATTACTGAATTGACAACGTTCCTTCCCCTCCGTCCCATTAATTGGTGCCTGAAGCCTAATACTGTTCTTTGTTCTCACCAATACTTCTGAGACCTAAAGTCCTTTTTTTTTTTTTTTAAACTTCCATCACCTTTTGATGCCTGTTAATTTTCTCCAGATTTATATGGTACTTACAACTTGTCAGTCTGGATCCCTATAGCTATGTTTTGTCACTTGTCTGTAAACTCATCCTTTATCCCGTGCTAGACTTCCCAGTACGACGTGTCTGCACATCTCGATCATTGCCTGTCATATGCTCTGAATCCCATGCTTAACCAGAGAAACTGGATTGTCATCATTGTCTTCTGCCAACGTAGCCTGCAAGACTTTTCCATCCCAGTGTCTATCACTTTTATCTTTAGCCAACTTGATCAGAGACCACATACCCGTTCTAATAATTTTTATCTTTATTCAGCATGCTTCCATTTGTCTTCGAAGTGACAATTTCTACCTTAAGGCCAACATCCAGTTGCCCAGTAATTTAATTCTGTATGTTGAATGAGTTATTTCTCATCTTCTATTTACTTAATGTGGTTCTTGGGTAGATATTTAGAAAGCTTGAATAGTGAATTCACATCAAGTTATAAGCAAAGATTAAACACACATGCATATATAAAACCCTTTGCAGAGGTTTATATTTTCATTTTGTCTTTTGAAATAATTTTAAACTTACAGAAAGTTTGCAAGAATTATATGAAGAATTCATAGGCATCTTTTACCCAAATCCACCAATTCTGAATATTTTGACGCATTTACTTTCTTTTTCTCTCTAGTTGTGTATATACATTTTTTCGAGACATTTTATAGTACGTTGTGGTCATCTTGACCTTTGGCCCCAATATACTTCAATATGTATTTCCCAAGAACAAGGATAATTATCTCTTGCATAAATACATTACAGTTCTCAAATTCAGGAATTTTAACACTGACACATTTTTATCTAATTTGTAATCCATATTCCAGTTTCAACAATCATTCCAATAATGTCCTTCATAGCCATTTTTTCTAATATAGAAACTGTGTCAGGTGTTCTCAAGATCACCCTCAGGCTTGATGATTCTAGAAATACTCACAGGATGCATAAAAGCTATTATCTTCATGGGTATATTTTATTATCCTGAAAGGTTACTGATTAAAATTAGCAAAGGGAAAAGGCACAGGGGACAAACTCTGGGAGAAACCAAATGCAAGCTTCTCGGTGTCTCCTCCCATTGGAGTCACGTAGAAACGCACTTAATTCTCTCAGCAACTGTGTATGATAATACATGAGCAGCGTTGCCAAGCAGGGATGCTCACCTAGGCTTTGGTGTTCTGGGTTTTTAGCAGCGGTCAGTTACATGGGGGTAACACCAGCTTGACTGACCTCAGCTGTTCCGCTGCGGTCTCCCGCCCCAGTGCCGCAACGCACCAGCAAAAACAGGTTTACAGCATAAACCACGTTATCAGGTTAGACTTCCCTGGTCAAATTGATAAGAGTATGGCCCAAGACCCCAGGCACACAAAAACATTCGTAGCATGTAGAATATTCCAAAATCTCAGAGATTACTTCCCAAGAGCCAACCACACACCTGTCCTGAGGACAGAACTTTCTTTGGAATGTTCAGTGTGTGAGCAACCAGGCCTGCAGAGTTAACCCTTTCCAGCTGAGGAACCGATCCAGTATCTTATATGATATTTAGTTGCCGTGTATCTATTAGTCTTTTTAATGTAGAACAGTTCAGACTTTCTTTTTTGTTTTTGTTTTTTTTTGTTTTGTTTTTTGTTTTAAGATTTTATTTATTTATTTATTTGAGAGAAAGCACTAGTGAGGGCAGAGGGAGAGGGAGAAGTGGGCTCCCCTCTGAGCAGGGAGCCCGATGTAGGGCTCGAACCCAGGACCCCAGGTTCATGACTTGAGCCGAAGGCAGATGCTTAACCAAGCCCCCCAGGGACCCCGAGACTTTCTTTTGTCTTTCATGATATAGTCTTTTTAAAGACTATAGACTAATTATGTTACAGGACTTTTCTCAAATTGAGTTTGTATGAGGTTTCCTCATGATTAGATTCTGAGGATGCATTTTTGGCAGGAATACCATAGAAGTAATCTGTGTGTGTGTGTGTGTGTGTGTGTGTGTGTGTGTGTGTGTTATGTAGGCTACAGGAATAAATCTCCATTAATAGAGTTCAGGTTTCAGCACAAGGGCAGTTCATCAAGGCATCCATACTCCTGGATCTCTTCAGATGACAAAACTTGGCCTCTTGCTAAGTCAGTCATTATTTTAGATCAACTGTGTCCATTACCTTAATATGCAATTCCTAGATCAAATTTCACCAAAAGGGCTTTTGTGTAGATAGCATCCATTACCTAGGGTGACCATATAATTTATTATCCAAACTGGGGAACTTTGAAACATGTAGCAGGAGAAATATTAATTATCCTGGGACAAGGCAGGTATAAAATGTGATGTGTGATCACCCCATCCATATCCAGCTACGCTGAACTTGAACAGTAGTAGGTGAGATTAAATCACTTAGGTTAAGGGTAGGCTTCTTGGTGGCAAAAACCAAGTCACATTTATCTTTATTTCTTCATGCTGAAAAATCGTATTTTCATATTTCATATTTTTTGGACCCAACATGTTTTGATCAGTTTATTTTTGCACTGGATATATGGGAAGATTGTGAGGACAAAATGAGGGATGCTTTCTGAAAAACAAGGAAAATACTGTGACAAGTAGAAAGGGGTGTTGTAAAGGTCATATACTGAAAGCCAATGAGAATTGTGCTGGTGTGTACTTTACAATTTATACAAGGTAAATTCAATTTTCTACAACAAATACAATTATCGGTCATAATTACTGCACATACATAGGATGAGTATAATAGAGCTGCCTGCAACAAACATGTAAAACAAGCTTAGCAGCGATCATAACCTCAAAGGTAACATTTAATTCCACCCAAATAACTATTTACTTTTTGTAAAGAAGACTGTACAGAATTTCTCACATTTTCCAGCAAATAAAAAAATAGCAAAACAATTCTTTACATACTGCGTGCACTGGGCAGGCTCCCTTCTAAGTACTTTACCATCATCAACAGTCAGAGGTAAGCATTTTTATTTTATTTTTATCTCCACTTTATAAATGAGAGAACCAAGACATAAAGAGATCAATGAACTTGTTTCAAAATCCTGAAACTACTTGGTGGTAGAGCTAGAGTTCGTTTGGCTTCAGTGGCCATGTGCTATTAACCACTGTGCATCCTACCTTTCTATTTGTAGCATGCCAAGACTTCAAGTTTACTTTACCATTACAAGGCAGAAAATATGCATAATTCTATTTAAACACTACCCTCATTACTGCCACCCACCTGGCTAACCTATTTATTCATTGCGTCTGTATGATATATGATTTGTAAATATTTTTAAACCTTCTCCTTTTTTGATACAGAAAAGAATGAGTGGACCCCTCTTTTACATTTTCAAAAGCACATGTATCAACATTATCCTCTGCCTGTTCTCATTTTAGTTTCCACTATAATGTTAACCAAAGATGAACCAAAGTATTTGGAATTACAATTTTCTAATTCTACACCTACAACGTTACCTCCAGTGTTACCTTTGGTCAAATTCCTACAGGGCCCTGACTTCTATTGTGGAATTCATACTACTTATCTTTTGTTTTCGAAAGAAACATTAATTAATTAATTGTGACTCTCAAATTATATCAAAACTTGTGTGTTCATTCCCAAAAGATAAGTCATACGATGCAATAGAGGAAGAAAATATGGTGTTTGTAAAATCCTTGTGACTCTTGGTCCAGAAACTATTCTTGTTTATTTTTCATGCTTCAAATAGAGAATAGAAACGGATCTGCCAAAATCAAAATAAGATAAATGACTCGTGATTGGATGACATCAAAATGCACCATTTTTGCCTGGTGAATGTGCAATTCATCCTATGAAGCCGTCTCCCAGTCAGGTCTTCAGAGCTGCTCTGTATCCTGGCCAGACCCTTCTGTGTCCAGCTGTGTGATAAGACTGGAGGAATCCAAATATTCTCAAACATTCACAACAATGCCACAGCAGAGATCTGGAAGGATAGGTAAAATATAAATATTGACAGTAAACAGAGAATAACAGTCCTCTGACTTTTTTCTGTAACTAGCTGCCTTCAGGAAGACCTCACTCTGAAAAGGCAGCTTCCTCTAATTCTGACAAGTCTAATGTGTCATCTGTGCGCAGGCTGTATGTATCAGGTACGTACCTTTACAGAGCACACCTGTTACTCTTCTTATAGAGGGAGCCCATTCTGTTTGGGTGGTGCTTATTGCTGTGCAGGTTTTAAAGGATCTCAAATATCACTACTAAGAGGGTAAGTAAAACAGTTATTTTGTTTTGCCATTTGAATCTGTATCAAGTGCGCTTCTGGAAATTCTATTTCAATGTAAATTTAATTAAAACTTAGCCTGTGACAAAGTTGAAAACAAGATAAAGATAAAGGCAAAAAAAATCATATATCAAAGGTATTTTTTAAAAAGATAATAGAAAGGTAATATATTTTAGGCATAAATAATATTTTCTGAGTGGACTATATTCAGAGGACTGTATTCAGATCATTAAAAAAAATCCTTGTATTGATTTGGAATAACTACTGTGGAGGTCCTAATTAGATGGTTCACATCCAGGATTTTCAACCAGATACAGGGTATTCTAACCTCATCTAGGCAGGTATTTTACGCTACACACGTTGACCCTCGTCCACGAAGCAATAGTGCTCTTTTCTCAAACTTGCCTGCACACTGGAAGCAACTGGAGAGATTTTTAAAAATACTTTTACTTGGGTTCCATCCCCACTTGGCCTGAGGTTCAGCCTGGATATCAAGATTATTTGTAATCACCCCAGGGTATTCTAATGTACTACCAAAGCTGAGAACAGTTAGCCTGTGAGGACTTCTAAGAGGACAGAATAAGGTGGACATTTTGATTGACAGGTGATTTTCATATGCAGGTCAGATTGCTTTCTTCCAGTTTGTGACCTCAGGCAGCTCCACTGTGGTGATGACTCTCAAATATATACCTCAGCCTCAAACATCTTCTAAACTCTAAACAAGAACTACAAACTTATACAATCAAAACTCTTCCAGCCCTCTCTTCCACGTCTCAGTAACTGGAACCATCATTCTAGTGAGATTCCCAAGCCAGAACCTAACAAGCTCTTCTTGGTACATTTTTCTGTTCCTCCATCCCTTCATAAATTAGGTCTTAAGTTATTTGAATTCTACTTCTCTAACATTTCTTAAATATATTTACTTTTTGTTTCAGTTCTTTACGCCTGTGAAACCACACCAAAATCCTGTGGCTTGAAGCAACAACCATTTATTTGCCCATGATTCTGCAACCTGGGCAGGGCTCCTCAGGAGGGACCCGTCTTTGTTCTGTGTGGTAGCAGCTGGGGTCTTTCATATAGACCCATTCAACTGTGAGCTCAGCGGAGGCAGAATGTCCAAAACAGCTTCACTCACATATCTGGCACCTCAGCTGAGATGACAGGAAAGGCTACACATCACTTTCTCCACATAGTCTTTCTGTAGGGTAGCTGGACCACTTTATATGGTGGCCTGAGGATCCAAAAACACAAAAGGGGCTACCAGGTCTCTCAATGCCTAGAACTTAAACTGGGATAGGTCCCTCGTACCACATACTGCTGATCACAACAAGTCACAAGGCTTCCTCAGATTAAAGGGAGGGGAAATCGATGCCATCTGTTGATGGCAGGAGATGCACATGTATACAGAGAAAATTTTGTTGGGGCCATTTTGGAGATAATCTACCACACTTCATTTCCACTCTTTTGCTTAAGCACTCATCTCTTCTTTTCTTTCTACAAAGCAATTTCCATCTTGAAAACAAGTTGTATTAAAATACTACCTTTAATAAAGTCATGATTTGGACCTTCCTTAGTTCTCCACATTCAGCTCTTGACCTTCTCCCTTTTTATTTTCTCCAATACCATTTGGTCACCTTTTCATTTCTCACATCTTTTCTCTTGAACTTTTGCCTATTTTATAGGCTCTTTTCTCTGGCTAGAATACCATCACTACTTTACTCAGCTATGCCATTTTCCTATTCAGGATTTAGTTTTGCTCCATCAAAATATTCCCTGACTAACCATCAGTATGATATATATGCCTCTCCAAAATATATTATACCATCGCAGAGAAATCCTCATACTTCAACAATAATGCTTGTACCGCTACACTGAAATCATCTGCTTTTTTCTCCAACTCTCAATTCCTGGGCTTTGCTTGAATCATTTAGAATTTTCAAATGCCAAGTTATCACTATATTTCTAGACAGTGTCTTCTGCTTCAAAAATCTGTACTTGGCCCTTAAATTGAAGTATTCAATAACAGTGTCATCCATTTCGATTAAAGGAATCTATAAACTGTTATAGTTATCCTTCAAGTCTCTTTCCTTTTCAGTTATTCATTTCCTTGTATTTTTCCTCTGTATTCTAAGAAATGTATTCTTCACTCAGCCAAGTTTCCAGCAGGTGCCATTCTTTTTCAATTTTAAATCCTAAGATTTAAAAATCATTTCCGGCTGCATACTGTATGCTTTTTGCTTCAATTTTATTTTATTGATAGTCATCTGTATTTTTCTTCATTTATCTAGAGTAGTCACCACATTTTTCGATTTGTCATATTAAGTTCCCCCTTCAAGTTAGTAAATCCATTTAAATAGATCATAATTGCTTAACCTACTATATGGGTTCATTAGCAAATGTGCAAGTCTGATTTCTGGGGTCTCTTTTGCAGTTGTAATCTGGCAGCCAGTAGAAAAAAAGCAGTGATCTTTGTTAGATCACTTTGTTAGAGGGGCCAATATGTAATGGATAAAAAAATGGGAGATTCACTCCCTGAGACATGAAATGCAGGGATTAATAATCTCCGTATAACTGAGAGGCCAGTTACAAATGAGAGTGGGCCTCTCCAACTGCAGGACCAGATGTGATTCAAGCCAGGAATGCATTATAATGCCACAGTTCCCCTCTAGGTGCCAGGAGAATTGTATGGGCTCCCAAAAGACAGTACACTGCAGGTTGGGAAGTGTACCCTCCTCCACTTGCTCTTCGGGTGTCAAAAATATTCACCACCCAAGGCTGCTCTGATAGCTGCAAAAACTGCAGCTATTGCTTTTGATTCTCTCCCATTAGTCTGGACAACAAAGCTCTTCTGCTGTCTTCTTCAAAGAAATTACAAACTTCCAGTGTACATGCTACACTAACAAATTGATTTTGTTTGTGGAGTCCTTCCAGCAAAGTTGAGAATTACAGGGACCCGGCATATCCTTCAGGACTCCATCTTCTCAGAATGCCCCTAGGCACAGTGTAAACCAGAGGTGCACAATGAAAGAACAATGTTTGCACAACTGGGGTAAACTGAGATATCCTGATAAATATGTAAGCTTATATGGGGAAGATTTTTTTTCTTGACTTATCATTTTCAAAACATACTTAATGGTTTTTTTTCTAGGTCTTTTTAATTAGGAGTTTATGCCAGTACACTAATAAGTAATGCAATTAAATCTCCTCTGTAATATTGATAAAATTCATTTTAATGTCTGTTAATAATCATCAGACAATTCTCTGCTATACTTATATGCTTAGTTAAAGACAAAATGAATTGGATGCCCAGTAGTATATAGAAAGATGCAATTCTCTGGGTCTTTTTGAAATGTAAATTCTTCGCAAATAAAAGCAGTGAAAAAATGTCATTTCAATGATAGTGTACAATAAAGCTCTCAACTTCTATAAAAGACACAAGGGAAAATGTATCTGTGCTTTTATTTTCTTTTGACACAAGATGGTAGTGAAGCAATTGAAAGAATAAAGTAGGCATTAAATAATTTCTGGTTAATACCAATATTTAACTTGGAAAGTAACTTTAGCAACTCTTCAGCATGTATTTACTACAAAAAATGAGGGAATTCAGCCTCACATTTAAGAGCACAACCTTTGAAGCCCCCTGCTTTCAACACTTGAATCCTGCTCAACCCCTCGCTCACTGCATGACCTCAGGGACTCCCTTAGACTCTCTGAGCTTCTTCTTCCATTTCCTCCTTTCTAAAATATAGATGAGTGCCTATTTTATAAGTTCTTATGAGGAATAAATGGTTTAATATATGGAAAACACTTAGAATGGCACCTGGTACATAGTAAATACCATATAAGAGTCCATTTTTCCTCTGCTGTCACATCCTCCATAATGTCCAGGACCTGTGATTGATTCTATTACTGATATTTCCCATGTGTCTAGAAGAGTGAACACAGTAGTTAATCAATCGTGTTTGCTAAATGAATGAATGTGTTAGGTAATTCCTATTCTTAATATGTATGAAAAGATGATAATGACATTTTTTTCTACATGAAATATGTCGTTATGGAAATCAGTTATTCATAACTACACAGGGATTTGGTTCTATCAGAACAGAATCACTTTCTAATACGTTAACCTCTACTGCCAAATAATTTATTATAAATAATTTTAAGTAAAATCCCCCTGTACTAAAATGTTATTCCATTACTGTGGTGACTAAATTGCTTGGTTCATGTTTCCATATGTATATCCTTTTCACATCCTCCATTATAGATTGCAAATGTTTTTATTAAAATATTATGGAGGCGTCTGGCTGGCTGAGTTGGTTAAGCAACTGCCTTCAGCTCAGGTCATGATCCCGGAGTCCCAGGATTGAGTCTCACATCGGGAGACTCAGCAGGGAGTCTGCTTCTCCCTCTGACCTCCCCGCTCTCGCGCTTTCTGTATCTCTCACTCTCTCTCTCGAATAAATAAAATCTTTTTTAAAAAAGGAATTAGCCTTATAAAAAAATAAAATATTATTGAGAAGACCACATTGAGAAATAATTACTTACGTATGTTTAATAATCCATCTTATATTAAAAATTACAACTATATGTTATTTGTTACATAAAAAGAATAATTATCTACATTTCATGATATTTCAACTGTTCATTAAAATATTATTTTAGGTTTGATTAGAAATTTAAAATATATTTATTTTAAATATTTATAATTTCCTAAAACTGTATATATATGTATTTTATTATAAATCATGATAAAATGCAAAATGCTAAAGAAGAAAATAAAAATGAACTATGGTCTTCAATCAATTTAGAATATATATAATCATATTTTTACAGAACTGAGATCATTCTCTATCTTTAGCTTTAAAGATAGCAAAAATGAAACCCTTAAGACAATTAGAAAATTATAAAAGTACAAAGAATCACCAAAAAGGAAAACAAATTTTATTTAAAATTCAACAACACAGAAATTTTTATAGATTCCATTTTTTCCTTTTTTAAAACATTAATCAATATGTCCACTATTATTTTGATCTGTTTGTATGTAAGCAGAGGTTATTTAAAGATAGATTATTTTTGAGTTATCACAGTTTTTATGCATTTATTGGTATAGTAGAAAAGGTTCTTCCTTTGATTAATTAATATAGTATTAATGACAGTTACATCATTTGAAAAAAGAATGAACCATAAATTTATAAACCTAATAGGTTGTATATTGTCTACAAAACCAAGACAAATTTTAAAAACATGTAATACACTTTTTCTGTAATGTGATAATTCATATAAACAATCTGTGTAAAAAGAATTATTATTATCAATAAGAATAAATTTACGATGTTATTAAATAAAAAACAAAAGATCGTCAAATGCAGATTCCCTAAAAGACAATAAACAAGAAGGAAGGAAGGGAGGGAGGAAGGAGGGAAGAGAGAAAGAAAAGGAAAAAAGTCTCACAGCCGTTGTTCACCAAGCAAAACCTAGTTTATTACCACAATAAGGGAGAATACCTCCTTGACCCAATCTCAGAACACTTCTAAGGTCTAGGTTGGGATGGCCTAAATAAAGTAGATGTTTCAATTCAGGAATCTGCTTCCTATTGGATTAAATTCTTCATGTAATACTGGAGGACTGGTGGAAACATCACGTGGGGGATCTTTGAGCCACTCTAGGTAAGTAAAGCAGGTTTGCCCAGTTGTCCTGAAAAGAAAGCCACTTAATCAGACAAGCAAGCTATTATGCTGAGAAGGGGCCTGAGCAATCTGTTGTTTGGATAAATGGATTCAGGGGAAGTTCCTGAAGCTAGGGATAAAGTTATTTGCTGGTTTGCAGTCTTGTTTTAGTAAGCAAGAATTTTCTGGAACATATAACAATTTCGTAGAAGTATTTGTAGGAGCCAAGGGCAGGCTGCCCCAAAATGTGCCACTTCAGCATATCGATTACTTTAGTAAAAATTACTTAAGAAACGGCCAGTGCAAGGACACTCAGCCCCTTCTCTGTTCCACTAAAATCAGGGAACAAATCTCCCATATGAAAAATACCCTCACTATACTAAGAAGTAGAAAACAAACAAACAAACAAAAAACTCTATTACCAGAGATAGAACTTTCAAGCCGAGAAGGCTGTAGAAGCAACCTTGTTACTTTTTTTCCTAATCTGCTACCTCACAGCCTGAATTCTGCTTTAAATTCCCTACTAAATGCTCCCAAACACCCGTTTTCGTTCTCCTGTCAATTCCTCAATGTATTGTTTCTTGGCCCAAAATGTACAAAAACTGCTTGCCTTGGTCATTTCTTAAGGTCTCAATTTCAATAGTGGGCCTCGTGCGCCTTTAATAAAACTTGTTTTTTTCTCCTGTTAACCTGTCTTACGTAAATTTAATTCTTAGTCCAATTGGAAGAATTTACACCCTTGTTTCTAGTTCTGGCAATTAAACTACAGAGGACAGCAATTTCAGTTCTGAGGACGAGAATTCCAATCCTTGTACTTCATTGGCAAAAGAGAAAAAGAGTCTTTACCATCAGTATTGGATTATTATGATGATTTCAGTGGTAGTTAAATATGAGTTCTAAGGTAAAATTTTTACTTTTGTTTTGAATTCAGCTATTTAATCATGCATATTGCGATGGGATTATCAAATAAGTGTCGGTGACTATTGCCAACAAATTAAACAAGAAGACTTTGTGGGAAGTCTGAAAATATTGAGAATCTGTATTGGTTGAGAAGGGTGGGGGGAATGTGTGTATTTTTGAACTAAAAGAAAGTTTATTGTAGTTAGCTAGTAGAGAAGTAGGAGCAATATCCATTTAAATTTCATATATTGCTGACCACATATATATATATATTTAAAGATTTTATTTATTTATTTGTCAGAGAAAGAGAGAGAGTGTGAGCACAGCAGGCAGAGGAAGAAGCAGGCTCCTCGCAGAGCAGGGAGCCCAACAAGGGACTTGACCCCAGGACCCTGCGATCATGACCGGAACCAGAGGCAGATGCTTAACCAACTGAGCCACCCAGGCATCCCTTTTGACCACATATATTAACCATTGAAAATGCATTCTATTTTAAGATATAAACTAGCATAACATCAAAACTGATCGTGCTTAAATTTTTGTGCAATTAATTCTACTAGTAACCTAATACGATTTTGACAGATTGGGATGTGATGAGCAAATCCACGTAAATTTCAAAATAACAATACCTGTAAACGATACAGCTGTCATGAGCACGCTGTGAAGGCGCACACATGAATTGTGTCTTTCCAAGACGTCAGCTTCCTTCAGTCCTAAAGCAAAGTTAACAATTATAAAGCAGGTTCAGGATTCCAAACTCGATGACATTTCACCACGCCATTACCTCGGCCTCTTACACAGCACACAAAACAGAACACGAGACAAGTCACACAACAAACAAGATAACGTAGGGGTAGGAAGTTAACGAACCGAAGGCGAAGTCAGTCTGTGGGTGCGTGGGTGAGATAAGGCCTCGGTCTGGTCCAGGTCAGCTCTTGGCACTCACTGCTTGTTCCAGCAGTGAAGGATCTCGGTTCTCTTTGGAGATCAATCGGCCGGAGCCTATTGCAGCAGCTGCCTTTTTGAAGTGTTTAGACACAGAGGGGTCAGAGTCTGGGGAGTCTGACAGTTTGCTGCACAATTCTTCCCTTTTTAAAGATATTGAATCAGTCTTGGGACCCTGCAGACCTCCTCTGCTTCTGCTCCTTCTCAGTTCTGGGGTGTCGTCAGCTGGTGCTCCTCTCAGTGCTCTCTGCTAGCTGCATTAACTGCTTGTGTCACAGGTCCCTGCTTGACATGAGTGCCTCCATCTTGCTCTCTACAACAACTTTCATTGTCCCACATATATCTCACTTTCCACATTTTAGGAGCGAAGTATTCAAGAGCAGATTACCCCTGACAGTTTAGCCATATTTGTAATCAAATATCCAAGGACACATGGATCAGCTGCAAAGGCAAAACAAAAATCACCATGTTTTTCTTTTGATTACTATACCAAAATGTGTGATCAGAGTCATAACTAAATCGAGAATTTTGCTTCTATTCCTGCTATAACATAAATTTTTTTCTAATTTGTGAAGTTTGATTATTTAATTGCCATAAAATTTTACTCAATTTAATCAAATGTGAGACATTAAAATTAACATTTCTTTCCTTAAATAGACAGGCAGAAATCAGCGACTAAAAGGCGCCTTTGAAGTTATCTAGCCCAGTGTTTCCCAAAATGTGCTCATCAAAATTACAAGGGAAGTGTGGTGCTTTTTCCCAGACCTCTGCACTGGAGAATCTGATTCAATAGGTCTGGGATATGGCACAAAACTCAAATTTGTTCCAAGGGTATCAGGATCAGGTGATTTGATAATAAGCCACATTTGGAAAACACGGAATTGGTCCAATAGCACAGGGGAAATGTATTAGATTTAGAATTAAAAGTCCTATATGTGTAATGGATTTCCAAGTGATTAAGACTTGGCCCACATATTAAATATCCCCCCCCCTTTTTTTGAGGCATTCACAAGATCATGAGTACTTTATAAATCTTAAGGCCCCAATTTAATTTTTGAAAAAGAACCCTTAAGTCACTTATATGACATCACAAAGTGTCTTGACCATATTCGGATCATTTAAAGTAATTTTTTGCTTAAAAAAATACCTTTTTTATGAGGAATTTTCAAAAAAACCTATTTTAAATATTGTCTTAGTTTATTCAGGGAGTTATTTTTTGAAACTTAAATTTAGATGCAGATTTTTCTATAAATTTATTTTTATAAAAAATATCAAATTTAATCTATTCAACAAATATTAGCTTTTGTTTTCTAGTCACACATTTTATTTCAATCACTGAACTGAATATTGCATTTACTCTTGAAGCCATTAGGAAAGTAATATCATTCTCATTCTAGTAGCAAAGCTGTGATTTAGATGCAGTTTGTGAAAATAGAAAGCTGACAAAATGATGCTATTCAATAATAAATTTGGTCACTGCAGGTCCAGACTGGGGGTGTCTACCAGGAGTTTTGATCTCTTTCTATTGAAGAAAAGAATAGGTCCAGAAGAAGAAAGAGAAAATAGAGAAAGGGCTAGGGTCTTCAGGGGTACAAGGAGAATATTAGACAAATTGACAAGATGCATGAAACTTTGACATACCTCAATACATTTTTAGGATGGTTTGCCAAAGACTATGTTATAAACACAAGTCACCAACCACTTCTCCTGTCCCTTTATTTCTACCTTCACATGAGACTTCAGGAAGCACTTATGTTATTTCCCAATTGACAGGGGCAGTAATATATATATTTCTTTGAAATACAATACTCTGTAAAGTTATACTCTTAAGAGAGTGAAGGGGGTCAGGAAAGGTGTCCCCAGAATGTTCCACTTCGGCATGTGGATTATTTTGAACTGAAGGCTATTGAGACGCTTTGGGCTTAAGAGAAAATTTTGCCCCTCCCTTAACTACACAGAAGAATCTAAATTGGGGGTATTTCCAGAATAAGTGTTATTAGTGAAGATAAACTTTATCTGAGCAAACCATCTGTATGGAAGGGTAAACATCTTGTTACCAAGCATCTGCTCTTCTTCATGCCCTGTGAAGTGCATTCCTTTCCTCTGAAGTCCCAGACCCTACCCTCTTCTTAGTTCAAATGACATGTATACCTCATTTTGCCTGACTGTCTTCGGAATTTCCATGTCTGTGTGGATTCCTCATATGTATGATATTAAATTTGACTTTCCCTTGTTCATCTGTCTCATGTCAATTTGAATCTTGGTCCAGCTAGAAGGACCTTTGGAAGGACAAGAATTCTGCTTCCTGACAAAGAGTGACCCCTGCAAAGCACAGATTTATTTATTTATTTATTTTTACAAATGCCAATTATCTTTCAATTCTATGAACCCTCAGGTTTTCTACATCTATTTAATGTCAAATAATTGAAATTGGTGGGATTTAAAAGCTGGTGGGAATTTGGGTCAAATATTCAGATATTTCCTTTCCATTATTCCAAATATATGTAGTATTTTGAAAAGATTTTGTGACTTTTTTTCCATATGTCATCCAAATGTTCAACATTACTTTAACATCCTCTCCTTTCTCTATAAAGTAATACCCCAATAATTTAATGGTCAAATGATTATCTATGAAACAAGTTTTTCAGAAATAGCTCCAATGTACATACAACCAGAAGACTGACCATTCCTAATAGTGGTTAGTTCATGTTTTCAGGGTTTACTCACAAAGACAGATTTTCAGGTCCTAAAACATGTCTGTGCTCCTGAAGTAGGACCCAGATACTCTAAAGGCTGTGTGAAGCAGAGCCCAGGACACAGGGGCTTATTATTAGGTGGCAGTTAAAATGGAAATGTTGTTTTAACAGTCTGCTCTATGAATTTCTGGCATCTCCATACAAATCAATTTCCATAAATCTGTTCGAATCAATAACTTTTTATAATCATAAAGAAGGAGAAAACTGCCGTAAATTTCAAGACATGTTGTTAGACTGTTCATGCTTTTGCATTTTGTTAACACTATTAAAATATATACACAGCAATTTAGTGAGTGATATAAAATTTTATTGCAGATAAGTTTTAAGCATAGAGACTGGATACACACATTCAACTTCTTACTCTTCTAAATTCCCAGGGACATAATCAAAAAAGGAAAACATACTTGAAAATGCCTGTAAAAATAAGCAAGGGTATAATGAACAGATCTAATATGTTTAGAAAGTCCTTCAAGTGTAGGAAAGATGTGAGTACCTCAGCTGTGGAGCAATTCTCAATTCAATTGGGAAATAAATCGGTAGAATTGAAGAACTTCTAAACCCCAAGTTTGAAGCAGCAGCAAGGACTGAGCATGAAGATGGGGCTTATGAGAGCCAACTGGAGAAAAATCTGAATTCTGCAAGAGACCTCAGAAAGTACAGTGAAAACCAACACTAGGAGATGATCCACCCTGTCTTAACTAGGCAGAGTATATAAAATATGAGAGGAATCTTATTGGGGAAATGTTCAAAGTCTTCTGGTCTGAAACTGTTGGCCCAGTTTATCCTCCCTCCGTCCTATTGTGTTGTGTCGACTCCTAGGATCTATTCTTTTATTATGCATGTAAAGAAGAAATGTCAGAAAAGAACTTGATGGAAGAGAAGGGAGGAGCACAAGAAGCAATTATTTGAGTCAATATAGATAATAAAGAGCTGAGAAAGAGAGGAAAACAAGCTGGTAGGAAAGTGAGAGAATGTCTTATGGTTCTAGTACAAAAAGATCAAGACTGGGGGAGGTGAAAAAGTTGGGGAAAAGAGAAAAGGGGTTCTAAGAAATGTTAGCATTGTGACTTGCTCCTCCCCTTAATGTATTTTGCAGTATGGGAACAAAAATTACAGTATCTTTATAAAAATTAAATTTTAGCTTTTAAATTCTCAGTCTCAAATTGGATATTGCTCACAAATTGAACTATGTAAGCAATAACCTCTTTTGTGAGTGCTAATCCAAGATTCTGTACTTAATTCCAGATCAAAACCATTGATTCAAAGCCACAGGTAACCTGAATTGCTAACATTGGAAGGAAACAGGAATCCTTTAAATAAGAGGCATAGTTGTACTCAAAAGGTGCCAAAAATACAAAAAGATCCCTGGAGACTTGCTGACTTCAGAGATGAAAATAAGAGAATGATTTCCTTGGATATGGATGCTTTCGCCTGCGGATGAAATGTAGACAGCTCTAATGTCAATTTGTTTCAGGAGATGTTTGTTTTGAGTATTCTGTTGGACTATTTAATAACCACCCATGTCAGTTTTCAAGTTCAAGCTCCAGCTAGAGCATGCCACTCAACAGTTAGGAAAATGAGATTCTGAGGCTCAAAAAACATCAACTAAATTCAAAAGAATCGGGAATTAATATACAATGTTGGACATCACTTCCATTCTGTGGTCTCAATTCTAGCTGGGATTAAAAAGTTAAGCCTGGGAGGGGAAATGTATATGGATCAAAAGGCAAATATGAAGCAGGACTAACTTTAGAAATTTAGATCTAAAAAAATAAAAAAGAGATTTAGATCTAAGGCTCCAAGGCAAACTTAGATGCTAGAGGAAATGGAGATATCATTTCACTCAGCGATAGTCAAGGATCCAGGGAGTAGGAAAAAAGTGAAAAATACACAAAATATATGCAAAGGGTAAAATGGCATGAAAGTAGAAAATCCAAACGGCAAAAATAAAATAGACTTAAAGATAAATATAACAGTGATGAGAATAAATCTAAAAGGGAAATAAACTCCCCGGAAAAAAAATAGAGCTAAAAGATAGCCCTAAAACATAATAAACATGAGAAGTGAACCAATCTACAAATGCTTAACTCACATTAATGTGACTTTAGTGTCTGTATTCTGCATTAAAATGTCTTTATTAAAACCAGGAAAGTCTCTTTAGTAAGTTGGAGTTGCAAATAACTTCAGATCTGTTTCAGGAACTTTGTGAAAATTCATTTATCCAAAGGATAAACTACTCAACTACCATCCACATCTGCTAAATCCACAGGTAATTTGAAAATTGCACTTGAAAAGTGAGATACCCCAATATATTTCTTTAATATTTACTAGATCAAGTGACACGCAGCATACCCAAACTACACAAATAAAAGTCTTTTAAATGCACAGGATATGTCCACAAGTATTTATCATCCTTTTTTTTTTTTTTTTTTTAAGATTTTATTTACTCATTTGACAGAGATAGAAACAGCCAGCGAGAGAGGGAACACGAGCAAGGGGAGCGGAAGAGGAAGAAGCAGGCTCCCAGCAGAGGAGCCTGATGTGGGGCTCGATCCCAGAACGCCAGGATCACGCCCTGAGCCGAAGGCAGGCACTTAACGACTGAGCCACCCAGGCGCCCCACAAGTATTTATCATCTTACATGGAACTTTCACAAAAATGGATTATATATTGATTCATTGTATACTGATTATATATATTCCAGTTCTAAAGCAAGTCTTTATATGATTGATTATATATACTCCAGTCCTAAAGCAATTCTCAACAAATTTTTAAAAATCAGTAACATACAGACCAAGTTTTCTTAACCTATTGCCAATTAAATTCAAGACCCTTAAGCACAGCAATAACAGCTGGAAAGAATGCACAGAGCAGCTACTTGAGGACTCTGAAAAGTCAGTAACAAGCAGATTTGGGAAGGAAGCCAGAATTTGAAGTGCCCCCAAACTAGTGGTGAGTTGTGCTTTTTCTTTTTTTTCCTTTCCTGATATCTTCATACCACTTAGCCCTGAATACAGCCATACTCACGAGTAGTGCACTTCAGAATAAGTAAATAGAGGCCCAGATCTGTGGCTGGAAAAACAAAAAGGGGAGCCACAGGGAAGTGGCAAATGCAAACAATTAAAAAGGCAAAAGAACAATTAAATTTCCTTACTACTTACAGCCCATTGACAAGTCCTTGAAACAGGCAGAGTGACAGTCCTCTAGGATCAGCTGCCTGGATGTTAATACTTTGCTAAGGCAATGCAAAAGCAATCTTAGCACTACCCTCAGAATCCTCTAGGTTTACTTCAACATATAAAAATCCCTTTGGAAACCTCCTTTATCTCTATCCCCCAAGATACATGTTGACAGTCATCCCCACCGATATACATCTGAAGGGTCTCACGGCTAAGGTTTTATTAGACAGTAATAAATGACCTTTTCTTTTTTTTTTTAGATTTTATTTATTTATTTTATTTATTTTATTTTTTTCCACAATAGCTAAATTGTGGAAGGAGCCTAGATGCCCTTCAACAGATGACTGGATAAAGAAGATGTAGTCCATATACACAATGGAATATTACTCAGCCATCAGAAGGAATGATTACTCAACATTTGCAGCAACATGGACGGGACTGGAAAAGATTATGCTAAGTGAAATAAGTCAAGCAGAGAAAGACAATTATCATGTGGTTTCACTCATTTATGGAACATAAGAAATAGCAGGGAGATCAGTAGGAGAAGGAAGGGAAGAATGAATGGGGGGTAAACAGAAGGGGGAATGAACCACGAGAGGCTATGGACTCTGGGAAACAAACTGAGGGTTTCAGAGGGGAGGGGCATGGAGGATTGGTCTAGGCCGGTTATGGGTATTAAGGAGGGCACGTATTGCATGGAACATTGGGTGTTATATGCAAATAATGAGTCATGGAACACTACATCAAAAACTAATGATGTACTGTATGGTGACTAACATAACATAGTAAAAAAATTTTAAAAATAAAAAATGAATGAACTTTTCTTAACAACAGCTAGCTCCCTCAAGGTCTTGGAAACCTTGCTTCCAAAGTTCCTTAGAGACTTACACTGTCCTTAACCCCCTCCCAATTTGGAAGTATATAATCAGTCACTGGTCACAACCCCAGTTCTGCTCTTTTTGCCTACAGGTCCTGTCCCCATGTTTTAATAAAATCACCTTTTTGCACCAAAGACGTCTCAAGAATTCTTTCTTGGCTGTTGGCTCTGAAACACCACATCTTTCCTAGATTACCACTAAGACTGACAAGAGGAAGGCTTGGGAAAATTACCCTTAAAGTAGTACACGAATTCCTGGGCTCACCTCTGCCCTTCACATGCATAGATCTGATCGATTTTATGTATCTTCAGAAAGACTTGAGAACTTTGAGACTTTGAGTTCATAAATAGACACCTCCCCAGATCCCAGATTAGTCACTGGGTGGCCCACGTGAAGGACAGATCCAAATAGAGCTATAAGTGTTTTTGAAAACTGAAAGATCTCAAATCAATAGTCTCAACTCCAGTGCTTGGCAAAATCAACCCAAAGCAAGCAGAAGGAAAAAATAAAAATGAGAGCAGAAATCAATGAAACTGAAAACAGACAAACAATTCAGACAATAATTGAAGCCAAAAGCTGACTCTGAAAAGATCAAGAAAATTGATAAACCCCTAATAAAACTGACAAAGAAAAAGGGAGAGGGCCCACACCTAAACACCTAGAAGACGACTAGGAAAAAACTATGAAGTTTGACAGCCAGTGTAGGAAAATTTGTTGATCCATAAATAATAAATCTTGATGGTACAAACTATAAATTTATATAACCATTTTTGAAAAGTGTAGGGTTATCTAGTAAAGCTAAAAATGTACACACCTTAGCAGGCAATAATTTTATTTCTAGATATATACCTTAGAGAAATTATTCTATATATGCACATAGAGTGAAATCAAAGAATATGCAAAACATCACTGTATGAGAGAAAACAAGATAGAAACCACACAAATATTAATCCTGACTGCACTAGAAAAATGTGGAGTGCTATATTAGCTTAATGGAGTAATGCAGCATTGAAATACATGAACTCAGGCTACACAGAACAACATGGATTAATCTCACAAGAAAATGCTGAGAGAAAGAAGAAATTTCCCACAAATTCAAACACCATAATTCTATTTATATAATGTTCAAAATCAGGTATTAGTTCTCAAAGTTCGCTGCATTAAAATGGCTCCAGATCCTTCTTTACAAATATAATGCACACCGTGTTTTTAAAAATACACGACTGTTTGCAGATGCAAAACCCAACTGCTAAAATAATGCACGGAGGCACATAGACACATGCACGTACGTGTGTGCACGCACACTACACACTCACGTGCAAACCCATACATATACATCGAATTCAACACAAAACGAAATCAGTAAATGCAGAGTGTTTCAAAACTTAGGGGAAAGGGGAAAGGCATGGACATATCAATTACAGATAAGTAATTTAGGTGATATACAAAAATATGTATTTATACATATATGCCATGATATTGTATATATGCATATGTAATACCAGAAGGTAACAATAAATCAATCAGTAGAGAAGCAATAATCAATACGTAAACTTTTTCTGGGGCGCCTGGGTGGCCCAGTCAGTTAAGCGGCTGCCTTTGGGCTCAGGTCATGATCCCAGGTTCTTGGGATCCAGCTCCATGTCTGGCTCGCTGCTCAGCGGGAAGCCTGCTTCTCCCTCTGCTCCTTCCCCTGATCATACTCTCTCTCTCAAATACATAAAATCTTAAAAAAAAAAAATACATAAACTTTTTCGATCAAAAAGAGTCAGTGATCAGACAAAAATGCAACCCTTTGTAGACATACTTTTGTGATCAGTTTTTTTTTTCAAAGGTAAAAGAAATTGATTCCAGGTTGGCATAACACTCTTCTGTGTGGAATATTGGTCCTGGGCAAGGCTGTGCATATGTGGCAGCAGGGGAGAACTCCCTGTGCTTTCTGCTCAGTTTTGCTGGGAATCTCAAACTGCTCTAAAAAATAGTGGATTCAACACACAATGGGAAATTAAGAAAAACAACCTTTCTGTAGCCTCAAGTAGTACGTATGGACTGTTACTGGAAAAAAATATAAATGTCCTATCTATAATCACCTACATACTATAAATTCAGTGGCACTAAACATAGTCTCAGCTATGTAAGAAATTAGGAAACATCTTATCCTTTATATGTACACATTGTGAGAAAATTATATGTAAGGAGTATCCTTAATCCTCTTTTAAATAATATTATTTAAATAAGTTAACATTTATTTGGGAGAGAAGCTTAGGTTTCCTTGTAGGACAGGCAGAGGATGACTGCTAGTTACATAGCTTCATCTGGATTTGCCAATAATAAAGCAAAATGTCTGCAATTAATAACTGGATTTAGCCTCCTTAGAAGGATGTAGAGCAGCCATCTGTAGCTAATGGCCTAATCCCTTACCCCGAGCGTCTTCCTGTCTAGTGTATAAACGTCTTCCCTGAGTGAAAGTCCTAGTAAATAATTTTTACTCTTCTCTTTACATATTCATGAATGCTTTACTGCCCCTTGGAATTAGTGTTCCCAGGAAACTCCCCACCTGCTCCACGCTTCAATCCAGCAACATATATAGCTTCTAAACATTGCAAAACGCACCACCAGAGTGTGGAAAACAGTATATTACCTAAATGTTGAGATGGTAGAGAAGGCTTTCCTGTACTTTAGAAGGTTTTTCTTTTTCTTTTTTCTTTTTTTTTTAGAAAACAATTTGGCATTTATATTAGAAGAAAAGGTATGTGGACACGAATGAGGCTCGTGACAGTGTGAATTCCAGATAAGGAAGGCACATACTCACAATAGCACTTGTTATAGATGAACCTGAAAAACATTTCCCAGTAGTTGCCGCCGTATCTGACGTTATGTAGAAGAGAAGTAAATTGTAATTAGCAAGCCAGAACCTGTTTCCATTGTTTAGATCCTTTTCTAATAGAGTTATATAACTGAACTTATTTCATCAGCTAGCTATGTTTAAGATTGCTTCCCAATAAACAATTTTAGATGATACACTTTTCATCATCTAATTTATTATTACATTATTTTCCCAATCAATATTCATATCTGATATTTCCGTTCTCAGCTCTAATACTCTTAGTTGACTAAGATAGTGAATTTGTTTAAATTTTCATTTAACACCAAGAATATTTGCTGATGGAATCATTTAATCAAAAGCACATTTAAAGCTAAATTAACTAAATTATAAGAAAAATTAAGCACACTGGAAAATGTAGCCTAGATTAAGCTGAAATGAAAACCCACTTCTGTGCATATTCATAAATTTATGTTTTTCATATTGGAAAAAATGAAAACTAGTGATTTTTAATCAAGACATATGTCAACTCAGGATGTGACTATTTTTGCTTGGGTATATACTTCAAATTAAGTTTAAAAATCAGAGAATGGGCATGTTAAATACAATAAAATTAAATGTTATTCTATTTTAAGGACAAGCAAAGGAGAGGTCCTGGCTTGAGAATTCCAATTACAGAGAAAAAAGAATGAGGATATATAACAGATACAGAGAAAGAGAAAACAATTGACCAAGATATCTAGCTGGGAATTTCCCTAGATGAAAATAAAATAGAGCAGTACATAAACCATATATCAAGTACAATACCTCTTCATTCATCTTTGTTGTTGTTGTTAATAAGATGGATATAAGATATTAAGAACCCATACAGGTAAGACATACTAATTACAATTGCTTCATTGCCTCAAAGAAATCAATGAAAAACGTTGGAAGGGAAGTGAAGGGGGAGCCTGGGTGGCTCAGTTGGTTAAGCGTCGGAACTCTTGGTTTCGGCTCAGGTCGTGATGTCAGGGCCCAGGGATCCAGCCCCATATCAAGCCCCTCATCAAGGCCCACGTCAGACTCCGTGCTCAGTGGGGAGTCTGCTTGAGATTCTCTCTCTCTCTCTCCCTCTGCCCCTCCTGCTTGTGCTGTCTCTCTCAGATAAATAAATAAATCCTTAAAAGAAAATAAATGAAAGATGTTGGGATAAGTTAAAGCTATGAAAAGAAAATGAGGGGGGAAAAAAAGAAATCTGGTTTTGAAAGCTGGTAGCCAACAGCTAGACTATAATGGTATTGTTAAGCATTAAGAAAATTTACAAAATATTAATAACTAGATAACATTATTTCATGTCTGTAACAGAAAGAAAGAAAACAGGACCATTTGGAATCACATCTGAACATGAAACAAAGACAAGGACACCACATCAGAAAAACAACCAAACAGTCCCCCTCTTGAGGTTTACTTGAGTGAAGGCTACATCGTTACCAATGACAACTTTAATCCTCCATTTGCCTCCTGCCTCCTGCAAAAAGCAAAGATGCGTTATCATCTGCGTTCTAACAGAACCCAAATTAGAACCAAGCAGAGCTCAGGCAGCTGAAAAGGCTTATTGTCTTCTAGTAAGTGTCAAATAAACAGCAAGTAATCACCGGCTGAGAGTTTGGGACACTGACCCCTGTATTTAGTGACTGGTGGCACCTTGAAGTCTCATTGTCCTTTTGTAGTCCTAACATTCCCAAGGAACTGGGTTCTCAAGGGGACATGCGGGTACTGGACAGATAACCTGGCAAAGCCACGTGGGCCACGGTACCATGTCCCTGGCCAACCCCTTAACACTGGAACTCTACAGAGCACCTTACTTGATCACTCTTTGGGACAACCATATTAGCTAGGTGTTAATATTTCTTCATACAAAAGATAAATCTGGGTCTTAGGTTAAGTACTTTCCCAGAGCTGGGAAGCACGATTGATGGTGTAAACAGATCTCAGTAAACAGAGATCAATGTAATTATCATCTCTATAGAGTTCCTGCAGAGAAGGTGGGCCACACAGATAATAATTGAAGTTGAAATTGAGAACAAACACATAGCTTAGTCCAAACTCTTCATTTCAAAAGTGAAAAAAAAAAAAAGACACAAAAAATGTGTTTCCTAGTGTCTGAGAAAAGCAGATAATGAGCACCCTGTCATAAGAATGCCAGCTTTATAGTTTTTATCTGATAAAATTTCTAGAGGCAAACGATCATTTTAAGAGAGATTCAGGTATGGGCAACCCTCTTGGGTCCACCTTCTCTTAGGGAGGTTTGTACGCCCAATACATTTTGCTTTACTATCACTCAATAAACTTTACTTTGCTGCCCACCAAAAAAAAAAGAGAGAGATTTACGTATTAGATAATTACATTGGAGAACAGTTCGCTACATAACAGCATCTCACCCAGAAAAACCTTGCAAAGCCGTGATCTGTCTGCTGTATTCCTGAAGCCTAGCAAGGGCCAGGCACATAGTAAATGATCAGTAAATTGCTCAATGAATGAACAAACAATACACATGATTATGATAGCTTATCATTAGAGTTATGTGGTAAATGACACCAAAATGTAACAATAAATTATCTTCTGGTACTAAAATATTTCCCTTTTTATTACAGAGATTCTGAAGTCATATGTTAATCGATTTTCTTAACAGAATAATTAGATTCACGCATTGGAACTGCAACCAAACGAAAGACATTATTTTCATTTTGCTTTTAAATCCTGACAGCTCATCAACTGGCGACAACTGTAGAAATTAGAAAAAGTGGCCTCCATTTAAAATGGACAAGAGAATATATGCAAAAGAGCTAGGGAGAGGCCTGAAAGTTCATATCCAGTCTATTCAAATGTCACCAATAATTCAAATCTCACATTATAGTTTCTAAAATATCAAAATAGGCCACCCAAATAAAATGACTGATATGAGAGTATTATACTTTCAACACTTCTCTGCAAATACTCATGAGCAAAGTAACTTTTTTTCTTTTTAAAGATATCAAGAAGATTACTGACTTTGACAGTTATTCTGAATGAAACGTTATGAAATCTGAAAGATTGCTACAAGACTGTAAAACTATCCATAACATGTTAAACAACAAAAAAAATTATCTCTTCCGTATTGTCCTTTATTCAGAATAAGTAACAGAAACTTATGGAAGAATTGCCATATTATACAAGACAGCATAAAAATTAAAAAAAATTAAAATAACTGAAACATGCACTTAGCATTTCATCTGGATACCAAGATACCATCCTGACAAAAATAGGCATTGCATAATGCTAAGATTATTCTAATTACATGTTTTATTAAATTCTATTCATTTCATCTCAACAGATATCATAACAAAACTAGAATGGAGCTGTGGAAGTGTTCAGAACAGTGTTGAATCTGTAAACCATGTCAGATAAAAAATGGTTGAAGGAACAACTGGAACATTCGTGGGAAAGAAAATACTCATGAGAACATGCCTTAAGTCTGAACTTGTACTTGTAAGAAGAAACAGATTTATTTGTCTGTAACTCCAAAAAACAAAATTAACTCCAGTAGAACACAATCATCAAGATGGGTAGTTTTGTTTCAACAATAAAAAAAGTCCTGTTTTAAATTAAGCAGTCTGGTTTAGAATGGCTTCACAGACCACTAGTATTTCCCCTTCTAGTGAAACCAAAGGTGACTCCATGACTGAAAAGGGAGTCTTGCCTGAAGAGGGAGGGTTTGGATGATCTTAAGTCACTGCAAAGTCTGAAGGCTTACAAATCAGTGAGAAAGTTTACGAAACGTAAGTGAGGAAGTAGCTGTAATTGGTCACATTTCCTCATAAGGAAGACATGCTTTCATCTGAAAATATTTAGTGATTTTGGAATTTTCATTTGTGTTTAAAGGATGTATTTGTATTTTTAGCCCACTTTTTCAATCAGGAAGTTTAAGAAACTATCGTGAGAAAATACTACAGAAAATCCAGAATGACTACTTAATAATGCCAAATCTGCCTATACCCTTTTCTTACAGATAGGCACCATGAAATTAATAGGTAAAATAAAAGTATCCATCTTGTTATTCAGTCAAAATAAGTCGATTCAGATGATTTCGATCTTAATGACTCAATAAAATAATATATTTGTGGATATTTTCTTTAACATGAATCTTATTTCTTTGAAATGAGAAGAACACATTTCTGGGGTGACCATAAGACAAGCACAGAGGCCTTGGAAGCCTCCCAAATTTAACTCCGTCAAAAGTGAACTGCTAGGAAGAAAGGAAATGCATTTTCTAGATAGTTGGATGAGAGCCAACAGCTTGTTATAATGAAGTAGGTCCTGTTTGGGGATAATAATGGATGCACATATTCTTTAGTGGATCATACAAATAAAGGTGATCGATTTCAGTGTTATGAGTTGATCATTTGCCTGGGTTTCACTTTTAAGTATTTTGAATAAACTTAATACAAAAGAAACAATTCTTGATGGAAAAACAAAAAGTTATCTACACATTGAGATGTATCTCTTGGGTTCAGGCATAGAGTAAAGACCTCCAAAGGATCAAAGAACAGGGCTAGCAGTAGATGAAAAAAAATTGAAGCTGGATGCTGAAAAGACACACCAAATCAATTTATGAAAACCCAGAATACCAATTTTGGAATTGAGAACATGTTGGAGGAAACAATACATACTCAATTTCAACTGTGAAAAATTTTTCTTAAAGCCTTTATTAGATTGGCTGTCAAAATTATTTAGACAGTCTACCTCAGAAATTGTTCTGATGCTTGAAAACCCTACCTTTTCAAATCAGATATTTTATCAGCAGTGATTATTACATAAAACATGAAGTCATCCTTTCTATATGAGAATGAATACTCAGACATAAACAAAAAGACAATATTGATCTTTTACTACCTGGAATTGAAAAATGATACTAGATTTTGGCCACAGCTTTGAGAACGTCTGTGATAATCTATGGACCTGGTCTAGGGCTCGGCAATGTCTCTTAAGGATGTATTTGACAGACACTACTACTTGAGTCAGCATAAGCGAGGAAGGGAATATATTTTAAGGAGTTTGGGCTATTTTTTTGAACTTCATTGCAGGAAGTGCAGCTGGGATGTCACGAGTCACCTGAAATTGGACAGCCACCAGGAACTAGAATAAAAGCCCTTTTAATTGATTTCCAATTTACAAACACATTGCATTAGCCAATAATTCCCATCCCGTCTCTAAAACATACTGATTAATTCTCTTGTGGCATTTGAAACACTTCTGTTTAATAACCTCCTGTGATCCAACAGTTCTGCCATTTAGGTTTATTGGTCTGCTTAAAGTGGTTTGTGTTGTTCCCCTAACCTTTTTATGCTGGATGTACTCAACTTTTGTAAGCACATAATGCAATTATTATGTAAATTGATGAAGTAAAATAGCATATAGTCAGAAAGGCTTTTTCTATGAAATGTAATTTGAATGCTTTGGAAATGCTTGACAAAGATGCGTTACACTTGCAGTTAAATAAGAGTGTAAAACTACAAAGGATGGGAGAAAATTATTTTTAAAAAAGCAGAAAAATTCTTCACTCAGTATCCCTCACAAGGGTATTTAAGTTCTTGCTCCATTCAGAAAAAAAGTTAAAACCAGAAATTACAAATGATACATTATGTATTTAGTTTATGCAAAAAAATACCACAAAAACTCCAATTAGCAGAAAAGGCTTTGGCACTCCATGAAAAGATATGGGTATAAATATGAATTTACATTAAAAAGAGTTAGAATCTTGGGGCACCTGGGTGGCTCAGTCAGTTAAGCCTCTGCCTTTGGCTCAGGTCATGATCCCAGGATCCTGGAATTGAGCCCGGAGGTTCTGAGCAGAGCTCTTACTAAGGAAGTCAGTTCAGGAAATCAAATCAAAGATGAGTGGATTCACAGAACATTCATTCATTCACTTAATCAAAAAATATGGAGTCAATAAATATTTTTCAAGCTTTTCTTTTATGTCAGATACTGTTCTAGGTACTTACGGTGAACAAACACAGGCTTTATTTCTGCCCTCCTAAAGTATTCACTTGCATCAGCTTAGTTAGGAGGGGAAAGGGATACAAGCCAATAAACAAGGTAATTTTTAGGGTGATGCATGCCATGAAGTATTAGCTCTACTGAGGATTGACTGGAGAAGTTCACTTTCCATTGGGTCTCAAGGGAGACCTCACTGAGTAGCTAAGAGCTGAAGGATCTTGTTACTCAATCTATTCTATGGGCATAGTGCCTGATTGGGTGTTTGGCATAAATTTTTGAGAAAACAAAAATAGAGCAAAAATTTGAATTCAGAACTTCTTACTCTTGTGCTGACTGATTCTCAGGATAGCCATGAGATTTGCAATGAGAGAGAGCTCATCTCAGGTCTTCAGTTTAAAAAAAAGTCTACACTTTGGAGTATTGAATGTTCCCAAGAGATATGTTCTTCCAGCTCTTACAGTCGGATGGCTTGTCTTTGCCTATCTGGAGATATTTCTTTTGAAAGAATAAGAGCATTTCCTTTCATAGCCATAGCTGGTGAAATATTTATAGATTTTTACTTTCAACTTTCATATTTTATGTCACCACTAGGATCAGGCAAGTCATTACACAATTCCTTTGCATTAATTATTGTTAACTCCTCTGTTACTAATATTATGCATTAGTTTCCTTGATTGAAAATGCAATAGAGAATTTTCTACTACTAAGGCCGAGTGAATATCTTATTGCTGCAGATTACTAAACTCATTCATTCAGTCACAAGCATTTATCAAGGACTGACTATGCATTAGACATAAGTTAGGAGCTGAACAGAGGTGGGTAAACAAGTCTGGCAGTTTTTCTGATTTCATGGAGCTTGTACTTTTGTTGATATGTGTGGATTTTGTTTTTATTTCAGAAAAATAGCCTTTTTTTTCTTTGTCCCCGGGCCTATAAACATGTTTCTGCGGTTCATAATTGAGAAGTGACATGTCATTCTAGGTATAAATAGAGTTCTAAAGGTGTAACTCTGCAAATCATTTACTCCAATTTCTCATTAGAGGTCCCCGCAACAGGATCCCGCTGTGCAAGCTCTTTTAAGAGCGTCTAAGCATGTGTGTGTGTGTGTGTGTGTGTGTGTGTGTGTGTGTGTGTTTTCCAGAATGGTGAAAATAGACAGCAATGATGATCAAAAGAAATTCTATCCCAGCAGTCGCAAAACGTGACAGATTCACTTCTCATTTCAAAAAACAAAACACTGAATCTATACACATTATTGGGAAAACATAGTGGAAATCCTAACTGTGCATTTAAATTCACCACAATTAACAGGAAGCAGCAATGTTTCCTCCTCGCAGGCATCACTGTGGATTTGGGGGATGCATAGGCTGCTGTGTCTCCACTGCTAACAATAACAGCTTAATATTTGCAATAGCTCACAGTAGGGTTAAGAAGGTAAGAGAATTTAAGGGAACTCGATGAGTGCTTCTATTTAGTCAAAAATTTACAGACATTTGGGACTCCAGTATCATCCTACACTGATTCCCACCTTGGAGAGATCTTGGTGAAGTGTAACAAACTACTTGACTGATCACTTTTTTTACATGTTAAGTATCAAATGAAACCACCCCTGGAATCAACTGCTTCTCTAAGTAGAGCTTCATGACATCTGGTCTGTGGCGGGGAGGAAAGGCCAATGAGACCAGCAAAAGGACGCTCGGTCTCTGAAAGAACAAGAAAGGACAGAGCCTGGGCTCTGAAGATAAGCTTCATTGCCTCACCAGTTTTTCTGTCTAGCCCTGCTCTATTCACTAGAAAACAGGCATAAACTCAAGGTTAGTGAATACGGTCACCCGCAGGTTTGCACTTCATCGGTGAGAGCAAGGAACAATGGCTGCTACCTGGAAGGATCTGCCCCACCAGAAGGACAGTGAGCTCTCAGCGCCTTACCTAGATGTTATGGCCTCTCGCATTTTTTCTTTCTATTTTGTTGAAGGAGTGTACTTCTCCTCGTTGGCAGATTGTGTCTTACGGAGTGTAAGCTTAGAAGGAAGCTTGCTTACCAGCTCGTTTACTGTCTGGGATCTCACTAGTAGAAAGATTATACTTGACAGACGTTTTAGCGAAAAGCAAGGAACAAGAAGACAATTTTGTAAAAGAGGCTGTTGAAATAAAAATATACTTAATCTGTTATGAATGGAAGACTAATGGAAGTGTTTTTTCTATTCTTAAATTCCAGCTATAAATAAAACTCCTCAATGCATTTATTTTCTTTTCTACCCAACCACAAAAGAACAAATTACATAACAGGTTCTTTTTTTTTTTTTCCTTCTGTCGACTTGATTTACCAATATGGCAATGAATTGGAAATATTTCTGCTCATTGTTTTCTCTAACCAAGTCTTTAGCTAAAGAATGCCATAAATCCTAATGTCAAGAAATGAAATTCTAAAATAAGAACCTAAATATTTATTCAGTCATAATTTCCTCTATGCTCATAAATGGTAATTAAATATTATGACGGTCAAATGTCCTAATTATTTGTGATTTCTTAACTAAATGCAAATGTATTCAGATTTCCTAGCAGAATGAAGTATATAATTTTGTATTGTTAGGTGTTATTCACTCATTCACCTATTCGGTATTGTTCGATGTTCAGATCAAATGCTGAAAATTTTCTTCCTCTATCTGTAATCAAAGGACAAACAAGTATGTACAAACTAAACACAAAATGCTCAACATTCCAGTTAATTATTATGTAAAAGGGGGGGTTTCTCACTCCAGGAGTTTAAAACAAAACTGAAAATCCAGGGTTACTAGGCCACTTCCACTGATAGTGGGGAGACCATTACCGCTGGTGAAGTAGAGTCATTAGAGTTTAGGGACTCATTGTCCCGTTTCATCAGGGTCTTTCCTCATGGTGCTTACTTACTCCCGTTCTTTCTCAGTCAATACCCTCACTTTCCGTAGATACCCTGTGATGCTGAGAGCTCACCTTTTAATTTAGCTAATAGCAGGATGAGGTGCGGTGCTTGATTTTCAGCACTGCCAGGCCTGCGGCTACAAGGCTCTCTCCTTCAGGACACACACAGAAGATCTTAGGTCATTTATGCAGCCCCTGAGCTGGGAATTTGAATCCCTGAGCTCAACCTTTTCTCTCAGCACCTTGTTCCTGGGATCCAGGACTGCTGATGTCTAAGGCAGGAGAAGGATTTCTGAGCTCAGGCAAAAGCGAGCAAATTTGCTCCCCACCTTTTTGCTCTTTTCAGGTCCTCAAGGGTTTGGAAGATCCCCGGTGTGTTGATGAAGATGGTTTTCATTACTTAATCTACCAATTCAAATGCTAATCTTTTCCAGAAACACCCTCACAGACACACCTAGAAATAACATTTTACCAACTTTTTGGCCATCTCTTCTTATTTCAGTCAAGCTGACACATAAAATGAACCATCACAGTGGGCAAAATGGGTCTTCTTATTTTGTAATGTATTTCTATAATCTTTTACAGTGCCTGGCACATCATATGTACTTCGTAAATACAAGCTAAATGAATAAACAAAAATTAAAAAAATACTGGCACACCCCTCCTTACCCTGATTTTTTCTTTAGTCAAAGCATCGTTACTTTTCGTAATGTATTCTGTGCCTTCCTTCTTTCAGTATCTAGAGCTTAATCGTATTTTCTTATGTTTTTAAGTACAAAATTCCTGAAGAATATAATTAAAGTATTTCAAATTATTCAATAAAAGTGTGGAATAAATTATGTGATATATAAGTGATTAAGTTTTCTAAATTTCATGAGCATTACTGGTATGTATATTCATCTTCAGGGTCATAGTGTAAGAATTTATGAATCACTAAAGGTACCCACCTCTATGAGGAGAGATACAGAAAAGGAGAAAGTAATATTACTAAAAATATTAGTATTGTTAATTTCAGGTTGTTTTCAAAAATGGAACAATTTAAGCACAATAAGTATTTCTGGCATAACAGTTCAAGGTGATCCTGATATTGTTACAGAATATATTTAGATGATATTTCCATCTTGCTCACTGTATACATTTTTCTAATTCTTGATTGCAAAAGCAGATGGAGATGTTAAGATTTCATTTTATGGGAAATCAGACATTACAAACATAGCTCTCAAATGTGTTTTACTTGTTTAGAAATGTACTCACTTGAGATGTGACCAGAAGGCAAAATTCTTTTGCTGATATTTCAATCTACTTCTGACTCTACACATGTAAAGTGATGTAAGAGCACTGCCAGATGTGATCAATTATCACAAAAGCAGTTTCTTAATCTAGGATCTGGAAAAATCTATAGCTAGACAGTTCCTATATTTGATATCTCAACCCCAATTTACATGAAAACTGTTACCAAACAAAACATAATGCCACTGAAAAACTGGGCTCCAAGATCTGAAGGTAACAAGACCTTGATGATGGAAAGAAAGTAACATAATCTCCACGTATCTATAATTCAATATTGGTTGGAATTTAAATTGGAACTGGAATCCAAAAATTTTAACAGCAGCAGATTAGAGTTTTTGAGAAAATAATATATTTATTGATGGGAGTGCTTTGAAAAGACATTGGGTTAGAGATTACAGCGCATTAAAATAAATGAGGACATACGTGTTACCATAAAATTTAAGTCCATACTTATTCTGAATTCAGTCATCACAGAGTCTTCATAAGACTATTTATTTAAAAAGTGAAAATAAATCTGATAATGGTAACAGTTACTATGTGCCAGGTTGTGCTCTTCGGGCTTTATCTTTTCTTCCCAACATTGTCTGTTAGTTCTCAGCTCTACCTCCCCTTCTTTTGTTGTCTTCTGCACTACAAGCCTAGAGAACCGTGTTTCCCAGACTCTTTGCCAGCTCAGGTACCAATGGGAGGCTCGTGTTTGAGGTTAGAGGAGGGAAAGATGGGGGAATGATGATACTTCTGGTTCTGGCACTGGTGGGCAAGCCCAGACTCTAGTAGTATATGCTTGTGGTTTCAGCCACTGCAGCAACAGGAGTGTAGCTCTTGGGTGCCTATGACCTGTCTGCTTGCTTCTCAGTGGCAACAGAGGCATTTCTAACGGTGGCGATGGCAGCAATGGTGCTCCAGGGGCATCACGGGAGAGGGTGGTTTTTCTTTTCCACAACCCTAAGGGCAATAGCAGCTTCCTGCAGTTACTCTCTCTGGGTCACGCCCCTATTGTTCTTCCGGCTCTTACAACACATTTGCAATCAATTCCTTGTATTGATTCTCCCTTTATTTTTAATACCTAGAATAGATTTTATTTTCTTATTTGGATACAGAACAATATACACATACTGACTCATCTAATCTCCATACACAGAATTCTAGGATAGTTATTATTACTAACCTCATTTTACAGACAAGGAAATACAATCACGAAAAGATTGAATGACTTAGCACCTAGGCTTTTAACTGCTATGCTCTGCTGCTTAAACCAGAGCCTTTCTCTGTTATTAGGAGGTTTGTTTTACTAGGACAGTTGGCTTGTAAGCTTGAGACTATGCCTGTACATAAGAATCTACATATGTTAAGTGTTACTTTAGAGAAAATTAAGTTTGCATCCTAGAGATGTAGAGTATGTTTGTATTAGGTAGTTAAATTTCCTATAATACCTTAAATAATCATCTAAGAAAAAACCTAGTACATATAATGCATTTAAAATCACAATGAGGGGCGCCTGGGTGGCACAGCGGTTAAGCGTCTGCCTTCGGCCCAGGGCGTGATCCCGGCGTTATGGGATCGAGCCCCACATCAGGCTCCTCCACTATGAGCCTGCTTCTTCCTCTCCCACTCCCCCTGCTTGTGTTCCCTTTCTCGCTGGCTGTCTCTATCTCTGCCGAATAAATAAATAAAATCTTTAAAAAATAAAATAAAATAAAATAAAATCACAACGAGATATCACTTTAAGACCACAAGGATGGCTATAATAAGAAAGGCAAGCAATAACAATTATTGATAAGAATGTGGAGCAATTGGACCCCTCATACACTGCTGGTAGGGATGTAATATAGCGAAACTACTTTGGAAAATAGTTTGCTAGTTTCTTTAAAGAGTTATTAAACGTAAATTTAACATATGACCCAGTAATCCCAGTCCTAGGTATCTACCCAGGAGGAATAAAAATGTATGTTTACACATAGACTTGAATATTCATAGCAGCATAATTCATGACAGACAAAATATTAGAAACAATCCAAATGTCCATTAACTGATGAATTAGATTTTTTTAAAAAGAGAGATGTGGGATATCTAAACAATGAAATATTATATGGCAATAAAAAGGAATTGAATATGGATACATGCTTCACTCAGTCAAGGCCCCGCAGAATGTGACTGTCTGTCACCATGTTCCATGGTGAACCATTGCTTCCTTGGTTCTGTGGACCCCTGGCCATACCTCCTTGACAGCATATCACTCTCTCTCCAAGAGCACGAGAGAATTTAAGGGTAGGACCAGGTGTGTCGCTCTGTAGTGTTGTGTCCCTTTCTTATTTATAAGACACAATTGAAGATAATGGAATGAAATAGTTATGGCCTCTCCTCCCTTTCTTCTCAAATTTATTTGACATGATACTGCCGGATCATTTTGATCCAAATCAAAGTAATTTGCTCAAATAACATCAAAATTATGAGTATAAGTAAAAAATTTCTTTGATGACTTTTGTGATTATTTGTCTCAGATATTCCCCCTATTGCTTGCCTTTTAAACTTTAATGAGTATCTTATTAAACAGTTTTTTAATTTATATATTAAAAATTATCACTCCATTTTAATACATAAACTAATAGATTTTTGTTTTGATTAATAATTTTTTTGTCATTACATTTTTTCCAAAAGCTTATATTTTCTCTTAGTAGTTTTATAGTTACTTTGTGTTTGGCTTTTTATATATTTTTGGTGTGAATATCCAGTTACTTTTATTGAAAAGAAGACTATTTCTCCACCGATTTGAAAATCTACCCTATTACTGAAATCTCATAAATGTGCTGATTATCCACTGTGTTAACTGTCAGTCTGTTATATGAAGACGAAGGTGTTTGTGGTAACAGAGACTTGACTTTTGTGGTTTAATGCCCCTGCATGACTTTCCTAACCTCTGCTCCTTCCATCTAGAAAATGCATTTCTCTTGTCATTGAGGCAGGAACTTTTTCCCTGTCATGTTTAGTCAGGATTTTTAAACTATGTCAAATCCTTTTAGTAGCTTTAAAGATCCCCAAAGACACCTATAGGGCAGGCGTTTGATTACTCATCCTTTCATTCCCGGAGTTTAGCCAACATCATAAAGAACTAAAATTATTTTGCTCTTAAATGACCTAAAATAATCTGGAAAAACTATTCAACCTTTTTTACATTTTTAGATTTACATCTAAAAGCTTTAAGTTTAAATAGCTAAAAATGTTATGAAACGTAAGTATTTATATTTTAAAGGAAATTATTATACCACATGTTTAAATAATTCTGACAATCTAATCGTATAACAGTGATACACAAAATCACTTATTTAAAACTATGTAAATATATCCTTCTTTAACATCCATAAAGTTTACATTAATCTTTTTCTAAACCAATTTTCCCTCAGAATTATATCATACTTTTCTACAACAAAATATATTAATTAAAAAAAATTTTAAAGAATGTCTTATAACCATAACGGTCTAAGTGTTAAAAAAAAGACTGGATTGAGTTATCATTCAGTTGTTACTAGCATAAAAGAGACCCAAATAACAAAAATATATTGCATGCTTTGATAAGTAATTATTGAACATAAAAAAGTCTATTTCTTTGGAAATTAATGTATTAATGAGATGGATAGAGTTGGATTCTTTTCAATTAGTTTATTAGTTAATGTAGCTAACATGAATAGCAATTATTCTTACTAGGAAACCTTTTTGTTCAGAATCTATTATTTTCTAATTCTTTATTTTTATTAACTATAAGAGCAGAGAAAGCTTGTCTCTCATAGTGGGTAGTAATGGAACGTATTTGTTATAGCAAAATAATTCCATTCTAAAAACTCCATTTATGTTATTTGCCAAATATAACAAAGTGATCTACCATCAAAAAATATAATAACAATTTCATTAGGTCCTCTTCATTTCTGTGGAATACAAAGAATTAGAAACTGTCTAGCTCCAAAATGAGTTATTTCCCAGTTATTAGAAGCTTCCATAACTTCGGTTTGCTGCTTATGCCAAGAAGATCTTGCCAAGCATTACTGAATAACTTTTCACTATCACGGCATACCTCAGATACAATGTGGGTTTGGTTCCAGACCACTGAAATAAAGTAAATATTACAATAAAGTGAGTCAAATGATTTTTTTTTGTTTGGTTTCCCAGGGCATATAAAAGTAACACACTCTAGTCTATTAAATGCACAGTAGCATTATGTGTTAAAAAAACAATGTATGGGGCACCTGGGTGGCACAGCGGTTAAGCGTCTGCCTTCGGCTCGGGGAGTGATCCTGGCATTGTGGGATCAAGCCCCACATCGGGCTCCTCTGCTGTGAGCCTGCTCTTCCTCTCCCATTCCCCCTGCTTGTGTTCCCTCTCTCACTGGCTGTCTCTATCTCTGTCGAATGAATAAATAAAATCTTTAAAAAAAAAATGTATGTACCTTAATTAAAAAATATAGCTAAAAAATGCTAACCATCATCCAAGCTTCCAGTGAGTCAAAATCGCTTATAACAGGTCACTATAACTAATATAATAATATTGAAAAGGTTTGAAATATTATAGGACTTACCAAAATGTGACACAGAGACATTTAGTGAGCAAATGCTGTTGGAAAAATGGCGCCACAAACTTTCGATTTGTAAAAATAGAGTATCTGTGAAATGAAATAAAACAAAGCACAATAAAAGAATTGCCTGTATATATTCACTATCTAATACATCCTATTTCAGTTGAATCCTATTTCACCTGGTGAAACTCATCTGTCATTTAAATTTATCAACAGCATAAGAATAAGGAAACAGAGGCACATAGAGATTAGGTAATTTGTCCACCATCACAGTACTGCTAATGAGCAGAATCTAATATCAAATCTATGCCTATCTGACTCTGGTCTTTCTCGGAGAACTATGCGGGCCTATACAAAATGAAACCATCATTAAATTTTTGAAAAAGAAGATATAATTACCCTAAGATAACAAGGAAACTAGGTGTATATAAAAGAGTTGAAATAAGCATCAAAACTGAAGTCATATCTTCCCTATGAAGCCCTCATAAAGACACCAGCTCAAATTGGTTTTCTGATGACAACTCTTTTTGTACTTATTCTTTAAGACACCTAATTAGTTCCTCATGTTTCCTAATTCTCTGAATAACAAGAATTGATCTAGTTAAAAGTACTTCATAATGGTGGTATTCTTGACCTGCTCATTAATTTTTCATATGTGTTATTCTCATCTTCCTAATCTGATTGGAATCTGGGTAGACCACTCTGCTCAATTTCAGGTCCCACTAATTAGTCGTCATATCCACTTGGAAATCTCCAGTGGTTCAAAGTTGATTTCTTTTAGTCCTTTCTACCTGTCAGCATCCTTTTTCTGTGGTCTCCTTGTTTTGTAATTCTTATGGTAGTGAACACTATCCATGAGTTTCCCATATCAGAAATTTGTAACTTTGTCCACCCACCACACCCGGTTCTACAGTGTCTATTTGCTAGACGTGTCCTGCATCTTTCTCAATCTTCTTCGACCTTATGGCAGTGTCGTTAGATGAGGATTTCAACCTCTTTTGCTGGGTTATTTGCAAGATCCTTCTCACCTGTCCTTCTATACTAATCTTGCATTCTTCCTATCTATTCTTTACCATGCTCCGAGACTAGCATTCTGATACTCAAGTAACAATGTACATTCAATAAAATATTTCCAAGGAGTATACTTCATGTCCATTAATTTCCAGGCATCATGCTTGGTGCAGGATATATAGCCATAAGCAGAGCACAAAAGTTAAACCCTCCTCCATTAGCTACTAGTCAACGTCCAAACTCATAACTACACTTACTTACCTACCCAATTCTCTTCCTGTAAAACCAAGAGACAGCACTGGTCCCTTCCTCCACCTTACTACATACTATACATTCTCACTGGAAGTTTTTCTAATGTATTATGGTTTCCCATGCCTCTGGAATTTGATATGTAGTTGACACTGCCAAGAATGCCTTTACTTATCTATCTAAGCCCACTACATACAGTTAGATAATAACCAATCTTATTTCAAGGCTTCGTACTGAAACTGTCACTTTTAAAAATAGTCCACATGGTAATAGAGTTAATAGTAGAATTTTAATTAGGTAACTCAGGGAAGTTTAACAGGTTGAAATGTTATCTCCTTACCTTACTAAACAAGAATAAATCATTAACATCAGTAGTACATTGTTTTCCATTAATTATATAGAAAATTACAGTTTCTACATTATATAGTTGGTCTTTTAAACTGTTTCTTAATAAGAAAGTCATATCTCCAAATGGAATTGTCTACTAATAAATCTTTTCATATTCTGACAAACTCACTTTAAAAATATCAAACGTTCATAAAATAGACTTTGATGTTGTTGAAATATTAGGAATTTCACTGTTAAGAGTGACTTGCATTTACTTTTATGTGTCAAATTTTAAGAAGCTCTAATAAAGCAATGCCCTCATGTTTCTTTGGAAAGAGTACCTTTTTGTTTAAAAATGAGAATAATTACCATGTGCACAGCAGGAACACACCTGGAAAAAAAATCAAGCGGAAAGGAAAATTAGCATAAACACAATGTTCCATTTCATTTGAGGGCTTTTATTGATTGAGGGAAAATGAAAAGAAAGAAAAACAAAAAGAAATGACATGGTTGCCTTAGTTACAATCATCATTTTACATGATTACTTGTCCCTCCGGTCTGCTATCACATTTAATAACTTGAAAGCCGTGAAGAAAGAAGCAACAAAGAGTGTACGATATTATACAATGCAAATGACTTACTTTTGATTTCTTGCTATTATTGTCTAATTTATTAACTCCACTAAAATATTAATTCACAGACTTAGAAATTAATGGTATATTACTCTATAACATATCTTGGTTTTAAAATTAATTTTCCAATTTAAAGAAGCACTTGAAAATATAATCACTCCCTCTGCATTCACTAATTCAACAATGTTGATTGCTTGCTTTCATTATAGCACATATTCAGCTAGGTTCTAAAGATAGCCTAGAAAATATAGAAAGTTTTTTACGTTAAAGAAATTTAAGTCTTATAATAGAGACTCACAAAAATGAACAGGTACCATACATTGGGATGCTTTGTGAAAGATATTAATTATAGGATATTAATAGCTACAGCACACAAAGTATCTCCTTTGTGTCCCAAACTATACCAGCTGCTTTATATACATTATTTCATCTATTATTTTGACAATTGTATGCATTACCTGTTATTTCCAATGTCTGGAGGAAAAACTAAGGCTGAGAACAGTTAAATACTTTGCCCAGAGATGCACAAGCATGAGGCAGGAGAGCCGGGATAAAATGGCGGCCATATTTGATTTCAGAGCCTGTGCGTTTTGTACGTCTAGAAGAGAGACACCTTACCCACCTATTAAGGTCATTCAGCTACTCTTGAAAAAAAAGTCAAGTAATTGCATAAGGGAAGGTGAGGTATATGATGCAATTGAAGAACCACAACTATTTTATTAAGACTCTAAAATGAGAAACGTCATAAAATGTTACCTAGAGAGAGGTGGGGGACTAACGATAAAAGGCCTTTTTTTTTTAAATGATTTTTTATTATATTATGTTAGTCACCAAAGAGTACATCCCCGGCTTCCGATGTAAAGTTCCATGATTCATTAGTTGCGTATAACACCCAGTGCACCATGCAATACGTGCCCTCCTTACTACCCATCACCGGTCTATCCCATTCCCCCACCCCCCTCCCCTCTGAGGCCCTCAGTTTGTTTCTCATAGTATAAAAGGCCTTTTTTGCCTTTGCTTTACTATTCCCATGTCTTGCATATTACCTTTTATGTTTACATCCATTTATACATCATTCTTTACACTGTAATTCCTGAGCTTTACCATATTTAGCCCTGTGATATAAACTTTCTCAAAATCTTATGCCTTGCCACCTACACAGGAAATCTTTAGTACCTGATTTTCTTGATGATTCTAATTAAGTTTAAGTCCATGGTCACAAAGCACTTTTTTTTGACCTCAATAGTTTCTCTATGGTTTTAACTGGTAAATACATAAATGGTTTCACTTAAAAAAATAAATACTATATAGTATTTTTAAATTTTAAAAGAATAAAATATTTTAAGCTCAGCGTTTTGCTAACATTCTTAACATACTATCAATACTAGACAGAAGAAACTAGTAAGCCATTTAATATTGTTGAAACTCCAAATTCATGTTCCATTTGCATAGTTATTTTTTTCTTTAAATATCCATAAGTTATTTAGTTTAGGTCTCATGAGTATTTGCCTATTTTCTTAGTATCTGAGTTTCCAGTAACAGCAGAGGGAGCTCACAGTGTATTCTTTTGAGAATTGTTAAGTCACATATTTTACTTCTGTTGCTCAATGGAGGGGTTGTAAAACTAAAGGCTTATTTTTTTCAAGGGAATTTGCATAAATATGTAATAGAAGATATAATTTATGGACTATGTCATATAGCAATAAAACATAGAGAAAAACAAATTTGATAACTTCACTACATATACATTCATTAAATTCAAATTTAGACTTTAAACTTGAACTGCTTCCAATTGTTATTATTATCCTACATTTCTGTGTCTTGCTCAAATCTTTTTCCTGAACTCCAGACTTTTGATATCTACTCAGTATCTCTCCTCACACGCCTACTAGACATCTCACCCTGCCTTCTGCTAAGGGCAACATCATCTTCACAGATGCACAGGCTGGAAGACCTGGAGTTATCTCGACTTCCCTCTTTCTAGTAAATCTTAGGTCTAACCCAACACACAGTTCTGTTGATTATTCTTTCAACATGCTTTTAGAATCCAACCATTTCTCAACACCCCAGTGCTACCATCCATGTCCTCTCTCATTTGGATTACTGCAAGAGCCTCCTGAAAATATCCTGGCTTTTTCTTTTGTAAACCACTTCCCTATTCTTTTTTTTTTTTTTTTTTTTAATTCATTCGACAGAGAGAGAGACAGCCAGCGAGAGAGGGAACACAGCAGGGGAAGTGGGAGAGGAAGAAGCAGGCTCCCAGTGGATGAGCCTGACATGGGGCTCGATCCCAGAACGCAAGGATCACGCCCTGAGCTGAAGGCAGACGCTTAACGACTGAGCCACCCAGGCACCCCTCTATTCTATTTTTGACACAGCAGCAATAATAGTCTTTTAAAACAAAGGATATGTCATGCCATTCCTTTCCTTAAAGCCTTGCAAAGTCTCCTCATTTCATTGAAAATAAAAGCTAATGTCTCTCTAATAGCCTACTAGACCTTGTATGGTTTTTCACCCCCTTCCCAGTTACCTTTCTGACCATACCACCTGATACTCTCCCTCACCAGTGGCAAAGCTCCTCTTTTTTCATGTGTCATACAGGTGTGCTCCAATTTCAGGGCCTTTGCACTGACACTTCCTTTGTTTGAAAAGTCTTTCTCCCTAAGATCAGCACAACTAATTCTATTAAGTCCTTCGTTCTTCACTGAAGTATCGTCTTTCAATGAGGTAAGACCCAAGCAATCCATATAAAATCGCAAATCCTATCCCCCTGCCCTCTCAATCTCTTTTACCTACTCTACTGTTTTTTACATTGTTCATACTACCTTTTAACATACTGTATTATTTAATATACTATATACTATATTATTCATTATATTTAGTATCCCTTCTAAAACGTAAGTACCAAAGGGCAAGGACTTTTTAAAAATCTCCGATGTGGCTCAGGCATGTAGAACAATTTAGCACATAGTACGTGCTAAAAAAAGATGTTGGTTGAATAAATATATAAGCTATAAACATTAATTTTGGTGATTTTTATGGTATATATGCTGCTATTTTTAGTCCTGTGCTGTAACAGTCATTCTTTTTATCTAATACACTGAGGTTAGAACTTCAAAAATAATCTCGATGAGAATTACCAATTATATATATATTTGTATGTATGTATGTCTAATAAAGCATAGTGGGAATTTAATAAATAGAAACTAATTTATAGTGTAATGGACTTTAAGCAGAAGGGTTCCAAAGCTTTGTAATAACTTTCAGTGGAGAAATACAGTGTTGCTTTTTCACCTGAAAGATTTTATGATAAAAATAATTAGTTTAGATCTCAACCTTTCTTCCTATTTCCTTAAAATAATATTGCTAATGTATTATGTAAATCAGATGAGTCTGCTGGTATTTAAGCTGGTATTTTGTATTAGTAGGTATCTGACTGCCTACCAGAACAGAAAAATCATAAATCTTAACTATTTGTTTGGCTTATAGAACATATTTACTTTAAGTCTTGTTTTTATCAGCTTTATAGGTTATAATAAAAATATGATAAAATCTGCCCATCACTCAAAACCATTGAATAGTTCTACTCCACTGTCTAAAGAACAAAACTGAAAGGCTTCTGCATGCCTTCTATCAAACTCCAACTTGTTCCTTTCTAAATACACCAAACATCCTCAAACTTAGGGACCTTTGAACATGCTATCGTTTCTCTTATTTGAAGTCTTTCCTGAGAGCAAAGCCCATCAGCTGTCCATCAAAATCTATCATCCTTTTCTCCTGATCTTTCACTGCAGTTAGGTGGCACGTGAAAAAGTGCCCTCCAACTTCTCTGAACCAAAGAGATGCGCACTGTTTCTAGATCCGGCCCACAGAGCCTTCAATAAACACTCTTCCTCTTTCTGCCCTGTTAGCTGATGGGAAGGACTGTGCCCAGGGGATCTTGGAAGCTATGTGTTAAAAATTCCTAGTAACCATTATCTTGGCCCAAATAATTGTGTGCACACACTGCCCTGCACGTTTGCATATGAAGGAAATAAACTTCTTGCTCTATAATCACTGAAATAGAGCAGGGCGCTTTTTGTTACAGGACTTTTAGCCCACCCTAACACATGGCGACCAAGCACCAAGTGCCTACAACTGTTAAGTAGATGCCTTCTGTGATCTTCACCCCCCTTGCAAGGCAGAACCAGAATCCTCTGACCCACAGAAATATCTACATTTATTCCCCCAGAGAAATGACAACATTCAATATTATATATTTGTTCGTATATTTGTCTTCCTCTTAAAACTCATCTCTGCAGGACAAGGATTGAAGTCTTTCTGTCCTTGGAGTTTCCGTTGCAGAGTATCTAGAACACTCTATGTCCTGAGTAAATATTTATTGCTTTATTAAATTAACACATGAGTGAATGAGTCAGTAGTCTCAGAAATAATATATGTGTTATTCAGCTCAGCAGCACTTCCTTTACTAAAATTTTAGGTACTCAAATCTTTAACAATTACAAAGGATTCTATTTCCTTTTTTCTTCCTCACCCTTCTTTTTTTCTAGCCACACTGACACATGAACTCGTTTCAAGTCACATGTATCAATAACGAGGCAAGGTTAACCTTTTAGAGGGAAGAAGTCACCATTACTGTAGTGGGGAAAAACGTCTGAGCAAAATTAAACAAAGGAAGACAAAACTGAAACAGATTATTCAACCAACCAACCAGCCAACCAACCAACGAACCACCACAGTGAACAACAAAACAGAAATTCTACACTGATGTATCTGGGTGAAAAACGATGTGTTTTAGAAATAATCACATTACAGATGATGAAAGGTTTTCAGAAGTTCATCTTGTCAAATAAAGATTAAATTTTCAAAAATTCATTGTTTAATATCAAACACAAGAGAATGTAGTAAAATACAAGTAATAAAAGTTGCTTTATTCAAACTGCCAATTTTCTCCTTTAGTTGCATATGAAAAATGTTTTAAATTTATGTTGGAAGCACACGTCAGCACAGTAAGGACACAGTCTTCAGAAGGTCAATTGTTATTGTGTACATGGGAGCCTTAGTAGAATTGCATTGCTCATTCACCGGTAGGGGTTAATTAATTAACTCTTCAGGGCTACTTAACAATTTCCACACACGTCACACAGTTCAAGTGCGCACAATACAGAGCAATTACACAGCAGTAGACATATGACAAAGAAGAAAAGCAAGATCAAATTCGACAATACCTACTTCTTTCTTCTAAAAAGAAAATAACTTCGCTTCAAAATGTAACTTGTGTCTATTGAATTACTCTATATCAGAAAACGAAGTGTAAGAGGAGCGAAGAGAAAAGATGATAAATCAACAGTAGAGCTAGCAATTAAACACGTTGCATAACAGCCACTACAGAATTACATAGTTCAAGAATATTGTAAATCACAGAAAAATCTTGTATCAAAACAGAAGGAGTAGAAGGCCACAGAAATATGGAGCAAAAAGTTAAGCTGGGGAACAATTTGATTATTTTTTCTTCTCTATGCTTTGAAATTTAAAGCTTAAAAAAAATCTGCAGTAATTCTTCTTTGGAATAATTGTGCAATATTTTTCAATTATTTGATTTCAAAAGTCATCCCTTATATTCAAAGTTCCAACAATCTAAGTTGATTCAAGAATTATACATTTATTACCACTTTTTATTTCCCCCTTTTCCAAACGCCTACTTTTTCTGACTGCTTGCCAACATTTCATTAGAATGCATTATTTCAAGAGAAAAGCACTCTTTCAGTTTGTTTATTATAAAAGGGAATATTTATAGGTGCATCTTTCTTAAATGATATGTTTTCTATGAAATTTACATTTGAAAGAATTGTTGTGTAAGTTTGCACACAACAATATTGTATAGTATAATTTTCAATTTGCATGAAAACAGAGTAATTGATGTAAGCAAAACTAGGAAAGGAATACTTCCAACCAGAGACTTGACCAATATAAAGTTTGTCTTATATAAATGGAGCCCTAAATAAAATTTTCTTAAACCATTAGCAGCATGTCATATATTCCCTCTAAGCTCTGATTTTAAAACAAAAATGACAATTTAAAAGGGAAAAAAAGGATGATAATATGGGTGAGTCACTTGGTTTAGTACTAGGGGATTCACAGAAACAAAACAAGGTCCCTTCATTCTGTGGGTTGAGAGAAATTAAAACAAGAATTATAATATGGGTATATGATGAGAGACATGTAAGAAAAGCTTGTTGGTTGAATAGAGGGAGAACAGGTTATTCTCTCTCAAGGAAAACTGAGGCATGGCATTGAAAGATAAATAAGATGTTAAGGGCATCAAAAGAGAAGGATCGGGAATAGTAATAGCAAAACCACAAGTCATGTTCATTGATGTTAAATACTTTATTACAGCATGTGAAGGTTTATATTAAAATATTATATTGGAAAGGCTAGTTGGAATTTTCTGGCCCAATCAAGTCCTCTACACCATGCAGTTCACAATTCCATATATTATATCCTTAACTTCATCCTCTCACATAAAAGTTTAAAGCTAGAACTATCTGAACTGGTTCATGTAACGTTATTCTCCCCAGCTTGGGCCGGTTTCTCTCAGTCATCTAGCCTGTGTCATCTGAGATCAATCTATGATCTCATTTTGTTTCCTGGAACTCACACTCCATAAACCTCCCATCACAGGGACCTCACACATTTGCCAAAAAATGTTTTATAAGCTTCACCTTCTTTGCAAAATGCCTCATGGAGGATCTGTCCACTCTTCTCCCCAGTCTCACTGCTCTTTATCCCTCTCTGCCCTTAAGTATATTGGCTCTTTAGTTTTGGGTCTTTCAGGATAAAAGGGCTTTGTCCAAACTGGGGCTTACTGTTGCTCTTTACTGTTTCCTCAGAGCATGGAAAAATAAATTCATAAGAAGCATGAGATACACATTCGCTGACTGAGTTATGGAGCCAAATAAATGGATATTCCTCCCACGGAAGGCTCAGTCCCAATGATTTGGAAATCAAGTCTAATCAGGAACCATCTGGAGAAGGGCCTTAATTATATTTTGTAAGCAGTAGAGAATAAAATTTTACTCAGGCAGGTAGGCTGTTTAAGCTTTCAAAAGGCACCTACTCAAATCTGACACCTTACCATTTCACTCTATTAACTGCTAAAGCGAAAGGTTTTACCCTTAATCAAGAATAGTGCTAATATGAGATTTTGACAAAGAATAGAACCTAGAACTCTCTCAACCAGTCCTTAGGAAATCCTGGTTATACGAAGTATTATGTATAGTTCTTAACTTACAACACATGCAGTGTTTTAAATAGTCTAAAGTTTGTCTTTGCATCAAGGTATCCAAAGGTTACGAAGTTAGGTCAAAATGATTGGACTATTGGTGAAATTCTCGCATGCACCCATATTTCGATGTTATGTTATCTACTTTATAATACTCTGAGTAACATTATAAAAAGTCTTATATAAAATTCACTATTGTATTTCATTTTGAGAACATTGTCAAATCCATTTTCTTCTATATTAGTTAGAATGTCTTCTTCGTGAGGCCCTCTCAATGAGAATTCCAAGCATAGCACTGTGTAGCTGTTTGCCATGCATTACTTTATCAGTTTTAATTTCTAACTACCTTTATATCTTTATTTTTTATCAGAAACCATAAATTCCGTCATCTATCTATCTATCTATCTATCATCTATCTATCATCTATCATCTATCTATCATCCATCTATTACTTATATAACTATTTTGTTTCTTCAAATTGTTTTAGGGGACAAACCCAATATTATAAAATAAAATTTTCTGTAGATAAATTTTCTGATGAGCATAAAACTTCCAGTAGTTTGTATGCCTACTTGTTTGTTTCCCCAAGAAATGGTACTTGAGTTTTGTACATATCTGAGAAAGATCTTTCCCTTGAGATTAATTATCCAAAATGTAGAGCAATTAAGCACCAAACTTTCACTTCAAACTCCCAGATGAGTTTAAAACCTCCAATGCCTAGAAAGGACAAGGAGATTAGAGAAATCCATGAGACAAGTTTAGGGGCATTTGTTTATCTTGGTTAAAAAGAATATTTGCATTTTAAAAACAAGGAACTCCACATAGAGATATTTTCTCTCTCATTTCTTTAAAAGTGCGTAGTCTTTCCATTTATCTTTCATTTTTGCACTACTGACAGAGCCATAGCAAGTAGAAATATCTCTTTATTTAAGAACAATAGTGCAAACCCCATTGCAAATGCCAACTAATAATTTGCTCAGTGCTGGGAAGAAGTTGGAGGAAGTGAAAAATGTGAGGCAAGCATCACTTAGCTCGAGCTCATACCTGCCCGAAGGAAATGTGGGATGAGCGTTGCCAAATCTTATTATTATTTAGGATAAACCAGGACTACAAAATTTCAAACAATTAAAGTAAAAAACACAGTTACGGGAGCCGAGCAAAGGCTATCCACATGGTACAGCCATGGGGCTGCTTATGACCTACATGCGAAGAATCAAGCTATCATCCTCTGAATTTATTGCTGTGCGGGAAAATTTTTCTTTAAATCGTTTGTGGTTAACGTTTTTTCCCCGTCAAGATATTTATAAAGTTTAAAAAATGCAACTGAAATTGTCAATGTTTGGGTCTCTAAGTTTGAATCCGTTTATTCTTTCTCCATGGTGCATCCTGGGCATTATTTTACTTTATTTTACTTATAAATTTAAGTCTTCAACTCTGCAACATTTTCCATCGTACTATTGATTTTTAAATTTTTTTTGTTCATTCATCTTTTTCTGGTTTGTAGGCAGTTTCTCCCTATGCTATCCTCTGTCTTCCATGCTGTCATCTCTCTCCACATTTTTTAATGTCTTTGTCCAGTTCCTCTGAACATTTGAAGAGTCTTCTAAAGTTCTAATACACAGCATAGCCTTTCCCCTGTCATCATTCTTTTACTCTTGCTTTAGAAAAATACAATTGGAGAATTTGGGGGGCTAGGAAATAGGATTGCCTAATTCTTTTCTACCAGATGGGACCCCGGCTCTTTTATTTAATTGGTTGCCAAAGTCTGTCTGTCTATATCTATCTATCTATCTATCTATCTATCTATCTATCTATCTATCTATCTATCTATCAATCTATCATCTATCTATCTATCATCATCTATAATGTATCTACATATAAATAGAGAAATACAGTATTTACTCTATGCTAGATAAACAAATATAAAAAGCAAAATAAGGTTCTGAGAACTGCCCTTTTTTTTTTTTCATTTTCCCTACCTCTCAATGCTCAAAACAGAATTTTAAAATTTAATGTTTTTAGGATGGGGATTGGAGTGGGAAATGGTTTTCGAACATACCCATCATAATCAGAAGATAATAGAGAGGTTTTTTCCCCCTTTCAAGCCAAGAGCAGAGCTAGCCCACTTAAGTGCAGCAGTATGTGTCATGCATGAGAAGAGAATGAAGAAGGGAGAGAAAGATGGCCAGGCCTCACCTTGAGCCAGAGCCAGCCCTGTCTATTACTAGTCTGATGACATCAAATGAAAAACTGGAAGAGAAGATCCAAACCTGCTGTGAATCCCCACTAGAAGGGGGACCCTATTAATGTTCTCAACTTTGCCAAACAATTCCTTTTTCATTGTAGGGAATAGGATGGCAGCATAAAAAAGGTCGGAGACCTTAAATTCCTATTCAGAGTAGATACACTGGTTCTAATGCGTTTTATATTGATTTCATTGTAATCTTAATTCTAGTAAGCTTTTCTCTTATCTCATTCATTTCTTTTTATATTTTGAAGGCCTATCAAGGAATTCCTAACTCATTTAAATCTGATTTCTTATCATCTCATCTTGTATATCATTTTATAAAATCTACATTTTATTAAATTTTGATATCAAAGATTTTTCACATTTTATTAAATTTTGATATCAATAATTTCTCAAAAATATTCTCCTGTTTCCTAGGACAAGTGTTTTTTGGCAATGTCTTCTTCTTCTGCTTCTTGTAGGTATGTGTTCCTTTACTGCGTGTGAGCATGTATGTATTTTGGGTGCTTACTAATATTTGTATTAGGAAACTTATTCAAGCCACACTACTAGTTTCTCAAAGAGTTTTTCTTTGTTTTGTTTTCTTTGTTTAGTTTCTCAGTGTGTTTTTCTTGGATTTGCCTTGTTTTATGCTTATTTACCTACTAAATATTCACTGAGAGCCTATTTTCATACTATGAGGATGCATTCCATTTATGGTTGTGGATATAATTCCCCTCTCAGGTATCAGATGTGCTGTTCTCAATATGATTCTCAGCCTTGGGCAATAATGGGGAAAACTTGCATAGCCCTATTACCCTTTTGTCATTGTCTTTTTTTTTCTTTTGGGTGCACAAACTCTGACTTGGGACATACTCTTTGTGACCCTTTCTAAATCTGGTATTTACCAAAGCAGAGAAGTTGCCTCTAAAATGCATTTGAAATTTTAGCTTTGTGCAGTGGCAGTATCGTAGCCAATGAGGTTTATCCGAGGCGCGATTATTGCTAATTGAAAACTTTTCCCAATACCCCGCCATGACGACTTGAAATTTTATGCACATGGATTATAACCTTCCCTAATATTAACTCCAATAAATATTTTACTATTTTAATATATATGTATATATATATGTGTATGTGTATATATATATATATATATATATATATATATATTTTTTTTTTATTCAGACAGAGTCACTCAGTCACCCGTATTGCTCACATCACCAACACAACTCCTGCTGGCTTGGTTATAGTGTCCTCTTGCCTTGGTGTGAGCTCACTTTTAATGCCACCTCCCCACACAACACAAAAGATTGTTAAAAAACCCCTACCGAGGCTACCTCAGTACTCTCTTTTGCCTACAGCCCTCACCCTTTATTAGACTCATCCAGTTGTATTATAACTGTTTCTTTGCATACGAAAGCTCTAATATCAAAGTACCTTTTGTTGGCTTCAAAATCAAAAGTACATTTTGTTCAAAATTAACAATTTTCTTAAATTTAACGTAATTTCATCATTAGTCCTTAGTAATTTTTACTGACCTTTGTGTGTGAATACAGTAGAAATGAATCAGAAAACAGAGGATTCAATTTAGTATTTATCATTAGAATTATTTTTAAAAGATGAAAATGAGTGGTACCTTTTACCCTTATAATATACAAATATTATGACATATCTATAAATGTCACGTAGATTTCTCCCAATAAGTATAATTTACTGACTTAAGATTTTTAAGGGTTTAGGGAGGGGTATCTAATCACCCATCACCTATCTTCTTCTGAACCAATTGAGAACAGACAGAGGATACTGGTGGGAAATTTTTAACAGTATTTTTAAAAATCATTATTAGGAAAATTTGATGAGTGAATGTGACATTAACTCAAGGACAAAATGCAATTTATTTTATTTTATTTTATTTTTTAAAGATTTTATTTATTTACTTGAGAGAGAGAGAGCATGAGCGGCAGAAGCAGAGGGAGAAGCAGCCTCCCTACTGAGCAAGGAGCCCAGTGTGGGGCTCAATCCCAGGACCCTGGGATCATGACTTGAGCCTAAGGCAGACACTTAACTGACAAAGCCACCCAGGTGCCCCCAAAATGCAACTTTAAATATTACCTTTTCACTGAATAAAATTTCTCCACCAGTTGTAGAGAAGGTAGGTAGATACCATCAGGTCTTTCCTCATGTGGATGAGGATGGGAAGACCCTGTGCTTCTGATACAGAAATCTCCCTGATGACATCACTTGTCAGGAGACAGAAGGCAACTCCCAGAGAAAGAACAGCAGACCTCATTAGCATCAAATCAATGACTGTCAGACTGTCAGCACTACTGGTCATTTCCCATCCCATTGGGTAGATTGGGTATATCTTACAACATTGGCTCTCCTCCAGAGGGAAGAGAGGATGCAAACACGGCTAGAAGGATCATAAGCATTTCCCCAAATATACAATTTCCCCAATCATCTTTTGATAAACTTGGGATTGTGGCCTTATTTTAAAGTAGATGTCACAGAGATCAAGAAACTCTCAGAGTAGAACTTTCTGCCATTTGGAAGCAACAAAGAGATCATGGCTACAAATTGACATCCCTTTCTCAGGGATCCTAGTCTTCATTTCATCGTCTCTATCCCAAGGATTATTGCTCTCAAAGAGCAGTACAAACTTCCTGTTCAGACACACTTGTGCCACAGTGTGGCTCATATTGAAAGAAGGGATCTTTCTGTGATGATTCAGTGCACCTTACAATTTATTTGAATGTTGGCTTGCTTTTCTATATTTTTTGTCCTATTTTCAAAGGATTAGAAGTGATTGAATGTATTTACATCAGAATTTTATTTATAATGTAAGTATTAAGTCATTGATAAATGAATTGTTTTGAGTTGAGGGACTTTAAAGTAACAAAAAAGGTTTAAATTTAGAGGTTATGATAATATGTAAATTTATTGTACCATACATATTTTGGTTTTATAAACTGTTGTACAAGTTTAAAGAAGATGATACAAATCCACACACATTTTCCATCTGGGTAATTGCTTATTTTTTGTCTCCAAGTGATACGATCTGCTTCATTTTAAGCAAGCAAAAATTTGTTCCTTAATAACTGATAACCCTAAAGATTCTCAGATTAGGTGACTAAAAACATATTAAGTTATAAAATTGGGAAGAAAAAATTAACATTTATTAATGAATCTTTGTTTTCCAAGAAAAATTTTAACTATGAAATGAATAAATTCTAATAAAAGCTGTAAGTTCTTTCCATGCTTAATGATTTGTTTCAATGCTGGTAGATGCATGCATTTCTAAAGAACAAACAAGTTTTTGTTTCTGGTTTTGTTTTGGATTCTGGTTTCTGGTCCAGCATGTAAAAAACTAGAAAAAGAAAGGCAAATTACTTCCAAAGTAAGCAGAGGAAAAGAAATAATAAAAATTAGAGCATCAATCAATGAAACTGAAAACAGGAAATCAATAGGGAATATCAATAAAACCAGAAGCTGGTTCTTTGAAAAAAACCAATTACATTCATCAGCCTTTAGTCAGGCTAGCAAACAAATGAACAAATAAACTAAACATAGGGGTATTACAATTAGTAATATCAGAAACAAAAGAAGGGTCATCACTAGAGATCTTGTAGGTATTAAAAGGATATTAAAGAATACTGTGAATAATTCTATGCCTACAAATTCGATAATCTAGATAAAATGGGCAAATTTCTTACGAGATATAGTCAGCCAAACCTCACACAAGAAAAAATAGTTTGAGTAGACCTATATGTTAAATATGCCCATTCTAATAGGAGAGAGGCAGTATCTTACTGTGGTTTTGATTTGCATTTCCCTGATGATTAGTGAGTGATAATTAGAACTATTTCATGTACCTATTGGCCACTTGTGTATCTTCTTTGAAAAAGAAGTCTATTCAGGTATTTAGCCCATTTTTAAATCATATTATTTGTTTCTTCATAATGGAGTTATCTGAGTTTCTTGCGTATTTTGATTATTAACCCCTTATCAGATAGATGATTTGTAAATATTTTCTCCCATTCCATATGCTGCCTTTTCATTTTGTTGATCATTTATTTTGCTGTGCAGTTTTTAATTTGATGTAGTCCCACATGTTGCTTTTTGCTTTATTTTGCTTGTGCTTTTGGTGTCATATCCGAAAGAATCATTGCTAAGACAAATGTCAAGGAGCTTTTTAACCTATGTTTTCTTCTAGGAGTTTTATGCTATGGCTTAAGGTCTTATATTTAAGTCATTAATCAATTTTGAATTAATTTTCATGAGTGATGTAAATAGGGATCCAGTGCTATTCTTTTGAATGTTAATATCCAGTTTTCACAATACAATTTATTGAAGAGATTATCTTTTCTCTATTAGAGTATTCCTGTCTCTCTTCTCAAATATTAGTTGACTGTATATGCATGGGTTTTTGGAGGGGAGCTTGAATCTGTTCCATTAGCCTATGTGTCTGTTTTTATGGCACTACCACACTCCATTTTGGTTTTGGTTACTCCATTTTCGAAGTATAGTTCAGAATCAGCAAGTGTGATGCCACAGGTTTGTTCTTCTTTCTTGAGATTGCTTTGGCTATTCTAGTTCTTTTGTGGTTACATAAGAATTTTAGGATTTTTTTTCTATTTCTGTAAAAAATGTCATTGGAGTCTTGGTAGGGATTGCAGTCAATGTATGGATGACTATGGGTAGTACGGATACTATAATGATATTAATTCTTCCCATCCATAAACACATAATATCTTTGCAATGGTTTATGTCTTCTTCAATATCTTTCATCAATGTCTTTTTCAAATTTTAATTTTTTTCTTATTTCAAGTTTTTATTTAAATTCCAGTTATTTAACATTTAGTGTAATATTAGCTTCAGAAGTAGAATTCAGTGATTCATTACTTACATATAACACCCAGTGCTCATCCCAACAATTGCCTTTCTTAATACTCATCACCCATTTAACCCATCTCCCAGCCCACCTCCCCTCCAGCAATCCTTGGTTTGTTCTCTATATGAACAATCTGCTTTAGGGCACCTGGGTGGCTCAGTAGGCTGAGTGTCTGCGTTTGGCTCAGGTCATCGGGATCCCAGGGTTGCGGGATCAAGCCCAAAGCCCTGCTCAGCGGAAGCCTGCTTCTCCCTCTCCTCCCCGTTCATGCTCTCTTCTTGCTATCTCTGTCCCTCTCTCTCAAATAAATAAATAAAACCTTAAAAAAAAAAAAAGAATCTGTTTCATGATTTGCCTCTTTTTTCCCCCATGTTCATCTGTTTCATTTCTTAAATTCCTCATATAAGTGAAATCATATGGTATTTGTCTTTCTCTGACTGACTTATTTTGCTTAACACGATACGCTTTAGCTCTATCCATGTCACTGCCAACAGCAAGACTTCATCCTTTTTGATGACTGGGTAATACTCCATTGTATATATAAATATATAAACATACCACCTCTTCTTTATCCCTTCATCAGTCAGTGAACATTTGGACTCTTTCCATAATTTGGCTATAGTTGATAATGCTGCTATAAATATCAAGGTGCATGTGTCCCTTCAAATCAGTATTTTAGTATCCTTGGGATAAATACCTAGTAGTGTGATTGCTGGATTATAGGGTAGCTTTACTTTTCACTTTTTGAGGAACCTCCATAGTGATTTCCAGAGTGTTTGCACCAGTTTGCATTCCCACCAACAGTGTAAGAGAGTTCCCCTTTCTCTGCATCCTCCCCAACACCTGTTGTTTCTTATGTTAATTTTAGCCATTCTGACAGGTGTAAGGTGACACCTCGTTGTAGTTTTGATTTGTATTTCCCTGATGTTGAATGATGTCAAGCAGCTTTTCATGTCTGTCAGTTATCTGTAACAATGTCTAATAGTTTCAGTGTGCAACTCTTTCACCTCCTTGGTTGTATTTATTCCTAAGTATTTTTATTATTTTTGACGTTATTGTAAATGTTTTCTTTATTTTTTTTTCAGATAATTCACTATAAGTGTATACACATACAATGGTTTCTTGTCTATGGATAATTGCTAGTTGGTCTTGTGAGGTGAACCGAAGTTGGGAATGACCAGTGTCACCATTTGGATGACCAAATGACCAGCATTTTCTTACTCACTTTTAATTTATTCATTATTATATCACCAGTAAGATTACAGTTGTAACATCATAATGCTGAGTTGCTTTACCTCCAGTGAAGCCACTGACTATTCAAAGATGCCCACTTCAAACTAGAAAATTATTCCTCTTCTTTTTTCTTTTAAAGATTTTATTTATTTGAGAGAGAGAGAGAGAGCGTGAGCGAGAGAACAAGCATGAGCAGGGAGGAAAGGGCAGAGGAAGAGGGACAAGCAGCAGGGAGCCCAATGTGGGGCTCGATCCCAGGACCCTGGGATCATGACCTGAGCTGAAGGCAAGCACTTAACTGACTGAACCACCTAGGCGCCCAGTAATGTGGGGATGCACTTAGATTCTACACATCTCTAGATCATTTGAATGTCAACACTGATAATTGATGACTCTCAAAATTTAAAGAACAAAATGATAATGTAGAAATAATTTTGGATAAACATCTTTCCAAGTAAATCTAAATTAATTAGGCACTTTACTGGAAACGGAGTTATGGCCGAAGATTGGCCTTAGTTATGTGCCTCTGGTTCCTGAGCCCAGCAATTTAGCTTCTTCCTGCCAAATACTTGTGCAATAATAACTTTGATTTTGAAAATTCTCTGCAAAAGATTTTGAGCAGTCCACATATTCAGGGCTGTTGCTGTTATGTAAGGCTCATTTGCTGCATTAGAAGAAGGCGCCCCCTCTGGGAAGATGAATTAGCAAAAGGCACAGTTTTCCTCCAGGCTAGCACAACCTCTCAGCAAAGGCACGCAGAGAGGATTTTTAGCCCCGAACAGGCTTCCTTGGCTGAGAGCCCCTGCTCAGCGTACAGCTTGCATGACAATATAATGACTGGCCTAAATCTATTTTTCTTAAATTCACCTTCTTCACAAAGTGATGAGAATAAAAGCTGAGAAAATAAAAAAGTGCCTCTTTAGTTAAATACTTCATCATTCTATTTATTACCTGCTAACTTCTGTTTGCTTTGAAACTTTATCCAAGTATAATCTTGTTAGCCTCATGCATTTGAACACCGATAAGTTCCATAAGAAGAAAAAAAACTACAAAAGCTCATATTTTTAACCGCTGTCACAAGTGTACTGCCAGTATGTGTTTTTATAAATTGTCACTGAGAAATTTGCATAATCTCAAATATCATGTGTGAGCAAAATGGTGAAATTTTTCAAATTCAAAGGGAATTTATTTCTCTACTTTTAATGTCAGGGTATAAATATAGTATTTCCCTTTAAACCAGCAAACTGACAGAGTCCATTCCATTGTTCCTAAGATTGGTAACTTACTAATCAGAATTACCTCCAAGCAATTTGTGAGATTCCTTATCACAGTGCTATCGAAGAAGGAAATGTAATCCCAATGCATACAGTGTAATATCATAACTTATATAATCAGATGACCTAGATTCAAATCCTTGCTTGACAGCTTACCAGCTGTGCAACATTGGACAAATGATAGTTTGCCTAAAATATAGGAAGTTTGTGGATAAAGAGTGCCAAAATGAAATCTAGCAATCAAAATCTCTTCTAAAAATACTTTGATTCCTTTTGATTTTTCTGTATGGGAGACATTTATGCCTTTCCGGGACCTCTTATCTCACCTAAATGAAACAGTAGGCAAATAGAACTAGAAATCTGAAGCTTAAAAGGAAATTAAGAATACTCCAAGATTCATCATTTATTAAAGCACTTTATACCACAGTTTTCATCTGTAAAATGGGTCAAATGCTATGCCCATCTCCCAGGGTTATGATTATCGAATGACTGACAGAGTTATGATGACAGAAGGATTTAGAGATCTTAGAACTGTGTCTGGCACTAAAGAGTAAGCACTCGATAAATACAAGTTAGCTCCAGTAAGATCCCTGAATTTCAGAGAAATGTGAAAACTCATAAAACTTGAGATTTTTGTTGATGTAATAAGAAACAAGTTTACAATAAATTTTAAAATCTATGTGAGGTCATCTGGGTCTTCTATGTTTTACAATTTTTTTCCCCTTAGGAATTTGAATAAATGGCAACAGCAGGACAAATGCCACACCTGTAGATTGAGTTCAGAATAAGTGATACCGACATACGGAATGTGTAAAAGGAAAAGTCAGTAAAAGAGGGGAAAAAATAAAAGTAAATGATGATACGTAGGCATCTGGAAGAAGAAAAATATTATGTTGTTATTATTAGAATTCTTTTAAAAATACCAGGTTTGTGTGCTGCTTTCTCAGAACCCACACACTCTGAGTGTTAAGAGGAGGAGTTGTTAGCACTGAAGTAATTATAACAAGGGTGTTAAGTTTCTGTAGGTGGGAGACAACTTATTATATGGAGGTGCTTATTTTAGTCTTAGAATAATATTTTATTGAATTTACGTATTCCGGCAAGACTACTTCAATGCGACGTATTGGACTGACAGAAGGAAGGTGTGCTTCCTTTTACAAGAAGAGACGGAACTTGTCCTGTGCAACAACATACAAGGCTGGCCTTGCACCCCTTGCAAAAGACAATTTCGTCAATTTCCTCTGATGATTTACTTGCCTAATATCTTCATTGTCATAAAATATTAATAAGAATACCCTAGAGCACTTGATTTAAAGTTTGAATGCTATACAAATAACTTTCAGATGCGAGTATAAAATACATGTCTTTGTCACTCTGCTTGTAAATAAGTAGTACATTTTCCCTTTTTTTTAAACAATTCTATAGCGGGATCAATGTTGCTTCTGAGCTGCTTCCACCTGCGTGGGCTGCCCGTCAGAGTCATTACTCAGAAAAAGAACTGTAGTACCATAATTTGAAATTTCTCATTAGTTTATCATCAGAATTGAAGAGCCCCATACTAGTAGCTAATACGTAGATTCTTCGTGAGGGCACCTTTTTTTTTTTTTTAATTGGAGACTTTATTTTTTAGGGTAGTATTAAGTTTACAACAAAATTGAGAGGAAGGAGCAGAGATTCAGGTCCCTTGCGCCCCACATGTGCATTTCCTTCCCCATTGTCAACATCACTCACCAAAACAAATGTTCATTCCAATCAGTGAACCTACACTGACACGTTATAATCACCCACAGTCCATCGTCTGCCTAAGGATTTGCTCTGTGTATGAGTTTGGGAAAAGTCACATAGTCTATGGGTTCGGCAAAAAGTATAATGACATAGACCCATAATTATAATATCATATAGACTATTTTCACTTTCCTAAAATTCCACTGTGCTCTGCCCACCACTCTTCCCATCCCCGGCCCCAGCACCCTTGGCATAGCTTTCTCCCAAGACCCTATTTTAAGATGACTGCTGTGGCTGTTCACTGTGAGAAAGTTAGACACGATCCATAATCTGGGAACACTACCCTCTGCTGTCCCTATGGATGCTACTGTCATCCCCTGACCCTGATACCAAGCACCACCACTCCCTTCACCGATCCTGGGAAAGTCCTGGAATCCTCAAAATGGAGTTTTGATATCTGGGGTTTTTAGTGCTATGCTTATTTTCTCTTTTATGCTACGTTCTTCTACAATGGGTACTAAACTTGTATTTTCTGATGTTTTGCAGATTTCCCACTGCCTTTTCTTTCTCTGTATTTCAAACATGAGCCCATGTGAGCTGAACTGGGAAGAACTGTACAACAAACAACAGGGTGTACTCAGAACAACTATCTCTTCCCCTAGGAGATTTTCAATGGAAAGTATAATTTTCATTGTAATGAAACATGTTTAAGATATTTCATCCTAGGGGTGCTTGGGTGGCTCAGTCCTTTAAGTGTTGGCCTTTGGTTTAGGTAATGATCCTGGGGGGTCCTGATGATTGAGCCCTGCATCGGGCTCCCTGCTCAGCAGAGAGTCTGCTTCTCCCTCTGCCCCCACTGCTCGTGCTCTTTCTCAAATACATAGATAAAATCTTTAAAAAAGATATTTCATCCTATCCTATATACCCATTTTTAATACATGCTTTACTAATATTTCTGAGTTATGTCCTCATAATCTATAAGCTGAAATTTAAAAATTAAGGCAATTTTGAGTCAAAATCTATGAATGGCTTGCAATGAACATTTCATAGTTTCAAAGAAAAACTCCATTTTTATACATAATGTGTACAATAAGGAGTGTTAAGTTTATAATGTAAGGGGGAAAAACAATGCAGAAGACCATATAAAGAGTCTGAGTAAAGTGTAAATTGAAGGGAAAGTGCTTATGAAGAGATATACTGCTAAGTTCTCTCCTGTGATATCTTGGAAATTAACCTCTTCATGATTTTACTCACACGTGTTATTCATACCTGTTCTTCCTTTCTTACATCCAAGTCATTTTCTAAACTCTAATTTATTCCCATTACTTCTCTATTAATTTCTTAGATGTTCTAAGTGTCCAAGGACACTTGAGTTGGCCTTGTTCCAAAAATATCTTTTCTATTCTTATGGGGGGAAAAATGTTGCTTACTGTTTTAATCCACTTCAGTTTTGTTTTGGCCCCCAAGGACCCAGTTTAATACCTACAAATTCAAAAATCACATAAAACGATTGGATTTTGTCCTCAAATATCTCTTTTTTAAAAACCTTCCATTACCCAAACCTAATTTGCCATTACCTAATCTTCCTTTCATTCATTTACTCCTTCCGTTATCTTTGTTAAATTTCTTCTCTGCTCAATTTAAGTCTAAAGGCAAATACATTAATAAGGGATTTCTAGTAATAATCTAGAAGTTCCTATTTCCTTAGTCAGCTAATTTTTTGTTTATCTAATTAATTGATTTGGCATATATTATTTAAATTCTAATTTTAATATTCCACCTAGTTGTTGAGATAATTGTGAGAATCTATAATCCAAGCCCATCCTTGAAAAAGTCAAAAGAAACAGTCAAATACAAACTTGTTAAATTTACTACTATAGGACATCCTATGTCTCATGATAATTATATGTGCCAAATGTTTTTGAGTTATAGTGGATGAAATTATTAGTTGTTGCTGTTGTTGTTTTTTTTTTTTTCACCAAAATCAGAGAAAGCTTCACAGAAAAGGAACCACCTAGACTTAGATCTGAGGCATAAGTAAAAATTCATCAGGTAAGGAAATGTAAAAAGGGAATCAGAAAAAATAAAACTAAAAACCTAGTAAAAAAAAATAAAATTAGAGAAAAATACATGGACTCTTGAGAGTAGGTCCCAGAGATTCAGGCGCACGAAATGCCATGCTGATGAGCATGCGCCTTCTCCAGCAAGAAACAAAAAGTACAACAAATACCAAATCATCATGTTGTACCCCCGAAACTAATATAATGTTATACGTCAATTATATCTCAATTATAAAGAAAGAAAGAAATGGAGATTCCACAGAGATTTTAGATGTGGGCTTTGTCTAGGTCTCTAAAAGATTTCAAGTGCAGCAGTCATTACTGAAAGCTGAATGTGATTAAAAATATATGGGTATTTAAAAAATTAAACATTTTTCCATATCAATGATCCCTATCAAACTCCCTGAACCTCACTTCACTTTTTTGAATTAAAACCTTGAGAATTTCTGGGAAAAATTACCTATTAACTTCCCCACAGTTAATGACATGAATAAATCAGAATAGCTGAAGAAAAAGGCTTGCATGAAGGGAATATAGAAGATATTATTTTCAGTGAAAAGAAATAAACCCATACATAACAGATAATGTTATCTAGAAGAACAAATGGGGGAGGGCACCCCGGTCATATCCAGACAAGGTATACCAGTTCCAGGCAACTGGAAATTAGTTCCCACATCTGAAGTTGGAGAAAATGTATCAGCTACTGTCTTGATGGGGGGGGGGGGGAATAATTTAACAAAGGGGCTATGAACCAAGAGGTTAAAGGAAGTTAACAGAATAAAAATCAGCTAGAAAACTGTTATCAGCTCTAGACCTGAAGGGGCAAATGAAGGGAGCGGTGTTGCCAGAATCCAGAGAAAGCTAGAGCCGTGGGACAGGGGCTCCAGAGAGGATGGTGCTGAAATGCAACCACAGCGGTGCAGTGAGGAGAGCTGGATAATGGAGCATATACGCATAGTCTCTTCTCCTTCCTGTATTCTGATCTCCTGCCCATGGCTCCCATTGGCAAAATCTATCCAGATATAAAGAACTGAAGAACCTGAGTGACCAGTCTGTAAAGGTCACTTTTCAAGAGCATGAATCAGGACAGAGAAGGGCAAGGAAAAGATACGGAGATGCAAATGGAGAATGTAAGTAGCAAGGAAGAGAGGAGAAATAAAGGAGGGGTGAAGGGTCACCATGAACAAGTCTTGGTAACTGTGGGCATTATAGTAGAGAGTGGGAAGAAACTTACTGTAGGTGGGAAAAGGAAAGACATTTGTCCTCTGAGATTTCTGGAATATAAACAAACAGAGCACTGTACTTGTTTGCATTGTCCTATGTTTATTTAGATACATTGTGTTCTTTTGTATATTAATAATATTGATGATAAAATAAAAACAACTTTAAGGCTTCTTTTTTCCCCAACATGCTGTTCTACTCTCAAAATGGCTTTGTATTTTATTGTAGGAAGAAATGTATATTCCAATTTAAATGTTATCAAGAATTTACTTAGAAAGTCCCAGTTCTCAAAAATTAAGTAATTTTTAAAACCTATATAGCTAAGGAATTTCAAGTAATTCTTTTGATTATTTTAACTATGCTTTACTACTGATCTTAGATCAGTTCATTTGTTAGTTATTTTAACCAAGGGCACAGTAAAAACATTTAAGGTAAATGTCACTCTTACTTTAAACTTACTATTTTGGTAGTAGGTAACAGTCAAGTTTTATTTAAATTAAGAAAGACTGGAAGTAGTTACTCATGCTTACAAAATATTAATGCATAATCTATTATGTTGTTAGTCAATCTATTCAATGATTCATCCGTTCAACAAATATTTATTGAATAACTACTATGGGCCAGTCTTAGATGCTAATGGAGCTACGTGTCTCATTCTGTGTCTGTCTCTGACTCTCCCTGTGTGTGTGCCTCTATTGATCTATATAAATGTTCTACCTATAGTAGCTTAAGATACAGTCAGAGTTTGTAACATATACATGTCAAATATGAGATAAATTTTAAAACACAAATTAAAGGTAAGAAAAAATAATACAAGAAAAGATTATGTCTTGGATGAAAATGAAACAAATCGCTACAAGAAGGAGGTCCTGAAGTTCCTTTCATCTGATTCTTTTAGAGTCCTTCTCATCTAAGCTAAGAACGATTTCATTCTCTCCATTCATCAGGCCAAAAAGTCTTGAAGTTGGGGTAAGGGAAGTGGGAAGTACAGACTTCCAGTTATGGAATGAATATGTCACAGGGATAAAAGGTACAGCATAGGCAGGACAGTTAATGGTACTGTAATAGTGTTGTGTGGTAACAGATGGTGGCCACATATGTGGTGAGTATAGCATAATGTACAGACGTGTCCAATTACCATGTTTATACACCTGAAACAAATCTAACATTGTGTGTCAACTATACTTCAATTAAAAAAAAAAACACATGAAATCTAGGAGTCATCTTATGATGGCTCTTTCTCATAACCCCATATCCAGCCCAACTACAAATTATTTCAGCTCTGCATTTAAAACATATCCGTAGTTCAACTTGTAGAATCGCTCAAGAGAGTTTGTTTTTTAGAACTGGCTTCTACGTAACGCACATCAGTGATCTATATTCTGTTGTCCATGCCCATACCTAACTTCTAGGAAAGCTGAAAATTATGGTCTAAATTATGTCAAAGAGGGTGAGAATGGGGATTTTATGATTAATTAGCAGTCTTTGTCAGACTTTGCTATGAATAGTTGCCTGAGAAGGGGGAGTAAAAAACAAACAGAGAGAAAGAGAGAGAGAGAACAAAACTACATGAGTCTGGTGCCCAGGTATCTCATGAGTTACATGATGATAGTGGCCAAAAGTGGATGGCTGTGTCACAGAATAATACAGGGGTGACACTCAGGGATACAACAGTGACATTCTCTTAATGGGAAGAAGTTTTGAAGCTGATACATCTCTTCTTTGCTTAGAAGAAAAGATAATATGTGAGGCATATCAAGAGGGGCCAATAATTTAACTCAATGAATAGAGAATGGGAAGCAGTAAGTGTGGAGAATTCGTGGAAAATGCATTTCTGGAAGAAATACATGTTTCAATCTCTCAAAATGGCTCACATTGTGAGATATACGTGTATAGGTATAAATACTTGCCAAAAGGTCCCGTTCCCCGAAGTAGTTATTTAATAGACAATCTACAATGTCTTCCATAAAGTGGATTATAGTCGGTCTTTTTCCCCAGCCATGCCAATGCGTGTTCTATTTCCTCATGAACAAAGTTTCTAAGATGGCAGGGATGAAGTTTACACAAGGTTCAATGAAATGGACTTCCCCTCAATCTGCAAAAGAACCCAGACCCACCCACATGCTAGTGGAATATCGGTCCCCTAGGCCCCTTCTCTGATGGAGAGATGGAGCAGCAATTTTTGTTCAGTAGAATATACACAATGATGATAAAAATCTGCTTTCCTTCACTCCCAAGCTTTTACCTGTATCACCATCCACAGACTTTCTGAATTCTTTACTCACAGTCAGAGTATCCCACATAATATTGCTTCTCAAGAAGAAAATCCTGCTAGGGCAAATTAATTAAGGAAAGGCACTGATTCTTTTTTTTTTTTTTTTTTTTTTTTTTTTTTTTTAAAGATTTTATCCATTTATGTGACAGAGAGACAGCCAGCGAGAGAGGGAACACAGCAGGGGGAGTGGGAGAGGAAGAAGCAGGCTCACAGCGGAAGAGCCTGATGTGGGACTCGATCCCGGATCGCCAGGATCACGCCCTGAGCCGAAGGCAGACGCCTTAACGACTGCGCCACCCAGGCGCCCCAAGGAAAGGCACTGATTCTTAAAGGATTTTATTAGTCCTGCATGAAGCAGCTGTCCTTGTAGAATAAATGGAATGGTTTACTAAAGACCAGTTTATGGTGCAATGTATTTTTTAAAAATCTTCTGATATTAGGGTATGATCCAACAGGGTATAATATATACTTTGAAGCAGTTACCAATAAATGGTGCTATTTATAGGACAGTTAGATTTCATCACTATTACACCTATTGAACGACACACAAATGTCAACTCCCTGTCCATGCTGGACTCAGATGTTTCAGAGATCATAGCATCTAAGGGAGAAAATCTTCTACCAGGAGTCATGAGACTATTTCCATTGAATTCCAAGTTATGATACCTTTCTACATTGTTTTGTATTTTAATCTCAGTGCCCTTCATGCCACTGAATAGGCAAAATGGGCCAAGATTTCGTAGCTATCATGATTGATCATAATTGTTAAGTGGAAAGAGAATTACTGCTACTGCTACACACAGTGGGCTGGAAGGCATGCGTCTGGGAATACTCTACCTCTCTTCCTAGTACTGTCATGTCCATCAAAGCCTTACAAGAAGAAACTCTGAACTTTCAAGCCTGCCAGATTTAATCACACCGTGGGATAAAGAACTTTAACATAGATGTTAGCTGAGAAATATGTAACCTAGGAGAAAGAAAGGTATAAATGCAAATTAGAACCAAGTAGGCTTGCAGAAGCAAGAACTACCGTTGTAGGTAACCATAGAGAAACTTGTTCTATTTATATATACTTACCTCTTCCCTTCTCTCAATTTTTCTTTCTCCACAATATAAGCTGTGTTATTGATAGTTAGGTTAGCTTAGCCTGTAGATTTTATGCTTTCAGTACAGGACTGTAAATGAGTTAGAGGTAAAACAACCAGAACCAATGAATTCATAAGACACGGATCTCACCTTTTGGTGTATAGGTGTATTAAATGAAGCTGGGGCATGATGCTTTTGCTACTTTATTGTCTAGAAATTAGGTTAGGAGAAGTGTGTACTGTATATGAGTACTGCATCAAAGGTGTAGACTACAGAATATACTGAAAATTAGCTCACTGAACACTTCCCCAGAAAAGATAAATACCACTTTGCTTAGATTCTTTTGTACTCAGAATTTCACATGTGCCTTCCCTTGCTTCTGCAAGACAATCTACACAAAGCCTGCATGTGGGGTTGACCTATAGTTAACCTTGAAATTTAAGTGGCAGGGGTAGTGGTTCTTTTATGGACGTCGGCAAGTACTGCTGATTTCTAATTTCATTGATTAACAGAGACTGGAATCCGTGGGAAAACTCCATAGGGGGGTAGTGATTTCTGCTGTGTGTTCTCCAGAATTCATTTTCTGCATTCCCCAAGAGTTCTGTGAGATACCTTACACTTTATAAAGTGCACATTAGACGTCATAGGTCGCTTAGTCATATGTAATAAGTATGAACAAACATATAGAAATGATAATCACCGAATTTAGAATATAGGCTACTTTTGGGAGTAGAGGAAGAGAAACGTGATGAAAAAGTGGTCAGTAGGGTCTTTGTAGTGATACGTACTTTTATTTATTATGCTGCCTAGTAGCTGTGCCTAATGTAACAGTGGAGCAAGACCAGAATGAAGAGTTGGACAAACCTGGTAAATGTAGAACATTTCAGGAAGAAGAGACAGTAAATGGAAGGGATCAGAGGTGGAGGGAGCATGTCTGTTCGGTTAGGACCACAGAAGCCTGTGTGGCTGGCAGGTACCAGGAAATAAAGACAGACTAACAGGGAAGGTATGGGTCATAACAAAGCCTTTTAAATTTATGAATCCTATAGTGAAAATCCACTTGAGTATTTTGGGCAGAGGAGCTTCTGAATGTGACGTCTGTTTTCAATGATCACTTTGCCCTGTCATGAAGAATATTCTATTGAGGAGCAGGGGAAAACAGAGAGCTCTTTAGAAGGTAGTTTCAGTGTTCCAGATGCTGGTAGCTTGGACATGGTTAGTGGCTGCAGAGATCGCAAGAGGAAGGCATATCTTTATATATTTTGAAGATATATGTCATAGAAAAATAACGATCAACTAACAGAAAATAAATAATTTAGTGAAAATATAAGATTGGGATATTAAAATATTCTGTATCTTGAGAGAGGGTAAAATTTGAATTTAAGCAAATTACAGATGGATTAAAGATTAAGATATGAAATATAAAATTATAGAAGACAATCAGTGGAAATACGGGTGCATTAATAACATTTTGGGCTGCAGAGAGACTTTCTTTTTTTTTTGTGAGAGTACCACTCACACTTTTTTTTTTTTTAAGATTTTATTTATTTATTTGACAGAGCAAGAGACAGCCAGCGAGAGAGGGAACACAGCAGGGGGAGTGGGAGAGGAAGAAGCAGGCTCATAGCGGAGGAGCCTGATGTGGGGCTCGATCCCATAACGCCGGGATCACGCCCTGAGCTGAAGGCAGACGCCCAACCGTTGTGCCACCCAGGCGCCCCTGCAGAGAGACTTTCTAAACAGAAAGACAATAATAAAGGAAATGTCAGCACAAACAGATTGCAAAGGTTGGACATCAAAAATACTGAGAATTAAGAGACAAATGTCAAATATCTGAAATATCTATAATGAAGTGTTAGTTTCCCTAGTTAGAGAAGTAACTTCTAACTTACTTGTTTAATCTCCAACTCACATGGCCCCTTCAGTCTATTGATCCGGCCATTGTTTATCTCTAGTCCCTTTATTTGCCCATCGCTCTTTAACTCCTCATCTAGCTAAGAAACCATCTCTATGATTATGACAATTACCTCACAAACATCCTTAATTCTCTAATTGTTTTCTCCTCATTTTCATTCTTGGGGACAACAGTAAGCTTAGAAAATCCAAAGTCAGTGGGGCCACTGAGCAGTTCTAGAGAAAACACACACACTGGGGTGGGTACAGCTCAGAATCATCCACACCCACAATAGATGATCTTGCAACAGGATATACTGTTACGCAGCCTGTTTTTCAGTTAGTAATGTATTATGAACATTTATCTGTTAATAAACGCCAGCATATGGATCTATAAGGCACTATAAAGGAATTAACAAATCTATTATCTCAGTCATATATTTTGATTTCAGTGCTGGACCAATGTAAAAGGGTATAATGAACAATCATGTATCTGTTAAGTATTGCTTTAGCAAAAATCCATAAAAGTGGAAATATGTGACAAGGAATATAAAAATTTCAAGGCTTCTTATATATATTTCAAAGTTTCATTCCATTCCGTAAAGGTGAAAGCTCCTATATTACTTTTTGATGACTTTCTAATTTACAGATTTTTTTTTAAATGTTGTTATCTCAAGTTACTTTACGTCTTAGTCTTAGCTGCTTAACAAACTACCACAGACCGGGTGGCTTATAAACAATAGGAATTTAATTCTCACAGTTGTAGAGGCTGAAAGTCTGAGATCAGGGTGCCGGCATGGTGGGGGGAAGGCCCTCTTCTGGACTACAGACTTCTCACTGTATCCTCACATGGTGAAGGGGCTAGGGACCTCTGTGGGATCTCTTTTTTAGGAGCACAAATTTCAGTCATGCAGGCTCCACCTCATGAGGGCCCCCCCACCCCCCGCAACGTCATCACTTTGGGCATAATAATTCCAGCATTTGAGTTCTGGGAAGACACAGACTTCCAGGCCACAGCACTTTACATGATCTCAATTATGAGTTATGTTTAATATTTAACATGTATATTAGTTATATTTTAATTTTATGGTCTTTAATTAACTAATAACTTATAATTATAGTTTTTAGATAACTAATATTGCCTGATTTCTGTTGCTTTGTTTACTTCAATAATAAGAATATTAAAAACACTGAGTTATAATAATCTTATAGATGAATATTATTTTCTCATAAATTTCTCTTTTTACACATTATTCTGACAAAAACATCTTACTTTCATAATTAGAAAAAAACAAACAAACCCTACTCTTTAAGAAGGAATTCAGTTTTCTCTTCTTATATGAAGAAAACATCCTGTAACCATTCAGTTTTTGGTATTAGTATCATTACATAGTTTGGAAGACAAATTGAGAAGCTGACCATTTAAAAAGGAAATCAGTTACTAAAATATAGCAGAGGCTTTAATATAATAAAAATAAAATCCATTGTACAAAATTCAAATTATCCAGACCTTCTGATTATGGTTTTGCATACATTAAGGCATGCCTCTATGTATTTAAAAAGATTCGTGTTAAGAAATCATACATATATGAAGGTCTTGATTAGACTCCAAGGGACTCGGAAGCGTGAAGAATGAAAATGAACCAATTGCAGGGAGTTCACAAAGCCAAGTAAGAAGTGCCGAACTTCAAACTGAAATTGCAAAAAAGTAGGAAAGGAGTATGTACCTTCAGCCTCTGGTCAGCTGTTACCTTTTAGGAATGGAATGTAGTTCTTGGAAACAGCCTGACAGGACTGGCTTTCAATTTATGGGGAAATGTAATAATTATTATGTAACAAAAACTCCCCCATGTATTATTTCATTACTATTTGAAGTAGTAAGACTTTCCAGACTGTCAGCCGGCACTAGGATTTAATAAGGATCTTTCATAGTGAGTTAGAAGTCTGGTTCTGACTTCACTACCCTATCTTAGACCTTCGGACTAGGCTGCCAGTTTGATGGTACCAGATTCAGAGACAATTTGGACTATAACACAAAGCCTGTTAGGTAAATAAAACCCCTTAAATATTTCACTTCTTTCTAAAACTTGAGATACTGTAACCAAAAGTACAGCTTTTTATTAACCCTCTAGTTTTTTTTTTTTTTTTAAGATTTTATTTTAAGTAATCTCTACACCCAACATGGGGCCCAAACCCATAACCCTAAGATCAAGAGTCACATGTTCTACTGACTGAGCCAGCCAGGCACCCTAACCCTCTAGTTCCTTTATATGAGTATTGCATTTGTAAAAGTTCTATTTCCCCTGCTTTTTATTCCTAATTTCAGTGAGTCCTTATGTTGGCAGCAGGCCTGATTAGTTTTTAGAGTGAGAAAGTCTCGGTAGTTAGGAGCCGTGGATATTTCTGGGCTCTGTTAAGACTCATAATTGATAAATTTTCCTCATCAATCACAAACAGGCACAGCCCCAGAATCCATCCTGCACCATGTCATTCTAAAGAGATAACCGCTATTTTGGTAGCATGGTCTTACCATGGCTCAATGAGCTGATTTAAAAATCTTTGAAACGTCAGAACAAAAATCACATCCGAAATTTATAAAAATGAATTAAAGTTGATTTATAACTCTCAAATATGTACTCTAGGCAGGAATACTTTAAGGAAATGCAGCAAGGAAACTTTCCATTGCCTGAGACCGAGCAGATAATCTCTGACCCAGATGATCTAAATTATTGGGTTTGGAACGTATTACAGACCTCATTCTTCCCTTTGCATACCTATGGTTTAATTAAATTTTTAGACTAGTAAATTTGTATCCCTTGAACAGGCCTGATTTGGAAGGGATAGACAGACTGACTTTTCATCCATTCTGCTCTTCTTTTTTCCCTTCTCTAGCCTCTATTTACCATCTTTTTTCTTTACTCTTTTACACTCTACTTACTTCCTCTTTCACCATTTTAAAAGATGTTCATTTCTTTCTCCCTCTTTCATCCATTTTTGCAAATATTGGCTGCTTTATCTGATGGTAAACCTCCTGCCTTCTGATAAAACTTCTACCCCTGCACCTTTTTGGCCTGTTTTCCATGCTTGGAAACGAGTTTAGTGTCATGCTGATCAAATTTGAGGACCATATGTAATATCAATTTAATGAAAGCAGTTAATACTTTAGATAATGAATCGAAAGTATTAGAATGCAACCTGCATGATAATAGAGATTTTATGTTTCTAATGATACATTCTTAGAGCTTCAAACATTTCTGGTGTATGGCAGGGGAAAAAAGTCAGAAGAGTAAAAGCCAAGGAGTTTCAGATAAGGGAATTTTTAAAATGGCATGGTATAATTTTGGAAATGGAAACTGGGTATCCAGAATTGGGGTTGTCTGATGTGGTCAAGACTTTTTGATGATACCAGGTTTCCATTAAGGGGCCAGGGAGGCATAACAACACAAACGTGATGCATAATATACTGGAATTGTGGGAAGAGCATGAAGGGAAGCTTGGACATAAGGGCCCTTAAATTTGTCTAAAAGGAAGAGAAAAAAAAATCAAAGGGAAAGTAATATGAGAGCTGAATCTAAAAGAATGAGTGGGAATTCATAGACTAGAGAGGAAAGAGGGGCATGCCAAGAAAGAGAAGACCAAATAAGTGATGGTATATTGAATGGGACTTTTCCCCTATGCTCCAGAATTAATGGATAGTGATCCCCTTCTCTATTACCAAGACTCATTGATAATGAGAAAAAGGGACCTGCTAGAATCTTTTCCTTTCTCACTTCCAATTATATTTGGAGAGAACCATGTTGGGGATGGCTGTGGTAGTGAAAGCCTGTGGGTTTTTAGATGAGTGGCAATGAAGAGACTTGTATTCTCCCCTCTTGGAGAGGCAAGGATGTGAGAGATTCTCAGGGATAGAGTAGATGGTATAGAAAGACACTACCAACAAACTCCAGATAGAAAAAGAAGTTTGATGCCTGCAGGGAAATCTGCAAACTCCACCCTCATTAACTAAAGAGAAATGTCCCCAGCTCCACTCAACATCTTTCCTTCCTGTCTTCAAACATGGAATATGCAGAGTTTAGATGTGGGAAGGCAGGAAAACAGAGAATCTCTCTCGCCCAAAGCACAGGCCTAGTTTGCATTGGGTTCGGGGACCAGTTTAGAATGGAATAAGTGATGGGAGTTTAAACCAGAATAAACTAATTTTAAAGGCAGGAAGTGACTATGCATTTATGTAAACTGCCCAGCTGGGAAGAGAAAGTAGAATTTGACCTACTTTAGTTCAGGGCAATCGCTGGAAGAAATATAAACTTTTCATATTCATTCTCCCAATTAATTGAGATTACTTCAAAACAGGTGCTTTACATATGCAAAAAATGCAGGTATAAAAGAACATGGCATATTCCAAGGCTGGTATATAATTTGGAATAACTAGAAATCAAAGGATATGCTAAAGAATGCTGAGAGATGCAACTAGAAAGGTAGGTAGGACTTTGTATTCCGTCTTTAGAATTTAGACAATATTTCGTGGTGGAGAATCTCCTGAAAGGTGTTAAGAATGAAAATCCTATGATCAGTTTTTCACTGAAAACACTGAATGTCTGATAAACTTATTTTAATCAGTCAACAGCTGGAATCCAAATTAAATTTTGACAAATATATTTTGAGAGATGCATTATTAATGAAATGGATCTCACTCAGCTTATGCAAAATTGAAAAAATAATTAAAAACTATGTGACCCAAGACCGTTCAGAGTAGATGGCAATCAATTTAGGCTTGGGATACTGGTAGAATTTGCACTGGTGGAAATAAATTTAAAGCAGATAAAGGAAAACAGGAAATAGTAATGATTGATTTGGGACAAGTAACTGATCCAAATTACCAGAAAATAGAAAGCGTTTGGTAAGATAATACATAATTTATTATCCAAAATGGAGTACTTTTTGAGATGAAAGCGGAAATTAATCATTATGCTAAGGAAACAACTATAAACCAGACCCACCCTCAAGAAGCCGAATGTATATTCACCAACACATGGGAGCCAAGCAAAGATATTAAAGACTCCGAGGGACCCTAATTTGGCAGAGTTTGTACTTCAAGCTCTGGGGAATCATTAGAGTTTTCTAGCAAAATAGCACTTTACTAAAATTAATGGGTTCCAAGGACGGAAAGATAAAAGGGAATCACTAAACACTCTGCCCTGAAACCCACAAAGGCATAAAGCCCTGAATAACGGTGATGACAACGAGAAACCAAGAAAAGAAGAGTTGGAAGAACCAGTTAAGAAAGCTAACAAAAGAATCTGGTAAACAATTCTGTGTGGCTAGCAAAGTTGTGGGAGGAAAACATATGACTCTAAAATTGTGATAGTTTGAATTAAATTTTTGTTGGTTGTAGACATGAAGTGGATAGTGATGATTTATTAGCTCAGTGTTAGTTAATAATATGGAATCTTTTGGAATCTCTGAGTTAAATAACTCAGTTTTCTTTTTTCTTTCTCTTTTTCTTTTTTTTCCCCTTTACATTGCAAGACTTTTCAAAACCTTAATTTACTAATGAATGCTGTGAATCTCTAATGTGGAGAATTATGCACCATGAGGCACAGATAAATGGAATGACAACTTCAAAGTCACAAACTAGCAAGATTAGTTCCCAGGTCTCCTAATTCTCAACTTGATAGTTTTTTTTTTCCCTTGTTGAAATAATAGAAGTGAAGGAGAATATTAAGTAGGGAGTGGTAAGAGGGTGAAAGAGCTGGAATCCTTGGGAAAGCACACATATGGGGAGGAAGAATGTAATGTCCTAACACAAGGACTTAAATATTCTAATGTAATGATATCTAAGTAAGAAAAGTTTTAAGAAAGAGAGTTGTCTTAGTCCATTCAGACTGCTACAACAAAATACTGAGACTGGATGGCTTACAAAGAAAGTAAATTTATTTTTCACAGTTGCGGAGCTGAAGTCTCAGGGGGCCAGCACGATCAGATTCTGGCGAAGATCTGTTGGGTTGCAGACTGCCAACTTCTTGCTGTGTCCTCACATGGTGAAAGGACCAACTTATTTCTCTGGAGCCTCTTTTATAAAGGCACAAGTCACATTTATGAGGGCTTTTCTCTCATGATCTAATGACCTCTCAAAGACACCCATCTCTTAACACCTTTAATTTTGTGGGTTAAGATCTCATCTTAGGGATTTGGAGGGAAAACAAACATTCAGATCATAGCAAGAGTGACATTTACTGTGTAAAATCTTTCAGGAAACTAGAGCAGGAGAAACACTAAGAATAAGCTGGAACACTTGGGATGTAGGACTGGATAAGATACATGGTCAAAACAGGAGAACGTGTAACATGATGAAGTGAAGATTCAGAAGCTGAATGAAAATTCAGACACAAGAGGTCGTCATATACAGTAATGTATCACACCATTTTTAGAATCCACTGATAACTAGTAACTAATAATTCTTGAAGGGAGGGCCAAGCAAGGCATGCAAGCACACTAGGAACTTGTTCTGATGTAACCCAAAAGTTGAATATATGCCCAGAATGTGACATACCTAGGAGCTGATCTCCCAGTAGACATCAGGGCTTAATGTGTAAGTAAGATAAGGGATGTGAACATTTCACATTTTCTGTGATAGTAATGCGCATACACGCAATGTCTGTCTGTCTGTCTATCTATCAATCATCTATCTAATCTATCTAATATTAAATAAAGATATTTGTTCTAGGTTTTTTTAAAAGAGTTATATGAATATGTTTATAGACAGAGGTAGAGGAGTAAGTGTAGAGGGGAAATAAACATGCCAGCATGAGGAACAAAAAGTAATTGAACCAAAAGCATAGCAAATACTATAGAGGGAAGAATTATGAAATCTAACAGGCAGCGGTAAGATATGGCTGAGATGAAAAGAGGAGGAAAATAAAACTTGATTAAGGTTTAACTTTATACTTTATCAACAGTTTACAAATGAAATATATCATAGAAAATCAGAAAACATTTCTTATACAAAACTTGGCTTCTCTTTAATGAATAACAAATAAACACAGTGATAAATAATTCAATTATGTCAATAAAATACTGTTACCTTTATTAAGATAATCAAGAAATACCTGCCTATTAAAGTTTGAATTTCTTACTTCCTTTAATTTGGTTTAAATCCAATTGCCTTTATAATATTTCGAGTATATTATACAAAGTATTTTTACCATTTTGTGTAATACTTTGATATGCCCGTATTTATACTTGCTCAGATGCCTCCAAAATTCTTAATGAATTTGTCTAACCTACCTAGGATCTACAGTTTTGTTCATATTATCTAAATTTATCTAGGAATAGATACATGGCCAGAACATGGTGCTTTCATTTACAAATCAGGACTATATTTAGCATTATAATTTATTCTCTAACACACAAATGATGCAAAATTGGGTGGTTGAATTAACATCAGCCAAACACAGTGATATTATAAATTCTCATCAGAGTAAAATAAAAAAGAAATTCTGTCAGTGTCAGACTAAAAAAGGAACAATTTAAGTCACACGGGCCTATCACAGGCACATTTTTGATCAATAAGTGTAGAGGAAATTACACTCATTATAAAGGAGAACTAACCTTTCCTAGACATTCTTGGTGTTTATTACATGAATTAGAGCTCTAATGTACTTAGTCACTGCTTACCTAAAAAGGATTTATTTTAAATTAACATATCACACTGTTGTCTTCTTCTTGGATCAATTTCCTATTAGTTTAATTTATTTTGTTTTTGTTTATAGGCTACTGTTAATAGATCAAACTGTTGTTCTGAACCGATGAAGCACACAGTAATTCGTACAAATAGGTCAATATCTTTTCTCGCATAAATTCAAAAATTTCATTTCAATGACCATCAATTTTGTCATGAGATAATAAAGGATTACAAAGTCTTTGCTGCTAACGTATTTAAATATATTTCGGTATACTGTAAGAGAAGACCAGCTTGATAAAATCAATTTTATGAAAGCAAAAATAATCTGTAAATTTTTAGCACTGCAAGAGAGAGACTTGCATCATGCATAAGTCCACATATAGTTAGGACACTGGATGTTTGGTTCTGGAGACATGGTTTCTGTCCCTAAAGGTATTTAAAATCAACATTATTATTAAGAAGAAAGGACTTACTAAGATCTGGATGGCCATAAAAGACTTTCATGAAAAAGATTTAAGTTGAACTACTAATGTAATCTAAAAAGTTATTTTCTTCTTTTATTCTAACAGTGTTATGTCCATTCCATACCAGCCAGCCAACCTAAGGACACTGGACCTTGAAATCACCTGATTTAAACCATTTCTGAAATCTTAGTTACTGTCTCCTGCCAAACATTGCTCCTTTCACTAAATGTCTCCTGAGATTTCTATACATCAGCTTCATTAAGACCGATAAAGAAATAGTCAAAATTAAGGAGCATAATAATTGACAACGGGAGTGTCTTTGACATTAGAGTATAATCACTGAAGCCCAGTTGCTGCAGGTTTTAAATTCTGACTTTGCCACTTACTTCAGATTTCACATTGATGAAACTGTCTACCTGAACTTTCGTTTCCTCATCTGTACATTAGGGATAGTAGTAACTACGTCAAAGGGTGTAATAAAGATTAAATAAGCTGATACATGTAAAGTCCAGAGAACCCTCAAAATAATAATTAAAATGTATACTGAATGCTTACTACCTATTTTTAAACTACGAATACTGCTTCTATGCAACTTGGGGAATTATTTTCTAATATTGGTTTTAGCAATGTATCTCTTTATTCTTGAATGGTTAATGAAATTTGATCTGAAAATCACTGATTTTTTTGAAGTTGAAGTAATGGATGTATTCTTAATCTATAATTTGATCATATGTAATTAAATGAATTTATTATCATTTTAATTAACACCTTAACTAAGGTAATACATTACTTATGTGTAAGAGAACATGGAAACCATGGTTGTTTAAAAAAGACAAGAGATTGGTTTTTCTCTTATATAAAAGAAGTTCGGAGATCATCAGGAACATAGCTCTTTCTTTCTCCCGCTCCATCCTCAACACAAGGCTTTGCTCATGATTGAAGGCAGCTGCTGGAGTTTGAGCTAATTTTGCTCTAGAGAAGAGCAAAGGGAAGTGAAGCAAGATCCAAAGAACATCCAACTTTGGTCTGAGCTACATTGTGAAGAGATCCAAGTATGCATTTCATTCTTCCCTTTTTGTTACAAAACTCAAATTGCTATTCCAGATGCAGAAACTCTATGGGCTTGGATCAGTTGACTCGGAAATCAGCAATTTGTACTAGAAGATGCTTAGTTTGTTACCTTGAGGAAGTTTAAACTAGCATAAACAGATAGACCTGGAGATATAAAATATGCAGAATAGCATTTGAAAAATGGCCACTAAGTGTTGCTTAAGAACCACAAGAATCTACTGGGAGCTAAAGCTAGGAAACCAGAGTGGTGGCAGCTCAAGGAGGTACTTGGTATTCTAAGGTAGAATATAATAAAAATAATACTATCTAGCATTGAGTAATTACTGTATGCCATGCCTTCGCAATGACCCAAAGAGATGATGTATTTTTATATCAAGAAAGAAATAAACAGGAGGCCTGGGTGGCTCAGTTGGTTAAGACCTGCCTTAGGCTCAGGTCATGATCCCAGGGCCTCAATGAGTCCTACATCAGGCTCCTTACTCAGTGGGGAGCCTGCTTCTCTCTCTGCCTGCTGTTTCTGTTGCTTGTTCTCTCTCTGACAAATAAATAAAAGCTTAGAAAAAAAAATAAAAACAGGATTTGGAGTCTGGGAGATTTTAGTCACTCACTTATAAATAAACATCTGTCAGAACCAGGATCAATGTAGGCAGTCCACTGTGACAGCCATCCTTCTTATCGGCATTGGCTAATATGTCTACTCCTCACAATTTTATTTTCACTTTATTTTGTATGTAGGCCTTTGGCAAGCATTTACATTTTTGAGGAAAGAGTTAAAAGCACAATTCTGACAGCAGTTTGAGAAATAGGAGAGATGAATATTTAAAGGGCAGTGAGATCTGAACAATTTTATTTCATTATTTATTTATTCATTCATGCTAGACAGGGCAATAGAGTGGGGCATGTTCCTTACTTTCCTGAAGCTTGCAGTGTAATGAATTTAAAGACATAAAAAAGCAGAGACACTCCTTGGTTTTTATCAGCAAACACTGGTCTTTTTCCACAAGAGTGTTCAATTGAGGAGACTTTTCTATCCCTGATATAATTGTAAACTAAACATGTGTTTTCTGGTTTTTCTCCTAGGAAAAAGAAACGAGATTTATTTTCAACTGAGGTTAGAGGAGATAAGGATTTAGGAAATTGAAATTCAGTACAAAATGTAATTGAAGCAACACATTCTAACAAATAAAAAGTATTTTTGTCATTATTTGTTATGTTTAACTTTTTTAACAGTTGAGAAGGTGCCTAAAACAATGAATCTCAGACATACAGGAATTGCTCCAAACTTGCTTGGGTTAGATTTTTGTTACTGCTTTTATCATGAACCACTTGTAAAAGTGATTCAAACTATTAGGTATTTTCAGGCTTTTAACATTTTAGAATAAAAATTTAAGAATAAAATTTACCACTATATAATGGAGAATTTAAGTTAATAAGTAATATTGATACCCAGCACCATGACAACTTAATAGCTATTTGTCTATTAGTATATTGGCCACAAGAAGTTGAAATAACTGGAGCAAAAAAGCATCAGAATTCCAAAATTAATTCTCAAAATCACTGATCTTTCACAACCAGTAAGGAAAATAAAGCAAAAGGCATTTTAATAGTGAATCTTAATTCTAATCAACAGGAAGACTCCTCTTTAGCATTTTCATATATTGTATTTTACAAAGTTCACAAATTCTCCCTATATTCTCTGATGAAAAAAATCACTGTTGATGATAGTTGCCTTGTATTACTTTTTTTTTTTTTTTAAAGATTTTATTTATTTGACAGAGATAGAGACAGCCAGCGAGAGAGGGAACACAAGCAGGGGGAGTGCGAGAGGAAGAAGCAGGCTCATAGCAGAGGAGCCTGATGTGGGGCTCGATCCCATAACGCCGGGATCACGCCCTGAGCCGAAGGCAGACGCTTAACCGCTGTGCCACCCAGGTGCCCCCCCTGCCTTGTATTACTTTTAAAAGTACTTTCACTCACTTGATCAAATCCCAGCGAATAACAAACACTCCAGTGGCTAGCTCAGTTTGTAGTGTGAGGATTGAGGTACTGGTCACGGCACGGGTCAGCATTACTTTGGCTGCGTCTAATACAGGTAACCAACGGGGATATGTTTTTCTCACTTTACAAGGAGCCCAGACACAGACAGTGCAGGACCAATAGAGCTGCTCCACATGCTGTCAAGGCTGGAGGCCCGTTTGTCTGTCCTGCCATCCTCAGCATGTTGTTTTCCTTGCTCTGGCTTTCAATCTGCTCCACCGCAGTCACCATGTCCACAGTCCAGCATGGATATAAAAGAACAAAGAGCAGACGATAAGGATGTGCCTTTTCCTTTTTGGTACAAATACGATCCTGTAACATGTATTTCCCTTAATTTGCTTTTCCTAACAACTTAACAAGCGAAATAGTGGGATATTATTTCATGGTAATACACAGAGATTTACCAGAGAAAAACCAATGTAATGGGGTGTCCGGGTGGCTCAGTCGGTTAAGCGTCTGCCTTCAGCTCAGGTCATGATCTCAGGGTCCTGGGATTGAGCCCCTAATCGGACTCCCCACTCAGGGGGGGAGTCTGCTTCTCCCTATCCCTCTGCCCCTCCCTCTGCTCGTGGGTGTTCTCTCTCAAATAAATAAATAATAAAATCTTAAAAAAAGTTTTTCTGATCGAGCCTAAGTTTTGAATGTTTTGGGGCCACTTGTATTTTCATTTTTGTTGTGTTGTTTGTATGGCTTAGAGTGATACAAAATCATCCTACTCACAATATATTGCTTTCATTTCAGTATATGCTTTGGAATTATTTTTGTGATTTTAACACAATTATTCATCTTCTCTAGAAATGTAATGGAAAAGCAAAGCCTTAACTCTGAATCTAAGCTGCAACACTTACCACTAGTTGTGATGGGTGATTTTGTGTGTCAACTTGACTGGGCCAGAGGGCCCAGATATTTGGATAAATATTGTTCTGCATATATCAGTGAGAGTGTTTCTGGGTGAGACGGACATTTGAATTGGTAGACTGAGTAAAGTAGGTTATCCTCCCTAATGTGAGTGAGCCGGATCCAATGTGCTATAGACCTGAAAAGAACAAAAAAATGAATACGACAAACTTTCTCTATCTGACTCTCTTTGGAGCTGAAACATCAGTTTTTCTTGTCTTTGGCCTTGCACTTGACCCGGAACTTATGTCATTGGATCTCCAGTTTTTCAGGCCACTGAACTTGGCCTGGAACTATATACCATTGGCTCTCTTGGGTCTTCAGTTTGCCAACTGAAGATCTTGGGACTTCACAGCCTCCATAACCACGTGAGCCAATCTCTTATAATAAAGAGATTCATGTATGTTCTTCATGTATGTTCTATTGTTTCTGTTTCTCTGGAGAACACTGACCAATATAGATTTTGGTACTAAGAGTGGTTTTGGAAGAATGGAATCTTACTGAGGAAACTTCTGAATTTGTTCTAGGGTTTCTGGAATTGAATCTCTAATCTGATTAGGTTTAAAGACACTAAGGACTCTATTTCCAGCAAAAGGAGCATTGATAGTCCCTGGCATGTTCTAGCAACAGGGATACATAAAATATCTCCACTGAATATTCTTGGTCAACCACTTATAAGCAGCAAGGACCTGGATGACTATGTTTAAGATACTTCCAAACATTTTTGGAGAACTAACAACTATAATGAGATTGACTGGTACTTCCTAAATGTCCCTGGACGAGGTAAAGGATGAGCTCAGGGACTCGAATTCCCAGTAAAATGTGTGCCCTGAAGGGAACCCTTATCTCTTGCACTCATAGAGCTGAGTGGCTGAAAATCAAACACAAACCTCATCCTGTCACTGGCTTAATTACAACACAAATTGAACCCACAGTCTGTCGGGATATCTACTGGTAATGTGAGGGCATTGATTGGGAAAGAACAAGAGAAGGATCTACAACAAGTTCAGGCTACTGTAGAAGCTGCTTTGCCACTGGGCCATACAGTCCAGCACCTTCAGTGGTGCTTGAAGGGTCAGTGGCAGATAGGAATGCTATTTGGCCCCCACAGATGAATTATAGTGCATGCCCTTTAGGATTTTGAAGCAAGGACTTGCCATAATCTTCAGGTAACTATTCTCTTTTTGAGAAACAGCACTTGGCATGCTGCTACTGGGCCTAAGCAGAGACTGAATGTTTAACCTTGGGCCGTCCGGTTACCATGTGACTTTTGCTTCCCATGATGAACTGGGTGTTATCTGACGCACTAAGCCATAACGTGGGGTGTGCACAGCAGCACCCCACTACCCAATGGAAATGGTACATGTGATTGGGGCTGAGCAAGCTCTGAAGGCACAAGTAAATTACATGAAGAAGTGGCCCTAATGCCCACGAGCTCCACTTTCACTACACTACCTTTTTTCTCCCAACCTGTACCTATGGCCTCATGGCGAGTTCCTTCTCATCAATTTACAGAGGACGAAAAGACTCAAGACTCATTTGCAGATGGCTCTGCAGGATATGCAGGCATCGCTAAGTGGACAGCTGCAGGACTACAGGACGCAGACTTGGACTGGAACTTACGCCATCCCATCTTCTGGCTCTCAGACCTTTGAACTCAGACTGGAACTGTACCATCCACTCTCCTGTGTCTTCAGCTTGCCAGCTGCAGCCTCCAGACTTGTGTGAGTCAATGTCCGTATTATAGATATAGATATAGATATAGGTATAGATATAGATATAGATATAGATATAGATATAGATATAGATATAGATATAGATATACAGATAATCTCCAGCCTATTGGCCCCATTTCTTGGGAGAACCCTGACCAATACATTCTTAAACCAAGCTCTGGGAGCCTTACTAAGAATACACAACAGTTGCAAAACCATCCACATCACTCACTCAAAAACAACTTCTTGGCATTTAATTTCATACATAAATGTATGAAATTTTTATGAATATATGTTTTTCCACATGTGTATACATCTATACGTGTGTAGGTAGATACATTATATATAAACAATATATAACTACTTCTATATGTATGTATGCACGCATATGTGAACATATATAAACACTTAGATAAAAATTTTTATGCAATCTTTGATAAAAACATGGGAGATATGGGTGCCTGGGTGGCTCAGACGGTTAAGCATCTGCCTTCAGCTCAGGTCATGATCTCCAGGTCCTGGGATCGAGCCCCACATTGGGCTCCCTGCTCAGCGGGGAGCCTGCTTCTCTCTCTCCGTCTGCCTCTACCTCTCCCCTGCTTGTACCTCTCTCTCTCTCAAATAAATAAATAAATATTTAAAAAACCAAACAAACACACACCGGGGATAGAGACAGAGAGAGAGAGAGCTGGAGACAGAATGAGACATGGCAAGAGATAGATCATTTTCTCTGTGCTTTTATGTAGTTTTAGTATTTTTATTCAGCATAATTTTTATTATTTTAATAACTGTTTAACCTGATACCATTTTTATTTCATATTTGTTTTTATTTTTTTACTTGTGTATTTTGTAATTAGAACAAGTCAAGAGTATTTAGTCAGAGAACAATTGTTCATTGCTTATTGATTTAAAAGTTTTTATTTTTATTTTTTAAAATAAGAATGACATAAATCTTTCTGTCTTATATGTTACATTTTTTTTTCCAGTTGTTTATCATATTTCGACTTAGGTTACTATTTTTTCGAAGTTCCAATACAAGGATGTCAAAATGTGCTATGGATGCACTGTTGTCCTGAACTTCTGCTCTCATGATTAACACCATTCAGACCCAAGCAAACTGCTCATACACATCCTTCACCTGTGTCATGAAAACACAAGGCATTGCATCCAAATGCCATACAGGTTTATACGTCAGAAACTGACATCGTTTTGAGCTATAGTCAGAATCTGAGCAGTAGAAATCCTTATGTAAGTAAAAACCAGGTGAACAGACTTTGATTCCTTTCAGATGGCATAATTGGAATATATTCTTGCATAACAAAGTATTGTTTCTCAATATTAGCCAAGATCTAGTTTCTGTCTTTTCTTGTATTGCAATTTGTGGTTCTGGGCTACTCATACATTATTAAGGTGTTCCCAACAGTTGTTTGGCAGCTGAGAAACATTTTGCACTTAAGTATTTCTTTATATAAATGTAGTCATAGATATTTATATACACATAGTTGTAGACATAACATGCACAAAGCATAATACTTTTACATGGGCAAGAAGATGGTATGGAACACAAAAATTGTAAACTGGTTTATTTTTGTAAAAGTATAATTAAGATTAAATAAATTTTCACAAGTAAATTGACATTTACAGAATTTCACCCAGATCCAATAATTTTGATATATAAGTTAATATATTAATATATTTAGATATAAGATATGTGAGCTCTATTTGAACTATAGCTGTAGGCCTAGGAAATTCTAAAGGCAGATCTGCTTAATCTCTGTTACTCATATTGCTAGACTGTAGGAAGTGTTAGGAGAAAACATTTCATTGGTCAGAATGGTGACATCACTACTTGTGCTTATGCAAGTGCTTATGCAAGCTTCAAGACCAGAAGGAAATGACAATAATAAGATAAAAAGGTAAGAGAAAAACTGGTGGAACCATTTTTTTCAGAAAGAAGCTTAACAATCTGTAGACTTTTTTAAAAATTATAATTCAATTTAATTAACATATAATGTATTATTAGTTTCAGAGGTAGAATTTAGTGATTCATCAATTGCATATAACACCCAATGCTCATCACATCACATGCCCTCCTTAATGCCCATCACCCAGTTACCCCATCCCCCCGCCCACCTCCCCTCCAGCAACCCTCAGTGTTTCCTATAGTTTAGAGTCCCTGATGGTTTGCTTCCCTCTCTGCTTTCATCTTATTTTTCCTTCCCTTTCCCTATGTTCAACTGTTTTGTTTCTTAAATTACACAATAGGAGTGAAATCATACGGTATTTGTCTTTCTCTAATGGACTTATTTAGCTTAACATAATACCCTCTAGTTCCATCCAGGTTGCAGATCCATAGACTTTTATCATTGGTTTCTCTTGGATACTTAGTCACACTTCACCTTCGAGGGGAATCTTCTAAAGTTCTAGGACCAGCTGGGACTACTACAGTTTGGCTAAGGGGAAAGTCTTTTGCTTTTTTATTGTTGTTTGTTTTTCTATACCTGGTTTACAACTTTGAATGTCTGTAAACTAAGGAAAGAATCTGGTCTTTCAGCTGACCTCCATTCTTCACGTGAGTGGGTTGAGATTAGTTCAGGGCTAACATTTGTTCAGATTTGTTGAGAGGAACCTCCATCAAACTAGGCTTCGAGTCTTCATTTTCATCTTCAAATTTTAGCAACAAACTAAGGCTACAACAAAAGTCATAGGTGTGGAGGACTTATAAAGACCTTATTCGCCCTGGCAACCTCTCCAGCTTCTGTACTACGATTACTCTTTGCACTTAAAATGAATGTCATATACTTTAGTTCTTTTTTAAAAACATACTATTTTGAGGGGCACCTGGGTGGCTCAGCCAGTTGAGCGTTGGACTCTGGATTTTGGCTCAGGTCATGATCTTGAGGTTGTGGGATCCAGCCCCACATCCTGCTCCAGACTCAGTGCAGAGTCTGCGTGTCCCTCTCCCTCAGTTTCTCCCCGTGCTCCATCACTCTCTTTCTTTTTCCCCTAATAAATAAAATCTTAAAAAAACTTAGACATGCTATTTTGCTTAAAACTTTTGAGACATTATTATGTGATAAATACTGTTAAAACACTTACCGTACATTATTTCAGGAATTTTGGTAAAAATTAATGAGCTGTTTGAAGCTTAAGACCTAGAGCCAGGCTTTTTGGACTAAAATCTCACTTGGCAGCTGTTCTGCCTAGACAAGCTACTTAACCTCTTGGAACCTATATTCCTCATCGGAGAATGAGAAAGTAACAGCACCTTTTTCATAGGAGGATTGTAAGGATTATTCGAGATGGTATTTGTTAATGCTTAGAACTACGCCTGGTACATAAATCGTCAGTACATGTTAGCTATTATTTTAATTACTCTGTTGTGATATTAGTTATGTTTGCTTGTTGACTGGTTTCTTGCTTTACTGGAGACACCCTGAAGCCAGCAAATCATTTTAAGTCTCTTATTACCTTTGTGCAAACTAGAACCATGCAGTTGAATCTTTACAAATCAGTCTAATTTAGCTATTTATAAAGACAGATTTATGGAAAAATTTGGACTTACAAGCTTGCCAAAAAAAGTTAGTGACTTACAAAAGTCACTGCCACGAAAACAAAGTGTAACTCACCAATAGGAAACTCCATATATGGCCACAGGTAATAAACTTTTCTATTACGGCTCCATCATCTAAACATTAAACCTTTAAAAATAGGGGTGTCTGGGTGGCTCAGTTGGTTAAGCATCTGCCTTCAGCTCGGGTCATGATCCCTGGGTCCGGGGATAGAGCCCAGCATCGGGCTCCCTACTAGGGGGTGGGGGTGGGGTGGGGGCGGCTACTTCTCCCTCTGTCCCTCACCCCACTCATGCGCTCTCTCTCAAATAAATAAATACAATCTTAAAAAAAAATAATTTAAACCTTTAAAAAATAGTAAACATTCAATTGACTTTTCAAGACTGTTTTTTTTGCAAGAAATAAAATACTTTCAAAATTATAACTGCTACTATTCTAGACATTTAGATATCCTCAGCGTCCACAGCAAACCATTATTAACGATATGTGGGGTAACATTAATTTACTATATTGCTATATGTAAAAGGTGATCCCTTTTGATTGATAAATTTGATCTAATATAATTTGGAATAATAAATTACAAAAATAAATATTTTCCTGTTGATTAACAATTTAATTTTTTTCTCTCTTTAAAAAATGATAGTCTCTTTGGTGGATAATAATATTCTCTAAAATGTTTTCTGAGGGTCTTCATTATAAAGCTAATGATAAATCTTGTCAGCTCTTAATTTTTGGCAGACAATGAGTACATTGCATTGATTAAAGGGACACAAGCATAAGCTCAAGCAATATTTTTAATATGATTGCCACATTAATATATTTATTTATAATAGAGCAGAAAATATTAAGGTTGAATGTTGCAGAAAATCACTGACCATTCCTTCTTTTTGTGGTTTTTTTTTTTCTTTAAATGTCTGAGTGTCTTTTTTTTTTCTTTCTTTTTAATGATAGCCTTTGAACTGGAATCATCTGTAGGATGTACTGAATTGTTATTATAGAGCTCAGCAGGGAACTTTAACATCTTCCTAGTATGAAAGGTCAATTTTTTTCACTGACAAAATGACTCATTTGTTGCTTTGCTCTATATTGCCTTATTCTGACTTCTTGCATTATTATTTTTATTCAAACGGCAAATCACAGTACATTGTGAGGGAACGTCACAATTTTCAGTGAAGGATCATATGTATCTGCATCATTAATAATAGAAACGTCTTATTGTCATCGTAAAATAAATAAGATACTGCAGTTCCTTTTTTTCCACACCAAACTTAATTCTCAGGTAGTGTCTTCATAGATTTTATCAGGAAATAAAGTTAGATCTATGAATTCTTTACTTAAATTCAGGAAGAATGACCAATAGTTTTCAACAAATGACTATGCCTTTTATTTGGGTTAGGAAATTTTCAATAAAATAACAATTGTAGTTAGAATACTGCCATATACCCTTATATATCTACAGCCCAGTTCAATAGTGCCTTTCCTCTATAACTTGCCTACTTCCTCCCCACAGTAATCACAACAGATTAGAAGAAAATTTCAGACATTATAACATTTCATGTGTAATTATCCCATGTGTATATCTAAAAGTACATCCCTTTATAAACAACCACAATTTCATATCAAAATTGATAGTAATTCTTTTGTTAATATGATTATTAAATTTTACAATTATTGCAATTATTAATTAATTCTATCAAAATATAAAGGAACCAAAATATGGAAAATTCAATGACACCAGAAAGTTCACATCTGCCTCTTTAACATCAGTTCCTTTCTTTACCATCCAACATCTGGCAACCACTGGTTAAGTTTTAAGTTCCTGCTCTTAACCTTTCTCTAGAACATTACTGGAAAACAAGTTAAAAAACATAACCCCAATTCTAATTTAGTAAGACCAAATTAAGGATACCACAGATAAAATGAAAGTAAGTATGCTGGAAAAGAATTATAATCCTCTTCTATTCATTTTAAATGATCAGCACACAATGTGTGGGACTAGAGGCAAGATCAATAGATAAGAGTGGAGACCACAGATGTCTTCTTTGCAGGAACCGACAAACCTTAGTGGAGTCAAATGTTATAATTAAAAAAACAAAAAACCAATTGTATTGCTATGATTAATACACATTCTATCAGAAATTATTGAATGTATATGCTACCAAAAAATCTGTTTTACTAATCTGGAAACTGAAATGAGTGCTTATTGCCAGAATGACATCTTTAATGTAAGATATGTCAAAAACAGGAAGAAAGAGGAAAAGCTAATGGTCAGTCAGTTCAAAAGGAAGCAAAACACTAATTAATCCCTTGAGAATCATTAAAAAAATAAAATCAGGCAGAGTTTGGATTATTTATGTAGAAATAGAAATAGAAATCTTGACAGTTTCCTACATACTTAAAAAACACACACACACAAAACCCGTTTTTCTTTTGACAAGATTCCATAGCTGGTTGCATAAAGATAATGAATTTAAAGATATGCAAGGTTATGACTATATTCAGAAGATAATACCTTGCAAATGACTATAATCAATTTTATAGCTCTAATGGTATCTGAATTATTTGAATTTATGTCATTTCATCTTGCTAATAGAGGACCTAGCCACAGGTTGAGGCAATTCTCCAAGTTCTTAAATTTGCTTCGGTCATTTTTCAATTAACTTACTGCTATGTTGGTAAGTGTTCCATCTGTCTATGGGAAGAATAATGGGAGCTTCTACTTCTACTCATTCTACATGAGTCCATGTGACCATGGCTGGCGGACTGCTCATGCAAATGCTATACACTTCAAGGTGTGTGCCGCCTAAGCTCCTGTGACCACCTCTAATCCCAATTTATTTCTCACATGCAAAGGAGCCAGTGGCAAGACTTGAGAATTTACTAGATGGAAGGGGCATGAATTAGGGGCATGAATTCCTGAAAGACCACATGGAATCTGGCTGTCAAGGGTGGACTGAACTGACCTCTGAGTGAGAAATACATCTTTTAATTTTAGGGCAAAGAGATTTTGGGCTTGTCTGTTTCAGCACCAGCATCCTCTGGTATCATGAAAAGAGATATAACAATTTGGATGATAAAAGCTTAGATTTTAAATATAACGAATCACTGGCTGGGCACATGCAGAAAAAGAAGACTACAGTTTTTTGCATCAGTTTTTACATCAGTTAAATGGTCACTGTGTATTGTATCTAATATTTGCTTCAACCTTAAGAATAAAGTAAAAACTGGATAGAGCCTGGAAAGGGGCAGCAAGGACTATTTAAGTATTCGCCCTTTAGCACATCTTTACTAATCACCCAACAAGTATTTTGATTTAGAAGGGTCTGGATTCTACCAATCACTTGCTAGGTAGCTCTGGGCAAATCACTTTACACTTGTGCATTTCAGTGCCATCAGACGATGACGGGTATGTGCTGGACAAGCAACAGAACTTCAGAATTTTCTAATAATGGACTTTGAAATTGCTTACCATTCCTCAACTCTGCAAATAACACCTCAATGAATTGAGTGCATACATGTCCCTTTATGGATATGTGTGGAAGTTTTCCTGAGATACATACTTAGGAGTAGAATTTCTGGGTTATGGAGTACATTTTTATTTAATTTGACTAAGTACAGTCATTTTGTCTCCCAGAGTGACTACACCAGTCTACAGCGACTGAGGGTTCACTTACAGACATATCCACACTAACGGTATTTTCAGCTCTCATGTTTTTTCGCTGTGGAGTGACACCTTCTTCATTACTAACAAACTCTGTACTTAGCATTTTAGTTTACTTTTGTAAACTGCTCTTCTTTGCACATTTTTTGTTCTATTCATCACAGCTAAAAAGTGAAACAGTCTGTATTGTTTCCTAAGCCTAAGAAGGACTTCTGTAGTAAGTAGCACAAAATGGGTGGGTTAAAACAACAGACATGTTGATATCTCACAGTTCCTGAGGCTAGCAGTCTGAAGTCAAGGCAGCTGCAGGGCCCTGCTCCCTCTGAAAGATACAGGAAGAATTCTTCTTTGCATCTTCTAGCTTCTTGTGTTTCTGGCAGTTAGCATTCCTTGGTTTAAAACTGCCTCACTCCAGTCTCTACCTCTATCTTCACATGGCCTTTCCTCTGTACATGTCTGTGTGCCCTCTCTTCTTCTCATAAGGACACTAGTTTTGGGGTTTAAAGCCCACCCTAATATGACCTATCTTAACTAAATATATCTGCAAAGTCTATTTCCAAGTGAGGTCAATTCTGAGTTTCTTGGTGGATATGGATGGTTTTTTTTGGTGGGGGGGTTACTATTTAACCCAGTATACAACCTAAATGTTCATCAACTGGTGAACAGGTAAACAAAATGTGGTCCATCCATCCATCCATCCATCCAATGTACTGGTATTTGGCAATCAAAAGGAATGAAGCAGTGAAATGACACACACTACCGCATGGATGAACCTTGAGGCTTACACTAATTGAAAGAAGTCAGATACAAAATGCTACCTATTATATAACTCCATGATTATAAAAAGTCCAGAATAGGCAAATCTGTAGAGAGAGAAAATAGATTAGTGGTTGCCTAGGGCTAGAGGGAAGCATGTGGAATGACTACTATGGTTTTCTTCTTGGAATGATGAAAATGTTCTAAAACTAGATTGTGGTGATGGGTTCCACATTTTGTGAATTTACTAAAAACTACTGAACTGTGTACTTTATTATTTATTTATATTTAAATTCAATTAAAAACATATATTATTAGTTTCAGAAGCAGAGGTCAGTGATTCATCAGTCTTCTATAATACCCACTGCTCATTACGTCACATGCCCTCTTAACGTCCATCACCCAGTTATGCCATCTCCCCACCCCCTCTCCCTTCCGGTGACCCTCAGTTTTTCCCATGATTAAGAGTCTCTTATGGTTTGTCTCCCTGATTTTTTCTTATTTTTCCCTCCCTTCCCCTATGATCCTGTTTTGTATCTTAAATTCCACATATGAGTGATATCTTATGGTAACTGTCTTTCTCTGATTGACTTATTTCACACTTAGCGTAATACCCTCTAGTTCCATCCACACCACTGCAAACTAAGCTGTATACTTTAAATAGGTGGATTTCATGGTGTGTGAATTTTAACTTATCAAAAGCTATTTAAAAATGACTCATACACCTGGATTTGTTCGGGGGGTTGGTTTACACTTCTGGAATATGTAGTGACACTGGATTTTTGTTGTGGACTCAAAAGAGTTGATGAAATATTATTGTAATCTAGATATATGCCTGTATTGGGTTTAGCTATTGAAAATTCTCACAATCTGTCATCTATTAATTTTCATAATGGTGAAGTTTGTCAACCAGAATTCCTTCATTTTTATATAAGCATATTCATCAATATTTTTCTTATGATTTATATTTTTGAAATTGTCTTTTTCTTCCGTCAGTAAAATATTCTCTCATATATTAATTACCTTCAAGTTTTTTTCACATTTAGATCTTTAGTCTATCTGAAGTTCAAGTCTTACGTGTAATTTAATTTCTCTTCATTTCATGACCCAATTTTTGTGACACCACCTACTACGCAATGTCTACTATATGCTTATTAAGTGCTCCCACACAAATGGGTTGATGTGTTAGCTCCCTCTTCTTTTCAATTAGTCTAGTCTTATAAAATCACCACATTATTTTCATTACTATAATTTCCCATTTTCCTTTATAATTTCTTATACAGAATAATGTGTTGTATTATTTCCTCAATAGAATAAGGGCTCCTAGGGTTTCAAATCAACTCTCATCATATTGACTTTCCAGCAACTGGCCCATTATCAAGCATATGGTAGACAATCAGTTAAATATGAATAAATGAAGAATGGACAAATGAAAGAAACAGCATGTAGAAATTATACGTGCAATGTTCACTAAACCAAAATAAATTACCAATTTTTTAATGAAAGTGTAAAAAATGGATGCATTTTACAAGACTATTTATATAAAGAAATGAAATTGTCATAGGGCAAAGTGGGGCATATAAAGAGGAGGGATTGTATATAAATTTATTCCTTCTAAAAGGACAACTCACGTCAAATTGGTATTATAATCAAAATTTAAACGTAACATTTTTGTTACTCAAATGAACATAATCTTGTCTAAGAGTTATTATCTCATTACCTCATCAGTGTTGTATTTTATTACATTTAGGACATCACTGGCTTTGAGTCTAAAAATTAATACTAAATACAATTTTAAAAATCTCCTTTAATTTGAGAATTTAAAGTTTTATTGCACTAATAAAATGCTCCGACTCAGCCAACACTAATTGCTATTTAGACACTGTTTGCAGGTGCAAAAATGAAAACATTTCATAAAATTATAAACACTTTATTATATTTTAAATACCTGTGTTTTATAAAAGCTAGTAATGTTTGAAGTGATTTGCATTTAATTATTTTTTTTTAAAGATTTTATTTATTTATTTGACAGAGATAGAGACAGCCAGCGAGAGAGGAAACACAAGCAGGGGAGTGGGAGAGGAAGAAGCAGGCTCCCAGCGGAGGAGCCTGATGTGGGGCTCAATCCCACAATGCCGGGATCACGCCCTGAGCCGAAGGCAGACGCTTAACCGCTGTGCCACCCAGGCGCCCCTGCATTTAACTATTTTTTAAATCATTCAAGAAGTCAATAAAATTGTAATTATTCTTCTTTGAAAAAGAATATTTATATTTCTAAGATATCTCAGACTGATCCTTATCTGATGTTACTTCTGTCCACATCAAGTCCCCAGTGCTCCATTTAGCATCTGTTCTTGGACCAAAGATCATTTACACTCTGCACAATCTGTACATCCACTTTTTCCTACTGAAGTCACTTTTTGCAGTTATATAAGCACAAAACAAGACAATGCACAAAAATGTCTAGAATATAAAAAGACAACTCATTAGTGGCCTTTACAGAGTCAATTTGGAGGGAAACCAGAAGTACATTTCAAAGTTATACTCTCCTGAGGTCCAGATAGACTACATAGAGACTAACTAGATAAACTATATATGGTCTAACCAATAGACAAAAGGTTAGAAAAGGGTATGGAGTAGGGGTGAAAGGGAGGAAAGGGAATTCAAACAGGGAATGTGCAGTTTATGCTTGCTGAACGCTTCCCATGAGCCTCAGTTTGTGTTTGGTGTTTGCATATACCATTTCTCATCTAACAGTCAACAAAACACTACACATTATTTTCTCTATTTAAATGCTACAGCTTTCTTAGTGAGAAACCAGACATTCATAATGAACCCCTGTCTGATGTCCCAGAACCTGCTCAGGAACACCAAGATGAGAAGCCAGCATGCATTCCGCTATAGCAGGAGTTCAAGGCCACATCAAAAGTACAGATCTATTTTCTTAGAAGGGAATAGCATAATGTGGTATTCATAATGTAATAAAATCTTGTGTTTTATCAGTTCGCTGAGATCTAAACCCAAATTGTTCCCATTTAGTCACTAATTTTAGTTGACTTGCCATCATATGAACAAATCTCTCAATTATGCACACATTTCACATCATGATTTAAGAATAGTGAAAATACATGATTACTTTAAAAGCAAAAACAAAACCAAAACTGTTGGCTTTTCAAGGAACTAGTAGGCAAAACCACTGGCCCAAATCCTTAGTTTACAGCTGGAAACATGTCCACAATTAACTATCTTAAATAGAAGATTACCCTAGTGGGAGAAAGATATTTCTTTCTGAAGATATACTTTATCTTCATCTTCAGTTGTGGGCATTTTTGTAAAATAAGGACAATTTAGAAATGATGTTTAAGTTAAAGGGAGGGGACTACAATTAGAGAAAGCACACACCACTTTTCTAACCTCTGATGCAAATTATGGTATGTTTCCACTAGCTCTTGACATGTTTCCTCAAACTCTGAGAATGCAGTTTGATATTTTAATGTGTAAAGAACCTAATTAATCATGACTGTTAGGTCACCTGCAAGGTAGATATGTTTATTATTAGATCTCAGATTTTGAATTTTTAAAAATTCTATTTTATTTTTATGTTTCTTTCTCTGAAGCAGTTCCTTTCAATTATGCAACGGTAAATTTCCTATCTAACAAGATTTTGCTGTTTCATCAGGAGGGATCCATGGGCTCTTTGGTATTTTTGTCTTTTCCTCTATGGTTTTACTTTTAAAGGAAAAAAAAAGTTCATTTAGATTAATATTCAGATTTAAACTTTTAAAAACATGACAAATGTGTTGAGAATATTGAAGATTGCCATTTATAGTAACCAGCCTTGCCCGACTGTGCTTGGGTGTCTCCATTTTAAGAATTAATAACATTGATGAGTACTATGTATTTTAATAGAATGTATTTTAGCAGTACTTACTGTATGCTAGACAGTGTGAAAAGAATCTTATATACAACAGTTTGCCTTTAATTTACATACTAGTCCAATTTGGAAGCTAAATAAAGATGATGCGGAGACTGAGGAACAAAATGGCTGAATGACTTAAACAAGTCATATAGCTTGTGGGGAGCAAACTCATTTACCGGTTTACCTCCAGAGGGTGAGGAATCACAGTTCTGTAACAGGTGACACCAAGTAGCTATAGTGGGAAAAGTGTTGAATAGTCTTTCCCATGAAACACGTGGAAGGTGGTTTTACTAGCAGCTAGTTGCCCAGTGGCATTAGTTGATGATCTCAGATTGAGAATGTGAAGAGAAAATAGACGGAAGGAAGGATAGACAATTTTGAAACTGAAATGTGAACCCTTGAATTTCTTGCTTCAAATAAGGGAAAATTAAAGTCTGTCCACTGATACAGGCTTGACTATTTTGACTAATGCTTAAGTCAAAATGCTTCAGTCTGTTTAAATAAATACTTGTCAGTCCAAACAGAACAACCGGCTGGTTGCTTAACTTTTTTTTTTACCTTACCAACGAAAACGGACAATTTAGTAAGTATAGAACTGATCTGAATTGTAGAATTTGTTTCTTATTCTTATGCTTGTGAAAGGGAGATGCTTAAAATAGTGTCACAGAAACCTAGAAGTCATAGATGCACGGGCAATCTGACGAGAAGGTAATACTCTTCTGAATGATCAATAATACTGTAAATTCCAGGTCCTACATTAACCTGAAAATCCATAGTGAGGGCACGTTTTATCTGATGAAGTCAAACCTTCACAGGCCTCATCTTTTAACCTCTAATGCAGTATATACAATGCTGTTTAAATTTATATCAGAATTTCTGTACTTGGCTGAAATCACAAGAATATGGATGAAAGACACTGCATAGAGTTCCATGTGCCCACCAGGCACCCAAATGAATAAATCAATTGCAATTTAATATGTGTAGTGAGTTCAGAAGGGGTTGAGCAAAGGAGATGATCAAAGCCTGAAAAACGAGGCCTATAAGAAAAAAAAAAAAGTTAAAATAAAAAGGATAATTTAGCCTGGAGGAAAAATTGAGAAGTAATTTAAGAACAGTCTTCAGAGATATGAAGTCTATTTTAGAAATGGTGGTGGCTGGTTGTTTCCTTTCTCCAAAAGAAAAGAACAGAAAGAAATAAGAGTCAATGTGCAGTAAGCCATAAAAGGGAATATGTTAACTCGTAATAGTTATGAAATACTATTTTCTGGACATTTTACTAATAGACACCAAATCTATTCCTAAGATATATGTATGCATGCTTATACCTACATACGTGTCTGTGTGTATGGTAATTTGCAAAGTTTTTAAAAATAGGTAGATTCTGCATTATTACTAGTCAATCCCTGACTTGTAGTCTATACATTTTTGATGGTTGAGTAGGTATCGCAGAGTTCAGAAAATAAAGGATCTTTTTGCCAGGCCCAGTCACTTTAGGGCAGAATATCATGACCCCACTGAAAGAGAAAATCATCAGCTTCAGTCTTGAGTCAGAATAATACCACACATCCCTATGTATTATTTGAACAGAAAGTCACTATTAGGTTTTACGTAAGTAAAGATTGTTAACTAGACGAGTATAAATAGCACTTACTGAGGAATGGAGATTGAGGGATAAATATTGAACTGAAAGCCCAGTCTTTTTTTTTTTTTTTAAGCAAGATGGTTCCTTATCCATAAGATAATTACATTAAAATAAAGGACTTCACAATTGTTTAGCTTCAACATAGATGAGAACCTAGCAGAGATACCGAACAGCCAAACACAAGCAGGAAACAACCAACCACAAGGGCAGAAGAGCTGATCCTAAGCGGAGACCAACCAATCACAAAAGAAGAAAGAGAGGAGAGGATGATCCCGTCAGTGCAAATGAAGGGACAGTGCCAAGGTGTGCAAGACTTCCAAGCAGGTAGAGATGCCCCTGTAAGCACGTGCAGCCCAAATATCCTCTGAAATCTTTACCACCTGTTCAAGAAAGCGTGAGAGAGAAAGAAGACCAACAGCATTTGTCTGTTATCAACAGCTGATGAAGAGAGCTGAATCAAAATAAGAGACCACAGCTTCAACTAAAGCAGAACCAAGGGATCCAGGGGAATTCTGTGGAGCCAAGTAATACACTGTGTACAGAGATGCCTGGAGACCTGTAACTGTCTGCGAAGTCTCCAGAGGAGCATGTGCAGAAATGGTCAACCACGTGGAGACTGAATGTTGCACCAACAGCATACACAGAGTGAAAGGATTAAAATGAAATCAACAAGATATGAAAATAAAATAATAAAGTAAAATAAGATAAAATAATAAAGGACTTCCCTTGGTGTGCATTTGTAATGTACTTTTGGACATGTTAAGCAAACTGTTTTTATTTAAATGACATTTCCCTTTAACTCCATGGTTTTCTGCTGTCTCTTTTCCAAACTTAATTTCCTCCCTTGAAGATGGGAGTAATATTTCCTTTTTTATCTACTTCAGAGCTTTTATGAGGATTAAGTAATATAATCATATGAAAACCCTTTAAAAAGTATAAACGTCTAGAAACACTGAGCATTCTGATCATGGTTTTGTCATGTATGGCAAATCACTTCTGAAGTCCATGCACTGGAGGTCTGGGGTCAGCTGTCATGCTTGTTTGCTTGTTTCATATTTGAAAAAAATTTGACAAAAGTCAGCCATGTTATCCAAATTGGACTAAGGAAATGATCGGAAGTCCTTCCGGTAATGCTGAAACCGGATCATGGTCACAAGTCTTTTGATGGTGCTTAGGTTGCAACTTACAGACCCCTCCCTGGCTATCTGAGGCCAAGTGGAATTCACTGAAGGGAAGAACTGAATACCTTGGCTGGGACAAGGCAGGAACTAATACAGCCCCGAAGACTGATGGAGCAAGAACGAAGTGACAGACTGAGGCGGCTGTTTTGACTAGTCAGCGTCACTCCCTGTCCCGCCATCTTGTCTCTCAGCTCACCCTCAAAGTCCTATACAGTCTAATAGGCTCAGCTGGGTTTGCATGCCCACATTTAGTCTAGGGACAGACAATGAAAGTTAATGATACTCTCTCAAGGATGTAACAAGGAGGGAGAGGAAGTGGTCGTTTGAGAGGCTTCTACTGGAAGTGAGAGCAGACACTTGAGTACTGGAACAACTGTAACAAATGTCTACTACATAACACAGACTTAGGGCTTGTCACAGGATAAATCTGGGTAAATTTTTTTTTTAAGAATTTTATTTATTTATTAGACAGAGAAAGACACACACAGCACGAGAGGGAACACAAGCAGGGGGAGCGGGAGAGGGAAAAGCAGGCTTCCCGCTGAGCAAGGAGCCGGATGCGGGGCTCATCCCAGGACCCTGGGATCTCCTGGGATCATGACCTGAGCTGAAGGCATACATACGCTTAACCAACTGAGCCACCCAGCTGCCCCTAAATTTTGATTTCTTGCCAAATTTTCCAAATACTGGAGAATGTTTGTAATTGATTTTAAACAAACCATGTGTTATTTCTAATAATTTCTAAGAAATTCTAATATTTATAAATACTTCTAAACATTTATAAAAACATAATGGAGGATGAAAAAGACATTAACACACACTTTCTTCTTTTCAGTTGTATCACTATTAGAATTGGTTGGAAGTCTGACACTTTTCATAAGTTAATGGAATAGCATTTCTCTCCTTGTGTCTGAAGGGATTTGTCTGGGTTTCAAAAGGCTAATAAACCTGTATGTTGGTTTTATCTTTAAAATAATTGAGATAATCATTCTAATTAGGCTAAATGTACTCTTTTGACCGTTAAGTGTCCATCAAAATATCCAGTAGTTATTTCCTAGCAATGCTGTCCTATTTTTAATAGTTAAAAATCTCTCTCCATGTTATCTAATTGTCTCTGTAAAAAAATACAGTTCTATACCAACTGTCTGTCTTAAATACCACACATTCTTTCATTCATTCATTGCGAATACTTATCAAGCACCCCAGACACTGGAAAGATACCAGTGAACTACCATTTATGAAGCTTAAAGTCTCATACAGAAGACAGTAGGGGCATTTTTCAACAAAATAAGGTTTTGAGAAATATATAGAACACACACTGAAATCTGCCTAAGGGAATCTGGTGATGGTTGCCAGATAAGGTAGGTTGTAGTTCTACGTGGTGTCTTCTTTTCCAGCTTTACTGAAATATAATTGACATATAACATTATATAACTTTAAGGTATACAACATAATGATTTGATACTTGTATATTTTGCAGAATGATTATCACAGTGAGTTTAGATAACATCCGTCACCTCACATATTCACAATTTTCTTCTTCTGATGAAAACCTTTAAGATTTCCTCTCTTAGCAACTTTTCAATATACCATACAGTATTAACTACACTCACCATGCTGTACATGACATCCTCAGAACTTATTTATCTCATAACTGAAGTTTCAAGATATGGGGGAGTCGATGGTGAATGTTAACATGACTGGAATAATTGGCAGGATGAAATGAATTCCTTCTTTCCCTCGGGTGTTTTACATACGTTAACTACAGCGGTTAAAGTAATGCTAGCTATTGTGACAACACATCCCCCCAGCTGTGTGCGTTAAGACAAGTTTAGTTCTCACTCAGTTAATGCCTGAATGTGGGTATTCTACATCAGTATGCAACTTTTCTACACATGGTGAACTCCCTGAGTTCTCTGCTTCCAGCGGAAACATGAAGGTAAGTAGGGTAAAACAAAAACAAACACACCCCTCCCCCCAAAAAAACCTCCTCTACTTAACTGTTTGTCCTGGAAATGACATATATGGCTTCCACTTACATTCCATAGGTGAGAAAGAGTCATATTGGCCCCACATGCCACTTTTCCCAATGGCAGCTCTATTTTATGAAAACCAGACTATAACATAATAGTTAGCTGTGCTGCCTCAGAAGTTAAAGCAAAAGGATAAGTAGGTGGGAGAGACAATAGATGGGGAGAGAGGATAGATGGGGGAGAGAGGGGGGAAGGAGGGAGGGAGAGAGAAAGAATAGGGAAAATTAATAGGTTTGGAATTTGTAATAAGATATGACAATACCACCAATGATTGTAACAAAAGTGATCAACAGCAACTGACATTGCAGATTAAGAATAAGAAGAAATAGAATTGGGGAGAATCAGGGGTTCAAATCTCTTAATACTTTAAAGGGGATGTTATTTTGGACTTTAGTTTCTCCTGGGGAATAAAGAATATAAATAAATAGATCTGCATATTTCAACATGTGTAGATCTCAAAAACAATGTGACATGGAAAAAACCCCCTAAATTACTGAATGATGTAAACAATATTATACTAATTGTGTAAATTAAAGCATAAGATACATTGCTACATCATGTTTATGGATAAATACATATTTATTTTTAAAAAAGATTTTATTTATTTATTTGAAAGAGAGCACTAGAGAGAAAGAGCAAGCACGAGTGGAGATCACAGGTAGAGGGAGAAGCAGGCTCCTCACTAGCAGGGAGCCCAACACGGGGCTCAATGCCAGGACCCTGGGATCATGACCCGAGTCAAAGGCAGAAGTTTAACTGACTGAGCCACCTCCGTGCCCCGTTATTTAGAAAAATTATCAAAATATGTAGTGGAAAAACACATACCAAATTCTAGGCAATGGTTTTCTGGGGGGATAGTAATAATGATATAGAATTGTAGAAGTATATAAAAAGAGATTCCAAATTTAACGATAATACATTATTTCACTTATTATAAAAAATCAAAATAAAATATGGGAAATGTCAAGACTTTTTCATTTGAAGTGGTGGGTAAAAGGCTGTCTGCTGAAGATAGTGTTTTCCATATTAAAGAGACCCTGTAAATTTCATTGAGTCCTTTCCTTAGAAAGGTGCTCGATGCTCAAATTCAGGGCATTTTTATGCTTCTGAGGTTATACTATTTAGCAATGTTTATACTGTGATCTGAGAGCATACTGAATGTTTCTGTGAGCTAAAAAATTTTGGATAACATTGCTGAGTATATAGTTTGAGTTTGGAAGAACAGAAAAAGAATTATCAGCTAAGACTGTATTGTATGACTGGATTTAATATAATTATTCTCTTCTAGCCCATCTCTGAGGCTTTTGAAAGCAAAATATTAGCTGCTCACATGGTTCCCAGAAAGACACAGGAAAGTACAGTAGCTACTATCTAGAAAGTAACCCACAAAGATGGGAGAAGTATTTATCTGGTAATGTTTATTCTCTTGCCCGACAGGTCAGCTACATTACTGGGTGGCTTCAAGTTAAGAGAACAGAATGCCAACTAACTACTGTTTCTTTTCCTCCATATTATTCTATCATTGAGGTCCATAGTGTGGAAAAGTTAGGGAGAAAGCCTCTTTTTCCTCTCTAGCTCTCATTTGCTCTACTCCTTAGAAGCAGCAGTGACTCATGTGAATGGTCAAGATGGTGTCTTAATTGTAACTTTTTGAGATTAATGAAATGAGAAATATCATCACAGGTAACTCTGATGAAAGGGAGGTTTACAGCACAAGAGGAGGAGAAAGCACAGGCAAACATCATGAAAATACGAGATATCCAGCCTCCCCTTCCAGAGACCATGGTCACACAAAACATATTTCATTACTGGATCACAAACCACCAAAGTATGTGTGATACCTTGGTGTGTCGGAAGCCAGTCTCATTCAAGGAGAGGTCTTTTGTATTTCCTCTGGTTATTTAGTCAAACCAGGCTGGAAAGGAATCAAGATAACGTAACAAAAACCAGCTGCAGACTGTCTGCACAGTTTTCATGAACAATGCTGACAAGATAATACAGACTACCCCCTCTGTATTGTATCCTAGCATATAACTGCATTGACCAACAGTGGACGCATTTTAGGTTGGTGTGGCTGAAGGTCAGCATCATGACTTCAGGCATCCTCAGCAGTTAAGTAGAAGGTTGTAGCCAACCATCAGAAATTTGTACTTACACACATGGGCTTTATGGTAAGTAAGTAGGTGCAGAATTAAAAACTCTTTACTTCCTGGTGCTGTACTGAAAACTCAGGAGAACAAGAGCTCCTGCCCCAGAATTTCCTGTCACCAGGGAGGTAAGACAGCTTGATAAAGGAGGAGTTAGTAGCAAGTAGATTTCAGACAGCATTCAAGAACCATTCTCCAATCCTGTAATAGCTGTGTTTTTTATGCATATAAAAAGAGTAAGATTTTTTTTTTTTTACCTCCAAGAATCAATCTCCACCCTGTTGGGGTAATATTACTCCCATTAAGGGTGCATAGCTTTATGTGTTTGTCAAATTCATCCGTATCGTTTAATGTAGTTGTTGAATGCAACATCTTTTATACTAATTGTGTGAACGCATCACATCTATTTTTCCATTTCATTGATGAAAATGTAAACATTTCCAACTTTTGAAAATTACACATATTCTTGTACCTTTTTTGGTAATGTATGTAAACAATTCTGTTGGGAATAGTGTACTTAGATATTCGCATGTTTGTCTGTAGTAGATTCGGCTAGTTTTCCAATTTACATTTCCATAAGAAGTCTCAGAAGATTTTAGCTGCTCTACATTCTCATCAACATTTTTATATTATCAATATTTTCAAACATAATTTTGGTGGATATGTGGTGGTATCTCATTGGGGATTTACTCATCGATGAGTAATTGTGATAAGCATTTTTTCATACACTTATTGCATATTCGATTTTCCTCTTTTGTGAAATGAATGTCTGCTGTCCATTATCTGTTGGGTTGTCTGTCTTTATCTTATTAAAGGATCTTGTTTTAGGACTTTAGATATTCTGGATATAAATACCTTTCCAAATATATGCAAATTATCTAAGTATCTTCTCCTGGTCTGTGCTTGCTTGTTTTACTCACTTTATCTAATGAACAGAAGTTCTTAATCTTGAAGAATATGTATTTTATCTTTTCTTTAGATTAGCACTTTTTTTTTTTTAAGTGGGCCCAATGCCCAGCGTGGAGCCCAGTGTGGGGCTTGAACTCACGACGCTGAGATCAAGACCTGAGCTGAGATCAAGAGATGGAAACTTAACTGACTGAGCCACCCAGCACCCATAGGTTAGCACTTTTAATTTCTTATTAAAAAATTGCACACTTTACTGGCAAAGAGTATTTTCTATGTTTTCTTCTAAAACTTTTATGCTTTCTGTTTTACCTATCACCTTTATGTCTGTAAACATTCTTGCATTGCCCTTTGTGTATAGTGTGAACGGTTAAGGTGACGTTTAAAAAAAAAATGTGTTTACCAAGTAATTTAAAAAAATAAGCACTCCATGGGACAAATCTTTCTAAAAATAACTCAAAATCTAGGTTCCACAGAAGAAAATTTCTATGATAAGTTTGACAACACAAACATACACAAAAAAATCATTTCAAAAAATAATCATAAAGTAAGTCAAAGAACAAAACTAAATTGTAGGGGGAAATTTTGTATGAATTATTCTGCTTTTTATTGTTTGTATATAATGACATCTACAAATCAATAAGAAAAATACTGATGACCCAGTATATAATTTGTCATATTTGTTAAGATACAAATAAGGCTCCTGTAAAAAATCCCAAAGTAACAACAGGTAAAACAGGATGTTTTAAAACTACATTTTTTTTTTCTGTCTCATAAGACTGTGTGTGTGGAAGAAGTCCAGGTATTATACTGTTGCCCAGCTTGCCCACACACACACAAAAAAACTTCTATCAGTGATCTAAAATGACTGATCTCCTCACCTTGTATGGATATATTGAAGCCACTAGGGCTCTCTTCCTCCAGTGAAAGAGATATAAACATTTCATAGAAACTGAGACTGAAACAGTTTACATTTCAGTTTACATTTCCTCCAAGAGAAAGCCAGGTTACTGGCTCTGACTGCCTCGTAAATACCAAGACAGAACCAAGTATTTCTTTAAACGAAATCATGACTAGTATGCTTAAGGACTTTTATGTCCATTCTGAAAAGTTATAAACATGCATTTTCCCAATAATTTAGTCCATGGATTTATTTCTTTTATTTTTTAAGATTTATTTATATATATTTTAGAGGGGGGAAGGGCAGAGGAAGAGAATCTTCAACCAGACTCCCCACTGAGCACAGCGCCCAATTTGGGGCTCGATCCCATGACATGTGAGATCTTCTAAACCAAGCGTTGGATACTGAACCGACTGAGTCACCCAGATGCCCTAATCCACAGATTTAAAATGTATATGCTAATAAACTGAGCAACAAGTAAGAATTTAGAAAACCTATGTTGTACTCCCTCTATACATTACTATTGGTTCACTCTGTGACTTTGAATAACTAATGTAATATTTTTCAAGTTTCAGTTTTTAATACATAAATTTGGACATATACTTACTGCACTTTGCCTCTGTTAAAGTCAAAATAGTAAATAAGAAAAAAATTTCTAAGTGATAAAATCATTACCTGAAGTGTTTCCAAGGGTGATAGCAAATGTTTAATCACCAAGACATCATGATCTTTGCTTACTGGGTAGTGCTTCTGCCCCACTGTGGCTTGAAATTAGGAATGTCCTCTCATTCCAGCATTACTGTGATTCCAAAACCAGACAAAGACCCACTAAAAAGGAGAATTACAGGTCAATATTCCTGATGAAATAGGATATGAAAAATTCTCAACAAGATACTAGCAAATCAAATGTTTACAGTTAAAAGAATTACTCACCATGATCAAGTGGATCTTATTCCTGGGCTGCAATGTGGTTCAATATTCACAAATCAATCAACATGATATACCACATTAATAAAAGAAAGGATAAGAACCATATGATCCTCTCAATGGACACAGAAAACGCATTTGACAGAATGCAACAACCATTCTTGATAAAAACTCTCAGCAAAGTAGGGGTGGAGGAAACACACTTCAACATAATAATAGCCATATATGAAAGACCCACAGCTAATACATCCTCAATGGAGAAAAACTAAGAGCTTTTCCTCTAAGGTCAGGAACAAGACAGGGATGTCCACTTTCACCATTGTTATTTAACACAGTACTGAAGTCCTAGCCTCAGCAATCAGACAACAAAAAAAATAAAAGGCATCCAAATTAGCAAGGAAGAAGTCAAACTTTCACTATTCACAGACAACATGGTACTCTACGTAGAAAACCTAAGAGACGCCATCAAAAAATTGCTAGAACTGATCCACAAATTCATCAAAGTGGCAGAATATGAAATCAACATACAAAAAATCTGTTGTATTATTTCTATACACCAAATTATTTCTATACACCAAATTATTTCTATACACCAATAATGAAGTAGCAGAGAGAGAAATCAAGGAATCAATTCCATTCGTAATTGCACCAAAATTCCATAGGATACCTAGGAATAAACCTAATGAAGATGTAAAGATCCATACTCTGAACTATAGAACACTTACGAAATAAACTGAAGATAACGCAAAGAAATGGAAAAACATTCCATGCTCATGGATTGGAAGAATGAATATTGTTAAAAAGTCTATACTGCCTGGGACGCCTGGGTGGCACAGCGGTTAAGCGTCTGCCTTCGGCTCAGGGCGTGATCCCAGCGTTCTGGGATCGAGCCCCACATCAGGATCCTCCGCTATGAGCCTGCTTCTTCCTCTCCCACTCCCCCTGCTTGTGTTCCCTCTCTCGCTGGCTGTCTCTATATCTGTCGAATAAATAAATAAAATCTTTAAAAAAAAAAAGTCTATACTGCCCAAAGCAATCTACACATTTAATGCAATCCTTATCAAAATACCACCAGCATTTTTCACAGAGCTGGAACAAACAATTCTAAAATTTGTATGGAACCACAAATGACCCCAAATAGCCAAAGCAATCTTGGAAAAAGGAAAGCAAAGCTGGAGGCATCAAAATTCGGGACCTCAAGCTATATTACAAAGCTGTAGTCATCAAGGCAGTTTGGTACCGGTGCAAAAACAGACACAAAGATCAATGGAGCAGAATAGAAAACCCAGAAAAGGACCTACAACTGTATGGTCAACTAATCTTCAACAAAGCAGGGAAGAAGAGCCAATGGAAAAAAGACAGTCTCTTCAAAACCGGACAGCTACATGCAAAAGAATGAAACTGGAACACTTTCTTACACCGTACACAAAAATAAATTAAAAATGGATGAAAGACCTAAATGTGAGACAGGAACCATCAAAATCCTAGAGAAGAACACAGGCAGCAATCTCTTCGACATCAGCTGTAATTTCTTACTAGACACGTCACTGGAGGCAAGGGAAACGAAGGCAAAAATGAACTATTGGGACATTATCAAGGTAAGAAGCTTCTGCACAGTGAAGGAAACAACAAACTAAGAGGCAAGCCACTGAATGGGAGAAGGTTATTTGCCAATAACATATCTGATAAAGGGTTAGTAACCAAAATCTATAAAGAACTTATCAAACTCAAACCCCAAAAACCAAATAATCCAGTTAAGAAATGGGCAGAAGACATGAACATTTTCCAAAGACGACATCCACAAGGCTAAAATGCACATCAAAAGATACTCAGGTCACTCATCATCAGGGAAATACAAATCAAAATCACAAGATACCACCTCACACCTGTGAGAATGGCTAAATTTAACAACACAGGAAACAACAGATATCTGGTGAGGATATAGAGAAAGGGGAATCCTCTTGCACTGTTGATGGGAATTGAAACTGGTGCAGCCACTCTGGAAAACAACATGGAGTCTCCTCAAGTTAAAAATAGAACTGCCCTACAACCCAGAAATTGCGCTACTATATATTTACGCAAAGGATACTAACATACTGATTCAAAGGAGCCCATGCACCCCAATGTTTATAGCAGCATTATCAACAATAGCCAAATTATGGAAAGAGCCCAAATGACGTCCATTGACAAATGAATGGACAAAGTGGTGGTGTGTATACACACACACACACACACACACACACATAGTGCAATATTACTCAGCCATAAAAAAGAATGAAATCTTGCCATTTGCAATGATGTGGATGGAACTAGAGTGTATTATGCTAAGTGAAATAAATCAGTCAGAGAAAGACAAATAACATGATTTCACTTATATGTGGAATTTAAGAGACAAAACAGATGAACATAGGGGAAGGAAAATAAAGAGAGGGAGGGAAATAAACCATAAGACACTCTTAACTATAGACAACAAACTGAGGATTGCTGGAGGGGAGGTAGGCATGGGATGGACTAAATGGGTGAGGAGTATTAAGGAGAGCACTTATATATGCTGTCATATTAAGTGATGAATCACTAAATTCTACTCCTGAAACTAGTATCACACTATATGTTAACTAACTAGAATTTAAATAAAAATTTTTAAAAAAAGTCCTCTCATTGATTGACAAAAAATGGAATTGACCTGATATTTCATACATATTTACCAGAATGCTAATTTACTAATTTGTATTGAGAAATATAAAGTATGTGCTTCTCCTCAAAGGGAAACAGGGAAGTTGGTTAGTAAGCTTTCAATCAGGAAAAGGAAAATTGATGGCTAAAATATGATCCATCCATCTGTATAACAGGGATACAAATTTAAATGGATGACCAAGATGTCTGGTAGGGAGCTAGTGATATTACTAAAAATGTGTTCCTTAACACTCATGTTCACTGCTTCTGTCACTGACAAGAATGATTAATACAATTTTTCTCAGCAAAATTACTCTTAACGTATTGCACTTGACCAGTTGTCCTGTTGCTTTGCCACCATTCAGCACCATTTGTTGGGATCTATACCCTCCTGGCCTCAACTTCCTGTTTCAGCCCTCTTCCTTTTTGGCAACAAGCCTATTTATTGTTAATATGAGCTCCTAACACTCATTTCAATCCCTTACCTTCACTTAACTTAACATTTACCACACCGGCCATAAATGTCAGACAATTTCTTTCAGCACCTGCATGTACCAGCATCTCCTTGTTGTGGAAGACTGCTCTAAATGATCCATGTATTTTTTCGGCTGTAGTCAAGAAATCGATTTATCAAGCTCTGAATTCAGCGTTTAAAAGTAGAAATGAGTAGAATCTTAAGAATGATGGATGCTTAATGTCCTTGTAAAGGAGGTTACAGGATAACCATATGATGTATTGTCCAAACCAGGACATTCTGGAAATTAAAGAGGGAGTTTTCAATACTTATGGTGCAACAACAGACCTCAACTGAGGGTATCCAAGACCAAATGGAATGTATAGATTACTTGATAACTCAGGATTCAGAACAGAGTTTTCAAGGCAAGCCTTAGAAATACTTTCTTATTTCTCCCCACAACTTAACTGACATGGGGTGATTAGTTCTGCAGAAATAGCATTACATGGACATGAGAAGATATTGAGAGTAAAACCATCCAACAGTCTTCATATGTTTTGTTTTTTAATATTAAAATCAAAATACTATATTCACTACTGTGAACATAGCAGGTGGCTGGGAACACTTCACTGATCCAGAATATAAGCACCTGGGCTCCAGATGCTATGGACAGCCAGCCGGGCAGCTTTGCCAGCAGAAGGTGAGCCATGGAGCCAGATGGGCATCTTGACAATTTGAGCCCATGAAATAAACTGGCAAGGGCCTCTAGTGCAGGTCCTTGAAGGAACTTCAACATCCTTCAGAAACTGGAACATCTTACCACCTAAGTGAACTACCAGGATCATATTTAATTTGCCTTAACATTCATGCCATTTTGTGTTTGTTATTAATAAACCTGGATTTTTGTTTGTTTGGGGTTTTTTTTGCATTTTATCACTTATTAAATATCTTCTAGTTTGAAATGTATTAGGCCTGCCATTACCAGAGAAGATTGCAGAGTGGAGTAAGAGACTGTGAAATGTACAACATCTCACCTGGTGTTTTGAGCTCTCCAGCAAAAGCTTATATAGCATATATTCAGGCATGAACTCCCTCTGGATGGAGTTTCTGGAGTTTGCCTCTGTGTGCCCCAGGGCCATCTCATCAGTCACCAAGAAGCAAGCCTGAGATACTGGACTAGAAGGGAGTGGGGGGAGGGGAGGTACCACTGGCAAAACAAGTAAGATTCTCTTAATGAAGGTGTCTTTTTCAATTTTGGTGATAATTATTTGGCGTTTTCTTAACCAAAGTATCAAAGCTACAGCTTAAATGTAACTCTATGCCTTTGATCTCACATCTCCTCCAAGTACCAAGGTGACAAGCTTACATGATACAACAGTTCTACTTATACATGTATATTCATGAACTTTCCATACTATCATAAAAATACAAATATACAATTCTTTTACCACTGTTAACAATGTACATTGATGGAGGATTCATTTGATTCCATCTAGGTTAATCTGAGCAAAGAATCTTAAAATGTATTATTATTCCAATCTTGTTAGTCCTGTTAATGGAAAACCTAGACAAAAATTATTTAAATAAGAAAAAAGAACATTTAAGATAAAGAGAAATTAAGGATGTGGTCCCACACATCAAGTACCTGCTATGTCTGGACCTGTGTGAGATAGTTGATGTTCAATGTCTCATTTAATCCTTAAAACCATGAAAGATGCATTACATTAATCCCATTTTGCAGCTAAAGAAATTAAAGTTTAATCTTTAACTTGTTTAATGTTAGTAAGATAAAGAGTAGATAATCAAATACAGGTGTACCTTTAAATCCTATAAATTTCAACTGCACAAGAAGACCCATCACTCCAAACCCTTAATTTCAAAAATGAGAGCATTATGGTGAATCCACGTTAGATATCAGCTTACGGTCTCTCTACTGACCCTGTGTCTACAGCAAAACTTTACCCAAGCTAATAATGTTCATTCTTTGCTTAAGTAATTTTACAAACCAACTTTATTACATGAGATAAATATCTGACCACTGTGGCTTCAACATAGATTACTCAAAATATTTTAGTTCTCTCCCTGCACTAATCTCTCTGGTTAGAAATTTATCAGCCATCGTCACTCCACTGGAAATGATTATCATGGTAACATTTACTGTAAGATCATATATCTGGTCTATCTAATGTGCTGATACTAGATGTTATAGAGAGTTTGTGTTTTGTAATTCCTGAATTTTTCAGTAAACATGTAACAGGCAGCTTCTTCAGTCATCACAGTGCCTATAAAGCTTTAGGCTTTCCTTGCTGTTACCATGGAATTTTAATATCAATGTAAATTATATTTACATGGATAGCTTCACTTCATTAAAAAGTTCTTATAAATATTAAATGTTAAATTGGTTTGGTCATGTAGGAAATAAACTTGCATCTTTTACAGCTCATTGCTTTCGTTGATATGTTCCTAACAATCAAGTTAACGATACTCTGTATTTTCTACCTCAAAATAATAATCACAGAACTGTACAGTTTCTGGAGGCCTCAGAAAGCAATGAACCCCAACTTCCCACTTCACAGTAATGGAAACAAAGGTCAGGTCTGAGTGGTCCTGCTGAAGTCTCTGGAACCCCGATGTGCAGTCTTCTCTTCCTTAGTGTTTTCCACTGGAATTTAGTTACAAGATCAAAGAGACTTTGCAATTCTGAAACAAGGCTGTAAATTGCAATGCTGCACTTTGTGAGAGTTCAGTGCCAACCACACTACCATTTTAAAAGCAGTGATAACCCTGGCTTCAATATATTGCAAGGTTAAGGTCTTTCTGGCCTCTGAGTATCTGTTCGCATCTGAAGAAACATTTCCAGTGATAGCAACTGAAACACATCTTTAGCTGTTGTTTTCCTCTTGGGTCTTGAAATAGTTTATCAGGTCAAAAGAAAAAAAAAAAATCCATGGACTATTCCAAAGTGAAATGACACCCATGTGCTTTATCTCACTGTACGAGACCAAAACTGGAGCCCATATTCACAGCCTCAGAAAATTACACTCTATGGGCCATTGAGCATACGCTGAAAAGAATTATAGTAATCACATCTGCCTATCTTCTGTGAGGGCCAATGTCTTTGTTCCATAGTAACTCAAGAAGTATTTCTGTAAGAAATACATTATTTAATATGTGATATTAAAATACGATCAATTACCAGACTTTTTTCTCTTGGCTAACATGCAAACTGTTAGGAACTAGTAAAAATCAGGCTCCTATAGGTTATGCTGATAAAATGCTGGTCTCTTCTTTTTTTTGTCATTTCTACTACCAGGAGCTGAGTCATCTGAGGCTTCTTCCTGAATTTCAGAATAAATAACCCGACTCATCCATTTCTTTCAGATTCTACTTTCCTTTTTCCCTAAGTTTCTTTAAGTTTAAAGGCCCTGCTGTGTTTCTACAATGAAGTTAAAGTTATTTAACAACATAAAGATTTATAAAGCTAGGAACAATTTTAGGGGGCTGCGATGGTTTGAAATTATAACCATGTGAATGAGCCATCTCTTAAGGAGACCCTCCAGCCCCAGCCTCACCTTCAGGAGCACCACAGAACAACAGCTCACGTACTGGCTACAAATTCATCCAAGACTCTTGAGCCACGAACGCCTAACAAAGCCTCTTCCCAATTCCTGTACCAGAGAAACTTTTGTTTTAAACTTAGATTCAGGGGAAATTTAATAGATGACATAGGACCCAACTGTGAGTGTGTCACCACCTAAATTTATATATTGAAGCCCTAACCCCCCATGTGACTGTTTTTGGAGATAGGGCCTTTAAGGAGGTAACAAAGGATGAGATTTTAAGGGTAGAACCCTGATCTGATATAGATCGGTGTGCTTTTAAGAGGAGGAAGAAATGCCAAATTCTCTACCTCTGCATGTGACAGAGAAAAGGCCACGAGAGGACATAGCAAAGGACACAGAGGCCATCTGTATGCCAAACCAATTCTGCTGGTACTCGATCTGCAACTTCCCACCTCCAGAACTAGGAGAAAATAACTCTCCATTCTTTAGGTAGCCCAATCTGCAGTATTTTGTTATGGCAACCCAAGCTGCCATTAGAATTCTATCATCAAACCTAGAGTAACTTACAGCCACATTTAGTGATACGTTAGTCTCAGATGCCAACAGTCTCCTGAGGCCCGTAAATTATAAATGTCCTTCGCAATCCACTTGACTACTAAAAATTTTTTCTGTATTTCCACCCAGCTTCTATATCTAGTCTAATGTAGCTTTCCTACAGAGAGAGCGAGTGACTGAAGGAAAGAAAGAGAACCATCAAACTCATGTTTGCTTTTGTCTTGAGAAAGTGCTGTGATCCACTCTTCTGTTGGACCATAATATGCCTCACTGGAGTTTGAGTTCTGTGAGGGCAGACTCTGCCTTCCTTGTTTTGTTGAAGCGTGTTTATAAAGAAGATGTGTAACATACAATACGTATTAATTGAACTGAATTTTATTAAATTCATCCAAAATGTGCTAACTTAGATAAAATGGAAAGTATTTTATTTTAAAATATTGCTTCATTTCACAAAGACAAGGTTATGTAAAATTTATTTTGCTTAATCATTCAATATTTATCAGGCATTTGCTATATGCAAAGCACTCGGTTATTCAATTAATGATCAATTTCTTGTTGAGGATTTTAAGCAAAACAGAAATGGCATTTTTATTAGATATGGGACTTCTAAAATTTTTATAAGACAGTCATTCTATAACATTATCCTGCTCAGAATCCTTCAATAGATTATTGTGGCATTTAGAAAGATTTACAAGCTCCTTAAGCTGGTTTTTTTTTGTTTTTTTTTTTTTTGTTTTTTTTTAATATATGACCACATGACGGGTTGGCTTCCTACCTCTTTGGCTTCATTTCAAATGACTCTTACCATTATCCACTATAAAGCCATACCAGCCATTTTATTTTTCCTCAGGCAAATCAAGCTGCATCCTAAATTTATTCTCCTCATCTTCTGTCATTTATTTTTAAGATTTTTTATTTGAGAGAGAGACTGCGCATGCACATGCATGTGAGGGGGGAGGGAGGAGTACAAGCATGGGTGGAGAGAATCTAAAGCAGACGCAAGCTGAGCATGGAGCCCCAGTGGGGCTTGATTCCCACTACCACGAGATCGTGACCTGAGCTGAAACAAAGAGTCAGATGCCTAACCAATTGAGCCACCCATGTGCCCCTCTTCTTCAGTCATTTAGATCCAAGACTGAAAGTCATCCATTAAGGAGAACTCTTCAGACTTCGTAATTTCATGTAGTCATGCTTACCCTTCTACATAACCCTGGTCCTACAAGGCTCATAGAGCTTATTACTATCAAATATTTTATCCGTTTGTCTTTCCCTACTTAAAAGTAAATTCCAACCTAGCAGAGGGCTTAACTATCATGCTTACTGTTATATCTGTAGGGCTCAGAGCAACAGGTCGGTAGTTACTGTTCAGTAACTATTTGTTTAATTAATGAATTAGATGAATAAAAAATGAATACATGGACGGCAAGAAAGAGGGAGCACTCAGGGATGTTTCCTCAATTTTTAACTTGAGCCAATGGATGGAAAGGTATCATTTAAGGAAACTAAAGACTGAAGGAGGAAGAAGGTTCAGGGGAAAGGAACCAAGAATTTTGACTGGCTCATAGTAAGTTTCATATCGCTATTAGACTATGAACTTCAGGTGATGTATCAAGTTGTCGGGTAGCTGCCAACTCTGGATCAGTGGTAAACTCAAGAGGAGAATTATAGAAACAACTGTACAGGCTTCACATGTGATTACAATAATCATCATCACAAAAATTGACATATCATCTACAGATGTGTGTTACACACACGCACATGCAGACATTAGTGGGCCAGACACTATTTTACATTTTATTTAGCTTAGTTCATCTGATCCTAACAACTTCAAGACAGACATAGATTTTATTTCATTTTATAATTCAAGAAATCGAACCACCTAGGGCCTGCGTAACAGGACCAAAGACAGGAGATAATAACTGAGGAATCTGGGTTCAGACTCAGGCAGCCTGATTTCATAAGCTACATCTATAAGCGTGACAGTGGGGAAAGAGGAAGGAGGTCAGAAGTGAGTCTGGGATTGTCCTAGCATGAGAAGATGAACAGTAGAGGAATATCAGGAAAAACTAAAAAGCTGACAGGAAAATTCGGAAGAAACAAAACACTAGAGAGTATGTCTTCTCAGAAACTGAGAAAGAGAAATCCTTAAGAAGAAGAAAACGCGTATTTGTCTCAGATGTTACTGAGAGAACAGGGAACTCTCCACTGGATTTTCAAAATAGAGGTAGGAGAGCAGTGGCCCCCTTAAAAATAATCTCTGGTGGAAAGGGATATATGACAACCAGGAAAGCATGAAGGGGAGGGCACAAAGTGGGGAAGCCAAGGATGGGACTCTGATCCCCAGAATGTTTTGCCCTGATGTCAGCATAGTTGGTGAGATGAAAACGAGCAGGTCAGGGAAATTTTTAAAAAGAAATCATATAGTATGTTTGATGCTGATAAAACAATAGTGCTGAAGTAGTAGTAGTAGGAGTTCCTTGAGATCAAATTACAAACCTAGGAAAATACTGGTAAACTGATCAAATCTGAATGATAAATTTACAAGCTCCTCTTAACCCTGAGGAAGTCTGTTGCTGTTCCCTCTCCCCATCCAACACACACTGGCCCCCAGATAAAAAGATTTTAATTTACAAAAAAGAAAGCTTGTGAGCACTTTAAAAAAACCACCTCTGGTGTCATTCAATGCTTCTTTTTAGGTTATGGCAAGTTGTAATGATTAAATATTAAAGCAGAACAGCAGCACAATAATGAACGTGAGTGTGATTTCTGACCCTGGTCCCACAGATAATTCAAGATACGCTTTTCAAGTGGGAGTTGCTTTTGTTTCTTTTCTAGAGCACAAAAAGAGTGTGTCTTGACTTACTAAAATCAAAGAAAATAAAAAAGAGAAAAACAGTAATTGAAGAAGCCATTATTAACTTGTCAGTATTTTTTATTTAGTTGTACAATCTTGGGTCCCTTGAAAGTCAGAGACACAGAATGGCTTTATTTTGAGAGCAGCAAGCCGTCAGAAAGGGGCTTTGGGGTGGGGGGAGGAGTGGTAACCCCTAGTTCCCATTACATCACAGCGGTAGGGTCTGCAAGATGCTGACAGTGCCAGAACACCTACCCAAAATTTTGGCAAATTTGGCCACTGCAGGTACTATAGTGGGCACTGTCCATTTCTATATGGAAGCCAGATATATTCCAGGAAACACATTTTACATAGATTTTGTTATTTGTATCTGATTCCAAAATCTTATTTAGAAAAGAAATGTGTCTTGTATATGTAGTGACAAATAAATCAGAAGGTCTTTTTCTTACTTGACTCGTCTGATGGATCCAGCATCATGTAGAATAGAAGTTGAAGAATTAGGCTAACGATAATGCATTATTCAGTACCTTGATTCAGCATACTCGATCTAAAACACGAAGTTAAAAATAAAAAGTTAGTTATCTTCTTAGAACAAATCAGGAATGATCACATTGGTAGTGTTCGTTGTAGCCCAAAAGCAGATTGTGGTTAAAATCTCCTGCCAGTATCTGCACGGGCTGTATTGATGTCACTGCCACCTGCACATGTCTGTTTATGCCATAGTGCTATGCACCATGTGTCTGCCCTGTACTTTTGGAATATTACTCTGTTTCCTGAAGCATCCATTACATAACCAATGATTGCTCAATACATCACTAAGGCCCAAAGAAGTAACAGAATGCAATTCAAAGCCATCTGCTATTCCAAATGCTGTTTATTGAATAAATAAGTATTGATTTGATCTGTGGACATTTATAAGTGATCAGGTGAGAGAAAGCAATGAGAACATAAGAATGGAATTTTCTCAAATTGCTGTGGATTATTCATAAAGCAATCACAAAGCTCAGAACTTTCTGAAGTCATGTCTTAATCACTGTTTTAGGTCCCAGTCAATAAACATTGGTTGTATGAAATATACAACAGATACCATATTTATGTAAAACCCAAAGTATGGATGACAGTTATGATAAAAGCAGCCACAACAGTAATAATAATATATTATGGTAACAACATTACTATTACTATATAATAATAGCTATTATTATGTATTATTTAATGATATTAAGTGTATGATGAGATCTTACACACTATACAAAAATTTTGATGTTATTTAATCTTCAAAGTGACATGAGGGAGAGGATGTCCTTATTATCCTCGTTTCAGAGATGACTTTTAGAGGGATTGAGTAATATGTCCAAGACACAGTCGGTGTCAGTGACTGTAAGAATGAATGGTGGCTAAACTAAGTATCATCAGGCATAAGAATGATGCTCAGAGTCTCACCCAAACTTCTTGGATAACAAACACTGGGTTAAAACGAATGAATAACGTCTTTATGTACTTTCCATTTTTTTATGTAAGGAGAATAGCAATTAAAAGCAGGTGTTTTGGTCAATTATTCATAGCTGAAAAAATCTTCTGTTCAATTTTTAGTGATATTGTCCGTATATTCTGGATTTATTTTTAACATTTTATATGGCAAAAGCTGACCACATATAGATTCAGAAAGATACGGAGACTGCAAAGAAAAGAAATAGAAGAGATTGGAGAACAATGTCTAGTGGAAACCATTGGGCATAGTTTCTGACACATGGAACTTAGTCAAAGAGAACAGCTCAGAAACCTACTAAGTTTTTGAAGGAAATGAAGCATAAAAAAGTAGGTATAAAAAAAAGTTGGAGAGGGAGGTTTGACAAATACTTAAAATCGTCTTGGGCCCATAACCTTCAAAGAGAAGAAACAAGGCTCCCAAAAACTATTTTCAGTATGGCTAAGGACAAGCTTGGACAAGGAGAAGCATCCCAGAAATCTGATCAAAAAGAATATGGAAATAAATTAAGAAAGAAATTTCACCCAGAGAGCTGACTTGGTGTTCAGTTGAGAAACTTCCCCGTCTCAGGAAAAGGGCTTTCCCATAGTCTGACTGGCAGGATTTTGAATTACTACAGACCAGTAATGTGTTTCTTTTTTACTTTCAGAATAAGAATGTCTTGCATTTATGTTCTTCCTTGTTTCACCATTAAGTAACTGAGTGGTTGTTAGGAGGAGGTGTGCAAATCATGTATCTATTTGACAACAGGTCTCCAGACCGAAGAGAGTAATATTTGGACACAACTGGGAAGAACGAATGTCACGTTAAATATCCTAGATTTTGAGATGGCTGCCATGACTGACAGAATTTGAAGGTTGACCTCTTTGGGAAAGGCTGAACGTCTCTGTGTGGGAGGCATGATGAACAGGACACTGATGACCAGAGGGACTGTCGGGATACTTGCCAATTCCATTCGCTGTTCTGAAGCATACATTAAGACATTTACCAGCCTTTTTTCTTTTTTTTAAGATTTTATTTATTTATTCGACAGAGAGAGAGACAGCCAGCGAGAGAGGGAACACAAGCAGGGGGAGTGGGAGAGGAAGAAGCAGGCTCGTAGTGGAGGAGCCTGATGTGGGGCTCGATCCCATAACGCCGGGATCACGCCCTGAGCCGAAGGCAGACGCTTAACCGCTGTGCCACCCAGGTGCCCCCTTACCAGCCTTTTTTGCAGTGACATTGTGACTGTGGTAAGTTTTGGCCAATAAAATATAGAAAGAAATTAGGCGCTCCCCTTTCAAGGATGAACCCTAAATTCCAGATTTTCCTCTCTCTCTGTCTCTCTCCCTTATTTCTGTAGCCACAAGCAAATCACTTCAGGAGAGTAGAGCCACATGATAGAAGGGGCCCCAATCCTTGTCACTCCTTAAAAAACAGACTCCCAGGAGACCCATGTTAGTAACATGAAGAAAAATTACATATTCATATATCTATATATATATATGCACTTAAAACACTTTGATTCGAAAAAGGTCTATTATAGCAACTAGCAGTACTATTCTATTTCATATACGACTCACACATCCATAAATGGTTTATCCAAATCTTGCTTTGTGCTCATGGTTACTGAGCAATGCCGATTCTTATCTTTTTTCCACCATAAAAACCCTAACCTAATATTCACTTTATAACTTTAAAACTGCCAGGATCCAGAGAGGTTGCTAATATATTTTCATGTAAACGGTCCTGTTCCCTTTATCTTTAGGGAAGAAAACTGATGAGTTAGAAAAATTGCTAACTTAACGATTTGGGTGGTGACTACATGAAGTCATTGGTCACTTATTCTCATTCAATGTATGATGGTTCTTTAATGTTATAGAGGGAAAGGGTGTCAGGCTTATACAAAGCAAGTGGCAGGTAGAACAGTCATCTTTTTCTAGATCTACAGTGGTAGGACATTGTCATTTCCTTTCTCCCACTGGAAAATTCTGATAAATTCTAATTATCCTCTCTTCTTCTGTCCTACACACACAGACACACACACACACACACACACACACACACACACACACACGAGCTGTCCATTCTCTCAGGTATTCTTATCTGATAGTAAGGTAGTAGTAACATTTATGCTTGATGAGTCGCTCACATAGCAAGAGCCTGTCTCAAAACTTCAGCCACCCAGGAATTACAAAATAATCGCACCTCCATTTGACAACATAAAACAGCAGAGAAAAATAAGACCATTAAATGAGCATTATCTGCTCTATATGAATATAAAATTACAAACCATAAAGCAAGGAAGGTCTCTGAGTAAGCTAAAGGAGCTAGGGCTGATTCCTGATACGGGTCTAATGATGAGTCAGGGCCAAGCTATTTATAACACTGTCAGTCACAGTAAGAGATAAGAACTCACACAAAGCTTCATTAAAATAGGTATTCTGGCTGGCAGCTACCATACTAACAGGACGCTTGTGATACCATCAGTGCACTAGTCCTACGTGATAAAGCAACCAACTCTTCATAGTATTCCAGCATCAGTCCATCAAACGAAAATATTCACAGTTACATAAACTAATCTCCAATTTGGAAAGCTACCTAAAGCAGAATTGCCAAAGATGTTGTCTTTGGCTAAAAAACATGACTTCACATGTTAAAAAAGAAGAATAATCTTTAACAAATGCAAGAAAACTAGACTGACTTAATGTGATACAATATAAATCGTTGATTACATACAGCAAAGTAACATCAGAAGTACAAGTACATCACATAGAACATTGAACGTTCAGTATGGATTGTTACAGTCACATTGCATAAATTCATCCGTTGACTTGAAAACCGTACTTGTGCGGACTGGATAAATTGATATACACAAACCTAATATGGAGTTTAAGCACAATATAAACAATAGGACTTCGTTTTGCATATATAGAAAGCTGAACAACTTTAATGTTAAACAATTCTGTTTAACCCAGGCAATTACAAGGATGGTCAACATCAGGTTTCCTGGCCTGCTCCTTTTCATGCAATTATCTGTGGCCCACATCAAGTAGCTTGAATCGTAATTACTGTATTTTGAGTGTTGCCAGAATCTTCATTTTCTGCAAGGACCTGAAGGATACTAAAGGGAATGAACTCATGGCCCACTGAACAGGGATTCCCAAACTGCAGAGTCTATCAGGAGAGCTTGCTCAACTCACTGCCAGACTCCACCATCAGATTTTCTGATTCAACAGCTTAAGGTATGTTTTGAAAATTTGCATTTCTAACAAGTTCCCAGTGATGCTGCTACTGCTGGTCCAGAGACCACACTCTGAGAACCCTCATGGATTATGAAGGAGACTATGTGACCAATGACTTCATGTAGTCACCACCCAAATAGTTAAGTTAGCAATTTTTCTAACTCATCAGTTTTTTTCCCTAAAGATAAAGGGAACATGACCATTTAATATATTAGCAACCTTTCTGGATCCTGGCAGTTTTAAAGTTATAAAGTGAATAATAGGTTACGGTTTTTATGGTGGAAAAAAGATAAGGCATGGAAAGCTTTTGGTCTGACAGACAACTACCCTATATTACATTGAAGAATGTTGAGATAACTTGGAAAATGAAAGTGTGTAGATGAGCAATATTATTTATTCTCTTTAAAATTCCTAATTTATGTTTCATCTTCACAGCACTACAGATGAGGGTCTGGAGCTAATACTTTTATCCTAAATAATGGGGTGAGGAATCACGCCCCCTCCAAAAAAAAAACCTCAGGCCCCTCTAGTTGGAGATTTATCAAAGCCATTCTGGAAATGGGCTTCAGGTCTCCTGTAACTTAAGACTGAGCTTTTATCCCTCTTTGTTTTGCACATGTGGAATAAAGAAAACTTTACAGAATCTCAGAGTCCTTCTTTCCTTTCAAGGCCAGTGCTTCTAGCTTGAAAACCCACAATTTATATTTACAATAAGCCATTATTTCCTTGGTCAACCATCATCTGCTTTTAAGGTGACCCTGAACATCCCGTGGTAAGAAGGCTATTCAAAGTGCCCGTCTGAAATAGACAGATTGGCCTGGTAATTACTCCTGAATCTCCTCTCAGGGAGAACTAACTGATCTTGTCTCTCAGCATTTGCAAAGGCAGACAACAAACAACCGCTGCTGCGGGTTCCCTGCCCTCCTACTCTAAAAGCACATATCAAAGAAAAAAATGTATTAGTAAAAATGAAGAAGGAAGTATTTACACAGAAGTTTACAACATTTGGTTATATGCTATTTAGATGCCTATTTTAAATCTTCTTTTACCTCATGGCAGAATGAAAAATTAATGAAGACACTGATAAAGAGGGGAGGTGAATAACAAAAAAATCCCATCAAAGGTTTTGATAAAATATCTCTACGCCGAGACTCACTTCAACGAGGGAGAGTAAAGCCTTTTAAACGTACTTTGCAAATTCACAGAAGCCCTAGAATTTGAATGAAATGAATGACCTCTCCACAGGTTTGCCAAAGCAAGAACAGGCCGAGGAAGAGATCGCAATACAATGAAAGCATTGTGGGGGGGGGGGGGCTGGGGGAGGAAGCATTTTTGTCACTATTGAGATCTAAAAAGTGCGCCTGGCCTCTGAGCTGCAGAGTTTTATATATATATAAATATATATATATATATAATCATTATGAAAAGCTTTTTAAGATTAAAGGAAATCATCTAAGATTTTATCTGTAAGAAGGTAGAGGAGGAAGTAGGACACAAGCACAGCAAGCGAGCAAAAATAGCAACACTGAATAAAACCCGCTGAAGCCTGAAGTACGAACATATTATTTATTCATTTGACAGTCTCTGAAATCAAACAAGAATTACATGTTTGGAATGCATCAGATATTAGACTCTGCCATGGGTAACAAAAAATAAAAAGAAAGCAAAGTGCAGGCAGTGATCCCACTTGTCCTGAGATGAAAAGTAAGGAGTGTAGCTATTCTTGCTCCTGTGAACACAATTTATTGCTCTCACTACCACCCCCTAAATTCTACTCCCTCTCAACATTTTCTTCGTTGTAAGGAAACGTGTACTCCACTTGTCTACACTGGTCTCTAGGTAGCCCAGGAAACAGCGATAATTTTATCAAAAATTAGCAATAAAAATAGGAGACTTTACACGGATTATCTTCTTTAAGCCCTCATCAACTTCAGAGACAGTCATATCATCAGCCCCATTTTCAAGCTGTAGAAATGAATTTACTTGACACAGTAGGTACAGCGGCAGGAATTTGAACACCTGAATCCAGAATCCCTGCTGCAAGGGGTGAGCTGCGCTGACTCCATGGGATGTGGTTTTGGAGGTTCAGTGGGGTGGAGCCCGGAGCCCACGACCAAGAAGGAATTCTTGAGATGTCTTTGGTGCAAAATGGTGGTTTATTAAAGCACGGAGACAGATGCCACCGGCAGAAAAACCTGCTGCCCGGGGTTGCGAAGGGTGGCTGACTACAGGGGGCGGGGCGGGGGGGGGGGCGGGTAAAGAAAAGGGAGGTTTCAAAAGAATTTTCATATGCTAAAGAGGACCTACTAGATACCCTAGGCCTTGCCATTGTCAAGTTAAGGTTGTTTTTCCCCTCTAGCAAGACATTAACATTAAGATGGTTGGGAGATTCCTGGAAGACTGTCATACCTGTCCCACCCAGGAGTGGGGGGTGGGGGGAGGTTGCAGGGGAGAAACAGCAGCAGGATTCCAAGGATTCCAAGAGATAAAGCTGGGGGGGCCCGCAGGAGCCACAAAGTCAACTAAACCAATAATTGGATGGGCTTTGCCATTTGCCCTGGACTTCTGGGTAGCTGCCAAGCCGTGTGAGAGAAAAGACAGAAAGCGAGGCAAAGCATGGGGTGGTATAGTAGCTATGCACACACTCATTCATTTTTATCTGTCTTAAAGCTCTTTTTCTTTTCTTTTCCTTTCTTTCAAAAAAAATTTTTAAAAGAATATCTTCTCCTATTCCACAGGATTCTGGCAAGGCTGAAATTGTGGACCCACTTCCCCCAGCTCCAGAGGTGGGCTATAACTGAGGCCTGTGCATGGAATGCTGGTTACCCCCTGGGAAGAGTTTCAGGGCAGACCCAGGAACCAAGATGGGCCCCATGGACTGCTTTGGGGAAGTGCTGGGAGAAAAGGGTGTGGTCTTTCTCCCTTTTATTACGATCTCAAATGGAAAAGATAGTGCGGTCTTGAAGGTATTAGCAGGACTTACTTATCGAAAGCAGCACAAAAGAAAGAAAAATTGAGAAAGAGAGAAACAGAGAGGAGGGCTGATATAAACTGATGATATTCTTGAACCTGAGAATCTTTGGACCCTGGATTCAGCTATGATCAGTCTGTGAGATCATAAACTATTTATTTGACCAACCCATTGAGCTGATTGCCATCACTTCCAGCCAAAAGTGTCTAGGTTACAGCAGTGCCCCTATTTTCTGAATTTAAAACTAGGAATCATATTTTTAGAACATCAGTGTTACCTAAAGGGGGTGAGAAGACTCAGCATTTTAAATAAGAACTCTTTCTACAACTACAGCAATTACATGGCTGACACTTACTATGAGCCAAGCACTGTTTAAAGCACTTTACAAACATCAAGCTATCTAATCTTACAACTGTGTTCTCATGATACTCACTTCATAGATAAGGACAATGAGTTACAGGTTAAAGAACTTTTCCAAAGACACACAGATAATATGTTATTGATCATGAGGCTCTTTTTTTTTTTTTTAAGATTTTATTTATTTATTTGACAGAGATAGAGACAGCCAGAGAGAGAGGGAACACAAGCAGGGGGAGTGGGAGAGGAAGAAGCAGGCTCATAGCGGAAGAGCCTGACGTGGGGCTCGATCCCAGAACTCCGGGATCACGCCCTGAGCCGAAGGCAGATGCTTAACGACTGAGCCACCCAGGCGCCCCAATAATGAGGCTCTTGAAAGTGAGTACTAACTATTGTCTTGGTTCGAGTTGCTGTAACAAAATACCATAGACCGGGTGGCTTAAACGACACTTATTTCTCACAATTCTGGAGGCTAGAAGGTCCAAGAACAAGGTGCTGGAAGATTCAGTGTCAGGGGAGGACCCTCTCCTTGGCGTACACATGGCTATCTTCTTGCTATGCCCTCACATGGCAGAAAGAAAGAGAAAGAAGGACAGGGAAAGCGCTTTGATCTGTCTTAGAAGGGCACTAACACCATCAAGGAGAACCTCACCCTCATGACCTCATCCAAACGTAACTAACTCTCAAAGGTCCCACCTCCTAATGTAATCACATCGGGAGTTAGGGCTTCAGCATATGATTTTTGCAGGGATACAAACATTTAGTTTAATAAAAACACCCATTCTAATCTTCTAACATAACCCGGGCCAAAGAATGCAGATGTCCTGGTATGAGTTTCCACCTTTCTAAAACTCTTTCATTATATGGATGGCGCATACCCACTGATGCCTCTTTATTCCAGAGCATCGCTGGTGGGAACGTAAGTGAACTACGGTACAAATAACCAGAAACACAGAGCAAGAGGATGGAATCCAAACTCTCTATGTTCATAGCATCATAGAGATAATTATTTTTAAAACTGAGAAGCAGACTGTGGAGACAGATTATACAAATTTGGAGCCTAGTAATGTATACGTCCATTATAGACTGAAAGTGTCTCATTTGCAAACAAACATATGTCTAGAATGGAATTAGCACTGCCTAAAATTTAGGCCAGTTCTAACGGATACTGTAAGTATTCACTATATCAGGCCATAAAACAAAAGATGCTTAAGGGACTTTCAACTCCAGAACTTAAGAATATGTCGTAAGGAAAACTGTTACATATTTAATGAGACTATCTCTAATTTAAAAATGGAAAATGATAGTCATGCATTGGATAATTCAAACAATTATGTATTTTTACGTAGTCGTCACATAACTGTAGGTTGAAATCACAATGATGATGACAATGATGAAGAAACATCCACCAAAGAATATAAGAATAAACATTCTTTGACACCCCTGACACCAAACTATCCCCCCTCTGCCAAGTTTTAGCAGATTTCTTTCTCTGTTCAGTCCTATTTTGTCTCTTTTGACAAGATCATAGAGTTGAAAATGTCTAAAGGAACTATAAAAAAGTGGGCAAGTAGTAAGTGTTGCCATATAGTATTTTAGGTTTTCGACTGTCTTTTTATTAAAGAAAATTTATCAAAATACTTAATCTTACAAAATAAATATTTTACAAAAACTCAGTACAACCCTGTGAAAAACCACCGGGATTTTAGTTTAAGGAAATATGTCCAGTACAACTGCAAAATGCTATTATTTATTTTTTATATTTACGATACATACATAAAATTTGAAACTTTTAAATGACTTTCCCCAATCTAAATTAAAGGAAGATGTCGTGTGAAAGCTAAAAGCCTGTGACAACTCTGCAGAACGGCTCGCACAGTGATGGTGAAGCGGAAATACGCAGGAGAGCGGGAGCCTGACGTCTGTCCCGCGAGCTCTGACCAGGATGCTCATCACTGCTAATGAGATGTTGGTACAGTAGCACATGTCATGAGTTCATTCTATGTGCACCCTCACCATTATTTTATGTCTAAACTTAACAATTAACTAGAGAAAAAAAAATGCAGGGCACAGACACTGATACATGATAGGTGCTAACTGCTCTTTTTGCTGTTTTTGGTTTGGGTGGTTTGTTTAATAAGAATGCAAATAATAACCACCAGCCCCCCCCCCCCCAAGCCTCCAGCACCTAACTTCACCACGACTCCGTGTCTGTGCTCTGGCGTGGGACATGCGAGAAGCTAGAGTGCCCTGGAAGAAGAGACTTGCCTCTGCCACTCGCCATGTGTGATCAGAGAGGCAGTTTATCGAGTTTCGGTTTCGTTGACTTAAATACTCTTTTGTTTGCAAGTAACAGAACTATAGGTCATAAAGGCTCTATAAAATAAAACATTTGCTTCAGTTTGCCTAGTATTAGAGATGAAAATATTATTTTTAGTCTCTCTCCCCTAACCCTAAATTATCCTCCATGTGGCCAGGGGAGGGCGCCATTGGCAATTCCAGGCTTACATGGTCCTTACAGTTCAGGATCCCAAGGGGGGGAAGGATAAATTTCTCTCTCCTGGAGTTCACAGAGCCGAAGTGAGCCATTAGAGTTGCACGCTCATCCCTGAATCAATCACCATGGCCAACGGTGTATGGTACTCTAAATAAGATACCTGTGTGGTGTGGTTACCCCTGTGACTTGAGCAGGGGAACATTGTGATTTCTGTCCCAAAGAACAACAGACTGGAAGCGGTTTCCCTAAGGAAACAAGAATGAGCAAGCCTTTCAGAATTGTAAGTGAGAATTACTTGTAATTAGACCTAACCCATTTCAAATCAAGTGTGAAGTTGGAACAAAGATTTTTTTCAGACATGCGAGCCTCTTAACATTTATTTCCTGCATGCTGTTTTTTAGGAACCCTTTGAAAGATACATTGTAAAAAGGAGTAAACCAAGAAAAAAAAATGGGAGTGAGGAAACGGGTTCTGAGAGAGGTGATAAGAATCCCCAAGATGTTAGCAGAGGGCAATCCCATGATGAGTTCTAGAAAGCGGTCTTAGAAAGGTTGCAGACGCAGATGTGGAGTTATAAAGCAAATTGATAAAATATACAATGTATATGAGGAGTTTGAGAAGAATTTTACAATTATCAGAAAGCTTTGAGCTAAATTGATAAACAATACATGGAAGTCATAAAAAAGAAAAAAACAAGATAATTAATACATATGGGGGGGAGACCCAAAACATTTTTTAAAAGATTTTGTTTATTTATTTGACAGAAAGAAAGAGAGAGAGAGCAGGAGCAGGGGGAACCACAGGCAGAGGGAGAGGGAGGCTCCCCTCTGAGCAGGGAGCACGATGTAAGCCTCCATCCCAGGACCCTGGGGTCATGACCTGAGCTGAAGGCAGCCGCTTAACCAACTAAGCCCCCACGTGCCCCGACCAGAAACATTTTTAAAGAAAGAAAAGTAACCATAGTATACCCCATGGCTTTGCTGTAACTGATATTACGTAGTCATAGTGACACACTGAGTGCTCAATGAGTCCAAACTGGTATGACTGTAATGGAAGAATGAGGGGAGAGATGAAGATAGGGGTGGGGGATGTAAAAAAAAAGTTCATGTTTCATTGCCATATGGAATGATGACTAAAACTGAAACATTTTTAAAGGCATTTATAAATATGTACGTGAACATGTAAAGAATAAAGACTTGAAAAATGGCCTCAATGTTATTTAACATTTGCTAATATTTGGGTAGATGGAAACATTCATATTACAAAAGATTTCTGTAGCACTGCCTTAAAAAGTGCCATGTTAATTGAAACTGTAAGAGAGTACTTCAATCACATTCCACTGTGGCGGAGTCTCCAGAGAAAGACCTTTCATTTTCACATCCCCTTTGGAATTACATGCTTCTCAGCATGGGCATCAAGGAAGGTTTTTGTTTGTGGTTTTGTTTTTTTTTTTTTTCTTTCTTCAAATTATGGATAATTTGTGAGGAACTGTTGGAGCTGGTGGTGATTCGCTGGTGGCTGGAATTCGATAATTTGCCAGGGCTTGTCCTTAACTTTCAGGATGTTGGACCTGATAAGCTCAACTGCCCTCATCTCAGATACAAGGGAGTAGAGTAATAAAAGATCACAGACTCACAGACTACCTGCTCCACAATCACAGCTCTGCCCCTCATTAGCCATGAGAATCTGGACAAGTTATTAAGCAATTTGTGCCTCAGTTTCCTCGTCTGTAAAATAGGGACTGATATTTTGGTGGAAATCTTATGTTAATGTAAGTAAAGGACTCAAAGCAGTGTCCAGCTCTAAGAACCATTCCAACTATTGTTGCTTTGAGTGGAGACTGGACATGAAAGTTGGCCCATTGTTCACGATAAAGCAGAATAATTTTGAATACTGCACTGTGAATTCTATTTATATTATCTTTCTGTTCATGTCCTGGAGGAATTTGTGCAGTTTCAAAAAAGGAAGGAGAGGGATGATTAAGTATTAAATTGAAATAATAAATCAAAGTATTAAACCACAGAAAATGTAGATTACTCTTAGGAAAAAAATCATGATCCCTGTTTGAGTGTTTAATTAAAGAATTGTTCGCTATATGGATGGAGTCTTTATCTAACCTCAGTGCAGTGACTCAAGAAATGGAAGAGAGACTAGGAATTTATAGGAGCAATAACATAGTAAAAAAAAAAAAAAAAAAAAAAAGGCTTCTACAATACTAACTGTGTAAGCCCCGTGTCAAAAACTCAATTGACCAGAAACCAATAGCCACCTTCGAGGTTAGCCTAAAGGCAAGCCAGTGTCACCTGCAGGCAGCACGGAGGCACAAAGCAAGGAGGGAAGACCGCAATCAGTGGAATTGGAAGACAACATCACTGGCTGTGGTTGTGTTTTATTAACTTGGAGACTCCACTAAGAGAAAGGAGAGAAATGGAGATGGATGGACAGTGTGACTCCCATAAGAAGGTGCTGGGGCTGGGGTGGGGACCTCTGAGCCAGAGGCTGCTGTTAGAGTGTTTTTATTAACCCCATATTCCCTAGTTTTTCCTTTTCCTATTTGGATCACACTGGGAAACGCAGATGATGTAATTATTATAGAGAAATGTCAGAGATATTAGGTAAGTGATTTGCATAAAGTAGATTCTGTCTATACACTTTCATCTGGGGATATAAAAATGTATCTTTACTTTGTTTAAAGACTTGGCTTGTAAGAGACATTACTTTCTCTTTAGCTGTGCTTAGGTCTGTAAATCTGTGTATATTCCATTTTATATATGTTCCGTATTGTCTGTGGGACAAAATAATTTTAAAGTGCTCTTGGATTAAGGCCTCCATGATTTATTTACAATACATCAGTAGAATCATTGATGAGAGAGATAGTAGAGGTCATCTATTACTACTATTGTCAGAATAAATAAAGAAGAAATATTTAGGATATCACAAATGCCATGAGAGTGAGAATTTGCCATTGGAAATGATTTAGTGAAGCATACGATAGACTGAATGTTTGTGTCTCCCCAAATTCGTATGTTGAAGTCCTAACTTCCAGTGTGAGGTTACTAGGAGGTGGGGCCTTTGGGAGGTGGTTAGGTCATAAAGGAGGAGCCTGCATGCATGGAATTAGTGCCCTTACAAAAGAGATCCAGAGCTTCCTCACCCTTCTACCATGTGAGGACACAGCAAAAAGGTGAGTTTATAAACCAAGAAGGAGGTTCTCACCAGACACTGAATCTGCTGGCAATGTGATCGTGGACACCCCAGTCTCCACATCTGTGAGAAATAAATATGTGTTGTAGACAAGCCACTTAGCCTCTGGCATTCTGTTATGGAGCCAAAGAGACTAAGACAAGGAAAAATGGAAAATTTAAGAGATATATAATATTTAAGTATGCTTCCACAAAGTTAAACGTGTGTGCATGCATATGTGTGGGTGTGCGTGTGTGTTTAATGTTGTTGTCAGTCCCAGGAACTCATTAGCTTCCATTCATGCCACTTCCGGTAACTGATGCGATCTATTCACAGAAAAAGCTGACGTTACTGCACAGTCAGCTTGAAATCTTCAATGCACCACAGTGTAAAACCTTCAAGTTAAGCTCTGTTTCCACAGCAACCACAGTTTAGCTCCTCAAGCATAGTTAGACTTTTTTTGCTGTCTTAACCTACATGTATGCAGTACGGCTTGCTGATCTTTGATGCAGCATTTCTAAGTTTTATTGGTTATGTAAGCTTATTCCTGTCATTTCTTTCCTGTATTCAAAAATTCAATGACGATTTTACCCAGAAGTAATTTTTGAGGTACAAACCAGGGTGGGGGAGAAGCATAATTGTACCAATGGGTATTTGGCTCTATGTTATATAAAACTGATGACTAATTCTTTCAAAAAGATGAGGACTGACAATTCATCTATGTAAAAAGTCTGAGACAAGTTTTCAGAGTCCTTGTCTTGACACACAATACATACACATACCCTGAAATAATTAGGGTTTCTCCTGAGCTACTGATGCTATCTTGCCAGTGGCGATCTGAGCTATTGCTGTATGATGGCTGTCTCATGAATCTACAAGACTAACTGGTTAGTGAGTACTGTGGATCATGGCCTTCTCATCCCTCTTCTCTAACCAGATAATTCTCTTGACTTCCTATGAACGGAGTCAACCTGTGTCTATTCCCTCTATAGACATTTCATCCTCTAGAGAAAAAAATGCCCAATTATTCTAATCATAAGAGATTCCTCCAAACACACACACACACACACACACACACACACTGGATTTTTTCCCTTGACTCACCCAATGTAATGGCCAGAAAGAATGTGAAAACCAGTTTTTGGCCAGTGTAGTGGCCTAAAAGATGACAGCAGACCTTTCCGTTTCAGGTTTCCAAATAATCCTGTTCATTGCCCAAATGCCTCATTTATTTTTTGCACAAAATTGCTGGTCAATGTCATTCATCTGTGCAATTTGGTAACTCTACAAAATTACGGTTTATAAGCACATATGACTTCTCAGTGACTCTTAGAAATTCCTCTATTTATAGCCATTTATGATCTTCCATATTACTCAGTGTAAGTATTCAAAATCTTTCACATCCCCCTCTAGCTTTCCAACCCTTCTCCTTTAGTATAAAAAATTCTTTTCTATTTCACATGAGAAATGGATGTCACCAGGGTATGGGGTCCATCATCAGTTTCTTCCACCTATCCAACTTACAAACTTCTGTATATCAATAATTCTTTTCCTCTTATCTCAGAAGACATAAACCTATCGACATCTGAAGTATGACATCTTCATTCTGGATTCTACGTTCACCACCACTTACTGACCTTAGGAATTTTCTCCAGCCATAAATCTTTTTAGTGTATATTGACAGCTTTTCTCTCCACTGCTAGTTTCTTCCCCTCTGCTTATAAATATGCTTAGTCCTTTTATCTTAAAAATTCAAATATAAAATATAAGCCTTAGAAACTTTACCTTTGAATTTCTCTACCTATTATTTCTTCTTTCATTTCTAAGGTGACTGGAAATGAGTCTAAACTCATCATACTCTCTACACACCACCTATCATTTGCCAGTCCACAATGCTTGAATTCTTACCTTTGTCTCCTCATTCCACTAAAATTGTATTAATTAAGTCTTGCAGTAATGCTTCATTGCTAGACCCAAGTCATTTTTATATCCTCTTCTTACTTGACTGTAGCTTTCAATAATGGTCAGTGCCCTTTCTTAAATCTGGCTCATCCCTTGGCATCCACAGTATCATCTTTGCATCCTCACCTAGCTCCCCCTCACCCCCATCCCCCAGCTTCTTTGCATTCTCATTTACGAGTCCTCTTTTAGGTCTTACTCTGTGTTACTCTCTCATCAGCCATTTTTTTCTTTCATGATTTTCTCCTTTGGGGATCTCACTCATACACTCTAATATCTTCAATAGTCCAAAACCAATTGAGCGAATTACCTCCTCTTTCATCCACCAAATTATATTCTCTAGTTTCACCTTTATTTGTTCAGTGATAACAAGAGGCAACCTAAAGGTCTAGATAAAACATTGAGATTTATAGTCAATCCATATCTATCTATCATTTCTTTCATAAGTTGTTCAAAGTTCTATAACTTGTTTGCTCCTAATTATAACTCGAATGTATTCTCCCATCTGAATTTCTTTATTCATCACCTTGCTTCTGCCCTACATAGATATCCTATTATATTAAATTTACCTTTTACTTGGGCTCCTACCTTCAGTCTCATTCTCCTCCATTATATTCTCCATAATTTTCCTGAAGTGATTTTTTTTCTTTACAAATACAAATATGACCAATACCATTCAGAACCCAAAAGCCGCCAATGACTCCAGTCATTTATGGAACACATGAAGCTGTCTCCTGGATTAAATACTACAGATCATTTGGTCTTATTATTTCCCTGATCCCCTGATCCTTAGCCATTCTAAATTAATCGCGATCTCTGATGGGAGAAGGCCATATTCTATTCCATATGTGTATCTCCAGTGTCAGGCATAGTCTCTTGTGCACAGAAAACTTGGTAAATATTTGCTGAAAGAATATGAGAGTGAACAAAAGATGCACACATAAAGAATAGAGGCCAAGGGACTTTTTCGTGTTTCAAGGAAAGGCACAAACAGGAGACATTGTTTGTCAATGGCAAATGTCACATTTAATAATGTCCTTATGAGTTATTCTCTCTATATTTTATATGTACCCTTTATTCCTATATTAATGTCATCTAACATACTGTCAGGTTTAGTTCTCTAGGAGCCAGTTATTTTTATGCAAGTGCTTATTGGAGAATACTCTTAACATTAGTACCTGTAAAAGGAGGAAAGCAGGATAAGTGGGAGGCAGAAGCTGAACTACAATGTAGTTGTAACAGACTTCGGACAATTCCATAAGGAGATCTAGAGCTGGGATGGCCCTTATAAGTTGTCTTGAATTGAGGAAGAGGACTGGGTCTCTGTAACCTTGAACAGACTAGTCATTTAATGTGGACGACCCAGTCGCCCCCACTAAGGGTGTGTAATTTTGTATGAAGAAGCTCCTCTTGTCAATGGAAGGAGGTAGTCATGTTACCAGTAGCTGGAGGAATGAGCTGGGCTGCTTATCCTAGCAAGGACTATTCAGTTTTCTGAAGAATGACTCACTGTTTCCTTCCCACCTTATATGCTATCTTTTTAACTGACCAAACCCTACATGAAGTAACAAACTCTCTGTACCTCTTTCTAACCCCTTCTGGCCACGAGTTAACCCACTCATTCCAGAACACACAACTGACAGAATTTTTTTCAGAATCACAAATATGATTTATTTAAATGACTTTCTTGGCTCTAATTATGTACATTTTAAAACACAAACTTCTATCCCATCATACATAAAGTATTCTTACATTTGCTTCTCTTATCCTATGGCTCTTAGTTTTTCTGGACTTTTTCATGCCCAAAGTTTTTGGGCCACAGTTTTTCTGGACTTTTTCATGCCCACAGCAACAATGGCCTTGGACTAATCTCTATTTTTCACATTTTTTTCTATTTTTCCCTCTGCCCAGAGCTGAAAATGTTCTCCTACTTTAAGAAGCACCTTAGAACACTCTCTTATAAATCGTCCTCCAGCATCCTCAGGCAAAGTCAAGGACAGCCTAGTCTATGTTTTCACCACTGTGTTTATCAACACCAGTAGAACATTCAGTGTTGTATCGTCATAACTTGCTTAAATGATGCTCTCCCTATCTTAATCTCTGTAACATACTGTCTCCCATATATGCCTACACATAGTAACTACTAAATATAAGTTCATTGAATGAATGAAAGAATAAATAAATGAATGTCCTAGTAGGTTTAGTCTAGCATATACCTTTGAATATCAAGTCAGCAAATATGACAAGTATACCTAAGAGATTGTTGTAGGAGTATGTGTCTAATGTGTTTCTCTATTTTGCTCTTGTTTATATTCTTTTTTTCCCCTATCACTCAAAAAGCTGGAGAACCTATTATTTCCACCTACATTTCCCCAAATGCCTGGAAATCACTAAATGTATGAGCAATATTTTTCAAGCAATGATCTAGGAGCAAATCAACGTAGTAAGACATTAAAGGATTTTTCTAAGACTGTGTCTTTTGTTACAATTCCTGATTCACCTATTTCTTCCTATAAATGCCATATACTTATGCTTATGTATATTTTTTTTGTTTGATCATTAAATAACTACTTGGATATCTGCAACTTTCACTGTATCTTAATTATAATATAAGCAGCAATAAAAATAGTATATTATAAAACATACCTTTTGAAAGCTTCCTGTAGCAACCAGTCACTCATTTTTTAAACAAGTATTTTAAAGTCTTGATAAATCCCACACTTCTATCCCAGTAAAAAATAGGTAAGGACTTGACATTTCTCCAAAGAAGACATACCAATGGCCAACTGGCCAAGTGGAAGTGAGTGCTCAACATCACTAATCACTAGAGAAAAGCAAATGAAAACCAGAATGAGAGACTGGCTCACCCCTGTTGGCTTTAGAAGTTGTTAATTCACGCGTTTAGGCTTTCTTATTTTTCTCTGCACTCATTTACTCCACGGATGGAGTTCAGTAGAGAAAACTATTTTTCTGTTAGTGTTCAAGAAGAAAAACTGATTATTCCTTCAGGTTGAAGGAAGATTTCCCATGAGATGGAATTTTGTGTTTTGGATTATTTTGCTTTCCATGTTACTGACAAACTATTGGGTATGTTTAATTATTGGACGATTCAGAAAAATCATGGCAGTATTTTTTTCCTCCAAACTCGTTTCTAATTTATCTTACATCTCATTGTAGTGTTTTTGTATTTCATTACAAACAAACAAAAAACCCAGGATGTAAACACGTGTCAAATGCTTGTTTCCCATTCAGAAATAACAATTTCATTTCACTATCAACTTTTAATTGAACTCATCATCTTTCTCTATACAAAGTGGTAGGAAAATGTCCTTCCTGAGATTAGAACTGAATCCACACTGTTTCCTAACGTAATATGGGATACAAATTATTAAATAAGCAAATATATGGATATGTAGCTTTTTCCATGGTGCATTAAATATGTACATAAACCTGTTCCATATTCTGTTTTCTTTGATATAATTGGTATACACATTTTCCCCACTATTGCCTTCCACAAAATGTAAATCTTTTCCATTATAAAGCAAATGTTCTTGCCTTCTTGCTTAGTGTATTCTGTTTTGTATCATAAGCTTATATATACTGCAAAAGTAAAAGGCAATGACGTTCAGATATATGAAGGAAATAAACAATATGGATAAATGATTCACTCTAATCAACTGTTTGTTATAACTATGATTCCTTTGTTCATAAATTATTCTGGACAGTTTATAAAATAAAAAAAAATAGGGATTTTTTGGTATCTTCTCACATCTGGAAATGTGAAAAATAAGTTATTTCTGAACATTAATAGTGCAATGAATCATATAGTATCATTCTAAATATAACATGGAAATGGATTGGTAAATAATAGGACTTCTCTATATATCTTATATGTGTGACTATGAAAGGAAATATTATTGAGACAAAATAATGTTTTAATAATTTTCATTTTTGAAGTGTTTTACAAATACATAATATTAGAATGTTAAAATGATGTCTTCCCAGTTTCATGCTGGAAATTGGAAAATACGCATTTTTAGGCAATAATGCTTATTTTTATTACATGCTCTTTTATGAACTGAATTTAATTTATATTAATCACAATATTAAAAGCAAAATAAAAAGTAAGAGCAAAAAGGTAGACAATTTTGCAGTCGTGAGATAAAAATTTTTTTCCTGTGGATGTCCTGCCTATATTCAGAATGGAGTATTTCATCTATTGTACCTTGCTTGGTGTTTGCTCAATCAACAAACTCTTAAATGATATATATTAAATAGGTCCCATGCACACAACACTGTGCAATGGAAAATACCAAAGAAAACATTGCTTTTGTCTTTAGAGGGCTAACCATTTCACTGGGGAAGCAAGAAACAAAAAATATTGAAAAAACACATGCTCAAGGATTTGGGACTTAGTATAAATGTGCTAACAATTCAGAAAAGAGGAAGATTGATGTGAAATGGAATTATAAGAATTAACCAAGGGCAACAATGGAGATTGTGTTAGATTTATTACACTGATTTTGATTTGTCTTATCTCCTCAGCCTATCCAAATCTTGTCCATTCTTCTTTGTAAAATTAACTCCAATTTCTTATTTGAAATCAATCTTGATTAGGTCTCCCCACTTATCTTATCTGAGCTCATGTCTTATTAACCAATCTGTTTATTGGTCATTTGTATTCCTACTCTGTAAAAGACCTTTTCATGTCTTTCACACATGTTCTCAAAAGTGTACTTGTCTTTTCTTTATTAATTTATTTACTTAATTCTATGGTTCTTCTTCTTCTTCTTATTTTTTTAGTTTAGCAATAATACTTAGGTTTTAAAATGGACACTTAGGTTAACAATTCATGTAGTTTTTAGTTGTTTTCCTAAAAAAAAACAACCACTGTTGTTTTAGGTGTACTTTTACTTTTCTTGTTTTTCTTTGATGGTTTAATTCATTTGATCAGTGAGCATGTGCTGGTGCTAAACAAACATTTATTGAACAAACACTAGAAATCAATTATCCTACTTACTGATTACATCGGTTAACTGAAGGTCACATTTTGTTGACTTTAACTTTTTTCCTATTGTTTTGTGGAAATATTGGTCCACAGAGCAACAAGTGCTTTCAGTTATCTATGGTAATCATAATTGATGAAATACAGTGAGGTATTGGTTTTCAGTACCTCATAAAGTAGTCATTATTAAGTAAAAATGGACTTTTTCCGTAGAAAGAGAAGAAAGAAAATTAGGCAATAGTTTGCACACATGATGTGGTAGTTTTCAAACATGTTTTTGCATTCTTTGATTCACCCTCCATTGCAAGATGGAGTCAATCTCCCCTCTCTTTGAACAGACTGATCTTTGTGATTGTCTCAAGGACTAGAATATTTAAGAGATGCTGTGTGACTTCCAAGGATGGGTTGAAAAAGCCAGCAGTTTCAACCAATTTCTCTTGGGATACTCACTCTGGGAGACTTCAGCCTTCTTCTAAGAAGTACGGCTACAAAGGGAGAGAGAACGAGTGAGACTATGGCTTGAGGAGTCTTCACTGCTTGTATCTTTCCAGTCTAGATGTCAAACATGTGAATGAAGAAAACTTTGAAATGACCCCAGCCCCGACCACCCATCTGACTGCAACCACATGAGAAAGACTTTCCACCCCCCAATAAAGGCCCCAAATGAGAAATGCCTACAGCCCAGTCAACCCACAGATTTGTGAACAAAATAAATAATAAAGTTTTAAAATAGTCCTAAAAGGTGATTTGTTACTTAGCAATAATCAGACACATGGCAAATGGTTTCATGAAATGAACCAATTCAACTTTTCATTACATATTCTGCTGAAATGTCTTGTATCTGAAATATCAAATACCATCTTATATCTTCTTACTTGTATCAAAGGTACCTCAAAACCAGACTTACATGATTCTGGAGAGAAAAGAACAAATTTGACCAGCTGTACTTAAATTAAGCTTTAAAAGTTTTACATTTTATATTAGATTACTGAAAATAATAACTACCTGTATTTTTTTTCACACTTTTAAGACTTAGTCCCTTTCAAATGAGAATTTCATTTAAATTAAATATATAGAAATAGACATATTATTTCAAGAAACAAATAAAAATTTTATGTTTTTGTCAAGAGCTAAAACCACATTCATTACCAAAGAATGTTCTTCAGGCTGACATTTATGAAAGATAAATAAAAATAAAAATGGTGGATATATAATTTTTTAGTTATAAAAAGCCTTTGTTTTCTTTTCCTTTAATATATATTCAAATGTAGCAATATAAAATAAGCTCAGCAGAAAAATTCAAATATATTACTTACTCCAGGCTTGGGTATACCAAGGTAAAAGTATCAATTATATAAAAGGAATTACTTTTACTCTTTCCCAGTTCCTCCATCATCCTGATTTGTGAAATTTATAATAGTTTAGGGTTTAGTTAATTTGTGGCTTTGCTCCTCATAGTGTACAGTCTCTGACCACACAGGTCAAAGAGTTTTATGAGTGTTTTGCTAATAAATGTCTTCCTGCTTTTTACAGTTGCATTTAGTTTGGCATAAAAACATGACCTTATATGCAGCAGTATAAATGAAGAATGAATAGAAGCTACTCATAAATTAATGGTCTTGGCTTTGCTTAGTTAATCTTACAATGAATCCATTGCCAACTATAATTAACGAGGGACAAACTCATGAAACAAATGCAGGTAGGGAACTTGAAAAAAGAGAATAATAATAATAAGCATTTATTTTTCCTTACTTTATCCTCCTTATACATGTTTTTTCACTAGCTTCTCTGCAAGGAAAATATTTAAAGATTTAATTGGGGCTTATGGACCTAAAGAAAGTGAAATCCGAAGGGCATAGTACTGAAAATTAAAAATACTATGGTAGGAAAAATCAAATGATTCATTGATAAAATAAGAGAAATAAAAAAACTAGATAAGAATTTTTTTTAAATGATAAGAACAAAATAGAATAAGAAGCACTGTAGTAATAAGTAAGAGGAGATGAATTTGGTGAGGAAACCAGTATTTTGTGGATTCCTTTCATCCTTCAATTTTTATCTCTTCTATTAATTCAAAACAAAATGGACAAAATCAAAGTTTAGATTTGCCATTCCAGGGACATTATTCTTTCTCTCTCTCTCTCTTTTTTTTTTTTTTTTACGAATATTTTATTTATTTATTTGACAGAGAGAGAGAGACAGCCAGTGAGATAGGGAACACAAGCAGGGGGAGTGGGAGAGGAAGAAGCAGGCTCCCGTTGGAGAAGACTGATGTGGGGCTCCATCCCAGCATGCTGGGATCACACCCTGAGCCAAAGGCAGACGCTTAACGACTGATCCACCCAGGTGCCCCCAGGGACATTATTCTCTTATTCGACACAGGCTCTTCATTGTTCTCTAAAGGGTCTGCACATTCTTGCTGCTGAAAAAAATCACTGCTATGCTTTCTCTCTGGGCTAAACACCTTGTTTAAATCCTGCGTTTCAAATTCCAACTCATGCCCCAACTCCTCTAATACATTTTTAAGTGTTTTAAGATTTTATTTATTTATTTCAGAGAGAGAGAGACAGAGAGAGAGTGTGTGGAGGGAGGAGCAGAGGGAATGGGACAAGCAGACTCCATGCTGAGCGTGGAGCCCCACGCAGGGTTCCATCTCACAACCCTGAGATCATGATCTGAGCCAAAACCAAAGTCAGATTCTTAATTGACTGAGCCAGGTGCTCCTATTCTCTAATAAATTTTCATCCATCACTCTAGCCCTAAAGTCCTCTACCCCTTTTAGCTATATCACTTAATTGGGTTTTGCATAGATAATTTTGTAATTTATGAGAATGCTCTAAGCTTCAGTTCCCTCCCCTGCAAAATGGAAATAACAAGACATTTTTCACAGGGTTCTTGTAAAAATTTTAAAAAGCTTTATAGATGTATAAATATAGTAAGTTCTATGTCGACATAATTTTTTTTGTCATAACATTAACCTTGCATCATTATTTGTATTTTGGATTGTATGTCCTACTTCAACACATGTAATGTAGACCATTGAATATTTTTGCTGTGTTTACAGTGTATTTTTTATGGAATAGATTCAATGATTCATCACTATCACTTTCCATGTCCAATTTTGTGTTCTCTACCTTTAAGGGAACTATTTGGCTCTATTTGGAGCTTTGTTCCTCTTCTCTCTCGGCAGTGTACCAAAGAAATATGATAGAAAGGCCATCAAGCTGAAACTCAAAGTTGCTTTCCAGCTACATCATAACCAACAGAACAATTTCCTCTGCGTGCAATTTTTTCTCCATCTCTACAATCAAGTCTTATTGTTCAGTCTTTTTCCTTGCTCAATTCTAGAAGAAGTAGAAACTCAGATATTAATGGTAGTTTCACAGAATTCTAGTTGAATCATTTATAGATAAATTTAGGCTATACACATATTTTTCTTTCTTGGAGAACTGGTATTTGGTGTATGGCTAGATAGCGTAGTACAGTGGAAAGGTTCTAGTTTGAGAATCATACAGAGATATGTTCTATTTCTTGATATACAGTTCTTTTGTCATATAATCTCAGAACTGTTCAGGCTTTCTGTCCCTCTTAACACGTAACCATAAAAAGATTCCAAACTTTGATCATATCTGGTAAGAAAGTATTAATCTTTACTCTTGTGGCACATCCTCTAATAATTCTCAAAAGCTTAAAATGCAAATGCTAGGATACATAGACCTTCTTTTGCTATAGTTCACTATTGTATCTGGGTGCCTTTGAAGTGTCCTTCTTTCTGCAAAGTTTCACTTTCCAGGTCCTAAATGTAACACATCAAGGTGATTGAGATCTCTTGTTTAACCAAATGAATAATTTGGGGAGTCTATCTCAGGCTTGGGCTTAATAGTTATGTAATTTAGCTTTTGCTATATAACAAATAGTCTGAACTGGAGTGGCTTAAACCAACATTTATTATCTATAGATCTTCTGGCTATGTGTCTTTCACAAGGTTGTAATCACCTGTCATCCTGTGTGGCAGCCATCTTAAGGCTTGAGTGGGGTGGATACTCTTTCAAGATCATTTACAAGTTGTTGACAGGATGCATATCCTCATGGGTCAGTAGACTGAGGGTCTCAGTCCTTCACTAGATAGTGACTGGAGAACACCCTTAATACCTTTCTACATGGTCCTTTCCATAGTGTAGCTCTCAACATTAGAGCTTACTTCATCAGAGCTTGCAAACAAGAGGGCAGGAGAGAAATAATGAGCAATATAGAATTCAAGATTCTTTTAAAGCTAATATGAAAAGTGACATCCCATTTATTTTGCCATATTCTATTTTGCAAAGGCAAGTCACTTGGTCCAGCCCACACAAGGGTAGGAATCTGAGAAGGTGGGAGTCGCTGGGAACCATTTCAGAAGCTGCCCACAACACTGATATTCTCTTAACACAACTTTAGGAGGTTAGTTCAGTTAAGCAGTAGTTACTAAGGTGCATAATATGCCAGGCAGTAGACTAAGATAAAATGATGGATAATATAATGTTTCTGCCTTAAAAGAATTCATAATCTATTTTGGAAATCAATGGGTCTAGTCCTAGCATGCACAAGCTACTATATGGGAAAATAAAGAGATTCCTAATCCAGTCTGTGAGATCAGGAAAAGCTTCCCAGTGGAGGAAATTGGGTTAATTTTTGACACATAAAAGAAGCTGCATATCAAGAGGAGGAAAATAGCTATTCAAATGTACTAGGGCATGACACAGGCCAGTACATTACACTGTGCGTTCCTAATAGTGTCCACGCTGAGCCCTTTAGAAGATGCTGCAGCATAACACATTTGTTCCAGCATATGCACAAAGTGCTCTACAGTAAAAAGATATTACTAGGTATTATTAGTTTTCTTCTGTTCACTGGTCCTTGGTTCATGGTGAGCTCTCCTGCATCTTAGGAGGTTTTCTACAAGGTTACTCTGTAGAACCCTTTGCTCAAAACTGATGCTATCCAAACGCAGGTTCTCAGGGAAATTGGCAATAATCACATATTACTCCCCTACAAATTCAAAGTGTTTATAGAAACTAAGTGCCATCAGCAGTCCTAATACCCCTGCCTGTTCTTATAAGCAAACTTTCAAATGAAGGTATAATAATGTTAGCCAATTTCCCTACAAATAGGAATTTTTACATTTGCACCAATTATAGAATCTGTTAATGTTGCAAAAACAATTTTTAATAAATAAAAAAATATGAGAAATAAAAAACTCACAACATACGTATAAAATCCAATGGACATTTTCCCCTCTATCTCTGAGGAACATTTTATAATGTAAACTAACCCTCCTTGAAACATTCTTTTCCCTTAGTTCCTCTGACACAATCCTTTGCAGATTTATGTTCATCTCTGGATGCTCATTTATGTATGTATTTCCAGGTCATTTATAAATCACTAGATGCTAGTGCCTTGGAAGGAAGCCAAATATCACACATTTATTTAATCTTAGGATTCAAGAATATATCTAGATTGTATTTCAATCATTCGAGTGGTGAGAAGAGTGTCCCAGTTCCTCAGTAGAGTTTTCCTCAAGAATGTAACTATTTCCTTTCTGCAGATCTGCCTGCTCTCGAACGTTTTGAGTTTTTATATCCACTACCAACTTACACATGGCTCTAGAATTTCATGGTATCCATTATTTCCCCATCTCCAAAACCTTAATAGCTATAGGGCTGCTGGGGCTATTAACAAGAGCAGTAACTCAAAGACCTGGCAAGAAACAGGGATCTTTATCATCAAAATCCTGAGCTGTTAACCTGTGCTTATTTTAAGGGAATACAAATTTCCTGTGAGCATAATGCAAGTTAATATAAGAAGGTAAATAAGAATTTACCAAAAGAAGGTAAAACAAAATATTGAGAAACACACTTTCTCATTAACTAGCTTGAAAATGGCTGCTGGAGATTTTATCTACCTTAAAACTAAAGAAGACCAATCTCATGTCCCCTCCAATTATCAAAAATTGTGTCATTAAAATGTCTGAAATTAATTTTTCTTAAAATATAATAACAACAAAAATACATACAAATAAGTGGACAAATAATGCTGTTTAACTGGGATTTGGGGGCAGGGAGCATTTGGGAATACAGACTAAGGGGTCGGAAGGCACTAGTGCATATCTGGATCTGCAACTTAGTCGTATTATTTTGATTTCAATTTAAAAATTTTTTAAAGTAATCTCTACACCCAATGTGAGGCTCAAACTCACAAGCCTGAGATCAAGAGTCACATGCGCTACTGACTCAGCCATCTAGGTGCTGCAAATAGCTGCATTATTTTGAAAAATTACTTAGCTACACTGGTTTCTCAGTATCCTCTTCTAAAAAGTGGGGAAAAGTGTAGCACCCATCACAGGAAATTTTGTGTGAATTAAAGGAGCTAATATTTGAAAATGAACAAAAGAGCAGCTGGGACACACTGTTTTACACCTAAAATATTAAAAATAAAATATCTCTTTAGTAGGTATGATCACTACTTTTCAAATTGTCAGGGTGGTTGTTAAAAGTGACTTAAAAAGAATTTTGATTAAGACTTTAGAGGTCCCTGGGGCATGGTGATTATGCTCTTGACTGCAATCATTTCTTTACTAAGGATTTATCTGTCAGCAGTGGTTGCTGAAGTGGGCAATTAATCACTTTAACTCCTCTACCAATATTTATCATTATTATTTTGCTAAAACAGAACTGAGGAATCCATTAGATGAAATATAAATACACATGGTCACCAATTCAATAGCTTATATGTAGATACATGTAGATATAATGTAATACTTCATAAATTTTCTAATTTTGCATTTCCATGGTGATCATTGATATTAAGTATCTTTTCATATACAAGTTGGTAATTTGTATATATTCTTTGGAGAAGAGTCTATTCAAGTCTTTTACACATTTTTCATCCAGTTATGTTATTTTTAAAATTTTGAATTGTAGGAATTTCTTGTATATTTTTGATATTAAACCCTTAATAAAATAAAGGTGTGCAAGTATTTTCTCCCATTTTTAGGTTGCCTTTTCACTCCATTCATTGTTACCTTTGTTGTACAAAAGCTTTCTCTTCAATGGAATACCACTCGTCTGTTTTTGCTGTTGTTGTTTGTGCTTTTGGTGTCATGTCCAAGAAATTGTTGCCAAAACCAATGTGGCGAAGCTTTTCTCCTGTGTTTTCTTTACAAAAGATCTTAATTTAATCAAATTTGAGTTGATTTTTGTGTATGGAATAAGGTAAGGATACAATTTCATCCTTTTGCATTTGGATATCCAGTTTTGCCAGCAACATTTGTTGAAGAGGATTATGCACCAAGACCATGTAGGATTTATCCCTGGGATGCAATAATGGTTCAATATACAAAAGTCAATTAATGTAATACACCATATTAACAGAATGAAGGATAAAAATCCTACGATCATCTCAACAGATACAAAAAAGAGTTTAACAAAATATAACACCCTTTCACTAATAAAGACTCTTAACAAACTAGGAACGGAAAGAATTTACCTCAACATGATAAAAGCCATATATGAAAAGCCCACAGCTAACATCTTAATCAATAGGAAAAGCTGAAAACTTTCTTCTAAGATCAGGAACAAGGCAAGGATGCCCATTCACCACTTCTTTTTTTTTTTTTTTAAGATTTTTTATTTATTTATTTGACAGAGATAGACAGCCAGCGAGAGAGGGAACACAAGCAGGGGGAGTGGGAGAGGAAGAAGCAGGCTCCTGGCGGAGGAGCCCGATGTGGGGCTTGATCCCAGAACGCCGGGATCACGCCCTGAACCAAAGCAGACGCCCAACGACTGCGCCACCCAGGCGTCCCCATTTTCACCACTTCTATTAAACATTGTACTAGAAGTCCTAGACAGAGCAATTAGGCAAGAAAAAGAAATAATAAAAGGCATCCAAATTAGTAAGGAAGAAGTAAAATTATCTGTTTCCAGGTGACAGGATCTTAGATATTGAAAACCCTAAAGACTCCCCCAAAAAACTTTTAGAATTAATAAAAAATTCAGTAAGTAAAATCAACACACAAAAACTAGTTGTATTTCTATACACCAACAATTAACTATCCAAAAAGGAAACTAAGGGAAAAAAAAGATCGCATTTACAATAATATTAAAAAAGAATCAAATATTGAGGAATAAACTTAACGAAGGAGGTGAAACAACTGTACACTAAAAAAAAAAAAGTACAAAACATTGATGAAAGAAATTAAAGAAGACACAAGTAAATGGAAAGATACCTTGTGTTCATAGGTTTGAAGACTTAGTATAGTTAAAATGTCCATACTACTTAAACCTATCTATAAATTCAATATAATCTCTATCAAAATATCAATGAATTTTTTTTGCAAAAAATAGAAAAAAAGCCTAAAATTCATGAGGAACCAAAGCTGAGTCATCATATATCCTGATTTTAAAATGTGCCACAAAGTTATAGTAATTTTAGCAGCATGTTACTGGCATGGAAACAGACACCTAGGCCAATAGAAGAGAGTAGAGAACTCAGAAATAAACCTATGGATATACTGTCAATTGATCTTTAACATGGGTACCAAGAATATACAACGGGGAAATGAGAGTCTCTTCAACAAATGGCATTGAAAAACTGGATATGCACAGTAAACTTATTTAAATAAGATCAGTTCCAGGTTGCACCATTGACTCTATAAAAAAGTAAAGTCACTGGGGTGCCTGGGTCGCCCAGTCAGTTAAGCACCCAACTCCTGATTTTGGCTTAAGTCATGATCTCAGGGTCATGAAATTGGGTCCCGGGTCAGGTTCCATGCTCAGTGGGGATTCTGCTTGAGATTCTTTCTCCCACTGTCCCTCCCCCTGCTCATGGTTTCTCTCTCTCAAATAAATAAATAAATCTTTAAAAAAAATTAAAGTTACTTTAATTTGCATAGACATTGATGACATTTGCCTCTTAAATCATCTTTATATGTCTTAATTCACATCCCAGAAAGAATGACATGCCTATGTTTGTTTGGCACATTTATTTGGTAATTTTTTAACCTGAAAGTTTAATAATTTGGATTATTAATCTATTGCCAAATATGCCAGCAAAATATAGATGTCAAAGAAACTATCTTAAGAATCATGGCCCTTTGTGAGCTAGTCTCAGGAGGAAATGTGCCCCAAAATTAGTTGTCTTTCCAGTACATACCATGCAATAGCAATTCCCATTTTGATACTTGGACTATGATGTGTCAGCTGCTCACAATTATTCCATCTTCCTGGATACTTCTCATTCATGACTGCTGATTCTTGCCTTTCTTCTAGGACCCACTCTGGCTCTCCTCTCCCAATGACTCTGGCTACAAGTTGCATTCATATTTTTAAAATATTCACTTTATTTTAACAGTCTTTGAAAGTTCTACCTGACAAACTAGAAAATGAATTCCATAACAGCATCATCTTTTCTTTCATATCCTCCACAATACTCATTAATTCCTTGACTCTCAATTGTGTTTAACCTAATGATAAATTTAATAACATGTAAGAATTATAATCTCCAAATTGAATCTATGCACACTGTCTACCACCAAGGGTATTCAAATTTGCCATATCTGGTTATAGAAATACATCTTAAGCTGGAGAAGTCAAGAAATCCTTGAAGGGCTGGCAGTGATGAAAGTAGAAACAGGCATATCTCAACCAGAAGCCAGTGAGAAAATGAAAACACTATTAACAGATTAAAGTTTAGAACCCAATATAAGCTTGAACTTTAGAGACAGGGCCAGGAAGGTGAAGGTTAACAATGTAACCAGTTTTAAGGGGTCAGTGGATTATTAAAACTAAGGATGCAGACACAAAACAGCTCAGAATGAGTCTTGTATGGAAGGACTATAGTACAATGGTGGTAAGGTCCTAAAACTTTTAAGTTCAAGATAGTCCGTATTGAGGACTGACACCGTCCCATATTCAAGCATTTCTCAGTGCAACTGAGTTCTTCATTTTCTAATGGGAAACTAAACAGTTACAATTGGGAGACACGGAACACATGTAACTGAATGCCTCCTATGTGCCAAACACTTTCTACATGTCATTTCCATTAATTCTCTCATTAGTTTATGACATACGTTTATTTCTATTATTTCTCTCATTAGTTTATGGCATATGTTTATTTCTAACATATGAGATTCAGAGAGGTGGAGTGATTTGTCAACACTAATAAATAACGTCTCTGCAATGGGAAATTTTGTCCAATTCCAAAATACATTTTATTCTGTGTTGTCTATCTATGAAGAACATCATCTGAAGGGATAAGGTACATTTATCTTCTGTTTATGGTTATGAGTAAGGGACAGGTGGGGCTAGGTAGGGATCAATAGATACAGTGGGGCTATGTGATCAGTTCACAGAAATCCCAAAAGTGGTGAAGTGTAGGGAAACCAGAGATAAGGGAACAAACTGGACCATGTGAGTGTCTTTTTTAATGATAATCACCTGTGACCAACAAGGAATAACCAGACCCTAAAAAAGAAGTAAGTCATTGAAGGTGTTATCACTGGTCCTTGCTCAACGGTGCTATAGACAAGTTCAAGGATTTAAGCTCCCTGATTAGCTTCCTATTAAAGACCAACTCTAAAGGCCATCAGTGGCAACCCTGTGAGGACCCCTCTCACTCTTGAGAGGTTTTTTTTTCCTGTATCCTTCCTTCATAAACTTCTATCGCTTTACTTACTCTCCTTTGTCCGCGAGACTCATTTTTCCACTCTGTGAGGCAAGAACCTCGCTCTCCCACTTCAGTGAGGCAGACATACGCTCACACAAACCATGGTTGCTTCATGTCTCCTGGTTGCACGTTTATGTGTTTGTTTGATGGTTTTAATTTGAGGCTAGAACTCCAACCTCTGGATCTTTGGTTTGGAAGGCCTCCCTCCACATCCATTCTGCATGTTCTCCACATTCCACGGTGCTGTAGGGTGTCTAATACTGCTGGACTCATCTCCTAAGGAAAGTCCTGCCTTTTCTGTTTAACATTTACAGGAATTAATTCCAATATAGATGAGACAAATGAGTGCGTGTGTGAACGTGTATGTGTGTGTGAATGGAAATCGTTATTGTTAAAACAAACCGATGTGGTAATTAAGAAGACCCGACAATACTGGGCATCAGTTTAGCTAAGTACTTTTGCATGAAGAGGGAGCCAGTTGAGCAACCACCCTCTTCTTCCATCTCCTTCTGTTATACCAGGGGTTTTATTGTCTCCCAAGTGATTTTTTTTATACAGTATAAAGTTTCAGGCAGTCAGCCATTACGTAGGTATTCCCCAGCCTCTGAATTGCCTTATAGATACATGATGGATCTGTCACAAAATGAACACAGATAGAATGAAAGTAATAAACAGAGATTGAAATTGGTTAAATATACTACTATTGTGCTGCAATAATGTCACCCCATTCCTTCTCCAGCAACCAGACATTATAATTACTTGAAAAAACAATAAAAAATAAATGTCATTCTTCAGAACCTTTGGGAAGTGGCTAAATCTTTGCAAAGCAAATGTTTCTACAGAAACCCTTTGGGCACAATGAGCCTTTGGGAAGAAAATAATTTGATTCAGTTTCTTTTTATAGAGTCTTACCAAAGGGACAGGAAACCTACCAACATACTCACCTAGGGTAAGAGAAGACTCGAGTTTGCTAACAGGCCCTGTTTCAACTGCATATATATCTTTCTTGCATCCTTATAACGAGACTGTTTTTACAGGGTGAACATATTTCAAATGTAAACAAAGAAAAAATAAGCTGAAAGCTGCTAATGTTAAGTTTAGAGCTTGCAGAAAATATCAGCTAGTGAAGAACAGCTGCCAGAATAAGACTCTTGTACTCATAGAGATGATTTTTCTCACAGAATTTGAAAGAAATTGTAATGATGAATCATAAGCCTTGCTATAAATAAATTATGACTGCAAATTGCCAGATACAGAAATATTCTCATTAAAGTCCATTGTCTTTGAAGACAAAATTACCTCATTTATTATTTCGGTAGACTCAAACCAATTTAGAACAATTAAAGCCTGCATTATCAAGCATGGTTGATACGCACTGAAAATACATTAAAAGAGGAACAGGTGCTGTTTCAATTTAATAGGATCAATCTCTGACTCTCTACTACATGAAGCATGTTACTTTGTTGTGGAAACAATTTAGAGTGTTCACTGAATGGATGCCAACTTCTAATCAGCCAAGGACAATGTGGCATCGTCCTATGCCAACTGATTCATTCATTTATTTATTCATTTATTCAATCAATCCTTCCACATTTCTATTGCACTTACTACGTGCAAGGTGATCCACCAAGCATGATGGGAAATCCAAAGGTGGCTCATGCATATTCTTTAGGAGAGTAAAAATGACATGCACTCAAAGAAAGGGAATTTAAGATTGAAATTGGATTATAGATGTAGAGCCAAGAAGTTGACAGGAATGAAAGCTGAGTTTTTGATTGGAGAGGCCAAGGAAGCCTATGAGAAATTGACATCATGTGAACTAGGGACTGAAGACTGTAAGATCACTCCATTTTTTTTTTGATATTCAAGAAGAATATTCCAGGAAGGATGAAGAGTGGGAAACAGGGTAAAGAGGGAGGAATAGTGAAGAGTTTAGTCTAGAATGAATTATGGAATATTTAAGAAAGTTGCTCTAGATAAGACTGAAAAAGTCAAAGCCAGAGCAGAAGCTTAAGATCAAGCAAATGGTTCTAGATTTATTTGGTAAATATCAGGGCACAGTTGAGAGCGTGTAAGAGGATTAGTGGTGTAATCAGAACGAACAGAAGTATACAGGAAGGGTTCTGCATGCTGTAATTACTAGGGTAACATTTACAAGGATTAAAACACTATATGACTTCTAAATTAGTCTGTGGAGAAGTGGGGTGTATACAATCAATCTGAAAGCAAAGAAAAAAGGACAAAACATTGAAAGTTCACTAATTTCAATGGAGTGTTAATTAAAATAATATATAGTAAAATAATGGGATGAATTTAAAATAGATAAATGTGCATATTAGAAAAAGAAAAAATTAAAAGTTAAATTTAGGAAAATAGCACTATAAACCTGGAGAATGTTGATGGGGGACAATCATAGAGAAAACACTTATTAATACAGTAGAAGATGAGAAATGGTAAGGATAAAAAATTCCTGTTTTGAAATGTCTAATTAAAAAGAGGTAATCCTGGTGTGATTGAACAGTAAAAATGTGAGAGAACACTCTAATAACCAGTCAGAAGAGACAAAGGCAGCATTGCTAGAGGTGTTCAACCAATGAACCAAGCAAAGGGGATTATGAACCAATTTATGCCCCAAATTAGAAAATGGAAATTAAATGGATGAACAAGAGATATAATCACCTGAACTGACACAGGAAGAAATTTAAACAAATGAATAATTCTAGAACTATTAAATAAAGTTAGTGCGTGTGATCAAACAAATAAGCGAAACTTTTCACAGATGACTAGCTGGTTTCATCAGTTAAGTCCCACCAAACACTCAAGGTAGAAAGACTGCTCATCATATGTAAAGGTCTATCAGGGAATAGAAACAGTATGAACATTTTATAATTCAATATACGAACCTAGTCTAATCTTGAGTCAAAATCTGATAAGAACATGTAAGAACATTCCAAACCAGTATTGTCCCATAAAAACTAAAGAAAGTATAAGCAAAACAAATGCAGCAGCATCAGCATCAGCAGATATTACATTGTGTTTATCATAGGAATTCAAGGTTAGTTTTGCTTTAAATTCAATCAATGAAATTATTATATTATGTAGAAAAGGCATACGATGAAGTTTATAATCCATTCCTGATAAAATTCCTGGTAAGCCAAAAATGCCATGTAACTTCTTCAACCTGACAAAAGTTATATACAAGAAACTTAGAGCAAAACCAGCAATTAAATGTTGAATCGTTTTATTTTTTTTTAAAGATTTTATTTATTTATTTGACAGAGAGAGAGACAGCCAGCGAGAGAGGGAACACAAGCAGGGGGAGTGGGAGAGGAAGAAGCAGGCTCACAACAGAGGAGCCTGATGTGGGACTCGATCCCAGAACGCCGGGATCACGCCCTGAGCTGAAGGCAGACACTTAACCGCTGTGCCACCCAGGCGCCCCAAATGTTGAATTGTTTTATTTTTCTTAGAGAGTAGGCGTAAGTCAGGGATTCCCATTTTCACCATTTCTATTTAATATGTTACTGGAGAGTCTAGGTAGTCTAATACGACAGAAAAAGAAGTGTGTGTGTGGGTGGGTGTGTACACGTGCACTCTCATGCTTGTATGGACACACATTATCAAGTTTAGAAAGTATACAGGATTTAAAATCAATATCTAAAAATTAACTGTATTCTATACATAAGCTCAATGAGTGAGAAATAAATAAAGTCACCTTTTAAAATAGTATAAAAATGTCATGGAGCTACGAGTAAATCTATCAAAAGATTATGAAATATGTAGTTATTGACACTGAAGAAAACTTCAATAAAGGGAGCATTGTATTGTATCAATTAACTGAAGTACTCCAATTTAGTGAGAGTAATAGAATAGTACAGTATAGGATAGTAATAGAATTTGTGATGAAACTTGGCAACTGTGTGAAGAAATCTATAAATTTGTAGGACATGCAAAAGGCAAAAATAGCTTAAATAGTGGTCTTAGTCAAGTTTTCCTAGAAAGGAGTGTGATGAAAAAAACATAAATACTACTTCCTTATTTTGAGTTTGAGTATCAGAGAAGAAAATAAGGATAAAACTATTTGAAGCAGGGAAAAACATGGGAAGCAAATATAATGCATTTTGAAACTGGCCACTGCTTCCTAAGGAAACACAGATACTCACTTGGCCACACAGGCAATCACTGAACAGTCTGCACAAAAACACCATGTCTCAGAAGTCCATGCAGGAGAGGAATAGAAAAGAAATTTATTTATCAGCTCTATCCCATCTTTTATCTCAAATTTGGCATCATGTGGAGATAGTCCATCCCTTTGGCAGTGGATGGAAAAACTTTGTCCCACGTCCTGCCACATGGTAATTGCATCAGAAACTGGAAAAGTGGGAGAAGCCAGGGAATCCAAGTGTTGACATCAGTGGTGATGATTACACACAGTCGTTTGTGTTGCAGTCAGGTTGGAGCAAGCATCTCAAGGGCCAGGAGACAGACGGTGTGACTGATAGAATCCAAAGTAGCATATAGGAGAAATACAGTACAATGAAGTGGGAGAACTTCTACCGGCTATCAAGAGTTAGTATTAAGTTACTGATTAGGATTCTATGGTGATGGGGCTGACAAATAATCCAAAGGATTATAAAGAAGTTCCTGAAATAAAACCAGGCACACATGGACAGGATTTATGACAAAGATAACTTTGGTGGTGCTTGTAATGCTCAATTTATTAATCTGAGTATTAGTTACAATAGTATTGACTTTGTTAAACTGTGTCGGATTGACTATGTTAAACTGCGTGTTTGAAATACTACATCCAATGAAAAAATAAAAAATGCAAATGTTCCTGTCAAGGGTATACATTGCCATTTACATCTGAACCACTTTTAAATTTTAAAAATCAGCTTGTCGATATTTACAAAATATGCTGCAGTGATTTTGATTAGGTTTGCACTGAATTTATAGATCAGTCTGAGAAGAAGTGACATTTTAACAATACTAAGTCTCCCAATCCATGAACACAGTACATCTCTTTATTTATTTAGGTCATCTTTGATTTCTTTAATCGGTGTTTTACATTTTCACTACACAGATTATATTTTGTTAGATTTGTACCTAGATTTCTTAGTCCATTGAGGCTGCGATTGAAAGAGGACTTTTCCTCCACTTTGACCTCACACCTAGTTGAGTTCTTTCTAGCTCATCTCTAGCTAAGAGCAAAGCATCCCCTGACAGGTGGCTAAACTTCAAGCAAGGACTGCCCTGAGCCAGCAAGATCCCGCCCATGATTGACTTCAAGACGATGACGGATTTGACCTTCACTGCCTACCCCGCACGTAGCTGCCCCCCTTTGCTCCACATTTTCCTTACATAAGCCTGTATTTTTGACATTTTAGTAGACGCTAGTCTACCATCTTCCCAGTATTGGCCTCACTGAAATAAATCCCTTTCTTGTTTCACCACCATTCATTTCTCTGCCTTTGGATTTTGTTAGTGGTGAGTGGCTGAACCTGGTCTGCTTGGAACCCCCAGAGCCAGGTGCTCTTGCACCCCAGTGCCCCAGCTACACAATAACAAAATGTTACAGACTGGGCAGCTTATAAACAACAAAAATTTATTTCTCATAATTCTAGAGGCTGGAAGTCCAAGATCACGTTGTCAGCATGGTCATATTCTGGTGGGAGCTCTCTTCCTGGTTCTTAGCCAGTACCTTTTTGCTGTGTCCTCACGTGGTAGAAGACGGCAAACAAGCTCTCAGGAAAAAAAAGTGCTTTTTTATAAGAACACTAATGCCATTTGTGAGGGCTCCACCTTCGTGACCTCCTAAAGTTCTTACCTGCTAGTGCCATCACTTGGGGGTTAGGATTTCAACATATTAAAGGGGTGGGATGGGGGCAAGGGGGATGTTACAAACATTCTGAGCATAGTATTAGGTTTTTCTTTTTTTGGTGTCATAAATGGCATTATTATTATTATTATTAAAATTTTGAATTCCAGTTATTCATTGCTGATATATAGATAGGCAATTGATTTTTGTATATTGACCTTGTATCTTGTGACCTAGCTAAACTCACTAATTCCAGGAGATTTTCTTGTAGATTCTTTAGGCTTTTCTAAGTAGATAATCATGTCATCTATGAACAGAGACAGATTTATTTCTTATGTTATAATTCATTTCAATGAATCCCTGAAAAAAAAAACACATAATTTTTATTGAAGGTTTGAATGGGTTATTCTCAGAATTAGATTAAAAGAAACTAAAAGTATCTTTTAGGGATTCCCTAGAGTATTTAATTTGCCAAAAACATAAAATGCTAAGTGTAAAGGGCTGTGCCTTTATGACTCAAGCGATGAGCCTCCATGAAACACTAGGTAACCAAACTATCTCAAAAATTATTTCCTACACTGACCAGCAGCCCACCTTTGCGTGTGAACCTTGTTATCTTAATACTTTGTCAGTTTTTATTTTAATTTGCTTACAGAACTTTATTCTCACACTTCCAACTGTATGCCAGTTATTTCTCTGTTGACTAGACAGTGAGACCAAAGCAGGTAAGGATACCAGCCATCTGGTTTGTTGCAGACATTCCCTATTTTTAGCCCTTGTAGTCCCACATCTTGAAAAACCCTCAGTCCCACATTAACTGGGACTCTGGTCATCCTTAAGTAGGATGACATGTATTTTAAGAAAATATGGTTCCTGTTACAAAAAATTACATTAAATATTTCTATAAATGCTAATGCTAATATTTTAAAGTATAATGAATATGCAATACCATTCATCGATCTTACCTGTTTTCTCTTTTCAAATCAGGTTATTTACTTTTTAGAGATCTCCTTTTGTAATTTGGTATATTGCAACATCTAATTATATAAATCTCAGATATTCAGTGAATCCTTTGCCTGGTAACCTAGGAAATTTAGATGTGTTTTCACAAAATCTGTGCATGTGCACTGTCCTAAAAATATCTATATAGGTTATCAAAGGAATGGCTGGCATTGAGACAAATGTATCTGCCATTTATCACATCTCATTGAGAAATGAGCTTCATTAAACCCTACTGACTTTGTTTTGTGAAATTTTCCATCTTGTTCACCTCCTCCCACCTTCTGTGAGAAACAACTAAACAGTATGTTGATTCTTAAGGCTCCTGGAAAACTCAGCATGAAGTGGAAATCCATGACTTCTGGAACTTTAATTTTGATTTAGGCAACGGAGAGATTTTTTTTCCTATAGATTACTTCTCACCACAGGATACAGAAGATCTCTTTGTTTACCTGACATTATTAAGCACAATGAGAAAAAAATAACAGGGAAAAGATTCTATAAATGATTTTGTAGTATATGTGATAATATGGAAAGGAGGTTATGACATTACTAAGTGGAAAAAAATAAGCAGATTATTAAGCAGTATGTAAATTGTGATCCTGTCTTTAATAAGTTTGTTACTTAATAAGTTTGTTACTGAGTCTGTAAGAAAATTCACCTAGTGTTAGCACGTCATTTCTGGGTGGTGTGATATAACTGGAGAATTTTCTAACTTCATTTTGTTTCACTATTTTTAAATGTCTATAATTCATATATAGTTTTATATGAAATAATGAAAATTATTCAACTAATCAAATGATAAAAACTACTAGGTTCAGAATATTTGCATGGCTCATGTCACAGCCATGTGCGGTCATCCAAGTGCACTGGACATTCAAGCGGATGACTTTGATTCAAATTCTCACTCTAGTTCTTACTATGTAAAAAGGTTTTCAGTCATCATGAGCCTTAGATTTCTCATTTGCAGAATGGAAATGAAAATGTCTCATATGGTTTCTGGGAATTTTGAAATGAGATTATATATTCAAAGATACTTTGAAAGCTCAACTGCTATATAATACCTAACATTGTTTTGAAATAAATATTATTTTGTGATTTTTAAACTGGATTAAATTTTCTTATATTAAGATTTTAAGCTTACTTCTGGCTGGTTTGTATTTTAGAAAGAAAAAGTTAAAGACTATGTTAAAATACAGAAAACTTTGTATAAAATGTTTTTAGGGTTAGTTAGGGTTACCTGGGTGGCTCAATGGGTTAACCATCTGACTCTTGATCTCAGCTCAGGTCTTGATCTCAGGGTCGTGAGTTTAAGCCCCTCATTGGGCTCCATGCCTTAAAAAAAATTTTTTTTTTTAGTTAAATCCTAGTGGAAAATAATGTTTCCTATAAGGTATAAATGTATTCCTTTATTTAAAAAAAAAATCCTAAGTATGTATCCAAAAAGTATTTTCCTAACATTTCTATATTTTTCTATATTTTAATATGTGAGTGAATAATTATCTCATAGAGCTATGCAGTTTTAAAACAAAAATGAGATCAATTTAGACATTTTATACAGTATCAGGTTAACAAGGGAAAAATGTGCAGAAATTTCAAGTATATTCTTTGAAATTGTTGTCTTAAAAGAAAGCTCTCACATGCTTTCACAGCCATGTTGCTTAGTGCTACTGATGGGGGCCAGGAGAGCTGTGCCGTTTGTTTAGCTTTTATGGGTTCAATTCCAAGTAAACGTGGAAGTATTATGGAAAAAGCTCTGGTTTTATAAATACTTAGGAAAAATGTTTTCAGAGTTTGGCCCTCAGAACATCGAATGGCCAAAATATCTTAAATTCAGCTTGATTTTACTGTTTATACCCATAATGTCTTTCTTAATCTTGTGTCTACTTCAGCTTTCATAATCTATAGCAAAAATGTCATGCTTTCTGATTGTATACTTTTTATTTCCCTAATTATTAATTGGTCAACAACATGCATTTGCATCCACAGGAACTAGAGTACTAAGTGTGAGAATAAAGAGGAACAGGATATGAGGTTACTGCCATTAACAAATCACAGATCTATAAAACAGATCTCGTCATCTAGTTAACAAGAAAACATCCTGAAGATTTCCTTTTTCCTGGTAGTCTATCGGTATTGATTCCGTGCTTCATAAAATTTCAGAGCTTATTCTCTGTCCCATTATTCACCTTTCTGGAGAATATAAATAGCTCTTGGCTGTGTTAGGTTTAATTTAGCTTCTACACTTAACTGGTCTGAGACTCAAACTAAATCCCTTATGCAGACGGGAGCTGTGCCAAAGGAGGCATTTGAAGGTGCTAAAAGCCCTAAGATGCCTTCTAGATGGTCCGTAAGCCGAGTTCCCTAGAGGCACTTTCCAGCAGTGCTTTATTAGATTCCCATCGGTTGACAAAGATTGAAAGCTGGGTTGCCATGTTTCTTGATGTCTATACAGACTTAAATCAATTCAATCACCTAAGTAAATATTCCTTCCATCTTTTGAAGAGATCTTTCTGATTAGGATCACATTCCTAATATGATATAAATGTGATAAATGTTAGATTTCTCTAGGGGAAAATGGTGGAGTGTCCCCCTCCCCCATCTCTTAAATATTTAGCAGAATCTTAATGATGCAAAGTAGCTTTTCACACTGCCCTGAAATCCTTCACCTGCACTAATTTTTACCCTTTGGTAATGTGCCGTTCAATTCTCTGTCATGCTTAAAATAGAAGTGCAATGAAAAGGAACAAACATAGTTACAGTTAATGATCTATTACTTAGGTATTTGAGCATAAAGCGACTTCAAGTGACTTAAGGAAATAAAAGTGCAAATGAAAACTTTTAAGTACAACCCAATTTTACTTGTTCATTTTATGATATTCTATAAACATTTTATTGTTTATAGAAAGTTTCTTGAATGCTACATTAATGTTTTTTTGAAAATTAAGGGCTTTAAAAAAATCCTTTTCAGATGTATCTCATATTTCATTTTCTTGCAAGGCTATGCATTTATCCCTCTTCATATTGGAATGCATGACTCTCAGTAGCACTAATGACCCCATATGCAAGAATCATTAGAGGTCCACAAAACAAAAGATATGAACAGTCCCAGCTATATTCCCTGTGCCTAGAACAGTGCCTGGCACTTGCTCAATAAATGAATTTATCACAGTGCATTCGAGCTGAAAAATCTAGTAGTGCCTTTTGTACTCTCAGGGATACTACACACTATTCAAATTCAATATATGTATTTTCCATTTGGGTGAGCTTGGCTTAAAGATATCCTATATGCTTAGCTTTTCACCAAGAGATGCTCACATTTTTTATTGTAATTTTTTACTCAAGTTTTCTCTTAGGTTGTACCAGCTCAGCTGTATTCACTGGCCTTTCCACTGGTAATATTGGTTTTATGAATTAATCATATTACTCATAAATTTGCATGGTTTTAATAAATTCTTCTGAAGCAGTACAGTTCAACTCTCAGGATTGACCTATTTTAAAAATCCTCTTTGAGTACTTTGTTCAAAATCTTTTTCCTAGGCAATTTTGGTAAAATTTTTCCACTCGATGGCATGCAAGTAGGTGAGTCAGAGACATTTTCTTGCTGTGAAGTATTCAGGATGAGGGCTTGTCCATAATATTAGTATTCCATTTGCAAAAGGCCTAGATATAAAATGAATATTTTAAAAATAGAAACTAAATTTATATATAAAGTAAGAACAGGTAAGATACATATTCTGTTCCTTAGCCCTTAGAAATCTTTGCATTTATTCAATCATATCTTAAATGACAGAAGGTATGTAAATTTGGCTGACATGATGTCTTACACACTCTATGAAACAGGAAACGTGTACCTCTCAGAAGGAGCTGTTTGAAGCATGGCCAGCAAATGGAAGGGTCGCTTTACAATTTTCAGAACCTCGCATGAGATGTGTGCCACATAGAGGCAGCCAGGTTTCAAGCCCCACTTTTAGGAAGGAATTGTCTTCACTAACTCTCTGAATGACAACATCTTCAGATGTGGTCTTCCTAAACATTTAGTGAACGGTTTATAAGGTCTTCATCTTTCCTCCTGATATGGACAAGTTGTATCATTAAATAAAAACTGCGTTACATATTATAAGGAATACACAGATGGCATGGTATCTTCCCTTAGGTGATATCCTATAAAGAGAGAGGCCATGTAAAGAGAGAATATTTATGTACTATGGAATATAGAGAATGCCAACAAAATGCCATGGAGTCCAGAGGGCAGGATGCATCTAATGGTAAGACATCTTGAGCCTAGAGATGAAGAATGGCCTGGGACATGATTATCGGACATGGTGGTCAACGTGTCGGAAGAAGCGCATGTTTAGGAGAAGGGGCTGGTGCAAATAAAATCACAGAGGTGTGAAAGAATCACGAACCACAATCAGAAAATTAACAAGCCACCCAACTTAAAAACATAGCACACAAGAAGTTGAAAAATGAAGTAACTAACAACATCCAAAAATATATGCCGTAAGTCAGGAGGTAAAAATAACCGTTTGGGCATAGCATACAAATATCTCTGTGTGAAAATATATCCGCATGTTAGTGCAGGAAATGTTGTGGAGAGGGAAAAAAAAAGGCTGCATCTGAAATAGGTCAGCTGATTACACAGTATTTGGAAAAACTGTGGTTCATAAGCCTATTTTGGAAAGTTCTCATTCTGTCTGAAGCAAGAGAAAAGGTAAGATGCAACAAAGGAAACTGAAAGGTCTGAAAGTAGCCTGGTGCTTCGCCAGAGAGAGCAAAGCACTGTATGCAAATGTAGGAAAAAGAGAAGAAAAGGAAAAACTGGATATTCTCAAGTACTGCATCAATTCTGCACACATTCAACCATCTAGTACAATCAGATTACTTAGATGAATCAAAACATCTAGTGAAAGAGACAAGGGAAATTTGTTTACCATCCAGGAAGAGGGTGTGATATTCTTGCTCTTTTTTTGGTAGTCTGTATTGTTGCTAGTGAAAACTGCCAAGTGTAGCTCTCAACTGATTAAACGGGGGGAGGTACAACTTCCCTGAAGCTTCTGTTGGTTAGAACTATAGGTACTGTGTGGTTCAGGACTAAGCTGACTTAAGGCTGAGGCCCCAATTCACACAGCAGTACTGTATTCATAATGATGATGCCTGACTCAGGTCAGATAAGGGAGTGCTCCAGAGTTAGAGAGGACCATCCCCACACCATCACCACTTCAATTAATGTAAAAGTATTCTCAGCTTAAAAGAAGATGCCAAAAGAAAGAAAAAGTCTTAGAACCCCCCCATTCAGAAAAAATTCTGGGAGTACCCATACTACCAAATGTTCAATCAAGAGAAAATGAAAATTAAGTATAACACATATGTAAAGATGTGTTTGATTAAGTACAAATGTAAAGTTCCTGGTAAGGGCTTACCAAAAAAACACAATGAAAAGTAGAAAAGAAACAACCACCTAACTTGCATGAACTTGTTTAGCTGAAGCAGTATTTAATTTGCAAGTTATGCTAACAAGGGAGCATATCTATAAACTGCTAAAATATTAATGTGGCAAACCTTCATTAATTAAAGAGAAGAAAATGAAACATTACCATGAATAGAAATAACTCCAAATTGTATAATTTTAGAAGAAACAAATTTTCCAACTACTCTTCTTTTTGGAGATGTTGCTATAAATGGCCACATCAATGTAAATTAATCATGTCATGTGATAGCCACACATTGCTAATATATGTTTTTATTAAATATTATTCAATATTGTTTAAGAAAGTCATTAAAATGAGCATCAACCTGTATATTTCACATATTACACAGAGTTGTGTTGCTTTGGGAAATTGTTATAGATAACAGTAGCATGATTACTACATTATTTAAGGTTGTATATTATTGATTTCATGAGTTAAACATTAAAAATGTCCACATCAGGGCGCCTGGGTGGCGCAGTCATTAAGCGTCTGCCTTCGGCTCAGGGCGTGATCCCAGCGTTCTTGGATCGAGCCCCACATCAGGCTCCTCCGCTGGGAGCCTGCTTCCTCCTCTCCCACCCCCCCCCTGCTTGGGTTCCCTCTCTCTCTGGCTGTCTCTGTCAAATAAATAAAAATAAAATCCTTAAAAACGTCCAGATGATAGTCACACTTTCAATATTTAAAATTATATATTTTCTTTTCTTGAAATAATGTTTTAATTAATGAAATTGAATTTGGGGAGATGTACCAATCCCAGGAGAGATGGGAAACTACATAAGCTGCCATGTTTCAATAAAGGATATCAAAGTAGCAACTATCTGCAAAGAAGTTGTAAATTATCAGTAAGCCTGTCAACTATCAACCAATTCATTGTTTTCTTAACTTGAAGATTAAAAGATATGGGATTAAAACCTGTGTTTTCATGCAAATTGTACACATTTCTTATCAATAGAGAGACCATCTCTGGGTTGAAATGAATACTCTGATGCTTGACCACCTGGGTTTAAATCCTGGCTCTGCCAGTTCCTGGCTGGGTAGCCTTAGGCAGTGCCCTGCCAGGTCATATTGGAGTCTGAGTCAAAAGGAGAAACGTGTGTTTCTATGTACACTTTTCTAAATATTCGCCTGTATTTTGAATCAAGTAGAGAAAGTTAATACAAGCTTTTGTATGTATATATGTGTTACATATATATTCTATATACATGAGCTCTTGTAAATATATATATAGGTAAATATCTCTCTCTATATATCTGCATGTATGTGTATGTATAGATAACAGATAGATGATAGCTGGATAGATAGATATCCCCGAATTGCCAAATCTGTTTGTACACCACTGTCAACCCTCACAAATGGACCAGCTAGGGGTCCTGACAACCATGCATACCAGGAACAGTGAAATGATTGGAAACAACTTCTCCAGTTGAGTAATAACACTGGATCATAAGACAAAAGAGTAATCTGTCTTTACTTAAAATTTTGTTATTTTGCTTATTATGGATTTATTTGATTTTGAAATTTAATTCATTTTGTTCTTTATTACTAACCTTGATTACTGAGTTTTTTGGCATCCTTAGATTTTGCACTAGAGTCAAGTTCTCATTTGACTCACTCTCTTCTTGTTCCTACTTAGGCAAGTTACTTGCCCACTCTGCTTTATCCTCTCTATCTAAAAATGAGTTATTCCTCATAAAGCTCTTAGAATACCATCTGCCAGCACATAGTAAGTACATAAAATGTTATTATTATATTATTATTGCCATTTACTTTTTTATTAATATATCTAATATCATTTTTAGAAAACTTGATTTTTCTAAGTTAACACCTTTCTGTGGTTCTGCAGCCACTGGAAATATGACTCAAGGTAGAACTGACCTTGGAGCAAAGATTAGGATTATACTAATTGTAGAGAGAAAATACACCCATTCTTGGTTTGTCCTTATTATGCCTAAGAAACAGATTGTAAGATACTGGATTTTCATAAAAGTCTCTGGTTATAGATCCTGAGAATTTACTGGGAGAAGTACAACAAAGCTAAGAGGGAAGCAGGGGAATCAACCTCTCCTTCTGAGAACATTCTTCAAACAGGTGTCTTTTTAATATTTTTAAATTATATATTGATGCAATAATTATTAATACTATGATGTAAAAATATTAGAGACGGAAGTATGAAAGCAAGAAAACGAGACACTAGAAGAAGATAGCATCTAGGGCTTCTATGTACCAGCTACCTCTTCCTGCCCCCGAGCAATCCTGGCTCAGGGATGGGAGAGTCTGGCTGAGCCTCTGTGGAGGAAGCCGAACTCAGGCCCTTCCCTCTGGGGAAAACAGGCTCTCTGTATTTATGACATAATTATCGGCCTGACGAGAATACTTAGTGTAATGTCAATAAGATATTATTTTCCAACAGCTCCAACAGGAAAATATATTATCCGTAAGAATTTAGACAGAAATAAAAGTGTTATTTATGTTTTCTGGCAGATCTTATTTCTTCATATTCTGCACTCTGAATAGCAGAGTTTCCTTTCATGAATATTCTAATCAGGTCGAAGATGTCAGCCATAGCCGAGGGTCCTCACAAATAGCAATACCTGAGTAGAGTAAAGCAACAAATATCTGGCGTTGGCAGCAGGAAAAACTTCTTTTTGCACAAATAGTTCCAGTGCATCTTGGGTATTCATATCAAGAACCCCAGACAGTTTTAAAGAGGGAAGAACTGTCATGTTTTGCCTTCACATTTGCTATTACACCAGGCTGAGTTTTATATTTTTGGCTGTTCTCTCAGTAATTAGTTCATTTAAATATATGAAAAATGGAAATTAGGACTCTTGCTTCTAAAAGAATGAACTAACCTTATGAATGACTGAATAAATGAATGACCCATTGACAGAAGGAGTACAAAATGTCTGACATGTTTTCTTATTCTTGACATCCCCAGTTAATCTTCCATGGCAATAAAACTTGCTTAGTGAAAAGGACAATTTTTTGACTGGTAAAAATAAAATTAGTCCAGAATGTCACTAGCACATTTTTGAACTGGGAAAAATATGCCAACCTGAGGAAGGTTTTTTTTTTCTATCAAATATTTGGTTAGGAGAAATGACAGAACCAGCCAATAATAAAAAGCTTCATGTTTTTAAATAATAGAGAAAATGTTCTGAGCATATACAAGTGTATAGGGGAGGGTTGCATAACATCAATTATCTTTAAATAATCACTTAAAAATTGGTCATTCATCTTAGAGTCACTCATTACAAATCAAAACGGGTATGTGCCTTAGTGATAATGTTTAATATTGTTTCTTACCCTCTGTGGCAGATAGTAAGTTGAGGTTTTAAAACATGAAATTGCATAGGAATTTTATTGTATCTCTTAAATTGTTACTTTGTGGACATGAACAAATCAAGTAAGTTTTACCCTCTATACTCATTCAAGTTATATATATATATATATATATATATATATATATATATATATATATATATACACATATGCAGTAGAAAAAATATATATATATTTTCTACTGCCCATACGGCAGAATATAATGGGGATTTAACAATAATTATAATCTGTCCTCAATTAATTTATAGTCCAAAGGAAGAGACATCCAGGCACTTGATAAAAACTATAAAACCACTTGATAAAAACTAAGTCTTAGAATGAGAGAATGAGGAAAGCCTTCTTGGTGTCTGCGGTAACTAGATGAATCACAGCAAATAAGAAGCTAATTATAATTCTGGTTAATAAATAGATAAGAATATCACTAAAAATTTCAAGATGTGTTAAATATGCCACTTACGATGCCTGTAATAAGTACAGCTTCTTTTAAGAGAAATTGCCCCAGTCCGCCTTTCTAAGCTACCACTCTAGCCCAAGTGCAACCATTTCTGCTGCTGTGGCCTCTGCTTTGGCCTGGCAGGGTGACCTCTACACTGGCAGTAAGAGAAGCCAATCGCTGAGTTGAAAGGCTGCTTAGAGAAAGACCAAGAGATAGAATTGAAGATATAAGTAACGTGAGGTTATAAGGAAATCGGCAGGAAATGCAGCCAGTAGGATCTCTGCGGAGAGACCGAGGGTGAGGCCTTCAATAGTAGGATACGTAAAGCAGCACTGGAAAAAGTAATTCCTAAGTGGAAGATACAAGAAAGAACTAGGAAGATCGGCAGGAGAAGAAAGGGATAAAGAAAGGGGGGGTAATCAGAAGGGGGAATGAAGCATGAGAGACTATGGACTCTAAGAAACAAACTGAGGGCTTCAGAGGGGCGGGGGGTGGGGGAATGGGATAGGCTGGTGATGGGCAGTAAGGAGGGCACGTATTGCATGGTGCGCTGGGTGTTATACGCAACTAATGAATCATCGAGCTTTATATCAAAAAAATAAAAATAAATTAAAAAATTTAAAAAAAAAGAAAAGAAACTCAGCTTTGGGTCTAGTTTCAGTCTGCATATGACTCACTCACTATGACTCTCCCTCACGTTTCCTAAATTCCCTTCCTCCTATACTGATCATTGAAATAATTTTCCTTTATTCAAGATATATGAGTTTCTGTCCCTTGGAGCCAAATGGGTCTAACTGCAACAGAAGTAATCAGTCCCCATTATAATCTACAGAAATATATTTTAAGATTCCAAAATCATTTAAAAATTACACTAGTGAGAACACTTTTTAAGGAAAGGAAAAGGGGAAAAAAAGAGAAAGCTTAAAACAGTGAAATGTGAGGCAAGATTGCATAAATCAGACTAAGTGATATTATATACTGTATTCAATCCTATTTATAAAAAGGAAGAAGATAAAATGTATCTCTTGCTAATATTCTGCTGCACTCACTGACATTTAAGTGGGAATGGGGAAGCCACGTGTCTACACTGTATCCTTGCTCACTAGTTGAAACCGCTACACATCCCTTCAGAAAATGGCTGGGCGGTGGGTCTGGCCGATCTGCATGATAATATCAATTATCACGGTTGAGTGACCACAGAATGCATCTTTTCCCCAGACATTCTGAAATCCTCATTGAGTTCCTCACTTAAGTACAGACCCAGACCCACTCCAGATGCTTTGTATTGTATTTCTATTGTATTATATGCTGGGCCTTTCCACTGACCTTTTTATTTAATTCTTACAGTATCTCCATGTTTTAGGTTATCTTTTCTCTACAGATAAAAAGAATGACATCAGAAATTCACACCATTGGGATTTGAACTCAAATCTGTCTAGCTTCAGTTTACCTGTCTCATGCTGCCATCCAAACCCATGGGCAGATTTTCCATTTTCATGCTTTGATTAGCCCCAAACTGACTCTTTTTACCCCAAAACACTAGGCACAAAGAGCACTGCAGTTGGGACAACCATGATACTGAAGAAGGAATTGTTTGAGAAGAGACCAGAGAATAGTTAGCTGTCCTAGATACACTCTTTTGGAGCAATTTATTAACTTATCTATAGAAATCTTCATCTAAGAAGCTAAGACTAATTATTTAAAACAAGTCAAATACATTTGGGTAATGGCCAGTCACAAGTTAAAAAATTTATCTTACTCCCTCAACATCCAGCCCTTCTCTTCCTTCCCTGAAGAGAGGAAAAAGGAAATAGGATAGTTTTTCCTCTTCCACTTTTCCCATTTTACATTAACAGTGTCCCTATGTTGGTGGGGGAGGGGAGACACTCAATCTTGTCCTGTGTTGGTGAGGGAGGGGAGACACTAAACCTGTTCCTTAAAATTGTGTGTTCTGGGTCCCAATTCTGTGGGTCAAAAATTTGGGCAGGGTATTGTGAGGATGGTTTGTCTCTATGCCTTAATGTCTGGTTTCATCTGGGGTAGCTCAAATGTCAAGACATGGCTGAGACAGCCACATGTCTTAGACTTCAGTTTATTTCCATGTGGTATCTCCTGAGCCTAGAATGCCCAGGATGACTTCCTTACCCTCATAACTGCTATCTGGACTTGGATGGCAGAACAACTGGCAGTTAATTAGTATTGTATTGTGTGTGTGTGTGTGTGTGTGTGTGTACCCTCTTCACATGACTATCTTGCAATTCCTCACCAAAATGGAGGCCTCAGGGTTGTCAGACTTCTGATGTAGTCTCCAGTCTGCCCTAAAGAGAGCATTTTAAGGAACAAAAAGAAAAACACAGCAGATTCTTAAGGTCTAAGTAAAGAAACAGGTAAGGCTTAACTTCGGCCGAAGTGGTCGAAAAAAGTCATAGAAAAAGGGATCCCTTTTATTCCATATCCTTGCAAACACTTGTTATTTCTTGTCTTTGATAATAGCCATTATAATTGATGTGAGGTGATGTCTCATTGTGGTTTTTTTTTTTTAATTGAGCTTTATTTGACACACAATGTTACATTAGTTTCAGGTGTACAACATACTGATTTGGCAACTCCATACATCATGCTATGTTCGCCGCACATGGAGCCGCCATTTGTTACCGCACAACGCTATCACAATATCATTGGCTATATTCCCCACTCTGTACATTTTATCCCTGTACCTTATTCATTCCATAGCCAGAATCCTATACCTCCCACTCCCCTTCACCCATTTTACCCATCTCCCTACCTCTTCCCCCTCTGGCAACCAACCAGTTTGTTCTCTATATTTATAGATTGGTTTCTACTTTGGTTTTCTTTGTTTTGATTTTTAAATTCCCCTGTAAGTGAAATAATATGATATTTGTCTTTCTCTGTATGATTTAACTCATTTAGCCTAATACCCTCTAGATCCCTGTGTTGTCACAAAAGGCAAGATGTCACGAAATTTGTACCTATGTATGGTGATGATGTTAACCAGACTTATTATGGTGATCATCTCACAATATATGCAAATATGAATCATTAATGTGTACACCTGAAACTAATATAATGTTACATGTTAATTGTATCTCAATTTTAAAAAAGGAGTTATGTGCCAATGTTGGCTTGTTAGTTTTGACAAATGTACCATAGCAATATATCTTCACAACTTTTCTGTAAATCTAAAATTGTTCCAAAATTTAAAGTTTATTCTTTAAAAAGATTTTTAAAAAAGTCCTAGAACTCACTCAAATTCAAGGGATGGTGATATAGACTATACCTTTCAATGCGAAGAGTATAAAAAAGTGCATCTACCTTCAATCTACCCTATCTAATCTCCTGAAGCTTCCCTTCCCTTCTGCTTATTTCACTATTAGTATGGTTTTCTGATTTAATGAAGATTTTCAAACTTCTTTTTAAAATAAGAACCCCTTGTGTACTACTCGCTATGTTAACATGATAAGGAAGTAAGTACCATACACGCAGATGGTTCTACCCATTACTAGCTTACTATCTGTGTAACAAATCTGCTAGCTAAGCAATTCACTTCTTCCCTGATCCAGTTTTGTCATCTGTAGTGAATTTACCTCACTGAGATGTTTTGACAATTAAAAAAGATAAAACAGGTAAATTGTCTAACATGGTATCTGGAACATGCTAGACTAAACGGTCAACTTTCCCTTCCCTAAATTAGAGATAACTGTGGTTAATGTGTGTAGTTTGAGTATCATATGTGTGATTTGGGGATGGAGAAAAAGGGAGAGTAACATTTTACTTTGTCAATGCCAGTATCATAATAGAAATAGAATCCTTCATACTCATTTCTAGGGAATATGGAGGAGTAATGAATGCGTTTACTTGGGGATATTGAGAAGTCTCAAGTCTACTATCATTTAATAGGGGCAAGTGACAAGGAACTTGTGAAAACACTCAAATTCTGATAATTATTCAGTCTGATACAATGTGTTGGCTTATGCACAGTTCTTTTCTCCTTTATTACAGTCTTCTTAAATTAGAGTGATTTGGGGGTGCATACGAGTACAAATATTTTTTGCACCTTAGTACCTAGATTTAAAGAATAGAATTCCTATAAATTCATTTTATTTTATATTTACAGTATTTATGGTACTTTCTACATAGTAAGTACTCAGTAATGAAATGATCAAACTCCTAAGCCTTTTTACTTTTTGGTAAATGGCAGTAAGACATGAATAACATTAATCTAGACACCACATCACTTTGCAGAAACTAACACATTTCTTGATGACAAGGAACATAGTTTCATAGGTACAAGTTAAAACCCTACAATTTCCACTGGATTGATATTGAAAAATTGTAGTATTCTTCCACTACTATGTATTCAGCTTTACAAAAAGATAATTTCATCATATGTAAACAAGCCTGAACTGTTTCCTTGCTTTTTACTTTCAAATTCATACTGTGGATGTTTATTGGTTTGTATAATTTATAGCTAAAGAGGAATTGCCAAAAAGAATGTAACTTTCCAATGAAATTCCTGTTATCTTATAAATTTAATATGTACATTTTGCATCATAATAGAACTCAGTTGACAATTTCTTATTTTTTATTGAAAATTTAATCATAAGATGTAGATTTTAGGAATGATATATATCATTTATATATATATGATGAAAGAGCCAAACCATGAAAGAGCCATTAAAATAACCTAATTTTTGTATTTCAAGAATATATTTAGCATGTGTTCGTAGCCTTCCATAACCAGAAAAAAAAAAAAATCAGGGTGCAGCAGAAAATAGAAAATTTTAGGTAAAGTATAAAGAACATGAAAATAAAATTGATATTATCAAATGTTCTTATATATGATTAGGCTGTGACTCACTATCTCTCTGCAAAACATTTTGGACTTTTTTAGTTAGTCCAGTTCTATACGGGGTATATGGAAAACTCAGCTGTCATCAGGGCATTGAAATAGAGGAATCTGCTATCTGACAAATAAAAGGCTAAACAATGAAAATGGACTAACAGTATAAAAGTTTTCCACCTGTAGTATCTGTCAATTAGAATGCTTGTCCTATTGAAAATTAGTAATATCAATGCAGTCCTTTTAATTTACATTTTAAAAGCTTAAGTTATGGAATAAAATTTTTAATAGAAAACATGAAATTGAACATGGACATTGTCAGACAGGAGTCAGATGATAACATGTCAATAATATCATGAGGAAGCCCCTCCCATTACTAGACACGTGTTCGCTCCAATTCTATGTAACATTCACAATTCACTAATTGCTAGGCACTCTATGGAATTTAAACAAACTTCCTGTCCAGTAAATTTCTAAAATAATTTACATGAAAAGTCATCCTTTTAAGGATGCCTGGGTGGCTCAGTCAGTTAAGTGTCTGCCTTCAGCTCAAGTCACGATCCCAGGGTCCTGGGATCAAGTCCCTCCCTGGGCTCCCAGCCTGCTTCTCCCTCTGCCTGCTCCTCCTCCTGCTTGTGCACTGTCTCTCTTTCTCTCTTTATCTCTGTGCCAAATAAATAAAATCCTTTAAAAAAAAAAAAAGAAAAAAGAAAAGTCATCCTTTTATTTAACTGAAACCTAGTTGGTATGCCAGAAACAAGATGGTGAATGTAGAAGAAATTGCTACTAGCCTTCAAATGGCTGTGTTACAATTGTAAAAATGTGAGTATGAGTCTGAAATACAAATAGAATTGCACATAATCAAAATGTTTTTTATTTAAATCCAAATTTTTAGAAATCAGGTCACCTGTACCTAGTAGCTTTTCTGTTGAGTCCAAAAGGACTTATTTTAGCCAAGTCTGTCATTGTTAGTTTTCATAAGTGAAAAATGTGCCTGTAACAGTCCCCTCATTCCTGCTGCTCACTCATCTTTGGATAAACTATTCAAATACTGCCAGAGCTACTCAAATTGAGAGTTTAAAAACAGAAGTATCTGTAATCCTAAACAATGAATTCATCTATACCTTCTTTTTCCAGCTTTCTTAAGATATACCAAATATTAAAAAATTGCAATACTTAATGTATACATTCTGATGAGTTTGCGCATACGTATACCCTGTAATACCATTGCCAAAGTCAATGTAATAAATACATCCATTACCTCCAAAAGACTAAGAACAGTTAGCATGAGATCAATCCTCTTTTTTTATAATAATTTTTTTATTATGCTATGTTAGTCACCATACAGTATATCCTTAGTTTTCGAGGTAATGTTCCATGATTCATTATTTGCGTATATCCTCTTAAATTTTAGAGTGCACAACATGTTGTTAAGCACAGGCGCTGTTTCCTAGCAGATCTCTAGAACTTGTCATCCTGTGTAACTGTAGCTTCATACCCACTGAACAACTCCCTATTTCCCCCTCCACCCACCTCCTGTCAACAACTACGCTATTCTCTGTTTCTATGACTTTATTTATTTTATAGACCTCATATAAGTGAAATTACACAGAATCGGTCTTCTGTGACTGGGATTTCACTTAGCATAATGTCTTCCAGGTCCACCCATGTTCTCACAAATGGTAAGATTTCCTTCTTTTCTAAAGCTGAATTATAAATATCCCATTGTATGTGTACCCCACATTTTCTTTATCCATGCATCTGTTGATAGATGTTTAGATTGTTTCCATACCTTAGCTATTGTGCATAATGCTACAAAGAACAAGTCAGTGCAGATTTCTCTTAGAGATCCTGATACCAATTCTTATGGATAAATATCTGGGGAGGGAGATTGCCGGATCACCTGAGTTCTATTTTTAATCTTCCTGAGGAAGCTCTGCACCATATTCTGTGGTGACGGCATCATTTTACATTCCCACCAACAGTGCACAAGTGTTCCCATTTTTCTACATCCTCTCCAGTACTTGTTAGCTTTTGTTTTTTCAATAATAGGTGTGAGGCGATCTCTCGTTGTTTTGATTTGCTTTCCTCCGAATGTTAGTGATGTTAAGCTACAGCCAATTATAACCACAAGAAAAATATATGAAATATCTTCTGTGACCACGAGATGTCACAAATATAGTACTATGATTAATTATTAAATGCCAGCTCTATTTGCTAGTACAGAGAAAGTGTCTCTTTCTCACATTGCACCAGTTTCTCTTGGCAAAATAAGAAAAACTCAACCATGATACTCTCCACCTGGCACCAAGAAGAAAAATGATGTGTTCCTATAACTGATCCCTGAAAAGCAAGAGGAAGACCAATTACCTGATTGAAAACAAAACTGAAAACCAAGGATATATAAACACAGGTACTGCAACATAGGGAGAGTAAACCATAGGCAGCTCTCCAATTGGTAGCTAAACCATTTGAAATATATGTTCTTAAAATTCAGCCAAATGCTCTATTAAATTGCAAAAGGCTTTGAAAGCAACATTAGAATGAAGTAAGATATTAGTAAGGAAAATGTTTGGAAAAACCAGACTCATATACATGAAGCAATTAGAAAATGGGACAGTTTGTGATTTGGTACTGAATTGTGTAGTGCAAACTATAGGTCTCAAGGAGTTCAAAGAAAGAAAGGATTAGTGTGCGTAACATGATTTTTCAAGACTTCAGAGGCTTGAACTTTGAGCCTCAAAGGATGACTAGAATTTGAAAAAGAAAAAAAAAAGAGAGAGTTAAGAGATGTTTTTGTGTATCTTCTGGGTTAGAAAGAGTCTATGGCAGAAAAATGAAAAGAGGCAATTAATTTCTACATATGTACAATGCCTTGGTTTTTTTTTAAATCAATAAAAAGGGAACAATAAATTTATAAAATTATAAAAATTTAAGGTGATAATATATGCAAAGGGTTAATATTATGCCCGAGACATTCAATTCTAAGAACCTAAAAAATCTGGCTTAAAAAGAGTTCTGTAGTTAAGAACCAGCTTTTTATGAGCAACAAGTGTTAACTAGGTGCCACATAGAGTAACCAAGAAAATAAATGTTTTCTGGGAGGTAGCTGAGTTTTCTGTTACTAGAAGTGACAAAAGCCATTTGGTTCCTTATTAGATAGATGTGTGAAGCAATTTCAGTATTGGCTGGAAGTTGGATTGATTGATTCCTACAGGCTTTTTCTTTAATCTTGCATTCTTCAAGTTAATATAGTTCTATTATGGATCAGTTTGAGGTTTCTTAAGAATAGGAGACATTTTTAAACTCTGGCTTATAGTGACAAAACAATGTTTCTTCTTATTATAAATTGCCTCTGAAAGTTATAGCATTTATTTTGCTGAACTTCTGTGGGGTGTGTGTGCGTGTGTGCGTGCACACGTGTTGGGGGGGTTACTAAGGAATATTATCTGAATGAGGTCAAACCTACATTTTTAGAGAAAAATGGTCCAGTTATGCATTAAGCACTAGCTACATTTTTCCATTTAGCTTTTATCCAGATTCATTTTCATAATGTTGAAAATGTTCTTCTGGGTTCCTTTCAGAGACAACTTAGTCTAGGGTAAAAATCATAATCTAATTAAAAAGGTCCAAATATGATGAAAGCCTTTTCTCAACTAAATAAAATAATTAATAGACCTATTCACAAATTGAACTAATGAATATATTTCACATGTATCCTTATGGAAAAAACTAGGGCACCAAATATTTATATTTATTTTAATGAATTTAGCCTATTTGGTTTTAGTTTTATGACACCTGTAAAAAATAGCTATAACCTGTTTCCAAATAGGACATGACTTCAGTTATAACTCCAGAATTCTATGTCAGTTGGGGATTCATTGAGAATGTCTAATGGAGGCGATCATATTCAATAGAATATTAAAAAATTAATACAAATAGAAGAAACTGCAGTTGGGAGACATGAAGACTTAATTCACTGTTTTCTACTTATGAAAGAAAGTTTTGCAAATAAAACCTTATTTTGTTTTATTAGGGTGTCAATTGATTAATAACAGTAATATACCATGGAAAATGTTTTAAGCAATACCTTTGTTAAGTTAATTTGAAATACATGTGAAAAGAATGCTCTAGTCCAGGGGTCTATGAACTTTTTTCTTTACAGGGCCAGATGGTAAATATTTTAGGCTCTGTGGGGCAGATGGTCTCTGATGCAACTACTGAATTAAACCATAGTTACTACAGAAAATTCCTAGATGAATGGGTGTAGCAACGTTACAATAAAACCGTATTTACAAAAGCAAGTGGTAAACCGTATGGATTTGGCCCACAGGCTTTGGTTCACCTTAGTTCACCTGTTGTAGGTGAGCAGTTAAACATTTCTTATACAAAGATTTCTTATACTCAGATCCATAATTTAACAAGTATCATCTGCAAAATCCTTGAGCTTTTCCTTGGGAAGAAAGGTGTTCCCTTCAGATTCTTGTACACCAAGACCTGGAAGGGATCTCTGCCACAGCTAAGACTTCATTTTTAGAAGTAAATTCTTGACTAAGTCTGCAGAAACCTCTTTAGAAACTTGACTTTCACAATTAGAAAACATGGCGGAAGAAAAGCACAGCTGCGTAGGATACTGTGGACCGGTAATCAGTGGAGTTGCTGATTATTTCCTGTGAGGACAATAGATCTTAATTTAGTTCTGCTTTCTTCTATCTTCCCCATCTTTATCCTTGAATGGTGTACAGTGAGTATACCATTGCTGCTTTATCAAAATCCCATGATAGGTCTGCTATATTTTTAGAGGTTGATTTGGCTGTTGTAATTTAAATGTTTCATGACGTCCAAAAATCTTTAAAACTCTCTTATCCTAGATTCTTTGTTATGAGAATCTATAATATCTCTTTCTCTGCCTTCTAACACAGAACCACGGGCTACCAGGAGCTTAGTAAAAGCTTTCTCAGTGTGAAGAGGTAGGATTTTTATTTGAACTAAAAATAAGATCTTGTTGAATAGAATATATTTAACAGGATAAATAAGAATCTTTTTCTCACTTCTAGACAAGAGGAAATATCTCAATGTATATATTTCGGTTACTTGAAATGACTCTTATCATTCCATCTAAGAAATGCATTAACCAATTTCCTGTTGTTGACACAGAGGTTGTTTCCAATCACTATACCAAATAATGTTATAATGAATATTTAGACACAAATCTTTGAATGCTAAAGATAATTCCTAGAAGTAGAATACATAGGACTAATATTCTTAGGGTTTTCTACATAACTTTGGAACAGTATGGGATATTTTTGTTTTAATTTTGCCATTCCATCTTTTAAAGCTATATTTATTTGACTGAAAGTTTAAATTTTATGTGTTTGCCATGTGCTTTTCTTCATTTGAAGATTTATTCTTCCAACCAATATTAGTTTTTGTCCACCTGTGCCAGAAACATCAAAGGGTCCTGAGTGATACAAGATTACTATCCTTGAGGAATTTAACTTGTGCGTGTGTCTGTCAATTGTTAAACACATCTTTACTGAAAGTCTTCAAAGTTTTGAGTATTTAACAATGAACAAGTCAGAAAAGTTCATTGCCCTGAGGAGGGAAGAGAAAGATATTGAACATAGAGAGTTAATATATTTTTTTCAGATATTAATTCTTGGACGAAACTAGAGTAATATGGTAGAGGATAATCAGGAACAGTGGGGTTTGGAAGGGGAATTCTGCTTTCTTTAGAGGGCTATAATGAGACAGTACCTAAGTTGAGATGTTAGTGATAAAAGGAAACTAATCATGTTAAAATCTAACTGGAAGGTCTTCTAGGTTGATGGAAAAACAATTAAAAAAGGTTCTGAGATACTAGTGAACTTTCTGTCCTGGAGGATTAGAAACACAACCAATGAGGCTAGAAATATGAAAAACAAGGTTGGGAATGCAGGGGAGTGAAATCAGAAAGTTAGGAAGTAACCTGATCGAGCAGGGTCTTGTAGGCCAATGTAAGAAGCTGGATTTTTATTCCAAGTATAGTAGAAGCTATTTGATAATTTTGAGTAGGGAAGTGCTAAGAAAATAACTGATAAATTGTTAGAGAAGGGAATAAAGTGATTAGAAGCCTTGATGAAGTAACAGATCTGGTGGACAAAATAAATACGGAAAGTTAAGAATACAAGATTATTCCAAATACTTTGACAGGTTTAGAGTGTGTCCATGGTGTAGCTACTTGAAGTAAAGTTGAGGTGGAATTCACTGTATTTGAGGGGGTCGAGGAAATTTGATGGGACATACAAAATGACATTGAAGTAAGAGATGATATCAGGTCTAGGAGAGGAGAAAGGAGGAGAAGCAGGTCTGAGTGACGTGGTAACAACAGATGATAATCAGAGGGGGAAATAGAGTAGTGCCATAGATAATTAAAATACGGATTCGCTACACGATGGTGAAGGTGGATGGGTGAGCAATTGGAAATCTGAAATGTGAGCCGGAAAAATACCACCTCACCGACCATTTCTGTATTAAGTGGATGTTAGTAAAGCTAGTAGCTTCAATTTGACATGGTCATAGGGGCGATGTATTCTGGGAATCAGCACATTTTGTTTATAGCAAGAAGTAGTGGAGTGTGATAATACTGAACACTGAAGGGAAACAGAGGTGCCTGAGGCACTTTAGGGAGACTTGGAAGGGATGAGAATACAGGAGGAGGTTTCAGAAGGGTAAAAGAACCACCTTATAAGAATGGGATATAAGCATCTTTGATCAGGGTTCCAAACAGAAGTTATTATGGAACCTTCAGATAAAGCATAAAAACAATAATCATCTGATAGTGATCCCAGGACTCTCAACTCATGGTGAAAACAGCCACGGTTCTTAGAACCAAGAAGGATTCAGACTTTTCTTCATGTTTTATTTATTTATTTATTTATTTATTTATTTATTTATTTATTTATTTTAAAAAACCACTGAAGCATTTACCAGACATGACTGGGTACTAGAATTCTAAAAAAATAAGAAATGATCCTTTTCTTCAAGAGTCTTACTGTCTAGGAGAAAGAGGCAGAATGTATTTTCTATAGGTATATATAGAGTGACTATAATTCTGTGTAAATTCATAAAATATTAATCACTTTTTTTGCTCTAAGATCAAAGTGCTCATTTTGAAGAGAACATTTTCCAAGAACTCCAGACTAAAATATTTTTTCTAAGTAGTGCAGAATTTTAGGCTGAATTCCACACTGAGTATAGCATACAGAGGTTAATGCCATATGTATTTATGAAAAGTCTTAAGCAAAAGAGCTATTCTTAATGGGAATTCTTCTAAGACAAATCTTAAATATATTTGGATCGGGGTCCAGGGCCTGCTGCCCATCTCTGACTCTTACAATGCAAATGTCCCATTATATTATTTAAGGATGGTTTGGTCTTTATTCAGAACAAACTGAGTAAGGTTTTTATTAAAATGTATGCTGGACGTGTCAGAAGCAGTCAGATTTTGTCATGCACTCATTTTATGACAGATCCAGGCCATAGACATGAAGCTTTGCAAGTACCTTATAAATTATAGCCGTTCTGAACCTTACAGCAGTGGCTCTTAATTCAGGCCCACCTTCCAAAGATTCTTGCAAAAATAAAAATGATACAGTTACCTAATACAGGAATGCAAAAAGCAGTTCATCCAAAAGCTGAGTTCTAAGCACCAGTAATAGTCTTAGGTTTTTTATGAATTGGTTTTATTTTCCAGCAAACCTAAAACTGTCACTATTAATAGAAAACCGTGTTATATTATATAACGCTTTTCTTTAAAGTTTAACCAGCCCTAATTCTAAAATCCTGGCACAGTTTTATTTGACAAAATCTCAGCCACAATAGATGTGACACTAATGTTACTCTTTGTTTTATATTTATTGATTTGGTAATCTTTAGATTCTAAATGGAAATGTCACATAAAGTCTATCATTAGTTGGAAGAACAATCTATATCTCTTCATTCGTTAGTTTAGAATAATTGTGCTGTATTAAGTGTTGAAGCCAAATAAGAGACATTTTTTAGATGTTTGATTACATCAACAAGAAAGATCCCAGTATAAAGCTAATATTCAAACTAGGAAAAAATCTAATAAATTAATGAAGGAGTTTAGGTTTTACCTGAGACAGTCTAACAGAAGAACCTGTGTGTTAAGCCTGTAGATTAAACTTTCACCTTTACATAAAATTTTATGTAAACTTGTTATGGTATCATTTAAAAGTTCTTTATAATTTGTTTGTGCAAAGTGTAAAAAAACCCACAAAATTTCCCAAAGAATTTTTATTAACTATTTGTGAAAATTGCCAAAAGTTTTTCATCTTTGTGTAATTAATCATCATTGACTTATTAAACATTCTAATCGACTTTCACAATTTTTATATCCCTTCTAGGAAATATATGCCGGGACATGATTCCCCTCAGGCTACCAAGAAAGATGAATCTCTTTTCCGTGCCTAGTGCTATAGAATGGTTTCTATGGGGCAACTTGAAGATTTTGTAATCATCCAATTCCAAAACCCTCCAGTAGAAAAGTGCGTTTCAGTCAAAATAAACCAACTTTAAACTGTGGTGTTTAAAGGGTAGCCATTAGTGTGTAATTGTATGAACAAATATGAAATAACAAAAATAGTTCTCATCTTCCAGTCCTGCTAACCCAGTATTCTCCATTCAACTCTTGGTTTCAAGATAATGACTTTCACCTGGTGGTATCCTGAAGTTCACGACATAAATACTGTTCTTAGTCAGGGCAACAGTTTCAATGGATACAACGGTTTTCTCATTAATAGCATTGAAGAGGTCAAATTACATCTTGATTCCAAAACATTTTGTGCCAAGCAGTAGTATACACTAAGGTCTGATCTGCTTCAAAATCAACAACCCTCCAAAGAGAATAAAGTTTCACTTTTTTCATCTAACTACATACAGAAAGACAATAATATGGAAAAAATTTTAAATAAAAAAATAAAACAAGGATCTTACAATTACAAACATGATGATAAAGCTGTGCCCTTGACATTAACAACTGGAAAACTGGACAAAAATACATGAAACAACTCTTTTCAGACACTGGACAAAATGCAGCTCAGGACTCTGATCCTTGACATAAGAAAAACAAGTGAGGTGACCATTATGATCATCCCATCTTTCTGCCTAGAAACACGTTCTCAGACCACAATGAAGGCGGAGCAAGTCCAAGCAGAACATAGCATTATTACTGACATTAGGAGATAGAGAATCAAATTTGGGGACACTGAGGCAACTATTATGCTGAACAAAGTAATGGAGAAGAGGGATATACACAGGGAAAGAATTACAGAAATTTGAATAGGGGTTGCCTTGAGTCTTTGGATAGACACTAAACTACATGCCCAAGGTTAAGCTCATCAAGGCTCAGCAATGAGATATCATGGGGTTGTAAACTGTATAATTCCCAAAGCTCTCACAGGACAGAGAGATGCTCAGACTCCAACCAGCTAGAGTGAAGGAACTGTATTGAGTATCCCAGCATTCATTAGAGACCCAAGAAGACCATACGCTAGTAAAAGGGCTAATGTGGTGTTAGGGGTTACAGCTATTCTATATGCAACATAACAAAGTTAAAATCCTTAAAACAGCAAGTTGATCCACAAGTAACCTAAATTATTGCAAAACAAAACAAAATGCCCAAAATACTTAAAGAAAGACAACCAAATCCAGACATTAGACAAATTAATATTTATAATACCCGGCATCCACAGAACCTTACTAGACATGCCAAAGAGCAGGAAAATGTGATAAATAACTAGGAAAACAATCAATAAAACAGACCCAAAGTGACAAAGCTCGTAGAAATAATAGAACAGGACTTAAAAAATGAGCAAACAGAAACAACTATTATAAATATGCTTAAGAACTTAAAGAAAAATATAAATATAACGAAATGCAAAGTATATTAAAAAGAACCAGAGGTACCTGGGTGGCTCAATCAGTTAAGCATTTGCCTTCAGCTCAGGTAGTGATCTCAGGGTCCTGGGATCGAGCCTCACATCCAGCTTAGCCGGGAGTCTGCTTCTCCCTCTCCCTCTGACCCTCCCCACCACTTGTGCTCTTTCTCTCTGTCTCTGTCTCTCTCCCTCTCTCAAATAAATAAATAAAATCTTTTTTTAAAAAAAGAACCAAATGGAACTTCTAGAGATGAAAAATGTAATATCCAAAAAAAAATATACTGGATGATTTAGTTTCAGATTAGATGTTATAGAAAAAAATAAATGACTATCCAAACTGAAACGTAGAGAAAAAAGCTTAAAAAAATGGATAGACCTTAAGTGATATGTGGCACAATATCAAGCAGTCTAAAATACATATGGTTGGAATTACAGAGGACAGAAGAGGGAGTGAAAACTTTTGAAGAAATAATGAAAATTTTACATTCAGAGGTATAAGGATTGCAATTATACTGCCTTCTTTTCAGAAACAGTGCAAACCAGAAGAAAATGGAATGTAGTTATAGTGCTCAAACAGCCTGTTAAATTAAAATTTAATATCTAGCAGAAATATTTCTGCTAGAAATTTTCAGAAAAGTAAATTTTCAGAAAAGCAAAAGGTGAGAAAGTTCATTGCTAGCAGACTTGCACTACAAGATGTGCTAAAGGAAGTCTTCTTGCTGGAAACTAATTCTACATAGAAAATCAGATCTAAGTGCTCCTGGGTAGCTCAGTCGGTTGGGCTTCCAACACTTAATTTTGGCTTAGATCATGATCTTGGGGTCCTGAGATCGATCCCCGAGTTGGGCTCCACGCTGGGCATGGAGCCTGCTTAAGATTCTCTCTTCCTCTCTCTCTGCCCCTCCCCCTACTCACGTGCACACATGCACTCTCTCTCTTAAAAAAACAGAAAGAAAAGAGAGGAAAATAAAAGGAAAGAAAATCACATCTACACAAAAGAATGAAGAGTGCCCCAAATGGAAAAACAGTAGGTAAATTAAAGGTAAGACTTTTGTTCCCTATTTTCCAATTTATTTAAAAGATAAAGAATACTTATTATTTTGCATGTTCTTCATGAAAGTTTATCATTAAGTAGAAATTGTAAAGAGGGTGTTTAGTTAGGAGTATGCAATCCTCAGTTTCAGAAGCACCAAGCAAAAGCCGATTTCATGGGCTTGCTCAGAGGAATTTTAATCGGAGGAAAAGGAAAAATTAAGACACTGAACTAATTTGCAAATTTGGAAAACCAAAATTTAAACTTCTTTTTTTTTTTTTTTAAAGATTTTATTTATTTATTTGACAGAGAGAGAGACAGCCAGCAAGAGAGGGAACACAGGCAGGGGAGTGGGAGAGGAAGAAGAAGGCTCCCAGCGGAGGAGCCTGATGTGGGGCTCGATCCCAGGACCCCGGGATCACGCCCTGAGCCAAAGGCAGACACAACGACTGAGCCACCCAGGCGCTCCCCAAAATTTAAACTTCTACAACATGACTTCAAACTAGCTTTCTCAAATCATTCCTCACTATTTGCCAACATGTTACAGAGACTTCAAGAACACTGGATTGTCTTTTGTATTATTTTTTATTGATTATACTTTCTTAGCACTTCTCAATGTTCTCACTACATAAAGTGAAAAAATCACTAACTCAGCATCCCTTAATTACTTCTTCTTAGCCCAACCCTACCCATTATTTGAGGTTATCTCAAAATTGACTTCTTCCATGGAGCCTTTCTTAATTCTCTTTGACAAAATTAATAGCTTCTTTCTTTGAACCTTACAGTATGTCATAAGAAACTCTCTTTATACAAATGATCTGTGTTTATATTACTTAGGTACTTAGTGCAACTTTATTGGTTAGCTACAAGCAAAGACTGCACCTAGCTTACTACAGTATCATCTTTCTCCTGCAATATAAAAAGAAGGGAATTAACATCTACTGAGTTCCTACTATGTATCTTAATGGAACTAATCATTTGAAAAATACTCATCTTCACCACAACCCGAAGAAACAGATATTATTGTTCCCATTGTACACCTGATGAAATAAAACCTGTGTAACTTGTTCAGAATCACAAAAATACGAAGGAAAAAGCCAAAAGCCAGAAGAATAACCCATGATTTTATGAAGCCAAAGCATATATTTGTTCCACTAAATATTGTCTGTAATTAATTGGCAAAAATAAACTGAACAGTTTATATGGATAAGTTGTTAAAATATTAAGTATTTCAAAGAAGAAAGAAAGGAAGGAGGAAAGGAGGAAGGGAGGGAGGGAGGAAAATGGCAGAAGGACAGGAAGATGCTAACAACTATTTGAAGCAGAAATTTCAAGCATTTTGGTTTGGAACATTTCATATAGAACATCCATGGAGTACAGAAGAATAAATCAAAGTAACTTTCAGCTCAGTACACGATGGATATCCTTTAGGGGAAAAAAAGCACAGCTACTATTAAAAATGATTATTTTTAAAGAGAGAATTCCTATTGATTTGGATTTCTTAGAGGAAGTAACCCAAATAAAAGATGCATTGAATTGCTGTTGGCAACTCCAAAAGGAGTCTTATGAATGCCTGAAAGAGGAAATATATTTCTTTCAAGTAGATCAAGTTTCTTCAATGGACGTTGCATACGTATGTAATTAAAGAGATCTATATCCTAGGAATTAAAATGATAATGAGACAGCTTTTATTTTGGATATCAAAGTCAAAAAGCACATTAGTGAATGCCTCAGTTACTCCAAAAATGTCAGCTATACTGTACACCCGAAATATAACATTTTATGTCAACTATACATCAATCAATCAATCAATCAATCAATAAAGCTGCTAACCTCTGAACTAAAATAAAAAAAGTGTCAGGAACACTTTTGTGCTATGAAGCCTCAAAGAATATTGCTCAATGACAGTGATTTTTTGAGATAATAAAGTCATGGCCTTTACTTGGTTCTTTGAAAATATGATTTGGAGCAAGTGTCACATAAGTCATTAAAATATTCACAAATATCGTTTGTGTATATATATGTCTATATCTGTGTATGAGTATACACACACACACACATATATATACATATACAAATACATACATATAAACATAAATATAGGATACATCTAATTACAAATACCTCTGAGTCTTGTGACAGAACAATATAAAAATATTGGGGGTCATACCTATATATATGTTATCCTGATGGATATATATCATAGTCTGATAAAAATAGTTATATAATTTATTAGCATACTTCAAAAAGTAGAATAGTCAGGTGTCACTTTCATTTTGGTCGCCTTAAGACAAAGATACACAATGTGAACATGACATGATAACTGTTGAAGTATATGGAATTAATATCTAAAAGATGTAGACATCTTATGAAAATACACGTTAAAATATATTCCTGAAGGGCATTAACAGAGTTTTTCCAATATGTGATTTTGGGATATTGAACCATTTTTTAAAAATGTATTTACTAAGACTTTCATTTCAACATACACTACCAAGTGGTTCATAATAACAATAATTAAAATTTAAAATAATGATGATCTTTAATAATAGGAAGCAATTATTGTGGTAATAATCTGTAGAAGACAACTTCAAGCAGCTAATAGCAAAGGCAAAATTATAGGGACTGAATAATAGTGGTGATCAAATGAACAATTTCCCTACTAAAAATGCTTATTTCACGGCAACCTGGTTTAATTAATATTGTCAGTTGCAAATCAATTCAAAACAAACAAGCATATTCGCTAAGACAAATAAGTGGAACACCTTTCAAAATAATTGCGAAAATCTCTTAAGCATCACAAAAGACTCAATAAATATTTCTGGAGACAGACATCAATCAGGTAAATAGATAAGAAATACAGATGCAAAGTCGAATTATGACTCATAATGTTAATTGACCCAGTTTGCATCATGCCACAAATATTACCGAATGTTTAAACTCCGTGAGCTCAGCGACTTTGCTTACCACTACATCCGCAGGTGTAACTCTCTCACATTGTAGGTGTTCCATAATTATCTGTTGAATGAGTGCGCTGGAAGATGAAAAATCTCTTCTGAGAATCACCTTTCCAACGGGAAGATCCATATTTACTCCTTTTCTATATATGGGATGCACTTTCAATCTTTTCTCTGTGCTTTTCTGAGTCCATGTGTTACAAGGACATTTTCCAAGGCAAAAAGATTGATAAATTGCTAATTATGTGCCTGGCAGATTACTTTTTTTTTTTTTTTAACGTCATTTCACCAAACAACATGTGGCCCAGAGGGAACTGGAAAGCTTAACATATGGGTTCAAGTGTTCCTTTCGGTGTTTCACTGTGGCACTGCACAGTCAAGTTTTATGAGTTCCAGGAAAACAAATGAAAACAGTACTTCAGACTCCAGTTTAACTATCTCTATAACCTTAATTTTTGTTCCCACTTACGGCATAGCCATCTTGGGAGTTCTTATTACGAAATTTAAATTCCTGAGTCAACAGAGCAATTCGAACAGCAAAGCTGTCCAACCCATCAAAGAGGTTTGTGTTGTAGAGGGTGGCAGAAGGGCAGGAACTTCTTCCAGTTCATTCTGACAGTCTTAGTGACTATCATGCTCTAGCTGGAATCCTGAGTCCCCTGACATTAAAGCCGCAGATTTCTTATATTACAATACGTCTTATCAGTGCCTCACCTCCAGCCCTCGGGTGCTTGCTCAAGATTTCATGGGAAATGACTATCAGCGCTACCAGCTCCTTGTATGTGATAAATAGGCAAGAGGTGAATACTGTCAGTGATTACGGGATTAAAAGTCTCGTCTAAAAAGAGTAGGAAAAAGGTCTGAGAAAGGAAGATCTGGCCCTAAAAAAAAAAAAAAAGAAAGAAAGAAAGAACAGACCCAAAATAAGATAAGAGGGTAAAGACATTTTATTATTGAGAATGAGAAGTTAATGGACAGGCCAAGAGATGTGATGACTATAGATGCAGGAGGGGAGGCTGGGGTAAAATTAAAAAGGTAACTTAATTTGATATCTTTTAACTATTTAGCTCCAGCTCATATGTGTAAAATGTGTGGAATTTAAGAAACAAAACAAATGAGCAAAAGGAAAAAAGGGGGGGGGGGGAACCAAGATACAGACTCTTAACTATAGAGAACAAACTGACAGTTACCAGAGGGGAAGTGGGGGTGGGGGGCGGGGATGAGTTAAACAGGTGATGCGGATCAAGGAGGGCATTTGTGATGAGCACTGGGTGTTGTATAGAATTGTTGAATCACAATATTGTACACCTGAAACTAACATTACACTGTGTGTTAACTAACTGGAATTTAAATAAAAACTTAAAAAAAAAAACATGATAAAGTCCAGGATGAACCTGGTAAGTTCTATGGAGCTTGGTTCCAGAGCTTCAGTATGGTTCGATATTTCTGAATAGTTCAATGACATGTGAAGGTCTACAAGTGGTATAGTAGGTGCCAAGATTGAATGAAGAAATATTTAAAATATTATCTAAAATATATACAAAAATCCTTGAGATTTCTTTCTTTTTAAATCAATATTCCAGGTCATGTGATATAAAATTACTGGGATAGACTCCAGTTGGCGTTCTGGTTTTCTATTCCTGGATTAGAAATGTCAGGGCTGAGCTATGTGTTGAATCTTGTCTCCTTCTCCCTATGAATAAGGGAAGTGTATAAAGAACACAGTTTTCTCGGAGTTAATGGAAAGGAAGGCTGATTAAAGAAAGCACCCAGTAGGGAGCAGCCCAGGTTCCTCAGCTCTAGTCAGGGAACAGTAAATCTTCAAGTGGAGTGTCACCATCTCCACTTACGGGGAACCAGCCTATTGCCAAAGGTTCCGAGGATGATTCAGATCCTCTGGTTGACTTGAGTCTTTGCATAAAAAAAATATAACCTTGCTATCAGAGAGTCAGTTTCCTTGCTCCATCCTATGAGTTATTGATATATACAATACCAGCTATGAAGACATGGTCAGAGCAGCCACTTAGTCCTGGATTTTCTGAGTCAGTACCACGTTAAAAATTTCGGTCTCGTTGTTGAAGTGTGTGTGCCCTAGATTTGGACCCAGGGAATAATGTCCCCTAGCACCTGACATCACTAGCATTAAAAACCCGTCTTACCTCAGATGGGACAGAGAAAGGAAGACGGGGTTTTCTTAGAGTTTTTAAGTTGCATACCAATTTTCAGCTTCTTAAAGAGAAAGGATTCAGGCTTTGAAGTATCAAAGAGAGCAGAGCAGTAAAGAGGTTAGCAGAAAATATGAATTATTTTTAGATAAAGGATATTTGAAGACCATAGATTTAGCTTAGACATATCTGAAATTTCTGGAGTGAGACTGGTGGAGCTACCCATTTAATGTACAAAACTGCTCTTATTTCTCATCACTGGAGCAGTTAGAAAAGACCTTAGTGACCATAGGGATTGAGTAAATATAATATAGATGCATCTGTTGTAATCTTTTCCATTCACTTGTTACACTTGTATGCATATACGGGTGTGTGTGTGTGTGTGTTTTCTCAGCATCTCTCCCATTATATTGTGAGATTCTTTAGAGTAAGGATATAGTTTTTAACTGTATTTATGTTCTAGCGCCTGACATAGAATAGGCAATTAAAAAATGCATGATTTTGCATCAACGCATGCATACTTGAATGAATGAACGCTATTCCTAAGACAGAAAAAGTAAAGAAAACAATAGTTACATTAGTTTTAGCTAACATACTTAAACACCTCGTTGAAGAAGATAAAATCTTGGCCTTTAAAATGGAATATAATTCATTTCACTGGCTTGTATGTAGGAGGCAGAAGGGGCATAGACTTGGGATGGTTGCCTAGCAACTGCTTACCACTAATAGGAGAAGCTTTCGGAGATAGACCTGAAGAAAGGATCCTAAACCACTGCAGCACAGAATTTATTTTCTAGCTCAGGTAGAATTAATTCTTGGTTATTTAATTCAGTTTCATTGTATGGTGTATGACTAGTTATGGGTTATTTGGTTTTCCTCCTAGGAGCATATCCATGGCAGTGTTCTCCATTTGCCTTATTCAATCAAGTCTACCCTCCTCTCTACCACACTCAGTTGAAGAGATAAAGCTGAGTCAGCTTTCTAAAAAAGACTGATGAACAAAAGCATATGGAAAACATGGAATCAAAGAACCTAACTGCCTAGAACCAGGTCAAACTAAAAGGAAAAGCCCCAGGGAGCAAAGATGGCCAGCCTTGGGGATTCTGGTTGGTAATTGTACTCAGTGTAACTAATTGTGTAACTTCTCAGGTTAAAATCTGGAGAAGCTTGCATATATACCTATATATAGACTGGATATATCCGTTAGACATGTTTTGTTAGGTCTATCCACTATTAGCTTCCAGAGTATTTTAAAAATTAATTGATCACCAATTACTATTTGAGACACTTCATAAACAAAATATGTAATTCTATTCAAAATTCTATTCAAACAAAATATGTAACTCTATTCAATTCTATTTCAAAAGTAGTTCTATACTTTTGAAAACTTGGAGGTTCTGGCAACACTGAGTGATTATGGTTCAGGCTTGGTAATAGCCACTGTCTTTAGACAAAGGAAATATTCTCCCATCTATAACAATTCAGGTCACTCCTGAATGATCAAACAGCTGTCATGTCAGGTTTCTTTTCGGGGATACAAATAATAGTGGTAAATTAAGGCAGTAGTATGCTGGAGGCCACCGACACTGGCCCAAAAGAAATAATTTGCACATCTCTTCCCATTTTCAAGTTCAGGTCATCATGCTGGTAGCTTGAAATTGGCCATGGTGGAATATTTACACAACAGAAGCCTGCAAATGTTATCATTCAGATTCACCACCCAGCCTCAGAGACCAGTTGTTGAAGCATTTACCAGTACACCCCAGACTGAGATGGAATGAGAGTAGCCGCAATTCACAAAGCTGCTTCGGTTATACATGTTACCTGTCTTAGAACATAAAATCGTAATTCACAATAAAAATATACTGGACCTATCATAATAGATGTATCTATTTATCTTTTAAAATCATAGCAAATAGTCCCTTCCAGCCTCACTGACCTATTTGCTATGTCTAAAATGGGACTTTTTTCTTTGTAAGTATCATTCCCTTTTTATGGAATAATCCTTCCATCCGGTCTATCTGACCAAGGCTGCCTGTCTTCTAAGATTCAATTCAGATATCCTTTTGTTTTTCAACTCCTCTCATCTTCTCCTGAGTTTCCTCTTTGACTGGTCTCAAGGCATATTTGTGTGTTCCCCCTCTGTACTTCCGAACATGAAGCATGTTCTTCTAATAGTTACTCATTGTTTGGCAATGGTCTGTCTGTCTCTTTCTCCTACTGGGCTTTGTGTTACTTGAGAATCTAGCTTTGCCTTTTTAAATGCCCTTCTGGAATGATACATTACCTATCACCCAATAGATGTAGAGTAAAAGTTTCTTAATTTTAAAAATATTTAGCATCCAGGAACATGAAGTTCTTCTTATTTTGATACATTTTTATACATACTTGTTATAGTCATGAGTACTTTCTGTCTCTTGATTGGAACATACATTCCCAAGCCTGAAACATCAGAGATAAAGTGTGGTGAGGAGTAAGAATAGAGAAGAGAAACAGCACGGCCTTCTTGGACCACCAGGCTCTCAGTAACAGACTGAATCAAAACGCTTCCAAATCTACTAACAACAAATCCAACCATCTTTCCACTGGGTTCCAGCTGCTTCTCTTATTGTTTAATCCTATTTCTCTAACTTTATCTCCCACCTGCTAAAAATTCCAGCACATGTATTATTTATCTTCTGACAGGCACAGAAATTCAGTAAATATCTTAGATATCTAGTTTTATTATTTACACCTTAAATCTCTACTTACAATGGGAGTCCATTTCTACCTTTCCTGGAGTTCCTCAGAGACATCCCCTATCATCACCTTATCATTGAGATTTATTGGTATCATTTCATTTACCAACTGCCCTCTTCGTTTTATATCAGAGGCAGATGTTCAAGCTGGCATCTTCCCCAGCTGCAATCAATGTACATAATGCCACAGGCCCTTGATTGGTTTCAAAACATTTTCCTGTCTACAAACAGGATGGAGGGGAAGGTTTCTGAAGGCACATTTCCAGTGATGATGCTAAATCCATCAGCAGTTCTCAATTTCTTGGTTGCTTCACATTGATCATTAAAAATGGACTCCCTGATATGGCAACCTGAAAAGTGGTCCTAAAGAAAAGAGACGAAAATCATGATGGTGCAATGTGAATACTATACATCCTGTTGTACTATGAGTATTAAATGAATATGTTGAAAAAACTTAGACATGTTGTCTAGATGTTAGATAACCCCTGCTAGGTGACAAAGCTATTTACTGTGACGATTGTTGCTTTTCTATTCAGTTTTCTTTTTTATAACGGCTCTTAACTAGAAAAAAAAAATTCTTGGCAGAACTTGGTTATGATTTTCATGAGTTGTAAGAAAAATTATCACTTAAGAAGACTATTTGCTGAATAATTGTCATATGAATTTTTCTTACGCTTCATTAATACAACTTGCTCCAAATAAATTTAGCATAATAAATGTCATCTATCCAAGGTCTTCATCAACTTCTCGAATGGTGTTTTAAAGCTTTTACTTCTAATAAAATATTCAAGCTGTCGTGTTAGAAATATTTTCCTTTATTTCATTTCTATGTGGTTGCTTTTATTGTTGTTATTTTTATCATTTATTTAGTACCCATTGAGTAAGTCCATACAACAAAGCAAAGGTTTTTGCCATTCTCCTCTGAATTTGGCTCTACTCTGACTATTCGTGACTCTCCAACTTCTGGTGCAATCACACCAAGAAAAATTTTAATTGTAGTTAATGAATTCTGAAAATGGCATGACTTTTAAAGGACCTCTCCCAAAATTCATAACAGAAAACATACAAATGATGTTTTAATCCCGCTCTCTTTTAGAGTTGTGCTCACTTTGGTCTCTTGTTATAAATTGTTAGTATTTAGGTAGATTAAAACAAGGCATTTGGAAAATCTGACAGGCCCGACCTACATAGGCTTATACTCTTCTATTTAAAGATATTTTAAAGAATTTTTGGCCGTATCTGTACCACAGGGCGTCCAGGCTATATCAGGAAGGTGGAATGAGGTAAGTGTTTCTCAAAGTGACAGTTATAAGCGAGTAAGACATAGGGAGATAAATCACTTGGTCATCATATTGATCTGAATTTTTGGAGGACATAGATCATAAATTTGAAGGAGAAAGGCAATATATTTCTGCAAATGGATAGTGCTTAAGTCCGTAAATGCTCCTTGAAAAAAATGAGACACAAAAGAGGTTGCTTTACCCTAAAACAGTCTCACCTCCAATCTTGGCGGATTTCTGAACTCCTGAAACTTTTTGACTGTCCTCTTAGATGAGCATATCTTTAAGGGGTGAGGCAAGAGGAGTAGTCACTGATTGTAGCATCAGAGAATTCTGGCTAGAAGACAAGTATGACCTCTTACCAATTGTTAACCTTAAGCAAGTTACTTAACCTCTCTAAGTACTAACTGCCCCACCTGTAGAATAAAGTTTGTTGTAGAAAAACGTACACAGGTCTCAAAAATCACATGATGCACAAAATGCAATGCAGCCTCAAACCAGAAAAAATTCCATTTCTTCATAGAACTCGGTTTTAAGAACAAGTGAAAAATATGCCCCTAAAATATCTAGTAGTTCCTGAAAATTCTAGTGCTATATGTCATATTATGTGGTTGCACAATAAAGCAAATCACTAAAATTCATAATTGGTTTATTGCCAGAAGAAACTGGCAAGCACACATATAAGTTCACAAATTTTGAATTTCATCTTTGCTACTTAAGATTTTTACCTTAGCAAAACTAACCTTGGCCATCTCACTGAACTCCTCTAAGTTTCATTTCTTTTTTACTATAAAGTGGAGAGAATAATCGCAACTCTGATTATATCACAGGCTTATGAAAAAGTAAATTAAACAACGTAAAAATAGTTTTTATTTTACCTAGGAATGGCCTGGGTATGTAAGCAGAAGCCAGAGGCTCTTGTAAATATGAGTTTTTATTTTACCTAGGAATGGCCTGGGTATGTAAGCAGAAGCCAGAGGCTCTTGTAAACATGAGTTGCTTTACTACCATGCTCGGAAGAACGAACTATTATTAGATGAGATTCATTTAATCACTCATTCAAATCACACTGATATATTTTAAATATTATGCCAAGGTGGAGGATACTGAGATACATAAAACACATCCCCTAATTTCAAGATATACATAGTCCAGAAACAGTGGTAGACTCAGCTCAATGTGGCCCACATACGTTTCATTTGCAAGCATAGTTTAGTTAAGTTTCGAATTGGAATGCCTTTTAATATACCCTCCAGGCATCTAAATGCTCAATCCTTCCCTTTCTTCTTATATGAACGCACTGTAGTCAAATATGATATGTGTATTTGTCTCCCAAAGGCCGTGCAATGTAGGTACTCCTTCCCCTAGACAAACGGAAGCCCTAGTATATATGCCTTACTAAAGTGGTTTGACTCCAAGGATACCTTCGAGATGTGTGTTCCCAAGCAAGCTGTTGGACTTCAGATCGTCCATTCTTATTTATATATTTGTCTCAAAAGTTTCTTTTTTTTTTTTTAATTTTTCTTCTGGATCATACATATCTTTAAATATTTCTTGGGTTTGCTCTATTTCATATGGTTTTGCCAAAATATAAATCTGCCCCACAAGGTACCCTTCTCTTACCACCTTCTGAGGCCTATACTTCTCTCAAAACTCAACAACATAATTGAGATCTTTACTGCTAGATTATTCCACTGTTTACTAATTTCTCCCTTTTCTGAATTTCTGTAGCATTCCTACATTTGGGAGAGTAACCACATGTGGAAACTTTTTTTTATCTATTTCAAATTTTCCTAAAACTGCATTGTTGAATTTTTGAGAGCAGGAATTGGGTCTTAAATTCTCTTGTGCATTCCAGACCATTCTCCCAGTGAACTCTTGGTGAAGTGATTTGGTGAATAAGCAGTGAAGGATGACACAGCTCAATATGTGACCTCAATATGTGGGTCTGATAAATATATGGTATAGTTATGTAAAATATAAAATTATATATTTTATATGTAGTAAAAAGTACTCTTACTTCTCAGAATCAGCCTAAGAGTAACTTATCTGACTACTTTCTTCAACCTTAAACACAAACAACTGCAGGAAAAAAAAAAAATAAATAAACCAGTCCCAAACTCTCTCGTTCTGGAGCAATCAACCCAGTGACTTGTGTTAGTAATTATAATCTATCATCTATGGTGCTATATTATCCATTAGTTTTCATAGAGGATTATTCTTATCTTCTGTTGCATTTGATAACTGATGGGGGAAGCAAAGGCAAAAGAAAAAAATTTAATTTACTTACTGCAGAGAGCCCATTGGCAAGTCCTTGAAACAGGTAGAGTGACTTTCCTCTAGGAGCTCAGCTGCCTCAATGTTAAGACTTTGCTAAGGGCAAAAGGTAATCTTAGCTTAACATTATCCCAACCCCCCAGGATCCTGTAAGTCTTCCTTAACAGACAAAAATTCCTTTGGAAACTTCCTTTATCTCCACCCCCCCAAGATATACATTAGCAATCATCCTCCAAGCATATGATATACATCTGAAGGGTCTCATGACTGAGTTTTTACTAAACAGCAGTAAATGACTTTTTCCTAACAATAGCTAGCTCCCTCAAGGTCCTGAAAACGAGGTTTCCAAAATACCTGTCCCTAATCCCTTCCCAACTTGAAAGTATATAATCAGCCACTCCTCATAACCCCAGTGCAGTTCTTTCCACCCACAGGTCCTGTCCCTGTGCTTTAGTAAAACCACCTTTTTGCACTGAAGACATCTCAAGAATTCTTTCTTGGCCATTGGCTCTGAACCCCAACACTCCAAAACACATCAATAACCTCTTGATTTTATGATAAATTTATTTTCCTGAGACCAAGTGTCTCTACTTTATAGAATTATGCTTTAAATGCCTCTGGAAATAAAGCCTGTTGTGAGAAATTATATGGAAACCTACTGAGTAGTATCTTAATAGTTTCATCTAATACATAGCTATGGAGTCGGCTGATCCCTGAGTCTCCATGCAATTCCTAGGAGACTACAGTCCATTACTTTGATGTGCAAGATTTTCAGACTACATTTAACCATGCTCAGGCAGGTCAGTTATCCTTTGTGGCTTTATACTGTGAAGACTGATCTCTTTATGTGTACATTTATTTTCCTTTCATTTTCTTTAATGGCTTACTGCACGTTGGTCATATGTTCTCTCAAAATGGCTTCCACATAGAAAAATACAGTTGCTTTCCTTTTTTAATAAATGCCCCCCCAATGGAATGGTCTTTTTATGTGTAAATTGCAAGGAGTCAGCAGAAAGCCAAGACTATTATTGCAGAAGCATTGGACTTCACTTCAGAAGATCTCAATTTGGCTTCCAGTCTTGTCAGTTAATAATGATATGACTTTTGTTGAGTCTCATAACTTTTTTGAGCTTAATACTCCTGTACACGTAGTATGGAAGTAATAATGCCAGCACCTTCTAAGGGTAATTGGGAGGATCAAATGAAATACTTAAAGTGAAGAGATTTGCAAGCTTTTAAACATTATACAGATGTCCATAGTATAATGGCTAAACATGAATAATGATGACCAAAGCCTTATAATTGGCACTAGCCTTGAATATCCATAGGAAAAGAAACATAGAATAAAAGCCTAGTACACTGACTGACTTATGGGATTATGCAGAGCCAAAATACAGGTTTGAACATGTAAGAAAGAGGCCAGATATTTGGAATGATGAATACATAAGATCAAAATAAGTTTGAAAATAAGTTTAAAACCAGGAAATTCCATGTGAAGAAAGGAATAGGTGATATTTGAAATAAGAAATCATATGATAGTGGTTGTTATGATTGTAACCTAAATATTCAGTCAGTGTCCAAAATTCAGGGAGTTTATCCAGGTAGAAATGGAGCAAAAATCAGGAAAGAGCTAAGAGCTATGTAACTGGTAGCAGTCAAGGCATACGGGCAGCCAACATTCATGGAACCTCACAGTAAAATTTCAGTCTGGTCATAACATTTGAAAAAGCTCCAATTAATAGAATAACTAGCTAATGAGAAAAAAAATTCAAAAGTAGTTTTGTTTTGTTTTAAAGAAATATAGTACAGTGGTTAAAGAATATAGTAAAAAATCTCTGCTGGAGAAATCATAGAGAAGATTTGATATTTGGTCTTACTACAATGTTGAAAAGAATCCTTTGACTCCTTATCAACCACACTCTCAACATGTAAGCTGGTACTCGTATATATTTCAGGATGAGACCAAAGATGGCATTAATAGGTTAATCTACTCGTTTTAGAAGAGCTTCATTCAATTGCATAGCATTTCTTGTCTTTAGTGAGCTTACTATGCATTGAGAAATTAATTTAAGAAGCATACAAAGTTGTACAATTAAAATTGTGATGTGTTCTGTCAAAAAGCTAGTGATACTCTTAACCTTCTAAATTGGGCATTTACTTATTTATGTGTGTCAGGGAAATTTCCCCAAGGAAGTAATAACTGAGTTGAAATATGAGGAATAAAGAAGTCACGTGGTGGGGAAGATGAAATAGGGAGGAAGCATTCAGGCAGAGGAATAGTCTAGACTCTTTGAAGGGTAAGTACAGCTAGAGTACTAAGAGCAGGGGGAGAATGGAGAAAAATGAAACTGCGAAGGTCAGTCAGGTCAGGTCGTAAAAGCCTTGTTTGTGGGCCTTGACAAATAGTTTGGCCCTATTAGAAATGAAACCTTTGAAGGTTTTGAAGGAACAAGTCTGAATTTGCATTTCACAGAACATTGTGACTTCAGTATGAAGGGATTTAAGGGTGCCCCATTGGCTATGGGGAGAATAGTTGGGGACTACTGCGTGGGAAGGAGACTGGTACATGACAGTGAGATGGAGAGATTCATCTGAGAAGTATTTAGGATGTAAAATCTATTCATAGTGCTGAGCACTGTGATGGAAGGAAAGAGAGGGCAACGGACGTTGATTCAGGACACACTGGAAGAGGTCCGATCTGGGGGGCACAATAATGAGTTCACACATGTTGACTTGTAGGTGCCTTAGAGATGTTGGCACTGGATAGTGTAGCTCTCATTGGGAATATGAGTCTAGAGTCCAGAAATTTCAGGACTATAAATATAAGTTTGTGGCTGATTTGCATATATTCCCTACTAGAATTGTTGAATAGCATTCAGACCTATTTTAATTTGGCAATCACTGTGCCGTATTGTGAGAGTTTTCTCAACGGCACATGATTAATCAAGTGCATTCACTGAAAGAGCAAGTGGTTGGACTTACTCACAGTTGGGGCTTTGCTGGATGGATGTGACAAAATAGCAAAAGAGGCCAGAGAATTGAGAGTATTACTGAGAGTGTTTTTAAATATGGACTGTAGACTGTAATGAAATTAGAGACCTTTCAGGCAGTGAAGAAGGAAAGGTGGTCAGTGGACTTGAGACCCCAATGAAGTCATAGATAAAAGCAGCTGGAATGGGAGAAATTTGAGAGCACGTTGTGCTTTAATTTTGATTGAAGGTGAAATAGTTACAGGTGGCTGTAAGACACTCCAAGAATGAATGGGTGGTGGATCAGAAAAGAAATTCACTGGCGGTGACGTCCAGTTTCTGCGGAGCTGCATGGTGAGCGCTGCATTGCCCCCAAAGCAATATCAAAGCAGAAGGGTGAAGGATTATGTAATAAAATCACAAAGTCTCACATAATATTTCCTTGCTTAAGAATATCAAAGAAATGAGAGCAGATGCTATTCCAGGAGCTTTAAAACAATTATGACAATAAACACTTTGGGGTCTCTCAGGGCCAAATATTTGTACATCAGAACCGAGTGCTTTTGTATATTTCACGTTCCAGCTATTATTACACCCATGCTTCCTGTTATCCTGCACATACACAAAACAACAGAAAATATAACACAGAAAAATATCTATTTTGACAGTTTTGATCATTAGGAAGCAGTGAAGACAGTCACAAGATATTTCCTAGTAGGCTCTTGGACAGAGAGAGGAAATGTAATTAAGATGTTGAATAATTTAATGACATACACTCTCTAGAGCGTATCTACTTTCACTGCTGTTGCTATTTCCAGACCCTATTTTCCAGCCAGCGATTTTTTTATGAGTTGTGATATTCACTTGAAACCTTAATCATTCGCAGAGATCCAGCTCTAAAATGGAAACTAGGGCTTTTCCCTCTACCTGAAATGTACTTGAGAGAACTAGAGCTGCTGTATCAACTGCTTTCAAGAATTATGGAGGGCAAGCCAAGGGAAATGCTTAAGAATAATGTAATCAGGTTTTTTTAAGGCACTGGTTACCAAGACTCGGCCTGTGAAAACTCAAATGCTAAATTTTCAGGTCCCATATTAAAATGCTGGTTAGATGCACAAAATGAGCTAGGTAAGAATCTCTAATAAAGACTATGTCGTCATAAAATGTGCTATTGGCAGAATCTGGAATAATGTAGCTATAGAATAAGTAGGAATTAAAATTTTTATACTCAAAACTCTAATTGGAAGAGTTCTATTAATTAACTTATAATTTTATTTAATGTTATTTCAACAAATTTGCCAAATTCTTTTTACCTAATGCTATATACACACTTTTTTAATAATTATTTTTATTATGTTATGTTAATCACCATACAGTACATCCCTAGTTTTTGATGTCGTGTTCCATGATTCATTACTTGCGTATAACACCCAGTGCACCATGCAATACGTGCCCTTCTTAACACCCATCACCGGCCTATCCCAATCCCCCACCCGCCTCCCCTCTGAAGCCCTGTTTGTTTCCCAGAGTCCATAGTCTCTCATGGTTCATTTGTCCCTGGCTTTACAATATAATCCACATTCAATCCCATACTGTGTGTACTCTCAGCTTTGTTTCTTTGTCTCCTGGCTATACCACCGTCCTTATGCAGACTTTACCTCTGAAATTCTCCAAAATGCCTCAATTTTGTGAATGCTCTCTTTCCCCAAAGTGAAGTAAAATACAATGATTGATCTCAGCACCCCACCATGGATTTCCAAGCTATGGGAGGCAGAATAATGTTCCCCTCAGATGTCTATGTGATAATGCCAGGAACCCATAAATATGTTATGTTACTTGATAAAGGGGAAAGAAGGTTGGAAATAAAATTACTTTGCTAAGGAGCTGATCTTAAAATAGAGAGATTATTCTGGACTGTCCCAATGTAATTGCAAGGTTCTTAAAAGTGGAAGGAGGCAGAAGAGAGGTCAGAATCAGAGGTATTTGATGGTGCTACTCTACTTGGTTTGAGGACGAAGGAAGGGGCTTTGAGCCAAGGAATGCAAATGGCTTCTAGAAGTTAAAAAAAAAAAAAAAAAAAAAAAAAGCAAGAAAAACAAACCAAACCAAAATAAAAACAGATTCTCTCCTAGACACCCTACAAGGAACACAGCCCTGCCAATACCTTGATTTTAGCTCCACACGACCCACTTTGGACTTCTGACCTCCAGAACTGTAACATAAACTTGCATTGTTTTAAGCCATTATGTTTGTGAAAACTTGTCATAGTGATAGCAAACTAATACACAAGCTTTTGCTTATGTGTCTTTTAGCAACTTTCTGCCTCCGAATTTTCATCATCAATAACTTGGACCGATTCTCTCTCCACATCAGTGACTAGCACACTGTTATCAAAGTCGGTTAGTTTGCTGCACGGTTGTCTGGGTTTCCCATCACTCAGAAGCAGTATCATAATTTTGAAAAACTAAAAAGTGTTCCTATAAAGAACCATTAGAAAGCCCAGCTTTAGAAATGATGGAGTAACGCTGCAGAAAATTATCACTTTCCTCAATTGCCGCTCATGCCATTCACCAGGCTCTCTCATCTGTGGGGCTGCTTTTCCCTCATCCCCAGATTCTCTCTCTTATTGCTTATAAGATCTAGAGTCAAGGCCGTTTGAAGGTACATACATTTGTCACCCTAGATCTGTATCTACGATACATCCAAGGGCTGTAACACCCTTATTGTCGTTGCGTATTAAATCAGCTCATGAAGTATCTCTTCTCCTTAGGTTTTACACAACGAATTGGAAAAGACATGTTCATCATCTAATTTGTCTAAATTAATAAACAATTTCCAAATGCATATGATTTTTAATAATTTCTAATACTAATAACTTAAATTGTTATAAAACCTTTCATATTAGTACTGCTAAAAAGATGAAGACCCATCTGAAAAAGAGAAAATCTGAATTATCAGATTATGAAGCATCAAGTTTTAAATTCATATCGTTCAACCTAATATGATTTGCAGTTGTCAAATATTGAGCTGTTTTCCTTGAAATAACATCACGGTTATGACTACCTATTGATGTATGCTTAAAGATGCTTCCAGAGTGTGAGAAAATAGCTTGTTTTCCTAAAAAGAAAAATTATATCTCCCTCTAGAATGTTACTCAATTTTCTCATCATTTTTTTTCTTTCTCAGCAAGTAGAAAATTCAGTTTGTGTGCCCAGAAATGGTAGCTTCTAAGTTAATGAGCAACCAGTTGATTGGGTTATTATTTATGAAACTGATGAACGGTATGTTTGTCCACATATGAAGTATTGACACTAAGCTGCAGTGTCTACAGGCAGAAGCCCTGCGTTATGAAACATGGATGAGGGTTTGACAGAAGCACCCTATTCAAATTAGCAATGGTAATCCTTCTAGTTTTCAATTTTTTCATCTTTAAACTCACAAGCCCTAAGTTGTCGGGCAGAATGTTTTAATTAGAAAACAAGGATGAAATAAATGGACTATCGAAAAAAGTATTACCCTCATTGTATAATTCAGAGAATAATTTCAACCTATTTGGGATAATTAACATCTAGATAATCCAGTTATTTTCCTGCGGGGGAAAAATGCCGTGCTATAGTCTGTAAAAAACGTGAGGAATAGACACCAACACCAAAATAATAATTAATTAATTCCTGCCACAAAGGATGGAATATATTCCTTAGATTGATGTTGAACCAAAAAAAGGTGTTTTTTTTTTTTTAAATAGGTCTTTCAGAGAATACAATATCACAATATTTTAAGGGATATTTTCTTCTGGGCCGGTAGCCTTTGAAGGAATCTCACAGGTTGGTAAGCCAGGATGAAATAAACTCAGATCAAATCAAAAAACAACAGAGCCTAGCAAAAATATTCTCAATCTCCATTTCTTACTCTTTCTTCTGGAAAGTTCAAGCAAATATCTTAGCTTTATTCTATTTGTGGAAAACAGCTATTCACTTACAATAGTTAGACAATGAAATATATTGAAAAACAAGACGACTTGTTTTTAAGTATTTTTAACATTGTGCTATTTTGTTAATAGCCTTAACCCTATGGCCAAACATGAAAGAGAAGAACGCACAACACATGTGAATGCTGTGAAAGTATGGAAGTGGGTTTGATGATTCAAATAGATAAATAAATATATAAGTACCCCAAAGTTAGGCCTTTTTACCTATATACAGATATCCCCATTGGTGCCTCATTAAACTTTTCAACAGGAATATTTGGTGCCCAATTACCTCAACTGAACTGTTACATAAAACAAAGTCCTTTATGTTCTGTTTGTAAAAATGGAGTTCATATGTAAGGTTCACAGTTTTGCCACTGAGTCATTGAACAGTCTATATCACTTGAGATGAAGAGTTTTTAGAAAATAACATATTACGTTTTTATACTATATTTCAGTAGTCAAGATTCCTTAATTTTTTAAAGAAGCTTCATGTAAGTCACACAACGTAAGTAATGGGTTGTTACTATCTGAAGTTTTTTTTTAAAAGACAGTTTTATTTATTTACTTATTTTTAGAGAGACAACATGCACGAGCAGGAAGAGGGAGGCAAGGAGGGGTAAAGGGAGAGAGAATCTTGAGCAGGCTCCATGCCCAGCACGGAGCCCAACGCGGGGCTCAATCTTATGACCCTGAGATCATGACCTGAGCTGAAATCACAAGTCAGACACAATGGACTGAGCCACCCAGGTGCCCCTTCTGAAGTTTTTTACTGTAATTTGGATTGGTCATAGAAATAAAATTATTATTTCTGTCCACCTTAAAGACAAATGCAACTTTTTACATTTTCATTTACAGAATTTAACAGCCCCCAAATCCTTCAAAGTTTACAGAACTTCAAGAGCTAAAATACTAATTTTATTTTTGAGAACTCATGCTCTTGAGGAAAAAGACTGCTCATGTCAAATATGGTATATTGCCCACAAGATTATAATATATATTTACTTCTGAGTTACATAATCAACTATAAATTTGGGGAAATTTCCTTTTTGACTACTACCATACATTTCCATAGTCTCCAACCCAGAGAAGGATTTAAGCAGAAAGAAGAAAAACAAGAGTAATTTGTACCTAAAAATCTCATCACTAAATCATGGAATAAAAAAGATTCATTTTTTTTTCAATTATGCTCCAACATTATAAATCTTCTTAAAGCGAAAAAAGGTCTAGAATACAATCATTAATATTTCATATTAGCTTTATGTTATATTCTTTGCCTAAACAGGTTAGAACATTAGCTGTTAGTTTGATTGTTTTGTCAATTAATTGTAATACAAAAATCAGTGTTTTGGGAGAAGATCAAGTAGTTGTTGATTTTTGTTGAGTTTTTAATAGAGCCAATTTAAGATTTTTTTCATTTATTTTTAAACTATATTAGAGTTTTACTTAAATTTTATTAAAGTTTTAAAAGATTTAGCTAATCTAGAACATCGGCTTCATGAAGGAAACAGTCTTTATGTGTCTTGAGTACTGATATAACCAAAGCACTTTGAAGGGTGCCTGTGAAATCGTAAGCAAACCATATATATTTTTTACCATGCTCTGAATCGAAGCCACTACATATTCAACAAAATTTTCAGCGAAGTCATTCATCTCTCTGATCTTCCAACATCAATATACCAATGTTTATTCATGCTGCTCAAATTTATGTAAATAAAATTAATTTTATTTAATAAAAAATAATACACATTTTGGAATAATTAATTTTGAATTTTTCTCTTTTCTTTTTGATGTGATTTATCAGAGATTTAAAATATAATACTACAGTATGCATTCAATATTACTTTCCAATTACTGCTCAACTATCTTTTCTTTAAGTTCAAGTGATGTATCTTAAAAAGCAATAGATTTGGGGCGCCTGGGTGGCTCAGTTGGTTAAGCAGCTGCCTTTGGCTCAGGTCATGATCCCAGGGTCCTGGGATCCAGTCCCTCAAAAGGCTCCCAGCTCAGCAGGGAGCCTGCTTCTTGCTCTCCCTCTGGGCCCCATCCGCCCTTGCGCACGCTCTAGCTCTCTCAAATAAATAAATAAAATCTAAAATAAAAATCTTAAAAAGCAATAGATTTGTAGTTACCTAAGCAGTTCACATCAAGAGAAAGAGTTTTCTAAAGTTGAAATTTCAAAAGATAAAGACTTTTAGAGTTTACCTTGAGGGCACTTCCATCTTTAACAGCAACATACCTGAACTTTTAATTTAGCACACTTTGGTTTTTTGTTTGTTTCAAATTTTTATTTAAATTCCATTTAGTTATCATATAGTGTAATATTAGTTTCAGGAGTAGAATTTAGTAATTCATCACTTAGACTAAACACCCAGTGAATATTGGGGAGATTTTGCTTTTTGCTTAGGTTTACACCTGCCATTCTCCCTCTAAGGTCAAGAGAATGCGAGCTCTGCTCTGGTTGGTTATTGAATATTGTTTTCCCAAAGTAAATGACACTTAAACTAAGACATCTGGTTCCTTCACGTTTTGTTCTGTTTCAGAATAAAGAAAGATATTAGGACTTGAGAGTAAACCTCTAGTTGAAAGCTACAATAGTCCTTTGAAAAATGCACGCCTAAAAATTATACCTTTTTATCATTGATATTTAATGTAGAAACTCTATACTTTACTTATAAATCCAAAGTTTATTCATATTAGTATTTATAACATAATTCTACCACCGCAGGAGAGTTCTAGATAAAAGAGAGTGGGTGTGTATCTTATTACTTATATGGAAAATCTGATTTGAGAAACCACATAATTAAACTCACAGAATATTTCATTCCTCCAGTACAACTAATTTTTTAAATAGTGTCAAGTTTTTCTAATAGCTTATATGTGTGAATATGTCAGAAAAAAAATGCTAAAGAAACGTATTTCATGTAAGCTTGTTTAGTCACAAATGTGAAAGTTCACTTACCTAGTATGTGGTTTCCTTGTAGGATATGATGATTATTCACATCTGTTGGACTGATATTGTAAAAAATGAGACATATATGCCTCACACAGCAACATAATATTTTTTAAAGCTATGTAACGTTTTTATGCCAATTATTTTATGACATGGGCTGTTTTTTCTTATTCCGCTCTCTTGACAAATTATCATTTGCTCTCTTAATTAAGTTATTTAATACTGAGACAATTTCAAAGAAGACATTTTGATACCAGTTTTTTACAGCTATACTTTGAGACCATTGGAAACAAAAAATCTCTCTCTTCCTTGATTTTGCCCTCATCCCTAATTCTGACCCCATTCCTGCCACCAGTCTCTGGGGTTACTTCAAATGGCTAAATCGCTTGTAAACGTCCAAGTAGTAGGTCCAGAAAAGAAACTATCAGACCACATTCCAGGAAAACTGCTACTGGTTTTAATTTGTGTACCAGTGGATCTTCAAACAAATATATGCGGTCCTGCTAATTCCATCATCTCAAATTTTATCAGTTTATTGTTCCTGAAAAAAAGTTATTTTGGGTATTATTTTGCAAATAAGTATTATCTGAATTTATTTTTTTCCTTTGGTTCTTGGACAAAAAGAATTGAGTTAGTCACTCTCAACAGTCTGCAGTTCTCTTTCTATTTTATTTCATTTTACTTTGTCTATTTATTAGCATCTACACGTGGTCAGTGTCCCACATAGTCTTTGTCAAATATTTAATTTGCGACCTGAAAAATGGTGCATACATGAAAAATATATGACATTGTCGTGTGTGTGTGTGTGTGTGTGTGTGTGTAAGTGGTGTTGTAGATCTCATTCTTCCTTATAATTTCCCCCAACATTATGTTTTTATTTTTAAGATCTATTCATGTTGCTGCATGGTATCCTGTTTACTGCTCCAACTACTTTATAATAATCCATATTTTGCTTTTCCATTGCCCTAGAAATACAAGCCTAGGTTACTTTCCATTGTCTGCCAGCAAAATTAGTATTATAATGCCAGTCCTCATCCTTGTCCTCTGACCTACTTTTGTGAGAATTTTGGGGGATCTATAGCTGCGTGTGATTGCACAGTACGTGCACACTTACTATCACTAAGTAGGGCAAGACTGTCCTATGGAACAGCCGTATCCGTTTGCACTTCTACTAGAAATGTAGGCCTTCCACACTTCGCCAATGCTTGGAAATAATCTGACTTGTTAAATTTACCAACTGCTCAGAAAGAAATAGCATTGCACCGTCATCTGATGAGGTAATGAACATCTCTTCATGTGCTTTTTAGACATTAGTGTTTCTCTTTCCATGAGATACCACTTTTACCTACTTTTCAATAGAAGTCCCTGGTGTGTGTGTGTATACACATTTGCATATTTTCTTGAGAACTATGTTTTAGAATTTAAAAGTGACATTTCAAGAAATAATCCATTTGTTGGACTTTGGAGACATTGTCATTTCTGGTACTGAAATTGTTTTCTTTAAATGTAGCAAAATCCATCATATATTTGCATTACAGTTGTCAACTACTTTTTCTTTTATTAGTTCAGAATTATCCCTATCAAACTATGTTTTTAATCCAGTTGAAATTCAACAGTGGTCCAACAATTTTCTCCATGTAATGAATAAATTTTTCAATACTGTTTCCTATTAAATAGCCTATCTTTTCAGCACACAGGGTCAATTGCTATGTTCTTTATTCTGTTCCCTTGGGCTTTATGTCTGCTTTTTCACAAATACGACATTGTATCTTCAGACTATATTCTAATTTTTGTAGAGTGAGTCCCCTTCTTTGCTCTTTTTTTTCAAAATGGACAGTTATTCAAGTACATTTTGTGCTTTTTTATAAACTTTAGCATATGCTCTTCAAATTCTTTAAAAATTCTGTAGAGATCAGATTTAATTCAAATACTAATTTGTTGAGAATTAACGTGTTTATAGTAAGTTATTTCAACCATAGTGAAATTTCGTCTTTGGGCACAGAGAGATCTGTATTTATGCAGACATAAATTTATGTGTTGTTTATGTTTTTTAATAGAGTTTTAATGTTTTCCATAGAGCTTTTCTATATCTACATCTTTTCTTGGGCTAATACCTAAATCATTTTTTTATTATTTATGAATGATACTTTTTTCCTATTATAATATCGAGCTGGTTATTTGCAGTATAAAAGGACATTATTGATTTTTATGGGTTAATTATGCCAAATTTATTCTTATCCAGAAGCTTTAAAAATTGTTTCATTAGTTCCATAGTGTTCCAAGTGATTCTGTTTATCAAGTACTCTGCAAAAAATGACAGTATTTTTCTCCCTTCTAATCCCTATACATTTTATTGCTTTTTTCATTTCTTACAAAATTGGCCAAGGAATTTAGTGAAATGTAACATAACAGTGCTAAGATATATCTGTGGTCATGCTGATCTTAAAACAAAAAGCAAATATTTCTCTCTAAATTTCCTGTAAGGGTTTGGTATACAGCTTTCTATAAGCTACGGAAGAGTCTATCTCTGGTCTCCTGAGAGGTTTTCTTTTTAAAAAAAACATAATTTTCAATAATATCAATTTCTTTTTCCGATTCTATTGAGATAATTATTTCCTTCAATTAATGTGGTAAGTTGATAAATTTCTGATGTGGAATAACATTTGTATTCTTGGACTAAACTCTAATTGATCATTATAAAATATTTTAAATACTTTTTTGACTTTTGCATATGTCATAACTTAAATGAGTCTATAATTCTTTCTTTTCTTGTTTTTTCATTTTCCAGTTTGGAATCAAGGTTATATTACCCTCATGAAACTAAGTGGAGAACTCTTAAATTTCCATCTTCTGCAGTAATATATATAAAGTTAACCTGTTCTATTGAATGTTTGAAGTCATTTGATCTGTGACTTATTGATGGATATGGGGTGGGCTCTAATCATTACCTGAATTTCTTTAGTAGATAATGATCTACTGAAGTTTTCTATCTTGTTTTGCACCAATTTTGGTATTTAATATATTTTCCAAACATTCCTGTTTAATATTGAAAATCTGTAATCATATAATTGTTCATAATATTCCTTTGCTATCTTGCAATCACTGTTGTGTCTATAGTTAGACATTTCTTTTTCATTCCGGATTTCATCTCATTTAAATTGCTTCTGTTTTTCTTGATCACCTGATGATTGTTTATTTATTAATCTTTTCAAAGAACGAGGTTTTGCTTGGTTGAACTTTTTTTATTTGATTGTTTTCGATTTCAGTGATCTCTTCCTTACCTCCTCCTTGCTTGTCTGGTCGTCTTTATCATTCTGTGACTGTTCTACTAACTTCCTGAAATGGATGTTTGTCTTGAGTGTTTCTCTTACTTCTTTCTTGCTCTTTGGTAAATGTACTTAAAACTAGAAATCTTTTGCCAAGCAGAATTTTTCTGTGTCATATGCTTTGGCATGTTGTATTTTCATTGTCATGCACTTTTAAGTATTTTTCTGAATTGTCTTATGAGATCCTCCTTCATGTAAGATTTATGTTTTAGTTTCTAGATGTATTGAATTTTAAGCTATTCCCTTGTTATCAATTTCACTTTATTGTATTATGATCAAAGAAGATAGTTTTTGAGATGCCGATTCTTTGATTTTATGAAGTTTCCCTTGAGGTCTAAAACAATGTTGGTTTCTGTGAGTGGGCTTGAAAAAACTAGGAAGTTATATGTTCATTCCAGCTCTTGTGTTCTAGATCTATCTTTTTAAATAAGAGCTAACATATCTATTTTTCTCTTATGGAGGTTTTAAAGTCATATTAAATTTATTTATCTGTTATTAAAATTGTTAAACCAGTTTCCTTTTGGTTAAGAATATCTTCTTTTCTATATCATTATATTCAAACTTCTGTTGTTCTTTTGTTTCAAGTGAGTCTAGAACTTTTGATTGATGTATAAAGAATTTTCTTTTATGTTAATTATTGTTCTCCTAGGGCTTATTTTTGTCATCTTATTTTTTATTTCTGTCTGTCACCCCTTTTAGCTCTTCGTCTTCCTTTATGCCTGTTATTACATAACTAATCTCCTGCTTTGAAAGTTAAACATATTAATTTTATGCATCCAGTGTCTACTCTTAACTTTCTGCTACTACTCAGCACCTTTTTAGTCTCCTTGCAGCCCCCAACACCCACCGCCTCATCACATCATTATCATCTATAAGTTGAGTCTTGGATTGTTTTATATAGAAAATTAGGTAGTAAGTAGGTAGGTATGTATATAGGTAGATATGTAGATATGTAGATAGACTATAAATAGATAGATAGCTATAGGGAGATATACCAACATACAGATTGGTAAAATGCATTTAATCCCTCTATTTGTATACAAAGATAATTTTCTTAGTCATTCACTCAATGTTACTTTCAATGTCATATTCAATATCCCTGAATTCATTTTCTAAGGCTTGTTTGTTTGAATACTTCCTCTAAGAATGATATAGAAGAGAGCCTTTGGATGATAAATTCTTTGAGGATTTATACCAAAGAATGTTCATAATTTCACTTCTACATTTAAGTGATAGATTAGTTGAATAGCTAATATCGGTTCTCAGTTCCTTTCCTTCAAAATCTTAAAAATATTACTGCATCAATTTCTTGCATTAACATACTGCTGAAAAATCCAATGTCATTTTGATTATTGTTCATTAGCAGATCCTTCTCTCTCTCTATGGAGGTTTTCAGTAGGTTTTTTCCTCTGTTTTTTACTTCGGAATTCTCTAGGGCATTTCAGTCTGAGATATTTCATTTACTTGTATTTCTTTTTTTTTTTTTTTTAAAGATTTTATTTATTTGACAGAGATAGAGACAGCCAGCGAGAGAGGGAACACAAGCAGGGGGAGTGGGAGAGGAAGAAGCAGGCTCATAGCGGAGGAGCCTGACGTGGGGCTCGATCCCATAACGCCGGGATCACGCCCTGAGCCGAAGGCAGACGCTTTACCGCTGTGCCACCCAGGCGCCCCCTCATTTACTTGTATTTCTGAGCATCATTACTTCTATAAATATTTCCATCTCTCAGTATTTTTCTCCCAGGGAGAGTCCGACAAATATTGGAAATTCTACTTTTATTCTTGAAATATATTTTTCATTTATGTTTTCCATTTCCTCATTATTGTTGATACTACCTACGAAAATTATCACACTTCATCTTCCAGAGTATTACTATTTTGGTGCCATTCATTTTGCTACACACAATGTTTTGAGCCCCCGTTCCACCTTTTACACCTGTCCTATGCCGAGTCTCTCGTGAGACTGTGTGTCTATGAGACATGACAACTAGTACTGCAATAGTGGTTGGGCACCCCATGGGATTCAGGGTTGGCTGAGAATTATTCTTCACTTATGCTGCAGGCTTTGCTCTTTTTCCAGCATTCTTCCATGGTGATTATCATCCAGCTCTTGAGTGTCAATGGACAAGAGTTGAGGGAGGAAACCATTCAGGGGCTGGCGGGCATGCTTTTATTTGTTTTTAAATTTTTACTACTCCACCAAGTCTTCTACCCCACAGTTGTCCCTGCGCCAGCGCCAAAGGGCTCTGCTGGTTTCTGCCTCTCAGTTGCAATGGGGCAGGCAAGGATTTTCCCAAGGGGAGGAAAAAAACATCCAGTAAAAGCTTTCTTCTCAGCAGACCTTTCATCCATGGCCTACTTGGTTGCCAATTTCTCCTCACACCATGACCCAAATAGCTTCTGTCTCCATAGGAGGTTCAGGAGTTTCAAATGGTCTGTATCAAGTACAAGACCTAATAACTCTTCCCTTTGTTTCTATGGCATCTCTGGAGTTGGGTTTGGGAAAGACTATGGTTTTCACTATTTCCTCAGAACCCGGAGTGAGACTTAATTTCTCTGAGTCTCTCTTAATTCATTTTCATCAGTTCTCCTTACAGGGAGTAAAAGAGGTTTACATACTTCCAATTCTATTTTTAAATAGTCGCTATTTCTTTAAAATTTTCAGAAAAATAGCAGATAGCATGGGTCGACGCTCAGAAATGTGATTAAGGTCAGACGGATGTTATATATCACTTAATAATTATTTAGAAGTGAAGACGGTAAATGTCAGGAATAGGATGATGCTCAAAGATAAATAATTTTCAAGGATAGTTTTTGTATGTATAACATAAAAACTTTGAAAATATTTTGACATTACGGCTTTCATGAGACTGAGTCAAAGTTGCATAAAAATGTCCTTATCCTAACTTATATGTTGATGTGTCTCTGATTATTGTCTGCTGTCAGCCAAACACTGCAACATGCTTCTGCTTATCACTTAGGAAAGTGCTTTCATATACATTGTCTTGTATGATCCCTCAGCCTCACAAAAGGTGAAATAACCTCCCTAAAGCTCAGGTCTTCTGCTTCCAGAGTCTCAACACTTTCCCCTAGACTATACATGTGACATAATGACATAATTATGATACATGACATAATTCTGAGTATAATTAATAATACAAGTTAACCAATTTTCTCTCTACTTCCAGCATCCTTACTCAGCTTCCAGCTGCCCAGGGATCCCTTTTTGGCACAACTTGCATGGAAACGACATGTTCACAAACTTTGACATCCACAGTCTTATAAAACCTCACATCCCACACTGTCCCATTCCCACACTGTCTTACTAGATGATTACCCAGCTCATTGGATTTGATGGGATTTTTAAGTAGATAGTGGATTAATTTGCCTCCCTCTCAAAGGGTATTTAAATAATTATCAGCAGCCTCCAATGCCTCAACTCAAGGGAATGAATAATGTGGTAATTTCCAGCTCTCTGGCAGGGCTAGTGGAAGAAATGTTTTTGAAACTTGGGGTGTGGGAGTAGCAAGAATCGGGCTTGACATGAGCTGAATCATGCTGTGTAGGCAGCTCTGCTCACAATACCCACACAGTCGGTTAGCCTAAACTTACATGAGTTAACCTAAACTTATAGGTATGGAGAGGCTCAAGACTCAACTTCAAAAGATGAAAAATGTCAACACTTTTAGAGCCATTGAAAACCATGTACATTTGTACACATACTACTTACGTTACATACGTTATTTAACAGATTATGATGAAACTTTCACTCTGTACTATGTGCTCCTATCACATGAAATGAATAAGGTCAACTAATTATATCAGTTAAAGTCATAACTTTGAGTTTTTGTTTATTTTTTCAACAAAGTGCTTACCATGGCCTAAAATGCCCCTATGTGATTTATGCCCCAGCTCCTTCCCCACATTCTTTCTCTTGCTCAGCTCCAGCCCCACTGGCTCCTTGTTACTCCTTGAGCCTACCAATAACACTTTTGTGTTCTGTCCTTGTCCCAAATTTCTTCTGGTGCCAGGCGTTCCTTCACTACCCTATACGCATGGCACCACACCATCCACTCCCTATCTCTACATCCCTATTTGTGGTATTCCCATTATCTCCATCTGTTAGATGATAAACAGTATTTATTTATGTATTTGCTTTCTTTCCCTACTAGAATCTAAATTCCACGGCAGCAACGACCTTGGTTTGTTGCACGACTGTGCCCAGGCAAAAGATTGGAAATTCAATAATTATTTGTTAATGCATAAACCAAAAGAGAATTTAGAACTTCACCATGTTTATCATAGCATTATTCACAACAGATAAGATATGGAAACAGCCCAAATGCCCATCAACAGATGAATGGATAAAAGAGATGTGGAAAAATACATGATGGGATATTATTTAGCATGAGAAAGGAGGACATCCTGCCATTTGCAACAGCATGGATGGACCTTGAGAACATTATGTTGAGATAAATCAGAGAAAGATGAGTGAAGTACGATATCACTTATTTGTGGAATATAAAAAAAGTCAAACCTTAAAAAAAAAAAAGACAAAGTAAAACATTCCTTACCACGGATGGGGAGATAGGGATAAGATTGATGGTGTTTAAGGGTACAAACTTGTAGCAAGTACGAAATAAGCCATAGAGATCTAATGTACAGGATATTGAATGTAGACAATAATACTGTACTATAAGTATATAACTTGATAAATGTCATAACAACAGCCATATTATAATATACGAATATATCTAAGTAATACGCTGTATATCTTAAATTTACACAATATTACACGTCAAATTTATTCAGTTTAAAAAAAAAAAAAAACTTCAGAGGTCCTAGATACTGCAAAGGTTTGGAGGAGATCCTTATGAGATACAAAATAAAAATAAATTCCAATCTATAAAATAAAAAATTTTAAAAAGAGATTTTAAGGACCATGCATTTCTGAAGTAATGCCATATGAATGAAAGTGGCATAATGTTTCTGCAAATGCCTGAAAGGGCATAATGTTTTATATAAAATAAAAGACATTATTAAAACTTTTTCTGCCTTTTAACATTTCAAATTATTCTTAATGACTGCATTAATAGCCAAATGAAGACTGAGTTTTTAATCATCTGAATTTTGTTTAATTTAAAATACTTGGAGCTAAGAGCATGCCAATAAAACCAACAAGCATTGAAGTACCTATGTGCAAGTTTTTAGGTATTTATTTCTATACTATCAATTGAAAGATCAGTAATTGATTATGCTTTGTGATTGAGACTTCAAGTCATCAGAGTCATTATTAGAACCACATCATAAAGCTGGATGGCATATGTAGTTTTCATTCTACCACATAAATCAGGTGCAAGAAACATCGCATGACTATATTTTGGCAATCAGGTTAACTCTATCTCTACGCCTTTCTTCGCCACTATGGCAAAAAAATTCAACGACAGTTGTTACTGAGGCATTTCTTCTTTTTTGTCTTCAAGTTTCTATGAAGATCTGAGGGTTTTACGCTGTCTAGAAAATGGAGGGTCCCTGGTCTTTCATTCTCACTAAGGGCTGAAGACATGCTTGTATTTCAAGTTGGCATTTTCCCTTGGGGAAGGTAACATGCCAAGTGCAACAGAGGCTATAGGCTCCCTGACTCATCTTCCACTTCAGTCAATTCCTTTTAGCCTTCTTTGAACAAAAGAAACTATAAACACTAAAGACTCAATTTACCAAGCTCTGTGGAAGCTTGGAAGCCATGGTATAGAGTCTGAGCAATGGCTGTTCCCCAGTCTGCTTCCTGAAACAGTGACATGAGGCTGCCAGTACAGATGCCATATGAAAAGCAAAAGGATAAAAGCCAGCATGCTGAGGTTGGCAGAATGGGGAGACAGCAAGAGCCAAATGACGTTGCTGAACAGCTGAGCTAATGCCAAGAACCAACTACCTATGAATTAAATTTTACATCTAAAAAAACACACACCTATTTGTTTTAAGATATTAAAAATTCTCTTTCTTATAGCTGAAAACATCTCTAACTGAAATACCAACTTTGGTTAAAGGGATCTTTGTCTATCACAGCAGCCATGCAGCTGAGGATTCCACATCTCTAGGTATATCGTTTTCCACAGCTGGTGCTGTCTATCCAGGTTATTGTGAGAGAGTGGGTACAGTTACCCATTATTCCTGGTAACACTTCAAAATCCTGCCTCTTTCTTGGTCGTGGGGAATTTTGCCTTTCCCCAGAGTGAGCAGTTCTAGCCTTTTCTCTGTAAGTACTTTATTTATTTTTTTCCTCTTTTTTTTTTTTTTTAAAGATTTTATTTATTTATTCGACAGAGATAGAGACAGCCAGTGAGAGAGGGAACACAAGCAGGGGGAGTGGGAGGGGAAGAAGCAGGCTCATAGCAGAGGAGCCTGATATGGGGCTTGATCCCATAACTCCAGGATCACGCCCTGAGCCGAAGGCAGACGCTTAACCGCTGTGCCACCCAGGCGCCCCTATTTTTTTCCTCTTTGGAAAGATCAAGCATATTCACTGAGAATGGGACTTTATTTTTTATTTTTATTTTTTAAAGATTTTATTTATTTATTTAACAGAGATAGAGACAGCCAGCGAGAGAGGGAACACAGCAGGGGGAGTGGGAGAGGAAGAAGCAGGCTCATAGCAGAGGAGCCTGACGTGGGGCTCGATCCCGTAACGCCGGGATCACGCCCTGAGCCGAAGGCAGACGCTTAACCGCTGTGCCACCCAGGCGCCCCGAGAATGGGACTTTATACCCATATATTAGTTAGCATCTCTTCTCAAGGATGAACTAGAGGAAGGAATGGACTAAGGAAAGAAGATGCTAATGTGAGGTACTTTTTTCCTATTAATTTTCTCAGTTATACTCTTATAACCTATTATCTCTGGGGGTAAATATTTAATTTGGTCATCCAAAAGATCAGTTTTAAATCCCAGGACTTGTCTCAGCTACCAATAATCAATCAGCTGAAGGATGGACATACCCAATACATTTTTTGGTTAAGATACCAAAGGACAGACTTCCACATTTCAATCTCTCCTATGAAAAACAGTTAAAAACACAACCAAATTTAATTTGAAAGCAGATTTTGTTACTAGGAATAAAAGAAAATAAAAGTTCCATTTCAGCTTTCTTAGCTACCTGAAATCACCTTCAATCCTGAGCCCATGTATTATGTTCATATCAATATTATTTAAAAATATTTCTCTTTGACTAGAAATATTATGCAGAATTTGCTTGCAAAGTAGTTAAAAGCATTGCCTTATTTTTTTCTGGTTATAGAGAAATATGCTGTTATTTCTTCCATCTTAGAAAAAAAAAAATCATTCAACTCCACATTTTCCCATCTGCAGTTACCCTATTTCTTTGTTCCTTTTTGCAACAAATCTCCTCAAAGGAGTTTCTACATTTCTTGTGTCCGGTTCTTCTCTTCCATGCCTCTAAACCTATTCTAACCAGGTTTTTATCTCCAATAGCATTAATAAAGCTGATCTTGTCAAGGTTGCCAATGGCTTCATTGCTAAATCCAACAACCAGTTCTCACAGTTGATTATCCCCTTCTCTATCATTCATTTCTAAGATTTCAGTTCCCTGCATTCTCTTAGTTTTCCTCCTAACTCAATGTTTTCTCATTCTCAATCTCATATGTTGGTCCTAACAATCTCTCCTTACCTATTAATGTGGAAGTGCCCTAAGAATCTGTCCTTAGATCTCTTCTCTCTTCTGCCTACACACACCTACTCACCTACTTTGATGGCTTTAAATGCTGTCTTTATACTAGCACCTGCCAAATAGAAATCTTCAGCCCAGACAGCTTACCTCATCTCCAGGCTTATATATCCCCCTGCCTACTTGAAATATCCACTTGGGTATTCAATGGAGATCTCATATGTAACAGCACACATAGAACTAAAAGAATTAAAAATTCCTTTTGCCTAGGAATGAAAAATAGAGTTCATCAGTTTATTTTCTAAGAAAGAAATCAGCAAATAGATAAATATAATATCTACCTTTTGTGCCTAGCCAGTTTTTCAATAATTGAATCTTTCAGATTAATACGCAGATTTTAGAAACAATGTTATAAATTTTCCAAATGTAACTTCTGAATTACAAAACAATGTGTTTCAGAAGCATTAAACAAAGTTTTCTCTTTTCCCAACTCTATTCTCCTCAATTCAAAGAAAAATATGCCAAGTTATTTTCCTAAAGAAGAGTTATCCTTTGTTCATTTTCATCTCAAAAAAGAGCAATCCCAAAGTCTTGTGTTACTCCCCATTGTTAACAACATTGATCACTGCTTCCCCCCTTCTCATGCTGAACACAGACACCTTTTCCATTTTCATAAGATTGTGAGAAATGGCTCAGCAAATAATCATGTGATCATTGGCACTATTTTTTACCAGTTTAGAGTAGAAGCTACTCCCAATGTGAAAGGACTAGATGAAGCACTTTTGTGGATTTGGTTAATTTTCTGAAGAATCCTCAATAGACTAGTGATACCAATAGCACAAAGAGTATAGTTAATTTTGGGTGATAGTAGTGTGACCCTCGGGTAATCTTGGAATCTCTTTAGCTTATTCTACAGGATAGAATAGAAATAACGTATATTATATTTCTATATACTTCAGGAATCATGTTAAAAATTTCCAGTCATATTGAACGTTTAAATTACCAAAGATATTCTGCTAATTTCTATTTCTTGTTATGAAATGTAAATACCTTGATCTCTGGAGACAGTCTGTAAATAAGAAAATCCTTTGAAAGTCTGTCCGTGTTGATGCTAGGGTAAATATGAAAGGGAGATTTCATTATCTTTAAAGGCAGTTGGAAATGGGTCTAGAAACTGTTGCCAACATTTCGTTGAATAAGCCCCACCACAAAGAAAATCAATCCTAGAGAACAAAAATCAAAGGTGCTACACTCTTTGTAAAAAATAATAATAATAATGAAAATCTAATAATAATTACAATCATAATAGCAGTTCACATTTACTGAGCAGAATCTTTGCACACAGTACTGTCCTAAGCATATTACATTCATCTTCTCAGTTAGAACTCGTGACAAAATTATGCTGTAGGTGTTATTATTGCTACCAGTTGGCAACTTTCAGTAAAACTTAGTGTTTAAATTACTTGCTGGAAGACATATAGCTAATAAAGGATAAGAACAACATTCCAACTCAAATTTACTTTGCCTCTAAACCCCCCTTTCTTTACCATAGGTCAGGTAGATCTATCTTCATGGGGTTTATCACAGCACAATAGGACCTAATTACTTGTGCTAATTTGGAGATGGGGCCCCAGAGGAGATTTGTAAAGTGAATTCCTGGTCCTGGGAATTAACTCTGACATTTGCTGTTGAAAAGGTTTAAAGAAATATAGAAGAGGTTTAAAATACCTAGAGTCTGTGGCAAATTGAAGTTGAATCTAGACTGGTGTCAGTGTCTGAGAAGGTCCAGTCCAATGGTGAGACAGAACAGCAAGGGATTCAGGGACAGTGATAAACACCGCGTCTATGATACCCCAGATACCTGTGAGGCTCTGGAGACACTGAACAAAGGAACCAAGTAAAAAGAATAAATAGTTAACCCTAGGCAGGTCAAAGGAGCCAAATGGTAAAATGTCTCGAATGGCAAGCTTGAAATTTTGTGTTTTATTCCGACATTGATAGAATACAGTAAAAAATGAATTCCAGAAAAATCAGTCTAAATAACAGTTCAATTTAAAAAACATGTGTTAAAATTCTTTTATGAGCCCAGTAATGTGCCAGGCAGTAGAAATGGGGTGATGAATGCCTGCTGGGGACCCTAAGGGTCAGGGTCCAGAAAAGGAGCAAGTCTAACTCATTTTATCATGTTCCTTGACAGTAAAACGAGAAGAGAGGAGTGGCAGCAACTTCTCGGTTGACTTACAGCCAATTGGCTTACAGTCAATTCAACCGTCTGAGAAAGAGGGGGCTTAACTGTTTCACAAAAGGAAAGCAAGCAATTGAGTTTTAATATTTTTTAAATAATATTTATAATATTATGAAAATCTTCTACAGATCTATTTCAAAATTAAAGTAAGTTACACAGAGTCATTGAAATTCCCCCCTACCCCTACCCATTTCCTGTAAGTCCTCAAAGTTGTTTCATTGTGATTCACAGCATACAACATCTAATAAGGAACTGTTGAAAACAAATTGTGTCATGCCAGTTAAACAGGCAAGGAGGATGAAGCTTAGGGCAATAGGACTCCGGACTATTGCAATAAGGAGGAGAGATTGAATTCAACTCTGCTAAAACAAAAGCAAGAGTTTTAAGCACTGGGGTGAGTGAGAGGAAAAATACTGGAGGACATTTGGGGAGAGGTCGGTCAGTGTGGTTGGGCCATCTGCCCTCGCTGACCGGCATTTATGGAAGTTAGGCTCCTATCCGCCCACAGACCCTGGTGGATGGGGGCACTTTCGTAATTATTATATTTTAAAGGAATGGCTCCCAGGCACTTGAGACAAGACAAACTTGGGTTGTAACTGGCTAGAGCTGGAAGAAAATTTATACTTCCAAGGGACAGAGGAAGAACTTACAACATTAAGTTTTCTAAAGTAAATGTTCTAAGAAAAGTGAGGTCAGGGGCCTCAGTCAAGAAAAAATAAGTCTAAAGTTTGGTCAAGCTGAGAAGGATGTTAAGGCATCTTGGTCATAACTACCAGTTAGTAATTCAATGTTTTTTAGGTAATATGTAACCTGATATTTAACATGAGAAACAATCTCATATTTAATGAGGCATTGTTATGTAAAGGATTTTTTTGATGGTGTGAGGCAACAGAAATCTCTGCCTCTGGCTCTTAAATGGACCACATATGTCAGAGAATGCTTTGTAAGTATTAATTCTGTGTGTCCTTTTCTATATGTCCAATAAACCACATGTCAATACATGGGCATCTGGGACCAAGAAAAGCTGTTATTAAAGGCAAACTGTCTTCTTCTACCTTAATATTTTGACACTTAACGTAATCATTTTCCTGCATAGAATTATCGCTTCCAAAGATATAAATAGATAGATCTAAACCTTAAGAACTTCAATTTTGGAAAATAAACCTTATAATGACATTTGCCCTAGGAATCTCATTTGTATCATTAAGAAGTTGCACATTAAAAAGCAATATGTTCTCAGTAGTATTTTGTCATTGTATTTTGCTCTGCAATAAATCAGACCAAAAGCCCGTACAAATATTTATTATACAAATAAAAACAAAATAAAGCCAGTAATATTTTATATTTTGACAGTCATTAGTTGATCCTGAAAGCATTTAACCTTAATATTAATTTACATTAATATTTTATGTAAATATTTTTTGTTGTTGTTAGAATTTTTGGTTGTTGTTAAAACTGAAAGAAGAAAATAAAAACAGGGCATCTAAGAGAGAGTTGCTAACTTCATTCTTTGCTAGGGAATGTGAAAATTGGTGTCACTTCTAACTCCTTGTTATGCAATGCAAACCTTTCAAGGTCTCCATTGAAAAGAACGTCTGACTTTTTTGTGACGAACTTATTCCAACATGATTTATGAAGCAGAATTATAGAATTACTTCTTTATCTTTGACTTGTCTTTTCACTTATTTCACACCAAATGACCTGGGCTTCAGGCCGTATTCAGTATTGGCTACTTCATCTTATGCTTTTTCTTTCTCTTTGTATATCCAGCTGTGTGTATGAGTGTGTTTTTTAATCATTACTGTCTTAGATTCTGGAAATTTCTACCAGCATCTTTCCAGAATTCCTATAATTTTTTTAAGCTCCTTGCCAGCTCCCAAAGTGAGAAGGAACAGTGACTGCAACAAGAGGGAAGATCACATAGAACTTTTAAACTAGTGCCCTTGTTCCCAGAGAAACCGTTACCGACAAATGTAAGCTCTTGAGGAAAATACATACACAGTAATTCCTTAGCTACCGACTTCATGCTGAATCCTTTGCAATGAAGTTACAGGTTTGGTTTGGTTTGGTTTGGTTTGGATCAGCAAATTAAGCACATCTTAATTTAGCTTCTTTGGGCCATTAAGAAAGAATTGGTTTTATGTAAGCTTTTAGTTATGTAACCCTGAGCCGATTGGTTAAAGAAGGGTTTCAGGAACTTCCACATTCAAATTAAATTAAGAATCCTTTTCATATGGTGGTTATTTTTAGCCATTTCATGTCATTGACTCCTAACAAAAATGTGAAAATTTCACTTAATTCCAAAGTATTTAAACCATCTTGCTGTGACAACTCTTCCTGGCTTATAGGAAAATTTATCCCCCCTGCCAAAAAAAAAAAAAGTTACTTGATTTTGAGTTACATGGAATGTCCTTATCTCTTTTTTTTCACTATGAGAAATATATTGAAAAATGAAGTTGTAAGTTCTATGTGTTTACAATACATGTGCACAATTTTACAAACCATAATACATCAAATTTTATTCCAAATTTGAAATCTGGCTCCAAAATGAAAAAAAAAAAAAAAAAAAAAGAATTTCCTAATGAAGATACTTGGCTGGCCTGCTAGTAATTGACTAGCTACACTGGAAGGTAAGTAGAGACATGATATTTATAAACTTCATAATGGTTCAACTCATGATAATTTAATCATATACATAAAATTACTCTCAGCAAAAGAATATTTTTTCAAATTGTAATGTAGCTACGAAAGTTATCCTGATAATGTCAGTTTTATTTGTTGATCAAATGTAACATTATATGACTATGGGAAAGTACTTTTTACAGTACGATCATAAAATTTTTCATACTCTTTAAGCCAATAATTCCAATTTGAGAATAATTTTTGAGAAAAACACTCCCTGTCAAAAAATAAAATAAAATAAAATATATACACAAAATGGTCAATGATCCTTGATTTTTAATAGAAAATAGGAAAAAGAAATAGAAATCCTGAATAGCTCAGGGGAATGAATATATTTAGAACATTAACCTAATGGGATATTAAGTATCGTTTTCACATCTTAATTGCTAAAACAATATACCTATGTGAAAAATGTTTAGGAAAAAAGGCTCTTCTATTATAGTAATTTCATATGTCTATCTTACATTAGGCCATGTTAGACAGAAGAAACACCTGTGGGGTGTTTGCTTTTTGTTTTATTTTATTTGTTAATAATACATATGCGTAAGACTTCACTTTTTAAAAATAATATATTATATCCAGGCCTCATCCCCAGAGATAATTTCAAAAGGTTTAGAACTGAGCACAGCCATGTGTATTTTTAAAGGGCACCAATAGTTTTTCTGATGCAGAGCCAGAAAGGGACCAACACACTAGATGGGAGTTCTTCAATGGCAGAGATAATGTGTTCATCGTGCGGCCTTGAGATGCTTCCCTGAGCATGCGCAGTTAGAATACCGTCTACCAGGAGGAATGAACTGAGGCAAGAAAGGCAAAAGGCCAAACTGAAGCATGACTGAAACGATAGGTTAAATACACACATATATACACACACTCGCACAGTATGCTAACATTATAAAATGAGAATAGCAAAATGAAAAAAGGCAAACCGACAAAATGAAACTATTTGGTTTGTGGAGTAGAAAATTATGGAATTGTAGTTAACTTTTTTTCTTTTTTTTAATCTTATAGAAATTTTTCCTGTATTTTATTTAAAAGTTGTATTTTTAAAGATTTCATTTACTTATTTGAGAGAGACGGAGAGTGAGCTGGAGAGAGAGAGGGAGCAGGAGCAGGGAGGGAGGAGGGAGGAAGGGAAAGGGAAAAGCGGGCGCCCCGCTGAGCAGGGAGCCCGGCCAGCCCGGCTGGATCCCAGGACCCTGGGATCATGACCTGAGCTGAAGGCAGATGCTTAACCAACTGAGCCACCCAGGTGCACCCCCTCCCCACTGTATTTTTAAAGAGAAAGAATCTGCTGGTGAATAATCAAACAATATATTTACATCTGGAAATGAAACAGCAAATTCATAAGTAATCTGTATGTTGCACATGATTGGCATTGAAAAGATGGATTAGAACTGTTGTTTAGCTGATGATGTAAGAGGACCAAATGAAAACATGAGTGTGAGCTAACATGCTGTTACCATACGACCCAGCAGTTGTGCTCTAGGTATTTAGTCAATGAATCACAAACTTCTATCTACACAAAAAACCTCACACAGATGTTTATAGCAGCTTTATTTATGATTGTAAAATTTTGGAAGCAACCAAGATGTCTTTCAGTAGGCGACTGGATAAACTGGGATACATTAAAAAAAATGAAATATTATTCAGCACTAAAAAGAAATGAGCTACCAGGCCACGAAAAGGCAAGGAGAAACCTTAAATGCATATTACTAAGTGAAACAAGTCAATCTGAAAAGACTACCTATAGTATGAGCCCAACTCCATGGCATTCTGGGAAAGCAAAACTATGGAGACAGTAAAAGCTCAGTGGCTGCCAAGGGTTAAGGGGAAAGAAGGGATGAGCACAGAGGATTTTTAGGGCAGTTAAACTACTCTTTATGATACTGCAGTTGTGGATACATGTGTTACACGTTTAACAGATCTATAGAATGTACAACACCAAGAGTGAACCCTTATGTAAACTAGGGACTTTGGGTGATAATGATAAATGTCTTCATAGGTTTATAGACTGTAACGAATATATGACTATGGTGTGGGATGCAGACAGGAGGGGAGGTTGCGCATGTGTGGGGGCAAGGGGAAAATGGAAACTCTCTCTACTCTCTGCTCAATTTTGCTGTGGACCTAAAACTGCTCTAAATAATAATCTATTTTTTTTATAAAATTAGTATTAGTTTATGTGGGATTCTAGATGAGGTCGCCATTGTCTTTGAAGATCTCACTGTTCAACATGCATATTCAGGGGCGCCTGGGTGGCTCAGTGAGTTAAGCCTCTAACTCTTTACTTCTGCTCTGGTCATGATCTGGTGGTCATGGGATGGAGCCCCCCAACAAGCCCCATATCTGGCTCTGTGCTCAGCGGGGAGTCGGCTAAAGATTCTCTCTCTCCCTCTCCTGCTGCGCAGCCCCCACCCTCCGCCCCGCTCTTTCATGCACACGCAGTCTCTCTTTCTCTCTCTCAAATAAATAATCTTTAAAAAAATGCATATTCAGTGGTCCATCACTTTGAATGATGTTTGTATGATAAATAAAGAAAAAAATCACTAATACTTATTCAATACAAGTATTTGATTTTTAGATAATAATAAAAATTTATTTTTGAAACAGTTTAGGGGAGAAGAGGAAATTATTAAATTTGGATCAACATTAATGATACTGAATCTATGTTAGAGAAAATTAATATGTATCTATAGTTTAATAATATTCAAGAATTTAAACAATTAATTGAATTTTGGCAGGGGAAATTGGAGGGGAGACAATTTTAGTCAGTAAGGAAAAATTTAAAGTCGCATATTTTAATCATCATAAACTGCTAGGGATTTCAATATTTTAATAGATTCATTTAGCTCTAAATGTCTTCAAGCACGCTATAAATCCTCCAGAGTCCCTGCTTTGTAATATAGCCTTTTAACATATTCATTGTCTCTTTCCAAGATAAGCTCACTATTGCTATTCCATTAGTCTGTTTTGTGATTTATTTCAAAGATAAAATGAGTATCTTCGCTATTCATTCATGACTATTTAATCTTGATTTTTAAATCAAAATTTGATGGTAATTATCATCTATTAAAATGCATTCTTTCCCCTATCTTGTGCATTTTTCCTTTTTACAGTAAATCTTACATTCTGACACCATCATTAAAAACATTTTATCAGTAATTATATCTAGACATATTCCCTTTTATGAACTCAGTTTCTTAATAGACACTTAATCAACACTGAGCATTTTTAGATGTAGGAAAGATTGTATTGGTGCATAATAGGAAGGTGTGGATTTGCCAACCTCGTTTCTCTTTTTCATTTTACCCTTCCCCTAATCCTGATAGTTTCATAGATTTTACAGGGCAAATTTACACGTAACCCCAGAATATGATGGAATGTTAGCTATGTGTGGTGTGCTGCCAAAACAGAGACCCATTACCCAAAAATGAGACTGAAGCAATCTTTAGAAGATAAAGCATTTACAACAAGAAGCTTGGTAAATATTAAAACCATAAGAAATTATGGCAGAGAAGATTATCTGTGGCAAAAATACAAGTAAACAGTTCTGCCTCTCTGATCCTTCACTTCACCGTCAATAAAATGAAAACAAAACATATTTACTTCCAGGACTGCTGTGATGAAGTCAGAAAGTATAAGGGAAAATACAGAATCAGTCATAAATTGCCGTACAAATATTGGAGAGCATCGTGATTAATAATTTGCCATCTCAGAATTAAAAGAGAGATTTAGGCACACAAAGCACTTAGAAGAAGAAAACACTGGCTACATGCCCAAGACTTGAATGAAAGTGAGACTTATGTATGTGTATAAATCCTTTCATCCCGAATTCCTTGTATTACGTGTGCCTGGCTAGTTTGGTCGCATGAAGCATAAAAATAGTACAGCCTGTTGAAAATTCCAAAACAAAAAGCCAAGAAAAGAATATGAATAATTTAATCAGATAGGATTCAAGTTTATCCCCAGATTATTTGCCTTTTATTCTTCATTTCAGTTAGTTACATATCCATCCGTTATCGCCAAGGTTGTGCATGCACCTTGAAATGTTCACAAAAGGTCCACAATACAGGGGTTCATAATTAGGTTATATGTTATATTCAGAATCCCAGGGGAACTAATTGATTTTGGAAATATTGATTAAGCAAGATGAAGAATTCTTACACAGTTTCGACTACAACAATTTTAAAGACAAGTACAAGCTTCGTTTGCCACAAAATTCACAAAAAAGTAATTGATTGAAGAATATCTCTTTTATGCAAAATATACATTTTAGGATATAATTTGATTAATACTCTACTATATACTGACATTACTCCTTGATCATTTAATAAAAAAATACTCTCATTGCCAGAATTTTATTTTCTGTAATATTTATAATTGAGGTAACAATGACAAAAGACTTAAACCATGAATAATGTTGGTGAGGTTTTTTTTTTTAAGTCATAATGATTTTCCAGAACTAAACATACATGTGACAAACAATAGGTTAGTCTTGATAAACAGGCACTGAAAATTTCACAACAAAGACAAGCTGATACCATAAGTGGTTTATAAAAAAAATGATACGGTCAATGTTCATGGATTCAAACAACAAAGGAGAAATAAGGGAAATTAAGACACATCTATACTACACCAATATCACTGCCTTGTATGATTCACAGCACGATCTCCTGCAGGCCCAAGAGGGACAATTCACAGAGGTATGGGCCTTACTCAAAGCTTCCGAGATGTTGGTCATGGACTTGGCTTCCTTGGATGTGAGATGGCTGAAGCTGTTGACCCATGCACACGTGTTGGTATTTACAATTGGTTCCCGGCTACCGGCCAGTCCACAGCAGACCACTCATATGGGGAGCACCAAGTGAGTTCCAGCCACAGTTCTTTTCTAAGCTTTAAATGCCTCGCGAAGACGCAGAGACCTCTTCCAAGTGCTACCTGGTCACGTCAGGGCACATTCAGCAGCAGAAGTCTGTTTCCCGTACAGTCCTTGGTATGGCTAAATTCCATTGTCCCTTTTTCAGCAGTCAAAAATCCATGATAAATTCTGTCCAACACTGCAGTCAATAACAGCAGCACCAGACAGTACATTAATTCCTTTACCACAATGCTATATGTCATTATGACTTTCTAAGTGTGGTGTTATTAAAAGGATCACTGAATCTCTAAATATCAATGTGCACGTCTGGGTAAATACATTGCTGTACAAGATCTCTGACATGCAGTTCATGCGTTAGGACTTGGGGATATAGAGTAATAGATGTTATGTGGCCAATAATAAAAATGACATTTGTCTTCCTAACAAAAAAAAAATAAACATGAGAATTAAGAGTTAATCAACAGTCTCAAGGATCCTGAATGCCTTAGAAATATTGTTTATCCCTCAATTTATATTATGGCATTTTTCTTCCCTCACACGCCGAATACACCAGACACGTTATCGCTAGTGCATTCACAGGACGTTGTAAACAGAATTTCTTCCACTTGGACTGAATAAAACTCCCTCGGGGTTTTGCTGGAGTGTAGTGATGAATGCTGGTTGCTAGGTAGTAGAAACTGACAGGGCAGCAAGCAACCAATGTAATGGTGATACTGCTGCTTAAATCCTGCTTATCAAAAAAGGTTCACAGTACCGATGAACTTGGGTAGTCTACAGGGCATCATTCATTTGTACACAAAGCAGAGAGGCTGTTCCAAAGAGCAGAGAAGGCAGGGGGCAGGGGAGAGGGCCCAGTACTAAAATCATGAACGTCTTACCAAGGCATTTCTGTGCTTCATGAAGACAGATGGCATATACATTTAAGACAGGGAGCTGAGACAGACAGACAGAACAATATACAGGACAAAGCACATGGGTAAACACTGCCTGAAAATCTGATCAATCCTGCGAGTCAGAAATTTAAGGCTGGTCAAAAAAGCCTCCTGTGAACCACAATAATCTTTGATGTTTGCACAAAAATCAATAAATAAAAATGAAAGGGATAAAAAAAAAGACACAAGAGCTTTGGGTGGTATTTGGCACTTGGCCTCTGAAAATGATGACAAATCCTGGGATTAAAAATATATATATATAGGACTCTAGTACCAAGCAGCAATTCCTGGCTAAACAATGCAAGCGTGGCCGGCAGTTACCTTTCTCTCATGTTTTGTGCCTTCCCCAAGCCATTAAGTAAGAGATCTGGCCTCAGCTTGCGTGTAACCAGTAATGACAACCTCTTTGCAGTTATCTGTGTGCAAACAACCAGAGACATTCAGAACTCCAATACAGCATTTTTGAAGAAAAGTAAATCAATCAAGAAATTAAACCAGTTAAAACAAATATTTCTTTCAAAGAACAAGGAAAAAAAAATGCCAAGGAGAAACTCGCCCTCCCTACCCCACAATTCAACATGCAGAACGGTTGACCAGTGCTTTCATTATGAGCAGGATGGTTCGATGCATGTACACATATCCTGAGCCATCTGCGGTCCCCGAACTCTGCGACATTGCTTTCAGGTGATAGAGACAAGATGGTCCATGCAAATGAGCTGACCAGAGTCGTGTTGTGTGCAATCAAGATAGGATCCCAAACATCTTCAAAATGGGTTAGAGTCACGAGAAATGAAGGTCCAATGAAGTGATTGGCATTTGGAAGCACACTGTTTTAAAGATATCTCCCTGAAGATCTGTTTATGTATTAATGTACTGGCCAATAGCTGACACTACCTGTCATCTTATTGCAAAAGGAGACCAGGGCAATTAATATGGAGAAGTAGCACTACTTTAGGTAATCTTTAAAGCCAGGGTAAGATTTGTTAGCTACCCAAGTGGCATTTCTGACTTCAAATAGTAGTATCATGCAGGATTTAAATTGTATTTAATGGAGCCTGGAGTAACTCTACATTTAATTATCTCCATTACGGGGTAGACAGTACTTGAATTCATACAATTTAGCCGACTGATGCAGTTTGGTTTACAAAATAGATGGGATGGGAGATCGAGAGCGCCTCAGAGGACAAGGAGAGTTGTAGGGTGATGTTACTGGAGAGAGCCTCAGAGCATTGCCTGCCAAGCCCGCTATGTTGTTTAAGCTTCGGGATTTTTCATATCCTTTTATGAAAAAATGCACAGACATCAGTTGAATTCAACCAGAAAACAGACACAAACAATACCATGCAGTATAATCAAAAGTGCTATTTTGAGTTCAAGGAAGAATCTTTTTTTTTTTTTTTACAAAGAATTCAATATCGAGACCATTTGTAACTAAAAAAATAAATAAATAAAGCTCACTAGAGCTGTCATTCCCAAAAGATGAAACTAGCTATCACAAATTATAGTTGTAATACTTCAAAATTTATTCTTTCCAGATTATATTTTGCATTGATGTAATTTTGGCATATAAAATACTAGAAATCTTTTAAGAATTAGGCAAAGCAACTTAAGTAAGATATAAATTTGGCTACTATTTTTACATTTCAGAATACGCTTCTGAGTAAAAACAAGTGGGCTATTTTTTCCTTTCATTTTTTATTATTTACTAAGCTAACAAACAGGATTAACTTCAAGTGGACGGCTTTTTTTCTCAGCATATTTAATCTTGCAGCTTTATAGTGTTAAAAGGATGATTCTCAAATAATGGCATTGGATGCCATTATCTAGGTGATGTGGAATGAATGCCCATTTCTAGTTCCTTGGATAAGAAAAAAAAAAGGAAAGGAAAAAAAAGAAATGAAATGAAATATAAGCTGAGTCATAATTTCAGTGAGTTACAATCTGCACTTGGTTATCTGATGTTTTCAGTTGGCTCTTCACTGCCAGGAACTGAGAACCATTTGATCTTGATTCATTTTTCTATCATCTCACATTCTAATCACTAGTGTGCGACAGTCATGGACTCACAGAATAAAAGATCCATCTCACAAGCTTTAACCCAGTGGTTTTCCTTAGCCACTCAAGCAACATCTTCATCTTCATCACGGTCACCTTGGGAAGGACTCATATATTGTAGTACCATTTATTAGAAAGGATTAGAGGTGGTTAAGTGGGGTGGGTGGCACACCGTAAAGTTAGAAGTGAACTGTCTTAAGAGCAGGACAACCACTGACTGAGAAAGTAGTCAGGAAATAAATGTTCTGACAAGTCCCCTGAAAAAGAGTGCTGTAGAACAAGGAAATGAAATTCTCTGCTGGGCAGTCAAAGCGGAGCAAGTACATCCATTTTCAGTGAGCTTTGTTATCGCTTAGACTTAGGGCACATTCCTTGGGCTCTGACGGGCCCTCAGTGTGCATGACGACTATATGAGAAAGAAAATGGGCCTTTTGTGCTTCCCCATGTTCCTCTCAACTACTTCTCATTTTCATGGTCTTCCGGGGAAGAAGCTAATACTATCTCTCCTCCTTTCACTAGAAAAGGAGAAATTAAGCGAGTTAGTGATTACTTGATTTATCAGTGCCCAGGACAAGTACGGACATGGATTACAATAACTGCTCTACTGGGGGGTAAAGTTGCACTGGACAGGAACATCCCCCCCCCCACACACACATCAACTTCCAGCGCACTAGATGTCTTCTCTGAGATTTTGTTGGTGGAAATTTATGCCATCCATTAACTATGGTGAAGTTCTCTAGGACATAATTTCTGCTAACGAGAGAATTATCTGCCAATATGTTTTGTTAGCATTCGGAGATATAAAACACGGGAGGTGATATATATTTCATCCTATTCCAGTGGATGATGGCATACTTAATAAGAGGGTGTCTTAAATAATTAAAAAAAGAATCGTAGATAATTTATCCTTACATAGGGACCTCCGTGTGCCTGGAGAGCTCATTGCTACTGCTCTTCTCTGAAGTGATTGGAAATACAACTTGGGGAATTATAGGAAGAATAATTTATCCTAGTTGACCATGTAATCTAAAAATGCAAACTACACTATAAACATTGATTTGGTTTGATTAAAAGCAAACAGGTGAATATGCATGAACCAGAGAGGTTGTTAATACCTGTAAATCATTCATCCTTATAAAAATTTACATCTTGTCTCCCATAGCCTCCAAGCTCCTGACAGGGCCTCCAAAAAGGTAAAAATTTGCTTGACAGTTTTCAATTAATTACACTATTTGTATGTAAATCTTGGTTGCCATGCTAAATATTCAATTATTTTTCTGAAATACAGTTTTCAACATAAATATTACCCATTCTGTTTATAAGTCCTTTTAGTTTTTCATAACTATAATTTCAGTGTTCATTTGAAAAGACTTCCATTCTAATTTAATAATAAGTATTTAATAAAATTACAAGTTATTCTTTTAAGTATGTATTTTTTATTTTGTAGGTTCATTTGTGATAGAAAATTTAATAAGTTTTTTGCGTAAGCAAACTTTTACTGAGTGGACTGGATAAAAATATAATTCATGAGAATAAACAATATTTAACCTAGTTGGAATTGGCATCTAAGTACATGGTATGCATTTTATATAGTTCTTAAGAGAATGTGTTTATTTGGGCCAATACTGAAACTGCTTATCCATGCACTATCAATGGGTATGTTTTTGTGTATGAAAGATGATTTTTTAAAAACTACTACATAAATAAAAGCATAGATTCTAAGTATTGGGAGTTCATTCTTATAAGGAATCCATAAATTTTCTTAATGTATGCCCAACTATACTCCTATCTGTTGACAGAAAAAGAATTCAGTGGGAATCTGGTAATTTCTTTTCATCTATACAAGAGAGAATTTTCAGAACTCTAAAAATCAAACCAGTAGAGAGACCAACTTGAAAGATAAAAAAGGGATCATATAGGAAATGAATGTCTGAATAAGAATAATAGGAGAAAACTATAATCTACATAAAAAGGAACAAGAGAAGAAATGAATGGATTCCTGATAAACATAACAAGACAACACACTAATAAAATTTAGTGAAATTAACAAAAAATGTTATAAGCCCTGGGAGAAAAAACACAAAGTGTAAAGAAACTAAGCAAGAATGAAAAAGGAAGTTGATTATGGTGAGAAATGACAAAGAATAAAAGCCCAAAGATGAATTTTCAAAGATGTGTTCATTGATAAAGAGAATTTTGCATTTGTGAAATAACATTTCATGTATAACTTTTCCATACAAACTAAATATCTTATTAATTGCTTTGCTCATGAAACATTGCCATTTTACAGAAGAATTCTATATTTACATAGCGCTTTATAATTTGCAAAGTATTTTTTCTTATGCAATCTCCTTTGACAGTTTAAAATCCAAAGTATTGTCTAACAGTGGAAGGAAAAAATTTTAGCTAAGTTCTGAAACATGCAACGCTAGTATAAATATTGCATGTGATAATTTATTAAGTGATGCTCAAAAATGTATGTGAAAGTAACCACATATTACATATAAATACATATATACATATATACACATATGCATATATGTACATGTAGTGAGTAAGGATATGTAATGTACTTAAAATATAATGTTCTATACAAGAAATTATTAGTTACGTATTATAATCATTATTTAATGTATGTATATATATTTTGCTTAAGTACTATGATAGGACATTAACGTTCTTCATAAAATATTTAAAAAATTGTTCTAGCACTTAATATTTAAATGTAAAATAGCAAACAACCAAATAAACCTATTCAGATCATTGAAATACATTTTGGTGCAAATAATAGATGCAGAGGAATGGAAGTAATTGCAATGAAGAAGTATGTAAAATACTACGCACTGAAGAAATAAAGAAGACTCTGTCTTCTCTTTTGAGATTCAAAGGCATGGAGACAGAAGGGACGATACAAAGTGCTCAGAAGCAATGAAAGAGAAGTACAATATGGGTAATGAGACATTTCAAAGAGAGTAGACATCACAAAATAAATATGTAAGGCTTAAAATGTTAAAAGTTTTCAATAGGGAGAAACTTCAATGAATAGCAAAAAAGTGCAGTATTTTTAAAATGCAGTTGCACTAATATGAAAGTTTTGGAGTGGCTTTTCATTAAAATTCAGTCCACTGCATAAGAAATTGTCATAGTTCTTTCTCTATTTGGTCAAAAGCAGAGAAAGGGAATCATGGCAATGAAGCAACTGGAATTATCATAGTAGGAGGTAATCAAAGAGCATATCCGCCCTTGGACAAGGGTGGGTAATAGACATCACAAAACTATTTCTTAAGGAGGAAGAAAAGGGTCCAACTGTCCTGACATCTATCAAGTTTATGCAAAACAAAAACAAAAAACAGTATCTAGGTAATAGTCAGAGGCAGTGGCATCATCTAGAAAATTGGAAGGACATGATAGAGTGGAGCTTCAATGTTCTATTTCTTAACCAATATGCATGTCCAACAAAATTAATTCATTTGACAAGTATTTATTGAGTGTCTTCTGTGTGCCAGGCACAGTTTAGTATGGGTTGAAAGTAGTAATAAACTTAAAAGTATTATTATGCCTCAAAAAGAAATTCTATAACACAATTTATAAGTACGTAAGTAGCCTTTCAAGAAATGGGGTATAGTATTCTATATAGCCAAGAATGTTGGACCTTTTTGGTCTTCTGACATTCAAATAAATCATGGCAAAAACTGCCCAAATACTGGATAAGAGACTTAATTACAGTGTGTTTAAAGCTTTTCTTTGGGGGGGAAAAAGCCTTATTGTTTTATCATTTACTTATCAAATATATGCATAGAGTCAATAGTGAGTTTTATTACCTGTAGTTAATAAGATAACTTTTAAGGACTGTTGAATACATTATATTAAAATAATTAGCTGAGTGACTTAATTTTTAAATACCCCATTACAATTCTTCCCATAGATGAATGGAAACCAAAAATATAAAGAAAGAAGGAAGGGTGAAATGTCTTTGAGATAGGACAATCAAGTAGGTTCTTACGATATGCACTTTAATGTTTATAATGAGCAAAGAGGTGATGAGGAATGCAAGAGAACACTGCGAGCAGTCTTTCCTAGAAAATGACGAAAGAGCATTCATATCACTCCATATATTTGTAGCACTTAATTTCTAAGTCACCTGTTAGGATCTGATTAAATGAATGCCTACCTTTCCTGATCCCTCCATCAGAAGCACACGTGTAATCACCTGTCGTCAGTAGGAAACATGTTTCCCCTCTTCTGTTTTTGTCTCTGGTACTAGAGCGTCTGATGGGGAGCCTTTCTGGGGGTGATAATGGCGGCTCACTTCCTGTACTGTCGTCACCTGATAACACTGGTCACAGCACCATGCCCATTGACAGACAGTGATGGATGAGGAAATGAGACAGTACAAAGAGTTTACACTGAATGTCCATAGTACAGTCACTCGATATACAAAACACAATAATCACATCATGATAAGAAAGAGGGTCTTCATCACTCATTACAAAAATTTACATGGAGTAAAATGGAAATGTATTGAAAAGGAGAGATATGTTCTTTGGGAAGTTTTACTTCCACTTTGGAGTCTATCTAATAGGAAATGGACTTTCACAGAACTAATATGAATTCAAAATAAGTGTGATAATGATGTAGCACACACATTAATATCTTATGATTTTTGACATGCTACCTAGTTACTGTGAATAAAGATCTTTAAAAGTGGAACCTATTTAAGGAAAAACTCCTAGGTACATATTTGGTTTTGGAGCTCTTTGAGACACATGCTTATAATATTTGCAGAAGTAATTTTCCAAAAAAATCTTCATAAAAATAATCCCAAAACTCACTTTGTGTCCAGGTTCTCCATTGTTAAGTGAAAAAATGTTTTGGAGCATAACGATGGATTAGATTAACTTCTCCAAATGCCCTTGAAACAAGTGTTTACTTCTATATGCTTTTGCCAAAGACGTTTGCATCCTATTGGCCTGGATGTTAGCTTATTATAACAATATTTACCCAGGCTGAGAGTGTGTCCTGGTTCGCATGCCCTTCATAAGGACTCTGTACGGGTACTCTGAGAACAGTCCGATGAGACTAGCCACACCAACTAAACTCCACCTTTCATAAAGACATTCCTTGCCTGATAGTTTTCAGATAGATTGACAGAATTTGCAAAACAATGTACTAAATAAGCATAAGGATCTTTATGAGTAAAATCTTTAAAAAGCAGTTTAGTTCCAGCCACATTTTTTTTCTATTTACTTCGTGTAAACTTCTGGAAGCTAATGAAGGAACCTATGAAAATGTTACCTGCCTTTGTTTGCTTGTTTGCTTGCTTTGTGTAATTGGGGTTATTTCTAAATTATGTGAAAGTATTCACATGGGACTATCATAAATCATTTTTCTACAAGAAAAAGATTAAATATATCTAAGTTATAGGGAATGAACATATCTTAAATTTTCAGAGTGGGCTGAAAGGTAATTAAATTGTTCAATCTATAAAATATTTCATCTGTACCAGACACAGTAGAGAGCACATTACTGACTACCATTTTGCAAAATGAATATTAATTTACGGTCAATGTCCTCTAGATTATCTATGGCAATGGAGAGGGGTAGGGATTCAGCAGTAAATCACCCAAAATTTAGTTCAGGAGGGGAACAGAGCCCAATGCATAGTGCATAAAAAAGGAAATCCACAGGGAAATTCAACTTTGCCATTGATTAGACAAAGCAGATCATCTACCTCCAGGATAATGGTGAATTTATTATATTACATAGCATCTTACCCAATCTAAAGGGATTATACTGAATATCCTACCTAAGTTAAGAAAAATGAAAATTTAATCAATCCTCTAGAATATTGCTAGGGACGACTTTTATTATCAAAAAGGCTATCTTCCATATCACCTTTTTGGTGTTCAGGCTATTGAAATATAAGCATCCATTCTTTTTAAGTAACTGCTTCTTGTGAAATAGGTTGAGATGCATGGCCCCATGTGGCAGAGATAAAACTGAGACAAACACACCAAGCCAAATGATAAGGAAATCAACATTTTGAGAATGAAAGATGGAAAATGGCCAGTATCATACCATCACATCGTGCAGGGGAACGAAGAAACATTGGCACAAAAGCAACAAACAGGCAAAAGAAAATATTGGCACCATCAGCAAAGGGCATTCCCACTAAAGCAGGAAAACTCTATAGACCAGCTATGCCGGCTTCTACTTCTACTTGGAATCTACTGAGAAAAGCTACAGTCTAGCTGTCTACAAGCCTGACACAAACACATGTACTGTGAAGGGGTAAAACTGAAAACTCAGGACATTCATTGCAGACAATGAAAATGGTTGCCTTCTACCTGAGGGACATACTGGTCTATAAAGTGTTTAGTGGCATGCATTTGAAATTGTGCCTTACCTGATCTGTTATGGTCCAGAAGCCGATTGTCTTTGCCCAGACACGCGTCACCTTGTGTGCTATTGCAGGCCATATTTAATTCTGTCTTGCAAAAAGTAGGTGAGCTTGCCTGAGGGGCAGGAGGGATGTGCTTCTTTCTTTTCCTTGGAAGTTTCTGCTTCGCCATTGCCAAGGAGTAGTACATTCCAAAGTTGTTGACAATGACAGGCACTGGCATAGCTATTGTCAGCACTCCAGCCAGAGCACACAGGGCTCCCACCAGCATCCCTGACCATGTCTGGGGGTACATATCCCCATAGCCCAAGGTAGTCATGGTCACTACAGCCCACCAGAAGCCAATTGGAATGTTTTTAAACTGTGTGTGCTCACTAGCTGAAGGGTCGTTAGGTTGAGCTCCTACTCTCTCGGCATAGTAGATCATAGTAGCAAATATCAAAACTCCTAGAGCCAGGAAGATTATCAGCAGCAAAAATTCATTAGTACTAGCTCGAAGAGTGTGTCCAAGCACCCTCAGACCTACAAAATGGCGGGTGAGCTTGAAGATTCTCAGGATCCTCACAAATCTTACCACCCTGAGGAAGCCAAGTACATCTTTAGCAGCTTTGGATGACAGCCCACTGAGTCCCACCTCTAAGTAGAAGGGTAGGATGGCCACAAAGTCAATGATATTCAAGAGATTTTTGATGAATTCAAGTTTATTAGGGGAAAAAATGATACGGACTAAAAATTCAAAAGTAAACCACACCACACACACTCCTTCTACATACGTCAAGGCAGGATCCGTTTCGATTTCATATTGTAGAACAACGCTTGTGCCATTGATGACTGGTTCTGTCTTGTTTTTAACAATATTGAAAGCTTCATGTGTCTCCAGGCAAAAGGTCGTGATTGAAACCAGGATGAAGAATAAAGAAGCAAAAGCAATAAACTGTAGGGGGAAAAAAGGAAATAAAAAAAGAAACAGAGAGTGATCTGAACTATAGTATACTTTGATCCAAATCTAAGAGCATCGATCCCTGCAGATGAAAAAAAATAAAAGCATATTTGGAGATTTTGCTGGGGATGTCACTCAAGTGAAAAAAGAGATGTGTTTCGAGTTCTGTTTTCTGCTTACATAGGTTAAAACGTTCGCTTTATGTTGGAAAGTAATTTCTTGACTCTTTTGTATAAGAAAATATACCTGTTAAGAAAGCATAAAAATCAATCCAAAATAATGTTAAAGGGCAACAGACTGAAAAAAAATAATAAATGTACACAGCAGCTCAAGATATTGTTTCTGATCCTAGAAATCTTCATGTATTAGGTCAAGTTTTACATCTATAAATAAAAGATGCATTCCACACATGAGAATTTGGAAACCACCTGAATTTAACTGTAGGTTTTTAACCATAAATAAAATGTTCAAGTTGTCATGAGGTATGGACGTGAAAAAAAAAAGTTTTTTAAGCTATGTTACAGTTAAATTGTATCAACTTAAGGTAGAGACTTGTCCAAAAGAACAGATCTAGAGATGAAGAGTAGGCAACAAGACTGAAGAGAGAGAAACAGAGTTAAGGAACAAACTAAAAGACAATTTTCTTTCTCACCTGAAAAAGAACTCCAAGTGTTAGAGGAGCATGCTATAAAATTGTGGGGTTTTTAAAAATTCAACTTTTTATTTCATTTCTTCAGTCAATATGTGAATACACACACCTACTAATACAGAATAATGATAATAGAAGCTCTTACTTTCATAGTTCTTATTAGTGCCAGACACTCATAAAAGCAAATTACATAATTAACTCATATCACTACTCATAACAACACTACTACTACCATATTTAACAGTTCTGCAATATTAACACGAATTTAAGCTACTTTTCCAAGTCGTAAGACACGAAATGATAGACCTAAGACACTAACCTGACAAGTCTCGCCCCCAATCGTTTCGTTAACTACCAAACTCTCACATGTTCAACACAAATATGTTGAAAAATTTATTTACATGAGGTCACATACTTCTTAATAGTCAAGATCTGAAAACTTAACACCCAGTTTGAGTGAATGGTACTGTTGCAGACAGTACCAGAGGTTTCCAAAGAAGCCAGCAGATTCCTAGTGCTCTCTGCTAATGCTCTCAGATTAGCATGCGTACTGAGCACCAAGAGATTGCCCCTTGAATATCCAAATTAATTAATCATTTAGGAGCAAGAGGTCATCAGTCAAGTGCAGGGTAGTCCTTATTCAGAAATAATAGGGTATATCCAAATCCCAAACCTGTCCCCTAATGCCTATTCCTCACCCATGCCATTGAAAAGATCAAAGTTTCAAGAAGAGATTGAAACTACCTCCTTTTTTTCCTGGTAGAGTTTCAGTGTAAGCGATTTACAAAAGGAGGAAAAAAATCTTAGGATGATGACTATCTGCCTTAAAGAACCACCTCAAATTCTAAAATTGTTCCTATGCAGAGTAGCAGTTAATACATCATTCATATAGTATTATAAAGCACGCCATTTTCATGGCTTTATTTCCTCATGCATATCGTCCCATTTCCCCTGGTTTTGACATTATGATTTCACAAATATCTTTCCCAGATGTAATGCAAGATGTTAATATGTTTTCACTCAGCTTTCTCTTTGTACAAATAAATATACGGTTCTTTTAAAATCAACTACTTGTTTTAACAGTATCACTGAGACCTTCTAGATACTTTAAAAGATGGTATCTTTTGGAGGAAGAATCAATTATCCTTGATTCATACATTACTTCTTAATCTAATCACAATTTTATCTCTAGATTTGAGAGTCACCTTCATTTCTTATTCCTCCTGAAATCTCCTTTTGTCATTAGAGCCCTGCTGGTGTGCACATATTGACTCCCCCACCAAGCCACTCCCCACACTCTAGTCTCCAGCATTTCAGACTAAGTGTCAGAAGTTTTAGTGCACACTTTCTACCTATGAGGCAGGTACAGAACACAAGGCAGTTAAAGTAAACTGCAATTTTATTTTATGTTTCTAGTGTTCCTTCGTCAGCATTTTTTCCAGCTAACTTTGCAGTCTTCAAACTCTGTCCATCTACATTCATGTAGGGAATTGATTGGGACTTCGCAACATTGCTCTTTCGAAATCTATTCTAGCTTCTCAGCCTACCTCTCATACAACAAAGACAATTTTCTAGTGTACTTTGATGCTAGTTAATACAAAACACTAGGATCTTTTCCAATAGGACATTTTTCTACTTTTCATTCATTCATTCATTCATTCATTCATTCATTCATTCAACAAGTATGAATTAGATGGCTCTCTATGCCAGGCCACAGGACGAGGGCCTTAATGTAACAGTAGTTAACAAAACACAATGCCTGGTTTGAGTAATTCGCAATCTATTAGGGACACAGGCATTAAATAATTAACCACACAAAAATTATATAATTATAATTGCAATAAATGCAATGAAGGATAGAAAGGATCAAAATAAAAGGGGGGCTTTATTTTAAGACTGAGGGGTCATAGAAACCTCTGACAAAATATCTACAGACTGAAATTTGAGGGATAAATGAAGGTTGACCTGATGGAAAGGGGATACTTGTCTATAGCACAGTAGGAAGTTTTAACAAAAAGTCTGGACTTTTTCAATCTCACTTTCTCAAGTGAGGCCTTTACTGGAACACCACGGGAGCAGCAGGTCTTCCAAATCTGCCTCTTTTGCACGAATTGTCATGATTAAAGCCCAACCTAGCACAGACCCTGACTTTTTCAAGGCTAACCTCTTTTTCTGAAGAGCTTTAAATAAACCAGAAATATTACCTGGGTTTTAAATTGAGGCTGTAGGGTGACTTTAGAGCAGTTTGGTTGCTGGTGCTATTCCTTTAGACTTGTTGGCTTATTTGGAGAGCTACAGCATTCACTTATCTTAAATTACTCTATCAGCTCCATTGTTTGGGATCCAGTAAAAATAAAAGATATAGATTAAAGTGGTTTTTACTATAAAGCACTATGTAAATATAAGAAATCATTATTATATGTATTTAGTATACTTTAAAAATATGTAATTAGTATCTCAATGAGAACTACCAGAACCTGATGTTTATGTTCATTCAATGAGTTATTACGTTGTCAGAAAAAGGTCAACAGAGTCAGAAGGTACCACCACACCTGGTGGTTGGAATTTAAGTAACATGTATCATCTTGTTAAATTATCCATTTTGCCTACCCTTATTCCTAGAAAAGGAGTTTGGTCCTATTTTCTAGAACATACCTGGAGAGCTTACACAAATGTGAATTCCTCACTCTCCACACCAGACATCAGACACAGATTCTTTTGTTTGGGGAGAAGCAATTTGCGTTTAACAAGCGTTCACAGTGATTGCATATGCATACTAAAGTTTGAAAAACACTGTTTCGGTGTGTTTTCAACTTGATAATACAAGGTCGATAATTCATTATTAAATGAATTGGAGAAGTTTCTAAATTACAAGCATTTGTTGAATCTTCCTAAGACTTAAGAAGAGTAGTTCACTGTATCTTATATCTTAGACGTTTGTGCCTGTGTCTGTGTGTGTTTCTTTGTGTGTGTGTGTGTGTTGTGACATAATTCTGGCTTCTACACAAATATTGGTGAGTAAACAAAGCAATTCAGCCTCTAAATGTATGCAATTCTAAGACACAAAACTTTGAAAACCAAAAGTCTGTTTTTACAAGTCACTTAGAATTTGAATGTATCAATATTTTTATTAGCATTATTTAAAGAACCACATCATGGTTTTGTATTTGTATTATTCTTCATTGTAATTTTTATAGTTTCATACATATTTAGCTTTTAAGGACTTTGTAAATCTGCCAGAGTGTGATAATAGTATAATAGGAAAATAAAAAGAGTGTAAAAAAAGAAACAAACTGTCATTCTGGGAGAGAGACATTCATCTCAGAAGTACATAATTATTTTGCTTTAAAAAAACAAGCTAGATAGGCCACTTTTTTATTTATAAAGTCTAAAGACACTACTAGGTATGGTTTAGAATGAGAGGGCTGTAACAGAGAACCAAAGTATTCTTCATAATAACGTGGTAGGAAATCAGAAGTTGTCTTCTGTTAGCTTAAAAGTGGGGAAGTTGGAAGAAAGTTGAAATCTGGAGAGAAAGAGATGAGAAAGGTCCCTAAGGAGGATGAAAGGCCCATAGTGGGAGGGGGCAAGCAAGTGAGAAACCCCTGTTCAGGTGCAGCAAAGGAACTTTGGGATATGGATGGAGTATATCAAATTTTAAGATGATGCTTCCTCTGTTATGCCTTCAGCAAAAAGGTGGTTGTACAAGAGCCTGGCATAGATGGTGCTTTGAGTGATGAAGGTATTGGCCCATGGGAGGACAAAAAGAGGGGAGCGGTCAACCATAGAGGCGAGATACACAGTGAGGCTCAAAAACATAGGAGAGTAATAAGTAAGAATAAAAGGAAATCGGGAGAAATGTAGCCCTGGCGAAAGTATTTGGAGACATTAGGGGAGACAGATCTTCCAACAGAATGAAGAATAGGAGCTCAGTTTATTAGGAACTTAGTTTGAGGATCAGATGAAAAGGTGACCCCAGAAGCCTTGAAGACCTAGAATTATCCAGAGGCAACACTTGGACTCCATCATCAAGGAATTTGTACATTTCAGTTGAACTTAATTCTTGGAGACTTGGATACAGAAAATGTCTTCTTTTTTTCTGACTCAGTAAGTTAAGCTGAAATGGGTAAATATAAGGTTAGGCTGAATATTAAGAAAAAGAAATTGAAAAGGAAAGAAATGGGGGGGGAAGGTTTTATTTGCTTTCCTCCTTCATTGAACAGGGAGCTGTTTAAAGACTGGAATGATGTCATACTCATGGTTGTACTTCCTACTTTTGGCACAGTGGTTAGTATTTAGTCTGACTGGCTGGCTGGATAGAAGGATGAAAGAATTAATGAAAGAATAAATAAATTAACAAAATAATAAGGTAGACCACATTCTAGTGGGAATCTAAATGATTTGAGAAAAAGGAAATGACAGAAATGAAACAATAAAATATGGATATTGAGGCAAAAAAGTGCCAAATTTGCAGCAGAAGCAAATTGAACTGGTCCATAGGTCTGAATGTTGCCATTAGTAGCTTCCATTAATTCTGTTAATGGAGTCTTATCAAGGGGTTGGGGAAGAAAATCACATTGCCATCTCTTTCCTCTTCCCCTGTGATAAGACCAAAAACTCTTACAGGCATTAAATGAAAATAAGATAAAGCATGTTAAATAATTAAAATATTAGAAAGCTTTCTAGAAGGTGTTATCACGCTGAATGAATTCACAGAACTGATGTATCATCTCAGACAGTTTCAGAAGGGATATGTCCTGCTAAGATAGTGGCTTGTGAATCCAGCAAATAGCCACTTTTTTCTCCATAACCCCAGTGTCCATGATAGGCTGAAGTCCCCAATACTCTGTTTTAGTTTAGTTTTGTTTTGTTTCTAATTAGCAACCATGGAAAGAAAGCCCTCAGGGTGCAGTTCTACACAGAAGATATTACGTCCATCTACGTCAGTGCAAAGATTTAAGTAGGTCTCCAAGTACATATAACAGGCTGAAAGAGGGGAAAAGCAGGCCATATCGTTGTTTCATCCTTTTCTCTTTGGTCTTAGCATTAAAACTGATAAAACTGAACTCTATCTACAACTAGCTCAAAAGTGCCAAACATAATGAGGACCAGACTGATTAAGTGGCCTTTCTCTGTGCTCCCATAGCCCAAGGTCACGGATGTAGCAATTTGCACACACTTTTGTTACTGATTCTGCATGTCCACAAATTGCTCAAAGAAAAGAACTTAACACCTATCCCTAGAGCCAAAGACAGGGCTTCACTGATGGCAAGAAGTAGGTGCTCAGTTCTTGTGAAATTGGTGAAGGAACACGTTTTTGAAATATGTTTACTTGGTATGTAAAAATCCCACTGGCTCCAACACAGAATCTGTCCTTTAAAAGTCACCTCAAAAAAGAAAAAAAAGGGGGGATGAGGGAGGAAGCCTAGGTGACGCAGTTGGTTAAGCACCTGACTCTTGATTTTGGCTCAGGTCATGATCTCAGGGTCGTTCGATCAGGCCTTTGAAGGACTCTGTGCTGAGCTTGGAGCCTGTTTAAGATTTTTCCTCCCTCTCCGTCCCTTGCCTCTCTTGCACATGCGCGCACTCACTCTCTCTAATAATTAATTAGTTATAAATTAAAAATAATAAAAAATAAAAGTCACCTCATCCTATTATTTCACAAGTAAAAACCTCAACCTGTATCTTAAAAGGGGAAAAAACCTTGAAGAAAAATTAAACTTACCTCTATTTGAAAATAAGTCAATGAGATGATTTAATGGTTAGAAATAAACATTTTTTAAGGCAAGTTACCTAAAATATGGATTTTTGCCATGGCCCATGAATTCCAATCCTTCAAAGAAATTTCCATTGAAGGACTGGAATTCATGGATCATGGCAAAGAAAAGCCTGAAAGCTCTTCTTGACCTTGACAGTCACCTTGAAAATGGACTCCTCACATCAGGAAATTGAGGACACTGGATTTCGTCAATTAAGGCTGTGAAAATAGCCATTGATTTGATGAGAAGTTTAGAAGGGAGGAGTTTTCTTTCCTCCTTGATTTCCTCTCACTTGTAAAAGATGATGAAACATCACTCTTTGCTTTGAGATGATTTCTCACTTACTCTGGCATCTTGCAGGAACTCCATGTGCTAAAACTGAATGATTTCTTAGGATTATGGTTGCAGTACTTGGTCTGGGATCAGCTTGAAATATCATTTGTATGTAAATACTGATAAACTTGTCAGGCTGTTGAGCAGGGTAGCCTGACCTCTTGAGTTTTCCTGTGAAGGACATTAGGTACATTGTACTGGAGTTATGATTCATGGAAGCAATTGGTTAGGATCTCTCTTTTCTCTCAGGGAGCTAATGCACTGAAAAGGGATCCTAGCACAATAGTTTTAATCAATGCTTGGGAGGACGGTTTTATTTTTATATAATAACTGTTAAGATTGCTGGTGGACTGGGTTAGCTAAGAGGAAGACAGCTTTAAGAGACAGCTGCCTGCCTTAAGAAGAGGTGTCAGATTTCAGACTAAGATATGGAAGCTTGAAGAATGTTGCAGTAAACACCATTTCAGAACTCATAGTGTAGTGTAGGAATGAAGATCCTTGGAGCAACTTTGGAGGAAGATCGAAAATTGCTGAGATTGGCTGTTACCAGCTTTCAACCCAAGTCAATGAAGACAACATATATTATCATCAAACTGCTAAAATGCTACATCTGGTTAAACGGGAGAAGAGTTTGCTTTATTTGTCTTATGTACCCACCCTGCCCTGTAATGTCTGTAATCATAACGATGGAATGAATTGTAACATTTAGTTTCCCAAAAAACCCATATATATATATATGTACGTATGTCTATATACACATACACTAAGGAATTTCAGCTTTAACAATTCCACATGAGGTATATCTACCTTTTGCTTGAATTTTAAGGACATTATGGATTTTCCAAACAGAAATGCCTCACTCCTATTATGCCCATTCTGCTTTTCTCTCTTAAATAATTAAATAGAGACATGAACAAGGACTTCCAATAATAAGGAATCAGAGCCCATAGTGCCTCCCTATCCAAAAATTTCACTTTTAGAAATTCACTCTGATAAAATGTGTATAGAAAAGTACAAGGATATATGTAGAAGGACATTCACTGAAGCATTATTTGTGAAAAAACAAAACAAAACAGTAAATGTCCACCAGTCAGTGTTATGTCCATAATATAGGATTACAAAGAATGAGGCAGGTAAATATGTACGAAATGATATCCAGTGAAAAGTATTAAACAAAAAGGTGGCTGTGGCATAACATGCAGAGTCTAATACCATTTCTTTCTCTGTGTACAACTAATGCATGCAAATAAACAGCAGCTCTATGTTCTTAGCAGGGGTTATGTTGGAGTGTAAGCGTGGCATTGTACAAATGTGTTGTTAATGGAGAATTAGAAGCGATTCTATAAATATCTTTAAAGTTTAAAATTTTTACAAAATTTTTAATCATGTATTACGTTTTATTTTTTAAAAAATTCAAAAAAAAAATACTAACCAAGAGAGGATTAAACTTGGATCTTCATTCTCGATGACCATTAAGCTGATTTTATGACTCCATAGAAATTATTCATTGGCAGATTGCCATTTTTCTTCTTTTCTACAGCACCTTCAATTTAGCAAATGCTCTTAATTATGTATGTATTCAAGTCTTACATATTAGCTTTGCCGTAATTAACAAGAATGTGGTGGTGTTCACAGAACTGTGGTCTCTAGAGAAAGAAAATAGTCTCTTTCATTAGTAAGACTATCCTCAAGGGCCGACCAAGTAGGGACAACTAGAGCCCAGTGTCTGCTGGTTCCATGCAGAGTTGACAATTACTTCTGAGCCTCTTTTGAAACTGGTAAAATCAACTTCTCTTCATTCAAGTTTTACTGTTTCAAAGCAGTTTCACAAACTTTATGGCATTTATGATGTTGAATTAGATCTTTCCTCAATGGGGATACCATACACACACATGATTATGAAATGCACAAATCAGTGAAGAAGGTGAAGAAGATTAAGCTAAGGTAACTGTATATAATCATATGTGTGTTTATAACACATTTTATCTTTTATATCTATTTATAAAATGTGTTTATATGTATGGATAGATATGTATGATATACATAGGCATAGATTATATATAGATATGAATATATTATATACATAGGTATAAAACAGATATAAAACAATATGAGATTTAGATTTCTCAAATAAAGAAATGTACCCAAATATTACTTTTGGCCACTGAAACTTATATGACCCCTGAAAAATATCTTCCACCATGTTTTTTGATATCTTATCCAACATAAATGCACATCATTTTCTCTACATTCTTTTTTCTATGCCACACACTGATTTCCCTGAAATTTTTATTTGGCCTATCCACTTCCATCCAAATGTAATTTTTCGGGCAAGCGAGGCCTATACATAACGTTAGTATTACCACAATGAATTATTGGTGTTCAAAGTTAGGTAACTAGATTTAAAAGTCATCAAATATAGGGGCACCTGGGTGGCTCAGTCGGTTAAGCATCTAACTATTTTGGCTCAGGTCATGATCTCAGGGTTGTGAGGTTGAGTTCTGCATTGGGCTCCCTGTTGGGCTCTACACTGGGCATGGAGCTACTTAAGATTTTCTCTCTCCCTCTTCCTACCCCTCTCCCCTTCAAGCTTGCATGCATGTTCTTTCTCTAAAAATAAAATAAAATAAAGTATAATTAATTTATTGCATGAAAATAATTTTTACAATTGTTTATTAGAGTGAAGAAGAATTTTACACTTTTAGTCACAAGAATAACCAATTATATATAGTTATTTCATAATGTAACCATGAACTGTAATTCCTTAATTCCAATTATTGAAAACTCCCTCCAAAATTTCCATATTTAACATATATTAATTTGTCCTAAACTTATTTTTAAATTATTCAATTTGTCTTGGGATGGTATGACCTATACCACCATGATCTAGGAATACCTAGCAGGTCACAGTTTAAAACCCTATCTACTATAAGTCATAGGCTATCTTTCTTGAGGCTAACAATCACTTCCCAAATTAAATTACTGAAGAATCCTTGGTTTAACTTAGTTGCAAGTGAGGGAGGTAAAGAGAACATTAGTTGAAGGTGAAGGGAGGTGACTAGTTGAAAAACATTTGCTAAGGATTTATTGACTCTGTTGAGTCTGTTTCTTTCAACACAATGGCACTGTGGTTAAAACCTACCTACAGACTGCCATGTATGCCTGTCTAGCCTGCTGGGGCACCTCTGCTCGTCCAGATCCCTGTACAACACAGGGATTCCAAGCTTCAGTCTCAAATGTTATCATTCTCTTTTTCCATATCTGCTTGCTCAGTAATCCTTTCTGAAATGTAAACAAATGCACAGATAGCCAAGTCCTGAGAGTCTTCCAAGACCAGCCATATCTCCAATGGAGAGGGCCTTTCCCCCTCCTTCCCCACGTTTACATATTTAAATTAAGGCTATAGTAAGCATTCCTTTTTCCTCAAGATCATTTTGTTTGGTGGATATTTGTTCTTCCTTGCTACTAAGCCTGGGTCAGGACACCTCCAATCCACCCTAGTCTACTTCAGCAGGTATGCCTATGTGGAGAGAGGATACTGGAGTCTCAGTTCCTCTTCTGCCTGAAGATCTTGGGTGCTCTTACAAAGAGCTGCAGATTCTTCCCAGAATCAAATTCTATATTCCACAAAACAAAAGCCCCTGTGTAACTGGTAATTTCATTACAAGAAGCAACAAAGTCATATTTAAAATAGGGAGGAGGAATTGATTGGCTATGTAATTGGAAATTCAATAGGGTCAACCTTAATGTTTGCCTAAGCAATTGAACTATATCAACAGCTATCAGAGTGTGGCCTGGAACTTCTAGTGGTCCAGAGACCCTTTTCTTGGGTCTATAAAATCAAAATTAGTTTGAAATGATATCAAAATATTTTTTACTTTTTCATTCTCATTGTCTTACTAGTTTGCAGAAGATTTTTTCCAGAGGCTACATGATGTGGTATTACAACAGATTGAATGCACCAAGGAGACATGAGAATCCAGCCCACTTTCTATTATGTCAGACATGAAAAGGATCGGCAAAAATGCAAAACAGTGCCACTTTTCTCACTTCACTTTTCCTCTTTTAGAAATTTTATTCTTTTTTTTTAATTTTTTTTTTAAGATTTTATTTATTCATTTGACAGAGAGAGAGACAGCCAGTGATAGAGGGAACACAAGAGGAGGAGTGGGAGAGAAAGAAGCAGGCTCCCAGCAGAAGAGCCTGACGTGGGGCTCGATCCCGGAACTCCAGGATCACTCCCTGAGCCAAAGGCAGATGCTTAACGACTGAGCCACCCAGGCGCCCCAGAAATTTTATTCTTTTAAAAAATTTATTTTTCTAAGTCATGGAGATGTACAGCATAGGGAATATAGTTGATGATATTGTAATAACTATATGGTGACAGAAGGCAACTAGACTTACTGTGGGGATCATTTCATAATGTATACAAATATCAAATTACTATTATGTGTACCTGAAACTAATAGGATATTGTACGCCAATTATACTTCAGTTAAAAATTATTTTCATTAAAAATATGTTTGCTCACATCACTGGGTTATGCCCTAATCCAGGAAAATAAGTATCTCCTAGCCCTTCTATAAATATTAATAGGGCCCATCAGTAACTCTATACAAAGATCACAAGGTCTCCAAGGCAATCTTCAATACAATGAGCTGCTTTATTAGATTAAAAGTAAATAAATTAAAACATGCATTTATTATGTTAATAATTTTAAAACTGTCATGAATGAAATGAACACTAACCTAAGGAATTCTCAGTAGTTACAGAAATCTGGAATAATCAGAAATATCTGCATCAACTGCTTAAATACTAGAATCTCTTGAAATTTAGTAATCTCGTCTACTTCCATGATTCCAACTCCCATCAATGAAACAGTGATAGCTCAAATGTCATCTGCAGTTTATACCTTTTTTGTGTGTGATTTATCATAAATCCCCCAAGTCCACAAAGTTCTTCAGTCTCAATTAAATAACAAATGACATCATGTCAATCAAAATAATAACTCTATTAGTCTGGGTTCTCCAGAGAAACAGAGCCAACAGGATATATAAAAGTATATAGAAAGAGATTTATCATGAGGAACTGGCTCACATGATTATGAATTGGCTCACAGGTTGAGAGGTCCCACCATCTGCTGTCTGCCAGATGAAGGCTTAGGAAAACTGGTGGGGTAGTACTCGTCCCAGTTTGAAGACCTCAGAACCAGAGTAGCCAATGGTGCTAAGTCCCAGTCTGAGTCTGGTGACCCAAGAACCAGGAGCTCCAGTGTTCAAAGTCAGGAGAATATGGATATTCCCACTGAAGCAGAGAGAGCAAATTCGCCCTCTTTGTTCTATTTGGGCCCTTGACGGATTGAATGATGCTCACCCCGACTGGTGAGGGGACCTTCTTCACTCGGTCTACTGACTTAAATGCTAATCTCTTCCAGAAACACCCTCACAGACACATCCAGAAATGTTTACCAGCTTTGTGGCATCTGTTAGTCCAATCAAGCTGACACATGAAATTAACCATCACAGTGACTACCATACATTTTATTAGTGAAGGTTTAAGAAGGCACTTCAAGCTCTACTTGCCCAATATATCACTCAAATCTGATCTTGCTAATCTATTATATATTTCTTTATTCTGAACCATCATTTATCAGTTAACCAGCTTAGTACTTAGATTCCTTTTTTTTTTCCTTCTCCAACACCTTCATCTGTTGTATCACTGAATCCTATAGATTCTCAGACTTGAAACATCTCTAGTATTTTTGTCCCTTCTCTACATTCCCAGTGCCAGTGGCCTAGCTTTTATTTTGCCTTTAATTAGCTTTTCCTGGATTACTAGGAATAAGCACTCTTTCAAGGGAACAAATGTGCTGGTATCACTCATCTGCTTAAAATAGTTTAATGGCTCCCATCACAAGATACGCAATGTTCTTAATACGTCATTCAAGAAATTGCTTTATGTAGACCTTTCATACCTTCCTACTGTGAATATCACCATCTTGCCTGATGTACCAGAAGCTCTAATCCTCATGAAGTTCCTTTGCCAAATATACCTTTTTCCTTTGTATGGCTGGCAAAGAACTTCTTGGTATTTAAGACTCGACTCAGAAATCAGTTGGTCTTTGAAATTCCTGAAATGGAGGCAAAATTAAACACTTTCTTGTTAGTTTCCTGCTTATATTTCTACTATAGTGCTTACCTCATTTCTGTAATATTTTATTTTCTGCTCCTTTGGTAAAGCACAAGCTTGTGACACAAGCAGGAATTTTTATTTGCACTTTATGTCAATGACATTAAGTTAGTGCTAAATAATATTGACAAGAAGTATTAACAAAGGCTATGGCCACACCAAAAGTAAGGTTTAACTCAATTTTATTTCACTTATTTACACCCAATGACTTCCTCCAAATGGAATTTTAAGAAGACTTATGAAAACAACAAATAGAATAGGAAGAAAAGTATAAAGGAAGACTAATAGGGAAGCAGACTGTCAGTTTGAGTGACAAGAGCAGGGCAATGTGAGACATAGAAAAGAAAGGAAGGCTTCAAGCAAGAGGGATTAACAATGTCAATTTTTGCAGAGTTCAAAGAAGATAAAAAGGGAGAAAGGTCTGCTGGATGAGATAATTAGGTCAACATTAGTTTTCCTTGATGAAGCAGTTTCAGTAAAGAAATAGGAAAGAATCCAGTTTCAAGGGATTAACAAACTAGTGGGTGCTGAGAAGTGTGAATGGCAAGTAAACACACACACATGCACATCCAGGCGCGCACACACACACACACACACACACACACTACTGCATTCTCAAGGGCTTAAATCCATTTTGTTCAGAGATTATTACAAATCAGAAAAAAATTGGTCTGCTTTAAGAATAAGTGAAATGTGCTAGTTTCAGAAAATATAAAAAGCTACTCAACGAATATAGCACCAAACATTTTCAATCCATAACAAATCAGCAATCTATGGTAGCTATATGATTGTTTTGTATTGTTTTAAACTAGTTCTACCCTCAGAATCTAACTCTGTATCTGTTGCCCTTAGGAAGCATCAAGAAAGTAAGAAGTTCATGACCATGACACTGATAAAGTTCTAAAGGATTAATAAGTGATCATAGAAAAATTAGTAATAGCTTTCATATGGCAGGAGCAACATGGCCTTTGCCATTTAAAAAGTAGCAACTAAAAATAATAAAAATAAAAATCTAAAAACCTAAAAATAATAATAATACTAGGAGGTAATATTCAGCAAGCATATCTGTCCTAAAAAAATAATTTTCATCTCATTTAGTCCCACAAACATATTACATAGCAGATTCTATTACCCCATTTTACAGAAAAGAAAACTAAGGCATAGAGACTAAGGTCAAAGCTGTTTTGTAGCATATATTGCGTCTGAATTCATCTTTTTTTAAAACAAGAATCTTCAACTCTACTGAGCACAAATATTAAAAAAATATTACAACATTCCTATAAATTGTGTTTTATACACATATATACATGGAAATACACATACGTGAATGCTAAACTTTGGTCATCAATAGTACAAAAGCAATAAAGCCAGGAGAATAAAATTTTTGAGCTTTATTCCTGATTTGTCTTGTGGATCTTTGTATTATATAGTACTTTCAAGGTCCTTATAAAATAAATGGTATAATAACCAAAGTCTGATTCTACTACACAGGCAAAGATAACTAAATGAAAGGGTATCAGGCTAGAAAGCAATTGTGTGTTCATTGTTTGGATAAAGTTAACTATATGTTTTGGGCCTAAAGTATCTTTAAAAAATTCTCAATTTGCATGAATGGACACGTGTGAGCTGGGCTTTCTCCTTCTTGATACACTTTTTTTTAATCTTTATTTTCTAGCTAAAGAAAGAAAAGGTTGTTTTCATAGATTATTTAGCTCATTCCAGGGCTTTTAAAGCAAGGTTTACAGGACTTGTCCTTGATATAGAGACAACAGAAGGAAAGCTTCTGAATATTTAATAGAGCTAGAAAATACTACATTTAATATTCTCTTGAGCTTGCACAGTGCTGACTTAGAAGGAAACCTAAAGTGTCTCTTTTCCACACACAGAATCTTAAAAACGCAGTCAGTAAAGCATTCTCTAGAATGACACCCACAACTTGAATGGTTCCATTCTTAAAGGTAAAACATGTCCCTTAAACTATGTGCTGAAAGCTCTTTAACTGGGAAGAAATAAGTGTGAACTGTACTTTAGGGTTTCATTCGTGTTCTATTTTTATCACCTTATTTCTTCTTCTTAAAACCTGAACAATTTGGCAACAGCCAGAATTTTAAACTTCATTTTCTTTGTTTTGTCATTTTGGGGTTTTGTTTGTTTGTTCGAATAAGGCACAAATTTTAGGAAAACTAAGCAAATCAGACACCAACTACCATTGAACAGTTTTTGCAGATCCAATATGCCTTGATTTTGATTTGACAAATGGGAAAATTCCTCTAGATAGGGTAAAATTTTTAAGAACAAGGACTGGAAAAGGAACCCCCATACCTCAAAGTCCTTTTCAAATGGTTATAACCCTTCCAGGATTTTTGAAAAATGCCCTGGAGTTTGGCTTTTTCTGTTCTGCAGTTTCTTTATGGGCTGTTCAAGAGTCTGTAATTCAATTCAATAAATATTTCTTGTCCAACTATTAAGTTGAAGGCCCTTTGCTGTGTGATTCTAGAGAAACCAAGACAAGTTCTTGTGTAAAGGAGTGTGTACTCTATATTTCTATAAGAAAATAAATGCCTCAAATAAAGGTAAAATATAATCCATTCAATCAGAAAGAAACAAATGTTTAAGAGTCAGCCATCAACCCACCTTGGCCTGCCTTCCATTCATACTTCTCCAATGAGAGCAGCTAGCTCTTAGGGAGGTCATCATTTGAAAACCTGTTGCCAATTCCAATGGATATTTTTATGTTCTCGTTCTCAAAAAGCAGTAAGCCCTGAAGGTCACTAAAGGTTGTCTCCCTTTGAGACACTCTCACTAAGCCACTTCCAGGATAGCATGTTCTTATTTTCTTCCCAATTCTCTGGATAATATGTTTCAGCTTTCTTTGCTAGGTCCTCTCTTTCATCTGACCTCCAAATGTTGGAGTGGCATAGAACTTGGCTCCAGAATGCTTTCTATTTCTATGTGACCTGATATGGTCCAGTTATTAAAACCTACATACATTGGGGCACTCAGATGGCTGTTTGTTAAGCATCTGCCTTCAGCTTGGGCCATGATCCTGGGGCCCTGGGATCGAGTCCTTCATCAGGCTCACTGCTTGGTGGGGAGTCTGTTTCTTCTCCTTCTGCCCCTCTACCCCCACTCGTGCACACATGTGCTCTCTCTCGCTCTCTCAAATAAATAAATAAATAAAATCTTTTTAAAAACCTACATACATTTGCTTATGATTCCAAGTTTATACCTCCAGCCCTCATTGAGCTCTAGACTGCTTTCTTGATCAATTGCTTATAACTGTCACAGGACATGATGTCAAATAAGTTTACCAATTGTTTTTTTATTTCTTTTCTCTCAGATCTGTTCTTCCCCTCATCTTCTTTATCTCAGTAAATACAACACTGTTATTCAAGTCAAAACTGAGGGGTTATCTTGGTGCTTCCCTTTCCCTCCTCACTTCAGTGTCTAAATCACTAATTTACCGGAGGCCAAATAACAATCATTTCTTGAGAAATTGCTATAGACTTCTAATTAATTCTCTTGTCCCCATGCTTCTGGATATTGCTGGAGTTATCTATTGCTGTGTAAACATCACCCCAAAACTTAGCAACTTAAAACAACAAATACTTATTCTCCCAATTTCATACTGGTCAGGGTGGATCTGGGTCGGTCTGGCTCGCAGCCTCTGATGAGATCACAGTTAAGATTCTGCCCAGCAACTGTGGTCATCTTGATGTTTAACCGGGGCTGGCACATCTGCATCCAAAGTAGCTCACTCATGGGCCATTGATAGGAGACCTTAATCCCTTAGTGTCTGTTGAAAGAAGGCCTCAGTTTCTTACCATGTGGGCCTCTCATAGGGCATACATTACTTTATGTACTTCATATTCTATTTGTTAGAAACAAATCACTAAGGCCAGCCCGCATTCAAAAGCAGGAAATTAAACTCTACCTCTTGAAGGGAGGAAATATCAAGAAACAGGGAAGTATTTTAAAACCACCACTGTCTTCCTTTGCCTAAAATGCAGGACCTTTACCTAAAACAACTCCATGACCATTGTGATATGTGGTAAAATGGAATGAAGGGATTGAGCAAATAAGTAAGTTCAAGAATTGTGAGTTTGTGTGGATACAGACAGAGAGACTAACATCTAAAAAAAATTTAGGTGAAAAAGTCTAATGCTAACATGAAAGATCGGAGGAGACTGAGAAATTCTGTGGGTATTTTCAATGAGAAGAAATTATCGGGATGCATAAACTATAGAGACAAATTACTTCCAGTGAGGAAAGCTTCCAAACAGTGGTATGAACATAGCAGCAGAGAGGAAAATGAGAAGTACTTCTTTTCAAGAAATGCCAAAAGGAGGCATTGCTAATTGAAAGCAATCTCAGGAAAAGTTAGGTCTCACTTAGGCAAGGAGGTGGAGAATTGACAGGAAAGTGAACCATAACCTGAATGTGTTGGTCTGCTCAAACTGCCCTAACAGAATATCACAGGCTAGGTGACTTAAAACAACAGGCATTTATTTTCTCACAGTCCTGTAAGCTGGAAGTCCAAGAGCAAGGTACCCGCAGGGTTTTTTTTTTTTGTACAACCTGTCTTCCTGGCTTTCAGATGGCTTCCTTCTTTGTGTGTCCTCACACGGCCTTTCTTCTCTGTGTGATCATTCCTAGTATCTCTTCCTCTTCTCATAAGGATACCAGTTGCATTGGAGTAGGGCCTCACCCTTATGGCCTCATTTAACTTTAATGACCTCTGCAAAGGCCCTTTCTTCCAATGCAGTCACACTGGCAGTTAGAGACATCAATATATGAACTTGGGAGGTGAAGGGGAGACATAATTCAGTCCACAGAAATGAACTGGTGAATTCATAATAAAAACGGATTGTGGGTTTCACAGCACCAGGTGAAAGAAGAGAAGAGCATCATGGCCCAGGCTACTGGAAGCAGAGGAAAGAGTCAGGATAGGTATTAGAAGGGTGGGAACATAGAGTGGGGAAGGAGATCTGAAAGGAAGGACACAGTGTCAGATTCAGGACAGAGTAGCTGAGGTCTACAAGCAAGAAAAATTGTAGGTCGTGCAATGGAATAAGAGAAAACTGTATGGAGTGTGTGTTAGGAGAAGTTGGACATTAGGGGCGCCTGGGTGGCTCAGTCGTTAAGCATCTGCCTTCGGCTCAGGGCATGATCCCGGCATTCTGGGATCAAGCCCCACATCAGGCTCCTCCGCTGGGAGCCTGCTTCTTCCTCTCCCACTCCCCCTGCTTGTGTTCCCTCTCTCACTGGCTGTCTCGCACTCTATCAAATAAATAAATAAAATCTTAAAAAAAAAAAAGAAGTTGGACATTAGAAGTCATCAAATGTTCAAGTTATATATTAAGAAACCTGGTTCAAATGAGTTCAAATTATTAGCTTTCCCAGAGTACCTATCTGCCTGTCTGAAGGGCAATTTTCTATGTACAACAATGACCTTCAACACCAAGAATGAGAGGAGGACTGTGATAGGTGTGTGTTAGTGGCAGGCTGAGGTTGGGAGTGGAAGCAGAGCTGAAGAAGCAGTGGGTTGTCATTTCATGTACTAAATCACCTGAAATACTTCATTCAATACATAATCATTGACAATGTAGGTGGTAAATTCAATAAAATGGCTCCTATCCTCGAGTTTCTTATTATATCTACTGGCAGCAGAACATGCATATGGACCAGAGATGGGACATTATCCTTTCATAGTTTATGATGAACATGTCTAGGCAGGTGAGAAGCAGATGAGAAAAATTAAATGCAAAGGCAAGATCAGTCAAGTATGCCCATACTTCCTTAGCTTGCCAATATGTTAATTATCACGATCAATTATGATTTTCCCCCAACAAATGACTCATGACAATTTGGATGAATGTTGTAACTTTACAACAAGAGATTAGATAATTTTCACTTACTTGGTGTTACAAAAATGACTTAACTATAAGTTACTAAAATGATTTCTTAAACTAAAAGTGGAATACAATAAAAAAAAACCTTCCCATCCAGTTTGAAATATTCATTGTTTCTAAAACTGATTTCCAGATAAATACTCAGAAGCAAAATCAATACATATGTTGCTTAATCCGTATTAAATTCTATTTCAAAATACCTTTCATTAGCTCCTTTATTCCTTTATTCCATTACTACATTACTCTAAGATGCTATAAAATGCAATCTCTTATTAGATTCTTAAAGATTCTAAAGCCAAAAAAAAAAAAAAGCCAAATATTGGATGGACAATATCACTGCCCCATAATAACTCTTATCTTTCATGATGCAGCTTCATGTTATGGATACAACTATTTTAATAAGATGTCCCAATTTTTCTTGAAATAATTATAACATTTCACTTCCAGGGGAAAAAAGCTTCAGTATACTCAGTTCTTCTGATCAAGAAGTATATTAAGGGGTGCCCGGGTGGCTCAGTTGTTGGGCGTCTGCCTTTGGCTCAGGGCGTGATCCCCGCGTTCTCGGATCGAGCCCCACATCGGGCTCCTCCACTGGGAGCCTGCTTCTCTCCCACTCCCCCTGCTTGTGTTCCCTCTCTCGCTGGCTGTCTCTATCTCTGTCAAATGAATAAATAAAATCTTTAAAAAAAAAAGAAGTATATTAAGTATTCCATGTAATTGTAGTAGGAAGACAAAATTAATTTTTCTCTAAATCATATGTGTTATAGAAATGATATAGAAATGACATTTAGATTTTTTTTTTTACTACTGCTGTTACTAGGAGATACTTTAAAATTTCTTCCCATTGAATTTTTGCTCTGCTGTTGTCAGCAATGCCAATTGTTTTCAATAGGATGGAGGATTTCAAAGTGGATTTTGGAATGATAAAAGAAATTATACTCAAAAATGTCATTTCCAAGTTTATTCCTTGTGACAGGGTATATTGCCTTTTAACTTTGAACTTGACTAATCAGAAAGTGTTCTCCTTTTATTTTTTTTATTTTTTTTATTTTGAAGTTTCATGCTTGAATGTTGTGGACTTAACTCTCCACTAAAATATGCCTTTTACAACTTTAGGTGAAAATATTTTGTGTATGTTATTTAGGTTGTGTATACTCCACTGTATATCCATGGTGTGTGGCATAGCACCAACAAATGTTATATAAAAATTATATAAAATTTATTAAACTGTGAGTTTATTTGCCCCAATAACATGGACATCTAGGTAGGTGGAAAAGAGAAACAAATACCAATGAAGTGCTTTAGTATTTGAGCATCCAATAATCTTTATTCATTAATTGATTTTCTTATAAGCTCACATTTAGATAACAAAAACAAATACAAAATTAAATGAAAATTAAATGTGATTATTAGTCTTTGAAAAATAATTTCAATGGTAACAAGATTTAACCACAGGAATTCAATGAACCCCTAGTGGGGATTCAAACAGTAACAGTCAACTATTGGTTCAGTTTTTTCAAAAGACCCCAAGAGCAGTGAGAATGTAATAATTCAACATATCGGGGTGCCTCAGGTGAAGTCCTATGTTGATCTAATTCTAACACTTTTGAAATTGATGAACATGTGATTTTTACCTAGAGTTAAATATTTATAGTTTTGAAAAATATTATAATGTAAATATTTATATTACCAATTATTAGCTTTCTATAAAATTTTAATTGTGTAAATGTTCAAAAAAGCATTTGATATGATCAGGCATTGCTTTACTTTCTTAAGTAAAATTATATTCATCTTCAATTTGCTACAATCCCATTTGTACCAACAAAGAAAAATGTGAAATATATCAAAACTTTATCTTGAAATACTTAAAATCAAATATCTATTAAAAGTAAGGCCTTACTCTTCATTTATAGAAAAATGACCTAACTTTATGATGGTAATATTTTCATTTCAGCCTTCTTTATTATTTTTTGATTTCTTCAACAGTTGTTTGGCCTACTTTTTATGGTTAGCCAACGTATAAAGTGTCACAATAAAATCTGTTCTCAGCATCATTAAGTTCTGCTACAAAATTTTGTTGTTATATAAATTCTAATACAGTTAAGATTAATATTTTCCTACAAAAACAAAGCTTGAACTACAATATGCTCCTCATACCAATGGGAGTAATAGTAAGCTTTTTTTCCAATAGAGCAAAATCACTTATAAATTTGGATTATATGGATGTCACAACCAGTAAATAAATTAAAGGTTCTTAGATAATTTAAGACTTTGGGCTATAATTGGTACTCAGTTGAAATAATTTATTTGCATATAAAAATGAAAGATTTGGATAATAACCAAATCAAATAACTCACTTCAATTAATTTTACTAGAATTAATAACACTTTATTACCATTAAAATGATATATTACATGGACCTGAATTTAAGCCATGTGTTCTTTGTCCACTCACCATTTAATAAATGAAATTAAAATGTTAATTTTAATAAATCCAATATATTTGGAATCTGGATTTGCTCTATGTATTCCTATTTTTACTAGTTAATTGCATATAGATAAAGATTTTCAAATTTAACAGGGTGTGGCTTAAAAGTGATATTGTTATCTTAAATACACCAAATAAATGTATTCCAATTTTATCTATTATAAATTAATAGAAAAGGGAATTTTAGACCTGTAAAAATCTTTAACATTATTTTGTCTAATCTCTGCAATTTATGGATGACAAAAAAAAGTCTAAGAAGTTGGGTCACATGTCTATAGTCACATAGATAGTTTGTGGCAAATTCTCTCATCCACTGCGATATTTATATGTCGTTCTATTTAAACTTTCACAACAAGTAAGCAGATAAATTATAAAACATTATAGTATATTAAATCCTATTCAAGAAATTCCTTATACCTGCATTTCACTAACACTGAATACTGACAATATGTAAGACCCATGATAGAGCAGCAAACAGGACAAATATAAACAGAATCCTATGGAATGGAGAGACAGAAAACATGAATTCTTTCCAGAGAATATGGAGAGTCCTCACTAAGGAGATATTGAACTCAACTTATCCCTTTAGAAAGCCTTATATGACTCTTCTGGATGGCTAGTTGTGTTAGAAGAATCATATCCCAAACCTACTAAGGCAGAACTGAAAATAGATTCCACCTTTAACTTATCTGTTCTTAGTATATAAACATCTGAAAAATCATCATATGGAGAATGTGTTCAAGAGCAGTAGCTTCCCCCTTCCTGGGTTCCCATACTCTCTTACCAATTCGTCAGTGTCTCTCACATCTTCCCTGCCCCACTCCTAACAGACTGTAAACTCTTTTACAGCAGAGAAAATAATTTATGTTCTCAGTCTTACGCATATGGAGGGTGCCCAGTAACACTTCTGGATCTAAATAAAATAAACTGGATCCAATGGAATAATCATGGATTTACCTCTTAAGCAAAGGAGGTGGGAAAAATGACTTTCCAGGAAAGGGAAAAAAATGTAAAAAGCACAGAGTTTTAAAAGACTCTACTGAGTCTGGGGTAGAGTTTGGCAAAGTCTGCACACCTGGAGGGGTAGACCATGGTATGGAAAGTGAGGGCAAGTTGCTTATAGAGTAAATGATGGGTAATGAATTGGATCTAAATTGGGAGAGACTTTAGAAGCAATAATTACCACTATGTCATTCTCTGTTCACCACAGGTACCCAGGGATGTTTTAAGCATGGTAATGATATAATCAGTCTTTATTTTTGAATTTTATGAAGTTTAATTAATGAGAAAGAAGGACTTCTGAGAGAAATGACTAAATAGGGGTGTATTCCAATCAACTAAACAAGAGAAGATGAGGGCATAGGATGGAGAAAGAAAACAGGTTCCAGATATATTTCCAAGGTAAAACAAGCATTTATGGAAATATTTTGTTAAGGATTATTTAATGAGGGGGTGCCTGGGTTTTGTGGTCCATTGATTATCACCTCTTGGTTTCAGCTCAGGTCTGATCTCAGGGTCATGAGATTGAGTCCTGAATTGGGCTCTGCATTCAGCATGGAGTCTGCTTGGGTTTCTCTCTCCCTCTGCACCTCTGTCCCTCTCCCCACTCTATCTCTAAAATAAATAAATAAAATCTTTTTAAAAAAGGGAATTATTTAATGAGGTTAATAATGTGTAAAAAAGCGAAAGTTAGAAATGACAAGAGATGATGAAGCCATAATAGACAAAGTGTGCCTTATTCCTATGGGAATTAATTACTGACAAAAAAAAGATTATATTTGTACTGACAAGTTTGATTTCCAAAAGGCCAAAGAAAGAAAAAAAGATTTGAGAAGTAGAGTGTAATTGACAGTTACAAAGATGAGGGAGAAATCAAAAAGAACTTAAAATTGGTGTTTGGACTTGGAAAATGGGAAGTAATCGAACACCAGAATGAGAGTTCTTTTATGGGAGGGCTGGGCCCAGAAGCAAACTGTAACAGGTTCAGGAATGACAGATGGAGGAAAGAAGGGCTACCTGTTCTTCATACAACTCCCCATACCATAAAAGAGAAATTCAAAGCAAAGTCCTGAAGAAGAACAACAGTTAAAGGAAGGTCTATTGGTCTTTGCTTGGTTTGACTCTTCTTCAGAAGATATTTTGAGTATATTCAAAGGCAAAAAGAAAGACATTAATGGAAAGAGTTTGAATATATAGGAGGAAACACATTTACCTGGGAAACTTTCTTAACAGAGAACTAAAATTAAAGAACCACTGAAACATGTCAAAAGAATTAAAACATAGCTTCAGTTGTATACAGTCAATAAACTAAAACAATTTTCATCTCATGCTTAGTATATCATTTCCATTGAATGACTCCAATGGCCTAAGATTTCATTATACAGTTTGGGTGTTGCACAATGACTACCATGAACAAGTTTTAGTGGTTTACAGAGGTCTTATTTCAGTTCTTCCCATCTAAGCATAACTGGGCTCAATTAATCATTCTTTATTACCAAACACTTAAATGGAGGAAGAAAAGTCCCTTTACTGGGTATATCAAGAAAAAGAAAGCATGCCCTCCCACACCTCCGGCCTCTGGATAGAAGCTTCTTGCAGATCTAAATGTACAAACTTTGGGGATAAATAAAGCTTCAAGCTGATAGGGAGTTAATATCTCCTCTATGCCTCATCTAGACTGTCTGCATCTTTCCTATTTAGGGAGACCCAGAAGAGAAAGGCTGGCTCTCAGGAGGTCAATTTCTGAGGCTGTGAAGTCATGTTCAGTAGCCTTATTATTTATCCAGAAAACAGTAAGCAGGATCTAACTGACTTCCCGGCAACAAATTTCATGAGAGGTGAGAGATTCCTCTCTCTGGCTCCTTCACTCATGCATAGAAATGTAGCTTTTCATAATCATTAGCTAAATTGTATGAATTAACTTAAGAAAAGTTACTGAATCAATAAAATATTAATAAATAAGAATATTCTGCTTAGTACAAAAAATTTTTTGGAAACATTTTTAGGCAAAAGATAGTCACTCTTTAACTTCATAATATTAAAAAATCAAAGGCAAATTCTTTCAAGGAGAACTAAATATTTTCAGAGGAAAATTCCCACAGTCTGTTACCTACAATGCCACTTCATCTCAATCCTCAAGGTGAGATATTCACAAATAGACCTTTTTAAAAAAGCTTTATATATTGTCAAATTCATCCTATAAAATGATAATATATAAATGTGTAAACACATTTATAAGACATTTAATTTATATGCACCCTTTATCAGATTAATTTAATTTAAAAGAAAATAACTTTATAAATTGTAAATGTTGATTAAATCAGCATTTTGGGAAATAAATGGAGAGTACAAATATCTTGAAAAATTAATTTTTTTCAGACTAAGGCACTAAATATACCCAGAGGACATATACATGCAGAGGCAGAAAATTACATATTAAAAATACATGCTTTAAAATTAGTTGTCCATTTTCTTAGCAAAAGACATATTTTCATATTAATTCTTAAATTTATTATGCTTAGTTTTTTTATTTTCATCTTTCTTGTTAATTTCCTGTAGCTATTTACATTATCATGGTATAGTAGAAAGTAAATTTTACTGAACTAGAATTGAACCATATCTTCAATATCTACTATCTGTGTTATTTACTCGGGCTGTATTTGTGTCCCACCCTAATGACAGAGATAATAAAACTCTTTATATAGTTACTATTTGATCCTCCAAATGATGTGATCTATGTAAAAGGCAGTATATAATGCCACAGTCTCTAGTATAAGAGACATCTTGGAAGCAATTTAAATAAACATTTGCTCTGAGTAGACTAATTTGTAACAATGCTCCCATGCCTCACCAGGTCTTGTGTTTATGGAACTGAGAGAGGAGATTTAGATCCCCCACGTGCACTTGACGACAGGAGCCACCGCATAGGGCACAGCCTGCAAAACCTACATCACAGCCCCTCACACTTACTGATGAGGAACTCAATAGATAGTGTCATCTCCCCTTCTTAGACATACCCGGGTTAGAAGTAAAGAAGTATCCTAAAAATATTGGTACACGCTTTTTCATAAATTTGTCTTTTTTTCCATAGAAACAATTCAGAAGGAAACCCTACCCATTCTTTGTTATCTTCAATGGTTTGGTCCATCACTTATGGTTTGGTCCTACTGAGATTATTCCACATATCTTATGCATATTATTAAGTTTTCAAAGAAGCAGAAAGCAATGAACAATTCTTCTTACTAAAACTGTACCCTTCCCAATACAACTCTTTTGTGATTCAGCAGACACTTCAGAATAATTCCTCATGGCTATCATCATGAAGAACAATTAACTCTCCAAACAAATGTGAGTTAGTTAAGGTGTTGGATAATAGGAGGCCAGATACAGAGATTCTGTTTCTATAAATGTCTTGGTGTGAAAGCTCAAATAGCAGTATTCTTTAATATAATGTTAATTTGATATATGTAACTTGGATGATACAGAGTTAAGAGGTCATGGAGCTAGTTGTGAAGTTACATACAGCTCTCTTTGTCTTTCTGTTGATGCCTTTGTTGCCTAGCCTTTGTTCACAGCTATTACTAAGGATCATGTAATCAAAAGGGAGAATTAAAGTGACCTTGACATTTGTGAACACTATTGGAAGACTAACGTGATATCTAATTTGATTAAATTTAAAAGATTTTAAATGATGCTAATCAATGATAAGTAGATCCAACATAGGTAATTCAAACTGATGTTTAAGGAAATAAAAAGATATGATGGTAAAAGGAAAGGAATTCAGTCTTCTATAATTACAAAAAAAAATGATACTTCAAAAATGTATCTGAGATCCTTCAGGAAGTTCTGTTATTTTAAATATGTGCATTACAGATGCTTAAACTTTCTATACAGCTAAAGTCTTGATAAGAGGTAACATCTGGGAAATGCAAAGATCAGAAATGTTAGGATATTCTGAAGGGAAAACCAATAGAAAAATCAATTAATTCCTACATACAAAAAAGTCATTTTATGTTTAACTTTTCAGGAATTCTTCCATGGAACTCAAAAATTTATCTGGAATTTGCCTGGGAGTGCCTGGGGATGATAACTTTAACTTGCAATTGTCTTTCTCTTGTCAGTTTAAAACAGGCCTTTTATGGTATATCAATCAGTAAAGGTTTTGAACTAAAGATCTTGAAATGGCTTTGATCTGACATGATTTTAAGACACAAATCTGTCAAAATCGCCAAATGAATATAACCTGCAGACTGTTAGGGATTTAGGATCTCTCAACCAGACAGTGGGGAGAATGGCGCCCATTCAAAGGTATAGAAATATATCCCTTGTTACAAAAATGTCTATGTCATAGAAAAATGAGTATCATATAAATTGTAGCAACTGAACTGAGATTGTAAAGCTCATTCCCTGGCTTCATAATTCTGCACAGGCTGTTTATGTGTGCAGAACTAATATTCTATCAAAAAAGAGCTACTGCCATTTCTTCGACTATTCAGTCTAAGCATCCAAATCTGCATGACTCTCTAAGCCGCTCTGAAACAAGTGTCACCATACAGCAACAACAACAATAATACTGTTATTTTAAAAAATAAACATAATTCTAAAATAAGTTCTGGGCTGTCTAAATTCTGCTGACAAGAACTTTTGATTATAAGTAGGAAATTCATTTAAAAGGCTGTCAAAACTTAAAGCAAATTCTCTGTGCCAACTTCTGGAACTCATTTTCTTTGTAATTTTGCGTGTCTTCTCACTTCTTTAGGTAGGTAAGGTTTTCAGAAAAGTAAACTTAAGAAAGAACAGAGGCGTGTCAACACATTTAATAAAGACTTTCTCTCTATAGTTGCAATATTACATTGTTTTCCATAGATACAGATGATCTTATTTTGAGCATTTTGTTTCCTTGCTTAAAATACTCTGAACAATTAGCAAGGTTGCACCTAAATTTGGAGAGTGTGAATTATTCATCTAAACTATGTGTAATTAGGATATCGATTTAGAGGAAAAAGAATGTAAAACACCGCAAGTACGGAGATAGCTGATTTTCTAATGCCCTTATTGAATAAACCATAGAAACAATTTGAAATTCCAGAGAGCATATAAATGTATGGGCTACCTAGATCTAGGTAGTAATTATTCTTAAGATATTGCTATGTCTCTCAATTTATGATTTTTTTGACTCAATGAATCCAAATAAACTAGATATACTTAACATAGGTAGAGTTGTTACTTTGCGCTTAAGTTTTTCCTAAATATTCTGGATAATTGACCTCTCCCTGTGTCAGTTGCACATGCAGTAGCAGTGGATCATCCGTTCTCTGCTATAGCTCTTCAAGTTGTCTGCCTCTGAAATTGTAAGCATTCCTCCCAGTGGAGGAAAGATGGTGTCAGAAAAAAGAGTCGTCAACAAAAAATAGATTCAGAGTTTAAAATGGTGATTTGGTGTTAGGATTGTTGAAAGAATCTATTGAAATAAGAAAGAAAATAATCCATTACAATACTAGTTATATGAGAAATGAGGAAATCAGCAAGCTAGGAAAAAGAATCTAACCAAGGCTGGCTCATGAATATTTTTTTGTTCTTTGGGTAAAAGTTGATGTTGAAATTGGACAAAACTCATCAGTGGCCCGTTCCCGGGTAGAAAGTGTAGAAGAATCCCATAAGTAGTTTTGAGGCCAACACAGGGAGGAGAGGAGGCAGGGAGGGTCTGATATCCAAACCTTTATGAAGCTTTTGCTACTTGATTAATTCTGCTTTCCTCGCCCTTCTGAAAATTTAGCATCAAATTAAGTTGCCTCAAGGCAATAACTGCATTAACCCTTATGGTTTCAGCTTTATTTACAATTTTGGTTTTGGTCTGTCACTGTAGTTCTGGCCTCTTGGGTCATATGTGTAATTCTGAATTTGGATATGATTTTGGAGACCACTTTCAAGTTTAAAATCATAAGCCTGGCCTAAGAACTAAGCTTTGCTCGGGTTTTATTCATTTCACAAACATTAATTATACACCTATCATGTTCCAAACATTAGTTGTGAGATATTAACACTGCAAAGATGTATTTTATACATCACCTACCCTCAAAGAGATTGAAGTACAAAACAAGTGTTAAACAAGAGAGATGGGGAAATTAATACTTAGTATAAGATGTAATGAGTGTTGTGTTAGAGAAACAGTGTGCCTACGGAAGCACAGAGAGGGCGTATCTAACTCAGGAGGACAGAGAAGATCTCAGTGGAATCAATTTCTAGATCACTAAAGGAGGGAAGGGTGTTTCTGGATCAAGGAAAAGAAGAAGGAATAGAAATGTTAAAAGAACTTCTCAAACTCAATATGCGAGAAACAAATAAATCATAAAATGGGCAGAAGATATGAACAGACACTTTTCCAATGATGACATACAAATGGCTAACAGACACATGAAAAAATGTTCAAAATCATTAGCCATCAGGGAAAGTCAAATCAAAACCACACTGAGATACCACCTTACGCCAGTTAGAATGGCAAAAATTGACAAGGCAAGAAACAACAATTGCTGGAGAGGATGTGGAGAAAGGGGATCCCTCCTACATTGTTGGTGGGAATGCAAGTTGGTACAGCCACTCTGGAAAACAGTGTGGAGGTCCCTTCAAAAGTTAAAAATTGAGCTACCCTATGATCCAGCCATTGCACTACTGGGTATTTACCCCAAAGATACAGACGTAGTGAAGAGAAGGGCCATATGCACCCCAATGTTCATAGCAGCATTGTCCACAATAGCCAAAGCGTGGAAGGAACCAAGATGCCCTTCAACAGATGACTGGATTAAGACGTTGTGGTCCATATATACAATGGAATATTACTCAGCTATCAGAAAGAACGAGTTCTCAACATTTGCTGCAACATGGACGGCACTGGAGGAGATAATGCTAAGTGAAATAAGTCAAGCAGAGAAAGACAATTATCATATGATTTCTCTCATCTATGGAACATAAGAACTAGGAAGATCGGTAGGGGAGGGGGTGATAGGGAAAGGGAGGTGATCAGAAGGGGGAATGAAGCATGAGAGACTACGGACTCTGAGAAATAAACTGAGGGCTTCAGAGGGGAGGGGGCTGGGGGAATGGGATAGGCTGGTGATGGGTAGTAAGGAGGGCACGTATTGCATGGTGCACTGGGTGTTATACGCAACTAATGAATCATCGAACTTTACATCAGAAACCAGGGATGTACTGTATGGTGACTAACATAATATAATAAAAAAAACAGTAAAAAAAAAAGAAATGTTAAATAGCAAGATGTGTTGTATTGTTGGATGAAAGTTTCATGTGAAAGAGCAGAAGAATATGAGTCCAGAAAGATTAGACAAAAAGAAATCATTTAAGGAATCTGAATGTTGATCAATGAACTTTGAACTTTAATCCCAAAACAATACTGAAGATCCATGCAAGGGAGTGACAGAATCAGATCTACATTTCAGAATTCTACTAAAACATGAAATAGCCGTATGTCATGATTTTTCATGTGTTTTTAGTCTTGTTTTATTCATTTATCCCAACTCCCATCACACTAAGCCAACGTTGGTAGCTACACTTTGCTCCAGTCAAGAAATGTTAATGATTCTTTATCCCATTATCCCTTCGAAAGAGAGCACCCCTTTGGGATCTGTATAATCTCTTTAATCTCTTTGGAGAAAAGTTGAGTATCTTCAAAAATTAAAGTAACTTTTCAGGAGAGCAAACCACGAAAGTGCTACAGCACGCAAACCTTCTAATCTGGAGACTGAAAAGGAGGTAAGGGAAGCCTCTGTAAAAGAAAGCCGCACAACCAGTCTGGAAGTTCTAAATCTGTTGGGGCTGCATGGAAGGTAGATGACAGCTGTGATGGTATTGTTAATTTCTAACCTAAATGTTGAAACTTCTGATGTTATAGTTTTAGAAAATAAATGCAATTATATTTATAGTCATGCTCCAAATAAAAGAAACTGTGTACCAGTTCTCATGTTAGCTCCTCAGTAAGGCAAAGTACAGGATCTTTTTGTCAATACCCTTCTACAAGCCTCCTTTAGAATGGAGTTGAATAAATTAATTACTTCCTATTTAAACCTGGCTTAACAAAGATAACCTTTCTATTTAACATTTGCAAATGACCTACTCTAACTATAAAAACAATGGCAAATTCCTAACGATCAACTTACTGGTTTAAAAGCTTTTACATGGACATGCTATACTAAGGCCTAATATACATTCAAACAATTTGGCTCCTATCTACCTAGAAGACTTAAGAGTATCAAAATGAATAACCAATGCCAGAATTGTTTCTTGATACAGAGTTCTAGAATAGTGCCAAAGCCTCTTTATATGCTCAGTTTTCAATTAATTTATCCTTCTGTATAATAAATGGCAATATTATTATTGGGTATTGTCAATAGGATTTTTTACATATGTTATGATTAACCTCTAGAATGTGAGACACTTGATCTTCACTCATCTTAATAACCCCAAAGCACATTACTGAATTTTTAGCAGGGAAGTTGTTGAGTTGCTTTATTTTAATATCTTATTTTCCAGTTAAGTGTATCTATTTCTCTCTACTTATAAAAATATACTCTAAGCATTATTAATTAGGTTTTAATAAAACTTAAGAATAAGGGTTTTTTGTGTTTGGAAATATTTCTAATTTAATATAGTCAATGGGAAAAACATACATCAGTTTATAAAATTTTAGTTTCATCAACTTTTAAAAATAGATTTATTATATCACTAATACACCATGTTATCACTAGAGCTAGTTTCATTATTATTTGCTGGGGAAAAAAATCACTCTTGGCATCATTATTTAAACAAGAATGCAACCATATATTTTCTATATGGTAAACCCCATTAAAATCAGTAATTTTCTAAGCCTTAATAAACTCTTGTTTTTATGGATCTGAATGACTCATACAATAATTACTTTCCACACATGGTCATTTTGGTAATATCTTATCACATGCTGTCCGAGCAAATTTAAGTTTGTTCCTAATGGGATATTCCAAGGCTCCCAGTAACTATAATTGAGAAAACAAGGTAAAGTTCCTGATCCGAACCAACTTCTTGGCATTACTCATTTGTTCTTTCTTTGTTTAGTCCATGATAACTTTAAAGGACAAAAATTTCCTCTCTTCTGAAGGATTCCACAATATACCTTAATTTGCAACTAAGCATCTGTCAACAATCTTAAACACAATAACTATTAGAATCTTAGAAGGGAGTTTAGGTAATTTAGGACCCATTCAATGGGTAATGTCCTTCGTTAGGATATCTTAGTAATGATAGGCTAAAGCTGCCAAAGTATATAATACAAAAATACAAATAAAATTAGCAAATAAGCTAACCCCCCCTTTCCTTTGGTAATTCTGACAGGAAAGGAGGAGGGACAGTAGCACATTTAGAAGCAGAAGTACATAGCATGCATGCCTCCCAGTAGGAGACTGGTGTTGAAAAAAAGACTAAATATTGCGTATTCAGTTACTGTCTGAGCTGTAAGAGGAGATCCTTAATTATCATTATTATGACATCCCCCTTTCTACCTTAGGGCTCAAGCTCTTTCTGTATTGTTTCTGTCCCTTGTTTTCATGCTGTGTGGTTATTCTTATACTTCTATTTTTGTGTGAATAGCTTTTAAAAAAGATAGTACATTCAGCCCATCTTAGGTGTCTTGTAGATAATATTCATTAAGGAGATTGGTCAAAAGTAAGAAACCGTAAGCTTGAATAAGTGCCAGGAGAAAGTAGTCTGAATGAAGACTCGAAAATGCTGGGTGTGTTCCTTCAAGGGGACAGGAGGCCAGTGGCACAGAAAGCTCGAGCAACCCTGGTAGGAGGGCACTGCGTTACAGTTCAGGTTATCAGGATACATCAGTATAAAGAAATTTAACTTCCCCCCCTTGCTCAAACTCATGTATGTGAACATTCAGTTCAATATTTTCACATAAACCTAGCTTATATAATTGTAATGACTTTCAAGACAATGTGATACCAGAGTAGAGAATACAGAAAGAGCTGTCGAATAGTAATAGCAATTTCCTTCAGGATGCTTGGTCTTCACCATCATACAAGTCAACGCTTATTGAGAACCCTCACTACAAAACCAGCATTGTTCTAAATTCTGTACGTGTGTCAAATCCTGTAGTTTTCAGGGAAACCCTATGGGGAATACAAAAATATTAATTCACAGGGATACATGCACCCCAATGTTTATTGCAGCATTATCTACAATAGCCAAATTATGGGAGCAGCCCAAGTGTCCACAGACTGATGAATGAAGATATGGTATACACACACACACACACACACACACACACACACACAAACACACTGGAATGAAATCACGCTATTTGCAATGACGTGGATGGAACTAGAGAGTATTATGCTAAGCAAAATAAGTCAGAGAAAGAGAAATACCATATGATTTCTCTCATATGTGGAACTTAAGAAACAAAACAAATGAGCAAAGGGGAAAAAAAGAAAAAGAGAGGCAAACCAAGAAACAGACTCGTAACTATAGAGAACAAACTGATGGTTCCCAGAGGGAAGGTGGGTGGGGAATGGGTGAAAGAGGTGATGGAACTGTCGAATCACTATATTGTACACCTGAAACTAATTTACACTGTATGTTAACTAACTGGAATTTAAATAAAAACTTTTTTAAAAGGACATTTTTTTTAGCATTTTAGAGATAGAGAAAAAATATATAACATCTGTCTGTGGTACACAGCATTTCCTTTATGGATTCAGTTCGTTGGAAGGGGGGAGGTAGGCATAATGTGTTTTCCTGTTCTTGTCTCCGAGCCTTTCCACATTTCATCAGCAGTGAGAATAAGGAGGAATAAAAGAGATGCTAGATTTGGCAGTGACTGCAGGAGAAGGAATCCGGATCTATGATTTCACAGTCCTTCAGTAAAGACTTTCTTCCACACAATTTAATTTTACGGAAACTTTTTCTTTTCTTTTTTTTAACTTCAAAATATATTGTCTTTGTTCTTCCTATTTCTTTGCTCAACCTCATGATCAGTTCTGCCGGCAATGAATTGTTCTTCCAAAATAAAGAATTTCATTGAAAATAATTTTTGAAATCACAAATGCATTAAAAATAATTAAATAACTAGCAAAGGCTGAAGCAGATGCACTGTGCAAATAACCCTTTTTCTGGAACGTTTGTACACCAAGAGTGAGGCTTAGAAACCGTTTGATCTTGAATATGTGAGAGAGTGAAGGTGTGTAGTCGCGATCATACATAAGCCCTACTTGGAGTAGCAATACGGAAGAAAAGAAAAACCAAGAAACTACTCACGTTGTCTCTTGGTACAAACCAGCTGGCCACGCATAAAGAGATCGCGGAGTTCAATCTAACACTAGCGATTTAGCTTTACAACAAAAATAAGGCCTTTCTGAATATAGGTGACATCTCCATAATGGAAATGGTGTACCAGGCTAGAGTTCTACCAAATGACACATAACAGACCCCTTTTCAAAATCTGTTTATTCTTCAAGGACCAGTTCTGCACTGAAGAGCTGGCCCCTGGCCCCTCTCACCCACGTCTTTCTGTACCCTCAAGCCGTGTGCCAGTTATGGAGTGCTCGCTCCCGCTCTGGTGCGCGCTCACAGCACCGTGTCGTACCTGCACCAGAATCTCCTCCTCAGATAGTTGCTCAAGTTTGTATGTGACCACCCCATGACGGCATAACCCTCAGCACACAGCGCAGGGCTGAGCATGGATCGGAAGTTACATATATTAATTGACAGGGATTGGTGGATTTAATTATGATTTCCTAATCTCACGGCAGATTCCTTCTGGAAATAGTATATGCTAGCGTATTTTCTGTAATTATATTCTATGGCATCCCTGTAACTCCACACACTAACTATAACCTCAGTATCCATCCTATTCGAAGTGTATCTTTAACAAGTTTTTCTCGGCAGTCATTAAACTTCTTGGAAAAACATTCAAACTGAAGAAAATCCCAGACTAGGCAATTTTTTTTTTTTTAATATCAGAGCTCTGGTATATCAATACATTTTAATTATCAATGTATTTTTTCACATTCAATTCCTGGGCAATTTATATTTTGTTTAATATCAATATGTTCCTATTGGAATAATGTAGAAGTACAATCTAAAACTACCTATTCTTTTTTCTTTTCCAAAGTGCTACTTTTTAAACATTCATTTTGACCTTAGAAGCACCTTTGGCTGAAGACTAGCTTTATAGAGACAATAAAGTTTAATAACAAGACCTAAGACTGACGTGACCAACCTCAAAATACCTTTGTTCTACAGATTTACAGCTCTTTCTTAACATAATAATTTGGTTGCTGGGGATAGTTTGCTAAATATTTTATCCACAAACAGGCTGATTCACTTCTTGTAATAAATTTTCTTAGCTACTCTGGAAAATGCTAGCAATAAAAATTTCCACTGCAGGTAATGGAGTCATGCCTATATGACAGTTTGAAAATATAAGAAGAATATAATAACTATTTATACCTCAGAAAAGAGAAGCAAAAATGTTTCAGTGAAAACACACAGAAGTTAGAAATCATGATGCACATTTGCTATGTTTAGAAAACAAACATAACCCATATTAACAAATATTCTCTCATACAGATGATTGGCACCTGGAAGTCTGTGCTGAACCCAAAGCCAATCCTGTATGGACCTTTCTACTGATATCTACTCATATCAAATGTTTTCGAAATTATTATGTTTATAAAACTAAATGATATTTCTTGTATCCTAGATGTGTGCATTTTCATTCAATCTCTTGAGAACCACTTAATTTCTGCTTAAGCTTCAACACCTTGCCTTTCTGATAAGTATTTTCAGAATGTGTAAAAGAGGCACAATGGTATTATTTCTTACGATTACCTCACAAGAATGGTGTGAAGATCAATTAAAGCACTGTTTGCTGACAACTTTGAAAAGTGCTATATAAACACAAGGTAATGCAATTTTGAGGAAAAAGAGTTATCTCAAGAATTTTTAGATCCTGGAATTAAAGATGCATCAGAAGCTATTGGAATCATCTATAAAATCCATGAATGAATAATAATAATAATATAGCTAAAATTATAGAATTATAGAATAATATAGAAAATTATAGAATTTTATAGAATAAAATTATAGAATAATTATAATAATATAGCTAAAATTATAGTGGAAGTGAGATTTCTATACCTGATGCTGTTAGCACAACCAGCACCAACTTTTGGTAGTAAAAGGCAAATTTTTGAAAGATAATGACCACTGTAAAAATACACCAACTGAAAGCAACCTTGATACACATATGAAGGAAGGGCAGACAGTATTATTTATCTACTATAATATATGCCAGATTCTTTGCCAGTTGCTTTTACACAATGATCTCATTTAAATCTTACAACAATCTTTAAGGTATATGGATATAATTTTAATTATTCTAGAAATGATGAAACAGTTTCACACATATTTAACAATGTGTTAAATCAAACAGCTTCTAACCACCAGAGCTAGGATTTTCATCCTGTCTTCTGCTCTTTGTGCTTCAACATGCTGTGAATATTTATTTTAATGGTCATTGACCAAAATATGATGACTATTTCTCCTATTTAATGAAAATTTGAACTTCCTAAAATGAGAGAGATTGCTGTATATAAGAGTAAATACTTCCCCGTGTGGAAGTGGACATTACCTGTGCGTAGGTGGATACTGCCCTATGTGTAGGAACATAGAAATGTATTTGTAGCTGCCACTGTGAAGAATGGCAGTTCAGATTGTTAACACAAGAAAAATGAAAACAGTCTTGGAAGAAAATGACACTTGCAATCTATGTGACCTGGATTAGTATCCTTAACATGTAAAGAACTCTTTTGAAAAAATAACTACACAATTTTTTAGAAGGTGAGATACAAGTCAAAGAACACAAGCAGTGAATTCACAGAAAAGAAATACAAATGTCCATTATGTGTTTTTAATGTTTAGTTTCACGAGTAATAAAAAAATTCAATTCCAAACAATAAGGTATTTGTTGTCAATCAAATGCGTATTTGGTTTTTTTTTTCCAAAGATTTTATTTATTTATTTGACAGAGATAGAGACAAGAGAGGGAACACAAGCAGGGGGAGTGGGAGAGGAAGAAGCAGGCTCATAGCGGAGGAGCCTGATGTGGGGCTCGATCCCATAACGCTAGGATCACGCCCTAAGCCGAAGGCAGACGCCGCTGTGCCATCCAGGCACCCCTCAAATGCACATTTGAACCAGTGTCAATAAAACTTAGGGATATTTATTTTTCTGATTAAAGTATAAGTTGGTACAATATTCCAAAGATTAATTTATAAATATGAACCCCAAATCTTGAAAATTTAAATTCTATTTGATCCAAAAATTCTTTCAGAGAATCACCTGAGGGAATTAAGCATCAATGTGTTAAAAAAAATTAAGCTATGATGCTTTTCATGGTAAAAATATGGAAGTAACCTCAATACCTAGTAATAAAGAATAGTTTGGGTAAATTTTTTTTGGTGCATTCATATATTGAACTGCTTTGTAACCAATTAAAATAATATTCTGGAAAAATACTTAATGGTATAGAAAGATACTCACAAGTTAACTGAAAAAAATCAGGTTATAAAAGAATACTGAGAGTCATTCTACTTTTGTTTACATACAGGCAGCATACATTTCATTTTTGAATCCAGAGATAGAGATACCTACATAGAGAGATAGAAACAGATCTGACCAGAAAAAGAACTAGAGATAGGTTGTGAGAGACACAGACAGATATCCCACAGAGATAGACTTGGAGATAAAAATAGAGATAGAGATATCTACATAGAGCAATAGAAATATATCTATAAATATAGAATTACAGATTCAGATATATATATAGATATAGATATGCATATATATGCATATATTCAGCCAAAGTTTAGAAGTGGTTATCTATAGGTAGTGAGGACTGGAGGTTTTCTATTTTGTTTGTCTTATTTTATTTAGAAATTTAGAAAACTTAGACATTTTCTAATGTAAATATGTAATCATTTTTTAAAAAATAATTTGTAAAGACAAAAATGTCACATAAACAGGGGCGCCTGGTTGGCTCAGTCAATTAAGCATCCAACGCTTGGTTTCAGCTCAGGCCTTAATCTCAGGGTTGTGAGTTCAAGCCCTGCATTGGGCTCCATGCTCGGCATGGAACCTACTTAAAAAAAAAAGTCATAAACAAAAGCCAGCATCATCTTACCAAGTACAGTGTCACTGCTGTTTTCTATTAGCTGTTTCAATTCATAGCAAGAAGAATCAAGACCCTTTTAGTTTTCTCCAATAACAATCTAATTTCTGTTTGTTAATTGCATTGGTAATTAATTGTCATCATATTTGATATTTTCCAGGTTTAAAGAAAAATCCTTACAGACAACCACTTTAGGTGCATTTTTCTGGTTGGAGTATATATTGGTACAACATTTCAGAAGATTAATTTATAAATATGAATGTGCAGAGAATGGAGTTTTTTAGCTAATTAGATAAAATCAGTGAGGGTACATGTTAAAGCCAAAAGAGGATAATAATTTAGCAGTCATGAAAATAAGAGCTCCAATTCTAAATTCTGCTATTTACTGGGTATGAGACCTTGAAATGTTTCCAAAAACTTCTTCCAGAACTCATTTTTTTTATTTATAAAGTTGGGCTAAAAATAAACCTTAACAGAGATATGTGATTACTGACTTGGGTAATATGCATAAAATCTATAAAAGTTTATATAAGCATTACAATCGTTGAGATTATTGTTATTTAAAAAATATATCAGGAAATTAACTTGAGTTAATTATTATGTTTTTATATCAGTACAAAATATTTAAACCTAACATTTTTAAGCCTTTAGGAAGGTATTTTATTATAATAAACACATAGTTTTTTAATGTTTTCTTACTTCTCTTTTTTTAATAGACTAGAACACACTGTACTATATAATTAGTAAAAACTCAGAAATATCAAGATATATAAAATAAAATGACATTTAGTTAAACTCAAAGAATAAATATATTCACTTCCATTCCCTCCATACTATATTCTTGAACCTAGTGGAATATGTGTAAGAAGTGAGGTTCCTAAATTGGATGGATCTCTTTAATTAGAATCTTCTGTTTAATTTTTGATTCGAGAACCCCACACTTCTCTTGAAGTATCCAAGAATTAAACCACTTCAAGTGTATTCACAAAGAAAATTGGAAAATGTGATGTCAAAGAAAGTAATTTACCCAAAAGTATCTAAGGAGCATCTCCTCTACCAAGTAGAAGATAATATAAAATGGAAACTTTGGGGGTGCCTGGGTGGCACAGCGGTTAAGCATCTGCCTTCAGCTCAGGGCGTGATCCTGGCGTTATGGGATCGAGCCCCACATCAGGCTCCTCCGCTATGAGCCTGCTTCTTCCTCTCCCACTCCCCCTGCTTGTGTTCCCTCTCTTGCTGGCTGTCTCTATCTCTGTCGAATAAATAAATAAAATCTTTAAATAAATAAATAAATAAATAAATAAATAAATAAATAAATAAATAAAATGGAAACTTTGCTCTCAATGGGCTCATAATCAAGTTGATTATATATCATATATATAATACGTAATAAAATATACACAGAATAACATATATATTAATATATATATGTTATTAAGTATATATTATTATATATATAGTATTATATAGTATTATATATAGTATTATATAATATATATACTATATATATATAGTATATATATTAATATATACTTAATGCGAAACAAAAAAGAATTTAAAAAAACAAAATGCCATAGGAATTTATAAACACAGGACATCATCCCAGTCCCACTATTTTTAAGTGATTAAGTACCACTCTTAGGCTCCTACATTTAGGAAGTGGCAGATTCAAATCTCTGTCATTTGATTTCAGAGCCTATGTTCTTAACCACTACAGAGGGGCTAACACTGGAAAACTCCATTAATCCTCTTAGGTCATATATATCTCAGTGTGCTTAAGTAGTCATTTCTCAAATGGCATGTAAGTGTCCCAAGGGAGTTTACTGGCCTGATAAAGGGTCTTTATCACCAGTCTTTCACCGTAGTACTTCCAACGACAGATTCCACTTATCTGATTATGATCACTTATCTAGTAACTTTGCAAATAAAGACTCATGTCTTGAAATATAAAGAACAAGAAAATTAGAAAATTAAATATGATTTTAGAGCTGTGTCATTAAGGCAATGGTTGTGATGGAAAAACATTACATTAAGATTCAGAAGACCTGATTTCCCACCCTCTAAACCTCTCTTGGTGAAATTTCTTTTCTGCTGGAGGTAGGAGCCTGAGCCTGAACCTGACCCATGCCCACACCAGTTCTAAAAGGTATAATTTTAATATAATTTAGCTTTTATAGATAAACATATTTTCCCCTTTAGTATGTTCCATTCATATTCTAAGGAAGATTTAGGATGCAGGAAGTATCAATAGTGAATTTAAAATTTCTCTACCTCATAATCTGAGAAGACACCATTTTGCTGTAAAACTACCTGGAAAGGCTTTTTCTTGGCGTGTGTGTTGGGTGGGATGGAGACAAGATTGGAAAGGTCAATGGATGAGAAATCTGGCCATTGGAAGGCAAGACTTTGTGCCAAATGTGTGGCTGTTGAGCCATCTGCCATCCCTATCATACGTCAGTTGTGCAGTTTAGGTAAATTGGAAGAACATGTGTAACAAAATGATAAAAAGAATTTAGCTGTGATGAGAAATAATGCATTTTTCTACTTTAATTTGCTAGGTATATTTTACCTCCTTGGTGATGTCTTGAAGTACTAAAATGCATATGAGTAAGTGAGATTTTTCCAATTCGTTTTCAACCTACATTTGTTCATACAGTAGACAAGCTCAGTGAGTCAGCACTAGTTCAAGGCTAAGAGGTATTTTTAGTTCACCTTCAAACAAGTAGAATATAGTCCCTTAAAAAGCAGATTCATTTAACAAAACAATACAACTTGAGATAGATAATAAAGACATAGGTCAAGAAATGAAGGAAAAATGAACTTTAAAATTCCTCACATTAGGCATGAGGACACGAGTGCTAGAAAGAGTATAGACACATTAGACATTATATTACATTCTAAGAGAATGGGCTTACTTTGTAATTGGCTCAACTAGTAAAATGGAACTGAATAATAATAATAATTGCATAGCTATAAGATATATCTTACAATGTTTTTTAATGTTCAAAAGCACTGTCAATTCATTTTATTTCATTCATGTAGTCATTCAACAACACCAACGAAATGATCAAAATACTTTCTATGTACCGAGTACTTTGCTATGTACTGGAGGTATGGACATGGGCTTATGGAACTTGGAGCTTCAGAAAGAAGACATATCACCTGTGAATACACTTATGCCCCCCATCCCTGCCAGAAGATTTGTATGCTTACCAAGCCTCCCCTCTCTTAGTTCCCAATGCTGTCTCTGCCAGTTGTATTATTACTATTTTTGCAAGTTTTATTATTGTAACTTAATAATTCAGTTAAAATTTATATGAACTGATTTAAATCCTATGGAATTACATATAACTTCATTAAGTATCTACATAAACTAATGAAAAACTGTATGGTATTGTACCCGAGAGAGAAAACTTTAAAAGACTAAGAGACGGGTTAGAGAGATTTTGAAAATGTAAAAGTTTCTGTACACATTACTTCCCAAAATTTCTCTAACTTCTTGCCTTAATTCAGAGAATCTCTAAGCAAAATTTGGAGAGAATGCAAAAATGAAAACGTGAAATTTTCAGTAGATGCATACTCACATACATATTTTATCTTTAAACCTCAATGTAACCTTGCAAGGAAATAATGTGTCCAAGTCCACCCATCTGATAAACAACTGCACAGAATCACGAACGCCAATGTGTCTGAAACAGAAGTTCTCACTACAGTTACTAGATAACAGGCTACTCATCCCCACAATGAAAAGACAATATGTAAAGGACAGATTCAGCAAGAAAATATAATACCACCATTAGATTTTAAGCCCAAAAGTCTTAACTGGTTAATTCTGGAAGACTGATTACAAATGTTTATAACAAAACAGCATCATAAATTAAAGTTAAATCACTATGTTCTATGTCAGCATTCCATCGATATATAATATACATATATATGTGTACATGTATATATATTTTTAATTACTAAGAAAAAAGTGAACAGAGATTGGGTACATCCTGGTGATTTATTTTCTCTGTTAACATTCTACCGAAAATTAAGTGTCTACATAGTTCTGCTGTAACACACTAAAGAAATACAATCCTCAATCAATGCATACAGGCTTTTATGTTAAGTAAGAAACTGTCATGCATCCTGAGCATTCACTATGTAATACTCTTAAGTTAATACCCTTTATTAGAATGCTGTGTAATGTAACTATATAATAGACTCCAGCTGGCTCCCTTGGCTCAGAGTGCTAGAAAGAGTATAGACTTTCAGGAGTCAGGAAAGCTCTAGATTCAAATCCTTGTGTGATTTTGGGCAAGTTTCAACTTCTGAGTCTGCAAGATAGGATTGATAAAACCTACCAAAAGGACTACTTTGAGGTTAAAATGATATGATTAAAAATATATGGCATGTTCTCAATAATATAAATTCCAGGGGCGCCTGGGTGGCTCAGTCGTTAAGCGTGTGCCTTCAGCTCAGGGCGTGATCCTGGTGCTTTGGGATCAAGCCCCACATCAGGCTCCTCTGCTGGGAGCCTGCCTCTTCCTCTCCCACTCGCCCTGCTTGTGTTCCCTCTCTCACTGGCTGTCTCTCTCTGTCAAATAAATAAATAAAAATCTTTTAAAAAAATAATATAGATTCCAATTCCATCAGTGATTGAGTTGGGCTATTTGGAAGAGTTTCTTAATTATAGTGAAACCAGGAAAATAAAAATGCAACCTAATTAGATTTAAAATATGATTTATGAATTTTTAAATATTGAACATGGTTTTGCCTATGCTTTATTAATATCAATAGGAGATGTAAAGTTAAGAGGACATGCAACATTTAACAATTTTATACTTAATTGGGCACTTATTTTCCATGTTCTTTATCAGAGATGAAGTTCGTAGGATTATTACAAATGCAGTTATTGCCTCCAAATTGTTAATAATGTGCTATATTTCAGATTAAGATCTGGTAGACCTGTGTTATCTATCTTGATAGCTACGCACTATATTTGACTGTTTAACTTGAAGGTAATCAAAACCAAATAAAATTTAAAATTCAGTTCTTCAGCTTCTCTAGCCACATTTCAAGTGCTTAATAAACACATGTGGCTAATGGCTACCATATGGGGTAATGCAAATATGGAAGAGCTCCATCATCCCAGAAAGTTCTATTGGACAACCGTGAAGCAAGCTTTAGTAGCAACTATTCTTATCTTTGATTTTTTTTTCCATACATAATGACCCAGTTTAAGAATTCCCAATAAGTTGAATTGGGATGTTTTTAAATAATATCTTATTATTATTAATCAACCAGTTGAGTTTTGGATGCTATCTTATAAGGAGCACCAATCACATTCCAGGAGTCTAAGTGACATCTCTACCAGAAGTTTCTATATACCCTCAAACTCATTACCTTTGGAATTACCTCTAAATTGTCATCATGCCGTTTCTTCTACATAGTTTTTTTTGTCTTGTTCCCCTCACCACCCTCACTGCCACTCTTATCAATCGTTTTCTTACTTCAATCTGTCTTCCAAAGAAAAGCCATAGCAGCCTCTCTAAAGCACAGATACAATGACACATCCAACTACAGAATAAAGGGCAAACTCCTTAGCAGAGCATCAGGGGACTTCATAACCCCTCACACATGCTGCCCATGCCTTCACAATGCCTTGGGAACTACTCCTGGGATTTTTTGGAAGCCTATTCCAAATACCTAAAAATAATTTCAAAGTCTTTAATTTTTGTGACCTTCGGTTCCTCCATCATAAAGAATATTTACTTTCAGAGATAATTTATAGATTAAAGTTAAAGCCTGTAATTGTTACTGTTAATAACATTATCATCATCATCTTCTTCAACATTATTATTAATTTGGCTCTCTGGCCTGCAAATCTTTAGCTGCATTCTCAAAGAAGTCTGCACAGACAAATTGGTAAAGACCCCTAAGTTTCATTTCACTGGTGAAGGAAAATGGGTCAGACAAGGCACCATCTACTTGCCATGACCAATCATATCATTGAGGAGTAGCCTCAGGATACCAATGACTTTCTCATTACCACTAAAGGTACTCAAAGGCTGTTGAAATCCAGTGCTATAAATGAACGTAAATAGTTTTTATAAGATTTCTGAGTTTAGTGCAAAGATTTTCATTGTACCTCTTCTATGTCCTAATGCAAAGCTCCCATCCGTAGTCTGCATGACTTATTGCCTGGATGCATTACAATAACAAACCTATTCAGTGGGTAATATTATTCCACTACCAGTAAGTAAAAATTACTGGAGTATTATCACTATAAGGCTTATCTCAATTTTCATTCTCAACTTTCATTTGAGCCTTTTAATCCTTTGAGTTTGTTTTTTTCAGCTCTTCATGCAGCAACAATTTAGGAACAGTCTTAAATGAAAATAGCTGCCTTTTGATGTAATAAATGCACTTGTTATTAGCAAAAGCAGAGCATTTGCTGAATGACCATACATCTGTGTGAGGTCATCCAAGCAAGTTAATCTTTTGGAATCTCATCTTTCCTCACACACAGTTCTCTTTTGGGAAAGAGTAAGATAATGCTGGAAAAACAATTTATAAAATGAGAGGTCTTAAAAAAATAGTACTTTTATCCTCATGAAAAACAGGTGGAAAGTCAAGTATTAAGTTGCTCTAATTAGAAAGTCTTCAGTTTCTATGATACAAACTGTATTTTTGTTGTGTTTTGCTTTATTTTCTAAACATAGTTTAGAAGTTGTTAGAATATGTGGAAAATTCTCTCTCACTGGTGGTAAAAATATTTATGGTTCTTAAAAATAACCCACAAGTGAGTGGGTCCCTATATAGTGCTCAGGCATAAAAAATATGTTGCATTCAGAAAACAGAATGCCATAAAGACTGTAAGCAAATATAAAATTATGTCCTTTAAGATATATGCAAACACTATCCATTTTGGTTGTAAGCCAAAACTTATAAGATATCAGTTATTTTATCATTTACGGCAAATGTTCACCAACTCAATTGTGGTTATTAGTTGATAGAAGGGAATAATATCCATGTTGCATTTCTATATGATTTCCCTCAAATACTAGCATTCTGTTATAATCATGTATCTCAGAATGTGTTCTTTGAATCAACAGTATCAGATCTACCTAAAAATGCTTGTTTGCCTTGAAGACTCTGAATTTTGGAGGTGGGGGCTGAGCTGCATTTTAACAACCTCCCTAGATAACTCAAAATTTTAAAACACTGCACTGTATTATTTAGAATGAAAGCAACTGAATGACAAAGCCAAAGGCAGATGAATGGCCACTTAATGTGGAACTTCATCTCTCTCCCCAAAGCCATACTGAACAACTGAAGTCTTTACTTTAGATACAGGGTATAGTCAGTCTGTATAATTACTCTTTAGAACAACGGATCTGGGTTTCAAATTTTCCTGAGTAAGTTTCAGTAGTTTAAATAGTAAAATAAATTAATGCTTATATAGCCAACATAAATTTATTTGTAAAAATATCTTAATCAATGTAACATTTCTCTGGGGGAAAAAAGCTTATTTTTCATTGCCTTGCAAATATATTCAAATATATTTTACTCAAGCTTGCATTAAAATTCATCGATGACAACTTGTATAAATATCTTCAAGGCAAATTAAATAAAGACAACTATTCCTAAAGAATGAGACTCTCCCTTGGGTAAGTGATGATTATGGTAATCAATTGCATAAAACTCTAAACAACAATGATAAAAAAAATTAAAACACTACACTTAGGGAAATAAATGAGTAATTGTCAATCTTCCCTTCCCCCACCTCTTCATACTTTTGTCACAATCTCTAAATTAAACACATACTAAGTATTACATTTTAGTTCTGAAAGCAACATTCTTTGACTAAGAGGCACAAGTTAATAGCTTTGTTTGAAATTAAATCGAATATGAGCATAAGCTTATCATATTCTAGTAAAAGTCATTCTTGTCTGTGTGGTTCAATCAGTTCATCACCAATTTTTATCACAAAATATTCTGACTTTAAAAGGTCAGGAATCCAGTTTGTGATTGTAAGTTGACCTTCAGATTTTTTAAATTGGTTGAATAGCTATCTATTCCTTCCTCTTTTATTTAAATCCTCTCAAGGAAAGGAAGGTGGATGGTGGAAAGAAACCAGAGCAGCAACTGAAATGTACCTTTTTATCATTTCGTTAATTCATAGAACCAAAACACCCTGTCAACCATAAACATAAAAAGAAGTGTGCCTATTCAGACAGAGTGACAGCAATTCATAAATTAAGTAAAATTCAGGAAAGTCTTCTTTTATTTTTATTTTTCTTATTTTTTAAGATTTTATTTATTTATTTATTTATTTATTTGACAGAGAGACAGCCAGCGAGAGAAGGAACACAAGCAGGGGGAGTGGGAGAGGAAGAACCAGACTCCCAGCAGAGAAGCCTGATGTGGGGCGCGATCCCAGAACAGCGGGATCATGCCCTGAGCTGAAGGCAGACGCTTAACCACTGTGCCACCCAGGTGTCTCTAGGAAAGTCTTCTTTTAAAATCTGTTCTCTTTTTTCACAATGTCAATGGTCTCCGCAGTGTCAACTCTGCATATTTTATAAGATCAGTTTATGTCCACAAATGGAAAAAATTTTGTTAAGACATGCTCCTTCCCTTATGTGCTTGTGGAAAATCAATCTTTGAAAAGAATCTAATGGCCCAGAAAGCTGATTTCTTCAGACGCAACATCCACCCTCATGGAAAATCAGACTGACTATTCACCACGGGTTGGTCACTCGTGCATCAGTGGGGTATTACAGGCCCTGAAGCCTTTTTCCAGTTTATTCAGGGAGGGAAGTGCTAATATCACCTAGAAGTATGGATAACAACCCATGACAAACTAAGTTATTCCTCAGTTGAAGAGTTAACGAAGCTGTCGAAAATGTTTTCACTACAGCTGGGGCTGTACTCGGGTAGGGAGATGCGAGCACACCCTGACACTGCCTAGAGCTTAGGGCTCTAATTTGGCTTCAGTTTAAATGGGAAAAGGCAACTAAGACCCATGGTTTCTCACGAAATAGTCAGGATTTTCAGAAAAATTGAGTTTAACATCCTTATGACTTCTAGTAGTAAGTATATATTTATTCACCAGCAGGAAAACTGAAGTAACGTTACCAAAAAAAAAAAAAAAGTAAACCTGAAGCATCTAACCCTTGATTTCGTCTCGGGTCATGATCTGAGTTTCCTGAAATCAAGCCCCACGTAGGGTTCCATGCTCAGCAGGGAGTCTGCTTCTTTCCTTCTGCCCCTCTCCCCACTTGTATTCTCTCTCTCTCTGGAATAAATAAATAAATCTTTTTAAAAAGTAAAATAAAAGAAAGAAAGAAAAGAAAACTGAGGTAATGTGAGACTGCTTTACTAAAAGGTTCTACTTAAAGAGCTTAGTTTAATGTATTTGGAATTTATAACAATGCTTAGCCTCAGTGTAGTACTTTACTACGTCCCCCCTTTACAATTTTGGTTATTTTCCAGTTAACAAAAAACACTTTTGCCTCTCTTTTGGGATGAGATTCAGAATATCAGTGCTGCACATTTAGTTACTGTTCACAGTTTGGGTGGGTACAACTTTCTGTTTGTTAGAAGTAACGTTAAATATGATTTCTTTTTTAAAGTTGTCTTTCAAATTTTCAATTACATAAAATTTAAATGTACATAAAGTACATATCAAAAATAAAAAGTTATCTGTTCCTCCTACACTAACTTCAAATATTCCATCAACTAACATTTTATAAATGGACCACAATAAAACATTGCTCTACCAAGAAAATACATAGTTGAATGAGTTATTTTCAAGTTGAGGAAAGTAATAGCCTGATTTGTTAAAGGTGATATAGCAATATGGCTAAAATTATTCTCTCGTATGCTTATAAATAAATACACCAATTCTCATATTCTCCTAGCTTAAAAACTGAACCTGAATAGCAAAATTCTCCCCCAATCCCTCAAAATTATATACAGTAGTATTTTGTCTTCTCATTTAAATCCGTTGTGAACACAACCCCTTCCCAGCCCAGGGAAACGTCTGGCTTACAAAGTCCTTATTTATATCTAACAAGAACGTCCCCCCTCTAACAGCAAGGTCTTCGTAAGGACAATACCAGCAGACACTGAGAAGTTTCCAGGAATTTTTAAATTGAATCAGAACTGAAAAGGATTAATTAGCTACATCTGTCCTCATGAGTCCTGATTTGGGAACAATAATCAAATGAAAGTTCTGTCAACGGACAGTGAAAAAGACATCAGACTTACCGCATCTCTTTCTCAAATGGGAACCCCCACTGCAAAGACATTATAGAAAGTGCCGTTATGATGGGATAGAGAACACATGACCCACTGTGCTTGGAAACACACCAATGAAGTTTAAGAACACCTAGCTCTTTTTAAAGTTTAGCAATTGGTAAAACCAGAAATTAACAACACCTACCGTCCCATTGATTGAAAACAAGAGGCTTAAAGTCATCATGCTTCACACAGAGTGGATTATATACGTCATCAGCACATTCAAGTATATTTTACAGACAACAGAAGTACAATGATAGAGAAGTGTAAGCATGGAGAATGGCTTATAGCTAATCGTTTATCAAGAAAATGACAAAACCAATTTACGATCTTAATCCTTAAGCGGCCCTTTAGTGCTGGCAGGCAATTCTATTCTATGGCATTATAATATACATTATCATCCTTAATCAGGTGAGGTGCAGGGGTGTAGCTGCACAGGGCCCACACTTAGAACGCCCATGCCTGGTTTAATGCTCAGCTGTCGTTATTTTGAATTTTTAAATAATTTGTTAACAGAACTCTCACATTTTGCATTTTTCTTCAGACCCTGCAATTTACATTGCCAGTGCTATTCCTAGTCAAATCACTTTTATACTCTTCCACTCTCCCAAATGAGTAGTCCCCACATTAATTTCTTGTATTCCTCCAGTGTTCTCTCCCTCTTTCTTGCTCTGGGTTTGATGGTTTAGATGTCTTATTTTACTGTCAAGAAAATGGAAACAACCAAAAGGCAATTTTTTACCTGCTCCTACAACTATGTTCAACAACCTTTCTATATCTATACCTGTATAAACTTGGGTCTCCTGTTAAATTGGTGAATGTTTCTTGCTTTTATCTAACGCCGCTCCTAACCCCAAGGGAACATGAATTCAACCCATTGTTTGGTCTATTTCGCCCTGTGACAGATCACTAAATCTGCCTAATTCTAGGATACAGTGTTAGGAAACCCATTTTGCCCTTGCACCTGAGCCACATTCCCCAATCCCACCTTTATTAGTACTAGAGGCAATATTTTTGGATCTCTGTATAGTCATTCTTTGCCTTATTTTTCAGAAAAAAAAATGTTATTTTTAGAAGTCTCTAAGACCTTAACAGCAATCAGTTAATAAATATTTGTTGAGAGAATGAGTGAATAAGGCTAAGCATTTTTTAAAACAATTAAAAATTTTCCTAATCTTGACTTCCCTACATAATTATGATACTTTATTCTTATTCCATTAGAACAGAATGTGGGTGGGTACTTTATCTATGATTGTACCAACTATAGGAAGCTATTCCAGGTAAGATGGTGGTGGTCAAAGACTCAATTTACTTGAGAAAGTAATTTAGAATGGCTTTTGGTAAAACAGTAAAGCCATGTATGACTCTACAGAATTCAGGTTTTACCCTTTCCCTCCCCCAGAACATTTACTGCTTGATTGAAGTCCCTAATTTTTTCCACATACCACAATGGATAAATCCCACAATTTGTACTTCCATTACACCACTTCCAAGAGAGTCATTTGCAAACAGCTCAGCTCAATCTTATTTCCCTTTAGAAATAAAAATACAGTTCAAGTTCCCTGTGCTTGTAGAAGATTCAATGGACGCATGAAAACTGAGAAGAATGAACTAGATGAATGCTTTCTAATAGTGTTGATTTCACAAAAATATTTTAGGAACAGTTTGGGGGAAGTGGGGGAAAGTAGGAAGGAATTACAGTGGATTCCCCAAGTTCTACCAAAACAAATCTGCATTTACTTTCCTTATTCATTGAATTTTCTCATAACATTTGTTTAAGATATTCTTCTGCTAAAAACTGTATAAGCTCCCTTACAGTTCTAAATGCTTAAATACAATATTTTTGTTGCGTATAGGAAAAATCTTATGGTCAATTTGTTACTCAAAGGATCTATATCAAAGAAAGAAATGGTATTGTTCTTCAGAAGGACTGAGTAATAGTAAAAAGCAAGTGATTATACAGAAGAACAGGAACAAAGAGCTGAGTAATAAACAATGAATTGAAGGAGGGGAATGAGGGCATATATGGGAGCTCTATACTTTTGGCTTAATTTTTCTGTAAACCGGAACTGCTCAAAAACAAACAAACTGAGGGCTTCAGAGAGAGTGGTGGGGGATTGGGCTAGCCCGGTGATGGGTATTAAGGAGGGCATGTATTGAGGGTTGGAGTTAAGATGGCGGAGGAGTAGGGGACCCCTTTTCCAGCCGGTCCCCTGAGTCGAGTTGGATAGGTACCAGACCATCCTGAACATCCACGGAATCAGCATGTGACGCAGGAAGATACATCTGGATCTCTACAAATGAACATCTCCAGCGCTGAGTATTGAGGTACGAAGCGGGGAGCCGTGAAACCGCGCACAGATATCGGAAGATAAATGGAAGGGGGAGGGAGCAGCCGCGTTCGGGCACCGGGAAGCGGTAGCCACCTGCACGGGAGGGAGCGGGCGGGGCTCGCGGACGGCACCCGCGAGAGAGCGGACTGCGACCGGTGAGCCGGGAGCTCGCGCCACCAGGCATCTCGCAGAACACTGGAATCCCAGTGCGCTCACTGGATCCAGACTGAGACCGGGAGCTCCCGGAGTGCGTGCGGGGCGGCTGGCGGCTGGCGGGCCACCTGCACGGGGGAGCGGGCGGACTCGCGGTAGGCACCCGCGAAAGAGCAGACTGAGACCCTGAACCGGGAGCGCGCGCCACCAGGCTTCTCACGGAACTCCGGAATCCCGGTGTGCTCACTGGGCATAGACTGAGACCCGGAGATCCGGGAGCGCGCAGGGCGGCTGGTGGTGTTAGAAACACAAAGGACAGAGACGCGCCGGCCCTGGAAGTGAGGGCTGGGACGCCGGGTGTGGGGCGCACATCCCGGGACGCTGCAGGGTTGAGCAGCACCAACAGAAACAGAGTTAAAGTGGCCAGAACATCAGTGGAGAACGGTCCGCGATCCCTCTGTTCTGAGACAGAGGCTGAGATTCGGCTACTGCTGCTCTGACTCTCAGAAGAGGCATAGCAAACAGCCAGGGAAAGCCGCCAGAGAACAAAAGCCTGGAAATATTGGCTCACAGTGTGCCCATCCCCATCCCCCTTGCAGGGGACATGGAGACTCTACCCAAACAGGGTTGCCTGAGTATTGGCGCAGCAGGCCCTTCCCCCAGAAGGCAGGCTGAAAAATCAAGAAGCCCACATCCCTAAGATCCCTATAAAATAAGGGCACACGGCCTGGGTCCCGGTCAATAATTTGGGCTCTGGACAACCCCGCAACCTCTCCTCATCAGAATGACGAGAAGGAGAAGTCCCCCCCAGCAGAGAAAAGACAATGAGTCTGTGGCCTCTGCCACAGAACTAATGGATATGGATATAACCAAATTATCAGAAATGGAATTCAGAGTAACAATGGTCAAGATGATGTGTAGACTTGAAAAATGTATTAATGAAAATGTTAATGAGAATATAGAATCTCTAAGGGGGGAAATGAGAGCGAATTTGCAGAAATTAAAAATTCTATGAGCCAAATGCAGTCAAAACTAGAGGCTCTGATGGCCAGGGTGAATGAGGCAGAAGATGAATCAGCGAATTGGAGGATGGGTTAGTAGAAGAAAAAACTAAAACAGAATCTGGACTCAAAAAAATCCACGCACAGGAATGTAGGTTATGGGAGATTACTGACTCAATGAAACGTTCCAATATCAGAATCATCAGCACCCCCAAGGGGGTGGAGAAAAACAGAGGTCTAGAAGAGATATTTGAACAAATTGTAGCTGAAAACTTCCCTAATTTAACAAGGGAAACAAACATTTGTGTCCAAGAGGCAGAGAGGACCCCTCCCAAGCTCAATCACGACAAACCTACACCACGTCACGTCATAGGGCATTTCACAAATATTAGATCCAAGGATACAGTATTGAAAGCGGCCAGGGCAAAGAAATTTCTCACATACCAAGGCAAATGTATCAGAATTACGTCAGACCTGTCTACACAGACCTGGAATAAGAAAAAGGGTTGCGGGGGGCATTTTTAAAGCTCTTTCAGAGAAAAACATGTAGCAAGGATCCTCTATCCAGCAAGGCTGTCATTCAGAACGGATGGAGAAATAAAGACCTTCCAAGAATCGCCAGTCATTGACCAATTTTGTAACCACGAAACCAGCCCTACAGGAGATATTAAGGGGGGTTCTATAAAAGTAAAAAGGCCCCAAGAGTGGTACAGAACAGAAAGTCACAATCTATAGAAACAATGACTTTACTGGCAACATGGCATCATTAAAATCATATGTCTCAATAATCAGTCTCAATGTAAATGGACTAAATGCTCCCATAAACGCCACGGGGTTGCAGACTGGATAAAAAGACATGACCCATCCATTTGCTGTCTACAAGAGACTCATTTTGAACCTAAAGATACATTCAGACTGAAAGTAAAGGGATGGAATACCATCTTTCACGCCAATGGACCTCAAAAGAAAGCTGGGGTAGCAATTCTCATATCAGACATATTGGATTTTAAGCTAGAAGGGCACTATATTGTTCTTAAAGGATGTATCCAACAAGTGGATATGACAATTATAAATATATATGCCCCCACCAGGGGAGCAGCAAGATACACAAGCCAACTCTTAACCAGAATAAAGAGACATATAGATAAAAATACGTTAATAGTAGGGGACCTCAACACTTCACTATCGGCAATAGACAGAGCACCGGAGCAGAAAACCAACATAGAAACAAGAGCTTTGAATGCCACACTCGACGAGTTGGACCTCATAGATATATATAGAACACTACACCCCAGAACCAAAGAATACTCATTCTATTCTAATGCCCATGGAACATTCTCAAGAATAGACCATGTTCTGGGACACAAAACAGGTCTCAACCAATACCAAAAGATTGAAATTATCCCCTGCATATTCTCAGACCACAACGCTCTGAAACTGGAACTCAACCACAAGGAAAAATTTGGAAGAAACTCAAACACTTGGAGACTAAGAACCATCCTGCTCAGGAATGACTCGATAAACCAGGAAATCAAAAATCAATTTAAACAATTTATGGAGACCAATGAGAATGAAAACACAACAGTCCAAAACCTATGGGATACTGCAAAGGCAGTCCTAAGGGGGAAATACATAGCCATCCAAGCCTCACTCAAAAGAATAGAAAAATCTAAAATGCAGTTTTTATATTCTCACCTCAAGAAGCTGGAACAGCAACAGAGGGACAGGCCTAATCCACGCACGAGGAAGCAGTTGACCAAGATTAGAGCAGAAATCAATGAATTAGAAACCAGAAGTACAGTAGAGCAGGTCAACAGAACTAGAAGCTGGTTCTTTGAGAGAATCAATAAAATTGACAGACCACTGGCAAGACTTATCCAAAAGAATAGAGAAAGGACCCAAATTAATAAAATTATGAATGAAAAAGGAGAGGTCACGACCAACACCAATGAAATTGGAAGGATTATTAGAAACTTTTATCAACAGCTATATGCCAATAAATTAAGCAATCTGGAAGAGATGGAGGCCTTCCTGGAAACCTATAAACTACCAAGACTGAAACAGGAAGAAATTGATTTTCTTTTAAAGATTTTATTTATTTATTCGACAGAGATAGAGACAGCCAGCAAGAGAGGGAACACAAGCAGGGGGAGTGGGAGAGGAAGAAGCAGGCTCTCAGCAGAGGAGCCTGATGTGGGGCTCGATCCCAGAACGCCGGGATCACGCCCTGAGCTGAAGGAAGACGCTTAACCGCTGTGCCACCCAGGCGCCCCAGAAATTGATTTTTTAACAGACCAATTAATTATTAAGAGATTGAGTCAGTGATAAACAACCTTCCAAATAACAAAACTCCCGGCCCAGATAGTTTTCCTGGGGAATTCTACCAAACATTTAAAGAAGAAATAATACCTATTCTCCTAAAGCTATTTCAAAAATAGAAACAGAAGGAAAGCTACCAAACTCATTCTATGAGGCCAATATTACCTTGATCCCCAAACCAGGCAAAGACCCCATCAAAAAAGGAGAATTACAGACCAATCTCCCTAATGAATATGGACGCCAAAATCCTCAACAAGATCCTGGCTAATAGAATCCAACAGTACATTAAAAGGATTATCCATCATGACCAAGTGGGATTCATACCTGGGATACAAGCGTGGTTCAACATTCGCAAATAAATCAGCGTGATACATCATATCAACAAGAAAAGACTCAGGAACCATATGATCCTCTCAATTGATGCAGAAAAAGCATTTGACAAAATACAACATCCTTTCCTGATTAAAACCCTTCAGAGTGTAGGAACAGAGGGTACATTTCTCAATCTCATAAAAGCCATAATGAAAAGCCTACAGCAAATATTATTCTCAATGGGGAAAAGGTGGAAGCCTTTCCCTTAAGATCAGGAACACGACAAGGATGCCCACTCTCACCACTATTATTCAACATAGTACTAGAAGTCCTTGCAACAGCAATCAGACAACAAAAAGGGATAAAAGGTATCCAAATCGGCAAAGAAGAAGTCAAAATGTCTCTCTTCGCAGATGACATGATACTCTATATGGAAAACCCAAAAGAATCCACTCCCAAACTATTAGAAGTTATAGAGCAATTCAGTAATGTGGCGGGATACAAAATCAATGCTCAGAAATCAGTTCATTTCTATATATGAATAAAGAGACTGAAGAAAGAGAAATTAGGGAATCCATCCCATTTACAATAGCACCAAAAACCATACGTTTTTGGAACTTGGAATTAACTTAACCTACTTGGAATTAACTTAACCAGAGACGTGAAGGACCTATATTCTAGAAACTATAAATCACTCTTGAAAGACATTGAGGAAGACCAAAAAGATGGAAAAGTATTCCATGCTCATGGATCGGAAGAATTAACATAGTTAAAATGTCCATGCTACCCAGAGCAATCTACACTTTCGATGCTATCCCGATCAAAATACCGACGACATTTTTCAGAGAACTGGAACAAATAGTCCTTAAATTTGTATGGAACCAGAAAAGGCCCTGAATCTCCAAGGAACTGTTGAAAAGGAAAAACAAAGCTGTGGGCATCACAATGCCGGATTTCGAGCTGTACTACAAAGCTGTGATCACAAAGACAGCATGGTACTGGCACAAAAACAGACACATAGACCAATGGAACAGAATAGAGAACCCAGAAATGGACCCTCGGCTCTTTGGGCAACTAATCTTTGATAAACCTGGAAAAAATATATGGTGGAAAAAAGACCGTCTCTTCAATAAATGGTGCTGGGAAAATTGGACAGCTACATGCAAAAGAATGAAACTTGACCACTCTCTCACACCATACACAGAAATAAACTCCAAATGGATGAAAGACCTCGATGTGAGACAGGAATCCATCAAAATCCTAGAGGAGAACACAGGCAGCAACCTCTAGGACATCGGCCAAAGCAACCTTTTTCATGACACATCTCCAAAGGCAAGAGAAAGAAAAGATAAAATGAACTTGTGGGACGTCATCAAGATAAAAAGCTTCTGCACAGCCAAGGAAACAGTCAAAAAAAACTAAGAGGCAGCCCATGGAATGGGAGAAGATATTTGCAAATGACACTACAGATAAAAGACTGGTATCCAAGATCTACAAAGAACTTCTCAAACTCAATACATGAGAAACAAATAAACAAATCAAAAAAGGGGCAGAAGATATGAACAGACACTTTTCCAATGATGACATACAAATGGCTAACAGACACATGAAAAAATGTTCAAAATCATTAGCCATCAGGGAAAGTCAAATCAAAACCACACTAAGATACCACCTTACGCCAGTTAGAATGGCAAAAATTGACAAGGCAAGAAACAACAATTGCTGGAGAGGATGTGGAGAAAGGGGATCCCTCCTACATTGTTGGTGGGAATGCAAGTTGGTACAGCCACTCTGGAAAACAGTATGGAGGTCCCTTCAAAAGTTAAAAATTGAGCTATCCTATGACCCAGCCATTGCACTACTGGGTATTTACCCCAAAGATACAGATGTAGTGAAGAGAAGGGCCATATGCACCCCAATGTTCATAGCAGCATTGTCCACAATAGTCAAAGCATGGAAGGAACTGAGATGCCCTTCAACAGATGACTGGATTAAGAAGTTGTGGTCCATATATACAATGGAATATTACTCAGCTATCAGAAAGAACGAGTTCTCAACATTTGCTGCAACATGGACAGCACTGGAGGAGATAATGCTAAGTGAAATAAGTCAAGCAGAGAAAGACAATTATCATATGATTTCTCTCATCTATGGAACATAAGAACTAGGAAGATCGGTAGGGAAAGAAAGGGATAAAGAAAGGGGGGTAATCAGAAGGGGGAATGAAGCATGAGAGACTATGGACTATGAGAAACAAACTGAGGCCTTCAGAGGGGAGGGGGGTGGGGGAATGGGATAAGCTGGTGATGGGTAGTAAGGAGGGCACGTATTGTATGGTGCACTGGGTGTTATACGCAACTAATGAATCCTCGAACTTCACATCGGAAACCAGGGATGTACTGTATGGTGACTAACATAATATAATAAAAAAACATTAAAATAAAAAAAAAGAGGGCACGTATTGCATAGAGCACTGGGTGTTGTATGCAAACAATGAATCATGGAACACTACATCAAAAACTAATGATGTACTGTATGGTGACAAACATTACATAATAAAAAATTTTTAAAAAACCAAATGAACAGGAAAAAAACTCAGTCTGTCCAGGGCTCAAGAAATGAGAATAGAAAACAAAAGTATACTTAATGAAGTAATTCTACCTTATAAAAAAGCATCAGAAGCCAGATAACATGGTTTTTAACAAGGACTTTGAAGACAGACCAGCATTTCAATGTAAGCCTTGCCCTTTAGCACCTGACCTTGAAAACAGAACTTTTTCACCTCTCAAAACCTAAGTTTCATTATTTAAAAATAGAGATAATACTTGCACCTATATCCCTGTGTTTGTTTTTTTTCATATGAAGTATTAAAAATTAATGATATCCTTTTATTTGTTCTTATAGAAATAAGAACAGTGTCAAGTTATGAGGGGGTTTAGTTTGAACCACTAGTATAAATTTACTACCTTCTACCTACTAGAGTTCTGAAATAATAAAGTTTATTATTTACGTTATTATAAATATGTATAATTAAGAAGTCTTGCTCATTTTCAAGTCTGAAAGAGGTGGTGAATTAAGAGCAATGAGACTCCAATCTGAACTTCATAAGTTATGCCATTCTTATCTAGATAAGGGCAATTTAAGAATTAGCTTGCTGAATATTTTATGTTAAAACACATTGCCAACATTTAATAGAAGAGAATTTTGCTTCTGTTCTTCCTAATAAGGAGCATGAGCAGCTCTTTAAGTACTTACAAGTTTTACTGGGCACTTTTATTACTGTGCAATCTGTTGCTATTTGTAAAATATTTATTTCGCATTACTCTGGTGGGTTGATTCAGGTTTTATTTCCATGGAGAACTGCAGAGAAGCTTTTCAAACATCCTAAGCCAATCTTAAATCCCTTTTCTCTGTGGAATTCTTAAATTGTGTTGATCTGGTATGAAGAATTATTTCTCAGCAATCATACTGGAGGAATTCTGAAAAGCATAAGCCAAGTATGGTCTGAGAAAGGTTTGGGAGAGCTGCTGCAACCCAAAGTGGGGGTGTGCCCTCACAGAACTTGGAAAGGTTCTCTTCTCATTGTCCTGCTGATTCACTGTTTGACCTTGATCAAGGACTCTCTCTCTCATTGCATGTAGCAAATGAGCATTCTTTACATTCTACATTCTTTACATTCTACATTCTTTAATGACATCTTATGAGTTAATAACCTTATCTTAAGATCAAAACTTAAAAAAAGAACTGCTAAGAAATGCAAAGCATCACTATAATTTATGCAAAACATGATGGGAAACCTGGAATGTATTAATTTGAAAAAAATTATGAGTAGTATCTAGAAGGCTGGCACAAATGCAAGGTGCCATTTGTTCTGAAATAAATTTACTTTCTATTTCTAAGACTCAAATGAGAGAAGGAAATTAAATATTGTGCACACAAACCCAAAACTGTACCAGGCATTCAGAGATTTGGGGCTTTAATTTAGTTCAAGTTCAAAGAAAGTTCAGTTTTTCACACACTTTTGCTTTGTTTTGTCCCTGAAAGGCCCAGCTGTTTGGCCAGCTGTCTTATCAGTCATTCTGGATCATAGCTTTATTAGTGGAATTCTGTACTCATGATATTTCCTTTGGAACAAAAAATGGTTGGACATATATATTGCTTCTGACTCTATGAACATGAAGATTATAAAGGAGACATTACTTAGAGATTCTTATACAAACGTAAGGCATTTATAAGAATTCAACCCTGATTGAGTTATTATGGCTTCATTAGATGGCTATTGAATGATTAATTATTTCAAGAGAAAGAACTTCACTTTTGCTCAAGTACTAGATTACTATTATTCACATTTCAATCTCAAGTTCCTATTGAATAACTTCAAATGAATAAACGAATTAAACATACCACGGGGGAAAAAAAATGCCACGTTTCTAGGACTTGTAACATTTGAGCTGTGGACCAGAGTAGGACAGCAGAGTCAGAAGAGCTTTCTCTGACACCAAATGATGGCATGACCTTGGAAAAATATCTGGGCCTCCATTTACACATAAAAATTGAAAGTTTTCACTCCCCTTCCTGTTAGAACCACTCTGCATATTAACTTTCTTATTCTTGAGGTTCATCAAAAGATTTCATTTAATAAAAGTATTTCTTTTTCTACACACACTCTAAATAATTGTGTGATTTCTATAGTCTTCTGCAGATCTAAGAGATAAAAGAGAAAAAAATTGATGAGTTGAAGATGAAACAAAGTCTGTTCCTCAAGCAGTTCTACATCAGAGGCTCACTTCTCCATTGGTTTATTTGTCGTTGTTATGTAATAATCTAGTTACTTTACAAATTACAGTGTGTTCATACAGCAAAACATCCTGACAGTCCAAACCAACTGACAAAGCCCATAAGAAAAAGTAAAAATATATAAGTAAATAAAGTTTCCTAAAGACATTACGAGTTGGGTATATAATTTTACATAGTGAGTATGAAATGGAATTTTATGTGGAAATAATATTTATGTAAAACAACACCCACATTTTTAGATGTCATTAAGTACTCTTACTTTTTCTTCATGGATCATATTGCTACTACTATTTTGCTTCCCTTCTCTAGTGAATAGTGTTACCATGCTTTTAGAAAGTCTTAATGTAATACCTGACAATGATTATAACAAGTCCAGAATTATAGCACAAAACCTTGACTGCACATTTTTAAACATTTTTGTCTTAGAAACAAACCTGATAAATTTCAATATAAAACAATATTGTTTAGTCTTCTTAGATTATAAATTATGAGCTCTGTTAGCGATCAAGGTGAAATTAGAAGTTAAACCAGATATTAAAAGAAACATAGCAGAGAAAATAGGGGGAATTAGGAAGCAGTAACGGTGTTTAAATAAAGCAGATTCCCAAACTTCAGATAGAATTATCAACTCGATTTGGATGATAGACCTAAATGTAAGAGCAATGCTATACAACGTCTAGAAGAAAATATGGAAAAAAAAAATCCGTGGGAAATTGGATAGACACCTTTTCCTTAGATAGGGCACAAAACTCAGGAGTCACAAAAGCAATATATATACATATCTGATAATGGACTTGTATCCATAATACATAAAGAACTGTTATAGCTCAATAGTATGAAAATCAACAACCCGATTTAAAAAAGGACAAAATATTTGAACAGATACTACATCTAACAAGAGATAAAGACAATGAATTTGCACATGGAAAGATGTTCAATATCATTAGTCATATAGAAAAATGCAAATTAAACCACAATGAGATATTATTATAAAACTACTAGAATGGCTAAAATTAAGGGGAAAAAAGCATACAATACAAAGCACTGACAAAGATGCCTTGAAACTGGAACTCTACATTTTCTGGTGAGAATGCAAAATGGTACAACTACTTTGGAAATCAGTTTGACAATTTCTTACAAAATTATAAACATATCTAATATGACCCAATAATTCCATCCACAGGGTAATCACCCAAGAGAATTGAAAACTTGTGTCAATGGCCTATACACAAATTCTTCATTCACAATTTCCCAAAACTGGAAAGAACTCAAATTTCCATCAACAGATGAATGAATAAACAAATTGTGACAGATCCATACAGTAGAAACCTGTATAGCAATAAAGAGCAACAACACTGATGAATCTCAAAAGCATCGTGCTAATTGAAAGAAACCAGACACAAAAAGGTACACATTGTATAATGCCATTTATATGACATCTAGAATAGATCAGTGATTTCCAAGGGCTGAGATGGCTAAGTGGGGAAAAAGCTGAATATAAAGGGGTATTATATTTGTAATGATAGCAATCTTCCATATCTTGAATAAGGTGTTGCTTCCAACTGCATATATTCATCAGAACTCATCAAATTATGACCTTAAAAGGATGCTTTTTTAAAAATGAAAATTGTACTTCAATAAACATATATTTTAAAAAAATAGGTCTGTAATTCAACAATAGAGGGCTAGTTTTTTAAAAATGCATTATAGAAAGATGTGCATAAATATAAGATTCATGGAATAATTCAAATTGTTAATCAGAGCTTTTCAGTATCGCTTTAGAGAACCAGTATGATATGAACTTGGGAAAACCTATAGGGTACTAAAACAAGAAAAAAGGAAAAGAATATTGTCAAACAAGAAAATCTGATAGGGAAGACACTTAGAAACCATAAAGCAATAAATGTTGGAACATATAATGCATATTAAAAGAGCAATATGGCTTTAGACAGCCCTAATTCTCAGGACTTAACTTGATTAACTCTGGGGTGTCCCTTACACCACACTTCTCTTCCTGTGGCCTACCTGGCTGCTGAGAATAGAAGGTCATCTTCTCATGGGATTTGCTAATCCCCTCATCCCACAGTTCTTAATAGCACAGGGGGCCTTCCAACTCAGACCAGAGTTCCAAGAGTAAGCAATCTAGATTGGCTAATTAGAAGGTCATAGATTTGACGGACTCTTCTACTAATTTCTTTGCTCATTTCTTTATTGGTTGGTTGTGGGGGAGAGGGGGAGGGCACAGATCATGCAGTTTGTTCCTTATAAAATTACTGCTGACATGGTGCTTTGAGAAGTCCTTGGAAAGACAGGATTGGGTGGAGCATAATGAAAATCTTATGAAGAAGCTTCTATTCCTGCCCTTCAGTATAAAGCTCAAAATGCCTGGAGTGGCTAAACAGATGTCTCCAATAAAAATACAAGAAAAAAAAAGGTGCATAGCTTTTCAGTTTCTCTTGGCATCCACTCACATATAAACATGATACTATATTTTTGGGGTGGGATCATATGGACAGTTTGGTATTGGTCATGAAAACACATTCTTTCCAAACGATTTGAACAAAAGGGGAGTGTTTGTTCTAGAAGGTATGATCACTCTGAAACTGCAAGATCATACTAGTGTGTATCCACAAAAAGATCAATGCTTAAGTGGCAATTGCTAAAGATTGGATTAATTTATTTAACTCACATAGTTGACCATCTGCATTAAGAATTTTTTTCTGGGATGCCTAAGGTGGCTCAGTCCATTAAGCGTCTGCCTTCCGCTCAAGTCACGATCTTATGGGTCCTGGAACTCATGGGTCCGACAGCCCTGTCTAAGGCTTCCTGATCACTCCGGAGTCTGCCCTTCCCTCTCCCTTTGCCCCTCCCCTCAACCGCCACCTCTGCTTGTGCTCTCTCTCTCAAATAAATAAGTAAAATCTTAAAAAAAAAAAAAAGAATTTTTTCCTGAAGTTTTAGGTATTTAACACATTGCATCAAATTCCTATCCTTCTCCTACATATGGGATTTCTAACCTTGGGTCTGGTCACAAGTGAAAATTATATGGAAATATTGCTAAATTGGGGTCAGAAGACTTAAGTCCTTATAACCTCTGCAAATCTGACCAAATCAATTAACCTCAATGGCACTCGATTTCTTTTTAAGGGCTCTTTAAATGTTAAAATACCTAATTCTATTGGATGACAAAGGAAAAGGAAGAAAATGTAGTTTTCTAAGCCACTATGTCATGACACTGAATTCAAATTATATTATTTATAAAATCTTAAAATCATAAAAATCTTTAACTTTTCAAAGTAACTTCACATACATCACTTCATTTTTAGTCCACAAAGTTACTGTTTTATATTTTTTTGTAAAAATTGTTTCTGATTTCATATATTAATCATGTATTAGTAAGAACAAGTATTTTAAAAGCTATATATATATTTAGAATTACATATATTTATCATATATAGAATATATATTTACCATATATTTACCAATGTAACTCACTAGTGAGAACCCACTACCTAATAGCTTAAAGAATAAACATATCCTGTATGTTGTCAATATAGTATCATTTTTGATGATTCCTGATTTTTCTGGACAACCGTAGTTGTATCTCTGCTTTGGAAGAATATTCAGCCAGTTTCACCTACATGTACCCTACACAGTTTTCTGTTGTGTTGGACAAGGAAATCAGCCTTGTCCTCCAGAGCGGAGCTGGTTGGCAGAAAGGCCATCTTCAATCACATTCCGGCATGTTTGTAAATTATAACACTGAATTACGTATGATAATTTGCTTTAGGGAAAGAAACTACATTTAAAAGGAGAATGTTTCCTCTTCCCTATTACAAGAATATTGATAATTTGAAATCAATGTTTCAACTCTGAATTGTTATTTTAGTGGTGGACTCATTTGTCATTTTGGACATGAGACTTATCCACATACTTTTAGGCCCCTTGTGTGGGGATTGCAAACCTTACACATCTATAAAACTATAAAACTTCCTAATTAAGAAGACTTATAACCCATGTGCCAAATACCTACTCAAAAATTCAGTCCAACACAGATAGGACAGCAGTTTTATCCTGTCTTACTTGATAAAATATGGCTATTATAATTAATTCTTTTTTCTTTACCTTGATGAGAATAGTTAAACTCCAGGTCACACAGTGTTCAGAGACTTGCTATTTCCTTCTGGAACAGTATCACAGGCTGGAATTATACTGTGAATACCTAAAGGAAGTTTTGATGTGATCTGCAAAGAAGCCACACCTTGGTTCAGAGTTGGCCATTTGGTCTGTTACACCCTTTGAGGTGCAGCTCTGAATTTAATATAATAACAACAGTAAAAGAAAAAGAATTAGCTGACTAAGTGTGTGAGCATAAAAAACCTTGGCTTCCACAAAAAGAACATCTCTAAAAAAAATGAGAAAACTTAGCTAGTCCCTAAGATCACCTCTTCTTCCTAAGAGCTAACTAATATAAATACACTTCTTCCTTAGGGAATCAAAAGGACCAAAAATAAAGGTTCCATGTTGTCCACTTTAATACAAATTTTTCAAAACTTCAGGTGTAGTACTAGCAATTCTGTGGAGTTTTTCCTTATTTTCAGCACCAGGAGAAAAGGATGAGAGTATGAGCAGGAAAGGAAAATAAAAATTGCATATATATTCCTCCGTGGCCAAATTTAACAAGCCTTGAAATTGCTAGAAAATGAGATTTCATTTAAGAGGAAGAGATGGCATTTAAAACACCAAATCATCAAGTTCAAACTGCTTATTCTAGCAATGCAAACTGACAGCATATGCACACACATAATCAAATGGGAAATAATAATAGTACATCTCGATAGACTGCCCAGCACAAGAAAGTCAATGGCCCAAAAGATATGTCAAGAATAATTTCTTCACGTGCATTTCTCTCATGCTGTGCTTTCACAGGGTGATTTCATCAATAGAGAATATATGAAGCTCTTAGGCAATGAGACCGGATCTTTATTCTCACCCAGCCTCTTTATGTGGGAAGAAGAAATCAGGTTATTTTCCTAAAACAAGCAGTTCTTTTCTAAGAGGTAGTGGTAGCAGCTTTTTCCAAACAGCCATATTTCTGTGTATTCAAAGGAATCAAGAGAGAAGGAAAATAAGCTATTTTCCAAAAGTGAGTAGGGACAAAAAAGAGAATTATGCAGTGGGGCAGATTTGACTCTTTTTTCTTTTCCAGAGGAAAATTCCATCACTTGGAATAGTTTTTCAAATATAATCATTACATGCTAATTAGATGACTAAAGTGACATCTGCACTGGTTACATACCTCTAATTTTGGAGAGCCCCAGTTGCTAGCCCAGGAAGAAAACACGCCAGCGGCCAAAATGGCCCTCAGTAAAAACTATACGTTGTCTGGATGTTTCCTTAGGGTTTTTTAGAACTCCCTCCATAATATTTATTGCCAATAGCCAAAGAAAAGTAGAATTTCTAATTATGTATGCTGCTGTATATGTACAAACACATTTCTAATTAAATATATTTGTGTGTGAATAGTTTTTTTATTTTTAAGATCAAAGAGTTGTATCTTAATGGAGCTAATTGGGGGCAGTGCAGAAAAAATTAGGTTCTCACTAACATGGTGAGTTTCAGAAGGTTTTAGAAAGTGAACACTGTCTATGGAACACATCCTCTTCCTATACATTTACTGACAATAGATCTTTTAGCAGAGAGCAATGCCTTCAATTTTACAAGATATTTTGTTTCAAACAGTACAATATGGAATGGAATGTTTTGATTTGAACCTCACATATAATATAAAAAATTGTGACTAATACTTTTCTGAAAGCAGGGCTTCCTAGTTGGAAGAAGAGCCCTGGGACATGAGATGCATCAGTGAGTGCTAAAATGACAAACACAGTCGGGATGCCAGGATGGGAGATTGAGAATGTTGAAGACATGTTCCAGCTTTCCCTAAGAGGGTACTGAATTGCTTCAAAAATAATCTCCAAGGACAAATCAGAGGCTCTTTAAATGAAGACAATTAAAAGAGTTAAATCTAATTCCATGGAAAACAAACAAGCCAATGAATGATACTGGAAATTTCCAAATGTGAGTCAGACTAGATGTATGGGTTCTATATCCACTATTATGGTTCCCAAATGTGTGAGGTGTTTTTTTTTTTTTTTTCTCCTCCTTTCCTTATTGTGGTTGAGTAGAATTGTTAAGGAAAGGCTATGATATGTCCTTCTCCATTGGCTTGAAACCCGAAAATATAGCCATTCATAAAATTCCACCAGTAACTTTCTATAAGCTATTGAAGCAATAGTTATATGCCCTGGGGACTGATTCTTATTCTTCACTGCCAGTGTTATTGAGTTACTGATTTACTTAATATCAATAATTCTACAGAGCACTCTATATTTGTTATCTCATTTGCTTATTATGCCAGACCTTTATGATGCACAAATATCCCATTTCAAAATGAGGTGCACGAAGTTTAACATTAGTAACCTAAAGCCACATAGCTAGTGGAAGAACTGGGACCAAAAATCTGATTCTAAAACCCCACGTTTATTGAACAATATAATACTTATATGTAGGGATTGGTACAGCATTTTCCCTTCCAAAACATAGCCTGAGAGAACCAATATTAGTGATTGAGTATAATCAAACTATCAAAATATATATAATATAATCAAATACATCAATATATAAAATGTAATCCAAATATAGCAATATATTTTATTTATTTTTTTATAATTTTTATTTTGTTATATTAGTCACCATACAGTACATCCCCAGTTTGATGCAATGTTCCATGATTCATTATTTGCATATAATACCCAGTGCACCATGCAATATGTAAGGAGGGCAAATATATTTTATTTTTGAGCATAGTTTTGAAATATGTCCAGTTTATATATGAATTTAATAATAATAAACTTTTACCTTGGTTTTACATGTGCCAGGTCCTGTTCTAAATGCTCTCCAAATATCTAAATGCTTTCCCGTATCAGCTATTTACCTTTATAACATCCTTGTGCAGTACATGTACCTAAAGAGACTGACATACAGAATAGTTAAATAACTTGACCAAGATCAGACAAAGTAAATGATAGAGCCAGAATTCAAACCTAGAAGGTATGGCTCCAAACTCAAAAATCTTACCACTAGGTTGTATTGCCCTTTAAATAATAAAAGCATGTTCTCAATATTAATGACAATTATTATAATCAATTTATTCAACAAATATTTTTGAGTACCTACCTTATGTCAGGCCCTGATTAGGTGCTTGAGATGAAGCTTGGATCAAAATGTATCAAAGTCCCTGCCTAGGGAAGTTGTATTCTAGTGGGCAAGTCAGAAAACAGGCTTTATCAACAAATAAATATATAGCATGTCAGTCTTTTGGAGAAAAATAAGGCAAATCAGGGAAGTAAGAAAGTCTAGGCTTATAGGGACTGATATTTACTATTTTATATCTCCTTACTGCAGCGATGACATTTAATAAGAGAGGACTGAAGGAAATGAGTATGTGAAACATATAGATATCTGGGGGAAGAGCATTCTACCAGCAAGTACAAGGGCCCTGAGGCTAAAGAATGCTTAACCTCTATGAGTAACATCAAGAAGACCAGTGTGGCAGAAGCAGTATAAACAAAAGGATAGACAAACAGAAGTGAAATCAAAGTTAAATGAAAACCTAGGTCCATAGAGCCTTAGAAGGACTTGGATTTTACTTAGAGAATACTGAGATGCCATTTTGGATTTTGAGCTGAAGGGTATTTTGGTTAAGAACAGACTAAGAGGAAAGACGTCAAGGCGGGGAGGCCCGATAGAAGGGTATTATACAAATAAAAGTGAGATGATGTGGACTGAGACTTGGGTAGTGGTGGTGGAGATAGAAAGAAGTATCAAATTCTAGATAAATCTTGAAGGCACAGCAAATAGGATTTCCTAAGAAATAGGATATAGGCAATAAAAAAGAGGCAGAGGTTAAACTTGACTCCAGTGTTTTCAGCCCATGCAAATCATAGGATAAAGTTTCCATATCTTGAGATGGGGAAGACTTTTCGAGAAACAGGTTTAGAGATCACCAATCCCAGGGCATGTTAAGTCTGCCATGATGGCTATAAGGCAACTAGGAAGAGATGCCAATTAAATACAAGAATCTACAGTTTGGAGAAGAGGCCTATGCATCAGCATATAGGTCTGGAAGAAAGGACCTACAGAGGGAAACAGAGTGACATTTTAAGGACTGAGCTCCTAGAGAACTCAATCATTAGGACATTGGGCACAGGAGAAAACAGCAAGAGAGAGTAGAAGGAGCAGGCAGAAGGTAGAAGGGAAACCAGATGATCTGTAGAACAAATGCTTCAAGCAGGATGGAATGATCAATTGTACCGAATGCTGTTGACAAATGTTGACATTGTCAAGGATTGATGATGTCACCTTAGTTTCAGCGGGTAGAGGGCACTGATCTTAAAAAGAGTAATGTCTGTGAAACTGAGGGCTGAAAGGCTGAGTGTGGTAGGTTCAAGCAAGACTGATCAGACAGGGAACGTAAGAGGAAATATGGACAACCCTTGAGAAATTTTACTATAAAATAGAGCAGAGACATAAGGTGGTAGCTGAAACAAATTATAGTACGTTTCTATGCTGATAAGAATTATTGCAGAGGTAAGAGAGAAAGCGTGAGAGAGGAGAGCAAGAGAGAAGGGAGAATTGCTAGACAGATTGTCATTGAGAAGATGAGATAAACGGATGTACTGAACAGGAGGGGAAAATGTTATCAGGTAAGAGGAAAATTTCGTTCATAGGAACAGGAGGGAAAGCAAAGGATGAGGAGATGCGTAATCCATGCAGATAGGTGGGTAGAAACACACACAGGTTTCTTTCAGATTGCTGCTATTTTTACAATGAAACATGAAGTAATAAAATCACCATCACCACCACTAATACTGATTGAGTATCAACTATGTAGTAGGCACAGGGCTGAGTCCATTAATTATGTCTTTTAGTACCTCATAATTTACATACTATCCCTACATTACTACGGAGAAAGTTGATATCGGCAATAAAACAATTCATATATTCAATTTCAAAGATACATCACATGTTACTATTTAGGGAAAACCAATATTAAGCAAATACCAATATATATTAATGAATAATAGTTTTTAGAATCAAGTTCATTTTCTGTCAGCAAATTTAAAGGTAATTTTTTTCTTTTATGTTAACAAGATAAAACAAAAAATAATATAACATGAGGATATGATAAGAGTTGAAAGAGTGGGGATAATCGTTCATTATAAAAAGTTTTTAATATGAAATTTATTATAAAATTAAATACATACAGAAGTAAAATAATGTTTTCCATCTTTTATGTATTATACAAAGTGTTTAGTATATTTTACCAACCTCTGTCAGAAAAAGAAAGATTTCTCTAAACTAATCTCTTATTAATGGCATGGCCAGTCAATCTTCTCAAATCTCTTCTAGATTTATGGTTTCAACTGAAGAGTGGAAGGAAAACAAAATGCACCTGTTTATTTGAAAATGTTTCCTTCAAATACCTTTCATGTATAACATAGCTATAATTTTTAAGGGTAAAAATCAGAAAAGTAAAAGGAATGTGATGATGGCAACCATAAAGAATATAAATTTTAAAGTAAGCTGAAGAGCAAACAGAGAAAAATAGGCCTAAGTCATTGATTTTTACCTTTTCTAAAATATTCAGGAAAAGCCACAAGAGAATTACTTTTACCTAATGCGTATTAAAGCATAGAGCTCTCCAGACACTCTTATTTTCTGAACGTAGCAAGCAGATCCTGCATATAAACCTAATTTACTTTTAAATCCTGTATTCACATCACAAAGATAAAAAACTAAAAAAGGACAAGGATGAGAAAGAACACAATTGCAGAGAAGAAAAGAAAGTCACTTGAACCGTCCTTAGGCCTATGACCTCTGGGAGCTGACACATTATTTTAATCAATAGTAAGAATGTTTGCTGAATAAATTAATAAATAAATGTCAAGCAGATATTTGGTACAGTATTTTGAGTTATTTACCACCCACCTCTCTGTAAAATGACCTCTCCGTAGCTAACTGAATATATCCAAGAAAATTAATTAACAGTCTGGATTTTGACTCAGAATTACCAGTGTTTTAAAAACAGATATGCAATAGACCATGTGTCCTTGGGCAAGCTACTGAACTTCTCTGATCTTTAGTTTCCACATCCACCAAACAGGAAAAATTTGTTTGAAATTTAATGAGTTATTAAGGATAACTTAAGATAATATGAATAAAGTAGAAAGGGGTCTGGAACAACACAGAAAGAGATACCTGCTGTTGTGATTATACCTTTGCCTGTCTCGTCTTTCCTAACCATCATGTCATGATGCATTTCTCCCTCCTGCTGCATAAGTTTTAATACGTTTGGAAACATCCATGTCCATTTCTACCTCCCCATCTGCTTAGTTCCTTAATATTTTATCTTACAGCAGTGAGTTTGAGAGCAACTTTTAATTAAAAATCAGAGGAAGAAAAGATAGGGGCGCCTGGGTGGCACAGCGGTTAAGCATCTGCCTTCGGCTCAGGGCGTGATCCCGCCGTTGTGGGATCGAGCCCCACATCAGGCTCCTCCGCTATGAGCCTCCTTCTTCCTCTCCCACTCCCCCTGCTTGTGTTCCCTCTCTCGCTGGCTGTCTCTATCTCTGTCGAATAAATAAATAAATAAATCTTTAAAAAAAAAATCAGAGGAAGAAAAGATACAGTGACAAATATTTGGTTCTGATTATAGCTATGTAAATATGTATATTTGCATACTTGTGTTTATTCTGTCTTTTCTATGTTCACTGAACTGCAGACTGTTTAGGGGCAGGAAGCCCTGCCATCTCATTCCTTTTAGCCCTCCAAACCCCCTAGAACAATTTCTCTAATACTGTTTAACCATTCACCTTAGAAACAATTATTTTGAAAATAAGCTCAGAACTGGGACTACTATTTACCACGACTGAACCTTTAACTCCCCTTATCCATTCCAAAACAGATGCTGAATTTCACAAACCCAGCAATTACAACTTGCCCCCACAAGCCCTCATAGCTTCTTGTAAATGGATTCTTTCCTTAAATCCATTCTAAACCAAATAGGAAGTGGTGTGTTCACGAATCCAATGTGGTAGTTTCAAGGCTGAGATAGTTTTGTTGGGCATGGAGATTCAAGCATTTTTTCCCTAAAGCAGTTCAGCTGAAATTCAAACTATTAGATACAGCCATTAAATTTTACAGTAAATATCATTCCAAAGTAGTATTTTCATATATGTGCTAGAAAGAAAAGAGGGACTTTCACAAATCTCTGCAATCAAGTTTAAGGTAACTTGGAAAGATTTATCTGTTGGAAATAGTACAAATTTAGAGTCCAGACAAATTGGAGCTGAAATCTTAGGCACTTCCTAATGTAACTATCGGTAGGTTACTTATTGATCTAAACCTCAGTTTCTTCTCTTAAAACGGGGCAATTATTATATATCTGGAGAGACTGATGTGATGATTTAAAAGCAGATAGCACTTGACACATAGTAAACCTCATAAATGGTATTATCTTTTTTAAAAGATTTATTATTTATTTGAGAGAAAGAGTGATAACGAGAGAGAGCAGGAGTGGGAGGAGAGGGAGAAGCAGGCTCCCCACAAGCAGGGAGCCTGATGCAGGGCTCCAGCCCAGGACCGTGAGGTCATGACCTGAGCCCAAAGGCAGACACTTCACTGGCTGAGCCACCCAGGCGCCGCTAAACGGTATTATCTTTTATGCATAACTTATCAGTCTAATCGAAAGACCTGGGAGATTCTGGAGAGACAGCATATCCTGAACTTAAACCTTAATGTTCCAAATAGTCCTTAAATTTGTATGGAACCAGAAAAGGCCCCGAATCTCCAAGGAACTGTTGAAAAGGAAAAACAAAGCTGGGGGCATCACAATGCCGGATTTCGAGCTGTACTACAAAGCTGTGATCACAAAGACAGCATGGTACTGGCACAAAAACAGACACATAGACCAATGGAACAGAATAGAGAGCCCAGAAATGGACCCTCAGCTCTTTGGGCAACTAATATTTGATAATGCAGGAAAAAACATCCAGTGGGAAAAAGACAGTCTCTTCAATAAATGGTGCTGGGAAAATTGGACAGCTACATGCAAAAGAATGAAACTTGACCACTATCTCACACCATACACAAAAATAAACTCCAAATGGATGAAAGACCTCGATGTGAGACAGGAATCCATCAAAATTCTAGAGGAGAACATAGGCAGCAACCTCTACGACATCGGCCAAAGCAACCTTTTTCATGATATATCCCCAAAGGCAAGAGAAACAAAAGATAAAATGAATTTATGGGACTTCATCAAGATTAAAAGTTTCTGCACAGTCAAGGAAACAGTCAGAAAAACTAAGAGGCAGCCCACGGAATGGGAGAATATATTTGCAAATGACACTACAGATAAAGGACTGGTATCCAAGATCTACAAAGAACTTCTCAAACTCAATACACGAGAAACAAATAAACAAATCAAAAAATGGGCAGAAGATATGAACAGACACTTTTCCAATGAAGACATACAAATGGCTAACAGACACATGAAAAAATGTTCAAAATCATTAGCCATCAAGGAAATTCAAATCAAAACCACACTGAGATACCACCTTACGCCAGTTAGAATGGCAAAAATTGACAAGGCAAGAAGCAACAATTGTTGCGGAGGATGTGGAGAAAGGGGATCCCTCCTACATTGTTGGTGGGAATGCAAGTTGGTACAGCCACTCTGAAAAACAGTGTGGAGGTCCCTTAACAAGTTAAAAATTGAGCTACCCTATGACCCAGCCATTGCACTACTGGGTGTTTACCCCAAAGATACAGACATAGTAAAGAGAAGGGCCATATGCACCCCAATGTTCATAGCAGCAATGTCCACAATAGCTAAATCGTGGAAGGAGCCAAGATGCCCTTCAACAGATGACTGGATTAAGAAGTTGTGGTCCATATATACAATGGAATATTACTCAGCTATCAGAAAGAACGAGTTCTCAACATTTGCTACAACATGGACGGCACTGGAGGAGATAATGCTAAGTGAAATAAGTCAAGCAGAGAAAGACAACTATCATATGATTTCTCTCATCTATGGAACATAAGAACTAGGATGATCAGTAGGGGAAGAAAGGGATAAAGAAAGGGGGGGTAATCAGAAGGGGGAATGAAACATGAGGGACTATGGACTATGAGAAACAAACTGAGGGCCACAGAGGGGAGGGGGGTGGGGGAATGGGATAGGCCGGTGATGGGTAGTAAGGAGGGCACGTATTGCATGGTGCACTGGGTGTTATACACAACTAATGAATCATCGAGCCTTACATCGGAAACCGGGGATGTACTGTATGGTGACTAACATAATATAATAAAAAATCATTATAAAAAATAAATAAATAAAAAATAAACCTTAATGTTCCCACCATGCTGCCTTGTGTTCTATGATTCAAGACAGCAGCCACTGAAGACAAACTGCTCACTCTCCTGTGTCTTATGAGAGTCCAGAAACCAATGGCCTGAGGCTCTTATGTGGACCCTGGTGCACCCAGAGATAACTTCTGAGAAGATCTGAGTTGTTTTAGGGATGTCATGCTTCTGTGGGGTCTGAGAACCTGTAGGGGAGACATAATCAAGGCCATGTTGCTAACCAGCTTTGAGGTTGAGTATGAAGGCTTGCATTGCCCTCCAGCAGGTCTGGAAGCATCTGAGAAGCTCCTTCATGGTGCTTCATCAGATTTCCATTCCATGTCCATCCACTGAAGACCCAAAGGAACAAAACTCTTTTGGGCATCTATCCTTCCCTGGTTGGCCAGCACCTGTGGGGCCTCAAAACCTGAACTGATGGCCACCAACAGGCAATGGAGCCCAGAAACCCGGGAGGACATTAAGCAGAAGATCCCAAACTGAAGGCTTTTATTTTTAATAGTTCACTAAAAAGAATCTGATGATAACATGAAGCTAATAAAAGGCAATAAGACCATAGAAGGGAATCCCTTAGGTCTTAAAAAGTAATTTAGAATTAAAAAGAAACCAGTATAGGAAATAAAAGAGAAGATGACAACATTTAAGAATTGGCAAAGATGAATGAACAGGAATATCTCAAAACAGAAAAAGAAATACAAGAATATAACAAATCATGGTGGAAAAGAGTCTGAAGGAAAAATACAGGAGATTTGATATGCAAATAATAAGAGTTTCAGATGAAGGAAAAGGAACAGATGGAGGAGAGAGAATAATCAAGCCAACAATAGACAAAATGTTTTCTGAACTGAAGAAACATTTGAGCTGCAGATTGAAAAATTCACCACATCCCAGAAAGGACTAATGGGAAAAAAATCCAAAACCTTATTTTTATATGTATTCCTGTAAGTTGTTCTGATTTTCTAAAATGAGGTAAACTCTTTCAAGTTTCCATACAAAGTAATTTGCAATAAAAAGAATCAGACTAGCCTTCGAACTTACCTGACATTCCAGAAGGGAGAAGAAGCTAATAATCACAGACCACCGAGAAAAGGACTGTGATCAAGAACTCATACCCAGACGCGACATCTATCACCTGGCAAAATAAAAGTATATCTCTGGATATGCAGAGATTCTGAGAATAGGTCACCTACATATTCCCATCTGAGGAAAATATGTGATAAGTTACCAAAAATCAATTAAGCAAGACCGGAGACTCTGGGATAGGGAAAGAAGAGAAGAAAGAATGGCAAACCGTAAGCTTTGTAAAGCACATAGATAAATCTACATGAATGATCTCCGCGAAGATGCTGACAATTGGTATGCTATGTTATAAACACACATTCCTTTTCTGAAATCTTTTAATGTAATGTTTTTACTTCTGAAGTATGTTACATACATAAAAGTTATAAAGCACAATAAGAAAATGAAGATTCGTGAACAACCATCCGACCACCCCCACCCACACCTTGACTCTAGGTTACAGTACCTTTGCTTCACTTATCAGCAGTGACCACTATCATGTTTTTGCTTTTTCTGAATTAACGTTTTTTCTTAAAACATATAGATCTCTATATGTTATACTCTCTGCTTTTCTTATTTTTTAAGATTTATAAAAACTAGTATTAAATTACATATGATTTTTCTAGAACTTATTTTTTTATGCAAAAATGTGCTCCTTATATTCATGCATGCTTTTCTATAGATAATCTTGTTTCATGCAGGAAAACAATCCATTGCATGAACCCACTGCAAAGTTTGTCCATTTTCCTGTTGGATAATCCTGGTGGTTAACAATTACAAAAAGTATTTGCTATGAAAAATTTTTCCGTATTTCCTGGTGCAATACTTTCTCTAGGGAATATACTTAGGTACGTGTATCAATTTATAGTATAATAATAAATATCCATTCTACAAGGTAATGCCAATTTTCATTATCACAAGTAGGATATGAGTTTTCCTTGAAAGTTGCAAAAATTTGGTATTGTCACTAAGTAAGGAGATTTTTTTAAAGTTTTTATTTAAATTCCAGTTAGTTAACATAGAGTGTAATATTAGTTTCAGGGTGTACAGTCTAGTGACTCAACACTTTCATGCAACACCCAGTGCCCATCACAGCAAGTGCACTCCTTAAAACCTATCTCCTATTTTTAAAATCTAACGTGATACATTAAAGGAAAAAGCTTAATAAGTCTGGAATTAAGAATATTAAGCTATCTCCTCAATCTCTAGAGACCAAAAGAGAGTTAGGAAAAGGTGAGAAATACATGCACTCTAAGCAGTTATTTTCTTTTGTGGATGGAGGAACATGATACATGTTTCTTTTTTAAAATAATAATCACAAAATATGAATTTGAAAACAATGCAAATAGGAAAGTAAGCACAAGCAAAATAGAAAGATGAACTAAAAGCTCTAAATTTATCAGTTTAAAGGGAAGAAAATCAATTTATAAGAGAAGAAATAAGAATGAAAAGTAACTAGAAAAATCCAGAAAGTAGAAATAAAAATCATGCAATAAGGCTATCATCAGCTACACTTTATGCACACAACGTGACTGTGACTGACTTGGCTAATTTTCCCTATTTACGGAAAAGAGGCCACTAAAACAACAACAACAACAACAAAAACAAAACAAAACAAAAAACTCCATCAAACCAAAACCCCACTCTTTTTTTTTTCTTTAATAGCACACATAAAGCAGAGTTAAACATAGAATGATGGTCAGTTACTAAAACACACAGAAGCAAAAATCAGTAGAGTAGACTTTAAAGTCCAAGTATTAAATAGGACAAGAGGCACAACATGTAATTGTAAAAGACATAATTTACAAAGATCTTCTATAAGATTTGCAGTTTAATATAAAAAGTTAAATTTAATAAAAGTGCCAGGTAACCTTGATAAATACACAACTATAGTGTGATATGCTAATTTACATCTTTCTGAATAGGACAGAATACAGAGCAAAAAGATTTTTTAAGGAGTGAGGGGTCTGAAAAATACAACGAAAAAGCTTAGCTATGTTGATCTGTATTTTCTACCCACCTTTGTACCTGTCTAATAATGTTTTCTACTATTAGTACTGAATTTCTATTCATGTCTTATGACCAAGTATATCTATAAAAATGAACCATGTTCTTGGCAATCAAAAATTTACAATATATTTTTAAAATTTAAAAATTAAGAAATCTTACACGCTATCAATAAATAAATTTGGAAATGACGAAAAGATAACTGACAAGCTTACTACAATGGTATTTCCTAATTGTTTTTCTTAACCCTTGCCAAAAAAAGTAATCAAAACTAAATTTACAAAATGTATTTTAAAAATAAAAAGATTTATTTTAGAAATAGCTAAAGATCTGCTCCAAAGGAAATTGTATAGATCTGAGTATCATTACCAAAAAATAAGAACTGAAAAAAGTAACTTAAGTACTTAGCTTAAGAAATAGGAAGACAAAAAAACAAATAAATGAATAGACTAGGAAAGATATAATAACGATTAAATACTACAATAAAAGAAATACAGATAAAAAAAGAACTTCTACTTGCCAAAATATCTTTTGATCTTCTTTTCTAGCTACCTTTATCATCAAAGTGTTCATTAATTATATTTTATAATTAACTATGATAACATATTCATAATAATAAAGGGTTTGGGGTTTTTAGAAATAAGGATGGTCATAATGAATTCATTGTTACTTTAGCTTATTCAAACAGGTCACAAACTCAAATGCCTGAAGAGATCAGGTACGTGACAAAAGTGCAGCAAGACAGACAGGGGTACAGTGGGGAAGGCTGTGCACTCCTGTGAACCAGAACATACAGGCTGATCTCAATGGGGCCGCCACCAGCTTTGGGCAAACACTGCCATGTGGGAGTGTGGGCCCAGTGCAGCCACATCTTTTAGCTTTTCAAAAGTTATTAAGTCACTTCTGTTTTATTTCGTTTTGCTTTGATGTGAAATTAGTTGGCAACTCACTTCAAAATTTTTAAATACAGTGAGGAACTATGCTGTATTAACTCAAGTTCATGGGCCAAATAAAGCAAATCTACAGTTAACCTTGGCCCATGAGCCACTTGTTTTCACCCTCCGCCTTAAACCTAAAATTCAGTGCTCCAAGGAGTATTTAACAACCATAAAGGGGCGGCTGGGTGGCTCAGTCGGTTAAGCATCTGCCTTGGGGGCTCGGGTCATGATCCTGGGGTCTTGGGATGGAGCTCCCTGCTCAGCGGGAAGCCTGCTTCTCCCCCTCCTTCCCACTCGTGCTCTTTCTCACTATCTCTGTCTCTCTCAAATAAATAAATATTTAAAAAAAAAAAAACCGTGAAGAGCAAACAAAGTGATTTCATTTTTAAAGTTTCCTCAAAAAGGTATCAGATATGTATTGTGTGGAAAATTAAACCACTTTTAAATACTCTTGTTGTTTAAAAAAACAGACTTTCTATAGATAAGATTTAAAAAAATTATGAAAATATTGACTATACTCCATCCAATTCAGACTAGATCTTGTATCTTTAAGTAATTTTTAGAAAGATTTTCTATTAAAATAGAAACTGTTATGATTTCTTTTTGGTTAAATTTAATTTATCACTTTATGTAATGTGAAAAAAAAAACCTACCACAAAAGATTACTAATATCTCAAAGAAGAGTATCTAATTCTACTCTATGTTTATGAAACATTTTCCATAATCCACAAATTATTCTCCAATGATCAAATATTAAGAAAGGTAAAATATTTCAACTGAAGAAAAGTTCTGAGTTAAGCATACTAATAATTCCTCCTTGATAGTGAAGACTCCTGCATATTACATTTAGTTTATTAGGACTTCTAAGAACTAGATTTTTTAAATACTAAAAAATTTTTGTGCTTTTTTTTGTGTGTGTGTGTGTGTGTTCAATCCTTTCTGCAATTGCCCTGTCCCTGTGCTCTATTACTATCTCAAGTCTGGTCATCCCATGTTTATTTGACCTCATCTAAAAATTCTATTATGTTCCTCCTTTCCCCATTTTCTCCTTGTTTATTTATCACTGATCCAGTTTTGAGCATAAAGTGATCAACAGCCTAACAGAAATCGTGAGTACATTACTTTTGATAAATTGTAACCATGCGAAGGACAAATACTGATTAAAAAAAACCACCAACTTGAAAATGTGGGAGATACTGCTAGCAAATGTGGCTTAGGGTACACACATATCAAGTCTTTTCCTTGACAATCAGCATTGCCTTGATATCCTAATTGAAACTGAAATTCCATTAAAAAATTCCCAAATCTAAACAAAGCAGAATCAATGTAGCTTAACTAGGAAACGAGAATTCAATTTACAATTTACTTTAAAGGATAAGCATAAGCAACCAAACATAGTTCAGAAGACACCAAAAGTGAGAAGCACTTTATATGATAGAAAATTACACTTACATAGATCTCCCAACATTTGAACATCTGGGTGTTCAAGGTGAATATATATATATACGCATGGTGGTAAACCATTTGACAAATTTAAATGCTTTAAAATTAATGTACTGACATTAATCACAATTTTCGTATCAAGAGTTTGGACCAGTAAGGTGAATGTACTATGTCTTCATAATAAAAGAGCATTATTTCTTGAATGTTGAATTCCCAACTTTGACCCAAATGTATTTGTCTCTGAATATGCAGCCTCTGACCACCCAAACTTTGAAACCACTATTTCCCCTCTAATTTTCCAAAGAAAAATAAAAAAAGATGGAGAATTTAGATCAGCATAATCTCCCAAAATACTCTCAAATTTAGGGTTTGTATTTATAAAGGAATAACACCATCCTATGCCAGAAATTCTGGCCTGTTAACTTTCCCACACTGACCCCAAACTCTGTGAAAGGTCATACCAACCTTCTCTTCCAATGGAGTTTAGAGTAACTAAGAATACATGGGCTGCTTCACTATTTATAAGAAACTGTCACCTAAATCTCAGAAACCCATTTTTGTAAATTCACAATACATTTGTGTCTTGATCCTGAAGTTAGTCTTGTACATGTCCAGCACATGGTACATAGCATGTAGTCTTTCTTCTACCTTGGATCATAAGACATGGGGCATCCAGCCATTCAACATCTCCTCTAGGAAAGAGAGCTTTTCTTTTTTTAATCAACAGAATCCAACTTAATTATGGCTTATTTATTTGTAAATCTATTTTTTCCTTACTCAAAGTAACCTCCCCACACACATTGTTTATGAAAGTTTAATTCCATAGACCATGGCTTATGCTTAAAACAATAGAGAAATCAGAAAGTTTAGTTAATCTAATTTATATTTGAACTCAGTTAAGTATTTAATTTGAAGCGGAATGAAAGACTCGAAATCTAATGGAATAATATATAAAATACTCAACCAAAGTGAGAGTTCTTCTGACATTTTGGCTTAGAGACTCAAAACCAATTATGGATATAGATGTATTTTAATAAAAGATAGCACTAAACAAAAAAAACTCAAAATCAAAAAATAAAATTGTGGATGGTTGCCAAATTGGCCCCTTCCTTTTTTTGTCAGCATATATCACAGATTCTTTTTTTTTTTTTAAGATTTTATTTATTTATTTGACAGAGAGACAACCAGCGAGAGAGGGAACACAGCAAGGGAGTGGGAGAGGAAGAAGCAGGCTCCCAGCGGAGGAGTCCGATGTGGGACTCGATCCCGGAATGTTGGGATCACGCCCTGAGCTGAAGGCAGACACTTAACGACTGCGCTACCCAGGCGCCCCAGCATATATCATAGATTCTTATTCCTAAATACTGTATCTTACAGGGATCCTTCATTTATTCAACGAATGAATAGGGAATATTTAATAAATGCCAGGCACTGCTCTGGCAGCAGGAACCTAGTAGTGAGCAAAATAGGCAAAAACTTCCCTCTTGAGCCGGTTTTCTAGAATGTACTGCTGCTACAAATGCTTATAAGCAAAATAAATCATGACAAGGAAAATGTTAGAAGATAATATTTCAGGCAGGGGATTACATCCCAAAGAGTCAACATTTGATCAAAACCTAAGTGATGCGAGGAACTGAGCATTCTTCCAGTCTTGTGCAAAGGACGTGGAGTCTTCCCTATTCCAAGAGTTACTGACATCATACTATTTCCTTTATCTATACTTTTACTTGTATCATACTCTCCCTAAAATGCCCTCCAATTTTATTCTGTCTTTTGGAATCCAATCAATTCTTTGCACGTTTCCATGACCCCTTCTCTAAAAACCTGTCAACACTTCACTGCTGCCTTTCATGACCACTTATTGTGATTTATGCCAAATATCATCACACTTACAATCTAAAAGAGAAGAGGACTGATACCTATAGAATTTCTAATATGAACCGGGATCTCTGCCAGTGGCCTTTTATATATTATCTCATTTAATATTTATGAGAGTTCTATGAGGTTAGGTATTGCTATTCGATTTCACAGGTGAGAGAATTGAGCTTCTGAGAGATTCTGACCACACAGCTAGTAAATGGCAAATCCAAAATTCATACCCAGTTTCATATAACTTCATATATTTCATTTTTTAACTGATTTATTTATTTATTTATTTATTCATGTTTCTATATCAAAAATACAATGTGTCTCATGTCTTGTTTCCAAGTTTAGCAGATAGATGTTTTTCAGTGCTTTTGCTTGGAATTCTGTTCACCTTCTCCTCTGCATATAAGATTCTCCAGGGCCCAGCATGCTGTAATGCTTTTCTAAATTAGTGAAAGCCACACTAATGTGTCTTTTCCGAACTCCTGGTACATTTAGAATCAGAATTACAAAGATTGGCACCTACTGATTTCTCTATTTCTGTGATTCTAAATTTTTTTCTAAGCATAATTTTTTATGGATCTAATGAGAGCTCTAGATACCCTCCCCAGAAAAATAATGAATATTGCATACCGGAAACTCTTCCCTGGACTTGATTCTTTGAATACATTTATTTAAACTCCCCAAGAAAACTACATGCTCCTTGAGAACAGCCACTATAATTTATTTTCTCTTGAGCTCCCTGCAGTGCCTAGCACAGTGCTGAACAAATATTAAGTGACTAGCCTGTCAAAGAACCTATGCTTTAGATTACGCAAAGTGATAGGTTTTTAGCATAAACCCATCTAATTCCATTTTGCAGAGTAAAAAAATGGATGCATTTTTCAGAACCCAAAGGTCAGGGATTATAACTTTAGAAAGGGAGCATAATGTGGCTCAATCCCACTGTTTTGGGGTTATTGAGCTGTGAATTCTGAAGCTGGATTTACATGTTTAAGAGGAGTATCCAAAGGGAAGTGGAGGGATAGCTGGGCTCAAGGAGGACTTCATGCTCCCTGCCTCAAAGAGATCAAAAGAATATTTTCCCCTGGAGATATTATTGGAATTGCTCATTATAAAGTAATAATAATCATCATAATCATAAAGTAAAAGTAAATATTACTAGATTTTAAAAAGAAGACTATAAAAGCAGCTACTAAAAATCACTGCTATGCATTCTTCTAATTCACATAATATCATTTTTTTATTCAGATTCAAATAAAATGAATATTCTAAAGGAACTGGCTGAAAATACACATTCCAATAGAGGAAAATCCTGTAAAAGCAAATCAGCATTTTAAAATAACCAAGTAGAAACAGTGGGAATGAAGACAAAACTCCATATTTTATCCTGAAATTTAGATCCATAGGTAACAAGAGGATACCTATGAATGGAACAAAACAGTAATGGAGGAAAAGCTGGCCTGCAAGGTGCCCTATTCCTAACACTGTCTTTTCTGGCAACTTCAGCCTATACCTGGACCCACTCTCAGTGGAGCCCACAAGCTGAGTCCCCATGCACACACCTGCAACTCATGGTTGATACAACTTGTTCCCTGCAGCCCACCCACCTCCAAAGAAACAGCCTTATCTGAACTTTCTAGCTTTAAAGGATGGCATCTCACTTGTTCCAGCTATAATTTCCAGCCCAGCATAAGAAAGCTTTCCTCTACAATTGTCTCCCTAAGATTCCATTCACATAGCAACACATTTTTTCTTCTGTTTTGGACACAGTTACTCCATGACTCTCATTATCACTGGTAATTGGGCTTTTTTTTTTTTTCCATTGCAGTTTAAAAGAAAAGAAGGAAAAGAAAAAAGAAAGAAAGAGAAGACAAAAAGAAAAAAATAACTTCCAGATTTAATTACACATTTGTCATCATACTTTAAGAACTTTCTGGGTTTAAAGGCTTAATGTTTTTTGTTCTTTCTGATGCACTGAGAAGGTTTTGTTTTGAATTCATTTTGCCTGTTCCTTTCAAAATACACAAAGGAGGAAAAATGGGGAAGATACAAGCTGCACTGTCAACAGGCTGGCCCTGCATTGCTTTTATTATCTTGACTATAGCCACCAATAAGACAGCAGACAATTTACATAAATTACTTACAACAACTGTCCCAAAAAAGACTGTAATGCTGTCTTTCTTTTATGGGAATTGTTAGGACCATGAGTAGTCTTGGAAAGTCCAAATGACTCTTCCAGTCAAATGTTATTTTTCTACATCTCCCACCGCTTCACTACAATTTTCATCATTGCTCCTTAACAATGCTAATGCTGAAGAACGTTCAGAGAATATAAAAAAGGAAAGGAAGAAATCAGCAATATATGAGAATAAACTAAAAATGAGCACTCCTAGGTTTGGAAGGATGGGATAGAGAGGACAATGATTCAAGTTTAAATTCATAAAATACAAAAATAATAGCATATATAGTAAAAGAGATATAATATATTCCACATTATAATGAACTAAATATATGGAAATTATAGTACCTTTGTCATTTTTTTAATGAAGGTAATCTGAACTTTAGGGCCATGAAGTCTAAGCACTGTATACTACAAATCGAACGGCACCCCTGGAGCGGTGCACCACGGTGATCCTGCATTGTAATCAGCAGGGACCGAAGTTATTTCTCGATGTTCTTGCCCACCTCACTACACTGTACTCTCCTCAACACAGGACCTCTTGTTCATCTTTGTACCTCAGGCCTAACACAAGGCCTTAAAAGGTCAATGTGAATATTTGTAGAGAGCTACACAAAATCCTAGGAATTAGATGCAACGGATGTTATTATCCCTTTTAGACACATAAAACGAAACAAGACAAACCTCAGAGCGTGTAAATGACTAAACCAAGAACTCTCAGTTAAGTGATCAGGGGTCATTTACTGAGAACCATTACTGAATAACTACCATCAATGTACCGGGCCCGGAGGGTACAGCTGAGGACGACGCACAATCACTATTGTGGAGTGTCTAACAAACCAATGAGGAGAAATAGATAATGAGCACGTAAGCAAATAAATAAAATAACTTCAGATACTACTGATGAGCAAAATGAAGGCAACAAGGTGGGGTGGAAGGGTCTAGAGTGGCTTGGGTGGCAGGCTTAGGCAACATACTTCGGGAAGTCCTCTCTGAAGAGGTGACCTTTGAATTTCAACCTCAATGCTGAGAAAGCTGCCTTGTAAGAATCGGGAGAAATAGCAGCCCAAGCAGAAGAAAATCAAAGATCAAGTCTCCAAACAAGCTGGTGAAGAGCAGAAGGAAGCCCAGAGTGGCTAAAATGCTGTAAGTAAGCAGGGGATTTTAGGTGAGAAGGAAAGGCTGGGCATTACAAGTGACGAGGATAGATTTTATTTTCGCTACACTGGAAACTGGCTTGAAGCTGTGAAGCAGTGGGATTTGGCTTAAACTTTAGAAAAACTTACTCCAGCCAATATGTAGAAAATAAGGTAAGAAAGGGGCAGAAGTTATATTCAGTGCCCAGTGCAATAACCCAGGAAAGAGACTGTATGATGCATTACATCCCTTTCAACCCCTGTCAGAGAGAGAACATCTAAGGAAGAAGCGAATATGATCTCCCTGAATTTTATGCTTTCCTGATTTCCAAGCACAGGAAAGAGCTCAGGAAAAGGGAATTTGCTTGTAGGCCAAATGTTGTACCTGCACCTTACTTTGGATTCACTTTACTGTAAGTTAGCAGGCCTGGTGAGAGTCCGCCTAAATCACAGCGAGACACTGAAATGACAAAGAATAAAACAATATTGAAATGTTACACAGACTATGTCTGCTTGGCTGCTCCTCCCACTGCATCCTTTTGGGCATTTCCTTCTCACCCAATGGCCCTGTTGAACAGATTAAGATTCAGTGCACAACTTGATAACTGTAATTCTGGGATCTGAGGTTGCCCACTGTTGTTTCCAGGAATACAACAAAAGCCCCATGGACAGAATGCCAAACAGCCATTTCACCTGAAACTTCAAAATTTAAGTTTTCTTTAAAAAATAGCTTTTACCAAACCTAACCGCAGCAAGAAGGTGTATATTTTCTATATCTAGTGGAGATAATGACAAGGCTTTGGTTAAAAATAACTAAGATTACATACTACCTTATTACTTGCAAAGTACTTTCACATACAATGCCTCTTATGATCCTCAAACTAACCCTATGATGTAGGATAATAATAATAATCTCCAACATAGAGATGAATAAACAAGTTCAGGCAAGTTAGTAAATTAACCAAGAAAACCCAGCCAAGTAACTGGCCAACTGGGCCAGAACTTGAAACCAGTTCTTCTGACATTCAAGGATATGCTGGTTCCATCACTCTACGCTGCTTGCATTGAATGAAGGCTGTCTGGCCCAGGAAAGCCGTGTCACGCTAGGGTTAAGAGCACAGACCTTGGGGTGGGATGTAGCTCTATCAGTTGATCCGTGCACCGACGCTCCCACTTCATTGGCATCTCTCTGCATCTGAACATTTTCAGTTTCCTTACATGTAAAATGGGGATAATGAATTTTACCTCAAAGATTTTTCTGAGGATTAACACAATGTATGGATAGAGTTGATCACAATGTCTTAAGCAACAAGACTAGCTCTATAAATGACAGTTTGAGAAATGAATGACTGTCACAACTAAATGAAGAATATACTCTAATAGTCTTTAAGATACCACTGTAAAACCAAATCAGGGATAAAGTGACTCAGACAGTTATACTCTGCATAAAGCCTTCAAGGAGGATTCCCAGCCCATCCTCTCTATCTCACTTTTAATTAACAGAAGGCCGGGGATTTAAATGTAGTAAATACAGAACGAATAAAACAGAAAGTTAGGTCCTTTATGAGCTTCGGTTTAATATGTCTAGTTGTCTGCATTTGATGGGTGTTCAAAACAACTCACTTCCCGTTAACCCCAAATACTTTATCATTTCAATAGTTTCAGAGATTCCATAATACGGCCCTGGTGTCTCATCGATATTCAGGATTGGTTTATGTTGGAGCACAGACCACAGATTCCTGGGCATCCTGGCAGAGAGGTCTGTCATACTCAGTGTCTGCCCTGGCCTTCCACCAGGAGCTGTGGCCTCCCCCTGCTAGCCTCCTTCAACCCCATATTCTAAATCGAGCAGGACGTACAGCTGGGATTGCATGTGGCAGCACTTCCTTATGATGCCATTCCTTCAGCCCAGCCAGTTCTTTTCACAGCTGGAACAAATCTGTATGCTATCTCCTAAATCCAAGGGAATGGCACCCTTTTGAGATTCTAAAGCTGCTTGGACTGAGGCCACAAATGAGGCCAAAGCCACCAAAGGGTATTGTTCTTACCCCAACACAAAAGTGCTAAATTTGTTGAAAGATTCTGGCAACAAGGAGAGTCTCTTACAAAACACTGCTCGGCACGTGGCTATTACTTATCCTGCAGGATAGACAGTCGCTGGTCCTCAGAAAGCATGTCGTTGAGGGGAGATGTGGGAATAACTTGAGAGGTGCTCCACTACATGTTTTTCAGAGGCTTTGAGATTACACTCCCATTTCTTAGCAGCATACATCTTTTCATTTCCTTTTAATCATTGCAACATTTTCTAAATACTAGTGCTAGGTATGAATCCAAAAAAGTTGTTAATTTTTTAACAGTAGGTGATGCTGGATTTTAATCCCCTTCTACTCATCTCTGCAGCTAATATGAGCAATTGGCCAACACCAGCCTCTGGACAGAGTCTCTCTTCTATCTGCTCTAGACCTCTGTGTACACTTCTTTCTGGCCACATGATCCACCATGCCAAGATTGGCCTTGATACCTTCTGTTTTTCCATTCCTAGCCCTGATAATGGTTCTAGTTCTTAATACATCTACCCCTAGTTCCCAACACTACAGACCTCTATGACCAGTACTATTGACTTCCCCATTTGGCTCTTAAATATATACCTGATTTCGATGGATTTCCTATTCATCGCACTTGCTTTGTTTCCAAAATTTTCCCTTTTGGGAGTCTTAGAGAAGCCAAGAATTGTCTCTACCAAGTCAGCTGCATTAGGACAATTTGCTAACAAGTCTCCTTTTTCACTCTACAATTAGTTCCTGAGCACAGGGCCAGGTGTAGGGAGAGTTACTAAGGACACAGCAGTGAAAAAATAGACATGATCCATACCCTCGGGAAGGAGCAGATGCTAAACAAGTAATCACACATATAACTAGAAAATGAAAGCTGTGATATGTGCTAGGAAAAAATACGGGGGCGGGAGGGTGTCAAGGAAGGCCCCTGAGGAAGTGATTGCCTTTGTCACAGGGCCATAACCACTCTTTGTTTAATTGTGCTTTTTGATTAGTTATTTAAAGCAGAACGTCGTATTAGTTTGGTTAATATTCAGAACGTGATTCAGATACTCTCTGCAGCTGTGGCTAGAGAGCTTGGTCCTGTTTCTTTTGGAATTTCCTATGGAGAAGAAGCATTCATTTCCCATGGCCATATTTGATGGATTAAAATAAGTGCTACTCATTTGTCGGCTCAGTCGTAATGTGAGAGCAAAACTCTCCACTCCGCTTCTGGTATTCCCTGGGATCCTTGGCTACATCCGCTTTATAGCAGAGAGAGGTGAGGTCCTTCGTGTTTAACTGATCTCACCCAAGGCCTCTACAGGTTCATGGTAGAGAAAAGTCAGAACATGGAGCTCCGCGTTATTAGTTCTTAAACACTGACTCAGCATCTCCGATGAGTGACCTGCATTCTCACAGGCAGGCTGCTGCGGACACTGCTCAAGGCTGTACCCTGAGTGACCCATCCAAAGTACTTAGGAGGAGGATGCGCGAAACAGAAAGACAACTGGGGGAATCAAAAGCCACATTCCACCACCACCAAGGCAAGAACATTAGAAGAATGGAGCCATTTCTGCCCTCCTAGATTCAGGGATAGACTTCAATAAAGTTCATTTGTTAGTGTGAAGGAGAAGAGAAACAAGAGTTGTCTTATACAATCATGGAAAGGGGCACCCTACAAAATCTGCCATCCAAATCTTACAACAACCCTATAGGATGGGCACAGGATCTTGTCCTACAGACGCAGAAACTGAGTTCCAGAGCCATTTATATGGTGAAAAGAGACAGAGCCCATTTTAGAACATGAATTAAGAGTTAAGTTTGTTCTTAGGCAACAACCTCTACGACATCGGCCAAAGCAACCTTTTTCATGACACATCCCCAAAGGCAAGAGAAACAAAAGATAAAATGAATTTATGGGACTTCATCAAGATTAAAAGTTTCTGCACATCCAAGGAAACAGTCAGAAAAACTAAGAGGCAGCCCACGGAATGGGAGAATATATTTGCAAATGACACTACAGATAAAGGACTGGTATCCAAGATCTACAAAGAACTTCTCAAACTCAATACACGAGAAACAAATAAACAAATCAAAAAATGGGCAGAAGATATGAACAGACACTTTTCCAATGAAGACATACAAATGGCTAACAGACACATGAAAAAATGTTCAAAATCATTAGCCATCAAGGAAATTCAAATCAAAACCACACTGAGATACCACCTTACGCCAGTTAGAATGGCAAAAATAGACAAGGCAAGAAACAACAATTGTTGGAGAGGATGTGGAGAAAGGGGATCCCTCCTACATTGTTGGTGGGAATGCAAGTTGGTACAGCCACTCTGGAAAACAGTGTGGAGGTCCCTTAAAAAGTTAAAAATTGAGCTACCCTATGATCCAGCCATTGCACTACTGGGTATTTACCCCAAAGATACAGACGTAGTGAAGAGAAGGGCCATATGCACCCCAATGTTCATAGCAGCAATGTCCACAATAGCTAAATCGTGGAAGGAGCCGAGATGCCCTTGAACAGATGACTGGATTAAGAAGTTGTGGTCCATATATACAATGGAATATTACTCAGCTATCAGAAAGAACGAGTTCTCAACATTTGCTACAACATGGATGGCACTGGAGGAGATAATGCTAAGTGAAATAAGTCAAGCAGAGAAAGACAACTATCATATGATTTCTCTCATCTATGGAACATAAGAACTAGGATGATCGGTAGGGGAAGAAAGGGATAAAGAAAGGGGGGATAATCAGAAGGGGGAATGAAACATGAGAGACTATGGACTATGAGAAACAAACTGAGGACTTCAGAGGGGAGGGGAGGTGGGGGAATGGGATAGACCGGTGATGGGTAGTAAGGAGGGCACGTATTGCATGGTGCACTGGGTGTTATACACAACTAATGAATCATCGAGCCTTACATCGGAAACCGGGGATGTACTGTATGGTGACTAACATAATATAATAAAAAATCATTAAAAAAAAAAAAAAGTATAAAACACTGGGGTGCCTAGGTGGCTCAGCGGGTTGAGTGTCCAACTCTTTGTAAAGTATCAACTTTTGGCTTCTGCTCAGGTCATGATCTTGCAGTTGTGGAATCGAGCTCTGTGTCAGGATCTGCTCTCTGCACAGAGTCTGCTTCAGATTCTCTCTCCCTATCCCTTGGCCCCTCCCATCGCTCACATGTGTGTCAAATAAATAAATAAATAAATAAATAAATAAATAAATAAATAAAAGAGTTAAGTTTGTTCTAATATATGTAACATTTTCCCTTAAATTTCCTTGAGGAATGTCCTTTTTTGTATAATGATTTATCAACAGAAATTTTATTTTTAAAAAATCTGAAGAGCAGAGAAAAATAGTTCAAAGTTGAGGGCTCTGAAGTCCAACATCCTTGGGTTTTCATAATTTTTTTTTTTATTAGAGAGAGGGCGTGTGCCGAAGAAGAGGGAATCTAAAGCAGGCTCGGTGCCGGGAAGCTGGCTCCACGCCCAGCGCGAGACTGACACAGGGCTTGATCTCACAACCATGAGGTCATGACCTGAGTCTAAATGAAGAGTCAGATGCTTAACAGACATCCACCCAGGCACCCCTTGGGTTTTCATTCTGTTGCTGCTGTTGACTGCCTTTACTATCTTCCTGACTTTTTCTCACCTGAAAAGTCTGGTTAATAACAGTATACCCCCATTAGGAATTTTTCCAGTATTGTACTGAATAATGCAGGCTTATTGCTTAACTCAATGTCTGATACATAGTCAGTAAATGGTAGCTATCTTTTTATAATCTACATTCACATGAAAGGAATTGTTTGTTGACGCTGTGTTAGGTAACTGAAAAAGCTAAGCTGAATGAGTACACATGATGACACATTTTTAATCAAAGCTCAGATCCATAGCACAGATCCTAAGGGTCTTTAAACTTTATATTCCGTTGCTTAAGTATCAACCTTCTAGAAAACCTAGCTCACACATCCTTGAAACAAACCATAATAATGACCATGTAATAAAAAGACCACAGAATTCAGGATCCAAACAGCAAGGTTCAAGTCTTAACTCCCATCCATGGTTAGACATCCACTGAATTCTAATGAACTGATGAGTAATCCTCCATTTAACATAAAGAAAATATGTGGCTTCAGTATCAAAGTAGATCATGTCAAAGCATATAAAAATCTAATAAGTATGTTTTCTTAGTAAAAAAAAAATTCAAGAATTGTCTTACTTGATCTGTTAGGGCAAATAGGATTAATACAATTAAAAGACATCGAAGCAAAGCAGCAAGCACAACATTTTTGTGTTCATCTGTAGACTATTCATTATCATCTCACATTTGCTTAGATTATGTAATGAAATATCAGATACTAGTTAAAACCAGAAAGCTGGGAAAATATCAGGTAGTGTTGGAGGTCCTGGTTTTACTAAAAGAAATTTATTTTTTGGAACTCGGATTTATTTTAATCAGAGGATATTTTAATTCAGGTCTTAGGCCAATCTGCCTTGATAATTTATAAGGATATTTAATCAAGTGTTATATTTTTAAAAATTGAGTGTTTAGCAAATTTTAGAGGAAACAAAATCCCAATCTAAGAAAATCAAATGCTTACAATTGAATTAAATACTCCTTCAAAGAGTAAATACAAATTTTGTAGAGAAATAACTGAAGATTGGCAGAGAGACCTTGCTCATTTTTAAAGAATAGATGTTTCTCTAACATCATTATATGAATTTCAGGTGCAAAAAGGACAAAGGTAAAAGCAGTTTCATAAGATTTCAGCTTCAAATTTGGGTACGGAAGAGACATTCATGACAAAACATTCAGTTTTTCAAGGCTATTTTTACTGCACAGATTAAGGCTAAACACTAAGATTATTTTAATTAATTTAGAATCAATGATATGTAAATCTTAGTAGGTTATCGCTGGAAACCAATTCTACTCTTAATAGTACAAAAATAGATACAATGAAATACTTCTCTTCTAATTAAATGTTTTAAAAACACACTTAAAGAGAAGAGCAAAACGAACTGCTTAGTGTCTACCCACCATCTTAAGTAACTACCATGCCTCCTTTAGGACTGAAGAGGCAGTGAATTTGTAATCCTTAGTTCTGCCTGAGGTTCTCTTCCCAAATTCTTTATCCTGCGTAGCAGGATATGGCAGCATCCATCTTTCCTCTCATTTGGGAAGATCCCAATTATATCTGAGGACGAGCTTTACGGTCTTGAGTCTAGACAGATAGAGTCCATGGATGAAAAGCACCAGGCTCCCTAACCTGCATGTCAGCCCAACAGTCTGAACATAGCTCTACCTCCAGGTGTGCGCCGTTCCAACTCCTTTCTCCCTTCAGCTCTTTCCTACCATGGCGGAACACTTAGGGGCTTGATTCTCTTAGGGACCCCCTTGCATCAGCGAACGTCTCTCAGAATCACACAGAAATCAGGATCAAGTTCCAAATTAGCCAGCCCTACTACATTGGTTAAAAAACAAAGGAAGCTGACTTGAGAAGGTCCAAAGGTTATTTGTCAAAAACCAAAATCAAATACCACTTTCGCAACACAATGGAGCCATTCTTTACTAAACACTACCTTTTCTAAAGCCTTATACCTTCCCCCTTCATCTAGTCTAGAAAAAAAATTCACCTAAGATTGCTAAAGGAAGATAATACAAAATTCTGTAAGAGCCCAAACCTTTCTAATCTTGCTACATGAAATTTGTTTTCTGTCTACCAGGTTTAGTTCCATATGAACTTAAATCAAGCTCATCCCAAATCAATTTTCACATCATATAAGGCCAGAGGAAAAACACAATCTCTCCTCTACTGATCAATTTTTATGCTAAAAAAAATAAATTAAAATAAAATAAAATAATAAAAGCCCCACAGATATGATTATTCTCATTTCACAAAACTTATCAAGGGGTTTTATACACCCTGAAATCCTTTCACACCATATTTTTTCAAGTTAAAAGGCTATGGGTTTACTTGATCATAATCTTCAGCTTTATGAAGATTTATTATACAGAACAAGACCAGCTATCGTATACCTTCACTGAGGCCTGACCAAGAATTTAGGTTGCGATGAGAGGAATTTTATGAGATATAAATATAAATTATTGGGGGGCTTTCAAGATGCTTTAACAGGTTATTAAGGATTAACTATAAGAGATGGTTTAAATATTTAACCACAAACAGAAACAAAAAATGAGCTTTGGGGATCACTTGCAGACCTATGATTCTGTAGAAATAGGCCATGACACAGGTGTCTTTGAAGATAAAGATGTTTTCAACATATTGAAGAAGGATTAAAAATGTTGAATTTGCATTTATTGTGATTAAATCTCTACCTCCTAGCAGGCTCATAAAACTTAAAAATATAAAATATTTTGCTTTCTCATTAGTGATTATAATCTTCTGCAAAAATGTTTATAATCCTCTCACTGAAATTTACCATCCTTGATATCTTTATTACTATTCCTATTAGACCTTAATCAAAGTGCATGAATGGATGTGGCCAAAAATGATGACCAAGGTGGCAAAGAACATCAAATGGGTTCATGTGATTGGTGCATATTCCCCCATGGTGGGGAATAATTATGTCAATTGGCAGACTCATGAGGCTACATTCTCCTGCAGCAATTTGTACATAGTGTGGGTGATAAATGGAATAAATGGATTAACAAAGCATACAAAAGTACACATCTAAATTGAGTATTTGGAAAATAATCTCTATATGTTTGACTTGAGCCAAAATCAGACCAACCTATCTTAGCCAATGGACGAAGAATTCAGGGCCACATGATTATACTGTTATTCATCTTAATAGAAACTTTTCCATACACTTACAATAAAATGTAAACAACTGTGTTTCTCAACACAAAAGCCAAACCAAGTAAAGAAACAAAGGAGCAGATGGGTTTCCTAACTGCACCATTTGCATATCTTTATGGAATGACAGAATCTTTCATGTTTGGCTCTTTCTACTTCAGAAAGTAATCATTCTGAACAGGAGTGATGGCTCTATGACTTCTATTTTAATATCACTTTTCGTAAGGCATTTAGCCAAGACTATTAGAATGTTTAGGGTCAGTCATGGAAAGAATTGTGAAGTAGGTTTATGTCATTGCCATTTTATGTGTTACACACTCTTTTTGTACTCCTTTTACCCTTTTACAAAATGCACTGCTATCAAACTCACATATATTCATGTTACTGGCCAGGACATTTAAACTAAATTCATTTCTTTTTCTCATTCCTTATCAGAATTCTGGGCTCTCCCTTGCCTAGACTCATCCATTGGAAAATCAAGTTTTCAAATATAAATTCTTCTTGAATATGATTATTTAGTCAGGTAAAGCAGATAGATAGATACATGCATAGATAGATACATAGATAGATCTTAATTTGCTCTTTATAATAACCTCATGGATATTATTTTCTAAGAGATAAGGGAACTAAGCCCAAGATGGTTATCTAGTGGGTTGTGGAGCTAAGAATAAAAGCCAATTCCCTCTTGTCTCAATCTCACGGCCTTCTACTTCACAACATAGCAAAGAAATGCATCTTTATAGACTAGCCCAGGGCTACATGAACTAGTTTTAAGTGGAAATTTGCTGCACTGAAGGGGATAAAATTACCAGTGAATTAATGTGCTATCTCACTTATAATATGTGCATTTTAAAAGAGAATAGCTTGGTAAGTTAGGTCTTTAAAACAACAATAAAAAAGAAGAACTTCCAGTTTTGAAATATCAAGCATTAATGTATGCATTCACACATTCACTCAACAAACCCTTACTGAACACCTATAATGTGCCAGGCACCGTCTAAGATGCTAAAACTGCAGCTTGTATAAGGCATTTTTATGCCTCTAAGAATTTTGGTCAGGAGAGGTAGGCAATTAAACAGCACTGATTACAGTGAAGTGATAAATAATAAAAGAGAGGTTTACACAGGAGGCCAGGGACACAAAAGGAGTTTGAAAAAAGCATTCTGTGAAGGCTTCATGTGTAATGTGACAAGTGAGCTGAGTTTTGTAGAATGAAGAAGTTGGTGATAAGAAAGGGAGGATGTTGCTGACATTCAGGACTACATGAAGAAAGCCTAAAAGCATGAAGAAGTGTGAAAAAGCATGAGATAGGCAAGAACTCCAAGTCATTCAGAATGGCTCTGGACAATGTGCATGGCACAGAGAGGAGGCTGAGAATGAACAGTCATAGCCTGAGCTTAAAATTCTGAACTTTATCTTGAATCCTAAGGGGAGCCATCAAAGGATTATAAGCAAAGATGTTCAGGATAAGATTTTTGTTACCAAAAGGTTACTCTAGCAGTAAGGAGAACTAGAAGCATGGCTTTGGAGAAGCATTTGGGCAGGAAGGACTTCCCAATATTCTTAAATCACATGGTAGAGAGCCAACTCTTCTACATGACCCTGACATATTAAAAGAAAAGCTCATGTATAATAACTAACCTTTTCAAAAAGTTTTCCATCATGCCTACTTAAACAGTGCTGTGTTAAACATTTCCTACTCTAGTTAATGCACTACATACTGTTAAAGAATTCTGCTTTCTAGTTTGTCTCAGTTAACGTTTTGGGTTTGGCACTTGCCTCAAAGATTTTATGAATGAGAACTCACTGTGGAAATTACAGAAGACAGGTAGTAACGATCTGTGCTCTGGTGAAAGCCACATTTTAACAAAGGGAGAATTAGTAGCTACATGGCAGCACTAGCTGAAAATGCAGCTCAAATTAAATTCAAGCAATATTGAAAATTATAGGATCCCTCACTTGCTTTCAGAGATAAAGGTCAGTTCTCCAACTGTTGACAAGAAGAGAAAAAGGAGCTTGATATTTAAGGAAAATTGCCTACGGTTTTATGGAACTATGGAGAAAACTGGCAGTCTCAGTGGTCTGTTTTATTTAATTCTAGCGATGGTTTGGAAGTAATAATTAGATATGTCAATGGAAAACATAAAGAAAAAGGATGGGAAAGAAACTAATCTTTTACAAGGTAATCAAAACACTAAATTCTCATCCCCAAACTGGAAAGCATCAAAAAGGATAATGAGGCAAGTAACACATTGCCCTTAAGAATGAAAATAATAAAAACTAAGAATGATGAAAAAGTTAAAAAAAGAAAAAAGAAAAAAAGGTGGCAAACAGTATTTATCTAAAAAGAGGAGGTAAGTAAAAAAGATAGAATTTAACATTCAAAATAAAGATGTATATGTGAGCATGTTTGGAAGATACATGTAATGAGAAGATGGTTGAACCCATTAAAAAATCACAAGGAAATATTTCTGTCTCACAATTCAAAATGTAGCTTTTCAAATAAGTTATTAATTACGGAATTGCTAATGGAATTCCCCTCTCATCTTTAAGTAAAATATTAAAGATTTTTCATGGTCTTTACCTATAGAGGAACACACTGTAATCATAAAAATGTATGGATATGACTTTTCTCCAAACTAAGAAAGAAATATATCAAGCCAAAACCATTAAGAAAGGTCATGGTGATGAATATCCTTTTAATATTAAAGTGGTTTAGCAAGGAAAATAACTAGTAATGTTAATAGGATCTGCAGGCTTCAAACACCACATCATAGAAAATCCTTGTTACGGACTACCTTCTGCAATCTATTTTCTATTACTTTTTCTCCTGATTAACCTACTTTTCTTATTATGATATCTTTAACCTGAAAATATTTATAACATAGACTTTTTTAATGAGCATTGGAATGCTGAAAGAAAATCTTTGGTACAATCATCACAAAATTGGCCAACGAAGAAAATATCTCAAATTATGTTTCATTCTCTGAAGCCAACATTGGAAATCTTTTCTCTTTATTATACTCATTCCAAAGTAGAAATATACTTAACATAAAAGATATGCATATAAATATCTAATAGCTTTATTTCTGCAGAACACTGCCAATGACTAAAGCAAAGTGAAGATTGAAAGGTGTAAAGAAATTCTAACAAGCCAGCTTCATACCCAGTGTGTTTTAAAACATATCAGGGTAAAGAAAATTAGATTGGTATATGGGGGGATCTTTTAAAGGTCTTCATAAATCCATGAATTCAACACCTAACTTACAAACTGAGTTAAAATAGCAAATCAACAAACTCCACTATTAAATAGGTTTTGTTTAAAACAACTGAATACTTAAAGAATGAAAGTCCCTTGCAGTTTTAAGTGTAAGAACCTACTTTACCCATTTAGAGACTCACAGAACACATTCTTTGTTACCAAAAAGAGAAGTTCATATCTGCATGTCAGGAATTTTAGACTTTTACATTTATCATACCCAATACCAATCTCCATTGTTCATAAGAGGAAGAGAAAATCATATCTAGCATTTTGTCCTTCAAGTCCTACAAGAAGAAGAAAAAAAAAAAGATACTCAAGCCTCAAGAGGATTTTCAGTGCCTGGTTATGTTATTCAAAAAGGAGATTAAGCTTTAAAATCATTAATTTCATATAGGAGGTATGGGGAATGCATACAGTCAGATGGTCACCAGTGGTGAGTCCCAGTAGCTATTGATTCATGCTTTATTTATTCCCATGTTTTCTCCAGAGAAGTTGCAATTAGCCTCTCATCTGTTAATCAGATGCATGGCTTCATGCCTCTTAGCATTTCAATTAATATTGATTTATGAAACTCAGGTCAAATTGTCACCCAATATGAAAACCTTCACTGACTTTTACAAGCCAAGTTATTTTCAGGTAAGAAAAGCAAGCAGAATAACCTTAAAGCATGGATCATACTAAGGTTGCCAAAGTGCCAAATTGAAATCCTCATAAGCTGTTTATGCTTGCTCTCTCCCATGGTTGTATGCTTTACCCCAAACTCCTGTCTTATAAAGGCAGGCCATGGGGCTCAAGGGGGAATGGACACAGTGGCAGATCAGCACAAACCAGCACATTGCCACCACTAGATGAACAACTCCTCAAGCACAGGCCCCGCCCGGCGGTCAGGACACCAACATTCTAGGAAATGCTCCCCCTAGAGCACTGCATTGATTGCCAGTTAGCCTGATAATAAATCAGGACAAATATCTAGTGATATTTTTCATGGATAAAGTGGCTTGTATTGAGCTCACTTACAGCTCAGGTTAGCAAGTGTTAGGTATTAAATAGCAGAGATCATTTTGCTTTCATTGGAATTTATAATTGTTCTTTTACTTACATTCTAATTTCCTTCAGGGCAAGACTGTGTGTCCTTAGCCCTTTGGTTCCCTTTCCAGTGCATACCACAGTGCTTGATGCATAAGAAGTTTCCACATATATGCCTTGAAATAGAGGGAAGTCAGAAAAGAAAGCAGAAAATGGCCCAGGAGAAGAAATAAAGTGGTTTTCTTGAATCTGTACCATAACATGGAAATCATGCAGAAAAATGGAGAAGATGGGAAGTATTCACTAGAGACAGAACAATCTCAACGGTCACAATAATCAGTATACTAACAAAATGTTTGTAGAATGGTATGGTGCCTAAGAACTTACTGCACTTTAATACATTGTAGAAAACTGAAAAATTTATGACAGAATGGTAATTTAGTTATGTATTTGCTGACAGGGTAAATAAAGACATACGCAGAAATAAATCTTATACATGGTGTCCTAAAATCATTAATTCCATATAAAACTATTTAAATTCTGTGTTATATCCATGATATGTTGGTAGCCTTAATTTTTAAAAGTGGAAAGTCTCTTAATCAGTTCTGAGGTGCTAGAGTGGTTGTACACACCACTCTAAAATATGCTATAATATATTTCCCAAGGCAGGTAGAAATCTAATTCCTTATAAAACATTTTCAGTCTTAGTTAATTTAATTGTATGAACAAATATTTATATCTTTCAAGTTTTAGCCTCAATTAGGTTCATTTCCTCTACGTTCTCTTAATACACTTGATCATAGCACTCATGATTATATGATAATAACTTCTTTACATGTTGTTCTTTTTCAATATTCCATACACTTTGTTGAGAATCTGTTTCCTATTTCTCTCTCTCATCCCAGGACTTAACCATAACTAATATAACATAGCTCTTAATAGCCCAGTGCAAAACAAGTGAATGAATAAATGATGGGACTAATTAAGTAGACAAAAACATGAGCGTTTGTTTTGTGCTAGAATCACTATTATGAAATGTTGGGGCTATAAAGTTGAATCACATGTATGTCATGACCTGAATGAGGTTACAGAAAATATTACAACATAGAAAGTGATAAAACCACCAACAAGAAATTATTGTGGCTGTGTGGTTAAGAACTAATTCATCTGCCTTTGTGTGGGTGTTGAAAGTATATCCTTTCCACGTTTGTGAGGGCAAGGACCTTTTATTTGACTTTGATACTTCTGTTAAAATCATATAGGGATTTTCATATCTAGTGAAAGGTCTCATAGTCATTAAAAAACGGTGCCTATGCTGGGGATGGTAACGCGAGGCAGGAAAGTCAGTTAGGGAAGTTCAGATTTAGTCCACTCTGAAATCCATTATCAACTCACTCGCAATTCTGAATGAATGACCAACATTTCCCATTCACGGATAAAATCAATCCCATCTGTTGTGCCTTCCGAATTATCACTGTTTGGATGTATCAGTGCAACGATGTGTAGAGTCCTCTTCAGGATATAACTGGAATACATATGTTGAGAAAAGGCCTAAGGCTCGAGAGTAGTTGTGGTACTTTGTAAATTCTCCACCAAAATAAACAAGACTAGATAATTATAAATTTTCAGACATGTGATGGAACAAAGCCAGCTTGAATGCCTCAAATAAATATAAAATGATTTGTAGAACGAAGAAGGGAATATTTAGATGACCACAATTTTTATAGATATCTTAATACATTTGGCTTTCAAAATCTACCCAGAAATCAAAAGGTAAATATAAACATTATAATAATTTCTTATAGATCTTATCTTCAAGTATTAATTATATTCTTTATGCTTTACTCTTAGTAAATTATGTTTTTTAAAAATTGTTGGATGATCGGGAGCCCTTTTTTAAAACAGAGGACTGCTGAAAGCAGTGGCGTATAATTGTGGTTGTAGTAGGCAGAATGACAACTCCCCTCCCCTGCAATGTCTTCTGACTTCTGTGTATAGGTTATATTACATGGCAACAGGGACTCTGCAAATGTAATTAAGGGTAGGGACCTTAAAATAGGTAGCATATCCCGGATTATCTTAGTGGGACTAATCTAATCACATGAGCCCTTAAAAGCAAAGTAGAGAGATGAAGCAGAAGGAAAAGTTAGATTCAAAGTGTGAGAGAAACTCACCTCATCATTGCTGGAGTGGGGGTGCATGGCAAGCAGAGAAGGAAACCACGCAGCCTCTCGAAGCAAAGATGGTTCCCTGACTGACAGCCAGTAAAGCCAAGGAGATTGTTCTACAACCACATAGAACTGAATTTAGCCAATGCCTGAAAGAAGCAGATTCTTCCACAGAGCCTCTAGATAAATGTTCAGTCCAGATGACACTTTGATTTCAGTCTTGTGAGATCTTGAACAAAGGACCCAGCTGAGCCATGCTTTGTATGGACTTCTGACTCATGAAGTTGTGAGATAATAAGGGGATGTTGTGTCAAGCTACCAAAATTGTGGTCATTTATTACAATAGCAATAGAAAACTAATACAGAAGCCCTGGCTTGGGGCACCTGGGTGGCTCAGTCATTAAGCGTCTGCCTTCAGCTCAGGGCGTGATCCCGGAGTTCCGGGATCGAGTCCCACATCGGGCTCCTCCCCTGGGAGCCTGCTTCTTCCTCTTCCGCTCCCCCTGCTGTGTTCCCTCTCTCGCTGGCTGTCTCTGTCACATAAATAAATAAAATCTTAAAAAAAAAAAAAAAAGAAGAAGAAGAAGAAGAAGCCCTGGCTTGGGAATCAGACTTTCTAGGTTCAAATCCCAGCCCTACCACAAAGACATAATTTCAGGAAGTTTACTAATTGACCTGTACAAGTTTTCCAATCAATTTTGCAAGTGATCAACCACCACAGCTAAGCATAACCTTGGGAAAGTTATGTCTCCATTCCAAGGCTCTGTATTTTCACTTGGAAAGTAGATTTAATAAAAACAATACCTTCCTCTCATAGCTTGTTTACTGAAAGTATTATATTTAGCTTAGTGCTTGGTATACAGTATGGGCTCAACAAATATTAGCTATTGCTATTTAAAATCAAATACATTTGTTGACATATTTAACTAGATGTGTGTTTGTCTGCAATTCACCTTGAAATATATCAAAAATAAGTGGATTGATGGATAAAGAAAGTAGAGAAAGTGTTGGATAAATGGATAGATAGATATATGATAGAGCACGTATACTATAGTGTTAATGGTAGAATGGAAGTGGTGGATATATGGATGCTTATAGTAAAATCCCTTCAACTTTTTGTCTGCTTGATAATTTTTATTATAAAAATATTGGAACAAAGCAAAACTCATGCCAGCAGCTTTTCAGTAAGAAAACACCTTATGTTAGGATGAAACAGATAGTTATCATTAGCAAAATTACAAATTTTGAAAAGAAACCTTGCTTTTAGCATTTGCTCTTTCTCTCTGCCCTGTTGCTGAGGTGTTAAGGGAATCAAATATATAAAGAATGAAAAATCTCAGTGCAAAATGAACTGTTATATGGTATATTTTTATTATACAATTAATAATAATTTTGTGAAGACAAAGTGGTACATTGGTATGTTTTAAAAGACTCATTAAATCAAGTTAAATGATCCCACAACACTGCTGAAGAAATGTAACATAAATTTAATGACAGCTCCCCTGCTAATCCACGCCTCCTACCTGTCACTGCATTATCACCGCTGTTCAGTATTGCTTCCATTAATTCCTCACTGACTCCCTCTTACCTTGACATCCGCATCCTCTAGTTGATTAACTAGCATATGAGGTTGCTTTGAATTTTGAAACACTATAAATGCTAAATTATTAAAGAAAGATTAATAAAGTTACTACAAAGATTGACTATAGACTTTACCAAATGTAGTATACACTATACAATTATTGATATCAAAAAGTTTAGCAATCCTTCTTTTAATAATTACTTATAGCCAAGAATTTTAATTTACACTTATTATAGATGGTTAAGGATTGTGAAATTGTAAATGTCTTATCAAGTCTAGAATATATATAAAATTTCTATGATTTAGCAGTTGCATTTGATATGAGTATTCTTACATAACATGTCAAAATTTTACTTTCGGACTTTACTAAATCTGATGTAATTTTGAAATTTAGTACCTAAAAATATAGAGTCTAGGCCTTATATGCAGGTGCAATATATACTAAAAATGGAAGTTAGGAAAATGTTTATAGGTTTTAATAATCAGATGATAATTATAAAATTCAATCTTTGTAATGTATGTTCTGGATGCTAAAAGAATTAATAAATAAGTGAGTAGAACACCAAGACTGCACAAGCAAGTCCAAAGGAAAACGTGTAAGCACCGGATTTGATGTGCACCTGGTTCCCATCAATAACCCTCAGAGTGACACTCAATAGACCTAGCTCTAGTGTACCCTAGCAAGAAAAAAATTTTGTGTACTCTTTTAAAGATACATGGTGAGAAAACTAATTTAAATTGACATTTCTCTAACTCATTTATAATAAATTACTTGCTCTCCCATATGAGTGGGGAAAATGATATTTCCAGTGTTTATATTACAGTGATTATGACTGATTATTCATCAGATTTTCTTTAAAATATGCATTCCCATAAACAGCTAAAATGTAAAGAAAAATTTTAACCCCAAGAACGATATATTTCATCATAATTAAAGAAGTGCTGAGGAAACCCACTGATTCTACAAAGTTCAAGTTGATCATAATGAGCAGAAATAGCCTAGCTACTAAAACTGAATGTAGATGCTCTAAAATGTTTCAAATTGCTCCCAGTATCAACCACATTTCACTTGCACAGGGATCATTAAGACCAAGTCACTAAACATTCTGTATGTAGAAAGATGATGCATATAAGCCAAGCAAATCAGCTGTATTCCCTGGCTCAGCAGTACTAATTATGTGAGTAGGAAATAAGTAAGGAGGGCAAGGGGAGAAGTAGAGCCCCAAGAGGGTACTGACCCCAGAAACACCCTTAGTGAGTGAGTCAGGGAAAGCCGCATGGAATAAACATACTAGTGATATCTTGGTCTCTTCAATCACATTTTCACATGAACAGTAGCAAAATTAACATCAGAGCCAGATGTATTTGAATTTTAATTCATCCTTCTGAATTAAATCCTTCATTTGAACTAGACGATATCTTAATTTCTCTCTGTATCAGTGAGATGGCCCAATCAAAATGGATAATGAGGCTGGTATAATGAAGGAATGAGGATCTATTTATAAAGGTGTGGAAAAAGTTAAGGAAATACACGAGGGATGGTGAATCAACCACATTTGGCAATAGCAGAAAGAGACAAAAGAAGGGACAGTATCAGGAAGAGCTGCCCTTTAGGGGTGAAGGAACACAGCTATTGCCAATTTAAGCTCCAGCGGGGAGGGAGATAGAGGAATAAATATAGAGATTTCTGCTCTTCTCCTTCTGGTCTCTTGCCAGTCCCTCCAATTGACTGAACTCTAAAGGAGTGAACATGAACATTCATGTACAAGTTTTTGTATGGACATATGTTTTCAAATTCTCTTGGGCCTATAGCTAGGAGTGGAATTGCTAGGTTCTATGGTAACTCTGTGTTTAACTAGTTGAGGAAGTACCAAGCTCTTTTCCGAAGTGGCTACATATTTTATTTTCACCAACAGTGAATGAGTGTTTTGATTTCTCCACATCCTTATCAATACATGCTACTGTCCATCTTGTTTATTATAGTCATCCTCCTAGATATTCAGGGGTTATCTCACTGTTGTTTTAATTTGCATTTCCTTAAGATTAACAACATTGAGAATCTTTTGATATGTTTATTGGCCATTTGTATATCTTCTTTGGGGAAACGTCTACTCAGATCCTTTGTCCAATTTTAAATTGAGCTCTTTTTTATTATTGAGTTGTAAGAGTTCTTTATGTATAATGGATCCCAGTCCATTATCAGATATACAATTTATAAATATGTATTTAATATATGGGTTATCCTTTCATCTTTCTTAATAGTATTATAGCTTAGTTTTCACTATATTTATTTCGCTGTGTCATTGATTTTTCTCCTGATAATTGTACTATATTTTTCTGCTTCTTTGCATGACTTCTGATGATTTCACTGAATTCCCAAGTCTTAGATATTTCTACAGTTCCCTGTTGGACCATGAACTATTCCCAGTCCTATGTGACCTCTGGGATTGTTTCACATTCCACTTTCCATAGTTCCTTCCCTGCATAGGCACATAGTACTCAATCAAAAATTGAAAAGAACTCATTTGCATATATCTATAACAATATGGACAGTTTCATCTTCTTTCATATTTTAGCCTGCAAATTACAGCACCCCTGACCTCCCCACACACTAGACTCTTGTCTCCTCTACTGAAAGGCATTATTGGGTTCTTTAAGATTCTCTCTCCCTGCCCGATAGCCTGGAAGCTATCTTTAGGGAGTCCTCTGGGACATTGGCAGAATTCACCTTTCTTGTTATCCTTCTCTCAGGGACCATTACCCTGTGGCCTGGATATAGTTAAAAGAAAATCAAGAGTTTGGAAAATAAGTTTAGTAAGTCAGAAATCATAAATTCCATTCCAAGAAATTTATCCCTATTATTTTTAAATTGTTTTTGTGCTTCCCCCCCCCCAAAAGGTATAGGTAATTAGAAAAATCACCAAATAACAGTGTGAAAGAAGGATTACAGGACAAAAATTATGATGGAGGCCTAAAACAGGTGGAAATTTTTGACAGGGTGAAAGGTTGAATTTAAAAATGACTATAGAAATAAATTTCTCTGATGGGTATACCATTAAATCTAGAGAATGACACAAAGAAAAGAGTCCATGATGATGTTACGTTTTATGGCTCAAGAAAGTCAGTGATTTTTCTAGGGAAAAGATTAAAAAATACAAAAGGAGGAGGAGTTGTTTTTTGATGTTTTTTTTTTAAATGGGGGAGGAAGCTAAGTAGTTAAAATCTAGAATATACACTATTAGGCATTCCATGAGATACACAGCCAAATTCATTAAGACCTCAAAATATTCCTTGTTGATATTTGTAAACATTATATTTTATTTGGTAATCCTATATTGATATAGTGGAAAGAAGTTGGAATTTGGTAAGCCAATGATTTTTTTCATCCCTTAAAAACTTTGTCTAAATCCCCATTCATTAGTAATTCCTTAGTTATAATAATTACCCAATTTTTGGTCTTCCTACTTAAATTGTAGCATGATTCAATTTTGGATACACCAAATGTCTGCTTTGAAACCAGTGCAGATCTACTGTCTTCTACCTTGAGGTCATCTGTGAGGTTTTGGCAGAAGAGTCAAAATGCCTAAAGAGAGTTGAAATCTTTGAACAAACTAAATTAAAAGATGACTCTCACTTAAGCATATATTTAGAGCAAAGTTGAGACAGAATTTTAAAATAACATCTTCTTTTCTGTACTAATAATAGGAAAAGACTTTTCAAAGATATTTTGGACAAAACAAAATAAGGAAAGAAAGAGTATGTGCCAGGGGGTGAATAATTCCTCAAACTTTCTTCTCCAAATGCAACCAGCACTGTAAGTTAGTTCCCGTTTCAGATGAAGATTGTAATTCATCAAAATTGCCCCAATCTAAGTTCTTATTCCTTATCAAAGGAAAATGAGTTCAACTTACATTTAGACTGGAGTGCCAAAACTTTTTCCTGATTAATCAACTGCTCACTTCTGGCTGCAAGACTCGTTCAGAGATTTTCAACCTGTCTAAGGCCCATGGAGGCATCATCTACACATCATGATCTTTTAAACAAATGATGAGAATTTCAGCAACACTGCATTACAGACTTCCAACAGTGAATTTTCTGTTTGACTGGATTTTATTCTCCCAAGAACTCCCGCTAGCTGAAGAAATATGAACATTTGTTCAAAGTTATAATGACTTCCTGACTTCATCCATTACCACAGAAATATCTATTCAGATTTGACTTCAGTGATAAAAATTATTAAATTAATATTTTCCTTTTTAAAAGATGTACAAGACTCAATAACCTGAAATCAAGTAACCAATGCAAATTACAGAGGAGGAAAGGATTTTTGTCTAGTAATTATCTTTCATATTTAAAAAAAATAAAAAATACTTGAAGGGTGCCTGGGTGGCATGTTGGTTAAGCATCCTACTCTTGGTTTCAGCCCAGGTCATGATCTCAGGGTCATGAGATCAAGCCCTGTGCTGGGCTCCGTGCTCAGTGCAAAGTCTGCTTGAGATTCTCTCTCCCTCTCCCTCTGCCACTCCCACTTGTACTGTCTTTCTAAAATAAATAAATAAATCTTTAAAAAAAAATCACGAAACTTCAAGATCTGGCTATCAGGTATCATAGAAATTAAGAAATGTGTAACAGAATGATTTGTAAACCAGCATTTGATATTGATTGATCATTGTTTGTTAAGAAGAATTTGTAGCTAAATTCAGAAGCTCAATGGCATTACTTACCCATCATTTAGGAGAGATGAATATCTACTGCATTTGCAATGATTTTCATAAAATGAAAGTTTACAAGAAGCTACTTAACCAGTTCTAAAGTGTATGATAAGACACTTCCAGGAAAATCTTATGTATTCCCTCATATTTCTAATGCTAGAATGGAAACATTTCCCTTAATTTTCACTCAGCTGAGATGACTAATAAGATTATTTTCTCTGTGCGAGTTCTTCAACAATTAGGTGTCAGTCACTAAGTGCTGCATATAAATTTGGTTACCATTTTGGGCACTCTGATAGAAGGCTAAACAGTATGGAAATGGTCCAATGGGGGAGGGGAGAAATGAGACCCACAAATAAAGAAATAGATTTTGGTTATGTTTCTAGATAGACAGAAGCAAACATTTCAACTTCTTTTGTAATTCATTCTTTGATAAAATGGGAATTCATTCACCCAACAATGTGCCCTATGCAAGAAACTGGGCTAGACAGCAGTGCCAGAGTAATGAACCAATCAGACACAGTTCTTGCCTTAAATAGAATATTTTCCTATTTGCAATCTCAAATGTTATATAGCCCAAGTCGCTAAGCCAAGATTTTACTGATTCTTATGACCTAAGGTTACAGATACCTGTTCTCCTTAGATTCCCTGTCCACAGTTACAAAGCAAATGGGAATAAATTCAGGACCAAACAGATGGAGAATAGCTAGGTTCATTAGGCAACATTCCAAGTGTTTGTTTCTTGCAACTCCAAGTGTTGCAAAAATGTAAGATAAAAAAAATATGCCACTGAATTCCTAACAATTATGTACTCACACTCTGTGTGAATGTGATAATGATGGTGGTTAAATTAATGTGTCCCTCTTTGCTATAGGACAGATCTGTTATTTCAATCATGCACTCAAACATTTACTGTGTGTAGATTCAATGTCTAACTTTCCTAATATTAATGTCCTTAAGTTCTTTAGAGAAAACAAGAGAGAATTTAAAAATAGCTAGATAAGAAAATAATAATGAATACATACATATGCACAAGCTTCAGACTCTGCTTTGGAAATAAATATTTTTAGCCTAAGAGAGAACTGACAAGCTAGGATATAATATTGAAGCTATAGGACAGTCTTGTAATTGCAGCACTCAACGTTGGTTTTGTGACAAATGACTTCCCCTCCCCTCACCTCACAGAATTATGGCTATCACAGTAGACATTACCTCTGCCCACTCATTTCCTCATGCCAATGACCTATCTTAGCTCTTTGGAATAATGCAGGTTCATTGTAAGTCCACATTTTCTATTATTGATTACATACTATGGATAATAGCACCCTACAGGCATGTGAAGCATGATGATATACTAATTTAATATGTTTTCTTCCTTTGACAAATTTATAATCATTTGAGAAAGAACTAAGAACTTTCCATTATATATGTTAAATTTACCTTCATCTCCTTTTCTCTAATCTCAGAGGAAAGATGCCCTCCCAGTTAAGACTAATCTGTCAATTTAAACACTCAAGTCTCTCCATTACAACTGGGCCTCAGTTCCATCTATTATCCTTTGTCTCTTTTGTATATGTGACCTTTCTCTTCATTGTCACCTTCAGTGAAATACCTACAATGAACCAAGTCCCTCCCAGTCTTTAAAACAACTTTTGCTTTACTTGGTATGCTCCTACTACAACCCTCCCAATACACTGCAATCTTCTCCCCTCTTCCCCTCTCAATCAAATCTACAGTAATAGCCTACTCTAGCTGTCTTCCTTTTTTTTTTTTTAATTCAACTCACTGTAATCAGTTTCTCCTGAAAATGCCTTTGCCAAGACCACCAGTGACCACCTAATTGCTAAATCTAATGGATACTTTTAGGGCATTTCTTTTCTGTTTTCTTTGACCCTCAAGATACTGTTTCACTTAGTTCTGCTCTACTCCACTGAACATTCCTTTTAAGTCTCCAACAGTAGGTGTTTTCCCTTTTTATCTTATAAATACTAATTACTCAAGGATCCTGTCCTTGACTTTTTTTACATTCTGTGCACACCTCCTGGAAAGTCTCACATAATCTTCTAGTTTTATCTACCACCTAAATAATAAATACTTTTTACAACTGCATCTGTGCTCCTGGCTTCTTTGCAGAGTCCCAGGATCCTATGTACAGCTGCACATGATCTATATAATATATTTTATTTATTTGTCATAACCAAACTCTTTATCAGAAAGAAAAAGGACTAATCAGTTTTCTAAAAAAGTAAGATGGCTAAAAGAAATGATGTCACAATCACATTCATTAAAAATAGCAGGATTATAATTAATGTTTTGTCCCAATATGCTAAAACGTTTCTGTATAGATCACGTCCATTTCTGAATGAAGAAAGCTTTAAAGTCTTTATGACCTTTGGTGGGGGAAACAAAGATATAAAGAAGACATAAAGCCAACTTAAATTCTCTTGCTCAGTTCACATTCCCATTAACAAATATTCATCACCATCGAATATTCTCAACTCTTCAGCCTGGGAAGGAACAGAACACCAATACCTCTGATTTAACCTTGATACACAAAAGTGTGCCTATTAGCAGTTCACATTTATTTTAAGAGCCACCAAAATGAAAATACAGTGTTAAGTTCATTTCTTGAAGAGAAAATTCTAATTCAAGCCTGTGAGCCTCACTGGAAGCTCACAGGAAATGTAGTGGCTGCTTAAAATGGGTTGTCATTAATCAACGATCACCTATGCTGTGACCTCACATGGACAGACTTACTGTGATGGACACAAACAGAATTCTGCTAATTCCATTTTCAAAAGCAATGTTTATTTTAGGAGGATTGCATATCTGGAATATTTCCTGACATTAGAGCACAGCAACCATCTGAATTCTTTGCTGTTGCATTTTGGTTTTGCCAAGGGAAATAATCCATTGTTTAGTCATTTACTTGTCTTGTGCCCACTGCAAAAAAAGTTTACCACTCCTTATTCTCACTCTCATTGTCAGAGGTCTTAAAATATCTTTTTATACAGATATGTGAATTGCCAGTACCAACTGGAAGAAGAGAATAACAATATCAGTATGCCTGGAATTGGGAAACCATGTTGGTAGGCCACTTGTTTCAGAATTACTTGGGTGCCTGCTTAAAACCAGAACAAAACAAAATAAACAAAAACCAGATTCCCGAACCACCCAGAAAACCCACCGAATCAGAACATTTTCAGTAGAGCAAGTCTATGTTTTAGTAGACTTTCAAGGTGATCCTTATAAACATTAATTTGACAACAAGACACATTTTTATTGCTTCTGCTGAGTTGACCAAGACTTTGAACTTTGAACAAGAAGTCAGAAAGAGGGATTGAAAGCAGAGGAGGTTGTCAAAGATACTTTACTTAAAAAAACAAAAAAAAAAAAATGGGATCTTATTTAGAAAAGGTTCAAGGAGATGCATGCCAGTGCTACTCACCTGAGAAAATGCCAAAGCAATGAAGGCATTCCAGCATGACGTTTTAGAGACCTCGGGGACCTAATAAATCACATTATTTACTGTCTACATCCTTAAGATCAGCTCGAATGCCTTTGCTCTCTTTAGAGTTAAAATAACCAATTCACTTCACTTCATTCTGCCGTACAAAAAGCAGTTGCTTCAAGCATCCAAGTTGGCCCAGATATAATAATAAGGCCAAGTCTTGGAAAGGAAATGAAAAAGAATAAAACATGAACCAAAGTTTTACCTCTTTCTCAAAGGAAGCTGTGAATTATGGTTAGAAATAAGCTGATAAAACTGTAAGCTACGCTCTGCTTTAAAAACAGCAGCAAGTGAAATACCATTTGGCAACCAGGAGGAAGAACATAAAATTCTCTTTAAAAAGAGATCACGATTGAGGGTGAAATTGTCATATGTGGACAAGAATTTTCGTGTGAATTTAGTTCAGCTCTAACTGCTATTCCACATCCATAAATACTACCCTTATTCAGGCTTTCTATCTTTTTCTCTAAATGCATTTTCTGGTAGTGGCTAATATAACTCCTTTCCAGCACCAAGGAGGAGATGTCTAAGCAGAAATATGGTAATGCTATTTCTTAAACTATAAAATGAAATAATTTTGACTTTGGAAATATGACTACTTTGTCTTAGAGGTTTTTTTTTTAATTTCTAAAGAACCCGTGACAACATAGCTATTAGACTTCATTTTTCTTTTAAACCTGCTGAAGGAATTCATAAAGTATCAGAAGAAAACCTAACAGCAACCCATATTTGAGCCATAGATTCCTTATATGCAACACTAAGACAATATCTTCCCTAACTGCTTCACAGGGTTGATGTGTCCATATGTTCCAAATGGCAAAATGTCTATCAGCTACCTACTGTTGTATAACAAGTCACCCTACAATTTAGGAATCTAAACAAAAACCACATATTAGCTTAGGAATTTTCCTGGACTGGGTTTAGGTGAGGGGCCTACTAATGCTGTCCCCCATAGGCATTCATGAGAGGGATATTTTGGACTTGGATAGTTTATAATGGTCTCACGCACAGGTTTGGTGTTTTGCTAAGAATTTTGTCCTGGGCATTTCTGTTCTTCTCCACATGATTTCTCCAGCATGTTCCAAGAGAGTTAAGTCACAATACGCAAGCACCTATCAAGCCTTTGCTTGCATCACATTTATTAATACCCAATTGGCCCAAGCAAGTCATATGGTCAAGTCTAAAGTCACTGTGGGAGGAGGTTATACAAAGATGCAGATGCCAGAGATATGATTCATCAGGGACAATTATTATCACAATCTACCAAATGTGTATTATAATTATTTTGTAAACTGTAAAGAATCAGACAAATATAAGAACTGTAATATTAAAAGTAGTGAAATAGTAAAAGTAATAATAAAAATAGTAAAAGTGATAAATTTAAAATAAGCTTGTCAATGCCTTCCCCCCTTGACCATTGACCTTATTTGCTACCATGTAGAAAATCTGATTGATTTCAATTTCATCACTTTTTTAAAATGTCCTTTCAAGTACGTATCAATGGAGACACATTTGGGATACATGTCTTCTCAAGAGTAAATGGAAAGACCAAGAGGCAGGAAGATAGAAAAGAATATCTGACACTTAGTGGGCAAAAAAAGAAAAAAAAAAAAGTTAGGCAAACGAGTAATCACAGACTCAGTGAAATCACAGAAGTACAGATATATAATTTATCATTTTTTAAATGGAATGAGGGGTCATAGACTCAGAAAGATGAAAAAAAAAATGAGAGATTGTCTATCTCTTCCAGAACACTACTTAATGTCATTCCAAAAAATAAAAAAAATACACCTATGCTTTAAAAAGAAGCGAAGAGAAATAAAATCATTCATTTCTTCCCTTAGCTGCACTCAGTAGTTAGTAACTGTCGCTGAGGGAAAGACCCTTCTTGTGTCTAACCTATGTTCTTCATTGCAAAACTTGAGCTTATTGTCTTTTCCTGTCCTTGGGCAACCTGCATGAAAACTAGTTACCTCCTTTACACAATCACATAACCCTCCCTATACTTGAGGGCTGTTCTTATGACATCTCTTACGTTTCTCTTCTTTGGGTTAAATTTCAGTTTTCTAAACTGTTTCTCAAAATGTTTTGTTTTCAAACACTTGAACCACTTTCACTACACTCCTAAATCCTCTCCAAAATTTCAACACTTATCTCCAGGGAATAAGGCTCCTTCATCCTAGAAGGTTTTGATTAACCACAGACAACTACAATGCAGTTAACCTCTCCATTAGATCGTCTTGAGGATTTAAAAAATTGATAAATTCTCCTGGAATAAGCTTAAAATAACTAATATAAAATATGGTTAGCAAGTAGTAGGTTTTTTATTTATAAAATTTATTCAACTTTCAAAGTTATTCAGAATTTGAATCTATTCTCTCACTTTCAAAGCAATGTTTGCATGTTTGGGTAAGGTTGTAGCTAACATACGTTTATTACAGTGGATTGAGTGAGCCATGAAGTCAAGAAGGAGTTGGGATAAGGGCAGTACTCCTTAGTGAGTATTACTATGTACCAGAGTAGGAAATAGCTTTGTGCTTTGAAGGATTATCTGATTTAATTCCAATAATAACAATAAGTAATAAATAATACCAACATGTATCGAGCATTTACTATGCACCATACTGTGCGATGTAATTTACATGAATTATTTCTTTTATCCTCACAAAAATGTAATGCTATAGTAGGTACTCTGTGCTTATTTTACAAATGAGGAAGTTCAGTCCTAGAGAGATTGAGTGACTTGCTTTAGGCTACACTTCTTATAATTGTCGATGTTTGAATTCAAGTCCAGCTCAGAATCTAGAACCTGAATGCCTAATCCTTAGATAAATGTCCTGTACAACTGTCATAAAATAATCCTGTGAGAGTTATTGGCTGCATTTTGGAGGTGAAGAAATTGAGGTAGGGAAGTTTAAATAACTTGTCCAAGACTCCACCATAATTGGCATATCTAGGATTTGAACCCAAGACAGTCTGAGTTCAGGATAAAAAAAAAAAATCATAAGACAATTGTGGTCCTGGAAAGTACAAATCTGCAAATGTGAATTTCTTGTTAAGCTATTTAGATGGACTTGTCATTCGCAAAGCTAAAATTAAGTTTTTGAAGAGAAAAGTAATTGAAATAGTGAAATCTGTATGATAAATAGTTTTTAAAGCTCTTTTTAATATATGATTTCAACTTATCACTACTACTCAAGTATGCAAGCACACCTCACTTTACAAGACAAACTACCCCCAAAACTTAGTGTCTTAAAACAAGTCATTTATTTTGCTCATGGATCTGCAGTTTTGAGACGAACAGGCTAGTCCTGCTCCACATGACATCACCTGTTGGAGGTTCGAATAAAGAGGGACACGGTCCACTTTCAAGATGGTCATATAGATTGAAGATAGGTGCAGACTGTCAGCTGTGCAGTCAGCTTGGGCTTTTTCCTGGCATGTTAGCTGGATTCCAAAAGTGAGAATCCTGAGACAACTACATAGAAACTGCATTATCTTTTGTGATCTAGCTTGGGAAGTCACAGAGTGACCCTTTGCTGTAGGCATAGGTCAGTCTGCCATATTCAAAGGAAGGGAACACAGACACCTATCTCTTGATGGGAGAAGTGGCAAAGCAATGAAGTAATTATACCCTTGCACTTCTTTTAAATGCTATGGTCCTTTAGCGCTCATTAATAACCTTAGTCCCACACCCAGTTATGAAACCAACTCTGTTTCTAACAGGGAGGATGTACAAGTCCCTGTTTAAGCAGTTTGGCAGCTTCATGATGAGTCAGTCTTGCAGGCCTGTAGAAATAATGATGCTGCTCAAAGAACACTCCTTCTGGAAGTTAGGGGCTCTAAGACCTAATTCCAGGAGGTTCTACCAACTAAGATATATGTTTAAAGCCCAAACAGGCCTCTGTTCTCTTACCTGTAAAATAAGGGGGTTGGTCTAGATGACCTCCAAGGCCTCTGAAATTTATGATCAAAGTAACACTCTATCCACCTGTTCTCCCACAATTACATCTCGTAACTCATGCCCTAGTGCCCATCCAGATGCACCATTTTTCTGTCTTTAAAAATCCAGCTCTGTGACAGAGCTCCTAGTACCTGCTCCTATAACTTTCTCAGAGGACAACCTGCCTCCCAGGATTTGTGTTACAAGTACCTCTGTCACTCAGCCATCCCTCTAGACTAGGAAGGTAGATGTGTTTGGTAACTAATCCAGATGAAGTTGTAGCTGTTTGTGTCTCCTGGAGACTGACTCGTTAAGAGATTTATCTTCAGACTCAGGCCCTATATACTTTTTCCTAGAATAACAGACCCTGTCCTTGATCCCCCACTCTCCTTGACCTTCACCTGATCAAAGAAGTTCTAGTAGAATCTCTGGTTTTCTGGTTTAGAATCCCCACTGCCATCTGATCCTGGGTTCTCATGTTTATTCTGCATGCCTTTCTCTTTTTATAACTGCCTTTCACAAAAGTACCCAGTGAGCTCTTATATTTTTCACCCTGATTTTTGCTTCTTTCTGCAAAATAGTAGAAAACCTTTCTACAAAATCTTCTGTAATTCAACTTGAAAACTCCTATTATGTATGATATGTTTTGATGGGAGTGTTAATTAGACATATAAAACTAATGTAAGTGTCAGCAGTATTTTTTCTAATACGCATGTAGACATACTCTTCATCTGATAATAAAAATGACACATAGAAGGTAAAGAATTACTGTGTAGGAGTAAAGATTGCCTAAGAAAACATTGCAATTCATGGTGTATGCCCATTTTTATATGACTGACATTGTGTTAATAATGATAATAGTTTTACTTGTCACCAGAAGGGGAAAAAAGCAGAATACTAACTTTACTGTAAAAAGATTCATCAAATGTATTGCCTGATGAGTATAACCATTACTTATTTTTTTTAATTAACATCTGTGCTTTCAATTAGTATGTCATAATATCCACAGGGCACCAAATATTTTGAAATTCAAGTTACTGAAACACATGGGTATTATCCCCAAATATCCTTAAAATGCAACATGGTAGAGTCATCATGTATTCATATGTGATAGAGCAGATATAACCAGTGAATTGGTACAGTATCTACTAGCATCTTAATGTTTTATTAGCACTTCCCTATATTCTCCTTAGGATACGCAAAAGTCCCAGGTTAAAAGGTCTGGACAATGATTTATAACACAGTATACATAGATTCTCTAAGTTTTATGTTGGCTACTGCTTATTTACATAGGGGGTCTAAGCCAGTTTCACTAAGTACCTAACTTATTTTCCTTTCTCTTGTAGAAAAACAAAATGACAAGTATGATCCTTTTAAGAGTTGTATAAGAAATTGATCACATCCTAAGTCTTTCCTAAATCATTAATCTTACTTCATATGACTAAACTAATACACGGTTTTGATACTTCTTTGATGACCTTATTTTTTTTAATTTATGAAATCTGAGACCAAAACAATATTCAGATTTAAAGGATTTCATCAGTGTCAAAGATAGTAGATAATTTCCAGAGTCCTGCTTGCCATATATTTTGGCAAATAGTGCAATATACGTGTTCTAAGTTTTTTTGGTAACTGTAAAATCAGAGAATCCTGCAATGGCTTTTCTCATGGGAAAAAAGACAAACCTTAATCTATCATTTAATCCTTAATCTATCATTTCAATGCTGCTCATATGCCTATCTAAATGGGCTATTCATAAAATTTTACTGTCTTATCATCATATTCATATGGAAGATTAAGGCCTTACACTAAATCAACCCATGTTTCTAATTTATTTAAAATCATTTGCACATGAAAATAAAAGGATACAATTAAAGAAGTGGTCAGTTTTAAAAGAATAGTACCAAAAATGAAGGTAATAATTCTAGGAAAGAACTTGCATGTAAAGTGGTCAGAAAAGATGTTTATATGGATTAAACTTGGGCCTGGAATTTGGATAAAATTTGGAGAGATGACAAAAGGGAAAAGGGTCCTTCCTGAAAGGTGAAGTGACCTGAACACAGCACGGACATTAAATTTGTCTTGGCCAAGACCACAAACCTGGGACTTGAAGGAAAAGGCAGGGATAGGAGCCCTGGGCTTATTTCAGCACTTTACATACATCTTTTGATGACTGATGAACTAAAAAAAAAAAAAACTTGGTGAGAACTGAAAATTGATATCATATTAATCACTGTCTACCGAAATATTAGAATGTGAGATACAAGGGATGAATGGCCAATTCCCAGTAACTTAATGAATTAAGGATGCAAAATTTAAAGAAACCTTTATAGCCATAAAAATGAAATGGCGGGAAAAAGTTGGATGAACTCTGTGTATGTGTGTCTGTGTGTGTGAAGTATGCATTTTATTTTATGATTTTCTACTTACTCTACTCCTTGTATTAGTAATATTAATGTGAAAAAGTAAGTGAATCCTGGGTCCACAAACTTCCATTCACAAATCAAGACTATATACAATATATTTCTCATTATCTTTTAGTCTTCTGAAAACCACATATTCTCCTCTCCCTCAAAACATGTTCAGTAACATAGAGAAAACCAAGAAAATGCATATTATTGTAAATGAGAACAAAGTTTCCAGTTCAGCTGGAACCTTCATTTGTGGAAGATGGTTTTCTTTGCTGGTCTTCTAAGAAGCTATACTAATGAAAAAAACAATCACTAGGGGCACCTGGGTGGCTCAGTCGGTTAAGCATCTGCCTTCAGCTCAGGTGATAATCTCAGGGTCCTGGGATAGAGACCCATATTGGGATCCCTGCTCAGCAGAGATCCTGCTTCTCCCTCTTCCTCTGCTGCTCCCCCTACTTGTGCTCTCTCTCTGTCAAATAAATAAATAAAATCTTTAAACAAAACAACAATCACTAGATGTGACATGTATTTCCACCCACATTCTAGTTCAAATCTCATATTAGGCATCTTTAATCTTCATTAGGGCTTCATATTTATAAATTAAATAGCTAGTGTTTGTTTTCATTTAGGTTTTGACCCGTGTCCCAGAATTTAAATTACTCATTGTAAGGCATTTTAATTATCTGCCTAGAAACAAGAAGTCTAGTATAATTATCTAATAATATTAAAAGGAGACTAATACATCAAAATACATATATATGGTTATTAAATTTGGACAGAAAAAAGCTCAACACTTTCTTATTCAAATTTTGGCTATCTTAATTAAGAGCTGCTACCAAGGATTACAGCAACAAATTCAGTAAGAATCCCTGTTTTATTCAACCGGGTGTCTCAGTGCTCTTAAAACACTAACTTTGGACACCTTCAGGTTGGGCATAAACATTAGAATTTGCCACAGTGCCCAATACTTCCTGGTATCTTACTCTAAACCACTATCTGTTACCTGCCCAACCCCTGAAGGCATATGATTGCACAACCTCAAATCTAAAGCAATATTCTGCACCTCTATCCAGAGTCTACTAGGGATAGCTTCTGCTAAATATATATTGCTATATTTAGGTTTTAACGTTATTCACTATATTACTTCTAAAATTTCAGAAAACCCCTCAGCCTCACTCATTTGGATGATTCAGAAAAATAAAATAACGTCAATTTCCTCTGCTTGAAAGTTTACTTCATTTTTTACTACACCCTCATCATCCACACTGATCCATGTTATACTCCCTAGTAATAGTGAGCTTATCGTTCCATGAAATATATCTTATTGCCATGTCTTTACCATGTCTAGTCTCTAGACTAGAACCATCACCACCACCATCTCCAATTTATTCATCTGCTAGATGCCTATTAATACACAAATGTCAAGGCCACTTTTAGGAATGCTTTAACTCATAGGAAGACTGAGCTGATCCTTCCTCTAAGCACCATTAATATACACATAACTTTTTGTGGTTATATTGTAGCTATTTAAATGCATGACCATCCATTTATTAAACTATGAGCTCCATCAAAGCAAGAACATCCCAAGTGCCTTGGGAAATACTTGAGACATAGTAAGTATTCAATAAATATTTTTCAAAGGAAAAAAAATGTTGCATAAATAACATCATCAATTTTCCAAGTCACTTTGAGAATCAGTGTAATAACACATTTAAGAAAATTGGATTCTGAAACCAAATTGCCTGTGTGCTAATTTGGACTTGGCTACAACTAGCTGTGTAAACACGGGTGAATTACTTAGACTCTGACTTCAGTTCTCTTATCTGTAAAACAGGTATAAAAAAGTAACTCCTTAAAGGATCATGATGAGAACTAACTTAGTAAATACATTTTAAAAACTTACAATAGGGGCACCTGGGTGGCACAGCAGTTAAGCGTCTGCCTTCGGCTCAGGGCGTGATCCCAGCGTTATGGGATCGAGCCCCACATCAGGCTCCTCTGCTATGAGCCTGCTTCTTCCTCTCCCACTCTCCCTGCTTGTGTTCCCTCTCTCGCTGGCTGTCTCTATCCCTGTTGAATAAATAAATAAAATCTTTAAAAAAAAAATAAAAATAAAAACTTACAATAACCCTAGCACATAAAAGTGCTAAAAAACGTTAGCTATTTTTATTACTGAATGTAACCATAGAAATAATGTCTTTTAATGGGCACCACAAACATATGTCCATAAAGGAAAACAAAAGAGACTGTGTAATCATCACAACCTTTGCATTTTAAGATTTATTTTAAATCTTGGAAAGAGTTACTGGCCACGTGTATCTTTGCATATACATATGAAATACAGTTTTCAGGAAGAAAATATTATATCAGCATATTATTCTAATCAGGATTTTGTGGTTATGCTTAATGTAAATAACACATCAACATTTAACACATTCACTTTTAATAAATAATGCCCTCCTGAATATCAACAATGCTTCATTCACTAAATTTGTCTTTGTATGGTTACAAGAATAAAATGCATGTTATAATGAAAACTGAGCTATGTAAAGGATAATCTTCAAATCCCTACAGTAAAATGTAGAGGTAGATTCAGTCTTTTATGCACTTGCAGTTCTTAAATTAACACTCAGGATATCTATTTCCTTCAGTACAGTGGATTATATACCCTGCATGTGCCTTTTTGCTGAAGAATTAAAATTACAACATGTATATACATATTATTTTGAACACATCACTGAGCTCATTTGAAAAAGGAAGCAAGAACTCTGGGAGGTGAGTAAATACCAAAGATAATTTTACTCAGTGTTCCCTGAAGCCAAAAGACTTTGAGTGTCCATTTTGGTAACTGGATAAAAAGACAAGATTGGTAAAGCCAAAGGTCCTCACAATGCAGGGACACTAATAGGAAAACCTTGCACAGAAAACTAAATATAGGAGGAATAAACCCTTCTATTTGAAGACATCAGACAAACATAACTGTCTAGACCCTGAATGTGGGTGAAGAGAAAAATACAATTTCCCTTGAAAATCTATAACCACAGAATAGCTTTCACACAAGTTTGCAGTTAGAATTCATACCACCTGTTCAGCCCAAGGTCCTCAGGTGGAGAATTTAAAGGTGTTCTGGGTTGGTGAAATGCCAGACAACTGGCAGAAACAAATGTAAACCCTCTCTGGAAGAGCTCAACTTCAAACCACACCTCAAAGAATTTCCACAGATAAAATTCCAAGAGAAATGAATAGCTCACAATCAAAATTCACAACCTGCACAGAAACTAAACCACAATCAATAAGAACCATTAGAGTGTAATACATATAGGTAAGCAAATAGGAGAGGGAGGAAGGGAGAGAGGGAGTAGAAAAGAAAATGAATTGAGATAGATAAATAGATGATGATGATAGATGATAGATAGATAGACAGACAGAACAAAACTTAAAACAGACAACTGATTCTGGAATTATCATAGACTTGTAAAACACATTGAAAGCAATTCAATCCCTAAGAAAGCGAGGTTTGATAATATGACCAGAAATCAAGCAGATTTGGGAAAAAGAGCAAACAGGACATACAGAAAGGCAAAATATAATAATGAAATAAAACTTATCTGACAGACCAACTAAAAGCATTAGTTTAAGAGGAAATTAGTGAGCTGTAATACATGTCTGAGTTGTTACTCAAAATGGTGCAAATGGTCAAAGAGAAGGTAAATGAAAAAAGAGGATACGAGACATGGAGGTAGTGGAAGAAAGTCTAATGCATGTACAATTGTAGGTTTAAAAAAAAAAAACAGCCAATAAAGAGAAAACGGAGCAAGTATTCATTGTAGAGATAATGCTGAAGACAATTTTAAGACAACGGTTGAAAGACTCAATCCTCAGATCCAGGAAGCTATATGAATCCTAAGCACAAAAACAAATATACTCTTGAACACATCACAGTAAAATAAAAATTACCAAAATGAATGGGAAGATCGTAATATCTTCCAGGGAGAAAAAATACAGATAATCTTCAAAAGAATGGTTATTAAAATAATTGCTGGTTTCTGGACAACAACAGAAGCCAGAAAAGAATGGTTCCCCTGGGTTACTGAGAGCAAATAGCTGTCAACACAATTCTATTTCCAGTATTGTAGATTTCAAGTCATTTTCAAACAAGCAATAATTGAGAAAGTTTATTGCCAAAAGAATCTCACTAAAGCAAATTTTCATTTATATCCTTCAGGCCAAAGGAAAATTATTCCAGATGTAAGATTTGAGATGGAAAAAAGAATGGCAAGATAACGTACTGATAAATGTGTGAGCAAATCTAAGCAAATATTGATTGTATAAATTAGCAACAAAAACCTTGACTGTGTATTTGTGTGAGACGAGGGAGTGAATAAGCTAGAGTTAAAATACTGCATAATAATACAATAATACATAAGTATTATTACATAATACATAATACGTAAGTTGATGTACAAGTTAAGGAATTCTAAGGTATCTGATTTGTTGTGGAGAAGAGTAAAGACATGGACTAATAATAGAGGCCTCAAGTAAAGTATGCACATTATGTGTGCTGAGGGAACCACTAGGAAACTGGTCATAAGGCACATAACTTCCAAAAATTATAGGAGAAAGATATGATAAGAAGGAAACATTTGAAAACTCAATTTATCCCAAAAGATTGGGGAGAGAGGACAGTGGAAAAAATAGCAACAATAAATACAAATGAAAGGTGCCTGGGTAGCTCAGTCGGTTAAACATCCAACTCTTGATTTCGGCTCAAGTAATGATCTCAGGGCTGTGAGATCGAGTGCACTTTGGGGCTCCACACTCAGCAGGGAGTCTGCTTGAGATTTTCTCTCCTCCCCCCACTTCTCCCCCCATGCTCAATCTCTCTCAAGTAAATAAATAAATCTTTTTTAAAAACACGAATGAGTTTCAAAATAATATACTGAAGTAAAGGAAAAAAATAAATATGGTATGATTTTATATGTTTGAAGTCCACAAAAGGTCAACTCTCAACCATAGGGATGTATCTAAAAGAGCAATTATTTGGAATAATAGCTATTGGGAGGGAGAGATGGTGACGTGTGATCAGCTAGGGGGACGTGGACGGTTCCCAAAAGTTAAGTAATGTTCATTTCTCAGTCTCAGTGATGTAGCAATGATGTTTATTTTATCATATTTCTTAAAGTATGCTTGCAATATTATACACACACACACACACAGTATATATATATATATATATACATACTGTGGTATATCTCACAAAAAAGTTTAATTTTACTATCAGGACTCTTTATAAAGGAAACTTACTTTAATTCCATTGAGTAGTTTTCATGATAGAACTGGCTGGAGCACATTGAAGCAGATGGGTCCCAGGGCCCCTCCTGTCCCTGATATTTAATTATTTAGCAAACATACAACTACTATGTTTGTTGTATCAGGAGAAATATCTACATTTGTTGTATCAGGAGAAATACTTGTGGAAGATTTAGATGGCAGCATCTGAAAGACTGGTGTCTCAAGCCATACTCTTTAGACAAAACTGGCTGTTCCAGCAGGAGCAGCTGAGATTGGGATGTCTTAGTCAGGATCTTCCTTCCAGGGATTATCACACCTGTCCTTGTCATTGTCTATTTCCAGACTCCCAGCCTGATGCTCTCATGGAGGGTCAGGGGCTCTCATTTTATGCAGCCTTTACGCCTGGCAAATGTGAGGCATGTAGGACTCTTCATCTCTGGCATTTATGGCGTGTGGAAGATAAGCTACAATAAATCAGACTGACTAAATTTCCCAAGCCCATCTGGTGCTGCTGCTGCCTAGATAGATGCCATCATGTTTTTAAAAAGAACTCTGACTGGCAATGGTGTGTCTTGAGTCATGAAATGTGTGAGCTGGTCACCCAAATAAGCAGGAGAGGAAAAATCACTTAAAGCTTCTATAATTCTGAGCTATTTTCATTTGATGTCATTTCATAAATCATATGGTACTGGTGCTATAAAACTAAATACATAGTATATAAATAGATAATAGAAAAGCCTGTGGCTTTCTACAATAGTTGCAACATGGCAACTGTTCTGTGAGATTTCTTTCACATTTTAAGCATTTGGAAAACTAAAATTTGTTTCTGTCAGCTTTCCTGTCTTTATTGACTCTATCAAGAAGTACCTTTCAAGTTTCAACACACTTTTTTACTGATACACTGTGCGGTATGCTAAGTATAAAGAGAGTTCCATAACCACCATTAAACAGTTTGAAGCCCACACAGGTTCAAGAAAATTGAAAGATGCTAGATTCAATCCTGTCTTCTAACCCTCTGTCCCAAGAAAACTGCCCCTTGTTGTCATGTCTGCAAAAGTCTCTGGCTCAAATACTGCAGCAACAACTATCAGTGTACAAATTGAATTAGAGCCTAATTATATAAACTGAGGAAATTATGTTCTACGGTGCCTATAATTACGTCAGGTTATCTCACGTATTCTCCTATTTAACAGCTGATTTGGAGGCAGTAGAACAAAGTGGAAACAGAGAACTAAGAATAGCAGTATTTTCCCTCCAAAAGCTGGACTCAAATCCAGGCTTTAATCAAATGTCAGGGAAAAGTAAGACCAAGAAGAGTAGACTCACAATCGTTCAAGAGAATGAAGGCAGTACCATCATGATTGCACAAAGATGCAGTACCGATCAATTACTGTAGATTTCCTTCAACGTCAGAGTTTGTGGCTGGGATAGGGGGAAATGACTATAAATTGTCTTTATGTTGGCAAGGATTTATATAGTATGATGTATGAGTTCATGTGCTGTGTTTAGCCAAGGATGATAGAAAATGAGAAGGCTTGTTAAGTCTTCCAGTGACCTAACTTGAGAGGGTACTTGGCCAGGGAGAGGACAAGAGAAGAACTGGTGTTAGACATTGCCTGAGCAGTTGAAGAAAAGCCAAGCATGGTTCCATAATGATGGGGTTAGGGAGGCTCGAGTCACTGGGCCAAGGGCTTTTGATACAGTTTATCATTTTCTCTCACAATAAAGCTTTGAGGCAGGAATCATTTACCAGTGAGGACAATGGGAAATCCCAAAGAAATAGGACCACTTACATCTAAAAGAGGTGAAGATGTTGTCAGCAGAGAACATAAACAAGTACTTACGTCACAGCACTATTTCCTTAAAGGAGTTGGAGTTGAGCTTCAGTGTTTAGAAAGGATGTTCTAATTGTCTAATCTCAAGTCATCAAAGGAGATGGTTGTATATCTCTTCCTTGTAGTTTGTGAGGGTGAAGAAGTCACAGAGAGTACAGACATGTAGGAAATGCTGGTTGGATGTATCTATAGTAGTTAGATAATGCACTGAAGTCAAATGCACAAGATTTAGAGTGGTGGTTGGTAAACTATGATCCATGGGCCAAATCTGACTCCATGCCCATTATTGTACAATCCACAGGCTAAGAACAATTTACACATTTTTAAATGGTTGAAAAATATAAAAAGAAAGATAATATTTCATCTACACAAAAATTATAGGAAGTTCAAGTTTCAATGCCCATAAATAAATTTTTATTAGAACACATCCACACTTATTCTTTTACATAATGTCCATGGCTGCTAACATGCTAAATGACTGAGTTGAATTATGGTCGCCACAAACTAAAATATTATCTCACCCTTTGCAAAAATTTTTGCCAACCCTGCTCTAAAGTCAGTGGGTCTTGGGTCACCTGGGTGGCTCAGTTGGTTAAGAGTCTGCTTTAGGCTCAGGTTGTGATCCCAGGGTCCTGAGATCAAGCCCCACGTCCTCGGGCTCCCTGCTCAGTGGGGAGTCTACTTCTCCCTCTCCATCTACTCCTCCTCCCCCCACTCAGGTGGGCTCTCCTCTCTCTCTCTCTCTCTCAAATAGATAAATAAAATCTTTTTAAAAAATAAATAAATAAAATAAAGTCAGTGAGTCTTGATTCGAATCCTGATTTTTTTGTCTAGCTATGTGATGTTAAGAAAGTCATTTAATTTCTTTAAACCTCAATGTCCTCATCTTTAAATGATACCTACCTTGAAAGTTTATTGTGAAACAAAATGATAAACTATCTATAGCATTTAACCTAGTGTCTTGCACATAATAAAAAGTCAAAAGAAATTATAGCTACAGATACGCTGCCCAGATAACTCTTTTACAGCTTACGATTTTATATATCATGGGCTCCATAGGCCCGTTTAGAATTTTTCACTATCATTATCATACCCAAATAAGTCCCTTATCTTTTCGTTTTCCAGTAAAGTGGCTAATGTGTTTATGAACCAGTGAGTAGATTAGCCAAAACTAAAGCTCTGTAAGGTATCAACTATGCCATAGAAATCAATTTAGTTCAAGGAATTTTTATTGAGAGTCCACCATGGTCTAGGGACAATGGTAAGTGCTGCCCTGGTTCCTCCCTGGACAGAATATGATGGTTGTATCCTCCCTCTTCCTCACTAACAGAAGTTCCATATTGTGAGAAGTAGCAATGTGCCCAGCTAAAATAAAATGCTACATTTTCTTACTTACCTTAAAGGTAGGGATGATAGCGGTAAGGAGAAGTAAGTGGGAGTCACTGGGTGAGAGTCTTCCATTTTGGCTGGATTGCCTTTTCTACTTTTTGTCCTTAGTCCATGCCATTCCATTACTATGTACATAATGGCTAGAGCTCTGGTTATAAGGGAAAAGCAAAAAATTGCAGAAACCAGGGCACCTGGGTAGCTCAGTCAGTTAAGCGTCTGCCTTCAGCTCAGGTCATGATCCCAGGGTCTGGGATGGAGCCCCATTGGGCTCCCTGCTCAGCGAGAAGCCTGCTTCTCCCTCTCCCTCTGCCTGCTGCTCCCTCTGCTTGTGCTCTCTGTCAAATAAATAAATAAAATCTTCTTAAAAAATTGCAGAAACCTAGATTTTGACATCCACGAACAGCTAAACTGGCAGCTGTCTACTTCGAGACTTCTTTATGAATTGAAAATTAAGTCTTTAATTTCTCTTTTGGTTTCTGTTTCTTGTAGCCAAATCCAATCTTAACCAATATATCCACCCTCGAGGAGTTCTTTGATCCATGTAGAGTACTTCTCTGGGCTCAGGTACCCATGCATCAAGACTACAGTTTACCCATCTTACTCAGCTTATCATTTGTGCCTGAGTAACATTATGTACTCAGCTAGCACCAATCGCCAAAAACGCTAGAAAAAGAGAAATAAGGTGTGTCACTCCTTGGGGAAAAAGAATTTGAGCTGCTGAACTTTGAGTGAGACATCCTGCCCGTTGACTACTGACAGTGGTGATCTTAACTGACAGCATCTCTGATTTCAGAGCTTGAACTCTGTGCTGCAAATCAGCAATGCAATTACATGATCACTTAAAGACATTAAATAGAAACTTCAAACTTCATAAACCTGTGGTTCACCCACTCCCTCTGGAAACTTTTTCTCTTACAAAGATTAGATTAAGTGGCAGGGAGTCTTTATTAATGTCAAGACCATTTAAGTCATAACTTGCTCAGACAGGTCACTTATTTAAGTTGCGTGTGTATTTGGCCCTATCTCTGTCATTAACTGAATCCTATGGACCTTATTTACACTATTTATATTTGAAGTCAATAGAAGTCAGTAGGAGACTTATTTACATTTCTCAGTGTTCAGTAATGGATTCATAAACTTTACCAATCTTTTAGTTTATTAATTCGTCCTCTGAATAAGGCTGTCATCCACCAAAACTCAAGCTGTGAAATAAAACAGTAATAAAAATCAGTAACGTTGCTTTGTAAACCAAAAAATGCCATTCTAATTTTCTTAATTAATGGAATCTTACTTCATCTTAATTGAAAGTGGGAAGAAGTTATCTGCACAGTTTTACTGACTACTTTTAAAAAGAATGAAGCCATACATATATTCGGAAATCATTCATTAAATCACTGAAGATGGTATTTTTAGATAGGCCTCAAAGGGAAAGATAAAGGGGCCACACAGTTTTAATTAATAGCAAAAACAAAGTAACAACCTATATCCCTTAACTTTACATTGGGTAACCCTGGTTTTTCCCTACCAAGAGGGCCTGGTGCTTTGAAATCTAAAACAAGGTTTCTTCATGGTTATGACATTTCCCATGGCATTTACTCAAAAAATCAATCTGGCTTTTCAAGCACTAGAAACAGAGTCTTGTGAAACAAGGAAACCATAACAAGGTGTCAGCCAAAAAAGTTACTTTGATTTTTTTTTTTTTTTTTGCCCAAAAACCTTCTGAGAAGCTTTATCTGAAAATGGATCTAGTAACACTTCAAAGGCAAAGGCCATCTAAGAGGCTTTTTATTAACAGCAGGGTTATCTTCTTCTACCAGTTTAATTTTAGTCCCCTGAGACTTTGAATATAATCAAGGTATAGCGTCAATACTGAGCAAAATTTAATCTGGTCTTGTCCTCATCAGACCCAAGAGATGCAAGAGGAATGACAAAACTTCCCTTTTAAAAGGCCTGGCAGTATGGGCTTGAAATGTCATTTGTATAACTGAACTCTAAGTTGCAAAACAGTGTGGGTGTTGCTTTGGTTTTTGTTTTTCTCCCAATAAAAAATTCCTTAAGTTCCAGTAAAGCTTAAGAAATAGTCCACTGGTGGCTTTGGGAATACTAGCATGACTGGTAGTTGTATACAGAACCCTAGTGGACTTAAGTCAAGAGGTTTAAGATTATCTCCTGAAATCATTAAAGATTTGTGTTGGGGAAAATGCAGTGAGAAGGACCAGTCCAACACCCTACTCCAACCAGATGTGTAATCTTAGGCAAAGCACTTGAGACTCTCTTAGGCTCAATTTCTAACCTCATGGACTATTATTAGAACTAGAAGGCATAATGATCATAAAAGGGCTCAATCAACTACAAAGCTATATATATATTTATATTTATATTTACCATTTTCCATTTGATCCAAGGTAACCAAACCCCTACATCTCCCAGAGCTTTTTTAGAACTACATATTCAAAGCCCACTTCTGGAGATGCCCACATACACAGGAACCTGCATATTTAAAGTCCTTTGGGTTATTCTATTACACAGTCAAGTTTGCAACTCACTGTAACTATACTATGAGTTAACTGAGGGCAGGGAAAGTGTTTGATGACCTTTAATCCCCTGCACCTACCACAGGGGTCTGACCCAAAATAAGTTCTTTCTAAGTGACAGCTAAATGAAAAATATATAAATGAATGAAGAGATGATAAAAAAACATCCTTAGTTACTGTATGGGATGAATTGTTTCCCCTCATACACATAAATTCATATGCTGAGGTCCTAACCCCACAGTACTTCAGAAAGTGACTCTATTTGCAGATAGAGCCCTTTTAAAAGGTAATCTATCATTTAAATGTAAATGGAATTGTAGAGTGGGATCTAGTCCAATGTTACTGATGTCCTTATAAGAAGTGAAAGTTTGGACACACAGAGAGATACCGCAAGGCACCGGCACACAAGAGAGATGTGTGAGGACTCATCACAAAAGTGGTCTCTGCAAGGCAAAGAGAGAGGCCTCAGAAGAAACCAGAAGTGCTGGTATTTTGATCTTAGATTTCTAGCTTCCAGAACTGTAAAAAAATAAATTTCTGTTGTTTAAACCACCCAGTCTGTGGTATTCTGTTATGGGAATCCTAGAAAACTAATACATTTATTACACACAGACAAAATTAAAGCAGCATCCGAATTTGCTATAAACTGACAAAGGATATTTTACATTTATTAATTACATTAATCATTTCGGCACAAGCTGAAGAATTTACTACCTTGCTTAAGTTCACATGCCTGGGGATCCAAGTAAGTTCCAAGGCCAGGGTTTGAGTACAGGTATAGCAGGTTATGTAATTATATCAACCGATTTATGCACTATACCACAGCATTGGACAGTGTTCATTTAAACTCAGATTTGCTTTTGCTTTCAAAAAGAGCCATGATGGCAACAATAATAAATATTATATAAAACTTTATATTTTCCAAATTATACCAGTGTATTAAATCTAAAATATTTTTGTAAACATCTATGGCTTTATTCCTACAAACACACTTTCAAAACACAAATGACACCTACGCGAGTACAAATTAATTTTACCCAAAACCATATGGGAAACTATTTTCAAATACTAGTGCAGAAATGAAGAGTTCAAAGACTTGAAAACAGTCTGTCAAATGGAGCACTCTGACAGTTTTTACATGAAAAATTCACTTTATCCAGAATCAGGGTCTTTTAAAGAATGAAGTTCTGCAAAGTTCACAGCATGAAGTTGAGGCGTCTCAATTTCTGATTAGTAGAGACCTTTATTGCCATCTTCTCCTCCAGCATTATAAAGGAAGAAAAATTACTCTGATCACCTTGGTAAAATTTATGGTCTGGCAAGTTTTACAATTTAGAGCTGCCACGTACAGTCACACAGATTGGCCACTACCCAATTCTAGAGTGTCATTCACATGGACTTGAATGTGACTTGAATCCCCCTGGAGTCATGCAATACTGTTTCTGACTAGGGAATACATTTTTGCCCTAAATTTTCTTACTAGGAAAAAACAGCCTTATTCCCCTCTCCATGGTGTATTCCCATGGGGCCGGGGAAGGCAGTGGCGATTAAGAAGCAGTAGGGAGGTAGAAGTATGAAAACATGCTAAAGAGTGAGATGATACCATTGATAGCACTTAAAACTTACAGTAACGTAAATTCCTTCAAAGTTTTGAATTCTATGCTTATAATATCCCACCATGTATGCCATTCATTCAATCAGCGAACAGTAATTGGACCCACCATGGGCAGAATGCTATGTGAGGTACTATTTGGTATTATAAAAAACACACGAAGACATTATAGTCATGTTCTCATTCTCAACTGCAGACCTGAATGTCTGTGTTCCTGCCAAATTCATACAGTGAAACCTAATCCCCAACGCAATAGTATCTAGAGGTAAGGCCCTTGGGAAGTGCTTAGGTCATGAAGGTGGAGCGCTCATGACTGGGATTAGTGCCCTTATAAAAGAAACCCCAGAGAGCTCTCTCACTCCTTCTGCCATGTGATGACACAGTGAGAAGACGGCCATCCATGAGCTGGAAAACAGGCTCTCACCAGACACCTCTATCTGCCAACACAGTAATCTTGGACTTCCCAGCCTCCAGAGCTGTGAGAAATAAATTGCTGTCATCTGTAAGCCACCAAGTATATGATAGTTTTGTTATAGCAGCCTGAACAGACTAAAACATTCTCTCTCTGTCCATCTATCTCTCTCATTTTCTTTCAGTATGGCTAAGTTTTCCATTGAGCCAGTTTACCTTGTCTCAAAAATAAGCTTTTCGTTAAAAAAAATCGTGTCATATAAACATCATTCTAAAATATATTAAATACCCTTCTCATCTTCTTTGACAGAATACTTGATCTGAGTTTCATCATTTATAAAAGATTTGACTATATGGACTCCAAGATCTGCTTACTGAGTTTTGCCAAATAATCAAAGTTGTTGCTTTCAACCTAAATGATGACTTTTTTTCGCAACATACTGAGACCATCAGCAAAGGGTCTGCTGAGGTTTATGGAACTCCTTTAAGCACACAAAATGGTGCCTAATGGCTATGCCTTTGGAATTTTTGATTACTCACATACTTTCGTTCTCTCTTCTCTTGCGCTCACACTGTCAGAGGCTATGTCTTGCTATGCTGAACATCATTACATCCCTTTGTTCTGACTGATTTCCCACCTTAAGTTGCATGCAGACGTAAAATCAGACAATCAAGCCTGCTAAAACCCTATAAAAAAAAGAAAGAGGCTTGCCTGTGAAATGTTGGAGTTGGATTAGAGAGAACAGACTTAATGACATCTGTGTTGCCTACTCATCATCAGAAACCTCTCTTTCTCCTTTTGTTTTGGCTTCATTTTTTCGAAGAGGTAACTTCACCCCTTCTCCCTCTTTGCAGATTAGTGGAAGGGAATATTTTCAGCGCCTTTGAGCAGTCCCCCTCAGGGACATTCACATGGGAGATGTATTTTACTAGAGATTGAAAAGGCTAAGGGCATGACTTACTTCCTCTTTATTTCCTGTGCTGAAGAGTGGGAGGATCTTTCCTCCTTTAATTTGTCCTCACAGAGCAGACTTATTTGACTAGTTGTAAAAGTGGATCTACAGATCCAGATTTGTCTTTCTTTCTTCATGCAGGCAAGCCTAAGCATGTAGTTAACGTTCAGCTAGAGGAGGATGGTATGCTCCATTAGCCCCAAAGCCTCAGGCTAGTACGACAGCTTCTTGGAGAAGCCCATCGGGGGGAGAGAGGGATGATAAGGAGGGGAAGAGATGGAAGAAGAAAAGCAGGTGTTGATGTTTTCATGTGCTTTCCCATTAATTAATAAAGCTGATGTCTTATTTCCTTTTTGTCTGTTGTTCCATCTCCCTTGACCAAAACCCCCAAAGGGAAAAGGATTGATAGGTCATCTGGGTAAGAGAGATATTATTGTAAAATTATTATGAGGAATAAACAAAGAGTTCTTGAAAGAAACCTATTTTTCAAATGGGATTCCTAAGCTTAAAGTCAACCAGATGGTGAAAAAGAACACTTCTCATTTGGAACAAATGCATTTAAGTTTCTGCAAATTAATAATTTGTTTTAATACCAGCCACTTACAGTTGGAGAATAATGAGCAGTAAATATAGCATCAAGCATGCACATATTTCTATGGATTGTTAAACTTCAAAAATATGAGATACATAACCCATGTAGAAAATATCTATTGCTACTTACTCATTCCAACCATTTTTGTTCCATTTGTTTTTAAAGAAGCTGGTGACACAATCTTGAGTGCAATTTAGAAAATCTCACCACCATACTTGGAGACTATAACTTCAATGACTTAAAAAAAATATAGATTAAATTATGTAAAGCAAAAGAGGAGTTCGTTTGCTGAAACCTAAAAATTTGAAATGCTAAGTGTTTATGTTAAAAACACTCATAGTTTTGCTAGACCTTCTGTTAAGTAAGCTTTTCCTATGACCCCATTTCAAAACTGCCATGAGATTTGCTGCAAAGATTGAGGGGGTTTTGTTTTTTGTTTTTTAAGATTTTTCTTATTTGAGAGAGAGAGAGATCACAAGCAGGGGGAGGAGCAGAGGGAGAAGCAGGTTCCCGCTGAGCTGGGAGCCCAACTTGGGGCCCGATCCCAGGATCCTGAGATCATGACCTGAGCAGAAGGCAGGCACTTAACCAACTGAGCCACCCAGGCACCCCTGCTACAAAGATTGTTGCTGCTACTGTGAGACAGACCCCAGGTGTTGTTCCCAAACTACCCTGGGAAAAGGTATTTCCTCTTCATTAGAATTTTAAAGAACAGTATGAAACAAGAACAACAGAATGGTACCTGGATTCAGGAATTCTCAAAAATACCTCTTTGAAGAGTTACCTTTAATACATGACTTAAGTTCCCTGTTATATGACCAGCTTCTCTTTGGTCATTTGAGGAGAATACAGGCCCAGCATCAGAACATTATTAGCCTGATATTTTTTGTTTTGTTTTTTTTCCTATATATTTTCTGTGGGGAAATTGATCTGAACTTTATGTGATTCTCAACACATGTATGTGCTGGTCCCGCCTATGTGCATTCAGCCCAGTCCAACACACCATCTAAAACTGAATTTGACTCACTTCGTTTTGTTCACAATAAATCAGCATCCGTTTTGAGGATGATATTTGGAGGTTATATTATCAAAAAAATATCTGAGGGATCACAGGTCAAATTTTACCCTTAGCCCCACACATATTTGAATACATTTCACAGTGTGCACTAACTAGAAAATACGAGTTCATAGAAACCATTCAGATTTCTGATCCTTTGTCGGTAGCCACTGTCCCTGCAGGCTCTCTCTAACTGTGTTTGGGCAAAACTATTGATCCTTAACCGGAATACATTCCTCTGGATTAAACTGCTGCCAGGTAGGATTTGGTAACAGGCTCACTAGGTATCCGCAAGAAAGACATGAATGTTCTCTGGGTAAGCAGATTACAGTCCTTTAAACACTAACCTGTAACATGGCAGTTTTATTTCCCCTCCAAAATCTATTCTTGATCTATGAAAATTGCCAATGGAACAGTGCCTGGAGTTTTCTACGTATCGTTCATAGGTCAAAAATGGTTGAAATAAAAGTTCATTTGCATGAACTATTCAAAATAGAATATTTTTTGGATATTTATTAATACCTCAAAAGCTCATTTAACAAAATCTGTCAGTTTTTCAAGTTTGTCCTTCCCAAAATTTACCACCAAATGATCTATCAACCTACTGCAGTTATAACCATTGTGCTTAGGCCAAGTCATGGCTGCTACATGTTTCCATTTCTATTTCATTTCTCAGTGATTCCAACTCGTTGAGACCAATTTCACAAAACCATGGAACTCATTCATGAAAAATTCTAAGGAAAACTGATAAAAGGAGGTCTGTATTGTTATCTCTGAGTCTGACTAGAAGTATTTAGAATATCTACCCTTTAATGATTCTGTTCCTGTATGTTATCAATGGCCTAAATAAAAAAACTCAATAGACCTATAATAAGTGAAGAGATTGAACTAGTAATTTTTAAAACTATCCCCCCAAAAACAATCTACACAGTTTCACTAGTGAATTCCACCAAACATTTAAAGAATACCAATTCTTCACAAAATATTCCCAAAAAAAACAGAAGAGGAAGGAACACTTTCCAATTTATTCTGTGAGACCATTATTACACTGATAACAAAACAAGAAAAAGACAGTATTAAAAAAATCTACAAAATATTCTTTATGAATACAGAAAAAAATCATCAACAAAATACTAGTAAACTAAATTAAACAGAATATAAAAAGGATTATATATCATAACCAACTGGATTTAGCTCAGCAACAGAAGGCTAAATTAAATCTGAAAATTAATCACTGTAATATATTCTATTAATAAAATATAGGACAAAAACCACATTATCATTTTAACTAATGCAGAAAAGGCATTTGACAAAACTGAACACTCCTTCATAATAAAAACACTGAAATAATCTAAGAATAGAAGGAAACTTCCTCCTTCTCTTAAAGGGAAAAGTATAAAAACCCCACAGCTAACATCATACTTAATGGCAGAAGCCTAAGATCAGTAACAAAATCTAATACCAAGAGCAAGATAAGGATGTTCACTCTTGTCACTTTCATTCAACTCTGCACTAGAAGTTCTAACTAGGAAAATTATGCAAGAAAAAGAAATAAAAAGCATCAGAAAGGAAGAAGTATCTATTTGCATATGATATGATTATGATGGTAAGGAATCCACTTCAAAAAATTATAACTCATAAACAAGTTTAGCAAGTGTGCAGGATGCGAGATAAATATGCAGCAATCGACTGTATTGATATACACTAGCAATGCACAATTCAGAAAATGAAGTAAAGAAACAATTCCATTTAAAATAGCATCTAAAATATTTAAGAATAAAATTAATAAGAGAAGTGCAAGATTTGTACATTAATAATTACAAATATTTTTAAGCAAAAGATCTCTAACCAAATGTAATAAATAAATCCATGTTCATGAATTAGAAGACTTAACACTGTTAAGATGACAATACTTCCCAGTCGATTTACAGACTCAACAAAATCTCTATCAAAATGCCAGCTGCTTTTTTTGCAGACATTGACAAGCTGATACTCAAATTCATTTGGAAATTCAAGGAGCTTAGGATAGCCAAAATAATTCTGAGAAAAAACAAAGTTGGAGGATTCACATTTCTCAATGACAAAAGTATAGTAATCAAGACAGTATAGTAGTAGCATAAGAATAGATGTATAGATCAATGGAATAGGACTGTAATTCTAGAAACAAACCCTTAAATTTATGGTCAGTTGATTCTAACAAGGGTGCTAAGATAATGCAATGGGGGGAAATAATTGTCTTTTCAGCATGTGGTGCTGGGATATCCACATTTGAAAGAAGGAAGTTGGTCCTTTAACTTGGACTGTATACCATAATTAACTCGGACTGTACACCATAATTAACTCCAAACAGAAAACAGTCCTAAGTGGAAGAGTTAAACTGTAAAATTCTTAAAACAGGAGTAAATCTTTGTGATCTTGGGTTAAGTAATGGCTTCTTAGATGCTATACAAGTAACAGTGTCTAGCATATAGTTAGGTCTTGTTTCTGTATTTTTTAAATCTAATTAAATAATATATTAATTGCAGTATATTATATGAATAATGTGTCTATTGATATAATTTCTTTTAGGTCTACCATCTCACTATTTTCTTTCTCTTTTTCTTATTCCCTCTTTGTCCCTTAGTTCTTCTTTTCTGCTCACTTTTTGAATTAATCAAGATTTTTTAAATTGTTCTGGATGTAGTTATTAATGTTTTAGTTAGGCATTTTTGTATGTATTAATGGTAACCTTTGGAATTGCAATATGCCTCATTTACTTTTTAAAGTTATCTTAAATGCATTACTTTTACCTCTTTCCAAATAATTCAAGAAATTCAAAAACTGAATAGTACCATTTCCCTCCTCCTGTCCTTTGTGGTATTATTGTCCTATATTTTACTTTTACATAGGGTGGAGCCCTATAATACATATTTATCATTGTGGCTCCAGTCAATATTCCTTTATATTTACCCACTTCTAGTTCTCATTCCTTCTCACAGTTCAATGCTTACTTTCTGGAATATTTTCCTTCATCGTAAAGAACTTCCTTTAGTATGCTAATAATGAATATGTTCAGCTTTTTTTATCTAGAAATGTATTTATTTCCTTGAATTTTTGAAGAATAGTTTCACTGAAAATAGAATTCTAAGTCAGTGGGTTTTTGTCTTCCACCATTCTCTGAAGATGTCATTTTATTGTCTTCTATCTTCTGTAATCTGTTAAAATGTGAGCAATTCCTGTTACTCCTTCAAGGCAATGTCTCTTTTCTCTGGATGCTTTTAAGAGTTTCTCTGTATCTGTAATTTTCCGTAATTTGAATTTATGTGCCTACATGTGTTTCATTTTCCCATCTAGGGTTCTCTAAACTTTTTGAACCTGAATTTTATCAGCTTTAGAAAATCCTCAGCCACTATCACTTTACTATATCACTATTTATCACGATCACTATACTGTTTCCTTCATTTATTGTCCTCTTTCTAGTACTATAGTTTTCCAATGATTACACCATTTGATTATGCCCTAAATATCTCGTTTTTTTCCTGTTCTTTTTTTCCCCATGTGTTTTAGTTTGTGTTTTCTATTCATCTCTCATTTGATTTTATTAAACCTGTGTTCTGATGCCTGTAGTCTATTGTCAATCCAACCTAACAAGTTCTTAACTTCAGTATTAGTAGAGTATCCATTTAAATCTCTCTTATACTTTGAAAGTCTATAAGAAATTCTCCATGTTTTCTATTTATTGAATTCATCTTTTCTTCATTATCTTTAATACAGCATTTGTAGTTAAAGTTCTTGTCTGCTAACACTACCATCTGGAATATCTGAGTGCCTGCTCCTATTGTCTATTTTCCCTTCATTTTTTTATCTCTTCCCTTGCATTTTAAGTTTCCATTTATATACCAAACATTGCGTATTTAAAACAACAACAACAACAACATAATTGCTGAAGTTGAAAATCTTCCCCAGAACAGATTCATCCTTTCCATTGTTAGTTAGATAGTTTGAGGGGCTAAATACTTAATCCAATAAGGACATAAGGTAGATCTGGAATACTCTGCATTTTCTATACGATTCAGTGCATCTCCAGTTTTCAGCGTCTAAGGGTAAGACCTGCAGAATGCTTGTTTTGGGCTTCTCCCATTAGCCGGATTTTGCTACATCAGCAATGAGAGAGCATATGAGATTTCACTCTGCTTCTGCAACCCAAGATTAATCTTAACTTCACAAATGTTACAATTTTCATCATCAATTCATTAAATTCTCACAACAACCCTGAGATCACTACTATTACAATTTCTGTTTTACCTGTGAGGAAACTGAGCAATAGACTGATTAAGAAACTCTCCCAAGATCATTTATTAATTAGTCACAGCTGACATTTGAACCAAGGAAGTCTAGAGCCAGGAACCATGCTCTAAACCATTATACATTCATTACTGCCTTTCATAGATATTCTAAATGTTCAAAATGGGAATCAGTTGATGCAGCTTTCTATGGAATATTATGTAACCACTAAAATTACTATATAGATCTACATATATTCAGGCATACGAAATGACAACATACGCATATTGTTAAGTAAAAAAGAGAACAAAGATTTATTATGATTTAATTTTTGTAAAATATAACATGTAGGTATTTCCGTACACATATGGTAAAGATGTGTGAACATGTGAAAAATATAGAACAATATCCATCCATATAGTAATGGTGGTTATCAGCAGGCATAGGGGTTCTGAGTGAATTTTTACTCTATTATCTGTATTTTTATTTTCTCCTTTTGTTTCCATTTAACAAGCATGGAATACTTATTTAATGTTTTCATTTGTAAGATAAAATTCATTTAATAAATCCTGCAAAAAGTAACTTGAAGGATTAAAAATAATCTAGAGGTACCTGGCTGGCTCAGTTGGTAAAGCATGTGACTCTTGATCTCGGGGTTATAAATTCAAGCCCCCACATTGGGTGTAGAGATTACTTAAAAATAAAACCTTTAAAAAAATTGAGAATTTTTCCCAAAAATATAAAGTACAAGCTCTTTATAGGTCACATTTTTCTCTTTAGAAGTAGTGATAATTATAAGCTAAAAATCATTCACAAATATAACACATGAGAAGAAAATCATAGGTCAAAAAAAGGGGGGAATCATAGGTCAATAGTGGAATGACATAATGAGGAAATTGCACAAAGAAAATAACCTTGAGGTTAACATATGTAAAGATGCATGAAATTAAAAATAAATAAATAAAGGTTGATAACTAGAGTTGTCTTAGCAGAGAGCTCTTTCACCAATTTGAGTTGTAATTGATGAATTGTGTTTATAGCTCTATGCTTTCAGCTCTTCTGTTTTCTCAAAAGTACCACTGAGAAAGATTGAGTTATTAAATCATACATCCTATTGGATAAATTGTTTTATTATTTTCGTTTTTAAAATCCTCTCACTTTTCACATAACTCCTATTTTATAATAGAAGTTAATCATAGTTGCATATGTGACAGTATCTTAAGATTTTCTGACACCCTGATGGCCTTAAATCTATAATGCATAAAAAAGTTATCTTAAATCCTCAATCATCATTTCCAATTTTGCTTTAATCTCTGCATTTTATCTTCCATATTCGAATGACAACTCTTTGTTAAAAAGGTATAATATGAGATTGCCAAAGACCAAAATGAGCTCCATAGCCAAGTAATTTGGAATTCCTCTCTCTAAAAATCTAATCTCTCCTTGCTATTCATCATTCACCCTCCCATAACTGCCAAAATGAGCGCTGCTTTTTTTTTAATGAGTGATTTAAGAAAAAATGAAAACCATGACTATGTTGGGAAAAATCAATCAATCACTGAAAACAAAATTTTATAATGACTTTAAAATCTCTTTTCTGAGTATTTAATGTGTCAACTAGTAGGTGAACATAGCAAATAAATACTATAGATTATAACAATAATGGATTATTTATTAAGCACTTATCTATTGCCAGGTATTGTGTTTAGTCCTTTACTAAACGCAGAATAAGAGCAAACATGTATCGTCAGCCCTGTTTTGCAAAATAGAGAACTGAGTCAGAAAAGCTGATTGCCCACTGTCATAAAGGAGCTGAAAAGTGTGGGTGCCAAGCTGCAGACCCAGAGTGTTTGTCTAATTACTGTGCTACAATAATTATCAATTACATGGTTTCCATACACCAATAAGTTTCACATAAATTTACTAGGAAAAATATAATTAACTAAAAATCAAACGAAACACAATTGTTTTGAGACTCACAAATGAAAAACATAATCTTTTGTTTTTCTTTTATTTTGATAACTGCATTTTGTTTCTGACTAAAACCATATTGGAAAAAGAAGGGGAATTGCTCAAATATATGTGTGTGTATATATACACTCCTTCAGCCAACTAATCCCTGAATAATGTTGTAATCAGTAGGAGTTGTAAATAATGTATCAGTCTATGATTGGCTAAAATCTGTTCAAAGGTAATTAATCAGCCAAAATAAATATTAAAAATCTGTTTCAGTACTTTTGGAAGCAAAGTTTATACAATTTTTATTTAAAGGTTCTCTTACTTGATTTAGGCCATAGCTATACCTATAACTATTTGTAAAGATTTGCTTCAAAATATAATATAAATAATGACTAACAGAAAGACTTCCCTTTGTAGAAGTCAGGTTGATGTTGTTTTTAATTATCAATATTCCGTTGAGAAAGGTGCCAAAAAAAAAGAGCAAACATTTTTCGTCAAAGTCATCTTTCTACCAGGATTAATTTAACATGTAGCCTCCCTTCCTGAAACCCAGAATGCAATGCAATCATAAATAAATCATAGTAATTAATTTCTTTCAAGCATAAAGCTAGTTGGGATTGCATTTGTCTGAAGCCCTGAGTGTTTGCCAGGTAAATTTCTATTCCAGCACCCAGCACAGTGCCTGGCATGTAGTGAGCACTGATCAAAAATATTATTTGAATAAATAGATGAATCATTGACTAGCAAAAAATAGATATAAAACTAAACTCTGAAAAATTAGTTGAATTAATAATAATCAATGAGGGGCGCCTGGGTGGCACAGCAGTTAAGCGTCTGCCTTCGGCTCAGGGAGTGATCCCGGCGTTATGGGATCGAGCCCCACATCAGGCTCTTCTGCTATGAGCCTGCTTCTTCCTCTCCCACTCCCCCTGCTTGTGTTCCCTCTCCTGCTGGCTGTCTCTCTCTCTGTCAAATAAATAAATAAAATCTTAAAAAAAAATAATAATCAATGAACTGGTATAAATTATTCAAGATTTATAAAAAGAATTTCAATGATGTTCCATTTCTAGTGATAAAGATAATTTCATTTAGAGTGCAAAATAAAAATACTCTTGAAATTCATAAAATCAAAAGATACAGAAATAGATATATAATTTTCTTAATCAACCAAACTTCATTTGTACTTTCTCTTCACTGAGCATCAAGGTAAAAAAACAGTTTGGAGGGGCACCTGGGTAGCACAGTTGTTAAGTGTCTGCCTTCGGCTCAGGGCGTGATCCCGGTGTTCTGGGATCTAGCCCCACATCAGGCTCCTCCACTGGGAGCCTGCTTCTTCCTCTCCCACTCCCCCCATTTGTGTTCCCTCTCTCGCTGGTTGTCTCTCTGTCAAATAAATAAATAAAAAATCTTTAAAAAAAAAAAGTTTCGAAGTATAATGCATTTCAGGGTAATTTCATTTCTTTTCTGAATCCATTTCTTTTTTTTTAAAGATTTTATTTATTTATTTGACAGAGAGAGAGAGACACAGCCAGCGAGAGAGGGAACACAAGCAGGGGGAGTGGGAGAGGAAGAAGCAGGCTCATAGTGGAGAAGCCTGATGTGGGGCTCGATATGGGGCTCAATCCCAGAATGCCAGGATCACACCCTGAGCCAAAGGCAGATGCTTAACGACTGAGCCGCCCAGGCGCCCCTGAATCCATTTCTTTAATCTTTAGTATATACTTAATCCTTCACAACAACAACAACAACAAAGTCGTTTTAAAGACGATAATTTTTTTTTAAAAGATTTTATTTATTTGACAGAGATAGAGACAGCCAGTGAGAGAGGGAACACAAGTAGGGGGAGTGGGAGAGGAAGAAGCAGACTCATAGCAGAGGAGCCTGATGTGGGGCTCGATCCCATAACGTCGGGATCACGCCCTGAGCCGAAGGCAGACGCTTAACCGCTGTGCCACCCAGGCGCCCCAAAAGACGGTAATTTTTTTTAATACAGGTTTTGATTGAGTTTGGATTAAATACTCTTCTTCCTCATAGCTGTAACATTTTTCCAACCTGGTTCTTTAATTTAATCAAGTTATTGAAACAATGGCAAACTTGAATATTCTAGATCATTAATTAAACTTGATCAGAATTCTTAAATATTATTAAATGCATGGCTAAAGTGTCATAAAATGGGTGCTGATATGAAAACTAATTTTTCAAATGTTACAGAATATAATAATTGGATGACCATCTTAATCACTCTTGATGCTCTCAATGATGGATGGATTCCCCCAGTGAAGATAAAATAGCAGCAAAATCCTATCTTATCTTGCCTCATCCTCACCACAAGAGAGATGGAAACTTTGCAGCACTGTTGTATAGTCTGAAAGTGACACAAATAGATTTTTCTTGACATAGTAAAGATCAGTGGCTCTAATCCATTCCTTTTACAGATACAAATGTGGTCATTTAAATTCAGCCTTCACTTGGAGTTTGAATCCGTCAAATTCCTTCCTTTTCCCACTTCTTGGCAGTTACTGGAATGTGTCTTCTTGTTTGTTGGAAAATGAAGTCTATTCCTGGCAGAAACCCACCAAAATTTGGTTATTTATTCCAAATAGATTCAAAAAGAAGTCTCTCATTTGAGTAGTCAATATATTTCCCTATGTATTAATTATCTGTAGTTTTGTACATTTATCTGTATGAACATTTATTTATTTGGTCTGGTTGAAAGGATAGCAGAGAACAAAAAGGTTAAGAAAAAGAAAGTAATACCATGTAAATTCTTCCCACCCAGCAGTAATAAAGAGGTGCAAAGAGCAGAGAAGTTATAGTGTTCAGGGGCAAAGGAATCTGCTTTCTGCCTGCCATATAAAACCTCAAGGAAAAAACAGCAAGAGGAGACCGTCAGGCAAAGAAGAAGAGAAGAGTCTGTGTACCTGAAGGACCAATGACAGATACAACAACGGACATCTCAGCTTAAGATGAAATCATATCTTCATAAAGAGTTGGGACAATAGTAAAGTGAGCAAGGCACTGACCTTCAGCACAAAATGTCAGTACTTAACATACATGTATTGAAGTTCTACTCTTTGTCAATATAATTCTGGGATCTACCTTTCAAACAATTTCTTAGCCCAAAAGAATTAAATAAGTGAAAGATGGTTAAGCTATAAGTTAAAATAAGATAAATATCATTAGAGAATTATAAATAAATTCCCATCAGGCTCAAGAAAAGGGAGATTACACCTATGGTGATATCTAGGAATTACATCATGGGTGCTATTCTCTGCATAGCTCCATTCCCACCTCCCCTCCTTTCCCAGAACACAGTAGGACTGAACATCTGGTTCCTCTTTGGTTGACAGGCCCAAGGGATTATTTCTGGCCAATGAGTTGCGAGTGGCAGTGGTGTTTGTGACTTCCAGCCCAGAGCATTTAATTGCTAATGTGAGACTCTGCAAAACTCTTTTTTTTCCCCCTCTGGCATAGTACCACTTTGAAATGATAGTCTCTGAAGAACTACAATTAATAGGACTTCTCTGCTGCCCCATTAAGTACATGTAGTATGATCAGGAAATAAAACTTTGTTGTCTAAAGCCTCTAAGACTTTGGGGTTCTCTTTTACTGTGGAATAACATAATCTATCCTGACCAAAATGACATCTAATTTCAGTGTCCAAGAATAGTTTATGAGTAGGTTTGCCATATAAAATTCAGGATGCCCAATTGAATTTGAATTTCAATAAGCAATGAAAAAAATTAGTATAACTATGTTCCATGCGGTATTTGGGAGATACTTATACTAAAAAAATTATTCATCGTTTATTTGAAATTCAAATTTAATTGGGCCTTCTATATTTTTACTTGCTCAATCTGGCGACCCTATTTATGAAGGCAGTAGTATCCAAGACGGATTCTAAATAATTAATAGACTTTTGGCATGTAAAAAAGATAAGCAAAAGCTCAGGCAAAGGGCCAAAGGCCAAAAATACAGAATATTCAAAGATCAGGAAGTCTAACTTAGCTGAAACACCATGTACCTGGAATGGCAGGCACCCCTACATTTTATTTCCTAGGGTTTCATCTGTGATCCTACTCTCATTTTTCTATTTTTGCCCTAAGTACTATCATCCACTCGAGCCCTTCCTCTCATCTGAACTGGAATGTGACTAGAAAGGTAGACTGGGTAATAACTCACTTCTGTAACCTCCTCCCCAGTGACAGCCACCATCGCTTGCTGATGTTCTTACAATAGCCACCTAACCCTGATGCAGCCCTTGCTCCTACCCCAGGACGTGTTTCAACAGTGACCACAGTAATCATTTTAAAACAGAAGCCAGGTCATGTCAGTCTTCTGTTCAAAATGTTTCAATGGCTTCTATCTGACTCAGAGTAAAAGTTGAAGTCCTTACAATTGCCTACAGGCCCTACAAGATCTTGTGCTCTGCAAACTCTCTGATTTCAATTACTAAGCTCTCTTCTCACCCTGCACCAGCCAAATGGCCTCCTCGATATTCCTCAAAAGCACCAGGCACACTCGCAGCATGGAACCTTTGTACTTGCTCTTGACTCTCCCTGAAAACACTTTTCCCCTATTGTTTGCATAGCTTGCTGCCTTACTTCTTTCAGGCTTCTGCTCAATATTACCTTTCCAATGAAGCCTTTCCTGGAGGCTATGACATTGCAGCCCTCATCTTTAATCAAATATTTTCTCCATTCTTGTATCACCACATAATATATGATATATTTAATTATTTATTTACTGTCTACTCCTCCAACAAAATGTAAACTCTACAAGGTAAAACGCTTTTGTTTTGTTCATTGTTGCATCGCTAGTGCCTAAAACAGCAACCTGCACACAGAAGATGCTCAATGAATATTTTTAAATGAATAACTGCATAAATATTGCAGAAGACAAGAACAGCCTTTGATGGTTTGAAGTTAGTAAGCATATCATCTGAGTTCTGCTTTAGCAAGATTACTTTAACAACAACGTGAGAGGAATTGCGATACCCCTAATTCAAAAAAAAAAAAAAAAACTAAACTAAACCATTACACAAGTGTAGGTAAGTCCAATAAAGTTATGATTTTTTTCCTAAAATGTCTCTTTCAATGTATTTTTAAACATCTAATACCAAACTTTTTAAGAAAAATATGTGCTCCTACTTTCCCAGTGCCATAATCTTCCCATGAGTAAACCCATAAATAATGTGGGGACATAAGTTCATTGTGGAAGTTATTTCTATAACAATAAAAGGGTGGCAGTTGTGAGAATGGGAAGAAAATGTATATGAGAGGGGGGCCTGATGGTTCAGTTGGTTAAGTGGCGGATTTCAGCTCAGCTCATGATTTCTGGGTCATGTGAGGGAGCCCTGAGTTGAGCTCCATGCTGAGCCCCATTCATGCTCTCTCTCTCTCTCTTTCTCTCAAGAAAAACAAACGCAAAACACTCACACACACAGAATATGTATGTGAGAGATAATATAATAAGACAAAAATTTTAGAATTAGGCAATCAATTGGATAAGGAGAAAAATGTAGAAAATTTTTCAAGATAACTAGGGTTTGAGACGCATATGATTGTGATGCAAAATCAACAAAACATTTTATGGAGTTGGAATTTTTAATCCTTATGGGTTGTTTCTACATTATTTTAATCACCTTTTAAACTCCTTTATCTACTATCTGTTACATGTTTCCATCAGTTTTGCTCATCCCTATCACGCCTCAATGTTTAGCAAACTCTTTGCATTATCTCAAGAACATAAGAGCAGTTTTATTATATCTTAATTTTTAATAACTAGAAACGTTCATTCATAAAATATGCTACTTTCAATTTTATAGTTTAGTTTTTCACCAGCTAGTTATTATAGATTCATTTTAAGCACTACATTTTCTTATTCATACTATTAAAAAGTAATCCATGTGATCACTGACATTAAAACAGATAAAAATACTATAAAAAGTCTGAGAAGAAAATATAGGAGAAAGCTTTCATGATGTTGGATATGGTAATCATTTCTTAGATATAACACTAAAAGCACAGGAAACAAAAGAAAAAATAGGTAAGTTGGACTTCATCAAATTTGAAAACTTCTGTGTGTCAAAGTACATCATTTACAGAATAAAAAAAGGCAACATACAGAATGAAAGAAAATATTTTGAAATCTTATATCTGATATGAACAGGAGATCCAGAATATATAAACAACTTCTACATGCCAACAACAAAAACACAAATAACCTGATCAAAAAATTAGCAAAGGACTTGCACAGACATTTCTCCACAGAAGATATACAACGGCCAGGAAGCACATAAAAAAGATGTTCAATATCACTAGTCATTAGAAAAATGCAAATTAGAACCACAATGAGATACCACTTCACACCCATTTAAATGGCTATTATGAAAAAAAAATAAAATTAACAAATTTTGGCAAGAATGTGGAGAAACTGGAAATCTTATGCATTGCTGGTGGGAATGTAAAATGATGCAGCCACTGCAGAAAATGGTAAGGTGATTCCTCAAAAAATTAAACACAGAATTCTTATATGATCCAAAAATTCTGCTTCCAGGTATAGATCCAAAAAAACAGAAAGCAAGGACTTGAACAGATATTTGTATAGCCATGTTCATAGCAGGATTAATCACAACAGCCAAATACAGAAGCAATTCAAGTGCCCAACAACAGATGAATGGAAAAACAAAATGTGCTGCATACAAGCAACGGAATATTATTCTGCCTTTTCTAAAAAGGGAAGAAAACTTTGACATATGCATAACATGAAGGAGATTTCAGAGTATTATGTTAAATGAAATAAGCCAGTCATAAAAGGACACATATTGAGATTTTTAGAGTAGCCAAAAATAGAGAAAGTAGAATGGCAGTGTCCAGGGGCTGGAGGAAGAGGGGAATGGGGGTTAGTGTTTAATGGGTACAAATTTCCAGTTGGGAAAGATGAAAATGTTCTGGAGATGAATGGTGGTGATGGTTGCACAACAATATGAATGCATTTAATGCCATAAACTGTAAGTTTAAAAATTATTAAAATGTTAAATTTGTATAGTATGTATATCTTACCACTATAAAAAAGACAAACTGATTCACATTCTTTGCAGATTCCAACTAAAATCCCCTCATAAAAAAATTGGTAGCAACTCTATACATTGAAGAAAAAGAACACAACATATCATATTCCATGGTAATACCCATTAGTTCCCATCCTGGTGAGAAAGATGAGAATCAGGAGATGGGCCCTACTCTCCCTCCCCACCCCTGTCCACACGTCTGTTCACTGAGAAAACTCACCAAGCCCAGACAATATTATAAGAATTGTGTAGCAATCTTTCTTTCTGATAAGTTCTCTTTTTCTAAGTAATTATTATATATATATATACACATATATATGAATATATATATATGTGTATATATATATTCATATATATATATAACAAGCTTTTAATCCCTCTCAAATGTCCTGTGCATCTTCTCACCTCCTATTTCTTTGTAAAAATCAAGGCCTCACACATGAACCAGCTCATCTACCGGTCCATTTAGAATCTTATCTACATTTAATCTTAATACCATCTAATTATTTTTATTCTCAGAGGATATGTGATTCTTATGCCATTCATTAATCCTTTTGTCTATATCCATTTATTCATTCATTTAGGAAATATTAAATGAGTGTCTACTGTGAATTATTTCATTTCCTGCCTTTTCTATGACTCATTTCAAAAACTATTTATTTTCCTTTTTTTTCAATGCCTTGCTCTCTGCTGGCTGAGTACATTCAAATCATATCCAAACTCAAACAATAGCCTCCCTTGAATCTAAATGCACAATTCTCTGAATCTGCAAGTATTTCTTATTAAAACACTAACTTTCACTTTCCCTTCTTAGTCAATTTTCTTGAAAGAGTATTTTATACTATACTTTTCTATTTTTCTCTCATCCCACTGACACTTCAGCTTACTGAAATATGGAATCTTCCTATGTAGAAACTGCTCATCCCAAAAGTTATTGATCACCATGTTGATAAATTGGGTAGGTACTTTTTAGACCTTATATTATTGGACTTCCAGACTATCCACGGCATGTTGGCCTTTGTTTGGATCCTTTATAAATATTTTATTCACAGAGTTTGATGGTTGACCATATCTTGTATGACCATATCTTACCTCCATAGCCATTATTTCTCAAGCTATTTTGGACTCCTGCCCACTCTTTACATTTTGCTATGTCAGAGACTTCTATACCTGGGTACTATTCTCATTACTCTACATGTTTGTGTTAGTTCCTCTAATCTACTCTAGCCCTTTCTCTCATCTGAGCTTCTATAGTTATATGCCTGATAAATGCATGTATCTGCATGTCCCACAAACACCCCAAATTCAACATGCCTAAATTGCATTTATCATCTTTCTCTTATAATCCTAAACTCAGCTAAGGGCAATCTTCACTCAGACCAAAAGCGAGGAGTCATTTGACTCCCTCATTTTCTACATATAATCACTTCAACATTGTGTTAAGGGTACATCTTAAACACATTTCAAATACAAATCCCTTTTCCCTATTTACTAGCATTGCCGTGATTGAAATCATCATAGCTCTGTAAATCACTGATGGAGCTTCCTAACTCCGTACCACCATTCTTGCCTTAATTTATATAAACCCATTTCCTTACTACATTAAGAGTGATCTATTGATCCGATTGAACTGTGTCTTTCCCCTGCTTTAGTTAACAATGAATACTACCACCTCAACTTTGAAACAGAATGATTCATTTCAAATGATATTGTAGATTTTTACAATTTCTTTGAAGATAAATTTAGCAATTCTTATTAAAGGCCATTGTAACATTTGTGACCTCTTACAGGAATCCAAGTCCCAAGAATGTGTCCAAGAAAAAAATATACAGAAAAGAAAATGTATATTTTCAAATATGTTCTTACCACTAAGGCCTCAATAATAATTTATAATAGTGCAAAAAGAAATATATTAATTGAATATTGTGTCCCATTAAAAAGTGTGAAGAAGGAGACTGTACCAACATGAATGTGTTGAGACAGTTACGACAATGCTCCAAATTATTATGCACCATGCTTCAGCTTTGTACTTTGGAAAACAGGAAGAAATGAAAGCAATTGTTTTAGAGTGTATTAGTTTGCTAGGGCTGCCATAACAAAATGCCAAAGACTGGATGATTTAAACAGAAATTTATTATCTCACAGTTCTGAAGGATAAAACCCCAAGGTCAAGTTGTCAGCAGATTTAGTTTCTCCTAAAGCCTATCATCTTGGTTTGCAGATGGCTATCTTCTCCCTGTCTTCACATGGTCATCCCTCATTCCATGTTGTCTGTGTCCTAATCTTCTTGTAAGGACACCAGTCATATTGGTGGGTGAAGACCCCCCCTTTATGACCCCATTTTAACTTAATTAACTCTTTACTGGTCCTATCTCCAGTATAATCATATTCTAAGGTACTGGGCTTAGGGCTTCAATATATTAATTTGATACAATTCAGCCTATTACATAGGGTAATAGAATTATAAGTGAAATGTTTTTATCATTTTATCATCAAATCCTGTTAAAATTATAATCAAGTTTTAACATGAAAACGTAAAAACTAAGAGCTAATTCCCAAGAAAAGTTTTTATGAAATGAAGTAAAAATTAAAGGGAAGATTTAATAAACTTACACTAGGAAATTGAATAGAATCTGATCTATTCCCCCACTTCCTGGCAAAAAGAACAATGAAGGAATATCAGGAAGAGGTAATGTTATTCCATGAATAGACGCAGGGTTCAGGAAATGTGCCTACAACCTTATAAACTTACTGTGGAATCTCAATGATTATTTTCTATGTTTGTATATTATATATTTACTTATTATATTTATATATAATTATTACATGTAATATATTTTTAAAGAATTGTTGAGTTGAAAGGAAATATGGGAATTATATAAACTAAGATGCTTTCAGCTGCAATCATCAAGGAATCAAGCTAGCTTAAAATATAGGGAACTTTGATTTTAAATTTTACGAAAACTAGAGAAAGGAGAGGCTTCAAGGTTGGTTGTCTCATCAGCTCAGCTAGGTCATCAAGTGGTCAGGTTCATTCAAATAGTCTGCTCTAACATCCTTTGTGTTCATTTCATCATCAAACAAAAGTTTTAGTCATCCCATCCAGATACAATGTCATACAAAAAAGGAAAACTAAGTTCTCTTCCTGAATATTGTTTGGAAAGAGGATGCTCTCTCCATAACTTTTCTTGGGAATGTGGCCTAAAATTTCATTGTTTTATTGAACGACTTACCGATAAATGAGTAGGACTGTCCTTGGACCAGTCAGTCCCACCACTGTATCTGGGTTGGGGTCAGTGTCATCTGAGACGTATAGCTATCTACAGAGAATTGTGGCTAGCCCAACAAAGTTGGGATTCTCTTATGAAGAAGGAAAGTGGGAAACAGAGGTAAACAATAATGTCTTTATCTTATATATTAACACACTAAAGGTAAAATCCAGACAGATTAAATACCTTGTCCAAGAATTGGGGTACCTGGGTGGCTCAGTCAGTTGAGTGTCCAACTCTCGATTTTGGTTCCAGTCATGATCTCATGGGTCATGAGATTGAGCCCCAAGTCAGGCTCCATGCTCAGTGGGGAGTCTGCTTGAAGATTCTCTCCCTATGCCCCTCCCACCTTGCGACTGCTTTCTCTCACTCTCTCTCCCCCACTCTCTCACAAAAATAAACAAATAAAAATTTTAAAGAATAAAAATAAATAAACAAACAAACAAACAAACAAATAAATAAATACCTTGTCCAAGAATTGAGTGATGAGGCCTACCACTGATGCTTATGTCTTTTTGAATGTGCAGTAACCAGTGAGAACACTGGTAATCCTCTCACTTTCGTGATATAACTTAACTGCAAAAACACAATGAAGGCATGGATCAAACATGAAATATTAAATTGACTCTTCTACTTTCATCACTATGTATATCTATGCTTAATGACGCAGTTCTATGAATCACACAGATTAGCATAGATGCATAGTCAGTAGAAACCAGGCCTTTTCAAAAAGAAATCAGACGGTAGGTAAGAATTAAACTGGAAAATATATCTAAAGAGATGGCAAAATGATTCTTGAAGCTCTTAATGGAATGCATGTCAAGTTTTTCTGCAGAGTCACTGTTGGTGAAGGCAGTGTGAAAAGTTTCTTTCTTGAAAGTATGTTTGTTGACTGCTAAAAATCTTTTCAAAGACCTTATTGCAGAGTGAAAAGTACTCTAGATTTGGAGTAAAAAAAATCCCAAGTTCAGAAGTTAGCTTTGCAGCTTACCATTTTGCAAACACGGAAACTTTCAGACCCTGGTAACCCTCAAATGGGAATTTAATCAAACAAAACAATAGCAATAACAAAAATACACCCTCAAAAACAGTCACAGAACTGCAGTGAAAGGAGATAATATATCTATGAAAGCATTTAAAATACAGAATTGCACAAAGGAGACACTTTAGCCTTTGATACAGAAGGATCCAAACTGCCAGCATGAAGCAAGTAACACAAATTAAGACTGCCATTTAGTAATGGTGCAAGCATTTCAGCCCTCCTTCCTCAGATAAGAGAAAAAACAAATCACGCATAGAAAATTTCTATGACCAATGAGCTAGTACATCAGGCAATGGCTACCCAGTGCATTGCTATTCTATCTTTGGGCGTGAATGTTTCATCCCTATAGAAATCATCCCTATAGAACTCTCACTTCAAGATTAAGTATGAGCGGCACCTGGGTGGCCCAGTCGGTCGGGCAGCCACCTCTTGGTTTAGGCTCAGGTCCTGATCTCAGAGTTGTGATCTCAGGGCCATGACCTCGGGGTCTTGGGATTGAGCCCAATGTCAGGCTCCACACTCAGCGTGCAGTCTGCTTGGGATTCTCTCTCCTTCTCCCTCTGCCGCTCCCACTAGTCTCTCTCTCTCTCTTTCTAAAATGGGTTAAATAAATCTTAAAAAAAAAAAAAGATTAAGTACGAAAAACAGAAATATACTAAAGAAAAGAAGGCAATGAAAGAATACGAAGTAAATTTCATCAGTCTAAAAATTTCATCCACATGTTCCAACAGTATTTGACATACATACTACTACATAATTAAACAGTTTGATTCTGAGGTTGAACCAGAGTACAATTAAAACCTAGGACTTTTGTTGGAAATGATACGGTATTTTACTTGTCTATAAACATGAAGAGGACAAATACTTTTTAAAAAGTGCAAATCACTTACACTTTGAAAAAGACTGTTTATTATTTCTTTCAATTTTTTTCACTTTGGTTAAAATATATAAGGAGTGAATCTGAGAGACATCTAAAGAAATGTTCCTTAAATCAAGTAAAAAAGAAGGAGCTTCCAAAACCTCAAAAAAAAGTCCCACATGACTGGATATCAACTCCAATTATATAAGAAAAAGGTTTTAAAGTAAGCATGTTTTTTCCTCTAGACTTACTGATATATTTTCACTAATTTAAGCATGTGTAAGTCTCCGTGTTTTAATAAAAACAAATGCAGAGAGTAAATATGTCTATATGTATTTTATAAATGAGAGTTTTTACTACTGTCATCGAAAAATATGCGAACTTGATTTTTCAAAGGATATTTCTGCTACTATTTCACTAACACACAGTCTCTATAATTTAGCATTCCATACAAACTCTAAATTGCATTGTATCTTAATCATCATCAACAAAAAGTTACCTATTTCTAGACTTTGTGCTAACCACCAAGAATAGAAAATGGTATTAAGGCATTAAATTAAAAACTCCAAAATTTTACTGTTTTTCTTTCTTACTTTTTTCTTCATTATCAAAGGAATACATGCTCAATATAGTAAGTTTAAATATAGACATATAAAATGTTAAATACTCAAAGTTTTCTATATTAATATTTTCGGCACATATCTGTACTATTTTTAACAATAATTACATGATATAGTTACTATCACACTCCTTTTCTGCTTCTAACATTACAAGTTCCATGAGAAGACCACATCTCTTCTGTTAATTACCGTATAAATAAAATCCTTATCACATACTGGGACCTCAAAATGTTTGTTGAATGGGTGCTATTAATTTCTAACCATGTGAAGCCTCTTTTATTATATATTAGGCCTCTGTATAGACTAGTTCTGTTTCATCACAAATTATTCCTGGTATACAGAAAACTAATGAATTCAGTATGTGCAATTTACTCGCCACAAGCCTAGACAGGTTCAAAGTCTTCTTGATATAACTTTCGTAATTTTTAATGTCTTCCATAGTTAATGGTTTTTGATAACTCATGCCTTTCCAAAACCATCAAATTCTTCGCAATTTCCTGATTAACTCACACATATTTGTAAGTAGAACTGTTCTCATACCTTTTATTCTTCTAACATGTTGAGTACAATACTTCAAAATATAATTTAGAAGACAGCCTTAGTGGACAACCATCAAACTAAAGATAATGATGCCCAGGTAAAGTGAGGAACTTGACAATTTAGTTTCTAGGATCCCCATGGAAACGGAAGGCAAAGCTCAAAGGTCAATTCGATTAAAAAACAAATGAGTTATTTTCTGTTAAAGCAACTGAGTTATGATCCCAGATATAAGAATTGAGAATTTCATTGAAATCTTAAAAAATAATAATAAGAAGAAAATACCGATAATTCCTCATTCTTATTTTAAGAATACTTAATGCTGATCACAAAGTAAACTGCTTCCTGACGTCTAACAAAATTATTTTTTCATTTTTTTCAATATTTAAACTATCCTTTTTTAGGTCACTTTTCTGACTATACAGAACACATCTGCATATCTATAGCAATGCAGATATGACCAATCCCAAACAGCATTGTAGAGTAGCAGAATTATATTTAATACTTTCATCTGAGCCTTTGATTTCTCCTTCCTCTCACCAAGTCTGTGCATGATCCCTTTCACAGCTGCTGAGAGCTCCCCACCAGGATGCCTGCCACCTGAACGTCCCCAAGCAGCCTCTCATTCTCTCAACCTTTACGTTCCAACCCACTCACTAAAACTCCTTTTACAGAGAAGCAATAGAGGTACAATGGCAAAAAGTGCAGATTTGGTGACCTCATAGATACGGATTCAAACCCTCCTCAATGATTTTCCCACTATGTGAACATGAACAAGTTATTTAACCTCATCAGATCTCAATTTCTTCGCCTATAAAATGGGTATCATTGTGCCAATACCACAGTTTTATCAAAATGATTAACAATAATAATTCTGTGAAAGCGTAGTTCTAAATCTCCTACATCATTTAATCCCAATTACAAGTCTATGAAAGAAATGTTATTATATTGGTTTTAGAAAATAGAGGTAAAAGGAGGAAAAGGACCATACCCAAAGGCATTACGGGTAGTTAACTTGTAGAGTTAGAATTCCAACCAGGGCAGTCTGACTTCCAAACTCCCGCTCTCTCCAGTGTGCAACAGCGCCTCTCCTGCATGCTTTAACAAGGTGATGTGTGTAAATTCACAATGCTTGCCTGACTCATGGGAAGTACTGAATATGTAGTATTTTCTAAGATCTTCAGTCTCTTACTCAAAACCCTGAGGGTTAGATGTATTTCAGAACTCAAATTTTTCAGATTTTAGAAAGGCAATATGGTACCTTGAACACATGTTATGTGAAACTGCCAGCAGGGTCTGGGGCAGCACCCCATAATCAAGCGCATTAATATTTCTACAGCAATCAGAACATTCACACTAAGTGAGATAAATAAAGAAGACTATAAATAGCCTCACCTCACTTCAGGAGAAGCTTTACTGCAAATCAGTTACTAAAAAATGTTGTTTCCAGAGATTCGGGGATCTGAGAAGTGAGGACCAGAGATTGTCAGCTATTTTATGCCAGGCACTCTCCTGGGTGCTAGGGACTCAAGATTATCTAATAGCAGAACAGGAGAGAAAGAATAAATATATTATCATCCCAACCTTCTATCTCAAAACAGATTGTTCTCTGCTCCTTACTTTTTCCAGACCAATAATGGCACAGTTAGCAATCAGATTGTTAATTCACGGTAGTGTTTGTGGCTGAGAAGAGCCCCATGGGTTACACTCTCAGGAAACATACTTCATGTTAACAGAGTCACTGAAAAAAATCACACTGCATTAATTGAAAGAAGTGACCCTACCACTGGAAGTTTTTAAACACTGTAGCAAAGTAACAAGGTACGGAGAGTTTGGTGTCCCTCAACTCAAATATTCTCCACAATGGACTATCTACACAGGGACCTCAAACCTCAATTTGATAAATCCTTTATGCTAAACAAGTAGGAGCTTCCATAACTATGATCATTTCTAAAACAAATTCTAGTCTATTATAAGAGATACTCACCATAATAAAAATATTAAGCTTTCTTTTCAGTGTCCAATCCAAAAATATAAAAACCACTGTGCCTAACCCATCAAAATTATCAGCCATATTCAGGAAGGAAATAATCAGTTACTGGAAAGACCTGGAAATGACAAGGTCCCAGAGATAAAAGCAAACTACATTTGAAATTTCTCTAAGGGTTTGATGTGTCTTTGAAATATTATCTACATGTGTTAGGAATTTTAACATTAATCACTATGTTACTTTTCAAGTCCAACTGAATATCTCTGTCTTTTCAGCATAATGGGGATGTAAAAATATGGAATGTCAGTTCCCCTTGGGATGGCCTCACAACTTTAATAACAGAAGTCTGTTTTACCCTGGAATTAGAAAGTAAATTGAGCAACATTTTTGTCTTAAAATATTTTATTGATCAAAGAAAAGTGAAGGTGCTACTATTTTTCCCAGTTAAAAAAAAAAGGCTAGATCATCCAGTAAAACCATAAATAGTTGTTTTGTTTTCAAGGAACCTGCAATTGTTCAAGTTTGTGTGCACTTCTATACAGGCAAAAACTGTATAACAATCAGGTGACAATAAAATACTAAAATAGAAAAATCGCCTAGGTTAGTGCAATGCCTCTTTGGTTGCTCTCCTTCCATTCTTGCTCTTCTCCTATCCATCAATCTCCAAATGGTAGGAATGATATTTTTTTAATTTAAAATGGATGTTGTCACTCAACTTCCTGCAAATCCTTCACTAAATTCTCATCACTCTTAGGATAAAGTCCAAATTTCTTGAGATGGCTTACCAGGCTCTCCAAAATCCCCACCTGCCTTTGCAAAATCACCACCCTCTCTGCCCATCTCCCCCTCAGATGCTCAGAGTTCCAGCCGTACTCAACTTCATTCTCTTTCTCATCACTGGAGCACCTGAAACCTTTCATGTCATAGCTCAGACACATCCTTCTTCATACCCACTTCTAACCCACACTTTCCTTCAAGATTCTATATAAATGTCCATTCCTATAGGTTTTCTCTGATCACCTTGTGTTGGTTAGATCCACTTTCTATATGTTCCCTGGATATCCCCCATTAAAACACTTACCATATTTGATCCTATGACTGGTTCAGGTTTTCTAGATATAAATTTTATAAAGATTTGTGTATTATCTTGCATAGCCTCATTAACTAACACAGAGTATTCCATTTTTGTAGAAACACAAAGAATGAATAATTCTAAAAATGGTATATGTCTTGTAGGATCTGGACGTTTTTTGCATTATTCAAGAACAGATACCAATTATACTAACTTAATCATCTCGTTGAGAGTCTCCATATAGGTGCTGATTGGCTAAGCTAAGGAAACCTGGATTAACAGCACTGGATTTAATCAATATCAACCATTGGATGAGTACCTTCTATGTGAAGGCAATTTATACATTTTTCTCACTTAACCCTTACTACATCTCCATATTCAGCAAAGAAAGGGAAGTAATTTCCTGGAAGTCAATAACTTAATTGGCACAGCTGGTATGTGAACCCCAAATTCCATGAGGCACTTCTTTTTGCTACCTTGCATTGCCTGATAGTATGAGCTGCCACGCAGTATTTCTTTCTTGAATTAAAGAAAGGTAAGGGCCACCAAGCACAGTGATCTTTTTTAATTATCTCACAGCGTATGGGAAAGATTATATTCAAAATATTCATCCAGTACTGTATGATGCCATTGATTAAAGAGCCATTCGTGTACCTAAGTGCCTGCTTGTGAAATGATCTGTGAATCCACAGAGATAGAACAGAGTTTAAATGCTTGTGGTGGTTATATGCCCAGTTCTCCCTCTTCAGGATGAAGGATGAGCAATGGCTCATGGGAAATTTTTACTATGTAGGTATACATTAATGGACACATGAATGCAGACTCTACCTGAAGGGAGCAGAGATGTAAAGCTGGAAAGATGCAGAGAACAAATATGGAAACATATGAGTAGATTCTACATCTGAAATGATTTAAGATCTGTTAGATTTTCTCATAGAAGAAACAGAATTGAGAGTTACAAGAAGGACTTAATACGTAACTCTTTATACAAATGGTAATAGATATCATACTTAATCAGATACTGAGGGATAAAATTATGAAAGACATCTTTGGACTGGCACAATGGTAACACGTGCAACTACATTTATGCTATTTATTAGTTTTCACACTTATTCAATTTTATGTATTTCTAAAAACAGAATACTGTAAAATCTGCAGTCTATTAAATGCATAGTGTCCCATAAACATTACCTTGGTTATTGATTCCAATTTCATTGTAACACCAGTAAAGAAAATAGAGGTATACCTTCCATGGAATCTCAGTACCAAAGTACAAATCCTTAATTTTCAGAAATTTTCTTTAGGCTTCTTAGGGTTCTAGAACTATCTAGTGCACTTTGAAAAAAAACATTGCACTCTCCCTCACCACTTCTTCTGTGCCTCTGCACACTACTTAAGCCAAAATGATTAACTTGTGGGGTGCTCTCAAACTTCAAACATTCCCAGTGTTGCTCCCCTTACTAGAACATCTTTCTTCTTACACTTCTGCCTATATTGAACCTGTCATTTAAGGCTCAGTTTGGGTGTTGCCTCCTCAAGGAAATCTATTCTGTTTCCTAGGTCTGGGTTAGATGCTCATCCCGAGGGTTCTTAAGACATTCTGTGTATCTCTCTCATGAATTTATCAAACTATCTAATTGTCTGCTTACCTCTCTGCTGCACCCCCAGGCCCCAGTTACACTGTATGATTCTTCAGGCTGCAGATAGTTTCCAGCACCAATAGCACTTAGTAGGCACAAAGCTCAATAAACATCTAAGAAATGAATAATGAAAATTGATTGGGGTACTTAATCTGTCTCACTGATAATTTCTCTCTGTGGTGTGCATTAGAGCTGATATTAAAGATGATATTTTTTTGTAATTTCACAAATCCTTTATTTTTTTTTTAAGATTTTATTTATTTATTTGACAGAGAGAGAGAGACAGCCAGCGAGAGAGGGAACACAAGCAGGGGGAGTGGGAGAGGAAGAAGCAGGCTCCCAGCGGAGGAGCCGATGCGGGGCTCGATCCCAGAACACTGGGATCATGCCCTGAGCCGAAGGCAGACTCTTAACGACTGACCCACCCATGCACCCCTTCACAAATTCTTTAAAACAGAAAAACCAACCTGATACGTTTTCAGTGTTAGGAGCTTCATTAGCACATCCTGCTGCACCTTAGAAGGGTGCTTTTTAAAGCTGTTACATTCATATTTTTAATAAAATTAATAAGTGACCCCTGGACAAAATTTAGAAATATATAATATTTTAGGATGAAAAAACATACGGGTTTTAAATCTATATAATTCAGTTATATAAATTATAACTTTTTACTAATTCTTAGAATATTTATTTACTAAATACTCCTTTAAATTATTAATAATATACCAAATAAGTAAAATTTAAACCTGCAATGATAATATTTTAAGATACATATTTTCCAATACACTAAGATTTTTTATAATTATTATTTTTCACAGTAGAAAAATATTCCATCATATGGATCATCCTAACTTACATATATCTCTTATCTCCCTTTGCTGGGAATTAAAGTTATTTTAAAGTTTTTATAACAATAAAATATTATTCATGAAATACTTTCATGGAAAAATTAGTTTCCTCATATCTAGTACACTTTTTTATAATTAATTCATAAAAGTAAGAGTATCAGATTGAGAAACAAATTTTGCCTATTTCTTTTTTAGTTCTTGATTCCTTCCTCTATTATGGAATCATGTGATCAAAACCTTCAAATGTCTTGAATGGCAGCCAAACTCAAAGGCTCACAGATTAGAGCTAAATCCTCATTTCACAAAATTGGTGTCTTCCTTTCCCAGGCCTGCAGTTTTACTTAAATACATGAGTCACAGGTGTCATCTTCTTTTCATTTGCCATTTTAACGCTTTTACTCCAATATTTGACTCTACGGCAATGGCTTTAAAAACACAAATCGAAACTGAGATAAATAATGATACAATCACCTCCTTTTAAAAAGTACCTGACGGACAGACAGTATTTTACAAAGCATATTTCATAAGACTGGATATTTCTGGGGGGAGATATTAAAAAATAGGCCATTTCCCTTTTTATTTTAACTGGGATTTCTCAGAGGTTTAATACACAATGTGCATGTTGAATCAACAAGTGAAGGTAGGGTGTGACTCATTTCTCAAACAGAATTTGTTTTTTATGATGCAGCATCTCAAAGGACTTGTGTACTGAAGAACACACTTCTGTTTGGAAAGATTATGCCCTTAGTATGACATTGACACTGTTTTAAACATTTTTTAGAAGTCCTCTGTTGGAAGTGACTCAAGAGACAATTTACCAAACACTAGAAAATCAGTCTTACTGAATAATAGTTATAGGATATACTCTTTTGTTCCAACCTCCTTCTTTGTCCTTATTTTCTCAGCGGCTTTCCTTCACCTGCTTGTTCCTCAGCTACTGAATCATGGGGAGCTCACAGTGGGGCACGCTGGCCGTGCTTATGAAGACAGCTATTTGCGGAAGAGACACGGTGAAGGCCAAAGGGAATGACTGTGGAACCAAATTGAAGGCAGAGGCAAGAAGCAGTCTTGCTCGGAGTATATCACGGAGCAGACTGCTTAATTTAATTGCCCACTGACTATTGTCTGTCTGAAAACACCACAAGCAATAACATAAATATAATAGCCAAAGGAATATAAATGAAAATTATGAGAAATAAAATTGTCACAAGTTACGAATTCATATACCTATATATTTAAAAACACACCTGTAATAACAAAATGGGTCTCTATCTAGCACATTAACAGTTCCTGAATTTTCCTCAAAGAACATAGCCTTTGTGTGCAATTATTTAATAATAAGAAAAGCCCTCTTTTTTGCAAGTCATGCCTCTTTTGAGTAAAATATATTAGGAAGAGGCCATCAACAGGCAAACAGAAGTCAAACAGAAGTCATATAAAAGCCAACAAGAAGAGAAAAAAAAATACAGAGTCATTTAAAGTATTTTGGTTCAATAACATCTGAATGAAAATGATATTAAATTTTACCCTTCCTCCAGGTCGGGGACCAAAGAAATCGCCTCTACCAAGGACTCAACTATCTTTGCTATTGTTCTGGCAGTGGGGTCATGGGATGGCTTGAGAAGTTATTTATCTCTGTTTGAGCACTAACTGCTTCAAAAATTAGAACGAGAGGGGCGCCTGGGTGGCTCAGTCGTTAAGCGTCTGCCTTCTGCTCAGGGCGTGATCCCAGAGTCCTGGGATCGAGCCCCACATCAGGCTCCTCCACTGGGAGCCTGCTTCTTCTTCTCCCACTCCCCCTGCTTGTGTTCCCTCTCTCGCTGGCTGTCTCTCTGTGTCAAATAAATAAATAAAATCTCTAAAAAAAATTAGAACAAGAGCTATAGTAGACACTGTACAGCACCATGAATATGTTGAGTCAGAAAATGTGGGTAGAGACTATGCTAAAACAGTGAGAAAGACTACAAAATGAGGAAACCAAAGATTTCTTTCTGCATTCTCTTTAAAACACAATGTAAATTTTCTAAATTTAGCAAATCAAAACAGGATACCTACCTAGCTTTAAATGTCAGGTAAAAAACACATTTCTTAGTATAATGACCCATGTTTTGGTAGACGTATTTACACTAAAAACACCTATTTGTTGTTTATCTGGAATTCAAAGTTAGTTAGGTGTCGTATTTTATCTAGCAACACTATAGCCATAAAAACATATAATAATGATACCACATTACTATAGCCCAGGAGATTGAGAACAAAAATGAACCACATGCCAGAAGCCAGTAAGAGTTTATACTAATTAAAATACCTATTGATGAGAATAGTTAAGAACTGATGTTCAGAGCAACATGTGGTCCAACTTTTGAAATGGTTGTTGAGAGGGGGTGAATGTTGACCAGGATTAGGGAAATCTGAAAACTCTCTTGAGCTTAGAAGTTATAGTTGGTGCAGTTCTTACTTCTGACTAGGAAAACCACATTATACAGGAATCATCCCACCAATAATCTTTCAAAGAATGGGAACTACTTAATAAGAGGGGAGAACACTCCTTCTGCAACAATACTTGTCCTTAGTTGTAGCTCGGGAAGCGGACAGAGTTGCGGGTGTGGTCATGCTCTCCAGTACCAGCAGTGTGCCAACGAGCCAGGGGTACTCCTGCTCCTTGTTCTTTATCATCTAACAACCATTCCAGGGAGCGACGAAGCTGAAGGAAGAAAGAGGCTTACAATTGTTTCCCTCAGAGACACATGTAGGCTGCTTTTGGAGTGCTGCATGCTGGGATGGATATCTCTCCACTTACGAAATCATTAGTCAGCCAGTCTGTCAGGGAACACTTTTTTGAGCACCTACCAGGTGCCAGTCTGTCCTGAGCATTGGTAATTCATTAAACAAAAGTGGTCTCAGTCTCCCCTGTGCCTCTTGATCATTCACTTCCTTCACCTCATTCAGAGAAGCAGGCAATGGTATGAGGAAAGCTATCTTATTTCATTTCAAACACAGCCCAGACCTAGTGCATTATGGTCAAGGCGATGATAGAAAGTTGTCAGCTGGGCTTTCCACAATCTATTGACAAAAATGCAAATCATCTTTAAAGCTCTCTACCACAGCCTCCTGGATTTTCTACCTATGATCCAATGGAAAGAGGCTCTCCTGTCCCCTGACCTAGACATACAATAAGCATTTGATAGATGCCACCAATCATTAGACTAAAGATTTTGCCCATCAGCCTGTCCTTTAAGCTTCATATAATAGTAACTACCATTTATAGGAGGCTTACTTTATGTTACGCATTTGGCTACACAGATTAAATGCATTATTTTATTTAGTTCTCATATCATTTAATCCTCATATACCCATTTTATGAATAGGAATATTACTCAACCATTAAGAAGATTGAAATCTTGCCATTGGCAACAACATGGATGGAACTAGAGGGTATTACGCTAAGTGAAATAAGTCAGTCAGAGAAAGATAAATACCATATGATTTCACTAATATGTGAAACTTAAGAAACAAAACAAATGAACATACGGGGAAGTAGAGAGAGGCAAACCAAGAAACAGACTCTTACCTATAGAAAACAAACCCTTGGTTATGAGAGGGGAGGTGTGTATGGGGATGGGTTAAATAGGTGATGGGCATTAAGGAGGGCACTTGTTGGGATGAGCCCTGGGTGTTGTATCTAAGTGATGAATCACCAAATGCTACACCTGAGACCAATACTACATTGTATGTTAACTAAGTGGAATTTAAATGAACTTGAAAGAAAAAAAAAGGGAAAAATAATAATAAATAAACTACAATGACCCCTCATCTTAAAAACATAAACTTGTTCTAATATTGCTGTGTTTTGAATATTATTAACGTATTTTATAATTTTTACTATATTATCTCACAATGGCTTTTCCTAAAAAACAATACAGTTTTACCTGATCTCTATAATATATAGAGTATATCTGTATAAATGAAGGCTTTTCTGTTCCTTCTATTTGCATGATCATTAGAGTGTATATATGTTTCTTGAAATGTCTTTCTCAGTCCTTCTATTTGCCACAACTCAGAGGAAATATCTGGACAAAATTAGGTTTAGATATAATGGTCCTCATTTAGTTTGATAAAGTGTATTCTAGATACGATATGGGAAATTTCACCTTTGGACATTTCTATTTTATTAAATGAAATGAGATAACAATACTGCGATGAACAGGAATCTTTTTTTTTTTTCCTCCTCTTCTTGGCTAATTTCCTTGCTGCCACAACATCCATTCTTCAGTATCTTTTCTTAGGACACAGCATCCTTCAGTGAAGGCCCCATTTCCATGTAATTAGTGGGACAATCAGTGCCATCTATTATCATCAGTCAGATGCTTCTCTACATAATAGGGGCCAGGCATTTGGTCCCACTGGCAAAGGCTCCGTGTAAAAAATTAAAGCACCCTAATATGTAAACATTATTTCAGCTAAATGCTGTTACTTTATTTGGGGACTTTACATACCACAAACATCTGTTAAACCATCAAAGTTCACTTTCTTACAAATGTATTCTCAGTGGGCAGATGACAGATTAAAGTATCACTGTTCTCCAAGTGATAATTTTCTAGGATTTTGTATTAATGTTAGTGTAATAAGCTTCTTAGAGCAATGGTAAAAGCCATACACTAGCATTTAGGCTTTGAATTTCTTTACTAAGTTAAATATTCAGGCACCATAATAGATAAAAAGTAGATAAAGAAGGTGGGCTCAAAGAAGATAAGAAGAAACATTGACTTTGTAGGGAAGAATCATACAGAAATGCATCCTTGTAGACAAGGAAACTTATGAATTATTTAGATGGTGATAAAAATTCCCTGAGAAAACTACCAGACACTGTTCATAACTCTGGACAACAACAAGAAGAAATGGCATAAGTTCATTACTAGTATGGAAAAGAAGCCTACACACATATAATCAAATTCTAGTAGAAGACAGTACACCTCACCTCCTTAGCCAAGTCTTTTTTAAAATGATGGAAAAAAATCACAGGAATGGAAAACAGGAAGCCTTGCTATTCTTGAACCAGAAATACTACAATATAAAGCAAACAGCGTTGGAATAATGGAAATGCAGGTTGAGGAGAGGAGGAGAACGGAATTCAAATAAATGCAAGAGAGAGCATTTCTTGGGGTTGGTCCAATTCTTCACAAGGAAATCCAGAATCCAGAAGAACTTCAAAGTCAGAGGCAACAGGCACTCGAACAAGGAGCTGACTGTGGAGCAACCTGGAGGTCTCCCACTTCCTTTCATTGACTGGCTACAGAATTGCCCACAGAATATAGCCAGCAAGAGCAGCTCTCTAAATTAAGCAGAGAATCAACAAAGAAGATGTTCCTAATTAGGTGTGTTGATGTGTTGATGTGATAGAGAAAAGCAAACTTCAAAGTACCTCAGATTTCTGCAAAGTGCATGGAGAAAAAGAGAGGGAAAGATCACTTCCCATTAACTGAAATACAGTAAAGCCCTGTCTCCAAATAGAGCTTCCTTCCTCAGACCTTGAGACGGTCCCTAGTTTGCCTACCAGCTCCTACCCACCCTTCTGAAGGGAATCCTATGTTTCTACATGATCCTGCCTATATACCCACATAACACTATAGTACCCCCACCCTCTTTCAAAGAAAAATATATGTGAAGAAAATCAATAGTATAAAAAAGATCAAAGATGAAAGAATAGAAAAAAAAATCCATTGGGGACCAGAGTTAACACTAAAAATGTAATAGAACTTTAAAAATTGTCTAACTAGTATCTTCAGAAAGATTCAGAAAGACGTTGTATATATTATATTCATTAAATGAGAGCACACTGATATGGAAAAGGAGAAATCAGAAAATAAAAAAATAATTGGGCATTACCAATGAGTTGCCAAAATGTTGAAGGCCATGTGCCAGTTTGAATAGTACCTCCCCAAAATTCATGTTGGCCCCAAACCTCAAAACATGCCTTTATTTTGAAATAACATCTTTGCAGAGGTAATTAGCTAAGTTAAGATGCGGTCATGTTGGATTATTATGAGCTATAATCCAATGACTGGTGTCTCTATAAGAAGAGAAAAATGAGGAAGAGCAACACAAAGGGAAGATGGGCATGTGAAAACAGAAACAGATTGATGTGTCTACAAGCCAAGGGACCCCCCAAATTGCCAGCAACCACCAGAAGCTAGGAGAGAGCCAAGGAACAGAATTTCCCCCCAGAAACTCCAGAAGAAATCAATCCTGCTGACACCTGAATTTCAGATTTCTGGCCTCCAGAACTGTAAGAGAATAATTTTCCCGTTGTTTCAAGACATCAAGCTTGTGGTAATTTGCTATAGTAACTCTGGGAAATTAATCCAGTCAGTTAAGTGCTATAATATTGCGTCTGCAAAGTGATATGGAAACTTGGAAGAAGAAACTAACTGCTTTTGAGAGAGCTTAGAAGGGGTCAAGTAAGACTTGGTAATCATATAGGATATTGAAAGATAATTGAATCAACCTATTAAAGCCAGGAGGAGAAAGTATTCTAGGTGGTGAAAAGAGTGTATGCAAATTCACAACACAACTCTTATATTCAGAACACATCTCTTATATCCAGGAACGGCAAAACATGTGGTCTCACTTAAGTGGTATTTTACCGTGGTTATAAGAGGTATTATCAGAAGCATAGGTGGTGGACAGATTCTGAAGAGCCAGGCAAAACAAAGGATATCATAATATGGTAGTCAAAGAAATAAAAGGATTTTAAGCAAGAAAGTGGCATGGTGTATTATGCTTTAGAAGGAATTACTGTGCCTTGGGTCTGAAGGCATCTTCCTTCTTCCCTGCTTTCATTTTTGTTTTGTTTCCTCACTGCATTTGCTCCTTCTTGGACTTTTTTTCTAAAGGAAATAGTTATCTGAAGCAATTTTCCAAGGAGTATTTAGAGCCACAGAATTTCCTTAGTATTTTTTTAATCCCCAGTTCAATTTAAGCTTCTAGCTTTGGAGTCTACATTGGATAGTCTGTTCTATTTCATAGAAATTATGCAAAAATTAATATTTTCTTGGGCTTCAAACAAAATAATAACAATGCAAAGCTAACATATCTTGTGGAGGACTTTTTATTCCTCACCTCCTTTTTATGATGATGAATTACTGTAACCAGAAATTTTAAGGGACATACCCTCACAACCATAAAATCCATGAAATGGCTGTCTGTAATTGGGTAATTGGTACTGAAATATAAAAGGGAACTCACAAAACATGATACAAAATATTATACTGTTAAATCTCATGAAAGAATAACTACTGATAAACCAGATTCTGAAATCATATAACCACAGAAGCTTGAATTAGACAAAAGTCATAAAGGTTTTCTTATCTCATTGTGCAGACAGAAACTAGGAAGACATTCTTGATTTCTCTCTCTGCCTCATTCACTGCACCTAATCAATCAACAATGTCACTTCACTATGTTGCTTTTCCTTCATCCACCTGGCCACTGTCTTAACTCAGGTCACCATTATCTCTTACCTGGGTTATTACAATAACATGCTAAACTATAGCCCTCCTGACAAACTTGCACTCGTCTTTGCCAGTCCAATCCCCCTTTTAGGAAAAGAGGTATCAGAATGATATTCCCAGTTACAAATCTGCATGCCATTGCTTTGCTAAAAATCCTTCAAAAGCTCCCCCATTACCACCTGAGGAAGACCAGACCTTCTCCACAGAGCTTACCGAACCTTTCATCTGATCTCAGTTTCTCCTGCCACATCTCCCCATCCCTTACACAGTGCTGCAGCTGTATGGAGTTAGTCATAGTATCTTGCACAGACCATGTGCAACTTTATGAACTTCATGAAGGCTTTCTCTCTATCTGAAAATTCTGGCTATCTCCTCTTCACCCTCTGGAACCAAGAGAGACATATTTCCCCCAGGAAGTTTTTTCCAACCTTAGCAAGACTGTTAATCTCCAAAGTACCCCATGCATGCTTCTCCTGGAGATCTCATGACTTGCACTGTCCCTTCCCTTTTGTTGTTCTCTTCCAAGAGACTACAAACTTCTTAAAGGCAGGAAATATACTTCACCTTACCAGTCACAAAATGCCTAGTATATAATAGATATGTTTTAGATATTGTTCTAATTAATCACTACCTACTCATGAGGGATAAAACTAAGTACCTACAATTTCCCAGATAGTAATCCAGTATCCACATGAAAAAAATCTCAGGAACTGGACAGCTGGGTGGCTCAGTTGGTTAAGCATCTGCCTTTGGCTCAGGTCATGATCCTGGGGTCCTGGGATCAAGTCCCAAGTCAGGCTCCCTGCTCAGCAGGGAGTCTGCTTCTCCCTCTGCTCATCCCCCCACCTACTTTCTCAATCTCTCTCTGGCTCGCTCTCTCTCCCAAATAAATAAATAAAATCTTAAAAAAAGAAGAGAAAAATCTCAGGAACAGATAACTTATATTTTCATGGACTTTCTAAATGCCAGAAAGCTTCCTTAAATTGTGCTATGCAACCACACCATACCCCCCAAAAAAAGAACTAATGCTTGCCCTATGATAATAGATGATGATGATGATGATAGAACTGACATTTATAGAACCAGGCACTACGCTGGATTCTTAATGTGAATATACTCAGTTCACTCTCATAACAATTCTTTGAGTCAGATGCTATGATTATTTCCCAGTCCAGATGAAAAGAAGAAGGCTTAGAGAAGAAACTTGGTGAAAGTTATACAGCAGGCAAGTGATGGAGTCAAGACTCAAACTCAGCCAACTGAGTCTAGCCCTTAGCATTCATTCCCACCTCAAAACCAAATGTCAGGCACTCAGGCAGTCTCTCAATGCTCTGACTCTAAAAAGATCTGTAGTAAAATAATAATAATAATAATAACAATAATAATAATATAGTAATAGATTAGATTCAAAAATAAAAGTCTAGTTAACTTTGTTTTAAACTGGTTTCCAGGGGCACCTGCCTGGCTCAGTCAGTAGAGCATGAGATTCTTGATCGATCTCAGGGCTGTAAATTCAAGCCCCACGTTGGGTGAAGAGATTACTTAAAAATAAAATCTTTTAATAGACAAACAACAAACAAACGGGTTCCCAAATTCATCTGTCCATGGAACTCTCTTGAGGAGCAACCCCCATTAACATTCTGAAGAACTACAGATTTATAAAATGCACTTTGGGAAATACCGGTCTAAGCATGATGATTCTCCTAATTCACCGTTAAATTATATTTGCTTTTGCAGCAGTCACATCAAAGTTCGCCAGGAGCCATTTACAGTCCCGAAGATATTCACCTGATCCGAATCTTTTCCAAGTCCTACTAAATTCGAAGCTCTAGAGTGAGACCCAAGAAGCAAAACTGTAACCGTCAACTTCTATTATTTCTAGGCACATCTAAGTCTTAGAACCACTGTTTTGGAATGAACTGAAATAAAAGTGTTCAGTCTTGCCCCGGACTGATCATCTTACAGCTCATCAAGGAAATCTCCTTTGTAAGCCCAGAGGTCCTGTCACTCCCAGTCTCAGCCTTCCCTCCCTCTCAAGCCTCTTCTCCTACCCTGTGGTCTTTCTATTACCTCGTATCACATGGCATGGTATTCCTCCATGTTTGCAAACTGCTCTGTTGACCTTCCCCCTGATTGCTGGAAAACACTAATCTTTTGGAAGTTAACTAAAATGTCATCTCCTCCGCATAAGAAAGCGAATCTCTCCCCAGTCTGTGTGTTCACACTATACTAGTATCTCTATTATAGTGCTTAATATATTATATTATAACTATGGATGTATGGTCTTCTTTTTCAACAGAATGCAACCGTCTTAAAGATAAATGTCAAATTTTTCAATATCAGTTAGTCCTGGCCAACAGCTGAAGCTCAATAATTGTCAGCCGAGAAATTCAAAAGCATTTTAAAGCTTTCATCTTTGGTGCTTGGTTCTCTTCCAGTCTGTTTAGCTAAAAGAGAAATGTAATAACACCTGGTAACAACATGCTGTTTCATCCACCAATCAATATAATACAAAGTAGAGGAAACACAAAAGGTAACAACCCAGCACTGAAGCCTGAAGTCAACTACTCAAAACTAATGCTACCAAGACACCACCTAAGACAGAGAAATCAGAGATGAGTTAAATCAATGATTGATATATAAATAGAAGAATCAACAGAGTTTGAAAACAACCACTAAGTTAAAAAAAAACTAAGGAACTGAGACTAGACACATCATGACTAAAAATTGAACAGCACACTCACAGAAGAAATTGAGGCACTCAGTTAAAGAACCCTGTTTTGCATTGAGACCAATCAATTTTGAATGTCATGGAAGCCTTCTAGTGCATTAAAATATGCTTGATTTCATTAATTTTCTTGAATTTTATACCTCTAGCATTGTACTCTAAATATCAAAGCACAATCAACACCATTACCAACCTGGAAACTAAGCATAAGCTCACAAATGTTTACCAATCATGATACAACTATAATAGTTTTTCAACTTTCATGCATCCACTAATCATTTTATATGACTGTGATAGGTTTGCTCAGGTCTGATAACAAAGTTCCAATAGCTTAAAAAAAAAAAAAAGGGTGCTTACTACTTTACATTCTGTTTACACACACACACACACACACACACACACACACAAAGGGCCAGCTAAGGTTCTACTCTGTCCACTTGCTACTCAATTTATATGAAACCAGGTCTCATTAAAGATATTTTAATAACTTCATAATGGCCCTCTCAATGCTTATCTCAAGAGAGAAGCGTGATAATTTAAATGATAAATCAAACTATAATAACTGTATTGTTCTGTTTTCCTAAATATAAATTTTATTAATTTTATCCACATTAACACATCAAAACAGTACCGAAGTTTACTCTTGCTATGATTTCTCTGCTATTGTTTCCAATACAATTATTATGCAATATTCACTTTAAGCAAATAGCTTTTTATCAATAAACATAAAAGTACCAAATTAAGCAACCCTATATCTGATTTGCTGTTGTATAATTTGCAAACACAGACACAACTTTTACATAAATTCTGAATAGTTTCTGTGTTTTCATTGAACCCAATCTGACAAACTACTCAAAAAAATTTTTTTTCTATTGGTCTAAATAGTTTTTGTTTAAACATGTTGTCTTAAATTTAGAGTTAATAATATTATTTGGCTATATTGACAAAACTACTTAGAATCACTTTATTTTATTTTAAAATGTGCCTGTATTTTATCATTTAGTGAACGACTTAAAAATTCTGGACAAAGTATTGGTGTAAAGTAAAAGAATGTCTGTGGCCAAAAGGTGGCATATTTTCATCTCTGGGACTCTCCCCACAGAGACACCTAAAAGGAGAGAACACCTTCCATTGATCAGATGAAATCACAGAACACCAGCCAAGAAAGGCTAAACTGACCTTTGCTTCAATTTTTAAAGATGACAGCAATGTTGTAAGATACATAATGAATGGCAAAGCTCTACGATCTGATAGCAAATCACCAGGGTCTTCAAACAAACAGCAAGGAAGACATTACGAGGTGTCTGCATAGAATTTTCTTAATACGTGGAATACAAAGGAAATGTCAGATTACAAAGATGTCCTTTTATTATGAACTTTCAAAAGAAAAGGTCAGTCAAGTGACTAAGAAATTATGGAGTGTCTTTTTCCCAATACTACCAGTGGCATTTGGGCCCAAGCCCTTCATTATGATTCCTGTAAAATTCATTCCCTCTCGAACACTCCCAAAATTTTACTGTTGCTTTACATTTCATCACAGTCCAGTAAGCACCACCAATGACTAAGTATCCACTGAAGAAAGGCTACAGGAAAAGTTCTTCTGCTCTGTATTTACTGACCTCATAACAACATTCAATTCCATTTGCAGATCTTAACAGCTCCAAATATCTTTCACCCCACTGATTCACCAGTTACCCTGCGTTGAAACCATTATAACCTGGTCAATTACATGTGAGAAGACAATGCTCTATAAAATACATTAACCACTACCAATAGACTGAACTAGGTTTGCACTGACAAATTCCAAAGGTGATAAATCAAATGAGAGTAGGAAGCATATTATAAAAGACACACACAAACAGACACACAAAGGGATAAAGAGAAATAATAGGAGGTAAATGCATAAGCAGGTTAGTTATGAGGCTTTAAAGATAGTAGAACAGGGAGATGTAGACCTGGTAGAGAAGGCTGCATCTGGCGGGGGATCTGGAAATAAAGTGAATACATAAAACAGTAACGATTTCCCTGCTATTACTGAACAATAGGACAGGGAAGAGGGTAGAGCACCCCATACTATTGCTAACAAGCCTGCTGCTTCCTAAGACCTAAAACTCGTGCATCTGATGTTAAACACAGTCCAGACAAAGCAACTGAGATTGAATGGAAAGAATAGAAGGTCTAAATTCTAGCCCTGCTACCGTCACCAGCTAGCCATAGCTACGAATAAGTCAGCTGCCTCATCAGTGAATTGATGCAGTTGTGCCAGGTAATCACCAGTTTCCTCCCAATTCTATGCCTCGTGAATACCGGAAGTGTGTCATATATGCCAGTAATCAATCTCATTCAAAGAGCATATATTTTGGATGGGTATGACTAATACACACACACATGCACAAACACACTAATATTCTCAAATCAAAATTTTAAGCCATATTCCTACAAATCTCTTCCATTGCTTAATCATATAAAAATTTTACATATTGTTTGAGAATGTATCTATGCTAATGACAGTGAATATATCCTCTTTTATGTAAATATGTATTTCTTGAAATAGACAAACTATCTTCCCAAAAGAAAAATATGGAACACTATAATATATGTATACATTTACCTTGAAATATTCTTCATTAATGAGTACATTAAAATATAAATTTATTTGAAGTGTGCTAGACAGCATACTATTCTCCATGCTCATTCTGATAGAATGAGTTATGAAAGAGGTTAGAACTAAATAATTTGACATTATTTTGTAAACATTTAGATGTGTTAGGCATATCTGTAAATCCTCAAGTGAATAAGACTTTCCCTTCTGTAGAAGATACAGGAAAGGGAAAAGGATGGTGTCTTTGACAAGGCACTTTTCATTTGGAAATAAAACTGAGATTATCTAATCAGTTATCTTTGTGGTGGATGGATATACACCTGCACCGAAACTTAGATTTAGGAAATGACAGAGCCAATCATCTTTATGGGTTTCATGACAGAGCCACAGCAAAATGATTTCCTGAGATCAATATGTGGTTGAGGGAAAGCTGTTTTCAATGGAAACAGGAAGCTAGGAGCTAACCTGTTTCTATGGTAACCAGAGCAGCAGCTACCCAACAGCTGTAGGGATAAAAGGGCAGAAAGTTATAAATGTAAAAAAAAAAAAAAAAAAAAAAAAAAAAACCAAACACAAAAAAATCAATACTGGTTTACCTCATTAGTGTAATGGTCCTTAGAGTACAATCACAATGAGGGCAGACATTTTGTTCCACCCCCAACCCACTCCCAGGGGTTTTTAGCAGTTAGTATCCTTATTTTTCCTCCAAACCTCAAAATCTAAGAGCTGGAAAGAAGTTTGGATACTAGCTAGTCCAATGTGTCATCCTCATTTTCTTTTTTTCAGAAAATTCAAAGGAAACCAAGACTCAAGGAAATGAAGTAAATTCTCCAAGATCACACAGCTGGCTGTGAAATCTGGGTTAGTGCACAGGTCTCATATATCCCACCCCAGTCAGTTTTCCAATGCTACTTCCATATAATCTCAACTCCTGCTCTCTCCTCCTCCCAAACACCCATATTCTAGTCACTTTCTGTGAAACTATTGACTACATAATATTAAAATTAATCACCACCCTTCAACCTATAAGAAAAATAAAAAGCAGTGCTATATATACATATATACACACAACAGAATAGATAGCACTGCATATATATATGTGTGTATATATATATATATATATATATATATATATATATATATATATATGTATATATAATTGGAGGAGAGCCTGCTTTTCTAAAAAAAACCCTTCATATTTCAAAAAGAATTGAATTAAGTTTGTATAATATATTGGCGGTTATTGTTTAGACTATGTTGCCACTATATATTTCCTTCTGGAGATCTGTGTCTATCTTTTATTAGTCCTTTAGTGCCCTTACCATTTCATTTAGACATATTTTTAAAGGTTTCCATAATAAAAGGATATGACTCAGAAGTTCAAAAAATATGAGACCTGAGAACTGCATTTACTTTTTTTTGTAGTAGTAGTAGTAAAAATAAATGATAATGATCTACATTTTCAAATGGGGAGGGTTGACCTGCATTTGTATATAAGCCTACACGTTCCTTGTTTTCAGTTGCTTTGAAAATAAGCTTCTTGACAGAGAATTTCCTTGGCTCTCATTAGTTTTGTCGACTCAAGTCTACAAATGAGCACTTAACAAAATATCACAGAGAAAAGTCATACCTGATCTGTCCAACCACATTCACCTTTGGCATACCTAATGCCCAGCAATGGATCAAATCACCTACTTTGGGATCAATTACACAACTGAAAATACAATCTTCTAATGAACTTCCTTGATTCTTTTCATGATATATTATTGAATTAGGTACTCTCTGAACCTATCCAACACTCAGAATATAAGCATTAAATTAAATTAATCTGTGATCTGTACAATTAGGGGTCTGGAAAGGGTCAAAAGATACTTAGATGTTTATAAGGGCAAATGCAAAAACACCAGACTATTTATAGCAAACTTTTTTCAGGGGTCCAAAGTTTGAATGTGCACTGCCACATAATTGGCCATGACTTTTAATTAAAATGGAAGATACTAAGACACTTGACCACACCCTAAATAATTTGGTTGTTTTGTCTAAGTACAGCCTTCATCACATTCTCCAATAATATCGAAAAGACAGAGCCTATAAATCACCTTAAAAACAGAAAAATCAAGATTAAAACGGCCTAACACTTTCATAATAAAACAAAGATTAACAATATCTTAACAGCATCATTTCTAAATAGAATGTTTTCCTGAATGTGTCAGGCAATATTTCCATTTGAGTTGTTTTGTTTGTTTGTTTGTTTTTTGAGGAAAATTTATCTTTAACATCTCTGGAAATTTTTTGCATTTCTTAATTTAATAGTATTTTTAGGAAATGTTTTATTTTAAATAGGATGGTGAGTTTATTGAGGGCAAAGGACTGTATCTTGTCCATGCACTTCCAGTAACTTCCATAGTTGAATGACTGCATAACCAATATTTCCTAGCTAAGTAAATATTCCAAAAATTCTAATAATTGATAGTAATATTATATGAGCAAGCTGTATTTAGACAATAATTCTTTGAATTGGAGCAATACTTACAAAAGAAAAATTAATAATTTTTTCTTTAATCTTAAAATATGACTCAATTGTCCTACTTTATAATAATTTTTTTAAAATTAAATGTTACACTGAAAGCTAGCAAACAGTCATTTAGATCATTCTTTTACTATTTCGTTTTGAGGCTTGAGGAAGAGGAAAAAATGGTCCATAAAAAGTAAATTAAGTATGTGCAATTCTGAATCCAATTCTATATGTTGAAATTTGAATTTTAATAGTTTTGAGGAGTATATTTTAATAATACTGTGGAAGTAAACCAATTTAAAATGCTAATAAAGTGAATATTTTCAAGATTCAAAAAATGATGGATTCACTACGACAACCCATGTCTGATTCAGGAGGATCTGCACATAACGATATATTAGATAAAGATCCAGAGAATGTATGTAAAATGATCTAGACCCAAAGACCGAAAAGCCAACATCTTACATGTGGTTCCATAGCAGTTATTCTTTTTACTGTTTTGGTGTACCTGAGTGGCTCCGTCGGTTGAGGATTTGACTCTTGGTTTCAGCTCAGGTCATGATCTGATCAAGCCCCAGTGCAGGGCTCTGTGCTCAACAGGGAGTGTACCTCAGATTCTCTCTCCCGCCCTCCCACTCATTCTCTCCCTCTCTCTCAAATAAATAAAATCTGTAATAAATAAATAAATAATAAAATAAAATGCTCTTTTAAACTAAAAAAAAAAAGTCTTATCAGCTAACCAAAGATATATGAGTTACCAAGGAAGAGCCACCCTGTAAAGTGGAACCTAATTCAATCACCTTTATTCCCCCCAAAAAATAAGTGAAAAGAACAGAGATAAGGAGAAACTTATGACAGCTCTCAGCTCTTTAATACTGGGAACAAATTATTTAAAATATTTTGGTTCAAGTGTTTTGCTTTTATTCCAGTTTTTTAACTTCTAAATAATCTAGAAGTTCTATCAAAGAATTTCTGCCTGGCACCTGTCTGCCTACCTATGATCTAATGTTTTCAGAAGAAAGCACACACAAGCTTCATTTCCCTCTTAAACTTAGATATTAAATTGGAAAGATCCAATGCATAACACTTTCACAAATACATCTATGCATCCTTGATTTTTGCTATTTGTAAATATCACTCAATGGCATCAACAGTATAATTTCTCCTTTTCTTTCCTGATCTCATTTTCTCCAGAACAGGTTTCCATGACAACTTATATTTGATTTTTTATAAATTTCTATTTTGGAATACTATTCTTAAGGATAAGAATTCATTTAAATATAAATATAAACTTACTTACCAAGTTAACCTGAACAATTTTGACCTTTAAAATACATATTTATATCATAAATTTAAAGCACTAGAAGAGGGATATGCCAACCAAAACAGAAAGCAAAAACACAATGTTATAAAATTAAATTAATCATCCAGTTCTTATCACGGTTGTTTCAGTGTGGCACTTAAGATCATAAAAGTTAGAAATAAAACACTTCTACTGTATAATTGAGTCAATCTCCTCAATATTGGGAAAAGATAAAGATGATGATGACAGGTTTAACAAATTGAAAGAGGAATTCAGACAGTTAAAAATGTTCATCTCATGTAGATCAATAAAAGATGAACTAATGTAAAAAAGGAGTAAAGAGGGTTTATAAAAGTTAAATACTTGACTTCTATTAAGAATGAGACTTGTAAAGAAAAAAAAAAAGAATGAGACTTGTGGCAGTAAGACCACAGCTGAAGCAAACCACTTGATAATCGATTTATGTCTTCTAGAATCATGTCCATGCAAAATATAATTTCATCCTGTGACCTCCCAATGTACTTCTATTTATCAAACTAGTCAGATAACATTAAGTCAAGCCATCATCTGAACTAAAAGGTTCATATAAAAATATTAAATCACATTTAAGTAGAATGGCAACTTCTAATTACTCTTTTTTAGGCAACCCCTATTAATTTGAAAAGGGTTTTCCCTGAAGACAAGTCCCACAGATGTTGGCCAGTCTGAATGAAAGAAAATCACTACATACAGACTGGGCAATAAAAAATGCGAAGTTCAAACAGGGTTCAAGAAGTCAATTTGAGGGGCGCCTGGGTGGCTCAGTCGTTCAGCATCTGCCTTCGGCTCAGGGCGTGATCCCGACGTTGTGGGATCGAGCCCCACATCAGGCTCCACCACTGGGAGGCTGCTTCTTCCTCTCCCACTCCCCCTGACTGTGTTCCCTCTCTCGCTGGCTGTCTCTCTCTCTGTCAAATAAATAAATAAAATCTTAAAAAAAAAAAAAAAAAGAAGTCAATTTGAATTTCATATTTTCACTCTAATGTTGGGTGGTGCAGGGTAAAAATTCTATAAGTCAAAGTCCTAGAATTCATATATGTTTTAAAAAGTCGTTGATGACCTTTCAAAGGTAGAATTCTAGAAAGCGTCTTATGCTGCATTAAATCTCAAGAGCAACATGATCTGCGGAGATTTCATAAGCCAGTCAGTTATAATGCATGGTTGTGGTAAAAAGGGCCTGGGGAAGATGTCATGACACCTCCAGCATAATTTTGGATCTGCTATTAACTTGCTGTATGACCTTGGCCATCACTTAGCATTTGCAGTCCTCATTTTCCTCATCTATAAAATAAAGGGTCTTCATGAAGTGACCTCAAGGAAATTTTCCAGGTCTGTGATTCTCCGCTGATTCTGCTTCTAATGGCTCTTTGACCTTGTGTTAATCTCTAATACATCTGTGCTCTTTCCTCACCTGAAATGGATGCACATCAAACCCTCAATATTGTCACAATGTAATCCTAGTAAGATTTTTTTTAAACTATTTTCAAGTCGATAGTCTACCCTTTGACCAATAATCAATGAAATCAATTTCCATAGCAATAATAAAAATTGAATACCATCTTCAAGTTTTTGCTATGCAATCTAGCCTACAATAAAAGACATTATATTGTCATGAGAAAAGAAAATAACACATTCTGTCTCTTTTATAGCACGCGATCTGGAAAAAAAAAAAAATCAGATGATGAGCCTGAAAACAAATTCCGATTATCTTTTTAGCCACCAAGTGGAAAGAGCACTGTGGCACCCAGCTGGAATTGAAAAAAACACAGATGTAATGGTCATGAGTCTGTGATTTAACTTAAGTAAATACGCACTTGTTTTTGTTTTAAATCCAACTGCTGTTGAATTTATAGAATGGTCTTAAAAGGAAGATACCAGAGTTGAAGTTATTGATTCTATATTCGAATATGATACTGTGGACCTACCGAAATTTATGTATGCATTTAAATGCCGGATCCAATAGAGGAGCAATACTTGAAATTGTCTCTTTCATATTCTATTTCAAACTGAAAACAAAACATATCCTCAGACTTTGAAAGTGGTATCAGAAACACATCTTCTGACAGGTTATTAGACTGACAGCTGCACAGTATCTCGGATGCAGAGACTTCTGACATACAGAAGAAGACAGTAATGAGGATGGAGCCAAAGGGAGGCTGCCTAGGGGGTATTTTTTCTGGGTGTCAGAAGCACACCAGACACATGCAGTTGCAAAGATTTAACTAAATACACTACTCCCTTCTCGTGTATAATTAAAAACCATTCACATACTGTATAATTTTTGGTTATTTATATTTCTTTTATTTCCTTTAAACTGGAGAAACTATTATTGGTAACTTTTACAGTCCCTTCATGGGATCCTAAAGAATTAATTGGGAGTGCCAAGGACTAAATTTAAACAGTCGTTCAAGCTAGAACCTGAAAAGAAAAATTGAGGATGGAGTCACAATCTAAAGAGTAAAATGAAGTTTGCAACAATCTAAATTACCCAGATTTAGATAATCAGACTAAACCAGCATCACCAAAGTGACCAATTCACATTCAACCTGTAAGAAACATGGATACAGCCCAAGGGGAAAAGGACCAGACTCCACAAGTCAGTGTGCAGGTGGGCTCTCTGGTCAACTCCCTGGGACAAGCAATTCAGCATTCTCCTCCTTAGGAAGGAGACAGGCCCAAACAGCATTCAGGAGATTCTCTTCACAAAATGAACCCCCCCGTGCCCCCCCCACACCCTGTCCCCAGCCAGCCACCTACTAGATTCTATTTCTCCATCTCTTTCTTCAGATTAGATCCCTAATTGAAGCCACTGCTTTGAGTCAGATGTGAAGGAGTGTCAGGCCTCACTGAAAATGTCAAATCGTGATGACCAGAGGCCTGAAGAAACATCCATACTAAAGGAAAAGTTGGAACAAAAGAGTCGGGAAAAAAAAGAATCAAGACAAGCACGATACCAGTCTCAGGACAAGGTTCCAGACAGACTTGCACAGAGAGGTTGACATTTGCCCTCTAGCTCCCATCTGCTAAAGTAAATCTCAGTTTGAGTTGAGGAGGAGAAGTGGAGGATGAAGGGGAGGACAGGGCGGATGGCGGCCAGGGTCCCTGAGCTAACCTGACACCAGATGGGTTTCTAATCTCATCCTTAAGGCCCTGTTCTCTTCTCCCTCCCACCCCCCTGCGTCCCAGAGGCCCTTGGTGGAAAAGAACAGAAAGTTGGGGAAGGAGTTGGAGGAGCTGGAGCAGCAGGGAAGGGGGCGGTTCTGGCCTTACCCTGGCGGCTCTGGACGAGTAGGGGTCCTCGAAGAGGGCCCACATGCGGGGCTGCAGCCTCCTCCAGCGGCCAGACTTGCCGTCGGGGCCCCCCAGGCCCGCGGCGTCCTCGATGCCCAACCTTTTGGCCGCCAGGTCCTCGTCGTCGCCAGGGTCGCCACCGATGAGGTCGGGGGTCTCGAAGATGTCGAGCGCCTCCTCGGCGTCGCGGTGCTGCCGGTAGGTCATCCAGCAGCAGGGCTCCACGTCCGTCTCGTCGATGCCCCAGAAGGCCAGCTCCTCCTCGAAGAGCGGCCCGCACACGTCGGCGGGGCAGTGCAGCTTGCCCGTGCGGTAGTAGTTGAGCACATAGGCGAAGACGCCCGGGTGCCGGTCGAAGAAGAACTCGCGGCCGCCCCCGGGGTGGTCGCCGCCGCCGCCGCCTCGGGGACTGCAGTTGCCCGCGCCGCCCTCAAAGCAGCCGCCCGGCCCGGGGGACAGTGGGGGCGGTCGTGGCGGCGGCGAGAGCGAAGGGGGCGATGGCTGCAGCTTGTCGCCCGCCGCCGTCAGGCAGTCGCCCTGGGGCTCGGAGGCGGCGAGAAGGGCCAGGCGCGTCCCAGGCAGGGTCTTGAGGGTGCTGCGGTAGGTTTCGTGCCGGGTGCCCCCGACATTGAGGATCACCCTCTCGTTGTTCTCGATCTTGCCCATCTCTGTGGCTCAGACATGACTGGGGGGAAGGCGAACACAGCGCCAAGTTAAAGATCTCGGCCGTCAGAGCCGCACCATGACCCCCACCCCCACGCCGAGCCCGAGTCCCAGGATGTAGAGTTGGAGACAGGCGAGGGGCAACTGACCCTCCCAGGAGGATTTGCGCGCCAGCCCTGTCCCCGCCTCAAACAGCACACCTTCCCCAGGCTTCCAGAAAACCAAGGAGGTGGTCTCAGCCTCCCTGACCTTTCAGGACACCTTCTTTCCTGCCTCACACCTTTCTCCCCTTGCTCTGGTCTCTCCTACTTCATCTTTTCACCCTTCACCCTCCCTCCCCTCTCTCCCCTCTCACAGAAAACCTGCTTCTAGGCCCGAACCCCCACTCCTCTCCTCTCTCCAAACCCTTTATCTCCCTCCTAAACCCTCTCTCCCCCTCTCTTGCTCCTTACCCTCCCCCTGCCCTGGCCCCTCTCCTCCCCTCCCCTAAACCATCTCTTCCCCCTTCCCTGGCCTGGAGGCAGTTCCCTTAGGCAAGGAGTTTCTCCACTGAAGGAACTTGGCAGTGTTGGGTGAGAGCCCCCAGACGCGGCGGAGAGACCCCATTCCACGCGTACCCTCGGTACTCTGGACGGCTCGCAGCGCCCCGGCACTCAGGGAGTGCCCTCTGAGTGCCCTGTTCTCGGTTCACTTCCACTCTCCCTCACGGACCAGGCAAAAAGACTGAACGCCGAAGTCAAAGCAAAAAAAAATCTCCCTGCTGTTGCCTTTCACCAAGGAGACCTGTGACTAATTTCCTGATCCAATTTCCTTTTCACATTATTACTGTTGTTGTTGTTGTTAATATTATTATTACTTGGGAAAGGAAACCACTAACTAGGTTCCATTTTTGAGAATACGAATGATCAACGCATCCCACCCCATCCCCCTTCCCAAGAAAAACAAACGCCTGGGGGATGCAGAGTAGGGGGGGGGCTGCTTTCTAGGAGGGGCGAGGCCCTGGGAAAAGCCGCTGGAGGCACACCCCCTGGATCCCTGAGCTGACAGTGTCCCCGTTTCCAGTCTCCCAGCCACCTCTCCCCAGGGCTTCACCTCCACATTCCTATTGCGGAACGGTGGGGGGGATGCCTGCCTGCAGGGTCAGCACGCCCTTCCCGGCAAATCACCCCTTTCCCTCCCGCCCCCAGATACCTTAACGAGACCGACAGAAAAGTGGTTCTGCTTTGGTTTCCGAGTGGACGAGGTTCTCCGGGCAGCCGGACTGAGTCCTGACACCCAGCCGAGCCGCCCTTCTCCAACGAGAAACTACTTGTTGGCGTTTTCCGGGTTCGGGTGGTTGGGCCGCTTCTCCCGGCGCTGGGGTCGCGGAGCCAGCCCCCGCTGGCCGCCGGCCGCGCTCCCCGCCTTCATTCTGCGAGCTGCGGGCTCGCCCCGCGCCCACCTCCGCGCCCAGAGTCACCATCGCGCAGGGCTGGGCAAACCATGGAGCTCGGGGCGGGTCCAGCCGGCGCTCCGCGACCCCGCCGGGAGCGGGCACAGCGGCGGGCCGCGACCACGGCGGAGCTGACCCGAGGTCAGGAGAGCTCACGCACTTGAAGGGGAAGTCACCGGGCTCCGACCTGGACCTGCAGGTTTTGTTTCTCCCCCGAAAGCGGCCGCTGCTAGAGCTGTCCCTTCCACACCACTCGCCGTCAACCACCAGCGCCGGAGCACAGAGCTCAGGAAAGGGTGGGTGGGTGGGTGGGTCTGGGGAAGCTCTCTTGTACCAACCAGGTTCATATATTTTTCTTCCGTGAAGCTCTATCCCCACCCTCTCTGGAGCTTCTGCCTGCCTTATTTACACCCGACTCTCCATACCCTTTCTCTTCCCACTGCCCCACCCCTCCCAACAAGTGAGAGAGCATCCCTAAGACCAATTCCATTTTTTTCCCCCTTTCTTAATGACAGCGTATGGGAGAGAGAAGTCTACTTACAGGTGACAAGTGAGTCTTGTTTCTCGCGTCTTACACATGGCTCTGGCTTGCTCTTTCCAGTCAAATGTAGGTCTCCAGTCACCACATCATGGTTATATAAAACAAAACAAGTTTAAAAAGTTTATTCCAGGAACATAATGCTCTAGCAAGTGAAAATTCAGGTTTCTTTATCAGAAGCAACAGAGGCAGGCTACAGATACCCAAGTACCAAAGCAATTATCTGATTAGCCAATCTCTCCCTTTCCAATTTTTGTTGGGCCTCGTATTAGTTTGCTAGGGCTGTCATAACAAAGTACCACACGCTGGTCTGTTTAAACAGCAGAAATGTATGATCTCACGGTTCTGGAGGTAGAAGGTAGAAATTAAGGTGCAGTCTGGGTTGGTTCCTTCTGAGGGCTGCGAGAATTGGACCTATTCCAGGCCTCTCTCCTGGGCTTGCAGATGGCTCTCTTATCCCTGTGTCTCTTCACATCATTTTCCTTTTATGTCTGCGTCTGTCCAAGCATCCCTTTTTATATAAGAACACTTGTCATAACAGATTAGGGCCCACCTTAATGACTTCATTTTGACTGGATCACCTCTGTAAAGACCCTATCTCCAAAATAAGGTCACCTCCTGAGGCACTGGAGGCTAGGACTCCAACACCTTTCTCTTTTGGTGGGGGGAGGGGCAGGGCTGTTGGAACACAATTCAACCCATATCAGTTCATGCCACCAAACAGAGTGTGTGTTTCTGTGTCTGTGTGTATATTGAGAGAGAGAGACAGATGGAGAGGGACTCCATTCCACAGGTATAACTTGAAAGGATTGAAATCCATGGAGCAAGTAAAACCCCAGGTTGAATGTGGGAGGAAGTCTCTTTGAAAAACAGATACCGATATTGACACTGCGATTTAGAAAGTACGAGAGTTATGAATTACTATATAAGAAAGTTTTTGAAATATACAGGACTGCAGGGTGGGCAGTTAAATACAAATAGTTCCTTAAGAGAACCCCTATCTGTTATGACAGTAGATAATGAAACAAAATAAAGAACTAAAAATGTCTGGAAGATTATTGATATCTAGGAAACTAATGTAAGAAAATATGATATGCACCCATTCATAAGAAATTTACTAATAGTATGTCAGTACATGTGCAGTAGTAACCTCAGGAACTGCTATATGGGCCCAGCCTGTGACAACAGAAATTTGCTTTTACTAACACACACACACACACACACACACACACACACACACACACACACACAAGTGTAAAGCTTAACTGCTGAGGGAGTGATTCTAGTTTAGCACTATTATCAATCACTGAGGCATTTCTTAAAATAAGTGATAGTAAATTTCAACTGCCAGAAAATTTCCAAAGAAAAATTACATTCAAATTATAACATGCATTCTCATATTATCTAGATGGTTCCTTATATAGCTTAATGTAAATTCAATAGGGAGAAAAAGGCATATGGTTTGTTTTAAAATAAATTAGCAATAGTAAATGTAGTAGCAGAAGCATTTATAATAATAGATAACATTTACTGAGATCTTACTATGTGCAAAATGTTTTACATAAATTACCCTTTTTAATTTAAATGGAGGAAATATTCACATTAAATTACAAGACTTCCAGAAAGATAACTCATACAGATGGCAGAAATCAATAATGGAAGCCTTTAGCCTGATAATATTAAATCTGTATTATGAGGGATCTACAGAGAAACCAAAGGAAGAGGGGAAATGAGAAAACAAAGGCCTAATGAATCAATTTGAGTCTAAGGTTATATAAGCTACTAGAAATCATCAAATCTACAAGAGGATCATCTTTTAGAAGAATTCAGACTTTTCTTGTGATTCATAAAGGATTAGATGTGAAACTAGAGAACATTTCAGATAAGTTTGAAAATAAGAAGATGGAAAGATAAAAGGAAGAGATATGCATACCAGTGGAGAATTGATAAAGCATTGAACGAAATACAGTCTCTGTCTCTCTCTCTCTCTCTCTTTTTTTCCCTGGTCAGTATAAGAGAGGAAAATCCTAAGACGAATATCCAGGCTTCATTATATAAGACCAGAGAGAACGGAAAACCCCTCCAGCTAACTAAGTCCCTGATGCTTCTGTAAAAAACATATAAAAGTGAAAAGAAAGCAAATCTTTGAAAGATGGCAATGGAAAACTGAGGTGGAAAAAACAGTTGTGGTTTCCTTTGTTGGTCTGTGTGGAGCAAGGATTTGAAAGACCATATGGACATTACCCCTGGCAGAGAAGCAACTGAAATGCTGCTTCCTTTATATCCTCCAGTCGGCATCACAGAAGGGCTACAGACACAGAGCGCTACATCACCACCAGAAATGTGCATTGATCTCATTAAGCCCCATTGTGACTGTCAGAATGACATACTTGTGAAAGTTTAACAGTTGAACAAATTAACTCTTTTAAAGTTAAGTATAAGGATTTTTTCAATATTATTCACCTTCAAAGAGCAATATATTCATGGACAAAATTCCTTTGCAGATTAAAAAATGGCCACAATTTCCCATCCCACCCTGTAGATATGCCCCCTTTATAATGTGACTTCGCATCTTCTCCCATCAAGTCTGTTTCTGCAGCTTCTCACTCTGCACTGGCTTTGCAACTTGCCTTGGACAACAGAATGAGGTGGAAGTGATGTTGTAGCAGCTTAAAGCCTTGGCTTCAAAAAGGTCTTGCATCCTTCTGCCCTCTCTCTTTTTTGGAACCCACCCTGGTGCTATGAGACTAAGCCTTAGCTGGCCTGCTTGATGATGAGAGACGTATATGCCAGCCAGTCTCTCTCAGTCTCTCCCTCTCTCTCCCTCTCTCTCTCTCTCTCTCTCTCTCTCACACACACACACACACACACACACACACACAGGTGCACACACACCTTTGATACAAAGATAACCAGTATTAGGAAAAAAAGTCAGAGGATATAATAGAGCAAGGATTTAAAAGAAATAAATACCTAAAAGAAACAGAGTGCACCAGACAGCTAAAACTTTTTATCCCTGCCCCTAGATGATACCCAGAAGCAGAACTGTCTTGCTCTTACACATGTGTCCAGAAGAACTGGCCAGCTGAGCCTAGCCCAACTGCACTGACCCACAAAGTTATGAGCTAAGAAAAGACTATATCTAGGTTATTAAGTTTGGGAGTTGTTTGTTACCAATCTGATTCATCCTCTAAGTTTCCTTCATCTGAAAGTTTTTTTAAAAATTTATTTTACTTACCTACCCTCTTAACAATAACATATCAGGTACTGCAAATTCTAAAAGAAAATATATGATACATATTTTCCTCATTCCATACATTTTTGAGAGGCAGTATTTTACGGTGGTGAATTCCACGGGCCACGGAGACAGGTAAACTGGAGTTCATCTTCTGAGTGTTACCCACTAGATGTCTGACCTCAAGAAAACTGCACAACTCCTTGAACCTCAATTTGTTCTTCTCTAGAATGGGGAGGATGACACTAAATATGAGGATTAAATGACATAAGGCCAATAAACACATAAGAAAATTTCTGGAACATTTTAGGCATCTACTAATAGGTACTTTTATCGCCAAATGAAGAAGTCTCACACCAAAATAACATAGTTAATAATTGACAGAAGCAGGGCCATAACCATATCCTCTGATAGCAATCCTGAGTCCTATCTATTGTACCATCCTGCTTCATACAGAGCTCAAAACTAGGTCAAATACTGGATATTCCATAGAGATGTAATGAAGCCCAAACTGTGGAATCCTTGCAATAAGTCTGCATCCTTCTCAAAGTATTTTAACTTGAAAATGTATGTATTAACCATCTTTTAATGACCTACTTTAGTCAATACACTTTTTTTAACTACCCAGTGTAGTTACTTATGACAATTATGATAATAGATGTACACATGACGAATTCATGGATTACTAATTTTACAACTTGGTCATTTGATTTGCCAGAAATATATACTTGCATTGCTTGTTGAGAGCCAGAGTCTCTGCATAAATACCCAGCATGACAACATAGCCAAATTGAGCTTACTGTATACTTAGAAAATTAATGTGCAAGAGTCCTGAGAAAAGGCATCTTAGATTGAAGGAAGAGGAAATTTTTCCAAGAATATAGGATGATGTTGACTGATGAGCATTAAAAGCAAGAGTTGAAAATAGCCTTCTTGTTATGAAAAACTCTGGGTCATAGTCCTCTGCACCAGCCATTCATTTCAATAGATGATGATGATAGATGGATGATAATGATAGATTAGATAGATAGATAAATAGATAGATAACCTCTGTAAATGGAGCAGTCCATTATCCACCATACTACTCGAAGTCATTGTAACTTACATAACTGCTCTACCACTCAGGGTTAAATTATTGGCAGATATCAATAAAGTGCACTTTACTTTCTAATGTTCTTGTTCCTCAATAGGTCATGGATGCTAGATAAGACATTTCATTAAAATTTCATAATCTGTATTTTTAGTACTTTCCTGCCTTCTGTTTCTAATTATTTCATACTTGTATGACTTACTCTATCACATTATATACATTCATAGATTTCCTCTCTTTATATTTTCTTTGTAACTTCCCAGCCTTGGGAGAGTTCTAGGCTTTGAAGTGCATCAGACTCCCTTGAGAAGCATTTTAAAATGCAAAAGTCTCCATCCAGAGATTCTGATTCAATTGGTTTGTTCTGCACCAGTTTCTGCAATTGGAAATCAGTGTTTTTAAGAAACATCTTACGCCTTATGAAATGTCCATCGGAAGCTATATTAAAGTGACTTTTTATAAAAATATAACAAGAAATAAGCTGAACATTGCATCTGCAGAATATTTCAAGGAGGGATGGGGCAGGAAGAGAATTAACATTTATTAAAGATAAACGATAAGTATACTTATATATAATTTCATTATTCATTACAATAAGTCTAACATGCAACTGTTGAAATACTCATTTTCTTCATATTAGGCAAGACATTGTTAGAGTGATTAAGGAAAAAGAATTATTAGTAATTGCAGTAGTCAAAATTTTCTTAAGTACTTAGGCACAAAATAAAATGCCAGGAGCTTTAGATATAACTCAATTGATTCTCAGCCTATGATTTTACCAGCATTATACTAATGAGGAGACTGAGACTCTGAAATGTTACAATAACTCGCCCAATATCACACAGCTAATAAGAGACAGCTGGTAACATTCAAACCCACAGGTGTTTAATTCCAGTGCCTCTGTCCCAGAGAGTAAATGGTAGAGCCATGATTTGAATATATGTAGAACCATGATTTGAATAGGAAATAGATTACAGACATGACAAAAAAATAAACAAACTTGAAAGATACCAATTGTTTAGTGAATTGAAACCCCATTATCAAAATATCTCAGAGCTATATCTCCTCCTTCTGTTAAATAAACAGCATATGATAAAAGTACACTCAAAATAGGTAAGTAAAGCAGATATTTTCAAATGACTCTGTTTATGTTTGTTTGATACAAAAGGAGAAGAATGGAAACCATGAGTCACAAATATTTTTCTGTAAAAGGTTGGAAACAATCAGGTTGGTTTCCCCAGGAAATAAAAGTAAGAGCTCAAGGAATAAGGAAGCTGAAAGAGACTTGCAATAAAACTAAAGCAGATATAGGCACACCAGTTTAGCTTCATTATTAGAAAAACATCTAGACGGGTGGAAAAGCAGGCTTCTGAAAAGCTACCGTATGCAGGTTTCAAACGAAATTGAGGCAAGTAAAAATAACAGTCAGGGCAAAGGAGCAGTTCTAAAGAGGATACAGACAGAGGAAAACATTGAATTTCTTCTCCTTTAACCAGACCATGGAAACCTACTTCTCAATTTTATTTTTATTTATTTTTTAAAGAACTAGGACTATGAGATAGCACAGAATATCATGCAATTTGGGGGACGGAAGTGAAAAACAATATAAAACTATAGCACAGATTAACATGACAAAACCAGCCTCTCAAAGAAAATATTATACCACACACCAAGACACACAAGTCATTGTTTTCAAGAGATAAAACATTATTTGAATTTCTGTTAGGGGAAAAATATCCATTTCAATGCCATCTTTAGATACATAATCTTAAAAAGAATCCAGTATTCTCTGAATGTCTTGAATCTTTTTATTGCCATAATTAAAATTGAACATTTAGTTAAACTGCTTTATGAGCAGCATTGGTAGATTTCATTTCATTACCATGATGGGCGATACAATCTATTAATGAAATACCAGTCAAAAGAATACTCACAATACACATTCCTCCCTAATCCTAAACATAATACTTCCTTCTTTTACTAGTAATCATTTCAATAGATTGTTTTGTCCCTTTTAGGCAATGACCAAACATATGTATTAGGTAGTAGAGGCAAGTTAAAAAGCATAATTGAGCACTGTAACTAAATTGTTTCAAAGGCAGAGCAAACAGAATGCCTAGAACGAAGCTCATCATCCATCGCTCAATCTCCAGTTCAGCCTTCTCCAACTCTTCCTGAAATCTGTTGAGTGGCAACAAAATGCTCAAGCTAAAAATTTGGAAAACTTTCATAACTCAATCCTTTTTCTACTTCCCATCCGAAGTCAACTCTGTTACTAAGTTCAGAAAGTTCATTCTCCTGAGCATCTTTCAAGTCTTGTCACTTTTTTTTCCATTCTTAATTGTCCAGGCAGTCAACATCTCTCACCTGCAAGGTATCTATCCACAGATCCATAACAGAGCTCTCTGCCTTCAATATGATGCCACAAAATCTATTCTGCAAGCCACGGTCAAAATGGTCTTTCAGAGAATAAAGATATTTAAGGTGTCCTTGCTGTTTTGATTGATTACCTATCAATGGCTATCTCTTGCACTCATAGGAAATCTAAATTCTTTAAAATGTCCCTGTTCATCTCACCTGGGTCATTTCTTCCTGATGCTTTCTTCTTCCTTAAACCACCTGGGGACATTCCCACATGCTGTTCTCTTTTCTGGAACCCTCTGACCATTAGTCACATGTAAACTGCTAGTCAACTTCAAATCTGTATGGTGACTAATATAACAAAATAAAAATTATTATAAAAAAATAAATTAAAATTAAAATTTAAAAAAAATTTCAATCTAAACATGATTACCTCCTCAAAAGCTTCCTTCATGCCCTAAAATACATTGTACTCCATGCATTCAGTATGGTGCGTATGCACATAGCGTCCCTTATTTCCACCGTCAGGACACTGGGAAACCAGAATCACAATCACTTGTTTAATTGTCTCCCATCTAGACTGCAAGAACTAGAATCAAGTTTATTTGGCCACAAGTATATCCCTCAATGTCCAGTTTAGTGTCTAGTTTCCAATGATCAGTGATGATGATAATAAAGAAGATGATGATGATAAAATAATTGCAGTGGTGATTATATTGAAAATGACGATCCTAGCTATCATTATTTGTACCTACTATCTTCCAGGTTCTGTGCTAAATGATTTCCATGTATTCTTCCATTTCATTCTCACGACTATGCTTTAGTATATGTACTATGAGCACTCACATTTTATAGATAGGGGCCTGTACATATAGAGAAGTTACTGAAATTGCCTGAAATCAAGACCCTAGTAATTGGAGTAAATAAGACTTGAATCCAGGTGTTTTGCTTGCAAAGGTTGTCTTTTTCAATAATATTTGTACTGAATTTTGCTGAATATCGCAGGCAAGGTGGAAGAAATTGTTCTTTATGAGTCTGAGTTCCTATAACTAGAATTTTAGCTATTGGATTCTTATTTTATTGGATTTCTGAGGTTTCAATCTTATTCATTCACAGTGTAATTCTAATGCTTTCATCTCTGCTTCCTTTTCTTAAGAATTCTAAATGTGGTATTTCCTTGGATAATTACAAAACCCATAATATACAATAAGTTTGAAAAGCTAAAAGGTTTTTAAGGGGTATTCGGGGGTTATAGATGAATGTCCTCCTAATTTTTAAATTAATTTAGTGACACTATTTTTCAGTTAATACCCTGTTCTAATATTAGTCATCTATATTTTAAAAATAAGAAACGTCTTCCCAAATATAAGGAAGCTTCTCAGTCTGCTTCTTATCTGAAGTAGGTAGAGTCCAAAAGCCTCGTTTCATTTTGTACTTTCTCTGCCCCTTTCAGTCCAAGCTAATATAATTCCTTTTATATCTTCGTGTATCAAATAATATACTCCATTAAACAAAAGATACATTCCCAAATCTTTTCTCAAAGTCCCTCTAGACCTCGGGTCTTCTGTGAGGCTGCTGTGATACTGAACCCTTAGTGGACTGAGGAGATCCACTGTTTTAACAGGGAGTGTCGATGAGGCATGCCTTTACATTTTTCAGATGCCTTTTGTCTAACTGAAAGTGTCTGTGAAACACACCAACTACACCTTTTTGGGGGATTTTAACAAAGAATTTTATAGCTCCATCTGAATTTGATTTCTTCATACTTTGATATTCTTCTGCTAGAAGAGATTGAGAAAGAGTTTTATTTTCAAATCCAGCAAATTCTGGCTTATAAAATTTCTCTAAACTCTGTTCAAAAACTTAAAAGAGATTTCTTCTTCGGAGAATCTCTTCTCATATTTTATTACAGGCAGCAAAAAGAAGCTAGTTGGTCTTTGTACATTCCGCCTGAAAAGCTCCTCTGCCAGATTCATGAGCTTGTTGGGTTCCCTTTGTATTTTTCACACGGCTGTAGACAATAGTATTGTTAAACTTTCTGCCACTACATAACAATATTCTCTATTTATCCTCCAGGAATATTTTCCTCACTTTCCTCCAAGCATTTGCAAACAGTTTTCCCCAAGGTATTTCCAGCTTCTTACTAACAGTCTACTTGAGATTCTTTCAGCACTGGGTTCCAAAGCCAATGGCAAATGCCCTGCGTTTTCATTATGGCGGCACTCTACTCCTAGAACCACGTTCTGCTCTGAGTATAGCAGTCTCACAAACTACTCCAAAACTTTATGGCTTAAAACCAGAACCATATTATGATTATCTCTAACAGTTCTGTTGTTCAGGTACTTAGGCAGAACATGACAAAGATGGCTCATCCACAACTCCATGATCTCTGTGGCCTTAGATGGAAAGACTGAAATGGCTGTAGGCTAGATCAGCTGAGGCTGATTGATAATGTGCCATCTCCACAGTTTCACGGTTTTTCCATATGATGTTTCCACATAGTTTCCCCAGTAGGGCAGGCCAGGGAAATCACCTTCTACTGAAGCTCCGGGCTTCAAAAGCGATAGATCCTATAGATCATGGTAGAAACTACAAGGATTCCTATGATGTTGCAAATATAACCTTAAGCTCCAACCAGTGGTTTTATTTCTAGTCCCTAATGTATTAAACTAGCTTCTGCTTTGGGACCATTTCATTTACTCTTACCTTTGCCTGACTTGCTGTTCTTCTGGATCTTTACCTGGATTGCTCTTTATGTCATTCAAGTCTCTGCTCAGACTCATCATTGCATAATGACTGTCCTGACAGTTATCTCCTGCATCAGTCACCCCGAATCCAGGGAGGCATGCCACTTTTCTTAATGAAATGGAGGATGTGCAGTGGAGAGATCAAAAGGAAACAGAGAACCCTCCTTGGCATATGCTGAGAACTTGCAACTACTTACGGCTCAATTTTTTTTCCTGACATTTTTTTCTCTCTTGAATCTTTGTGATTTTATGAAAAGCAAAGTTATTCATGGTCTAATTCATTTCTTTTTTCTTGTTTTTCACCTATAGGTCTGAAGAATGTATAATTTTAAACAGAAGAAATACGTTAGGATCCAGGCTTTAAAACTTAAGGCCAGAGAGCAGAATCACGAGCCTTAGAATCCCTCATCCCTTCTCCCATTACCTGTGTCAATCATCCCCAACCCATCATCCCATGTTTTACTTCTATGCCCTGAGTAACCGCAGCACTAAATGGAGGACAGAGAAAATGTCCAGTATAAAACAAATGCTTCTTCATTTTCTATTCATTCAAAATGTATCTCAAACTCTCTTCTCTCATCTGAACAATAGAATACCAAATACCAAAAGCTTAAGAATTTTTGTCAGACAAAGGGAGGAAGTTCTGACTTCAATGGTTATAAGAGAGCAAAATGTGTTGTGCTGTCATAGCAGATGCAAAAGAAATTATTAGAAAGCAATGCCTGGGTTGGCTTGGATGAACTCTCCCTCTAGGCAATAAGGGAAACTAGAAATTCAATTGTAGTCTTGTCCCAGTCTTAGAAATGTGCAGGCCAAATCGCAAGGGAACATCAAGTTTCATCACTTCCAGTAGGATTTAGAAGCAAGTTAATTTCACATGCATTTTTTCTTAGTAAGGAAAATGTTTCCACGGAATCTAACTCATGGGAATCTTACTAGAATCTATTATGCAGTGAAAAAAAGCAATACAGAAATATCTTTGTGCCACTGCTGGACTAAAAAAGCATAGGCAAGGCTGGTAACTTGCACAACTCATTAAGGAAGAGTACCCAGAAGCCCCATTCTCAGGCTAACAAAATAAAAGTCTTGAATCTCTTCCTGTGAAGATAAAATTACTATATTGGAGCAAAAATACTTGCAATGAAAATGGAATGAAGAAACTCTGGCCATAAAAGACAGCTGGAAACAAAATTTGCTGAATGATATCACAACATGTCCACTACACATATGCTCCCTGGAAGAGATAAGAGGACCCCACAGGGCTGGACATTTAACTTCCAGAAAAAAGTAGCAGCTCTTATTTAGCATATAAAAGCATTAAGATTTTTTTCTAATATGTAGACTAGCTGGCTTATGTTCTGGTTGCTCACATTTTCAAGATATGTACCAGTCATTCTTTTATTTCAAATATTTACTTTTCAATATTTTATGAAAAGCTATGTAGAAGGTATCTCACATTTTCTGCCTTAGAAAGTGGTGTGTAAGAAGCATAATTTCTCCTCTCTGTTAAGATAGAAGGAAAATACTCTATGATTGCTGTTTTACTTTATACTCATTTGATTATTGGTGAATTTAACTCACTAATTAAATATATATTTTTAATTTCATTTATACATCTACTTGTTCACTATACACACACACACCTCGGCACATCAAAGTAAAACTGCTAAAGAGTAGAGACAAAGAAAATATTTAAATGTAGCCAAAAAGAGACACAAATCTCTTTGAATGAGTCATTATAAGACCAAAATCTGAGTTATAAACAGAAGCAATGAATGTTATAAAAATAAAATATAGCAACTTCAAAGTACTGAAAGAAAATAACTGCCAACCTAGAATTCTATATACAGCGAAAATATTCTTCAAAAATGAAGATGAAACAAATATGTTTTCACACATAGGTACATACACAACTGAGAGAATTTGTCAATCGCAGATCCACCTAAAAGAAATAATAAAGGAAGTTATTTGGGCATAAGTAAATGGATCCCAGATGGAAAAATGGAAAGAAAGAAGTAACTATAGAGCAAAGAGAAAGATAAATATGTAATTAAATCCAAATGAATGTTGACTTTATAAACTAATAATAATATCATGTGCTGTCTAAAATGTATATAAAATTAAAAACAAAATAAAAATACTATAAAACATAGAAATATATAGAATTTACATGTTTTAATGTCTTTTGGTTGTTTGGTATATGGTTACAAAGTTACTAATTTATGGGGCACCTGGGTGGCTCAGTTGGTTAGGTGGCTGTCTTTGGCTCAGGTCATGATCTCAGGGGACTGGGATCGAGCCCCTGCTCTCCTCCTGCCCCTCCCCCTGCTTGTGCTCTCTCTCCCAAATAGATAAGATCTTTTAAAAAGTTACTAATTTATACTAAAATACATCAGAGATGTATATTGTAATCTCCTAGGTAACCACTACATTTAACAGTAAAGTGATTTTTAGCTGAAAGTTAATAAAAGGAAAAATAGGGGAAAAAATTTAAATACTTGATTAATGAAGACAGGGATAAAAATAAAGAAACAAACGACAGGTGGAAAAATAAAAGCAATTTTATTTAAATTAAATTAAAATATTAAAGAAAATGTAGCCTTGTGATTCAAACATGTTTCGATTCATATATACTTGTTTCAATCTCATCTCTTTCATTATTTGTATAGCCTTGGGAAAGTCAGTTGACCGCTCTATTAATCTCTCCATCTGTTAAGTGAGTTAAATATTAGTGTTAGTACCTGCCTGTAGTGTTTTTGTGAGCAATAAAGGAAATAACTGACATAAAATGTGGATATAGAGATTGTTACCATGTCAGAGGACGTCATGGAATGGATCCGGCCAATCTGCTGCCTCTCACTCCCTCCCATCTCTGCAACATGCTTCTGCCTACCAGTGGGAGCCATTTTCAAGGACACAGGCTTGAAAAAGCAATGTGGTGTTGAGACCATCTAACCTTATACCTGACAGAACCCAATTAAGTCCTCTATATAAACTTTCAAGGTTCTCCAGGGTGTCTGGGTGGCTCAGTCAGTTAAGCATCTGCCTCTAGATCAGGTCTGCTTTTCCCTCTCCCTCTGACCCTCCCCCCTACCTTGTGTTCATACATGCTGTGTCTCAAATAAATAAATAAGTAAATAATCTTAAAAAAAAAAAAAAACTTTTGAGATTCTGGCAGGCAGGTGCAGAGATCTATTCATCTTGCACCACCCAAGACAAGCCTCCTAAGTTCCCTTGCTTGTTAACACTGTCACCTACCAGTTTGGAGTGGTCTGCCTCATCTCTCCTTGCCCCCCATGTCTGGGGCCAGTTCAGATTGCACTTAGGAAATTCTCAAGGTTGCAAACCAACAGCATACCAGTAAATGTTCATGACTAATATCTAAAAAAACCAAGGTCTTATATTTTTAAATGCTTGCCTTTCACTTGAATTCCTACAATCCAGAAATTATGAAAACTATAAAATTATGAGATCAAAAAGTCTGTGGAACATTCACATATCAGGTTGGTTTGGTATTTATTTATTTATATTTACAATAATATGTACTGTTCTGGATAACACAATTATGCATAAGTTTAAGCGTTGATATTAGTGAGCAGCAAGATGATATGACATCCTAACAAATAAGCATGCTTTTTCAAGCTGTACACAATAGTTGCCCAAAAAATGATCTCATTGCCTTGAAAGAATATCATTAGACACCCAAAGTCCATACTTTACCTTTGGGTTCACTCTTGGTGTTGTCCATTCGATGGGGTTGGGCAAAAGAGTAAGGGCATATGTCCACCATTATAATATCATACAGAGTATTTTATTGCCCTAAATATTCTCTGTGCTCTGCCTATTCGTCTCCCCCTCCACCCCACAAGACAACCACTGACTTTTTTATTGTCTCCATAGTTTTGCCTTTTCCAAAACATGATACAGTATATAGCTGTCATTCATTAATTTCACTTATATGTAAGCATACATAAATGTATGTATAATTTAAATTACATATTAAATAATATATAATGAGTTTTTCCTACACCCAGACTGGCTCCTGTGGTGGTTTCTGACTTTGAGTCTCTGCTCCACTAAGCCACTGCTCCTGTATTCACCTGTCTGTCTCTCCAATCTTGAGGGCAGCAGTCTGCCCTGTGTCCTCCCCTCTCTTATGGACCCAAGAAGAGTTGATTTTTCAGTCTGTGTTCAGCTTTTAACTTGTTGTTAAGATGGGATTGGTGACTTCCAAGTTCTTCCCATGCCGAACTAGAAACCCGAAGTCTTTTCATTGCTTTTTAGTAGTTACTACATGGAACAACTACAATTTAGGTATTAATTTGTGAATAACTGTAGTTTTATTACTTTTCCCAAATTTTTACACATTTTGTTTACCATTTTATTTATGGCAATTTCACAAATATTCTATACGATGTTCAAAGGAAGTTGTGATAGGAGCCCTCCTTATCTTGTTCTGCTTCTGCAGGGTTAAGGTTTCAACATTTAGCCAAGGAGTATGATATTATCTGTAGGTGTCTAAAAACACCATTTAGCACATTAAAAAAGACCTTGTATCTAGTTATCTCAGTGGGTTTTTAAATAATAAATTGATACTAAGTATTACAAATGCTTTCTTTACATCTACTGATACGATCAGATGATTTTGACGGTAATCCCATAGTGTTGTGATTTTCCCACTGCACCATGTAGAAAGAGCAAGAAGTCAATTTTTCTTATTACTTGTGATATGAACTCTAATCACTTGTTTTTTGGGGTTTTTAAAAGATTTTATTTATTTTTTTGAAAGAAAGACAGAGAGAGCATGAGCAGGGGGAGGGGCAGAGGGAGAAGAAGAGGGACAAGTGAACAGTCCACTGAGGAGGGAGCCTAACTCCAGGCTTGAACCCAGGACCCTGAGATCATGATCTGAGCCAAAGTCAGACACTTCACCAACTGAGCCACCCTGGCACCCCAGACTGTGATCACTTGTTAATTGGTGTTTGCCACTGGATATTTTCTAGTTTTTTCTTTGTTATTAATAGACAGCTTGCAGGGAGATATCTCGAAACAATGTAAATAACCTGTTTCTCTTGATTCTTTCATCCATTAATTTCTAATAATCTTTTGATTGTCACATTTGTTCTTTTTACTTTTAATGTCTTTACTACATATTTTTACTTATTTATTTTCTATTGGTCAAACTTGTTCTATGTTCATTTTCTCCTTTTTATTGCTTTTTTATGATTTAGCATATTTTAATACTTCATATTTTTCTTCTGTCAGTTGAGAAGGTGATTACCATGAAAATCACAGCAGGTATTCTTGACTTATGAAAATCTAAGGTAATTAATATGTTTAGCCTCTTCTTGAAAATGCAAGGATTTTAGAAAATTTTAAATCTATTTATCTAGATTTAAATAGCATTGTTGTCATGCATTACATATACAGAGATATATGACATGTATACACACTTAAAATATGTATTATATATTAAATGTCTATGGCTATGCCTGATATATATTAAACTCTACAAAATATCATTATTATTCTATACAGTCACCATTCATTTATATATTTCTATATGCCCACATACTTCTGTCCATTGCTTTTACTTCATTCCTTATTTCAAAGTTGCCCTAGGATTTTTCACCTTCTTCTTGAATAACAATCTTTACTATTTCCTACAGAGCATTGGCTGATGACAGATTCTCTTCACTTAGATTTGTTTGTGAATGTCTTTATCATCATTTTGGAGGATTCTTTTTTATGGGACATCGAATCTTAGTTTGGCATTTAAATCATTTCATTACTTTGAAAATATCATTCTGTTATATCTTGAATTCTAATTGCTCTTGAAAAATCAAATACAATGCTTGTTCTATTTTTCTGCTGCTTTGAAAACTTTGTATTTATATATTTTAGCAGTTATACCCTGATGGGTCTAGATAAGTTTTTTTAATTTATTATTCATCATCCTTTCTGTTGGAAGGGCTTCTTGAACTTGTATGTTGATGTCTTTCATTAATTTTAGAACTTGGTAGCTATTAGGTCTTGAAATATTGCTTCTGCTCTGTTCTCTTATTTCTTTTCTTTCATCAGAACAATTCCATTTATGCTAGATATTCTCAGTGGACTTCCCACATCTTTTATATTATTTTCTGTATTTTTTACTATGTTGGTTCGTTATGGATAGTTTCTTTTGACTTATCATCACAATAATTTCCTTACATATGCATGTTTAAATCCATACATTTAGTGCTTAATTTCGATTATTAAATTTTCCTTAAATTTGAATTTTGTTGGGGAGCTTGAGGGTCTCAGTCAGTTAAGCATCTGAGCTCAGCTCAGATCATGATCTCAGGGTCCTGGGATTGAGCCCTGCATTGGGCTTCCCACTCAACAAGGAGTCTGCTTGTCCCTCTACCCCTCCCCCTATGTGTGCTCTCACTCCCTCTCTCAAATAAATAAATAAAGTCTTTAATAAAAAATTTTTTAAATAAATTTAAATTTTATTCTTTCACAGTTTCAAGTTCTCCATCAAAGTTTCAATTTTTTTCTTTTTAATTCCTGGAATGGGCACAACATAGTTACTTTTAAGTCTGTGTTAACTCCATTATCTTTATTTCTAATTGGTTTACTTCTATAGTCTATTGTTCCTCTTGGTTTTCAGTCATGGTGATTGCCTCCATGAGTTACTCTATTTTTTACTGAAATCATATATTCAAACATCATATATGAAATGTTATAGAAATAACCTGAGGCCTATGATGACATTCACTTCTCCTAGAGAGGAATTATTTTTGCTAGTTTCTCTGTGACTGCTCTCTGATCTTTCACTAAGTTTACATAAAAATATGGATTGGCTGCTCTAACTTAAAATTTTTACAAAGAAGTGTTCAACTATTTTATTTACTTCGTTTTGCAAAAAAAAAAAATCTGATATTTTAGGGAACTCTTAATTCATCTATTTAATAATTACTTATTGTTAAATCAATTATTGTTAGATCCGTGCAGCCAGGAAATCTAATAATCATAGATCACTTAGATCCCTTGATAGGAATTAAAATGACTTGATGCTGGGCTTAGGTTCATTGAAGGGCTTTTCTACTTCTGGCTCAATCTTATCCTAGGATGTAGTCTTTCAAATTCTAACCTAGAGGTGCTCTCTCTCTCTCTCTCTCTGTCAAATAAATAAATGAAAGCTTTAAAAAATGCTCTCAGGCTATTAAGCTGGTAGGAGTGCCTGGACTATCAAAACAGTTAGTGACTAGATTGTACATCTTAAAGGGCTGTGGGAGCATCATGGGAAACTGTTACTCTGGACTTAATGATGACCAAGAAGGAAAAATTGGTTAGTAAAGTAGAAGTGACAAGAACCTTGGAGACAGGAAACAATGTTACCTTAAAGTTTTAAAATAACAGCAAAAGAAAATTCTGGGCACATTCTTTATGTCTTTATGTCTTAGAAGGAAGTATTTTTTATTACTTTAAGAACAAAGTGAAAATGGATTCAGGCAGTCAGAACCTAAGAGGGAAGACCTCAAGAGTTTTCAAAATGCTCCCAAAAATGTAATTCTGCTTACATCATTATGGAAGAGATTCTGATGAGGAAGAATATGGGGGCAGAAACAATAAAGCTGATATTTCCACAAAGCAAAGTTTCTAATATACTTGATTTAAAAAGACAAATAAACTCATGACAATGACAAAATAGGAGTACTTGCGAATGGTTTCAGGAAGTCTTGTTCACAACGCATTTAAAGTTATAAAAATATTAAAAAACTACTTAAAAACTTTTTGTGCACTTTTGGAGCAAAAAGACAACCAATGATGGGGCAGCTTGCCCATGTGCTTATGTATTATGAGAAGAAAATGAAACTTAACTATTTTGCATTTGTATTCTCCTGCAAGGTGAATTACTATAGAGTAAGCACACAGAAAAGAGGGAGTGGAAAGCCAGAGCAGAAGATATTTAAAGAGACACAGTTAACATCTCAAAATAAGGCCAGTTCTCTTAGACCAGGTGAATTATCCCAAGAATGGTAAAATAACTTGTCAATGAGTTTGCTGAAGATATATGATGGATGCTAATCTTCGAGAAATTTTAGTGAATACATGAGCTACTACAAGCCTGTAGAGAAACTAAGATCTCTAATATTCAAAAAGGCAGGGAAAAAAGTGAAAAATCCTAAAGACGGTCTTATCTGAACACTTCTACAAAAGATTGTAATGGTATAATTTTTGAACTTTATGAAATGAAGTTTTAAGAGACTTAATCCCAGTATATTTTTCCTTCTCTCCTTGCTGTCTGTGCTCCAACCACAGAGGGCTCCCTTTCATCCAAAAACCTGGCACATAATAGAAATCCAGCTTTTGTTGAACGAATAACCCAATTCTCATCTACTGATGTCTCTCATATGATAGCATCCGATGGATTTTCCCACACAGGGCTATTGTACATGCTATTCCTTCTGCCTGTAAGCCTCTCCTTCTCTTGATTGACACTTAAACTCCGCACTCCACAGCTTTAATCCAGCTAACTCAATTCATCCTTCATGTCTCAGATTCAATACCATTTCATTATGGGATCCTGTCCTGACACCCCTCCACACAGAAACACAAACATTGGACAGATTGTTCTGTCATATCCTTAGTCTTTCACAGCACTTACCACCTTTACAATTGATTAGTTGTCTGGATAATTATGTATTTAATATTTCTCTTTCTCACCAGACTGTAACTTCTATCAGGATGAGGAACATGTCTGTTTTGTTTATCTCTATACTCCAAACATTCAGGTCAGGGAAATTTACTGGTCATAAATTCTTTGTAAGACAGTTTGTGGGTATAGGCAAGGTCTTTTATAAACACCTCTAAGAAAAGATGGAGAAATATGAGCTGGTCATGGTTCAGTTAGATTGAACAGCAACCTTGGATTAAATGACTATTTCCCAGGGATGGAGATTAAAGAGAGTCTAGAGAGACAGTATATATTATGTGCCCAGTAGCACAGCACATGATAAAACAGTGATTCATTATCTTTAGTGTGAATAAGAATTACCTTTGTACTTGCCAAAAAGGATAAACTCAGAGCCCCACTCCCAGCTTTTTGGGTTCATGAGGTTCTCTATGCTCTCCCTATAGGAAATTTTTCCAAGGATTTTGTGATTTTCTGCGGGGTCTCTGACTGTAATATCACAAGGACATTCTTTCTCCCATTGATCTTTCCCTCTTGGGCATATTCAGTTACGAACTACATTAGTAAGAGTCTATCTTGGTGTTTTTTCTATTTTAGGCTACTATATAAATGACATGTAGGATAGAATTAAAAATCAAAGAAAACATTTTGCTGTGGGAGAAGAAAAGGAAAAAAATTACTCTGGGAACAGATTTTTTAAATAAACATTTAGTTTAGAATAGTTTTGGATATATAGAAAAATTGAAAGGTAGTAAGGAGAGTTTCCACATACCCATACCCATCTTCCATTATTAATAACATCATACATTATTATGGTAAATTTGTCACAATTAGTGAAGCAGTATTGATCATTGGGGTTTGGAGGTTTGTTTTGTTTTGCTTGCCTTTGAACACTTTGCTTTCTTACTTTTGTAGGACTTTCTAGTACTATAACATACTCCAAGCTCGGGGCACCTGGGTGGCGCAGTCGTTAAGCGTCTGCCTTCGGCTCAAGACGTGATCCCAGCATTCTGGGATCGAGTCCCACATCGGGCTCCTCTGCTGGGAGCCTGCTTCTTCTTCTCCCACTCCCCCTGCTTGTGTTCCCTCTCTCGTTGGCTGTCTCTATCTCTGTCAAATGAATAAATAGAAATCTTTAAAAAAAAAAAAAAGATACTCCAAGCTCATTTTTAATATTCCCTGACCTAATCCTGGAATCAGTCATTTCCTCCAAGAAGGCCTGGTTTCTTTTAATGGAGAATGGTATTTGAAACCAAGATCGAGGTGTGTTCATTGCCACTTGGGTGTCACGGCTTCTAAGCTCTCTCAGCTGACAGGAAAAGGAAATAGATGTATTAACCCATATATATGCACATATCTATAAACATTTCTATATGTAACCATCTGTACTATATTAAGCTAGATATGAGTTCACACTGAGGTCTCCGAGTCTAATCCATTACCATATGAATTATTTTAACCTTGATTATCTGAAACTTCCCAAACCATCAGTGAGAGACCTGGCTCCCACTATCCATCATTTATTTACTGAATTGTTCAACCCAGTATGCAGGTATAGTGGTTTCGGAACTGTTAACTCATACATGAGGGAAACAATGTTACCACTGGAGCAAATCACAATGCTTACCTAAAGGTTGCTTTGCCTTTAGTCCTTTAAATTCCACTCATTTACTTAGCTCAACAGGTTTACCCCCACCCTCTTTAGTGAGATTATTTCATACACTGGCAGCATACACAGATCTTTTGTGACATTCTGCATTCCATTCTAGGATCCCTCCATCTCTTGGCCTAAAAAGTTTCTGCAGAGAAATCACTGATAGCTTCCTGCCAGTTCCCTTGTATATGATGGCTCTTTTTCTTGACCCCCCAGTCTTGAATATTCTGGTCTCTTTTTGTCTTTCTTTTTCTGTGCATTTCAGTTTGGGAAGTTTCAATGTACCTATGATCACTAACATTATCTTAAAACATCACACTGCAGCAGACACATAGAAAAGAATTGGCAGTATAAATTTAGTCATCTGTGTTCTCATGTAATTTCATTGTCCCAATTATCATTACATTCTTTTCTGTTTAATTTGGGAAGATAAAAGTACTAACTCACTTTTCAGTATTCTGTACAATCCAATCAGTATTCTGTACTATTCAGTATTCTCTACAATTTTCCTTAACTCCATTTTCAAAATCCAGCAGTCATAATTTTAATCTCTAAGTATCTTTCTTGGATCTTTAATGACTCTCTATTCTGATTTTCTTGAACTTTAACACATTTACATTTAAAGTTTTTCTACTGTTTTGTAATAAGTTTATTTTACAGGTGGGCATTTGTTTTAATCCCTCAGAGTAGTCTCATTTAAAAGTATACCGTTTTCATACATTGGTCAACTTTTTGGTTTACTTATCCTTAGAGAGGAAAGCTTATATTTGAACAGTAGTGGGGTTAAGGCTTATTGTAAGAAATAGAATGAGGCCTGTGTAAGACACAAAAGCAAGACGAGAATTATGATTTTACTTTGGAAAGTTAATGGTCAAGGACACCGCACTTGAATGAAATCAAGGCATGGGTTTTCTCTTCTTTACTGAAGATTTTCTGGTCTGTAATTATGGAGTAGTCCCAATGCTTTCTACAAAATTATTCTCATTGGCTTGACAGCTCTCACCAGGAACTACCCTCAGCTGTCTCCCTGATTTAGCTAAATGTGTAATATGAGAATAATCTGTACAGCGGGCTCCCTCCACTGCATTAACCCTGGCATCCAGGAAATTTCTGGTGGTAAGACTTAATTACCAAATGCTGTGCAACCCACACTTTTATCCAGCTCTTGCCATTCAAAATTAGGGGCAATAATAGTTTTTTCCATTCTTTCTGACTTAGGCTAGTTTTATATGCAGTGAGTTAAAGGATAACATGGTTCCCCCAATATATCTCCCCTCTTCTAGAGCCTATAGACTCCTCAAATCTTTGAAACAAAATTGATATTCTTTCCTAATTTTCATTGTTAATACAGATTTTTCATTATTATTATATTGCTTTGGTAATTTAATGATGATTTTATGAAAGAGTAATGGTAAAGCCCTTCAAAAGTTAGGATTAACATTCTATAATTTTATTATAATCCATATTGAAAGTGTTAAGTCAACTAAATACTATTGATCACAAATATTATATTCATCTAAATTTTACCACAGTAAAGTCCTTTGTCTTTATCTCTGAATAGTTTTGAAATGTTCTCTTTACCCCTGGTTTTCAGCAATTTGATTAAGATGTACCTTGGTGTAGTTTTCATAAGGTTTACTTTTTTGGAAGTTTGTTGAGATTCTTGGGTCTGTAGATTTTCTTTCAAATGTTCAAAATTATTTGCTATTATTTCTTCAAATTTTTTTTCTCTCATCCCTTCTCTCTCTTCTTCCCTTTTGAGATGGTAATTGCATGCATGTTACACTGCCTGATATTATCCAATAGGTCACTAACACCCTGTTCATTTTTTCCATCATTTTTGTGTCTGTACATATTTTTTATAATTTCTACAGCTTGGGTTCAAGTTCATTGATCTTTTTTGCTTCTGGGTCTAATTTAATGTGAATGTTGCTTTAAATTGTACATTGCAGGTGAATTAATATTACAAAAGTCGTAGAAGAAATTGTAAGTTAATATCGGTAGGGATATTTCCTAAGTAAAACACAAAACCAAAGAAAAAGATTGACAGATTCTATTTCTTACAAACAAAAGACTCCCTAAAACAAAATAAATCATAAATAAAGTCAAAATTCAGCAAAGTTCTGGGAAAAATCTTGCACCATGTATTACTGGCCAAGACTAATATCCAAAATACACACACACACACAGACCCTAAAGTCAATTAAAAAAAAAAACAATGGAAATAATGGACAGGATATATGTAGACAAGTCTCAAAGGATAATCACAAATATCTACATAAATATATACAAAAAGATGTTCAACCTGACTAGTTATAAGAAAAAGGCAAATTAAAAGGAATTATTTTTCAGAAGTTTGACAAGAATTATAGTGATAACATTAAGCCTTGTCATAGAAGAATAGTACTTTTGTACACTCTTAGTGGGAGTACAAATTGTAGAAACCATTCTGGAGAATAAGTTGACAGTCTATCAAAATAAAATCATGCATCTCCATTGACTCAGCAGTTCTACTTCTAAAAAACAATTGAAAGGAACTATTCACAGATGAGCACCAAAATACCCATAGTAGAATGATTTCTTTGTTGTGGTAGTGAAAATTGGAAACCTAAATATCTATCAATAAATTATATATATTGGGGTGCCTGAGTGGCTCAGTCAGTTAAGTGTCTGACTCTTGATTTCTCCTCAGATCATGATCTCAGGGTCGTGAGATCAAGCTCCACATTGGGCTCCACACTGGGCATGGAGCCTGCTTAAGATTCTCTCTCCCTCCCCCTCTGTCCTTCCCCACCATACCCCCTCCCTCTCTAAAAAAAGAAGAAGAAGAAGAAGAAGAAGAAGAAGAAGAAGAAGAAGAAGAAGAAGAAGATTATTATTATTATTATTATTATTATTATTATTATTATTATAGTGTATTACATGGGTATTGAGATGAACAAGATAGACTTTTATGAACTTGTACAAACCCTAACCCTAACTCTATAAAAATGGAAGTTACAAGTTGCAAAAACTAAAGGTTGAAGTATCCATCTCCATCTGGTAGAAATCCCAAAAAGAGAAAAATAAATAAGAACACGGAAAGGGAAGAACTGAAGATACAGCTGTCATAAATTTTTGTAACTAAAGAAAGATGCATACCCTCAGTTGAGAAGCCCCATAAAGTACAGAGCAGGGCAGAAAAAGTAATACATATTTATATGTAGCACAGAAATATTTAAATCATTGAACACAAAGAGAAATTCTCAGCATCTCTTGAGTGAAAACAGTAAGCTTAAATTTGAATCCCTGACCTAAGGTTTCTAAACAGCAGATTAGAGGTAAAAAGATAAAAGACTAGCATAGCATACAGTGGATGAAATATGGACTCTGTTGTGAATAATGTTGAAATAATTGGTTTGCAATATGGAAAACACAATGAAATTCTGACTGAATGTCACAGAAATAAGCTCCATGGAATGAAGAGATATTGTGAAAAGAAAAACCACAGAATTAGTAGAAAGTGTATTCTAATATCTTTTCTCTCTCTATGGAGAATAATTTTTTAATAAGAACAAAAGGCATTAATGATATAAAAGAAAATCATCTGTAGTATTACATCAAATGTAAAGATTTTCTCAAGCAAGGGCCTCTCAGATGAAGTTAGCAGTAAGAAGGTATTTGCAATATCTGAAACTGACGAAGGATTAAGATCTGGGACATACTAAGAAGTCTTATAAGTTATCAGGGGAAACCAGAAAGAATTGGGAAATGATACGAATAGGCAATTTATACATGCCAACACCATGTATAGTGAGAGAAAAGCATTAACAGTAGTAATCACAGAAGTGCACATAAAAATAATGATATACACCGCGTGATCATCATATTGGGGAAAATTCAAATAATGTCAGGCTTTGGTGCAGATGCAGGGAAACAAAACCCCGATGCATTGTTGTTAGATGGAATCAGTGGCATTCATTTGGGAAATAAAATCTATTGGTTAGTTGAATAGGGGTATGCACATACCCTATAACCAGAAAAAAATTCTAGGGAAATCCATGCTCAGGTAGACAAAAAGGCATAGATAAAAGTGCTCACCGAAGAACAATAGTAGTAAAAGGCTGAAAGCATCCCAGATACCAGTCAACAGAAGACTTGGTAACTTAGCGGGGGGTACTGAAAGCCATAATTCCAATATATTTATCAAAATAAAATTTCCAGTTCTATATAGGTTGAGTGGAAAACGTAAGAAATACAACACATGTAGTTGTATGTGAATCTGATATTTATATGAGAGTTATGCAATTCAGACATATATACAAATATGTATGCATTATGTGAAATAATACTATATATTTAACACTGACATCTGTCAGAAATTTATGGAGGGTGTGGATTGGAAGGATATAAAGCAAGCATGAAATAGACAAAAAGCATATGAGAATGGGACCATATAGGGAGATAAAGGACATAAAACTATAAAAATGAATACTTGTCATACATTGACTGATAATGTACCAAGAAAAACACCTCAGTTTAATCAGTGCCCTTGAGATCCTCCCCAAATTATAACATTCAGCATGGGCGAGGCCGTAGTGAAACAAGCGTTCATGTATACGATTGTTAGACGATACTTTTCAGGACCTAAACTCCAATCTGTGTTCTTGGAATATATAATAACCTAGTCTGTTCCCAAGCTATACAATAATGATAGGAGCAGTTTTACCACTCTTGACTAGCAAGGCCACTTTAACCACCTCCGTCTTAGCCTTTGTCTAGTTTCTAAGACATTTCTGTTTTATTCATTCAGCAGATGTTTACTGAACTCTAATTACATACCACAAACTCTCTGAATTTATCCCTGTCCTGTATTGATTTCCCTTCCACTTCTCTGATTGCTCCATTATTTTATTTATTTTTAATTTAATCTACCCTAAACCTCAAAATCACCCAAACTAAACCATTATATTTTTGCCTAAAATACTCTTTAGATTAATCCTCTATTCTCATAGCTTCTTCATATTGTCAATTTCCAAATCCAAATCTATTTTTTCATCTGGACATTGATGCTTTCGTATCATTCTACTACCTCAAACTCAAATATAAATCAGTCGAATTTCATCATCTTCCCCCAAAAATCATCTCTGATTGCCAATTACTATTGTCTTCCCTGAACACTTAAGCTAAAAAAAAAAAAATTCATATATTTGTTCTGCTCTTCTCTTTCCTTCACCAATCATATCAATTCCCATAAATCCATATTAGTTTCCTATTGCAATTGTAACAAATCACTACTAACTGGCTTAAAACAATATAAATTTATTATCTTACAGTTCTGGAGGACAGAAGTCTGAAATGGGTCTCACTGGGCTAAAATCAAGGTGTCAGTGGGGCTTTATTCCTTACTTCTTCCAGGGAAGAATTCTTTCTTTCTTTTCTTTTCTTTCCTTCCTTTCCCTCCTTCCCTCCCTCCCCCCTTTCCTCCCTTCCTTCCTCCCTCCTTCACTTTTCTTTCTTTCTTTCTTTCTTTCTTTCTTTCTTTCTTTCTTTCTTTCTTTCTTTTCTTTTCTTTTCTTTTCTTTTCTTTTCTTTTCTTTTCTTTCTGCCTTTTCTATCTTCTAGAAACTGCTCACATTCCCAGGCTTATGGTCCCCTTCCATCTTCAAAGCCCACAGTGGTTGGTTGTCTTTTTATGGTGCCATTTCTCTGGTTCTCTTTTTTCTGTCTCCTTCTTCCTTGATGAGCCTTGTGCATATACTGGACCCACCTGGATAATCCAGAATAATTTCCTGGAATAGCTGATTAGTGACTTAATTCCATCCTCAACCCTAATTTCTCCTTGCCATGTAACATTCACAGGTTCTGGGGATTAGGATTTCAACATCTTTGTGGACCCATTATTCTACCCACCACAAAATTCAATTCATATCAATTCCAATATCACTCCCCCCCCCTTTTTTTTTTTTTTTGCTTTTCTCCATATTTCATAATTCAGGACAAATTCCCTGCAAAATCCTTTTCCTTCCAAACCCTTCTGTGGGTCCCCACTAGGTATCTTGCATGTACTCGAACCAAGTCATGTTTTTAGCATCTCCCTGTACTGTTATCCTAGTTCTTTCTTTCTTTTTTTTTAAGATTTATTTATTTATTTATTTAATAGAGAGAGACAGCCAGCGAGAGAGGGAACACAGGCAGGGGGAGTGGGAGAGGAAGAAGCAGGCTCCTCGCAGAGGAGCCTGATGCGGGACTCAATCCCAGAATGCCAGGATCAAGCCCTGAGCCAAAGGCAGATGCTTAACGACTGAGCCACCCAGGCGCCCCTGTTATCCTAGTTCTTATGTCACAAATGTTCTTTGTCAAACGAAGTGACATCATCATTAAGTATCCACCACAAACCCCCATCCCCTCTCAAAACAGTTGTGAAATTTTCTAAGACAATTTAATCCATCTTCTTAAAAATTCAGTAAATATTTGATGCTTAGATGGTTGAATAAATTCAGAGTTTGCTAAGTAGATATAGAGGCTTTATTGTACCTAGGAGAGAACAGTATCTCTTAAAAGTAAAAATTAAACAATTCATCCTAGGGTTAGTATTACTTTTTTTATTACCGCCACCTCCCCGTCCCAGCCCACACCAGCAAACCACGGAGAACAGCCGCAGGTGTTACTCTGTCCTTTCCTGCTTGATTTAAACTCAATAATTCCAGGTTAAGCCTCATCTTGATATCCTCAAAAACCCAATTTGGCAATTCCTATTATCATCTGCCTGTACCCAGTGCCTTTAGCAAACCTCCTTTCCTGAGGCCACTGTCTTTTTAGAAAAATTCCTTTTTCAATTGCTCCAAACTCAGTCCTTTCTAACTGGCTTGCATTCAGTTTCTTCTGGAAATGACTACAGGTCTTTCCAGGCTACGTCCAAAATATAATTCTTTAAATTCCAGAATTTTTTCATAAAAAGTTTCTATTATTTCACCATTCATGGCCATAACACGCCAAATTACTGCTACATGATAATTAATAAATCATGATATTAGTTTATCTGAAGATAACGTGATCACTTTCACCGACAGGCAAAGCAGGGACTGTAATTCAATATCCAATAACATTTGAAGAAGGAAGTATTTCTTCACAAACCTTTCTGGGTGAAAAGTGCTGTATAATTTCAAAATAACAGAATCATTTTGGCAACAGAGGAAACGAGCTTCAAGGATTCTGGGCTATGTCTTTCCTCTGATGCATTTTTAGAGATCTCCCTGAGGGAGGAAAGCCCTAAGTGGGGGGAAAACCAGTGTTGCTATAATTGTTGATAAAAAATGAATAGTTCTAAGAAAAGAATCAGGATCTAAGACACTGTGAGTGGAAGACCAACACGTTTGGGGACTTAAAAGTTAAGTGGGCTGAGGTGCCCAGTGCTGTTCAGCAGTTCACACATGTTTGCTGTTGTCAAGAGGTCGAAGAGACAAGCATTATGGAATCAGATAGAGAAAAAGTAAACTCCTCTTTTGGGGTCTTCATTGGTTGTCTCTGACCTGGAAGAATCACGGAGCCATAAAGTAAGTCATCTTATCGCTGTTTGAATTAATTATAAGCTACCTGGAAGGTTACGATTACAGGACCAACAACTCGTCACTGCTTCCGGCACCATGGAAAAGCCCTGAATTTATCAGAACAAGAGTTCTTGCTGAAAATCTCCTCACACGTGATCCTTACTGCTTCCTGAGACAGGCAGGGTACAGCACTTCCTGCACAAAAATGATGTGTGCGAAATTTAGACTAGGAAATATCTGAGGGCGATCACCTATGAACAATCTTCATTCCTGTTTCGATCATTGAAAAGCTTCAACATCCCACACTTCCTCCTCTTTTCTTTGCCAGGGCACCTGACCACTACTGTTGTCAGAATTCTCTTCCTGATCTTTTTCTGCATTGAACAATCCAACCAGCCCCCGCCCCCACCTTATCCATTGTCATGCAAGACTCTTTCCGATGGATAATGAACTGTTCTGTGTCCCTAAGCTTTCTCTCAGGACCTCTTCAAGGTTTTTCCTCACAGATGACAGTGGAAAGACAGTCTTCCAAAGGAGCCAGAGGACTAGCCCAAAGCAGCATTTCGTAAGTGTAAATTTTCTTTTACATTTGCTGTGTTATCATTAACATGTGCATAAATTTTGCTTCCTACTTCAACTGTCTCTGAGTTTGTATGAATCTGAGATGTATGAAATTGTTTACCAACCATTGAAAATTGATGCTACTGGAAGATAGGCCTTGATTAATTGTGGCTTTCAGTATTCCCATAAGCCTCTTTGCTGGAAGCTATTTCTTTTTCTCCTGTCCAGGGGAACGCACGTATACATATTGAGAGACTGTGGAGGTGGCATTCCCCTGATCCCCTAATTCTACTTCCTGACCTTTATTTTTTCATCTGCCTATAAAATTTGATCTTCATTTAAGACTGTTTATCTCATATCACGCTTGTTAAGCTCACTTTATTCAATGTAGACTTTCAGACCTGGCTCAGAGTTTTTTTCTATCATACTTCTACCAGGATTCTAGGAGATTTCAGTGTTTACATAAACAAACAAAGAAATCACATTCTAATTTCAAATTCCCCAGACCTCCTTCACCTTACCCTTTCTTCCTCTGCACTGTAGCCCTCTTCCAAGGGACATGCCTTGAAGAGGTCAGTCGAAACCTCAAAGCTCTATATTCCATCCATTGCAAACAAGTTCTTGGTTTCTCACCTCTCATGCTATCCTGCCCACCAGATATGCACAAGAATCACAGCAAACCCTCCAGTCCCTGTTCTCCCATTGTCTCTTGAATTTCTCAGTTTCATTCTAGTCTACCTTCCTTTCTCACTGACAAGGTCTTTCATCTGAAGTTCGTCATTACCAGCAACCTGCTAAACCCAAATCCTTGAGCAGTAAGAGCTACTCCTTTCTGTTTCTGCATTTGGGGAGTTGAGAATACTAGAGAAAAAGCCCTTGGTTCTTTGATCTTGCAGGACTATGAATTCATGGTTTCCAACCTTGGCTAAGACCTCAGCCTCATGTCAGTACTCTTACTTGTCCTGATCAGTTCCCTCCAACTTCCCCTCAAAACCCATTCAGCATCTGCTCCCCTCAAAGCTCTTCTCCTCTCAGACTGGACTCACTCTCAGCAGATTTCAGCCTCCTACTTCATACTTCAATAGAGAAAACAAATGTTCTCTCCTTCAACTTCCTACATCCTTTCTCATAAAACTTATTATCCATATTAACGAATAGCTCAAGATCATTTTTATTTAAAGTGAAAAACAAAGTTCCTATAGTTAAGTTCTTCTCAATCATTTGAGAGGGCTTAACCCATTTAATAGCTTAAAATATGAAAATAGACCAGATACGGTCTGAATAACTATAGACAAAGGGTGCTCTAGTCTCTGTATTCCTGCCTCAATGGGAGCTAGATGAAAAACTACCCGGTCCTCCACTTATTGCTTATAAACTATATACATACTTTAAATTCTGACACAGTACAATTAGACTTCTAAAATGGAAAGCTCAGAGACTGGCCACTTTCAAGTTGAAGAAGACAGGGCGTCTTTGATCACTGCAACGGAGAGAAAGCTGCTGAGACTTCATTCTTTAGAATTCACCTCTTCATAGTCCTCACTTTTCATCAAGGCTCTATCCGCTGGTATTGTTTACAACTCAGGAACACCACAGTTGCTATCTTGGAGGACTGGGCTCTGCACCCAGAAACAATCCAAACCAACTTCTTGCAACATTCGAGAGAAACTAGTCAGCTAGACATTTAGAAATTACCTCCCTCCAACAAAAGAACTCAGTGTCATTAATCTTCAAATGCTTTATCACAAGCAGGAGAACTTGTGATAATTTAATGAATTATGTTTGTGCTTCCGGATTGAGAAGGCACAAAGCTAATGCAGAGGGCTTTGCTTTTGAAAAGACTAGTTGAAAACTGCAAGCTTTCAGCTGAGCTTCCAGTTTACTAAGCCTCAATATTTCTTTCTTTCTGGAATATGAAGTACAACAGCCTTACATAAGTAGAAAGAAGTTTAAGACAGCATTATGTTCCATTTCATAGTTCTGAATTTTTTCCCAAAAGTATATTTTCCCTTCATTTTCTGTCAGAAGCAGTGCATTTACATTGACTAATCTGGACTACTTCATGAGTGGGAAATGCATCCTTCTTCAACTATTCTGGCAGCCAGCAAAAACAACAGACTCCAATGTGAGGCAAATGTTAGGCTTCACCTTCATAAAAATCAAGGATCTGTCCAAAACATTGGCAGTTAGGATAAAAGTTTATGGCAAGATCCCCCAAAATGTTGGTTAAATCTCATAAATCTTGACATTTTCCTGTCTTCAACACAAAATGTTATCATTCTCAAGGGTAACCTTCATCAAGCTTGGCCCTTTTTTCTTGTGGTTGGGATTTCCGTTCTTAATCCCGGTAGACTTTCAACAGATAGCTGGGCTCAGATAGCTGGACTCATTCCAGACTGCCAAGACCTGTGCCCCCAGGTCCTTCACTAGGTAGGAGATGCACCGTGTGGCCTCGAGATTGGTGAGCACAGAGGAGCCTGATGGACTCCACCCTGAGTCAGGTACCCACCAGTTTAGCAGTGCCCCCAGGAGGCATCCAACTCTCCCCTGACACTGACATTTCCCCCTCAATCTCATAGCCCCGGCTTCATGCCTCTCTGCCCATGCCTACCTTCCTGCTGGCAGCATCTCCTCCTGCAGACTCTGGACCTGCAGGTCACCTAGCCCCTCCGGGGCCATGCCATGCCGCCAGCAGATGGTGAAGCAAACCTCTTTTTGTTCAACATATTTTTAATATCTGAAGTTAAAAAATGTTCTCTAGGGGTGCCTGCCTGGGTGGCTCAGTCATTAAGCATCTGCCTTCTGCTCAGATCATGATCCCAGGGTCCTGGGATGGAGCCCCGCATCGGGCTCCCTGCTCAGTGGGAAGCCTGCTTCTCCCTCTCCCACTCCCTCTGCTTGTGTTCCCTCTCTCGCTGTCTCTCTCGCTGTCAAAATAAATAAATAAAATCTTTTAAAAAATTGTTCTTTACAGGACCCCATTTTTGTTTCATAGGCAGACTATCTTTTCTCATATCCTTTATATTAACTATACTTTTATTTCTTCTGTTCCACTGACGGTCTTTGTTTTCCTGTAAGTTTTTTTTTCCTGTTTTTGTCTCTTCTAAACTGACTTTTCTTAAATGTCTAGTGATTGTTGGCTGTCCTTTCCTTTGTATAAGTGAGAAGCTAACTGGAAGAAGCGCATTGGTGTGTGTTGGTAGGCGGAGAGTACAAACCTGGCTGTCTAGGATGCTAGGAGTTAGGCAGGAGAAGCAGCCTGCTGCTCTTGCATTTCATTATGCAGATTTTTGCATCCTACTACTTTCAGCTGCTACACATACCCCCACCTTATCCTGTGCCTGTTGTCTCTGAACCCAGAAGCTCCTTGGCTCAGTCTCTCCAGACTAAGCATGCTATTACCTATGACAGATGTGGGTGGGATAGTTTCCTGACTGTTCAGAAAGTGTAAGGGACCAGGGAAATTCAATCAATTGGTATATAGAATTTCAACCAATCATGTTGCCAATCATACTTCACCCCATGTTCTAAGCATTCTGCAAGGCAAATCTGATCAATTCTTATAGGTACTCCTTTTCCTGTAGGCATTTGGAACCCTATTTCTTCTAGTCTGCTAAGACCATTAAATCTCCTCCATCAGCTTGTTGACTAACTTAAAAAAAAAACAAAACTTTCATCCATTATTCTTCACTGATTATTTTAACGGAATTTTTAGAGGGAGAACTGATGCACAAGGATGGTTAACCTGCCAAGTCTAAGTGGAAGGGCTCAGTAGTCAACTGTTGATATTTCTAAAAGATTGGACAACAGGTTTTCAGTTTCCTCCCCAGATATAAAGCTGACTAACGTTCATATGTCATCTTAATGACAATTAAGGAATGGAGTTAAGCCTGATCCCCAGCCTCTTAACTCCCTTCCATGCCTGTTTTTGTAGAAGGAGCCCGACATGGGGCTCTATCCAAGGACCCTGAGATCATGACCTAAGCTGAAACCAAAAGTCTGTAGCTTTACGGACTGTGTCACCCAGGCACCCCTCCTCCTCATCCTTTAAGACCATCTCTGGCTTCAACTCGGAGAAGCATTTTGCTCTGATTAGCCACCAGCAAAAATTGCGGGGACTTCCATAGTTCCTTATATTTTATAATTTGGTTTACACTTTTATAATATGTTTTCCGCATTAGACAAATCGTCATGTGAGTATAATGCATCTATCATTCACGTTTGCGTTCTCTCAGTGCCTGGCACAGTGCCTGACATATAGTAAGTACTCGGTATGTAGTTGTTGAAGCAAAGAACAAAGGAGAACTATGGGCTTGCTTAAGGGTAAAAAGCAATTAGGCTAAATACTTTCAATTAAGATTAGTGTTTATCTCTAGCTTCAGAATTAGCCAACCATAAGGAACACCAGTGAGACTCTTAATGAAGGAAATAGAATTCAATCATCTAATCGGAAAATAATACTGAAACAGGGACTGTACAAAATAATTGTTTCCAGGGCGTGTGTGCACACACACATACACACACATCACATATTCTTTTTTCCATTTTTCTGTAAGATAACTTCTTCTTACTGAGTTCTGAGGAAAAGCTGCCTCAGGAAATGCAGTAGATAAGTCCTACCCTGAGGATGGGAGAGGGGAGCTTGCAAGGTAACAGAGGAAAATGGGGAAACATTAACCTGGCTCCACTGAGGAAAAAAAGATCTTTAATACAAGGAAAGGAAAGAATGACATATAAATATACCATTTATAAGAAAGAAGATCAAGACTCAAGAAAAATATGGAGAACAGCAATAACTTAAGAGAATATAGACATGGATATTACACCACTGAGATCAAACCTTAAAATATATGAAGAAAACACCTGAATCACAGAGCAAAATTGATAATCAACATGATATAGTGGTATCAAATGAACAAGCTGAAGTCAATACCGCGGTATGTCCTAATAAAAGCCTTAACTTTCAAGAAAAAAGAAAGAATTATCTAAACTTCAAAAGCAGAAGGAAAGTAAACAGATTACTATCAGGAAACCAAAGTCAAGAGTGCTTCAGACTACCAGACAATGGAGTGACATCTTCGAAAGTCCGAAAGAGATAGTATGTGACCCAAGACCGCTATACCCTTAAGCTGTCCCTGTTACGTGGTGGTTACAGGAGCTTCGAAGAGATGCCAATTTCCAACATCCTTCCACTCCTACGTCTTTCTGCAGAGAAAAACAGAGTGTGGTACTTAGGACACCAATAACTCAAGGATTACAGGAAAATTCGAAGTAACATCTTCAGATGCCTTATAAACTACTCAGTTTAGTGAGACATAAATAATGAGCAGATAAAAGAATGGTCATTTAAAGGGGTAAAATACAGGGGCGCCTGGGTGGTGCAGTCGGTTGTCTGACTCTTGGTTTCAGCTCAGGTCATGATCTCAGGTTCGTGAGATGTACCCCGCGTCAGACTCTGTGCTCAGGGTGGAATCTACTAAAGACTCTCTCTCCCTTTGCCTCTGCCCACGTGCTTGCTCTCGCGTTCACGCTCTCTCACGCACATGTTCTCTCTTTCTCTAAAATTAATAATCTTTAAAGGGGTGAAATACAAATGCCCAGAAGGAAAGAAGTTGGTGTGGATTTTAAATAACTCCATTAATTTTTGGAACAAAATCATACTTTAAAAAATGTCAGTCCTTCATATAGCAATCATAAAGAATGTGACAGGAGAGAAAGAGAAAATCAGACATCTGATATAATAATGATCCAAACGTACTGAGATTGCTGAGGCAGACACAGTTTTATGGATTATGTCAGTCGACAAATACTTATTGTGTATTTATGTGTCAGACACAAAGCCAGGACTGTACTAGATCATGAAATAGAGTGACAGTCAATTGGAAACGCCATTTGCCCTCTCAAGGCAGATATTAGTTGAAATAAATGAATACAAGTGTCAAAGTGATACAAAGCATAAACAGTGCTACGGAGAGTATAAGGAGTCCCAATATTCCCGGCATTACAGATGAAGCCTGAAAGTGTGTTTTATTTATTTTATTTTATTTTTTTTTAAAGATTTTATTTATTTATGTGACAGACAGCCAGCGAGAGAGGGAACACAAGCAGGGGGAGTGGGAGAGGAAGAAGCAGGCTCCCAGCCCAGGAGCCCGATGTGGGGCTCGATCCCGGAACGCCGGGATCACGCCCTGAGCCGAAGGCAGACGCTTAACGACTGCGCTACCCAGGCGCCCCTGAAAGTGTGTTTTAAATTGTTACGAGAAATCTCAGAAGCAGAAAAGCTACCTTCTGAATGGTACTGAAATAGAAAAGGGAAACATAAATAGGAAACGCATCAAAATCCTGCCCGCCCTCTGCCTTCCAGCCTTCACCGCCTTAGGTACCTAACCCCATTACAACTTAGTCAAATGCCATCTTCCCTGATTCTTCCCTAATCTTTATAGCACATGTACAAATACACACCTTTGGGCACATGCCCACGTGCGTGCGCGCACACACACACACCTAGCGTATTATTTCTGTATCTGTCCACGCTGCCAACCACTTCTCTTACTTAACAGTCATTTACTTCTTTGACTGCCGTTTCTGGGACCCATAAGGCTTCTTGAGGAAAGAAAGCACGTTTTTTTCTACTTTGGACAGTCAGGGCCACAGAAAACCCCTTTCTTCTCTGTCTCAGTAGAAACTCTCAAAAGTCCCCTTTTCCACTTAAGTAGTTTACGATCTACTTAAACTCCCTTTAACACACACACACACACACACACACACACATCCTACTCAAAGACAGGTGAGGTTCAGATCCTGAGTTAAGTTCTTGGCATTTCTGCTTCCAACCCTGGGATGGTAAAAACAAAAGCAAGCCTGTCTTCTTGGAATGAGGCTGGAGGGATCATTTATTCTTTTTTCTGAATCTTATAGCGATAAGAACCAAACGCAAATGATTATGTCTACAAATCATCTTGCCATATTCATCAGAGTCCTTGGTGAAACAGAGGGAATGGACAAATTCTTTCAGCAAGAAAATTATATGATACTTAATCTAAGACAGTGATAAACTCACCAACTGCCAGAACTAATACAATATAATCAGTAACTGTTGCAAGGGTAAAATATAAGTTCTGCAAAGCTTTGACTTTATATGACAGTTCAATTTCATTGTATAACTTTTGGATTCTGTGTATCACTCAGTCCGCTTTCTTCCACCCAACTCAGATCATACAGACTTATCGTGCCCACTTTCTTCTTCAATGTCTAAAAAGGATTTTATAAACTATGGGCCATATTAACTAAATCTCCTGAATTTTGACAAAATGTTTTTACTATCCTTGCTTTATCCAAATTCTAATTAAGAATGTGATGTACTTGCTATATTTATTTTTAAAAATAACCCCAAAACTTGAGCAGCCTAAAGCAACCATTTTATTTTGCTCACAAAGTTATGGGTGAATTAAGCCTCAATAAGCCTAAAGTTAAAAAAAAAAAAAAACAATATAGAAAAGCTCAACCGGTGGTTCTCACTTGGGGTCTGTCACGTGAATATAGTGAGATGTTAGCTGGGGCTGTAATCAGCTCAAGATGACCCACTCACATGGTAGACCACTGATACTAGCTATCAGCCGGGCGCGCAGATCTGGCTGTTGAGCAGAGCACCTCCCACAGCACCCCCAGTTTGGCAGTCTCATATAACCTGACTTCTTACTTGGTGGCTCAAGTCTTGCAACAAGCAATGAAGACACTTTGTGTTTTTTTCTTGCTTAGTCTGAGAAGTCACACAGCATCAGTGCAGCCACAGTCTATTGTTACAATCGAGTAACAAGTCACCTATATAGAACTAGAGAAGACATACACCTCACCTCTTGATGTAAGGTCAAGTTCACTGTGAAAAAACACTTCATGGGATGAGATACTGTGCCAGCCATCCTTGGAAAACACAATCTCTTACTGGATTCAAGGCAATCGAATGTCTTAGTGTAGACACCAAAGGTACTAGGAATGTTGCCTTACGTCTCTATAGTTATAAAATTGGTCTTCCACATGTATCATCTTCCAATTAATTCCAGTAACAATAAATTCTGTTACTAAACACTCTTTCAAACTGTCACCTTACTATATGCCTTGAAGGAAAAGAACTATTAGGCGCGCCTGGGTGGCTCAGTTGTTAAGCGTCTGCCTTTGGCTCAGCGCATGATCCCAGGGTCCTGGGATCGAGCCCTACATCAGGCTCCTCTGCTGGGAGCCTGCTTCTTCCTCTCCCACTCCTCCTGCTTGTGTTCCCTCTCTTGCTGGCTGTCTCTCTCTCTGTCAAATAAATAAATAAAATCTTAAAAAAAAAAAAAAGAACTGAGAGCGTTAATGTAAGATTTTGATTTTCCTGCATGGGCTCTGATGAAGGAAGAGAACTGATCTCTCTTTAAAATAATGGTTCTTATGATGGCCATTTGGGACTAATCAGAAAAAAAATAAACTCATTAATTTTTTATTTCATGCAAAAAACACAAAGGAAATAAATGTATACTGAGTTACATTTATCTGCTAGATTGTGCTAAGCACTATACCTAGATACATGTCTACAGCTACATCTCTGAGTACCTCCATACTTATACCTACAGTCAGTCCTTCGGTAGAGACTCAGTGACATTAAGCAGCTTCCCAAAGTCATACCTAATTTGTAGCGGAGTTCAACTTTTGAAATCAGTATTCAGTGACTTCAAAGCTTGTGCCTGTTCCACATCACTTACGTTAAAATACTATTAAAGCACACACTTTGTCTTGATGTAATGGTCATCTGAATATATCCTCAAAATTACCTTTCCTTGACAACATATATTTTCTTAAGTTCTTCTACACAAATCTCTTCGAAAGCATGCAGCTTTCATAAGTGACACATAATGATTTCCTTGAATTGCAGTCACCTGTTCCATACTGGCTTTCTCATCATCTGAAAATCCCAGGAAACTCAACAAACAGTTGCAAAGGTGACAATCTTTTCATTTATATCTAAACTTATTCAGCCATAGCTCAGAAATCCCACCCTAACTTGATAAAAGGAATACTTAAATACAAGAGACCTTGACTGTTTTCTCCTTGCATCGAATTTGTCACCAGATAGGTAATTTTTTATTGAAATGCTGCCAAATAACTTTGCCTTGCTTAGATACCCAAAAACTACACAGATGGGCTCACATAGGTTACTTAAGAAAGAAATCTGAAAATGTGTATCCGCTAATACATTTTTATAATCTACACAATCAAATCTCCAACATTTTTACCGTTTCAGCTGTTTTATAGAGCATTTAAAATGCCAGCTCAATATCTTAATAAATCATATGATTTCGGAGGGAGGAATTATTATTACCCCCTGAGATGACACAAAAAGTTCTTCCATGCTCCACTGTGCCTACTTTATACCTGTGTTATAATAATCATGAACTAGGGGTGTTTAAATTTTTAAGTCTATTACCCCAGGCACTGTGCCATGCCATATTTGGGTCTGCGACGTGGTGTCTGATAGAGAATTGTAGCTGTAAACCGACAACTGTATTAGGGATAGCTAATTTAGTTGTGCACAACAGGTTTTTTTATGGTAGTTAACTGTGATACCTCCCCCCACAGCCCCCAGCCAAAAATCTTTGAGGCCGGTCAGAATTAGCTACTCCTCCTAACCATGCTACCCAATTATAATGAAATAAATTTCAGACCAAATTCTGCCACACATACAGACATTTATTAAACAAGCATTTCTGAAGCACCTGGGTGGCTCAGTCGGTTCAGCTCCAACTCTTGATTTCAGCTCGGGTCACCATCTCAGGGTCATGGCATCCAGCCCTGCATTGGGCTCTATGCTCAGCGTGGAGTCTGCTTAGGATTCTCTCTCTCTCTCTCTGCCCCTACCCTACTCACATTCCCATGCATGCACGCTCGCTCTTCAAATAAATAAAATCTTTAACAAACAAGCATTTCTTAGCAAGAAGGCATAAGGAGATGACACAACCTAATCTGTAAAGTCAGTGAAGTCCCAGCAGTTTGTCCCACTGGGAGCTCCAACCATCACAGTGCACGGAAGCTCCCCAGAAGCAGCAGAAGCAACATGCAAGGGGAGGCATCCGGTTACTGTGTTGTTATAACTGGGCAACCAGAAGTTCTAATTCACCAGTGGGCACAAGACCATTTAGGGATTCAATGATACTCTGTTTTTATGGATCAAACCCATTGTGCTTAGGCTAGTTCTGTAGGCAACAAATACGGACCGAATTCCAGCTAGTTGAAGCGAACATGGTAGCCCCTGCAGTAGTGAGGTCTTGTTGATACAGTGCTGACTGAACCACCTCCAGTCCGTGCATCCTTTATTAGGGAAACTTACTGCTCCTGTAATTGAAGCTTGCACTGAAGTGCTCATTCGTACTATTCAGTAGTCTTTGCTACAGTGTTTTAAAGCAACAGTGTTAAAATCTAAGAACCATAACAACTGTTGCTCAAAATCACATTTATCCAGTTAGCAAATTTTGATTTAACACCTAACGCGTGTCAGACATCCTGCATTAGATACCAGGCTCATAAAGTGAAATAAGATACTGTTCTTCCCCTCAAGAAGCTTACAAATCAGTGGGAAAATGTAAGCAAAGTACAGTATGAAGTGATAAATGCTGGATGAATGGTTCATACAGGCTGCCTCTGAGATGCAAAGGGCAACCATATCAGACTCAGTGTCTCTGCTTTAGCTTTCTAGAAGAGACGGTTCTCGAGGTAGCATTAGAAAATCAGTATGAGTTCATTTAGATGCACTAATGGAGGAAACCGTTTTAGAAAAAAGCAGCAGAGCAGTTCTGAAGTCACAGCGGTTTGAAACCTCACAATCCAGTTCAAAAACTAGTAGTTCGGAATGGCTGGGGGGCAAGGAGAGTGAACTGTGGAGGAGATGAGCTTAGGGAGACCAGATTCTTTAGGTTTTATGCGTTAAGGTGAGGAGTTTGAACTTCTGTTAAACGTATGGGATACCATGGGAGGACTTAAATCATGGAAGCACATCTTAGATCATTCTAACAGCAATGTGTAGGATGGGTTGAAGTAGGATTGGGGAGGAGGCAGAGTCGATGTGGCGGTGATACACATGAAAGGCGGCGAAAGCTTGAGCAAAGGAATAGGCGTTGAGAACAGTGAAAGGGATGGACTCAAAAGTAAGAAACCAAAGGGCTTGAGACAAAGTGGATATACAGCATGTGAGAAAAATCTAGACTGTCCCGAGAGCCTTGGAAATTGCATGGAATAGTGCTACACAGTAAATACAGTTGACCCTTGAACAATACGGGTTTGCCCTGCGCAGGTCCACCTACACCTGGATTTTTTTTTTTATAAATACAGTTTTCTTTTCTCTAGCTTACTTTAAGAATGCGGTATATAATGTAACATGTAAAATATATGCTAGTAGACTATTTATGTTATTGCTAAGGGTTCTGGTCAACAGTAGGCTATTAGTACTTAAGTTTTGGAGGAGTCAAAAGTTATAGGTGGATTTTTGACCATACAGGGGATCGGCACCCCTACCCTCCATGTTGTTTAGTGGTCAACCATCTACATGACTGGCTGAATGAAATGATCAAATGAACAGTGGCTCCACTATGAAGCACTTATATAGGAAGATATCCAAAAAATAAGTTTTCCTTGGAAGTTTATAACCATAAAATAAAAGTGGAAGGCTGTGGGGCGCCTGGGTGGCACAGCGGTTAAGCGTCTGCCTTCGGCTCAGGGCGTGATCTTGGCGTTATGGGATCGAGCCCCACGTCAGGCTCCTCCACTGGGAGCCTGCTTCTTCCTCTCCCACTCCCCCTGCTTGTGTTCCCTCTCTCGCTGGCTGTCTCTATCTCTGTTGAATAAATAAAAAAAAACTTTAATAAAAAATAAAAGTGGAAGGCTGTAACAGGAGGTTTTCCTCATCATCAGATTCTGACATTTCCCTATCAACCCCCTGAATTCTCTTTGCTCTTCTCTTGCTCGGCTTGTTATGTAGGTTCAATTCCTTCTCCTTCTTTAAGCACTTTCACTATGAGTATTTGTCCTTGCTGGCCAACCTAGTATGACTACATTTTATCACAGTATATATTTTATTTATTCAAGCACTACAAACCATAATCTCACATATATATGCATGTTAAATAATCTGCAGTAAGCACAGCCTAGTAAACACAATTCTCTCCTGAAGTAACTCACAATTTTGACTGGAAATCCAAAGTAATTGATAAAATGTGTTTTACAGCTGTATCAAAATTATGGACTATTTTAAGTGACTCTACCTGTGTAGAGGTAGTCACTGGTTCCGTAAGTACATATGTTCATATACTATAAAATTTAAAATAGGAACATACACTTTTATCTATATTATGCTCCAGTTGCTCCATCATTCAAATGTATATTCTTTCCTAACTAAAATATAGCTCAAAATTCCTAAATAGTATCCCTTCTTTTCTAATACAGTGTGAGTTTTCCCAAAAATTCTGTAAAACATTATTTATAAGAATAGACACTAAAATTAATATGTAGAATTCAATAAACAGTATGGCTACTGGGAAACAACTCTATGCCACAAATAAAGACCTTTTAAAGACCTAGAGAATGATGAAATATACACTTAACTATAAAATTCATGTAACATCACTACAACATAAAATTCCATATTTAATATTTTAAAGTTAATCAAGAGATATTTTAGACTCTTGAAGACTGTTAAGTATAGAATTTCAAATGTCACTTATTATGTTGTGGGTGTTTGAAAATGTAACTACGTAATTAAATGCTCTTCTATTAAACTAGATATTAAATAACAGATTTTATTATACCAAAATCAAAGAATGCAGACAGTAAAGCAAATGCAGAACGATTTATTGTGCCACCAATTAAAATTTAACAAAATACACAAACAACACATTGAATATGTGTTTTCTAACTCTACACTGAAATATAACAGTGTAAAATAATAAGAAATTAACTACTTCTAAGCTCCAAAATAGAGAAACTTTTTGCAAACACATATGAATATTTATATTAAGAGGGTGGAGGCTTATTTAAGAGTATAATGTGACTTTCACATGTTAAATCCCAGAAGAATCCCCTTTTTTCACGATATGACAGCCTATACGTTTTCTGATTATATTCACAAAAAAAATGACCTAACAATAAAGGAATAGATTTGTTATGAATAAATAAAAATTTATCAATGAAAAATAGTACATGCATATTGAGCACCCACAGACTTAGTCATTTCAATATGAGGACAATTTGTAAGGTTTAAAATGACTATCATTGGATAATTTTCTCCAAGAAAAAGAATGTGATACAGAAATGGTATTACAGACTTATTTCTACCAAAATGTCTCCCAGCATATTGTTTTAATTACAATAACCTAATTGGAAAAAAAAATCCAAGGGATAAAGAATTTAGCTAGCAAAAATAGCAGTAAAATGTTCATACATATGTTCCTTCTGGTATTTTAGTAGTGAGTTTTAGTATCTCCTCAAATCTTGAAAAAGTACTACTTTGAAGTTATTGTGTTCACACACATCTCTGATAATGTTGCCAAGGGTATGGATGAATAAAGTTATGTGCCAAAAGTCACATTCTACAAAGTATATGTTTTCATTTTTTAACAACTTACTTTACTCAACACCATTCTTTTCTAATTTATGTTATCTTAACATGTAACATTTAAAATTATAAACTTGGAAACAACTCTATGAAGTTATCTCTTCTCTCTGTATTTCCAAGGAGAAGTGAGAAATGAAGAAGAATTTAGAAAAGATAATAACAATACATCTAACCATTAAATAATATCTATTTAGAAGAAAATGTTTTAGTTGCTTAGTATAACAAAAAGAGATGTTTAGAATAACATACATTGATTTTAGGACACAAACATCCTTTTACATTTTGTGAAGAATTACTAAATTATCCCTTAGTCCATACATGGGATAATGCACTTTTTGAGATCTTTATTTAAAAATCTAAGAAAATATTCTCCCTCCTATTTTGTATTGTCTCTAGCTAAACAGTAATTCTGTGTAGGTAAAAAGGATTGCAGTTAAAAACAGAATAAAAGAAAGAACAGAGGTGATCACTAGAATAATTACATTGTGCTCTACTGGACAAACAACAGCACATAATTTAGAAGAATCCACAAGACAAATCAGTGTTTAAATAAGCATTTTGAGGGTAAGCCTCCATCATTCTAAATATTTATGTTACAGAAAACATCTACACCACATGGAAAATTTCTCTTGAATATCCTTTAATTCCTTTAACATTTTAATATGTTTGAAACAAGCTGAACTATTAGAAGTCTTACAGGCTTTGGGCCCAACTCCAGTCCATCAAATTGAGAATGGTGGCAATCATATTTTGGGGAATGGGTAGCCAAAAACCAATGGACGAGTAACTTCGTTACTATATACAAACCCTCATATAGTTTGATTCAGATGTAACTTTCCTATGAAGTCTAATTTAAAAAATGACCTTTTAAATATTTTCAAGATAAGTAATGAATCAAAAGATACAGCTTTACACACTTAGAGACAGGCAAGCACTCAGACATGCACATGACCAGACACATACCCCTCCAGCTCTCTTTCTGATTTCTCCTTCTAGACTCAACCTGTTTGAGAAAAACAAAAAACAATACAAAAAAAGAAGTCCTACACAAATATATTCCAGGGTTTGACCATATTTTACATTCAATTTATCTCTCCTTTAAAATGCTTAGTGTTGAAGACACACTTGTTCTAAAAACACTAAATCCCCCATGGAGTACGTACGATAGTAACAAAATCTTCATCATTTACCATCTCTATACTTAGACCTTCATAGTAATCTTCAAATTCACCGTAGGACACTTCCTCAGACTTGCTGCAGGCATCTTTTAATGTTTCTAGAAAAGATAATTTGATTTCTTCCTCTGTGGAATGGCCTGTAAGATAGTACCGACGGTGAAACAATCTCCTTAAAACACTAGTAAAATGACTGATGACGATAAAGAAATACTTAATCACCTTACGAAATCTTTTCGACTGTTTCAAATCTTATGCCAAACTACCCTCCAATTTATTTAAACATTTTCTTGCATGAATCAGAATTTAATGGTGATGACTTTAATACACTTTTGAGGGATCTTTTAAGCTTCTGATCAGATGTGTCCTATAAGTATAAACAAAATAACAGTCGCTACAGTAGATATTCTTATATATCTTAATGTTTGGACTCGGCTTTATTCTCATTAGAAATGAGGAAAAAAGAAAACAAGTAAATTGAGATTTACTGTTTATAGTAAACAGAGATTTATAGGCTGTTAACGCAGTAATGCAATGTGTGAAAAACATCCCCAGATTCACACATTAGTTATTTTATGAATCAGTTACTTGTAACTGCAGCTCGAAAATATTACCACAAACAGGATTCAGAGGCCTACGAAAATCTTAGCTGGAAGAATTTTCACTGGATTAAATCACTCTATTTTAATCTCTGACATTAAGTAGGCTATTTCCACTACGTCATACTAAATATGATTAATTTCATTCTATTGGAAGATGCTATTGAGAATCACATTTGTAAAAAAATTATAATTCTTCAGTTACTTAAAGAGAGAACATAACTGCTAAGCAAAGTGAGTCAGAGACAAATACCATATGATTTCATTCATATGTGGAAGTTAAGAAACAAAACAGATGACTATAGGGGAAGGGAAGGGAAAATGAAATAAGAGGAAAACAGAGAGGGAGGCAAACTGTAAAAGACTCAAGCTATAGGGAACAAACTGAGGGCTGCTGGGGGGGAGGTGGGTGGGGGGAGGTGGTAACTGGGTGATGGGCATTAAGGAGGCCACCTGAAGTAATGAGCACTGGGTATTGTATGCAGCTGATGAATCACTAAAATCTATCCTGAAACTAATAATACACTGTATGTTAACTAACTTGAATTTAAATAAATAAATAAATAAATAAATAAATAAATAAATAAATAAATAAATAAAATCGAAAGAAATAAAGAGAAAGAAAATTATTCATTTGACCATGCTATACCCATTAAGATTCCTAACCTGGTGTATTAACTGAGATGACTAAAACATTGTAATCTCCACCCATGGATTGTGACTGAAAAGTACTTCTAAAAAGAATAATCTGCTGAGTTTAACTGGGGAGAAGCAGGTCAATTTTAGCAAACCAGGAAGAATGCATTAACTCTGGAAATTTTATATCTCTAGAATCCCCCTTTCACAGCTGTTTACATTCAATTAAAATACTGTAAAAGTTCTAAAACAAAACAAAATAAAACAAACAAACAAAAAACACAGGGACTGAGTGGGTGGCTCAGTGGGTTAAGCATCTGCCTTCAGCTCAGGTCATGATCCTGGACCTGATCCCAAAGCGGGCTTCTTACTCAGCGGGGAACCTGCCTCTCCCTCTCCCTCTGCTGCTCCCCCTGCTTGTGCGCTCGCAAGAGCTCTCTCTCTGACAGATAAATAAATAAAATCTTTAAAAAAACAAAAAACAAAACAAAGAGGGAACATAAAATATCTGGTTCAGTCATTTCATTCATTTGATTTTTTTTTTTTTTATTCAGAAAGAGAACAACAAGCTATTTCGATAAGTAGCTTGGGTTATACTGTGGTCAGTTAAGAGGAAGGAGCAATGTCAGGGGCTACCCAACTCACATGCACCCAGATATACTCCCAGGATCCCAGCACAGAACAGGAAAAAAGATGTTCCTGGAGTTCTTCATAAAAGGAATTGAAAGATGAATGGAAGCTACGAATACGGCCAGATGGTACTCAGAGGAAATAGAGACGCATCTAGAAAGGCAAAAAGCGTCCGAAAACTCTAAATGACCCTCTGGATCATTGTGAAGTCATGCTGCATCTTAAAACAACACACTTAAGTGGGGAATACTACCTTGATTATCTAACGAGGTGGGCAAAATTAGGGTAAGAGCTGGACCTTTTTCAAAAACCAGAGGTTCTCTAATGGACTTGTAATTCATTGTTAAGTGCCTTTCAAACTAACGAAATGCTTCAGACGTTTGCTGTCTTGTAAAAATGTGTGCAGAATAGAGAACAAGTGATTATTTTATTTAAAAAAAAAGGCTGAATGAACAAGGACTGAATAATTATGTTCTGCAGAAATGGTAATATAAAACAATAGAGTGAATTTGTGACTGTTAGTCAAGGATTAAAATTAACCAAGATCTAATCTATACAAAAATATATACCTGTTGGCAGAAGAGAATTCCTCCTCTGTTTACCATCCACATTTCTGAACAAATGAGTTTTAATACTATCTTTAATGAAAACATTTTAATTTAAATTTGTGTTTCAAATACTCAAGAATTTTATACTGCCTCTGTATCACCACCAAAGAAATACATACCTTTTATCATTTGTAACTAACCTTTCTTTATCTACTCCTAGAGGTATTTTATTAAACAATGATAAATTTCTACTATCTTTACACAGAAACATATTTGGGACACCTCATTTCTAGTAAAGCTGAAAACACTTTTTTCTAATAAATTATTTAAGTAAAAAGAAAGTATTTTCTATAGTTAAATTATGCTACAAAAACCTTAATTTGAAATTAATTATAAATTATAAATAATCTAGGGGCACCTGGGTGGCTTAGTCAGTTGAGCATCTGACTCTAGATGTGGCTCAGTTAATGATCTTGGGGTCATGAGATCAAGCCCCGCATTGGGCTCCAGGTTCAGTGGGTAGTCTGCTTCTCTCCCTATCTCTCTGCCCCTCCCCCTGCTCTCGCTCTCTCTCTTTCTCAAATAAATAAATCTTTTTTAAAAAATTATAAATAATTTATATTCCAGAGATGGGCATGTGAGTAGATTATGATTTGTAATGATAAATAATAATATTTAAATTTTAAAAAACTGTAGTATGTGTTCCTCTTTTTAAGACTGTGTGTACCTACCAGCTTATCTTTCTTAATGTGAATGCAAAGATGAGGTATGGAATTTCTTAAACTAATGAAGGCTTATCCAACAATAAGAACAAAACCCTCACCAACAATTCAGTGACATCTAACAAAACTAAAGCTACTTTAGCAACTCAATTAAGCTAAAGAGAAAAACAAACAGGATGTTGAAATCACCTTTTTGAAATAAGTAAACTATCTTGTTCTTATATTTAGCAAGACAAATTAAAGGAGAAAAGCAGAGAATGACATAGATTTAAAGGAAAAGATATGCTAACTCCAATTCAATAATGCTAGAAATTTTCTTATGGCAACTGCAGTTCATTTGAAGTCATTGATAAGCAAATTAAACTATTCTGAACTGAAATAGATTATTAGAAATTGGGAAGCCAGTGATGATTAGCTTAAATCTTTATAACAAACTGTTGGTTTTTTCACTTCATAATTAAAAGTAATAAATAAACCATTTACAAGGGTTAATGATGATACACCAAAGTAATTACAGTGTATCTTCTTTTAATAATAAAAATATTAAAGGAAAATTCTGGAATAATAGTATTCTATAGTATTTAACAGTATATGATCGAAATCATAAATTAGAAAGAAACTTCATAAAATATAAATTACAAACGGTCAAAAAATATACAATAATATGTTTAACCTTCCAAATAACTCAGGAAATGCAAATAAAAAATTTTTTAGTCTATCAGATTGGCAAAATTCTATGGTGTTGGCATGATAGTCGGGGAAATGAATTCTCCAACTAATGACAGTATAATCTGGTATAACCATCTTACAATGCAATTTGTAAGTATTAATTAAAATTTGAAATTTAGATATTCTAGGTATTGAAATTACCCCCCCCCACACACGGAAACAGCGGAAAATGAGCCTAAGGAGTCACAAATAAGCCTATTCATTGTTCATTACTTAGAAATTTAAAGTCTGCCAGTAGGAAACGAACTAGGTAAATTGTAGTGTATTAATTTTTAAAAAGAATAATCTGCGGCAGATAAAAATAATGTGGCTCAATATGGATTGATATGGTAAGAGCTCCAAAACATATTTTTGAGTGTAAAAAGTAAACTACATAGCAGTGTATTTAGTGTACCTGTCATGTAAAAAAAAAACAACTTCAAGAAGTATTTGATATTTATAGTACCTATACAGCTATGAAAATTCATAGAGTAAGGACTGAAAATTATATACATTAAATGATAATTAAGTGTTACCTCTGCAGAGGAAAATGTGATGAAAAGAGGAGAGCTACTGTGGCCAAACACTTTCTTTATAATAATTTATTTATAAATCAATTATGTAAAAATTAAAATCAGAAGAAATATAGTAGGTAATGAATCTCTAAAATTACAGATCTTCTCTGACTTCCAATACAGTCATGTCTGATAAACCCATCATAAACTGAAACTATCGTAAGCTGAAAATGTATTTAATTCACTTCATCAACTAGATACCATAGCTTCGCCTAGCCTACCTTACCTGTGCTCAGAACACTTACAATTAGCCTACAGTTGGGCAAAAATCACCAAACACAAAGCCTATTTTATACTATAGTGTTGGATATCTCACGTAACTTATTGAATACGGTACTGAAAGTGAACAACAGAACAGCTGTATGGGTATAGAACGGTTATAGAAGCGTTGGGTTGTTGAGCCTCCTGGTCGCATGGCTGACTGGGAGTTGCAGCTTGCTACCGCTGCCCAGCGCGACAGTAGAGTGTTATACCGCACATCATTAGCCAGGCAAAGATCAAAATCCAAAATTCAAAGTGCAGTTTCTACTAAATGCACATTGATTTCGCACTACTGTAAAGTCAGAAAATTGTTAAGTCAAACTGTCCTAAATTGCCTGTATGTATTTAGGATATTGTCTAGATCCTCAAATTTTGATAGACATATGTACGCTTGTTAAATGTATACCACCATTCCCAGAGAAAGACGTTTGCTTTCTGCCTTAAATCTTCAAGTATACGAAGATATAGTAAAATTAACTCAGAGAACTTGCACATGTAATTATCTGTCCTCTAAATCCATTTTGTCCTAACTCAAATTCCTCACAATCTCCTTAGCAAGAAATAAAAGTTCGATCTCAGTTTATAAACATCAAAGAAAAAAAATAAGCAGAGACAATAGACCTCACAATTTTTAAATGAAGAAGGTCAAATGGCTCTTACGTTTCTAGTTTAAAAAATAACTGTTTATTTTCTCTCTTAATGGCCTCAAGTCCACACTGTAAGTTAATATAATTTAAAGATATTACTTTTATTAACTAACATTTTAGAAATCTAATGCATTTTGACTCATAATAATTACCTGAAATTACTTGAGGGTGCTTCTTTGCACAGTAACATTTTCTTATGTCTATAATAGGCACATAGCCAGTTTTGTTGAAATCCAATTTCATGAAGGCCTAAATAAAGAGAGAAATGTTATTTTTTTCTATGAAATCATTAGACATGAGAACCTAATTCTCTATTCTGTAGAAGGTCATCCTTGAACTCTAAACAAGCCAGTTTAAAAGTACGAAACTGGTATATGAAGGAAGCATCATGAATAAGGAAGATATTGGAGCAAGATGTTAGGTAACCTACACTTTCTGGCACCTGACCTTGAGACGGTAAGCTAACCTCCGTTGCCCTGGCTTTCCTCTTCTCACACTGAAGAGGTGGGTAAAAGACCTTTCTGGTAAATTACAGCTCTAGGATTTATAAGAAACTGATAAATGGCCAAGACAAATTGCCGGGACCATTTTGATTCAAAAAGTGAACATGCAAATATTCATCACCAAAATCAATAAGAAAGTGTACTATTTTTTAAATGGCTTGTGTTTCTCTATTTCCTGAAATTTAACACCACCTTTTGATATGCCAGTTGTTTTACTGCTCCTCTAATTCAATGCAATTTTTAGTATCATAAAATAAAAAATATTTTATGGGGAAAAGAAATGGGTATATAGAAACATACAACCAACCCAAAGCAACAGCCCACATCTGCAAAAGAGTCAAAACTAGAATCAAGTTTGGTTATTCACAATAATGTGTTCACAGAAATATGGTACCTATTATGGGCTGCATCCCCCCCCCCCATTATACTTTGAAGCCCTAACCCCTCCCCCGTTCCAGTACCTCAGAATGTGACTGTTATTTTGGAGATAGGGCCTCTAAGGAGGTAATTCATTTAAAATGGAATTGCTAGGGTGGACTCTAATTCAATATGACCAGTGTCCTTATAAGAAGAGGAGATTAGGACCCAGACAACCAGACTGAGGGATGACCATGTGAGCACAGAGGGAAAAGACAGCCAATCACAAGCCAAGGAGAAAGACCTCAGGAGAAACCAAACCTGCTAAAATCTTGATCTTGGACTTCTAGCCTCCAGAACGGTGAGACAATAAATTTCTGTTACTTAAACCACCCAGTCTGTAGTATTTGTTAAGGCAGCCCTGGTGAACTAATGCAGTACTTTATAACTATACTTTTGTCCTCTATTCCTAGTATCAAGATTTATGAAAGAGATAACCCTCCAGTTTCTACTCCTGATATTCAAATCTGTCACCAGGACATGTAAAGCACAAAAAAATGCAAATTTAGAAATTATTATGTGGTAAATTCATTTAACACAGTTTTTATTGTGTTTTTTGGCCAGTAAAGATAAAGATTTTGATATTTTCTATTTGAGATTTATACCTCATGTAATTGTTTATACTTTTCTATACACAAAAGCTTTGTTTCAATATTAGATGCATATACATTTTTTTTATCAGGTACATATACAAAAGAGAAAGAAACTACATTGCTCAGAAGTATGGTCTAAAAACGGCCAGCAGAACCTGAGTAATATGTACTTTCCTATAAAAATCAGGGCCCCCTGCAGGTGCCTGCGTGGCTCAGTTGGTTAAGCCCAACTCTTGATTTGGGCTCAGGTCACGATCTCAGGGTTGTGAAATCGAGCCTGTGTTGGGCTCCAAGCTGAGGGTGGAGCTTGCTTGAGATTGTCTCTCCTTCTCCCTCTGCCCCTTCCCCCACTCACGCATGCCTGAGCATGCTTCTCTTTCTCTCTCTCCCTAAAATAAATAAATAAATCTTTTTTAAAAATCAGGACTCCTGTGTTTAATTCCAATTTAATAGTCATTTTAATCTTCATTTGAATAGCTAGCTAATATGCATATTATAAAAACCAGAGAAACATCTCTTAGTCATAATCCTAAGATAACATGTATTGAGCCTTGACACTGGAACAGCCACAATGCTAAGAATTTTACAAGTTTAATCCTTATACCAACTCTATGAGACAAGAAACTAAAGCTCAGAGATATTTAATAATAGATAATCATATAACTAGTCATTTATGGAGCCAGTAATTTATGGAACTAGTAATTTATGAACCAAAATTTGATTTCAGATTTTTTTCCTTTTAAAATCTGTTCCTAAAACATATGCATAAATTATTTTGCTTTATCCTGGTAGATTTGTATATATATGTGTTTGCCTGTATTTTACTAATCACAAAATAAATTACAGGTAAGGGGATTTAAAACATGTTCAATGGTAATTCAATAAAGTTTTAAAATAATGAACCCAACACTCTATTAAAAGTAACTATTTCAGGGGCACCTGGGTGGCTCAGTTGGTTAAGCGTCTGCCTTCAGCTCGGGTCATGATCCCTGAGTCCCATATCGGGCTCTCTGCTCAGCGGGGAGCCTGCTTCTCCCTCTGCCGCCCCCCCCGCCCCCCCGCCCCCCCCCCCGCTCCTGCTCTCTCTTTCTTGCTCTCTCTCACTCTGTCTCGAATAAATACAAAAATTTTTTTTAAATCTTAAAAAAAGTAACTCTTTCAAAAATTACTTAACAAAGTTACCTTTCGAACAAATGATTTCCTGTATTCATTCATTTCACCAATAATGGCACGTTTGAATTCTCCATAATCAACCTTGCCACTGCCATCGCCATTCAGAATTTGCCACGCAGACTCAAAATCCTAGAAATATTCACGGAGACCACTGTTCCACCTTAAAGTTATATATGACCACAACAAAACTCATCTTATAGTATTTTGTTACTACTTTTGTAGTCCCAGACAAGGTAGCAGACTCAGCAAGACAATTCCAAAAAGTTACATATAAACCCAAACAAACACTAAGAAAACTATTTAAAGGAACTCTGTGATGGACAGTTCTGTAAAGTTCAGGGTCATTTAGGAGTGCCAGTGTCACAAATTCTTATTTTCTATATAAAATGCTCACCACCTACTTGAATTTGAACATTTAATTATTTTTGATGTATTATATATGTAAAATTAAAAATTCACTTCAGGTTCTACAGTGCCTCCAATAGCATCAGGGCCATTAACAGTATTTCTGCTAGTCGTCATGTTTCAAAAATACAGATCTTATTATTATTATTATTCCACAATTCACACTGAAAGGTGTTATTTTGAGTAAATCCTTACTTCAGTTTGTTCATTTTACCACTGCTACTTATTTCTTTGCAAATGTGCAATTTAATAGAATGTTCTATCCACAGACTGCCTAATAACAGAAAAAATTACAGAAGAGGTTTTCTTAAACTCAGGTAAATAAATATATTTTCAAAGTTTCAGTCAAGTTGTTAGCTTTAAGTGAGATTGTAAATAAGATACCTAGCAAGTGACTGACAAACAATGGGACTCAAGTTCTCTTCTACTTCCTCCTACTTCCTTCAATTAAAATTCTTTTTTTTTTTTAAAGATTATTTATTTATTTATTTATTTATTTGACAGAGATAGAGACAGCCAGCGAGAGAGGGAACACAAGCAGGGGGAGTGGGAGAGGAAGAAGCAGGCTCATAGTGGAGGAGCCCGACGTGGGGCTCGATCCCGTAACGCCGGGATCACGCCCTGAGCCGAAGGCAGACGCTTAACCGCTGTGCCACCCAGGCGCCCCTCAATTAAAATTCTAATAAGAAAAACTCAATCTTAAGATGCCCTGCTTCCCCCCAATTTTCAATAACCCCTGATTTGTCTGTCATAATGCCCAGTACATGACTGACTTCAAAGTGTCTGTACAACGTGCTCTTAAATTTAAAAATGAGCTTGACCTCTAAAATCATACATAATACAGATACAAGGTGAATTTGCATGCCCAACTCGTGGAATACTAGAATTAAAAGATACTGCTTGAAGCTTAAAAGAAATAATTTTCAAAAATGGAATAATTAACCAAAAGTGGCAACAAATTCATGTAAGTCTTTCTAAGATATGGCACAGAATGGAAAATGGCAATTCAGTTGAAAAAAAACTGCGCTTAAATTTATTGATAGTATCTCTAATAAATTAGGCTACTTAGGGTGCATATCAATTTTTCAAATTTCAAATCAAGGAGAATGACTATGCCTTCCCCAGACTAGTTTCACAACTAGACCCAGATTGGTGATTCTTGAGTTCTTATTTTTGTTTATGATTGCATGGGCAGTGTCTAGTGATACTACAAGGGCAAAAGGACAGAATATTATTTTAAAATGTAAAAAAGGGAAGCTTACTCATATTTTTATAACATATGTTCTATGTTAGAAGTCTTATATAATTATTTTAGTTTTTATTTCTGACTCCAGTGACAAAGATTTAGCAAATCAGCCAAGAAGAGAAGTACTGGTTTTATGCAAAAGAATACTAGACTGACCTGGACTATCTGGCCTCTAGGTCTAACTCAGTTATTAATTACCTGTGTGACTGTGGATAAAGACACCAAGGCTTTCTAACTCTCTATTACTATTTTTACTATCATCATTATTATTATTATTGCAAAAAAGAGATAAATTTACAGGATCCCTAAGTGGCCACAAGGTTAAACTTGGTAAAACACACAAAGGACAGGTATGTCACAATAATGATAAACAACATCACACTGGCACAGAATTTGAGTTGAAAAGGCATGCTCCCATCTAATTTTCTCGTCTGAGGTTCAAAGCAACTCTGACTGTAGGTATTATCTGTGGATCACCTGGAAGAGCCTGTCAATCAGAAAGGTTAAAAGACCTACGCAAGATCCCACAGGTGAAGTAGTAAGTCTAGAACTTGAATCTATATCTCGTAAGTTCAGTCTCAGTGTTCCTCCCACAAAATACACTATGCCTTGTGACAAGACCATCTGAAGCAAGAGAGAACAATGCAAGAGAATCTCTGCTCTGAAACCCTTGAGGTAGACGTGTTTCAAATCTACTTTTAGACTAAAACCCAAACTTCTTAGCATAGCATGCAAGGCATTAAGGTAATGGACCCCACAGGGCTTATTTCTCTCCGTTCTTCTCTTTTCCTTCCTTCCATACATCTATCCATGTAAAATCCATGAAAACGCTGTTTCTTCAGTTGCCGTACGCCAGGTTCCATTTGAGGTTTAGACACAGCAGGAAACCAGAATCATCTTGGTCCCTGCCCGGATAGAACTTATACTCTACTTGCCAGAAAAGCCAGAAAATACTTGCAAAGTGGTATGAAGAAAACAAAATGGTAAATGGCATAAAGAGGACCAGGGATCATATGGGGGCACTCCTCTAGACAGAGGCATCAGTGTAGTGCTCCCCACAGAGAAAGCTAAATGATGGAAAATCCAGTCATGCAAAGGTCTAGTGGAAGACTGCTCCCAGCACAGGGAACAGGACGTGTAAAAGCTCTGGTTGCTTCTTGGGGGAGGAGACGGTTTTGACCTTTTGCAATTCTTAGAACAGGCTACACGCCCCCCGCCCTTTCGTGCCTTCACATGTGCTTCTCCTTTGTGTGAAGTATTCACTGTCTGACCCACGTTCTTTCTCCCCTCTTGCCCGTTTAACTCCTCCTCATCCTTCAGAACTCAGCTCAGCTACACTCTCCACCAGGAGATCTATGATCTTTTCTCTTCTTCCCCATAACCTGGCATGGAATTGATCACATGTGTTCTGAAAGCATTCTCTATTTAACACATACAGTCTTTTGTAACCCTTCATCTTTCTTTTCCTCCGATTATGAAGACCTTGAGAGTATAGAGTATGCATTCTTAAAGCTTAGAACACTGCCTACTTATTAGGTTCTTATTAAATACATGAGGGAGGAATGAATATTGAAATTTTAAAGACTGACAGGACTCGTCGCCTGATGGCTCTGATTATGAAGCATAAAGAAAGGGACACGGGGGGACACCTCGATGGCTCACTCGGTTAAGCATCCAACTCTTGATTGGGCTCAGGTCATGATCTTGGGGGCTCAGCAGTCAGCGCGGACTCTGCTTGAAATTCTTTCTCCCTCTCCCTCTGCCCCTTCCCCCACTCACGCTATAAATAAATAAATAAATACATAAATAAATAAATAAATAAAATCTTTTTTTAAAAAGACACGTGACCTGCTAAAATCTCAGCAGAAAAGTGAATAGTACCACTTAAGAATACTAGGTCATTCATCGCAATACCTACATTTTCAGACACTTCTAAGTGAAATACTTGCAGAGTTTGCTTAAAATCTGCCTTATTTAAAAGTCCAGTTCCTTCCTGGTCCAATTGTTGAAGATATCTTCCCAGTCCGGTCAAAATGCGAACACCTCTTTTGTGCAGCTGTTCTTTTAACGCATCTGTTGAGGAAGAAGAAAAATGGAAACCAATTGTTCCTACACACAAATGCATCGATTCTCTCGTAGGAAAATTAAAGTTGATGTAAGTGGTACAAGGGATGTGAAGACACAACTAGATGGCAGGTAGGACTGACAAAAGACTTAGAAAAATAGCATGCTTTGAGCCGAGCATTCGTACAAAATCACACGTAAAGATACTAGAACTATAGCGCCACTGTGTGGTGAAAGTGTTACACAGACAAATAAGGGATCACTTCAACAGCATGAAAATAACCTACACGTTATAAATAAAACCTTAGTTTTTACTTTCCAGGCTTCTTCTTCATCTAATGATCTCACATCTTTAATCTCTTCCCTCTTTGCTATAATTATAAAATTGATGCCAGGCAAGTCACTCAAAACTAACAAGTTCAAAATTTCTAAAATATTCGAAATCTTCAAACTGTAACTTACATATTGAACAGCATCAAGGCTTTGGAGAGCTATCTTATACTTACACATTCTCGAGCTTCTAGCATTCTCTTTGCAGGTCGGTAATTACACTTAACACAGTTTGTGCCATCTTTACTTAAGAAAATATAGTTAACTTTACTAAAGCAGTTATTAAATATAATAAAGAACAAATGTCACCGGATTTGTAAATACTGGGCTGACCATGACAGAACAGAGACAATGACATCAAGGATACTGGGAGAGTTCAAACCCCAATCCCAGACCACTTTTAAATCTGTTTCTAGCCTTCTTACTCTCATATCATTTTTAAATGACAAATCAGGATGTATCAAACTTTATAAATGAGAGGTTGGTTTCTATGATTACTTGTTTAATGTCTTCCTTCCTCTTGACCATGAGAGTCATCAAAGGACTGTCTAATTGAGCCTAGTATACCGCAGTGGTCATAAGACTGGACTCTAGGAACAAAATCTGTAACATGTTTTCGTATCCGAAGCCTGCATATATTTCATTTATTACCACAATAACTCTGGAAAGTTAATAAAACAGGTTATCCCCATTTTAGAGATGAAGAAAGAGGTGCAAGGGATTTACACAGTGTAATATGTCTTATACTAAATGGCAGACTCCAAACATCAACCTGGCTCCCAGGCTAGCATTTTTTTCTTTTACAAGAGGCTGCCATAAATCGCTTTGGGATATCATCTCATGCATAAGACAAGTATTATGTTACAAAAATCACTTATATTTTATTCATTTCATGGAGAAAACCCATACTATCTAATACTTTCTAAAATTCTTAAATTCATAATTCCTACAATACTAGTTAAACAAGACCACTAAAGTGGAAAAAATCCTAAAAATATTTTTTTTCAAATCCACCTGCTTTATAAAAGTATTTTTAAATATACAAATTCATAAAAAGAAGCAAATAAGAAATATAAATCAAGTGCCTTTTATAAAACTAAGAAATATCTGGAAAATACTGTTTTACTGCTTGCAAAAAAATTGTTGAAAGTTAAAACTACTTGAGACAATAGTAATGATACATACCTTGAATGGCCTTTAAGACAAGCCTATCATTGGCTTCTTGACTGGTTATATCATCATGTTCCACAGAATCAGTTCTGCAATTGATATGTTCACAGTGATAAAAATATATTGTTTTGCAATCTTAGTACAGAAATTCTTAAGCTCTTCCCTGTTCTGGACTCAAAGAAACTCTCAAAGTTGGAAGAGTGCTTACAGATTCCTCAAGTCCCAGCCTCGCTTACTGCTGTAATTCCCAGAAAAATTAAATATGCTAAGTCAAGAGCTAAAATCCTTAAACTTTCCAAGAACTACCTTTAAACATTACATTCATTTTGCAGCTATTTCAATGTTCTTTTAGAATAATTAAAACTATCAAATTTAAAGGCAGTTTTAACTTTGAAAGTACAAAATGTAAAAACATTATTTTAAGAAGCCAAAAAAACTGCATTCATTTGAGCAATACAGTAAATGACAAAGAAACAGACTTCCTTTAGCCAGTTTATGGGATATGGCCCTCTAATGCACATACAGTACACCGATTATTGTCATTTTGAAATGCATACAGCACCAAGAAACACTCAGCAAGAATAGCATATATACCCATCTGTTGTGATTAAAAATATATATATATTTTATTGATTATATATGATTACATATTTTTTACATTTTACTTATATAATTTATATATAAATATATTAATATATAAATATATAATTCATCTAGAAATACATAGATGGATTATAAAATATATATTATTTATATATAATGCTGTGAATGCTATGAATCAAAGCATCTTTAAATGAATTTGAATTTTTTAAATCACAGAATATATATATTATAAAATATATACAAATATACATATTGCAACTGACATGTTCATACATGTAATATATATTATATATAATAAAATATATATAAATAATACATGTTTTATATAATATCTATTCTGTGACTTAAAAACTCAAAATCATTTTAAAAAGCATTTTTTGAGGGGCACCTGGATGGCTCAGCCAGTTAAGCATCCAATTCTTGAATTCAGTGCAGGTCATGATCTCCGGGTCCTGAGATCAAGCCCCACATCGGGCTCCTTGCTGGTGGGTGTAAAGCCTGCTTAAGATTCTCTCACTTCCTCTTTCTCTGACCCTCTCTCCCCCAGCCCCTGCTTGCTCTAAGAAATAAAAAATGAATAAAAATTTAAAAATAAAAGCACTTTTTGATTCATAGCATTATTTTTTCATTATGCTTATCATCAATCAATGAATACTATAATCACGTGAAACCCAAGACATTTTTTAGTGCTAAAGAAAGAAAAAGCATTACACTGAAAATGTGGGAAATATTATATAGCCTACCTTTTAAAATTGACTGCTTTGGTGGCATTTGGTAAAATAAAGGTGTTATAGCACAGGCAGATTAATAAACAAATTAACATAAAATGGAACACTTCTGAGCTTTATTTAACTATTCCTACATATAAAGTGTATTTGAGTACAGTCTAGCACATGACATAGACGGATGTAGCTATGCTTTGTTTTTCAAAAATGTAAAACTTAACTAAAGTCAAATGCTTTAGGATAGAGTATCATTTTATGATAATAAAAAATAGTGTTTTCACTTACTTCCAAAATGACAAATGCATATTTGACTTACTTGAGAGAATCCAAAGCTATCTGATCAATATTAGTGATCCGAAGTATAAGTAATGTGTTTTCTTTTATGCTTTCTGGAAGTCTGGGATGATCAGAACTCAAAAATGTCAAGTTTGCACCCTAAAGAAATTAACAGACGAATTCTTTAAAGCTAGAAAGCACATAAGAAGTAAAATACAACTAACACTAATTTTAAATATTCAATTCTGATTATATTTGACATGGTATACTTTTATACTGATAAAAAAAATTACACTTAGAGAATATATAGAAACCACACAGGCTTCAGTTAATAATATTGGAAAATAAAGGAAATAATTTCCCAATTAATCTCTCAATTAAAACAATCTTAGATTTAACAAGTGATGTGAAAAAATAAGAACTCCAATTTTTTATGAGTCAGAGGAAGAAAGGACAAGTAATTTTAACTGAAATTATGACATCCCTAAATTCAGAAATAGAACCATTGACTCACAGAAGGATGTACTGCAAATTGATGACCTAATAGATTCATCACCCTCTTTCATCTGGTCTTTAGACGACAAACATCACATAAATGTAAAACTAACTGTAACCTAATTGGAGCAGCAAGGTTTTGGTGAAAACATTCCTAGCAAAAATCCCCAATCCAAACTTAGAAAATTATTATTTTTATTTCTGCGTTGCTCAAATAAGTATGGTCAGATATGGACAAGCACAAATTTAAAATAAGGGGCTTAATTATTTCTCTCGAAAATAAGGGGAGAGGTGTCTTTCCTATTTCCTGGAGCATTTACTTAAAATACTTGTAACTATAGTACTCTCTCTATTCTTTAAAACGCACATAAATTCTCTTGAAATGACTGTATTAAGCAATTAAAGAGCCTATGTGACAGGGAAATGCATATGAGCCTATGTACGTATGGCTCTGTGTGCGTAAGGTCCATCTAGGAGTTCTGAGGCAGGGCGCCCAAAGCAACAGAGGACGCTTGTGAGTGAACATGTGGGTGCACTTTCATGCATGTGCATCTGTGAGCAAGAGAGCATGTTTATAGGAGCATTGTATTAACAGCTGGCACTAAAATTTCTTTTAGGGAGTGTCTGGGAAAAGACCTTGGTGGGGCATACAGAAGTGAAAAGATAAGTTCCAGAGTTACACCTGGAAGGCAGACAAGACCTGCCCCCGCCTCCACAAAAAAGAAAAATAAGCCGAATATTTCTGCATAAAAAAATGGAAGATTCTGGGAAGAGTAAGTGATGGAAGGATCAGAAAATGGAGAGGAGGACCACACCATGGGAAATGTTTAAGGGCAATATTTTTAAGAAGAAGACTGTCTAATAATAAATTATAAGTTGCTTACACTGCTGCAATATAAGCCTCCCTCTATATTCCCTTCGAACTGTCTGCCACACAAAGGATATGGTTTGTGTGTGGGTTCCCTCCCTTCTTTCTTTCCTACTTTCCTTCCTTCATCCCTCCGTTTCACTCTCTCTCCCTCCCTCCCTTCCTTTTTCTTTCTCCCGTCTCCCCTCTGCCCCATTCTTTCTTGGAAATCATAAAAGGGAGCAGAGTTCCACATCGGGTTCAAGTAATACAGACCAGGAGAGTAAGAGTAAGTCATAAACTATACTAAAGTTCTGGAGCAGCAGTTCAGAGATAGAAGTAACTTTCATGTTGGGACAGACATTAAAAATTCCGTTTCCAGGTTGTGAAATGGGATTTGGAGCTGATTTTCTCTAGCTCTTTTTTTTTTTTTTTTTAAGATTTTATTTATTTATTCGACAGAGAGAGAGACAGCCAGCGAGAGAGGGAACACAAGCAGGGGGAGTGGGAGAGGAAGAAGCAGGCTCATAGCAGAAGAGCCTGATGTGGGACTCGATCTCGCAACGCTGGGATCACGCCCTGAGCTGAAGGCAGACGCTTAACCGCTGTGCCACCCAGGCGCCCCGATTTTCTCTAGCTCTTGAGAGGCAGGCTAGAGTGACATATGTCTAGTGTATTTAATCCAAGTTGAAGATGTAAAATTCTTCCTTACCCCCAACTCTTCACATAACCAGTCACAACATCCTATTGATTCTGCCTCCTAAACACGTTAAAATTTTTTTCTAATTAGCTTCATAGCCACAGCCACTTGCCTACTTTAGGTTGCTATACCCACCTTCCTAATTAATACAATTCAGTCCAATCTGGTTCTTTCTACTAGTCTTCGATCCATTCCCCATATTGTAACCAGAGAGATTTTTCTTTCTAAATCGTAAATCTGATAATGTCAACTCCCTCATTCCATCCACCTCTCATCTTTCAATGACTGCCCAATACACTTTAGATAACTCTTTAATATAAGGCTACAGTAAATGAGCTCTGACTTATCTCTTCCCAACTCTTACCTGGAATGAGAGTTCAGCCAGACTGAACAACTTCCAGTTCTCCAAATAAGCCATGCTGTTTCACGCTTTTGTTCTTTGCACGAGCTGTCTCCTTCACCTGGAAGCCTTTTCCTATCCTCTCCTGTCCATCTATCCCAGCCTAGCTAACTCCTTTTCTAGATAAATGTCAGATGGCACTCTCTCCAGGAAGCCTTCTTTGACCCAACAAAACTGAGTCACTGCCCCTCCGATCTGGCCCTCCTATTTGACTGTATTTCCCGTTACACTGTAAGTTCCACGCAAGTAGGGAATTGATTTAACTTATGCACTGTTCTATCTCCAGTGTTTAGCCTATCAGTAGATATTTGTTATATGGGTGGTCAATGTGAATAGTGCTCAATTTTACTCATGAGATAATGTGAACATAATAATTTAAAATTTAAGAGCACTATACAAATTGTAGTATTACGTATCATTGACCCATTCTAGAGAATCCTTCTTATACACCGTAAGTCAGGAGCTGTGTGAGGTGGGGAAATCACAAGGCAGAGAAGCTAACTATCAGATATGTGACAGCTCCAGAGGCCAAGTATCCCTCTGTATAGAGAAGAACATGCGTCTACGGGAGATAAGCCTGCATGATGTGGACCATGACTCCCGGGACTACTGAACAGCCACCTACCCAGGGCCTTCAAAAGTACCAAGAGACAAGCTCTTCCAAACTTAGACTGCAGATTTGTAAGGGAGGGGTAGAGTGTTACAAGCAATAAATGCTATATGCTTACATTCAGACCACGGGGATCTGGACCTGTGAGGCAGAACCTCCTGGGGAAAGATCAACCCTTAGCCCCTGCTCTATAGGAAGTAGAGATGATAAATTGAAAACTAAAACCCTGTTCCTTCTACCCCCACAGGATCCCACAAAATTCAGCATCTGGCATTAAAACATTTACATACACATACACTTCACTTACAATATAAAAATCGCCAAGCTGGTATTGTTTTCCTTTTCTTCGTCCACACTGATGACTATAAATATTTTTTTGAATAAAAGGAAGCACATTTGTTCTAGAATTAAATGACAAAAATGTGAAGTTATTCAGCTTCTGTCAGAAGTAATCATCTTGAGAGCTGTAACATGTTTTATGGTATACCTGTTTTTCCCAAATTGCCGATATTCATAAATTGTTAGGGACTGGTCATGAGCAAAAAAGAACCCAACCAGCTCTCTGCAAGCATCACGTCCATTTCTAGAAAAACAGAATGATGTTAAAGATTTTCAAACAGGGTAATTTTCAAAGTACATGACAAACCAGAATTGTGTACGTCAAAGAATAGCATAACTCTCTTCAATGTGCAGCAATGAGCAAGAGTTATGGGAAGCTATGGGGAAACGTGGCATGACTTGCTGAAGTGCCAATTTAAGTAATATTTGGATGGAGAATAAGGCTTTACCTTACACTAATAGGATCCAGATATATTACAATGTAGACTACTATTCTGACATAGACTTTTAAGATAAAGTGAAAGACCTTAAAAAATGCTGGCCTTGCAAGAAGCCACTCAAGGTTAGACACCATCTTTGTCACAGAAAGTTTAAAATCACTGAACAAACTTGGTTATTTTTAAAAACACACTTCACCTTTAATATATACAAAGAACATCAGTATTATGTATGACTGGAAGTTTGTAAGACAGAGATAACAGATTGGAGAATCATCTTCCTTCTCATTGTCCTGCATCTATCAATAATCTACTATTAATTTAAGCCATTAAAAGAAAATCAAAGAAAGCAGCTTACACAAAGGCTAATTTTTAAATGTTTTACTATCTTCTAGTAGTAGTATATGTCTTTAAAAAATTCACTTCTAAGTTTCTTTTTGAAAGTCATTTTAAAATCACTTTTTCAATAGCTTCTAATTAAAATGTCTTATTTCTAGGATAGCTCCTGTAATTTTTGTAACATATTAATATTACCTAAAAATGTTCATTCTAAATTCACATTTTGCATTTAAATGTGACAAACTTAACTAATCTCATTGTTATTTCTATTTGAAGAGAATATTGTTTTATGATCATAGGATTAAAAGTTTAATAAAATCACAATTACCTTGATATGATCCTACCATCAAATTGTACTTTATGAGAAAGCATATTTTCAGTTAATGTAGAATGGGTTCTTATCCTGTTAAGAAACACATTATTCAAAAATCAGTTTAAAGTTTCCTATACTTGATGTTGATGCAAATGATAAAGTACAAAAAAGGTTATGTTGCTATTTTGAAATGAACAGAATGAAGATGATGTTATAAACCTTTTTTTTTTTTTTTTTTGAGAGTACTAGCTAACTGAAGCAGCCTTGGAGGAAATAACCCTGAAATACCGTGTATAATACACTCATAACTTCTGTGTTAGAATGTATAGTAACAAAGTGCTATCCAAGTAAACAGCACATTTGTAACCGGTCCTGTCACAATGCTCCCTGGCAGCCATTTTAACCCTGCCTGTTCTCCTTTGCCTCCCACCAACCATCTAATTTGCTTTTCTAGCCTCTTTCCATTAGAGGTGACTTAAGAGACAAAGTTCTGCCAATAATCTTTGAGGAAAGACTTTCTTTTCCTGATAAGAGAGTGGCATGGGAACAGTTCCTGCCTGTGAACGTGGCAGGGATATGATGCTAGGAGCCACTGGAGCCATCAGGCAACCATGTCAGAAAGGCCAATAAGATTTTGAGGAAGCCAGCCCAGAGCTGTGTCATCGCTGAACCACGGAACTAAAACCAACACTACCTCCAGGCAGCTGGTTTTACAGGAAAATAAATCCTGACTTTTTAAAGTCACTATCAGTTAAGTTTTCAGTCATGGGTACCGAAAATATTCCTTACCAAAATAACGGAATGGTGGGAAAAGTGCTAGATGAGGTTCCAGCCTTGAATAGGTGTAGCTATGACCTGAGATCAGCTGTGTAATCTTTATGGCCTTCAGATGGCACTGAATAATCTCACATAGATTGCTAGTCTGAAAATTCTGTTTACTACTATGAAGCAAAACCCAAATGTCCGCACTTTAACATGCTAATACTAGTAAACTCCTTTATAATAAGACATCTGAAGATCTGGTGACGTATCTTTACTCTCCTTCCTAAATAATTTTATGGCACTCCAATAAAGCTGCGGTGTCATGAAACTGCAATACTGCAAATAGTAAGCAAGTGTATGGGTCATTGGGATCCTGAAAAGCAATACCTCTCTAAAATCAAGGTCTCTGAAAAATAAGCAGCATACAGACAACAAGAGCCTGTGAACCAAAGGAGTCTGTGAACACAGAGTGGAGCCATGAAAGACTGATCTTCTCAATTCAGTTTAATCCGTCAGTATTAATGTGTTTATTAAATGCTCACTACATGCCTGAAAAAACTCTAAATGCCAAGAAAATAACAGCAATAATAAAAGTAACTATTTATCGAGAACTCCCTAGACACCAGTCATTATTAAAATCACTTAAATGCACATTGGTTCATTCAATGCTTGCAATAACTCCATAAAGTAAGTACTATTATCCCATCTTACAAATAAGTTTTATGGAGTCATACAATTAGTGCATGACAGAGCCCAACCTTGCTCATAACCATTATGTTATATTGCTTCTCCAAGGTGAACAGAACTCAATTTAACAGTGATAGGTTGAAGTAATAGCTTCAAGGAGTCCAGTCTCCTTGAAAAGATAAAAGAAGTAAATAAGACATTTATATTATAAACGGGAAGTTCTGTGTTAGCGTTTTAGGTATCCAGTAAGTAGTACTTCTCTCTACCCAAGTTCTTAACCAATACGGGAATAAGAGTCAGGCAGATAAAGACCAAAATACAAATTTTACTGCTCCTGGTGGGAATGCTAATTGCAGCAACCACTTTGAAAAACTATTCGGCAGTATTTTTTAAAGCTGAATACATGTGGACTAAATGGTCCAGTGACTCCACTTCTAAGTATGTACTGAGCAGAAATGAGTACATACGTTCACCAGAAAACGTGCACCGAAATTCATAGAAGCACCATTCTCAAACGGCCAAATGTCCATCAACATCTGTGAATGAACTGTGATATATTTATGCCATGAAATACTGTACAGCAATGAGAATAAAAGACAACAACAAATAAAAACACAGATAAACTCACAAACATGTTGAGTAAAAAGAAGACAGATACCTAGAGTCCAAATTTTGTGCTTTCAGCAAGTTTACGACAAGGCAGTGACCCTCCACGCTATCAGGACAGGGAGGTTAAGCTGCTGTGGCAGAGGAAGGGGACAGTAACTGGGACGCAGCACAGGGGAGGTGCTGAGGTACAAGGAACGCTCTATTTCTTCATCTAGGAACTTGGCACATGAGTATTGTGCAGTCTGTGGAAATTCCTATGCTGTACACTTAAAATGTGTACACTTTGTGGACATATATTTTATTTCAATAAAAGCTTACTTTAAAAAAGAGAACTTTAGATGTGTTAGCTAAATCATGACCCTCCAGAGTTGTTCATACCCTACACCTCAGAACATGTAATTACATTACGGTTACACGATATGATAAAAGGGACTTTGCATATGTGATTCAAGGCCTGGAGATGAGGAGATTACCTGGAATTATCCAGCTGGATTCAATGCACTCTTACGTGTCTTTATGAGAAGAAAGTAGAGGGATATGTTGACTACAGAAGGTGTCAGAGGGGCACTTGTGTGGCTCAGTCGGTTAAGCACCTGCCTTTGGCTCAGCTCATGATCCCAGGGTCCTGGGATAGACCCTGTGACGGTACCCCTGCTCAGTAGAGAGTTTGCCCCTCCCCTGCTCATGCTCTTGCTCTCTGTCTCTCTCTCTCACAAATAAATAAATAAAATCTTTTAAAAAAAGAAGAAGAAGAGTGTCAGAGCGATAAAACACAGCTGTACTGGCTTTGAACATGGAGGAAGGGGTCATGAGCCAAGGAATAAAGGAAGCCTCTAGAAGCTCAAAGAGGCAAGGAAATGGATTCTCCCCTGAAGCCTCCAGAAGGAATGCGGCCCCATCGACACCTTGATTTTAGGCTCTGACCTCCGGAACTGTAAGAGAATACATTTGTGTTGTTTCAAGGTACTGTTTGTGGTGATTTGTTAGAGCAACCATAGGAAATTGATACATGATACCTTTGAATATTTAAAGGTATGGAAACAGAATCTTCCAGAAAACAAGAATGAGACAAAAAATAACAGCTCTAAGAACTTTTCGGCATTTACAGCAGTCTGAAAATATGAAAGAACTGCTGCGGGAACTGGTGGGTTTTCTATGTCTCTTAATGCTGAGGCTAGCCGTCAACTGCCAGTGAAGTGTGGAGAAATTTAAGTGGACTACACCCGAAAACTGTGAAAGTCCAAAAATTTTATAAGCTACAAAGTAAAAGGCAAAATAATAATAATAACTTGTAAGCAATACCAATTTTGAATATATTGGATCAGTGAGATTCAGCAAATATAAATGTCTCAGTTACTATACTCTGTATTTTCACATATATTATCTCCTAGGTTGTAACTGTTTTTCCCGAATTACTAATAAAAAACCTGGAGGGCAAAGTTTACCCCTATATCTTAAAGTGGCAGAACTGGGATCCGAACTCCAAAAACTCCACTTCCCTTTATACAGAAAAAAGCAAAAAAAGAGCCAAAAAAACCTTTTCAGTTAGACACAAAGTACATTTTTTTAAAATTCATTTATAACATACTATATCATTTGATATAAGTAAAATTTTCTTACTTAGTTTCATGTAGTGTTCTTCTCCTAAATCGAAGAGGTGCTACCTCTGAACCTGGAAAGATACGAGCGCTTTCTTGTCTCTCCGTGGTTAGGTTTTGTTCTGGATCACTGATTACAGCCCTATATAGGACAACACAGTCTGACTCAATATGATAATGCACTACTCTAGCATTCACATGCTTACAAGCAGCTGGAAAAGCTCATCTACAAATGCAAATTTACACTATTGTCAGAATTATACATTTTCCAGATACTGAATGAACAAATTTAATAATTAAAAAATTCTGGCCATAAAAAAGTGAATACTCCTATCAATCTCTTCTTCCATAAGTGTTATCTAAATATAAATAGAAATTTTTGAGAGAACTCTGAGCCCCATGTCTCTCTCTTATTATTCTTTAAACAAACAGACACTGTGCTGGTGATCTCTGAATAAAGACATGAAGAAAAGTAGCTAAGGAAGCATATGGATTTCTGGAGGAAAAACATTCCAAGAAGTGAGGGAAATAAATGCAAAACACCTGACACAGAAGTGAACCTGGTATGTTTCAGAACAAGAAGGAAGCTGAATGGCTGGAGCAGAATAGATAAGAGGGAGAGAAGTTGGAAAAGTGTTCCAAGGTCTAATGGTGGACAGATGATGTAGGGCTTGGGTAAAATATATTATTGACCATAATTTTTTAGCACTCCTGATCCACATCCTTGCCATGGCCTCATTACAGGTGTACTATACTAATTTCTCACCCTTTAGCTTTGAACTTAGCCATGTGACTTGCTTTGGCCAATGATATATAGCTGGATGGCTCTGCTGATCTCAATGAAGCTAACTCACGAAAGTCTGGGTTGGCTGGGGATCTGCTCACCTAGCAGAATCTCGGCTGAGTGGCCCAGCTACTTTTGCAGAGTCATATTCTTCTTGAGATCAGTGGGTTAGCCAAGCTGTGTTCTTCTCACAAATATGGCAAAAGCTCAAAAAGGCAAGTGGAAATACATAAGGCTTCTTAAGGCCTAAGCTCAGAACTGAGACCACTGCTTTTGTTCATATATAACTGGCCAAAGTAAGTAAAAAGCAAGAGCCACTTGGCCAAGCCTAGCCTGGACAGTTATCTGAAGATACGCGAGTTCTAATTAATCACTGTAGTTTTAAGCTACTAGGTTTTGTGGTAATACATAACCAATAAATAGATTTTACTCTGACTGAGATGGGAAATTACTGGAGGGTCTGATGTAGCTTACTTCTTAATAGGCGTACTCTGAGGGGCAAATGCAAACACAATGAGTCCAGTTAGAAAGTGACCGAAATAATCCAGGAGAAAGAAGATGATATTGTGAACAGGGATGCCAGCAGCAGAAGGAGTAAATTTATTTTGACGGTAGAACTGAGAGTGATTGCTGACAAACTGAATATAGGATTTGAGAAAAACAGAGGCATCAAAAGCATCACCAAGATTTTAGGTCTAAATAACCTAAAGAATGGAGCTGTCTTGGAGGAAAATTAAAGAGGATTTGGTCATGGGGGAAGGAGGGAAAGAACTTTCAGGAACCCAGGCTGGCCAATGTTACATTGGAACCTTCGATTAGGGAAGCATCAGCGTATAAATGCTTTTAAAGGCATGATACTGGATGAGATCAGTTAGGAAGTCAATGTAGAAAAAAATCTAAGAAGAGAGCCCAGTGTACTCCCATGTATAAGGACAACGGTGTTGAAAAGGAACCAGGGCAAGAAACTGAGAAGGAGCAGAGGGAAGGAGGAAAACCAGCTAAGTGTTGTGTGTAGGAAGCCAAATGGGAAAAAGTATTTCAAAGAGGAGAAGATGCTGCTGGTGGGTCAAGTAAATGAGAACCGAGAAATCACCATTAGTTGAGCAACACGGATGCCACGAGGTATCTTATGAGGACATGTGCGGTGGCAGGTGCGGGTGAAAACATCAACAAAGTGAGCTCAAGAGATAACGGAAGGACAAACATTGAAGACTGTAAGTATAATTATTTCAAGATATTTTTCAAGTTACTGAAAAACATGCATGTAGAATACCTTTCTGCCACCTAAATAATTTTTTTCAAAGCTAACCATAAGTCTTGCTTTTTCCTTGAAGACTTTCTAGACTATTCCAGCCCTTTCTGAAATCCTACAATATTTACATATTATCATGCAATTTTTAGCACAGCACGTACTTAAGCTTTACACAGAGTTAGGAAACTTAAGATTAAGTTTTAAATTTTTAACAGTCCCACAGTTCCCAAACTGTGTACCATGTCACTCCAGGGTGCCACAGGGAACTGACAGGGACTATGTGGGATATTTGTAATTTTTGAGGGAAACGTAGTGATACTTGATATTTGTTGGAGATTATGTGAGCTATTTTGCTCAAGGTAGTTCACAGTTTCAACAAGATATCCTGCTACACTCTTTCAGTGAGGTCAAACTTCTGCAAAGCTGGATTTTCTCCAGTTGCTGTGACAACTAGCAAGGGCCATGTGGAACTGAAAGTGAAGGTGACAGCATCCTCACCAATTCTAAGGTTTGAGAGATTGTGCTGTGCACTAGAAGGTACATACAAGTAATTGTGGCTATTTAAGAATGAAATAAAAATATTTTTTCTTTTAATTTATGTGTATTATTTTTTGAAATGGCCATTAAGTTGTCATAAAGTAAATACTGAAGTTATTTAGAGAAAAATACTTAACAAATAGAACTGTTGGACATTTCTACTGGCCCAGGAATGCTGCAAAAAACTACAACACTACACTACAACATTATGAGCGCAGTGAGCACAGAACGTGTGGGAACCTGTGAGTTAGCCACTTGTTGATTAACTAAGGATAAAAAAAATGTAATGAAAACTTTCTGAATGGATTGCTATCCCTCATTACTACTAACCCTCACCTAGATAAGTGGTCTATCATCACTTGCTCTGCAACAGTCTGTTTCTTCCTCTCTGCAGCCACAATTTCCTGAGAAGAAAACATTTTTTAAATTTCATTATCCATAAAACAGAACAACACTATAGTTAACACAAGAACCCTAAAATATATGTTAAATTTCCAACTTTCTTAATATAGATTACTGTATCCATCATTAATAAAAACAAATTCCAATTACTTAATCTGAAAATACCATTTTTTTCCTAAAAACTAATGCACTTCCATTTGGTAGAAATCATCAGAGATTTCCATGCGCAGCCTCTGAATTTCATGGAGGCAGAATAAAGAAGGAGGAGACTATGATGTCCCTCTCCTTGACACATACCCTGTTAAAAGGCACTTTAACCTGCTCCAAGAAAAATACCAACATTGACACAAAAAGTTTCTAAAACTAATCATAGTACATGAAGCTAAAATTGAATTGGAATCCTTCAACCCTTTATCAAAAATCTAAAAATCAAAATCTTTCAAAAGCCTCCCATCATTAAAAGGATATTTTCTATGCATAATAATATCCATTAATACTTTATCAACCTTTCTCAATTATGGTTTGATTAAATTATCTTCGCACTGGTTTTTGCTTTTCCAACTCATCTGAAAATATTTTTACTATATACTACATTTTAGGTTATATCAAAATGAAAGATTAGTAATCATTCAATTCCAATCAGATTATAATGTAACTATATTTACTAAAATGTTTCTTTAGAAGAGTAAATAAAAAAGGTTAAAAAATTAAGGAGACAAAATAAAGCTTGTTCTATTTTTACACTGTAAATTACTGTCATCTCCACTCATCACTCCAGTAAATGAAATCAAGTACAATAATGTAGCTTATGATAGGGGCTTTGTAACCTTAGGAGAGCGCTCTATTCAAAATGGACACAAAATTCAAATAAGAATGACTAAAGACATATCATAGAAACTCCTCTAAGAAACCTGGAAATTTGGGCACAATTACTTAAATGTTAGTCTATAATTGAATTTGGCCTTTTTGGGGGGGGTTGGTTTGGTAGAAATTAAGATACATATCCAAATATGCCCCATATAAATATAGTTCATGTCATTTAACATATAACTGCATCTGATGTTCTCTAAGCCCATGACACTTTATAATGATTTTTGTTTAGTAACAAATTTAAAACAGCAATTAAAAAGTTAGAAAATATATGGTAACTTAAAGGCACAGCAAAGTGTGTTTTATGTCTAAGGGTGATGAAGGTGAACGCTGACTAAATATGAAATTATATACAGAAAAGGTCAGCCAGAAAATAGGTGTAAAACCCAGAAGCGAGCAAAGAGGGGAGATTAATGAACAGAGAGCCCATGCAGAAAGCCCACCTTGAGTGTTGACATTTATGGTGGCTTACTGCAGGAAAGGTTAGAACCACCCTCAGGCACATTGATTTTGCGGTCTGTGTAAACATAAAGCAGATTAGAAGCAGGAGTCACACCGATGCAAAGGATCTAATAATGTTGAAAAATGACAAGCAAACTAGAAGAGATGGACATAAAAACCACAGGTTCACTGCTTCTGGTGTTCAATTAAGTAGTGAAAAATTAAATTAAAAAGTTTCCCCCTAGAATTTAAAAATAAATCAGTACTAATTTCAAATGCATTCAAAGTTTACTCACGCAAACATGTCCTTGAAAAAAAACAGATAAATATGTGCTACGACAATAAAGGAAAATACTCGATGCCGAATTTAGTGAATTAAAGTGATGGTAAGTAAAAGAAATCCACTAACACCCAGATGGCTTTGGATGACACCAAGAACAATACCCAATGGGCCTTAAGCATCAGCAACACCCATTTCAAGTATAACTTCAGGAACATATCAAAATAAGCCTTATTTGGGAGACTATTTTGCCTTATAAAATAGCTTTTTAAATTGTAGGATAATCCTGGTAATATTCCTTATTCTATTAAACATAAACATCTAAATAATAACAGGAACAGAAAATAATGTTTGTGTTGTTTTAGTGCAAGAACTACAACAAATTAGCAACTTGAGACAGTAACAGAAAATCAGTCCATGATCCAGACACTGATTACACATTGCTGTCAACTGAGAACATTAAACCTGGATGATTGTAGACCAAATAAAATATATATTGACTTTCCTCTCAGTGATAATGATAATATAACCATCTAAAACCATGATGCTTTATTCTTATTTAGGCTATCTAAACCAGAGTTTTCCCAGCTCTTGAACCACCACACACGGGTATGTCATCAATCCACTACACATATGTCTAAGATCTTAATCACCTGGGGGTGTCTGGGGTGACCCGTGGACTCCAGCTTGAAGCAGCTTGGTCTGATTACCCCAAGACACTACAGAAATGTAATTATCTGTTTGTCCCAGATCTGGCCTAAGCAATACTCATCCAACAATCTAATTGATTTCGTAAAAGACACAATTTAAAGTTAATATTGAGAATCTAGAGTTGTGCTTCCCTTTTTCTGAAAAAAATTACTTTATTCTTGCCCTTTTCCTTAACTTGCTAGAATTTCTCTAGTCTTATTAGCTTATCATTTTCAAAAAATAACTAGGTTACTTTGGAGTCAGGGGTGATGCTAAATAAACCCACTGACCGAAATAGCAGCCAATTAACATTTTTTTTAAAGATTTTTTATTTTATTTATTCGACAGAGAGAGAGACAGCCAGCGAGAGAGGGAACACAAGCAGGGGGAGTGGGAGAGGAAGAAGCAGGCTCCCAGCCAGCAGGGAGCCTGATGCGGGGCTTGATCCCATAACGCCGGGATCACGCCCTGAGCTGAGGGCAGGCGCTTAACAACTGAGCCACCCAGGCGTCCCCCAATTAACATTTTTAATAGTATAAACTAAATTTTTACAAACTCTCAAAGATTCAAGACTATTTCTCCACAGTAAATATACCAAACATCAACCATTTGTAAAAATGAGGACTCAATTTGCACATTAGTGAACATGCACTGCAGTCCAGATTCAATTGTTGCAATTATTTATTCAATGTTAAGTCTGCAAAATCTTGAAGGGCAAATTATCTTAATGGCTTAATAAGTAAGTAAAGATCCCGATAACTTACGGCATCAGATTTTCTCATACTCCTTTGTGCATTGTAAGGGATGTCTGCATAACCCTGCTGTAAGAGGGCTTTCCTATCCAGAGTGGTAAGACCACCCACGATGGCTTCTTCACCTTGTATACACTGTACGTGAAAGCAATAAATGAATTCTTGAGAGTTTATACTTAGTTCACATACTTAGCATATTTGTTTTTAACAAAATAGTGTATTAAATAACCTCTAAACACATCAATAGTTATTTGCGTACAACTATGTATACACAACAACACGTAACACGTAACAATGGTTATTTGTGTATAACAGCTCAGACTGATAATCAGATTGCCTATTTGAATGCAGTTCTTCCACCTTCTAGCTAGATGACCTCTCTGTGCCTCAGTTTACCCATGGTAACAGGAACTGGTAATGGGAATTAAGAGGGAAATTAATAATAGTAACTACTTCACACATACAAAGATGAAATGTTGCACACTTATAAAAGTATCTGATATACAGTAAGCATCAGATAAAAGGTAGCAACTATTTTAACTATTATTGCCCACTTGAGTCTTTGTAAAGTTAATAAAAATGGGCATGTTCACTCCTTTGTAAAATGAGATTCAGAAGTACTAAGAGATGGGCTGTATCCTTTGAGGTAAAGGATCCTCTGGGATCCTAAAGATAAACACTAAATTTTCCTCTGAATATAAGGTATACTTATATTCTTTTAACAACAACAACAAAAATGTCCCAGTAGGATAGCAACTGCCAAAAACTTAGTAGATTTCAAGAGTTTTTCCTCCAGGGTTTGTTCTCACTGTAGACCTTTCTTAAAAGGTCACATTCCATATTCGTACTCTACTCTGTCTTCACGACCTTTGATTGCTACATGAAATCTTATTATACATTTGCTTATGAATTGCTGCCTGCCTCTTCTGCTATAAGCTCCATGAGGGCGGGAACCTTGTCTGTCATTTTTATTTCAATATCCCTGATGCCAGAACAGGACCACACGTAGTGAGCGCTCGATAAATACTTATTCGACAATGAATGATGCGTCCTGTATAAGTATTAACTATTGAGGGGCGCCTGAGTGGCTCATCAGTTAAGCATCCAGCTCTTTAGTTCAAGATAGTTCCTACATGGATTAGATAAAATAGCTGATACGACATGCCTACTTATAACTTAATCGATTCTTTTTATCTATAAAAAATGTTAAGCAAATACAACCAGCAAACTTCCCTGCAAATACATTATTCTTATAAAAAATTCACTGAATTAAGAATTATATTCAACCATTCTCTCCTTCAAGGCCAGTAGTATCATAAACTATGTTTCCAAACCATTCTTTCCACAATTCAAGATCGACCTTTCCTATATGCTTATGAAAAGCCATTAAATTTAATATGGTTTGTTTGCTCTTATATTCATTATTGATGAATTTACACCTAATTAACATTAAATAAAAGCATAACTTTAAAAAGTCATGATGTTAAAAAAATATCTCGCAACAAGAGCCAGAAGACAATCATGGAGTGATGACAGTTTTGGAATAAAACAGGATAACTGCAACATCTGAAATCACTTTTCAACTTTAAAATTTAGACTGTGAGCAAACAGAATTCAAGATAGCTACATCGAAAACAACTTTTTAATACTGCCTTATTTTCAATCCCAAGTCAAATGGAAAAAATCCTTACACAGAAAAGATGACTAGGTCATATGGCTAGAGTTTTCACATTTGAAAAAGATAATAATAAACTTTTAGAGTTGTTGTTAAGAATAAACTAGTTAATGGAAGCAGAATACTTAAGATAGTCCCTAGCACACAGAAATAAATGCTAGCTACTATACTTACTATGATTAACAGCAAAACATACCAGACAAAAAGATTTCCATAATGCATGTAATTTTTTAAAAATTTCATCAGAACTTTATTTTTATTTTTTTTTAAATGATTTTTTATTATATTATGTTAGTCACCATACAGTACATCCCCGGTTTCCGATGTAAGGCTCGATGATTCATTAGTTGTGTATAACACCCAGTGCACCATGCAATACGTGCCCTCCTTACTACCCATCACCGGTCTATCCCATTCCCCCACCCCCCTCCCCTCTGAAGTCCTCAGTTTGTTTCTCATAGTCCATAGTCTCTCATGTTTCATTCCCCCTTCTGATTACCCCCCCTTTCTTTATCCCTTTCTTCCCCTACCGATCATCCTAGTTCTTATGTTCCATAGATGAGAGAAATCATATGATAGTTGTCTTTCTCTGCTTGACTTATTTCACTTAGCATTATCTCCTCCAGTGCTGTCCATGTTGTAGCAAATGTTGAGAACTCGTTCTTTCTGATAGCTGAGTAATATTCCATTGTATATATGGACCACAACTTCTTAATCCAGTCATCTGTTCAAGGGCATCTCGGCTCCTTCCACAATTTAGCTATTGTGGACATTGCTGCTATGAACATTGGGGTGCATATGGCCCTTCTCTTCACTACGTCTGTATCTTTGGGGTAAATACCCAGTAGTGCAATGGCTGGATCATAGGGTAGCTCAATTTTTAACTTTTTAAGGGACCTCCACACTGTTTTCCAGAGTGGCTGTACCAACTTGCATTCCCACCAACAATGTAGGAGGGATCCCCTTTCTCCACATCCTCTCCAACAATTGTTGTTTCTTGCCTTGTCTATTTTTGCCATTCTAACTGGCGTAAGGTGGTATCTCAGTGTGGTTTTGATTTGAATTTCCCTCACGGCTAATGATTTTGAACATTTTTTCATGTGTCTGTTAGCCATTTGTATGTCTTCATTGGAAAAGTGTCTGTTCATATCTTCTGCCCATTTTTTGATTTGTTTATTTGTTTCTCGTGTATTGAGTTTGAGAAGTTCTTTGTAGATCTTGGATACCAGTCCTTTATCTGTAGTGTCATTTGCAAATATATTCTCCCATTCTGTGGGCTGCCTCTTAGTTTTTCTGACTGTTTCCTTGGATGTGCAGAAACTTTTAATCTTGATGAAGTCCCATAAATTCATTTTATCTTTTGTTTCTCTTGCCTTTGGGGATGTGTCATGAAAAAGGTTGCTTTGGCCGATGTCGTAGAGGTTGTTGCCTATGTTCTCCTCTAGAATTTTGATGGATTCCTGTCTCACATCGAGGTCTTTCATCCATTTGGAGTTTATTTTTGCGTGATACATCATATCAACAAGAAAAGACTCAGGAACCATATGATCCTCTCAATCGATGCCGAAAAAGCATTTGACAAAATACAGCATCCTTTCCTGATTAAAACCCTTCAGAGTGTAGGAATAGAAGGTACATTTCTCAATCTCATAAAAGCCATCTATGAAAAGCCTACTGCAAATATTATTCTCAATGGGGAAAAGCTGGAAGCCTTTCCCTTAAGATCAGGAACTCGACAAGGATGCCCACTCTCGCCACTATTATTCAACATAGTACTAGAAGTCCTTGCAACAGCAATCAGACGACAAAAAGGGATCAAAGGTATTCAAATTGGCAAAGAAGAAGTCAAAATGTCTCTCTTTGCAGATGACATGATACTCTATATGGAAAACCCAAAAGAAGCCACTCCCAAACTATTAGAAGTTATAGAGCAATTCAGTAACGTGGCAGGATACAAAATAAATGCTCAGAAATCAGTTGCATTTCTATACACGAATAACGAGACCAAAGAAAGAGAAATTAGGGAATCCATCCCATTTACAATAGCACCAAAAACCATACGTTACCTTGGAATTAACTTAACCAGAGACGTAAAGGACCTATATTCTAGAAACTATAAATCACTCTTAAAAGACATTGAGGAAGACATAAAAAGATGGAAAGATATTCCATGCTCATGGATCGGAAGAATTAACATAGTTAAAATGTCCATGCTACCCAGAGTATTCTACACTTTCAATGCTATCCCGATCAAAATACCAAGGACATTTTTCAAAGAACTGGAACAAACAGTCCTTAAATTTGTATGGAAACAGAAAAGGCCCCGAATCTCCAAGGAACTGTTGAAAAGGAAAAACAAAGCTGGGGGCATCACAATGCCGGATTTCGAGCTGTACTACAAAGCTGTGATCACAAAGACAGCATGGTACTGGCACAAAAACAGACACATAGACCAATGGAACAGAATAGAGAGCCCAGAAATGGACCCTCGGCTCTTTGGGCAACTAATATTTGATAAAGCAGGAAAAAACATCCGGTGGGAAAAAGACAGTCTCTTCAATAAATGGTGCTGGGAAAATTGGACAGCTACATGCAAGAGAATGAAACTTGACCACTATCATCAGAACTTTATAAAGTCTCATTCATTACCTTGTCATCTATCTTGTTTCTTGGAGACTGTTGTGTGATCTTTGATTTTGTCTTTTCTGCATTTCTCTGACTATACTGTCGATATCCCTCTTTCATTTCAGTTTTATACTGCTGATATTTTAGCTTATATTTGCTTGTTGGTGCTGGCAAGTTTTCAGGTATTATGTCTTGCTCCTAGATATAAAAATAAGAAGTATGCTATCTGTCAGAAAAAATCAAAATAATTATAACTTTTCCTTATTAACATTAACAGGTTTATCATTTATCTTAACATTTATGCCTAACAGATCATTATGATCTATGTGCTAAACAGAGGTGATATTTATTTATTATTATTTTTTAAATTTATTTGACAGAGAGAGAGTGCATAAACGGGAGAGCAGCAGGGTGAGAGGGAGAAGCAGGCTCCTCACTGAGCAGGGAAATATCTGTACTGTCCACTCCATTTTGCTATGAACCTAAAACTGTTCTAAAAAATGATCTATTAAAAAAAAAAGACAGGATACAAAGATATGTAGCTTTAAAATAAAAAAAAAGATTTTATTTACTTATTTGAGAGTACGAGCATATGCACACAAGTGGGGTGAGGGGCAGAGGGAGAGAGAGAAGCAGACTCCCGGCTGAGCTGGAAGCACTAGGCAAGGCTCAATCCCAGGACCCTGGGATCATGACCTGAGCCGAAGGCAGATGCTTAACCGACTGAGCCACCCAGGTGCCTCCAGAGGTGGTATTTAAAATGTTTAGCTGGTATAGAATCACTGAGCAATTAAGCAGATGGAATTGCTCAGAATGGGCACTGGCCTTAAATACCAGGAAGCCTGTACCTGATTTCCCTGCTGAAGATCAGTCCTGGTTCTAAAATAATTTGAGAAGACAAAAATTAAGTTTTCTTTCAAGAGTTTTAGAGAGACCTTGTATTCCTGCCCCAGAAAAATTCCACTGACAAGCATTTCTTCCAGAACAGTTACAGGAATTAGAGATCACGAACACTAAGAAGCGCTGGTTATCATTTGTAGAATTTCAGATATATCTCTGGTATTACTTGGTTCCGTACCACATTCCCATGGGAGTAAGAAATAACAGAGCCAGTGGATAAGTGAAATCTAAAAGGAGTACTAAGCAAACACAATGGCATATATATTGGCTCAAAGAGGGATAGATACTCCAAAAGGAGGATAAATCCAGCACAACGCTTGAAAATTGTTGATAATACCCAAGTCTAACCTAGAGAAGGAAAAAACAAAGTTTCAGGGTGAAAACTATAGCATGATACAGACTAAGGTACTACTGGTGCCATTTATCCAAAATGAGACTAAGGAGAACATGAATAGAACCAGCTAAGGGCGCATGGGTGGTTCAGTTGGTTAAGCCTCTGACTCTTGATTTCCACTCAGGTCATGATCTCTGGGTCTTGAGATCAAGCCCATGTCGGGCTCTATGCTTGGCGTGAAGCCTGCTTAGGATTCTCTCTGTCCCTCTCCCTCTGCCCCACCCCTGCCTCCTGCGTACACACTCTCTCTAAAAAAATGTGTGTGTGTGTGTGTGTGTGTGTGTGTGTGTGTGTGTGTGTGTGTTTAAAAAAATAGAACCAGCTACAGGAGAAAGACTAACAAAGACAGAAAAGCAAGCCCTCCTCATAGAATACTGGTCAGAACTTGTGTTCATAACACAAAACACTAAATACTGTTTGAAGTATAAATACTGTCCCAAGGAGATAGCTTGGAACAAGTACAGTTACTTACAGTTACTCCATAGCATACTAGTAGTCCGAAGTATAAGTTAATTTCCAAGAGACAAATCACATTGTTAAACTCACAAGATCTGATCTAATACTCTACCACAGTTTTTTAAATTCCTGGATTTCCTATTAGGATAAACCTGTACTTTACTAATCGTATTAAGACATTTTTAAAATACTATTCCTATGTGAAAAAAACGTAAAACAAAGTAGAATTATTTCACCAACATGATCGTTTGGGATATTAATATATAAAATACTTAAACTGGACAAAACATAGACTGAACATAATGAAATTTCTGGACTAAATACTGTGCTTAAATGCACATTATAATTCTGAAAGTTGGTAATAAGAAATAAATACTAACCAGTTCATTTAGATGATGCTGTGTATGTGATATTTGATGTGGTGTGACCCAACTAGGAGCAGAAGATGAATTTGGTGGGTTAAAATGAATATGCGTAGTACTAAGTGGGATGTATGAAAAATCATCCTAAAATAAAATTAAATAATACTTGTTATACATTATATGCAATATTGTGTTCAAATATTTATTATAGTAAATACCAAATAAAAATTACCTCCTCATCAGAGTCAACGAGGCTTCCCAAATCAAGTCGTGGAACCCTGAAAGAAATAATCTATGCATCCCATAAATTTTTAAAATGAGACTTTAATAGTTGCAAATCATATATGCTATATCTTACATAAAAAGATATACTAGGGTTGCCTGGGTGGCTCAGTAGGTTAAATGTCTGCCTTCGGCTCAGGTTACGATCCCAGGGTCGTGGGATCAAGTCCCACATCGGGCTCCTTGCTCAGCAGGAAGCCTGCTTCTCCCTTTCCCTTTGCCTGCACTCCCCCTGCTTGCACTCTCTCTCTCTCTCTCTGTGACAAATAAATAAAATCTTAAAATAAATAAAAAGGTACACTAAAGCCAAAGGTGTGCTGCACCAACCAGCTGTGAAAGGCTTTTGTTAAATGCCCAGCAGTTGTTGAGCTGGTTGTTACCAAAGCCCAATTAAAAATAAAATTATATGGGGCGCCTGGGTGGCACAGCAGTTAAGCGTCTGCCTTTGGCTCAGGGCATGATCCTGGCGTTGTGGGATCGAGCCCCACATCAGGCTCCTCCACTATGAGCCTGCTTCTTCCTCTCCCACTCCCCCTGCTTGTGTTCCCTCTCTCGCTGGCTGTCTCTATCTCTGTCAAATAAATAAATAAAATCTTTAAAAAAAAAAAAAAAGAAAGAAAAAATAAATAAATAAATAAAATTATATGAACTTATAAATAAGTTATATTAAAAACAAAGGTAATAAATACCCAAAGTCATCACTTCTTAATGACTTTACTGTACTTCACTATTGTCTATGTTCTAGAAGTTATTTACATCTATGGTATTTGTCTGGTAATATTGTAGTGTGTATCTCTTTCCAAGTCTGTGTTCAGTGATACTATACACAGCTTGAAATCAGCCACAGCGGGATCATTTACACAAAAACTGGCAAATGCTATGAATTAGGACTTGATTTATTATTTTGTTAATTTCTGAGACTTAAAACAGTCATGGAGAAAACATTAATGGCGCAGATTAAACTTGGAAGTGTACATATCTATAACTGTCACATTGTGAATAACAAAAAACTGACAAAATATTGTCCCATATCCAAAACTATTACGTAAGTCAACAAATAGATCACTCACATCACTTTACAATAAATGAAAATATCAACCAACATTCACATTGGAACTACACTGGTTCATGGACTGCAACCATAGGATGGCTACAAATACCAGAATTCAGCAAGAAACTAAGAAAGCATTCAGTGAGAATCAACTGGCTATGTGGAATTTATAAAAAAGAGTTTAAACATTTTATTAGTATTTGTAAATTGCTTACTATGTATCCTCTTTACCAGTAAAATTTATAACTACCTTAAAATATACTTAAGTTATTTATAATTAACAAGTAAAATTTAAAATAAACTTAATCAGACCCTGTCAGGAAACCAGCTGGTACACATTTACCAGCACACGACTATCAACGCATACTGAGTATCTTGTATCAAGCGCTTGCACGTACTTCGTACCCCGATTCTTTGTCTAGATGAGCATACGGGTATCTGTTATGTAGAACCACATGAAATTGCTGATACTTGCCCATTTTTCATCGATAAAAATGTCAAATTCATATGGTTCAGCCTAATAAAGTACTAGGTTTTTAACTTCTATTTTCTAATAAGCCCTGTAGTCTAAAATACTTGAAAGAATATAAAAGTCATATCCTTTCAAACATTAAAAGGCAAAAATGTATAATATAAAACATAAATTAATGTAGTCTAGTCCACAAATAAAGTCATTTAAAGAAGATTGATAAAATCGTCATTTTGTCAAGATAAAACCACAGATACTTCCCATTAAATTCATTTTGACTATCCCAGTTATAAAATTCAAAATTTTACGTATTTCTTTAAATTCATTTAGCTGACTTTTCTAAATAAAACAATAAACGTTTTCAGGAAAATGTAAGTATATTAAAGAAAATAAAAAAAATAAAAATCTTACTATCCTACTTTAATTTTAGCATAGCAATTTTCAGGCCATGCACATTAATTTTTCATAACCACATATAAAATTTGGCTTTCTTTTTTTACTTATTATAAATATTTGCCCATTACTCAAGTGTGAAGAAATGTGACTTACACAGGTAGGCTAGGATTCTGGATTGCCCATGATCTGGAAGTTTGTCCTTGCTTTAATTAAAAAAAGAAAAAATCAGTATGTATACCCTTTTTTATACTTTAAAAGATAAGAAATGAGTTGATGCAATAAAGCTGATGATAATTTTCTCAGTAAACCGCATATAAGAAATACTTATGAAGCCTCTCCTTACTGGAGACAACAGAGATCGGATGATAAGCAACACAGATAATCCTTCACCTCGTGGTGCTCTGTCTGCTGGGGAAGACATTCACTCAAACAAACAATAATGTGAAAAAAAACACATGCTCTGCCAGAGTAGCTACATAGAGCATTTTACCGCACAAGTCTAGAAAACTGAGGAAGCATTTTCAAAAACAAACAAACAAAAGGAACCTTTAAACGGAACTCTGAAGGATGGGTAGGAGTCAGCCAGATAAAGAGGGAGGGGAGAAAACTGCTCTAGCCGGGAGGAGCAGCTCACCCTGCACTAGCCCACCGGCAAGAGTTAAGAGTTAGCAGTTAGAGAGGGCTGAAATCCAGAGAGTGAGGAGGCAGAGGTGGCCAGAGCTGTTACATAATAATACAAGTCAAAGAACTTGGACCTTGTCCTAAAGGTAATGGGAAAACTGCAGTACTTAAGCAAAGAAGTGACCAATACATGCATGTATACATTTGTAGATGTTCAATCTTACTTCCAAAAAATTGTGCAAAGATATGAAAATTAGAGTGAGCTCAGACACCATACAATAAGAATATATATGAGTCATAGAAAAAATTCAAGTTAATAAGGGCAGGAAGCAATTCAAGCATCAACACTTCTGGTTTACTTCTGAAATGTTGTCTAACTGGTCATTTTTGTGGTACTGATAGCAAGAACAGAAATTATATTCAAGACTGAGCTTCATCACTCTAACTGACCATAAAAGAGAAAACAAATTCAATTCAGTATAAGTTTTAATATGGCATTATTTTAAATACTATCTTAATAAGTTAAAAATGTAGAAATGTAAAAATCACAAAATGATCAGCTAATTGGAATACATATATACTAAGTTGACCCTTGAGCAATGCTGGGGATAAGGATGCCAGCTACCTCCCCCCATACAGTCAAAAATCCACATATAACTTTTGGCTCCCCAAAAACTTAAACTACTACTAGCCTACTGTTGACTGGTAACATAAACAGACACATATTTTGTATGTTATTACATACTGACACATATGTGTATGTATTATATACTGCATTCTTGCAGTAAAGTAAGCTAGAGAAAGTAAATGTTAAGAAAATCGTAAGGAAGAGAAAATACATTTGCAGTACTGTACTGTATTTATTGAGCAAAATCTGCACATAAGTGGACCCGTGCAGCTCAAACCGGAGTTGTTTAAGGGTCAACTGTATATAAATGACATACATATCATAGCCTAAAGCAGCAGCACACTTCTATCACATATTAAAGATTTTCCTTTTTTTTAAGATTTTATTTATTATTTGAGAGAGATAGGGAGAGCATGAGCACAAGTTGGGGGAGGCCAAGGGAGCTGAGACTCCCCGCTGAGCAGGGAGCCCTACGCCCCGCTGTATCTCAGGACCCTGGGATCATGACCTGAGTTGAAGGCAGAGGCTTATCTGACTCGACAGGCTCCCTGCTTAGTGGGGAGTCTGCTTCTCCCTCTCCCTCTGCTCCTCCTCTCTGCTCCCCCCCTCTGCTCCTGCCCTCTCTCTCTTTTGAATGAATGAATGAATGAATGAATGAATGAATGAATAAATAAATAAATAAATAAATAAATAAATAAATAAATAAATAAAAGAATAGCAAGGAGATATATATCACTTCTACGTATTTCTAAACTAAAATTTATATATACCCAATTCTGTGGTGGAAACAAGGACAAAGCAGCTATAACCTTGTACTCAATCAGTGATAAATATACACAGTGGTGATATTATGAAGGTTATGAAGAATAAAAGTCCTAATAATAGGAGCTCTGATTTTCTTTCTACCTAGCTAATACAAAATGTATACTGATATTCTCTTCTTCTTCCTACTATCCTTATTTCTTCTATTTTCTGCAGATACACACAGATAATTTTTTAAATAAGAATATGAAAACAATAAGAATACGCTTGATTTTTTAAAATAACACTAATTCAAGGAATGACCCACTTTCAAATAATGATTATCTTCAATTTTGGCCACTCAATTCTTCAATCTAGGAAATATGGATCCTAAATATTTGTGAGTACAAGTTGTCATAAAAACATGGAGAAAAGAGTCAGAAAATTATTTCCTGAATCATCCTACAAGAGGAAAATTATATAGCACACATACTTGCAGCAGCTTCTTTCTTCCAGCGAACGGCTGAGTTTGATTCGTAGCAGAAGCAGCAATTCCTTTAACCTCTAAATCCATTCAAGTTCACGTCTGCAGTATGCTTTGAAAAAGGTAAAAACACACAAAATGATAACTCTTACTCTAATTTTAAACAAGCCATACAAACTACATAACACTACTTCATGGAAAGAAATCATGTGGTTAATCATTCTTGTGTCTTTACCAAAATCAACTTTCTGTGGGTCAATTACATTATGTGGGGCAACATTTATGGGGCAAATGCTAGTCTGAATAGGGTTCCTCTGAAGATGTCCATGTCCTAATCACTGGACCCTGTGAATATGTTTACCTTACATGACAAAAAAAGACTTCAGATGTGATTATGTAAAGGATTTTGAGGTGTGGAAATTATCCTGGATTATCTGGAGGGCCCAATGTAATCACCAGGGTCCTTATAAAAGGGGGGCAGGATGATCAGAGTAAGAAAGAGAAGATGTAAGAAGGAAAGCACAGGTCAGAAAGGAGTGAAGGTACTAGATAGCTAGCTTTGAAAGTGGAGGAAGAGGTCATGAGCAGTCTCTGCAAGCTAGAAGACGCAAGGAATGAATTTTCCTCTGGAGCCTCCAGAAGGAATCAGCCTTGCTGACATGTTGATTTTAGCCCTAGAAGACTCATCTTGTGCTTCTGACCTCCAGAACTGTAAAATGATGAGTTTAGGTTGTTTCAGACCACTACATTTGTGGTAATTTTTTACAGTAGTAATACGAAACAAATGCCTGTACTTCTCTACCACAAAGTGGTGTAAATTTATTTTCCTTACTCTTTTCCTAAACCTTTATGAGTTTTGATTTTGCTGGAGTAAGTGGATAAAAAAATGTGTTACGTAAACAGTATTTTCTGATACAAAGAATAAAATACAGTGGATGGTCCAATTAGCAATTATGAGGCAACTGGTAAAAATGCATGTGAGAGAATGTTGAAAATAATCAACTTGAACAAAAATGTACAAAACAAAAATCAGATGAATATCTCAGTCATGCAAATTTTGAAGATTTTACTTTACACTTCAACCTTATATTACTGAGGATATGTTGTTTAACAAGTCATACTTTCTTTTTCTATTATTACACTTGGATTTAATAGTAAACTCTTTTCTTTTTAATTTTTTAGGGAAAGATAGCATGGGATAGTGTCAGCATAGAGTTAGACAGACTCACATTAAAATCCTCATTTTTGACACTTCCCTGTAATGTATGCTTGGATAAGAACTTAATCTTTCAGAGGCAATATTTCTAATATGTAAAATGAGTTTAATGTTAGCACCTTTCTCATCTTTCTGTATTAGGTAGACTATGGTCATTCAACACATGGTAGACATCATTGTTATTATTAAAATGTAGTTTTACTGCAGGCCCAGTGAAATCCTGAAAGATATTCCAGTTCTTCGCTAATTTACCTGTATGGCTCCCTTTACCCCATTTCCATAGCCCCCTCCCCTAAAACCCCATACCCCAAGGCTAGATTTCTACTCTAAGAGTAATGTCAGTAAGACTTACCAACCAACAGTAGACATATTCTGAAAACATCACAAATCATTGGATTTAAAAATAATTCGACTTTTTTTTCTGAGTTATCTTTCACAAAGAAGCAAGTTTTTAAAGTTGTTATTGCTTTGGGGGGTGGGGGAGAAGGTTGTTGTTTGCTCTTAGTCACATCACAGAAGCTGTTGTATTTGCCGTGATAATTAGCAGCCAACAAACCCAAGTTGAAACAGGGACACTGAGGAATCAGCTAAGTGATCTTCTCCACACAGCAAACACACAATTATTTATACCTTAGGAACTCTTGTAGCCATTTCAAATCACTACAGGTCACTTTAAATAACCCTCATTCATTTGCAAATAACAAAAACAACAAAATTTAAATCCTCTTTCCAGGGCCTTCTAGTCCCTGTACTTCCCCAAGCTTGATGGTCATTACTCTTCACTTGTAATGAACTCTTTTCATGTCCCTAATAAACTGTCAAGTCCATGAAGGTTGGTATCTCATGCCCTTAATACAGCAGATACTTAATAAATATTTATTTAGTCAATAAAGAAATTAATGCATAGTCAAATACCTGTACACATTTTAAAGACATCCTTCATTTCCTTTCTCTGAACCTAAATATGACAGGATCACCATGTCACACATAAATTCTGTCTTCAAACAATAGATAAGGCATCCAAAGCATGAATGGTAGCTATTATTCTTCACACTCTACTGTAAGCTTTAAAAAGGACTATGGTTTTGCTCATCTTGTATCTCAGCACTTAGCAGAAAGCCTAGAAAACAGTAGGAACTTAATAAATATTTGCTAAATAAGTGAATTCAGTCAACTCAGATATGAGTTGTTTCAGAACTATTAGCACACAGATGGTTCACTCAGCTATAACAGGAGTATTCAAAAGGCAACTACCATATGTGGAACACTCCAGGACCTGTAGAATTAGAGCCGTCAGGCTACTGACACCTTACGTCAAAAAATCTTAAGATTTGGACAGGACTGCAGATATAAAACAGCTCAACCTTCTGGTTTTCAAACTGAGGAATCAGACCCAAAACGGGGACATTCATTTTGCCAAATTATTCGCCAGTTATTACTGAGTGTGAACTTCCACCAGTTTCAGACCTCTTTCTAATACTACACCCTTGCTTGTACGGGTCAGAAGAAAGAGGAGAGTGAGCTGCAGGGACTCTAGAACACCAGAAACTTAAACTTGGTGGCAAAAGAATCAGAATTTCAAATAAATGGCATGTGAGCAGATCTTGGGAATGCATACCAAAGTTCGTCCTGGTCCTATAGCACGGAATATATAGTTGGGCTATGCCGGGGACAAGAGAGGTGGTAGGAGCAGGGAAAAGCACTTCTGAATGGCTCTGTCTCCATCCAAACTGCTGCCAGGTCATGAGATACTACAGCTAGCATGTAATGAATATTGCTGACTAACAGATTCAAATCTTACCACATTATCTTTATTGCTACCATAAAAACTGCACTTACTCCCACTCCTCTCATTTTTTAAGGATGATTATTTCCAATTGCAATTATCACCACTTCTTTCTTGGTTAGTGACATTAATGGCTATTATTTGCTTACACCAAATCAGAACATAAAGGAAAGCGAAGACTAAATCGATCAAATCCATTCCATAATCAAGGAAAGAGGAAAAGTTTTAGTATTTAACCTCCGCAGGTGAGGACCAAGTTTATCCTGGGGCCCAGGTGATAACAGACCCAAGTATCTAAATGAACCTAGCATCATTCTTAATTTCATAGTAATTGTACATCCACTCCCCACAAAGTTAAGATTACGCATCAATACACCTGCAAAGTACAACTAACGCTCCGCCCTCGTCCTATCTTAGATTCCAGGGACTGGGGTGGGACACACGGGACAGCCAACCTGACTTGACCCAATAAGCTGGGTAAACAGCAGCTCCACGGTGGGAAGGATGAAAAAGGTACCAACTGGGGCAATTCCACCGAGACCCTCCTGAGACTGCTGGAAAGGCACAGCTCCTGGTAGACTCCAGCAAGCCCAAGCCCGCGGCTGCACGTTGCCTAGCAACAGGCGTCCCCACGCTGGGCTTCCAAACACTTTCCCACTTCCACGGAAGAGAAGATCATCGGCCCAAATCTCTCATTCCCTCCACGCTACCTCCTGCCCCACGCTGTGTAGGGTCGTACCTCCGCCAACCCCCGCTACGCACTGCGAGCTACTCCGCAGGTCTACTCACCCGAGGGCGGTGCTGAAATCCTTGCAGCGGCCTCTGAGCCTCATCCGGGGACTAGTTCCGGGGCGCCTCTAAATCCTGGCGGGGATCTGGAAGAAGACTCACTCATCTGGGCTGCTTCTGCTCAGAGAGAGAGAGCCAAAGCCTGGCCCGGATCCAGACGGCTGTTGTATAATTCTCCACTTAAGTGAGCTCTAGTTAACATATTTTATAGAACATCTACCAGGAATTCAAATCCCAGAGAGATATTTTGAGGGGAAAAAATTACGCTGTAATGTCCACTCTCAAGGAGCTTGCAATTATTTAAAAAGACAAGACTACATTATAGTATTATAGAGAGATATATAATTATAGATACATAGATATATAGATGTATAGAGATTTTATAAATGAAAATATCAATACAATGGAAAGGGAATAAGCCTAGGAATCTGGAAATTTCCATTTTATTCTTGGCTCTGCATACAATGTCTTTGGTCATCCATTCCTCATCAATAAAAGGAAAAGTCTGGTGTGAGATATTTCTTGGGTTCCATTCCACTGTAATATGCCTGTAACTTTCCTGAATTACACAGCCAAGCGTCAGACACTCAAAGTCTGAAGCCTAATCCAGTTCTCCAACCAAAGGATCAAGGTTTTTTTCTAATCTAGAGTGTCTTTTCAAAGTTAGCTTCCCTAAAATGTATATATCTAAATTTGCAGGTTGGAGTCAGTTTTGGAGTAAAACTACAAATATGTTTGCAATGCATATAGAGTAATCACTCCTTCTATTTCTTCCCTACATAAAATTCATCCACCCATTCTCCCCACACAGAAAGAAAAGCAAAACTGGAAAAAGAAAGTAAAAATGGGGGCGCCTGGGTGGCACAGCGGTTAAGCGTCTGCCTTCGGCTCAGGGCGTGATCCCGGCGTTCTGGGATCGAGCCCCACATCAGGCTCCTCGGCTGTGAGCCTGCTTCTTCCTCTCCCACTCCCCCTGCTTGTGTTCCCTCTCTCGCTGGCTATCTCTATCTCTGTCGAATAAATAAATAAAATCTTTAAAAAAAAAAAAAAAAAAAAAAAAAAGAAAGTAAAAATGAAACAAAAGACTCAACTTCAACTTTTAAAAAGCTTTTAAAGAACTTAAATAATTCTAGTGCCCACTAACTTTGCCCATTCCATAAATAAATATTCAAGAAAATAACATGAGGACATATCCTTGTCTGTTCCTGGCACTTAGGCTTAGTACACCTAAATTGTTTCAGTATTTCTGAATATAGTCCTCTAAGCCATTAGGAATATAGTCCAAAAAACACATTTATACAATCCAGACATTGTGTAAAAACACGTATTACAAAAGCAGTAATATTGGATTATTACTGATTATATGTAGAGAGGAGAAAAACATTTTCCTTCTACCCTTTGACGTCTTCCAGCTGGTTTAAGAATTAAACTGACACAAGATAAACTCAAGGGGAAAAGACAAGGTATGTGCACACAGAGTCCCAATAATGAAATTGAGACCTAAAGAAATGACCAAAGTAGGCAGTTTTTATACTTTTTGGACAAAGAGACAATACATCTGTGAGGAATTGATGAAACAAAGAAAACTTAACTTTGGGACTTTAGTAAATTATTCTAAACAGAATTTGGGCTGGGATAATATATTAGTAAAAAGTAGCAAGGGTTGTTTATACAGCCTTCTGGGCTCTAAATTTCCTCCCTGATGATAAGGATGTCTCTTACCTCCTGATATAGGAAAGGTACTTTCACATGGAAGATTTATTTCTTGCTTTCTGGAGACAAAGCAGGGAGCAGGTCAGAGTGTTCTTTTGCATTGGCTGTTCCTTAAGTAACTTTTGTTCAAAATAATCATAACAAAGCGGCACATTTTGGGGTGGCCTGCCTTTGGCCTGTACATATAAATTGTACTTTTTTGCCAATTTTCAAAACAATTAATCACGAAAGTTCTGTTGTTATTACAGCCAATTAATTTCTTCATACACCAAACAATACTAAATTAGCCATGTGTTAACCTAGATTATTTGCAGATCTAAAATAATCTGCATTTGAAGGTCAGCAAATATCCATTGATCACCTACTATCTGCAAATATATCCAGTGTTAGAAAAAGTAAAGTATATAAGCCAACTTAGTATTTATTGCCTTTCAAACTGAGTCTAAAATATCTATTGAGCCTCTAGTATGTATATGATGCATAAAATAGTTTCTAAAGAAGCTTACAATTGTATATGATATTATTAGAGAGTTAGGAGTGCTCATTCCCTCATTAATAAATATTCATTGAGGGCATAAGTGTTCAGTAGCTGTTCCAGGGGCTATAGATATAGCAATAAAGCCAATAAAACCATGGTTTCACTGAAAGTTAAAATCTGAGGCGACAAACATTAGATAAATAAATAATATCATCTCAGGTAGCAATTAATGTGAAGGAAAATACAACCAGTTACTGGGTAGACACTGACAGAAGGGATACGCTGTAGGACCACGTATGGCTTTGCTGAGGGGAATTCTGCCGACAAAGGGAATAGCGAGTGCAAAAGGCTTGGGGATAGAGCATTCTTGTCAAGCAGGGGGATGTGGCTGAGGCCTGTGCGCCAGTGGAGAATGTAGACTAGGGGGCAGAGATTAGCCATGATGAGATTAAATCATGCCTGGTGGACCAAACCTAGGATTTTGGATCTTTTAGGTATGACAGGAAGTCATCAGAAGGTTCTGAAAAGAGGGAAGGCTGTTATATTGTGATTTATCATAAGAAATATATATTTGATCTTCGTCCTTGTTTCTGGCATGGAGCTCCTAAAACCCTTCAAATTTTCCTAAACGCTTAAAGCAAGGAAACTTCTTTTGTTATCTTAATGAGGTGACTCTTAGAAAGCACCTGAGGATGGAGGCCCAACCCTGTGATTAGAGTCGGAAGTTGGAAGGCCTCGGAGGAGGTGACAGGGGCTAGAGGTTGAATTCATCAACCATGGTCAAGGAGTTAATCAATCACACCTTTGTGGTGAACTCTCTAAAAGTACTCCCAAAGGACAGGGTTCCCAGAGCATTCTGTTTCCAGAGTGCAACATAGAAATTCTGCCTGAGTTTCTAGCCTTCAGACTCAAGACTACAACATCAACTCTTAAGCCAATCTTTAGCCTGTCACCTTGCCCTACAGATTTTAGGCTTGCCAGTTCCTACAATAGTGGGAGTCAGTTTCTTCAGAATCTGTATGTATGTACCTGTGTGTGTACAAGGGAGTGGGGTGGGAGTATATGTCTATTAGTTCTGTTTTTCTGGATAACTCTGACTACTACAGAAAGAAAAAGAGAAATAAAGTAATAATATATAGGACCATGAGGTGATGATTTAATGATTAGATTTAATGATTAGATTCCTTCTAATTGGAGGACTTCATGAAAGGAACTCATGATTGGAGTCTTAGAAGATTCATTTATTAGTTTGTTCGTCAAATACTGAACTCTTTTGAGATGCTGGGGATACAGGAGTAAAAATAATAATAAGCAACCCCTGCCTCATGGGGCTTACATTCATTTGAAGGGAGATATGAAAATGTAAATAAATTGTATATGATATGAGGATAAGGGTTAGGGGAAAATAGAAGGCAGAAAAAGGACAATAGGAAGTGATAGGTGTAGGATGGGTAATGTAAAATACCACTGTGAGGTATTTTGAAAAGATGACATTTGAGCAAATATTTGAAAGATAGAAACTAGCCATGTAGCTTTCTGGGAGAAAGAGTTCTAGGCAAAAGAAGTGAGCAATGCCCTGAGATAGCAGCACTGTCACTTTTTTAAGGAACATTAAAGGGGCCAGAGTATCTGAAGGAGAGAAAAGGAAGGGAAGAGAAGTACGTGAGATCAGAAAAGGGCCTTCTTGGTTAGGGCCTTGAAGATAATAGTGAGGATAGCCTTGGGATTTTGTTTTAACTGCCATGGGAAGCCATCGATTGGAAGGTTTTAAGCAGAGGAGTGACGTGACTTACATTTAATAGGATCATTTTGGATGCTGTGTTGAGAATTAGTATTTAAATATTTGAATATGAACATAAATATACATAGAGACAATAGAATGAGGTTCTAGAAATGCTCAAAAAGTTGTTTTCCCTCTACTGGTTTGGTATTCCTATTTTTTAGTAGTGATTCTTAAATGTTTAACACGTATGCATCACTTAACAAAGTCAAAATTACTCCATATTTCTACTCTTCCCCAGGAATACAAGGACATTAGAATAGTTCAACTATAATCACTAAGCTCTCCCATCTTCCATGTGATTTTTGCCAAGTATTATAGTTCCATCCTGTATTGAAACTCCTTCTTCCTTGAACACTCTTCCTCCAACAACCACATACTTTCCTCTTGCATCCCCTTCAAGTATTTGCTCAAAAGTCGCCTTCTCAAAGACATCCACACTGATCACCCTATTTGAAATCACAACCTGCCACCCTCACCTCCACACCCACCCCAGTGCTCCCAATCTCCTTAGCCTGATTTATTTTTTCCATACATATTATCGGGTTTATCAGGCTATAAAATTTATTTATTATGTTTATCATTTATTCTCTGTCTCCCTTCACTAGAATTCCAGAAAGGCAGATTGCTTTATTTCTTATGGTTGTAATCCCATGCATCAGGAATAACGCCTAGAACATAACAGACACTCCAAGTATTTAAGTATGCTAAAGATTATATACAATCACTCTGACTGCTGTCCTGAGAATAAACTATAGAAGGTTAGGAGCAGGAGCAGGGACCTCCACCAGGAAGCCATTGCAATTATCCATGAAATCAAGGAGTGTCATTTCAAATGCTGAGCAGTGATCAAGTTCTGAAAATATAAAGACAAAGACAACAGAATTTGCTAAGGGACCAAAGCCTCCAAAGTTTGGGGCCTGAGCAATCAAAAAGATGAAGCTGTCATTAACTGAGATAGGGAAATTGTGGAAGGATCCAGATTGGGGTTGGGCTATGAAAAGCTCAGTTTGGACTGTGTTAAGTAATGCTCAAGTCACATACATTGCAGTTCTCCATCAGCAGAGGCAGACAAATATTTTCTCCACTACTCAATAGAATTTCCATTAGGATCCTTGTATTTTTCCCCCATTTTATAATTTAATTTTCTGCTTTCTTTTTTTTTTCAAGATTTTATTTTAAGTAATCTCTATACCCAACATGGGGCTTGAACTCATGACCCCAAGATCAAGAGTCATATGCTCCACCGACTGAGCCAGCGAGGCACCCCCTAATTTTCTATTTTCTATTTAAAAATGGTAACCAGTTGCATCAAAGTTTTTTTTTAGTGAAAAGATTTATTGACTAGAATATTCAGTAGCTATAAATATAAATTTACTTGAATTAAATGGCATTGTAAACAACCTCAGATCATCAAATAAAGATATTTATTTGAAACACAGAAATACTGGAAAATGTCTTTTAATGTCACACACACAAAAATGCTGGTTTATTATTAAATAACAACTGATGTAATGTATTTAAGACATTAAGCCAAATGAAGTTGGTTGATATTGCAATGTAGATAAAATAAGATCAAATGTACTCTGCCCTAGTCTTTAGAATGCCCACTAAAGCAATCCTTTCTCAGAAGTTTACTAGTAACCAAACCATAGGTTTGTTCCAAACTCAAGTATCAAGCATGTGAGATTTCGTCCAGAGGAACCACTTAGCTACACCTCTCTGTTTTTATCTTTCTAGGCAGTCTGTCTCCAAATGAGAAAACAAATGCAAATTACTAAATTATTATATGTTTGGCAAAGTAATAATCACACTATATGGAGTATAGAAAATGCCTATTCTTGCTTTATTACCAGTTTCTGGAGATACGGGCAGTATGATGCTGCAGTTTATTTAAAACAATAAAACTATATATGAAAGCTGAGTCTGTGTTACTAATATAAAGGGTTTTGTACAGGCCCCGTCCGTTTTCAGCATCTAATACATGTTGCCTTTTTACATGACGCTGTGCCGCCTCCATGTGGCGATCTGGATTGCAATTCAGGGGCCCTCCGCAGTGGTTCTGGATTGGATTCGCAGAAAGGCTGCTGGACGGCTGAAACTCTCCACCAGAGGGCGACTCAAACTTTTCTCCTGTAGCCCAGGGCTTTGTGATGGGCTAATCCTGCTGTTTGTGCTGCCTCGGTTCTGGCCCTGCCCTCTGGCAGCCAGCCCGCTGAGCATCCCCGTGCTGAGCTCGAGCTTGTGCAGGAGGAGGGAGCCGGCAGAGAGCGTGGTCCCCAGGGGCCAAGGAAGACTGGCTGGCCGAGCCGTTACTGGTCCACGCAGTCAGAGCATCCTCTGCATCCCGCCATGGTTCTGAGGAAAAAATTGAGTTGCTTATGGACGTTAGGTCTCTGTCTGGTAGCCAGTAAATCGTCTGTTAAAGTCCCCTCTATCACAGACCGGAGTTTTAAAGACCAGTGCGTCAAGGCTCATAACGAAATGCGTGGCAAAGTGTGGCCCCCCGCGGCTGACATGAAACACATGGTGAGAAAGGACGGGGCTGGGATCTTATTTCTCTAGTTCATCCTGAAGTATCTGGGCGGTAAATTTGATGTACTCATTTGTATGAATTCAATCCAGATCTTCAGCATGCAGTTAGGAATCACGCCTTAGTCGGTCTATATTCCAGGGTAGTGATAGGAGTGGACGAAAAAGGAAAACTTGAAGCTGTATCTTGCCAAGGCTTAGCTCCCTTTAAGGGGGTAGGGGTAGAAAGATGGCGATGGGGATGGAGGTGGGGGGAAGGAGAGGGGTGGGGGTGGAGGGTGGCGGGCCGGAAGGGCAGTGTTTGGGAGTTGTTTGGTCTTCACCACTAAGGCTTAATAAATGTACTTCGCAACTTCTCAAAGCTTTCCCCACCCCTCTCCCACTAGCACTTCCCAAATCGCACAACCAAGATATTTCATATAAAAGAAATAGCACAGGGATGGAGATTCTCTTTGTCCTCTCACCTGATTTTACATTTTATGAACTCTAGGTTGGAACAGTACTACATGTGTAATATTCATTTTTAAGAAATGTTCTACAAGGATGTAAATAATGAAATCAACACTTGAATAATATCAGATTGTCATTTCCATGAAAAATAATAAATATGTGAAGTTTAATTCCAAAAACATTGAACTGATGGTGTCTTTTGCAGACTTCCATCATATAGACATTAAGGCAAAAAGAGTACTCTACTGAAGAATGACCATAAAAAATATTGGATTATTAAAACAAACCATAGAATTTATAATTTTTAAATAAATGCTGGACTATAAATTTTATCACTAGAAATTTCCCTTGCGTTTTTCTTGCATGTAGATTTATCATTACGAAATTATGAGCATACATGTTGACAGCATCGTTTTGCTTGTGTGCTATGCAGTTGTAGCTACATTGTAAAGCATCTGTTCCAGCGTTCTCCCTTTCTAGCCAACAGAAAATGAAATGGAAGTATTATAAAATCACTATTCAGGCACTAAAATTCAAAACTGCACTATTCTGCTACATGGGAAAACATTCTTTTTGAGGGGGAAGAGGTTTCAACAATGTTTGGGAAACACTGGATTAAACAAAAATAAACTGATCTCTTTAATGCAGAATTGTTAAAATATTTTAATATGTAATATATACTTTAATCTCCAGTAAGTTAGGGTGGTCAATGACATGGATTTGCTATACATCATTGCCTCCATACTTATTTGAATATCTTTTTTAAGGATTATCTTATGTCATTAAAATGCTATTTAAATATATATACATATATATTTGTGTGTGTATATGTAAATATATACATCCTACATATATATGTAAATGCATATGTAAATTTATGTGCAAATATATGTAAACACATACACATTTTATATAAGCACCTGTGTATGCTAATGTTCTCCAAAGGAAGCAATAAAGGGATATACATATTAATTTAAATTTAAATACCTAGCTGCTGGAGACTGAAGAAAAGACTAGGGTGGAGAAGACATGAATGGAAACAAGCCTTCTTTGCATTTACCTTGTTTTATAGTTTTGAGTTTGTAAACGTGTAGAAGCTTTTGTTATTTTTGCCCTTTACATTTTCTGGTGCTCTTCATTTCTTTGTGCAGATCCATATTTCCACCTGGTATCATTTTCCTTCTGCCTAAATGGCATTAACATTTCTTATACTTTAGTCTGTTGATTTTCATCCTATCAATTTTTATATTATAAAAGTCTTTGTTTCTCCTTAATCTTTTTTCTATCATGCAATTTTATTAACTGTATATTTTTCCCAGTCGAACTGAGAAATAAGTGACAAACATCACGGTATAATTTTAAGGCATACAGCATGAGGGCTTGTTTACATATATTGTGAAATGATTGCCACAATAGGTTCGGTAATGTCCATCTTCTCATATAGATACAATTACCCCCCCAAAAAAAAGAATGAAAAAAAGGATAAAAATTCCTCCTTGTAATGAGAACTCCTAGGATTTACTCTCTTTTCCTATATATCATACAGCAGTGTTAGCCATAATCATCATTGATGTGATGTGGGCCAGGAGGGAATGATCAAGAAAGAAATCTTGAAACGTTTTCGGCGCAAAAAGGGATTTTTAGTAAAGCACAGGGCCAGGAGCCATGGGCAGAAAAAGCTGCACTGGGATTGTTAGGAGCAACTGATTATAGACTTTTAAATTGGGGAGGGGGCTAAAGACAAAAAAAAGTTTCCAAAAGGATTTGCATATGTCGAAGAGGACATACAGGATCCTGGAGGTCTGGTTATTGTCAAGCTAAGGTTACTTTTTGCCGCTATCAAAGCATTAACATTAAAACAGTTGCAAATGGGGCACCTGGGTGGCTCAGTGGGTTAAGTGTCTGCTTTCCTGATCCTGTCATGATCTCAGAGTCCTGGGATTGAGCCCCGGGTAGTGGCTTCCTGCTCGGTGGGGAGCCTGCTTCTGCCTCAGCCTCTGCTCCTCCCCCAGCTTGTGCTCTCTCTCAAACAAAATCTTTAAAAAAAAATGAAAATAAATAAAACAGTGTGATTGTGAGTTTTTTGAGGAATGTCATACTCTGCGTGTCTCAAGTATTTGTCAATGGGCTGCAGGTTGTAAGGAAATTTAATTTTATCCACATTTCTTTTGCTTTCATTCTCCTCATCAATCATGTTGTACATTATATGGATAGTACTTATTTATCTTATAATGGGAAATTTGTATCTTTGGACACCTTTCCATCTCCTTAATTTTTACTAGATATTAGCACCGTGTGTAGAATTCTAAATTGAACTTTAAAGATGTTGCTGCACTGTCTTCTTTCTTCTCATACGTTATTTGTGATGAGAAACTGGCTGGATCATTTTATTGGTTTCCATGTATATCATATGCATTTTTCCTTTGGCGGCTTTTAAGAATTTCTCTTTATCCTTGGTGTTGAGTAATCTGATATGCCCTGGTATTACAATGTTCATGTTTCCTGGAGTTCACTGAACTTTTTGGATCTGCCAGTTTTAATCAAAAGAGAAAAATTTGAGTCATTGTCTACTAAAATATTAGAGACTCCAATTATATCTACATTATACCACTTGAAGTTTCCCACAGTTCACTGATGCTCTTTTATTCTTTTTCTCAGTCTTGCTTTGTCTACTAATTTTAACATCTGTGTCAGTCCTGGTTTGATTTTCATTGATTGATTTTTCTTCTCATTTGGAATTGTATTTTCTTGCATCTCTGTATGCAGATAATTTCTTATCAGATGCCAGATACTGCTAATTTTACTTTGTTGGGTGATGGTTATTTTTGGATTTCTATAAATATTCTGGACTTTTTTTCCTGTCATACATTCATGTTACCTGGCATTTTGACCCATTTGAGTCTTGTTTTTAAGATTTGTTGGGCAGGAAAAAAAACGGTGGTTTAGGCTAGGGATAAATATCTCCCACAATTAAGCCAAGATTCTTCTGAGTACTCTACACAGTTCCCAAGATTATGAGGTTTTTCCAGTCTGGCTAGAGAGAAGAGGCACTATTCCCAGGACTGAGTGAGCATTAGGTAATATTTCTCTTACCTTTTTGAGTGATTCATTCCCTGACCTTGGGTAGGTTCCTCACATACATGTGCTAATCAGTACTTTGCTAAATACTCCAGCAGGACCCTCTGAACATCTTCAGAATTCTCTCTCCATGCCGATCTCTCTTTCCTGGGAATTCTTTATGGTCTGAAAATTCTCATTCTCTCAAGGGAGTAAGCTGAGGATTACCTTATTAGTTTCCCTACTCTCAGGGAGCACTGGCCTCTTTCGCCTGATGTTATGTGTGCTGACACCTGCTTTTCCACATATTCTGTTTTTTCAAGTGGGAAGGTAAATCTGGTCCTGCTACTCCATCTTGGCCAGAAGCAGAAGTGCTAACTAATGGAAGCGGAAGTGCTAACTGTTGGCTGAGTCTTCAACAGGAGATTCTCCTGTCTTCCACTACTGATCATCCAGGAAAACTAAGCACCTCATTTCTCATGTCAATTTCTATATTTATCAGGGGCACCTGGCTGGCCAAGAGCATGTGGCTCTTGATCTTGGGGTCATGAGTTCAAGCCTCACATTGGGTATAGAGATTATTACTTAAACTTAAAAAAATGTTTTTTCTATATATATCAAAAAACGGTGGACTATGATGTTAACAAATAAATCCTGAAAGCTTGGAGGCCTTTTTTTCCCACTTTTTTATTGATATATACTATTATATTAAAATGTACATGATTCGATATATGTATATATGGTGAAATGATTACCACAAGTTTAGTTAACGTCCATCACCTCACATAGTTAACAATTTCTTTTTCGTATGATGAGAATGTTTAAGATCTAATTGCTTAGCAACTTTCAAATATACAATACAGTATGGTTAGGTATAATCACATCATCATGCTTTATTGTACATCCCCAGAATTTATTTGCCTTAAACCTGGAAGTTTGCACCTTTTGACCTCCTTCACAATTTCACCCACCCCCGTCTCCAGGAACCACCAATCTGTTCTCTATGAGTTGTTTTTTTAGATTCCACATATAAGTGAGATCATACAGTATTTGTCTTTCACTATCTGACTCATTTCACTTAGCATAATTCTTTTGACAATATAGGTTTAGTATCTCCCTCACACAAAGTCCAATACTGGTTGGACCATTCTCTGTATCACCTCTTCTTCGTACAATGCCATAGGCTGCTTATATCTTGGATCCATCAGGCCAACAAATGTTTTATCAGAGTCACCACTGAGAAAGCTAGAAGATTGTATAGGTATTTGTAAAATCAGACCTGAAGGTGCTATATGTCACTCCCACTCATATCCCTCTGGCCAGAATTAGTCTGATAATCCTAACATGCTTGCATTAAATGTCTCAAGCCCAGACTGTTTTTATGATCATCAGGTATGTATGTATGTACGTACATATTTATTTATTCTTTATTCCTTCCCTCCCATAAATAGAACAATTCAAGGCCTCCTCTAAGAGATAAAGCCCAATATCTTATTCAGTTATTGACACAGTCTTAAATCTCTGAGTTGTATGCAACAACCCAACAAGGTTGGTTGTGGATACTCTTGGCCTAGTGACTGTGTCTGTCCTCCACACAAACAATATTCAATGGCAGTGCAAGACAAGACAACCATAACAAACACTTCTATTCAGAAGGTGGAAGAATGGGAGCCACACAGTAATCATTGGTTCAGAATGATTCTGCAATCTTTAGATAGGAGATAGTACGAAGACCTACTATACTGGGGGCCAGAAAATTTTTTTTTGATTAGAGGAGGTAGGAGTTCCCTTGTCTATTATTTTCTGTGGTACCTATCTTCTCCCTCTAAAATGTTCTTCCTTATCCATCATCCTCCTAGGCTAACTTGAATTGGGCATTGGGAAATACGCCATCTTTGAGCCATAGCCTTCTCAGACTGCTTTCTGCCCATGGAAGGTTAAGGTCAATGGTCATTTAAAGTATCCAACATTCACAGGCTTTTTTCATAACAGGTTTCCAATATCTTTGGAAATACATTTGTCTCAAAAACTCTTAAGGTCTTTCAGCTGTATGCCTCCAATCAGTTCCAAATACCAATACCCACACTTAAAGTACCAGTTAGAGAAATTTTCAAGTCTTGTCTTTGTTTTCTCACTGTGATGCTTTTCCTGTTCGTCTTAATACCAGTTTTCTTGAAATGTGAGTTTTGGGGAAATGGATATACCCTAATCTGTTCATTTGCTGAGGCACTTTTTAATCAATTAAGAGGATTTCCTTGGTGTCATATACTTCATCTCTTTGTCCTGAGCTTTTCTAATCACATGAAAGTCTTAGAACATGTCTCTCAATGACTTTTTAACATCTCATATCTTATTATATGCTATATAGAAGCAGTTTCTTTCCTATGTCTCAAAAGCCCCACATTTTTTTTTTTTAAGATTTTATTTATTTATTCGAGAGGGAGAGGGAGGTAGAGAGCACAAGCAGGGGGAACAGCAGAGGCAGAGGAAGAAGCAGGCTCCCCACTGAGCAAGGAGCCCATTGCAGGGCTTGATTCCAGGACCCTGGTATCATGACCTGAGCCAAAAGCAGACGCTTAACTGACTGAGCCACCCAGGCATCCCAAAAGCCCTACATTTCTTGATTCTACCTTTTATTTCTGCTTCCAAGCTGGCCAGTTCTTTTACTCCTAAAATAATCTTGCTGAACACACACTACAACCAACAAACACTATTTCTTTGTTTTCCAATCTCTGCTTAGAGCTTCAAGTTCAATGGGCTCATGGTCTCCCTTCTGAGTTACAGATCACATTTTTTCAGATGTTCTGGCCCTGAATCACATGGATTCCTGCCCCTTGTGTAAGTTTCCTCGCTGTTTGCCAGCTAACTATTAAATTCCCCAAATGATTCAGGCAAGCTTACCATCATTTTTGGGCTAGAGGAAGCATAAAAATGGAAGCCTACAGTCTCATTGTTTGCTCAGTAATTAAATCTTTATTTAGTAAAGATTGTGTGGTTTCAGGGATTTCACCTAACTTGTCCAGATCTGGATTCGATCAGAATAATTTTGCTCATTTTCATTGATGTTATCAGTAACTAAATTTGCATTTCTTCTGAAATAATTGAAATGCTCTTAAAATTAAAAGGCAAAGTTATAATGGATGAATAACAATTTAAGTATTTAAAAAACTTTTTTGAAAATTTAAGTCTTTTTGTATATTTTTATCAACATAAAATTATTCATCATTCTAGTGTTCATGTCCATCTAGTGGTCATTTTATAATACACTGTGTCTGGGGGGGTGTAATATGTGACGTCCTATAAAATCTGGGCCCAGAGCTGGGATCCTTCCTACCTAGGTCTCAGGGTGGTTTGATTAGATTTTTATTGTGGCTTCACTCCACTTCTAGAAGTAAGTTTTATGAGGCTAGACTAGGCTATGGTATAAAATAAACCCTGAAATGTCAGTGGCTTAACGAAGTTTAATTCTTTACTGGCACAAGTTGTAGAGAAGGTGAGTTAGGATTCAACCTCTCTTGGGGGCAGAAGGGCGAGCCCCCTACCCCAGCTAGCTCATTAACAGGCAGTATGACAAGAGTTCCCAAAGTCGTTCATTAAATAATTGCTTTACCAATGTAAAGAATAAATATCTACTGATGCTATTCTAAAGTAAGAGGTTTAGCACCATCTTATTTTCTTCTCATTTCTTCCCCATATATTTGTTGAATTAATATGACTTTTATATTCAGATTGCTGTTCTTCTTAATTGCAAATGTTTGTTATGCTAGAAGTGATTAATAATAACACAAATAAATTTTAATATAGCAAGTGTTGGTGAGGTTGTAGAGAAATTGGAACCATTGTACACTGTTGGTGGGTATGTAAAATTGCGCTGCAGCTATGGAAAACAATATGGAGATTATTCAAAAAATTACACTAGAACTACCATAAGATCCAGAAATCCCACTTCTGGGTATATATCCAAAAAAACTGAAATCAGGATCATGAAGAGATATCTACACTTCCATGTTCACTGCAGCACTATTCACAATAGCCAAGATATAGAAGCAATCCAAGGGTCCATCAGCAGATGAATGGGAAAGGAAAATGTGGTATATACATGCTATGGGACATTATTCAGCCTTAAGAAAAGAAGGAAATCCTGCCATCTGTGAGATAAGTCTGTCACAGAAGGACAGATGCTGCTGCATGGTTCCACATTTGAGGTATCTAAAATAGTCAAACTCATAGAAGCAGAAAATACAATAGTAGTTGTCAGGGGCTGGGAGGTGAGGTGGTTGGGGAATTGGGGAATTATTTTTCAAAGGGTATACAGTTTTGGTTATGTTAGATGAGTAAGTTCTAGAGATCTGCTATATAGCATAGTGCCTATAGTTAACAATATGTTATGGGGCACTCCAAAATTTGTGAAGAAGGTAGGTCTCATGTTAAATATTCTTACCACAAAAACAAACAACACCAAAGGGACATAAGAAACTCTAGGAGATTTCTAGACATGATGTCTATTATCTGGATTACAGTGATGGTATCATAGGTGTTTGCATAAGTCCAAACTCATCAAATTGGACACATTAAATATGTAAAATTATTTCTATATCAATGATAACTCAATAAATCTGATTTTTTCAGTATTATTTTTGTTATTTGCATCATTTTTCATAATCCTTTCAAGAACTTTGAACATTGACTGTTATACTATTTTTATTACTCAACATCATTCTTTTTATATTACCCATATATAGCAAAAATTCTGCAGTAGCCTACTGACATATCCCAGCATCCTCCTGCCCTCAACCCTATGCACAATATACTGTTTCTTGCCATAGCACAAGTAGAAGCATTATGATTATATAAGCATATTTTTTAAAAGGTAGTGTGGAAACTCTCCATCACATGAAACTATTACAATTCTCTTTTTTAGTTTATATTTTGAAGACTTTCTTAGATTTTCTTATTCCTCTTTATGTAGAGGAGCTTCAGTGATATGGATGTAATTCATAATACAAGGACTTCTGATCAGAAGAGCTTGCAGCGTGTACTGGAGTATAGGTTAGGCAGAAGGCAGGTGATTGGGCTTTTTAAAATTTATGTCTGTAAGCATGTCAAATTCTTCTATTTACATGTTAAGGCAGGATATTACTCAATAAAACTTTTCCTGAACAGCTAGAGACTTAACAGCAACTAAAGTTAGGTGGAAGTATTGACAGATCTAAGAGGACATTAAAATATTTTTTTCTAGAAAGATGTTTAATTACATTATTCAATCAAGGGAAAGAATGAGTCCCTCGGATTACAGAGTCCCTGGGATTCTAAAATGCAAATAGATTTTTTTAGTTACACATACACCAAGATCATTATAATTTATATATATTATGTGTGTTTGAACTGGCTTGAAATACATGTTTTAAATGCATGTAATTCCTTAGTCATCAGATTTTAATTCCTACTCTTTCAAAGCCATTGTTTGCCATATTATGTGTGTTTGAACTGGCTTGAAATACATGTTTTAAATGCATGTAATTCCTTAGTCATCAGATATTAATTCCTACTCTTTCAAAGCCATTGTTTGCCATTTGTATATTAAGACTAGGTCTTAATTAGAATGAGAGAATAATTTTCTCTTATACCATACTTTGGATAGGGGATGATTTGGTACAAGCTATTCTACATTAGAACTATGTTTTAACTAACATATATATTTTAAATATATACCAGATTTAGGGGCGCCTGGGTGACTCAGTTGGTTAAGCAACTGACTCTTGGTTTCAGCTGAGGTCATGATCTCAGGGTCGTGTGATGGAGCCCTGCATTGGGCTTCACCCTGAGCATGGAGTCAGCTTGAGACTCTCTCCCTCTCCCCCCTGCCCCTTCCCCCACTCGAGTGTTCTCTTTCTCTCTCTCTCAAATAAATAAATAAAATATATAGCATATTTAAAGCTGGGTTTTTGGGTTTTTTTGTTGGGTTTTTTTTTTTTTTTTGTTAGTTGTTTTGTTTTGTTTTCCTGCTTTTAAAATGGAGAAAACGTCCAATGATTCAGACAAAAGACTGGGATTCTCACAGGTGTTAAGAGGAGGTAAAGCTTTCCAGAGTCTATAGCTAAACTGAAATATTTTGGAAAAGGAATGAATTGCATAAAAGCTATAGCTAGGAATATATATATTAAGTGAAAAGGCCTGTCTTGAAAATATTTGTTTGCTATTGCTGATTTCTTGTTTGGTTCTGCAATTATATCTGTCTTACAGTAACTGTGAAAAAAATGGAGGTTCTATATTTGTGGTATCTTATCTCTTCCAAGTATGCATAATTTTTGTGAGTGGGGTATATGAGAACCCATCACTCAGTCTATTCATTTTTTCAGAAGGGTAAATTATGAATCATCCCGTAGGACCTCTAGGACCTGCTGAAGTCTCTCTTGGCTACTGTAAACAAACTTTTCATGTAACTCTTTTTTGTAGTTTGAAGGAATATGAGTGATTAAAGTGTCAAAAAATATAGGAAGTTAACCAATGAAATTAGTAGTATGAATTTAAATCTACGATCTTAAAATGGAAATGAAATGTCATTTATTTTCTCCATTAAATCACCCTAATTGTAATTTTTAGTCCTCACACTGATAAGGGTATTAAAAATGCAATCTTGGGGCGCCTGGGTGGCACAGCGGTTAAGTGTCTGCCTTCGGCTCAGGGCATGATCCCGGCGTTCTGGGATCAAGCCCCACATCAGGCTCCTCTGCTATAAGCCTGCTTCTTCCTCTCCCACTCCCCCTGCTTGTGTTCCCTCTCTCGCTGGCTGTCTCTATCTCTGTCAAATAAATAAATAAAATCTTTAAAATATATATATAAAAAAATAAAAACACAATCTTAAACATTGTAGGGACTCCTTTCCCCCCATTATTATACAAAAAAAACCTTGGGTCTTTGTTCCAAAAGATAGGAGAATCATCTGAATAGTCAAGTCAATAATCATTATTATCCTTCCAAACTAGTCACCACTGGGATGCCAGTATCACTATCCTTCCAGGTTTGGACATGATTCCAGGATAGTTCTATGACACAGAACTCTTGATGGAGGCTGGGAGAACGACGTTAGATATTCTACCTTCCTAGGCTACCAGGCTACCATTCTCTCTGAAATCTTGCTGTATGTTCAAGGCTATGTTCTAATACTGGTAGTAGCCTTTATTTTTAGCTACTTAAGCTTTCTGCCATGCCCACAATTCTTGAGGCAAGGAATTACAGAGAATCTACTACCTGCTGGTAATGTCTTTTTTGGAGCTATGGAGATAGAAATGGGACATATAATGAGCTTAAAAAACTTAAGAAATCATCTTCCTGCCAAGATGAGTAGATTCATTTGTACCATTCCTCCCATTAGGTATAGATTAAAAACCTCAGATATTATATATAAGACAAATATTAGAAGACTCTTAAAGTTGGAAAGAAAAAAAGCAGACAAAGTAGCTAGAGATTCCAAGACTCAAGGAATGACAGGGTGAGTTCCATGTCTTTCCTTTTTGACTCCTGTATATCCTAGACTAGGTATGAAAGAAGCCCAAAACCCAGAAATGCCAACAGATACAGAAAATAAACCTCAAGAAAAGACTGCTCTCTCAGCAAAGAAAAAGAGCAGTCTAGTAAGGAAGAAACTTTTTTTTTTTTAAAGATTTTATTTATTCATTCGACAGAGAGAGAGACAGCCAGCGAGAGAGGGAACACAAGCAGGGAGAGTGGGAGAGGAAGAAGCAGACTCCCAGCGGAAGAGCCTGACGTGGGGCTCGATCCTGCAACACCAGGATCATGCCCTGAGCCGAAGGCAGACGCTTAATGACTGAGCCACCTAGGCGCCCCAAAACTTTTTTTTTTTTTAAACAATAACCATCCTATTCTGGACAAATAACTGGAGGTGAGGAAGGGAAGCAACAACCCTCCTCCTACCTTTTTTTAGCAAAGGCTAAGTGGAGAGCCTAAACTATCATCGTGATGCTAGTAAAGCACCTCTCTCACCTCCTCTCTACAAATATTGTGCCAGAGGAGGCTAAGCGAGGAGGCTTCTAGCCTTCATGAGGCAATAATATGGTGTCCTTTCCCTTCCCAGCCAGGGCAGTATCAGAAGAGGCCAATCATGGAACCTAGATTTTTACTACCACCCAGCAGTAATGAAGTGGCCCTCATAACAACCTCCCCATGGCATCAGTGGAGGCCATGTCAGGACTTCCAGTCGCATAAGATATTGAGGTACCCCTTCCTCTCCTGTGGTATTGGTAGAAGACAAGTAGGGAGCTTAGATTTTCATCCCACCTAGTGGGTGATAAAAAGGGAACCCTTACTCTCCTGGTGGGCTGATGATGTCAGCAAATACAAAAGGGTGGGAAGCCTAGACTTTCATCCACCAATCAAGTGATAAAGAGGTGGTATCCCTTTCCCCCATTGGAAGAGTATTAGTGAAACCCCCTAAAACAGGAGGATTAAATAAAATCTAGAGTCTCATAACATGAAACTCAAAATATCAAGCATGCAATGAAAAACCACTCATCCTACCAAGAACCAGAAAAATCTCCACATGAATGAGAAAACACAACAGATGCCAACACCCAGACAACACAGATATTAGAATTATCTGACAAAAGTTTTAAAGGACTCATCATAAAAATGCTTCAAAGAGCAATTATAAAAATGTTTAAAACAAATGAAAAAATAGAAAAGTCTCAGCAAAGAAATCGAAGTTATAGAGAAGATTTAAATGGGCATTTTACACCTGAAAAATATAATAACCAAAAATAAAAAATTCACTGGATGGAGGTGCCTGACTGGCTCAGTCAGTAGAGCACAAAACTCTTAATCTTGGGGTCATGAGCTTGAGCCCCAAATTGGGTGTGAGATTACTTAAAAAAAAAGAAAACCTAACTCACTGGATGGGCTCAATAGCTGAATGAATATGACAAAAGAAAAAATTAGTAAACTTGAAAATAGAACAATAGAAATTACCAAATCTGAACAACAGAGAGAAAATGGACCGAAGAAAAAAATGCACAGATCATCAGGGATCTATACAGCAAGAACAAAATATGTATTTATGTCATTGGAGTCCCAGAAGGAATGGAGAAAGATGGGGAGGAGCAGAAAAAATATCCTAAGAAACAGTGGCTGAGAACTTCCAAAATTTGGGTCAAGACATGAACAATAAGTCTGAGTGAAGCCCAACTATGATGAGCCCAGAGAAATTCATGCCAAGATACATCATATAATCAAACTTCAGAAAATTTAAGCCAAAGAAAAAAAATTTAAAAGCAGTGGGGAAAAAAACCAATGCATTACCTAAAGAAACACAACAATCTCAATGTCATCAAATTTCTCATCCAAATCCATAGAAGCCCAAAGGAAGGGGCACAATATTTTCTATTTCAAAGAATAGTCAATCAAGAATCCTACCCAAAGAAAATATAGTTCAGGAATTAAGGTGAAATTAAACACTCTCAGATTCAGGAGAGCTAAGATAATTTGTCATAAGCAGACCCACTCTAAAAGCATAGCTAAGAAAATTTCTTCAAACACTAAGACAATGATGAAACAAGACTCTTAGAATATCAGGGATGAAGAAAGAACAAGGCAAAATGTAAAAATATGGGTAAATATAACAAAGTATTCTTCCATTATGTTTTCTAAATTATGTTAGACAGTTGAAGTAAGTTTTATAATGCTGTTTGATATGGTTCTTAATGTATGTAGAAGAAGTATTTAAAACAATTATATTATTGGTGGAGTGAGTGGTAAAGGAACATAAATGAAAGCAATATTTCTATACTTTAGTCAAACAGGTAAAATGCTGACACCAGTAGTTTGTGACAAGTTACAAAAATTATGTAATATCTATAGCAACCATTAAAACATATATATTAAAAAACACTATGGATAAATCAAAGTAGAATTCTAAATAACATTTGAGTAGCTCAAAGAAAGGCAGGAAAAGTGAAACAGGAATGAAAAACAAAGGGATAATAAAAAATAAACAATAAAATGGTAGGATTATGCTTTAACTTATCAATAAGTACATTTAATGTAAATGGTATAAATACATCAATTAAAGACCAGGGAGTATCAGAATGGATTAAAAAAATGTGAGCCAACAATATGCTATAACCAAGAAACTCACTTCAAATATAATGATATAGGTAGATTGAAAGTAAAAGGCTGGAGAAAGACATGGAAAGCAGGAGTGGCTTTATTAATATCAGATACAATAGATTTCAAAGCAAAGAAAAACACCAGAGAACAACATTATATAATGATACAACAATCAATCCATCAAAGAAATTTTAATTAAAAATTTGTATGCCTCAAACAACAGACCTTTAGAATACAGAAAGGAAAAACCAAAAGAACTGAGAGAAGAAACAGAAAAGTTCTCAATTCCATTTGGAAATTTCAACACCCAGCTCAACAAGCAGACAGAAAATCAGCAAGGATGTGGAAGAATTTAATACCATTGACCAACTAGGCTCTAACTACATTTATAGAAAACTCCACTCCATGACTAAGTAATACACATTCTTACAAAGTGGCTGTGGAACATTAACCAAGATTGACCATATCCTGAACCATAAAATGAAAACAACTGAAGACAACTGAAATTTATCTACAGTATATTCTCAGAACACAATGAAATCAAACCAGAAATCTATGGCACAAAGAAAATAAGAAATTCCCTAAACACTTGGAAATTAAACACACATAAATAATCCATGGGTCAAAGAGGAAATCTCAAGGAAAATTTCAAAATACATACTGAAAATACAATATATCAAAACCTAAGCAATACAGCTGTAGCAGTGCTACAGAGGGAAACGTATAGCACTAAATGGCTACATTACAAAGGGGAAAGCTCTTAAATAAATAATCTAGATTCTATCTAAACAAACAAGAAAAAAGCAAAATAAACATGCAGAAGGAAGAAAATAACGGAAGAGGAGAAATCAATGAAGTTGCAAATTAAAATGATAGAAAAAAAATCCATGGAATATATATCTGATTCTTTGAAAAGATTAATAAAAAAGACAATGGCATGAGAGACTATGGACTCTGGGAAACAAACTGAGGGCTTCAGAGGGGAGGGGGTGGGGGAATGGGATAGGCTGGTGATGGGTATTAAGGAGGGCACGTATATGGTGCACTGGGTGTTATACGCAAGTAATGGATCATGGAACTTTACATCAAAAACTAGGGATGTACTGTATGGTGACTAACATAATAAAAAATTATTATAAAAAAAAGACAATGGCACAAATAATCAATATCAGGAATGAATCACGAATATTATTACAGATCCTTCAAAGTGTATACTATGAACAACTCTACAGATTTTTGACATTCATAAGCAAAACAAAAAACAAACAATAAAAAAATTTTTGACCTAAACTTTACACATTATATAAAAATTAGCTCAAAATAAATCACATATTTAAATATAAAACACAAAACTATAAAACTTTTAGAAGGAAAAGTAGAGAAAATCCTCAGGATCTACAGCTATTGAGGCTTCCTAATATGGCAGATTACTTTGATTATACATGACACCAAAACCGCAAGTTATTAAAAAATAGCAAGTTAAACCTCATCAAAATTAAAAACTTTTGCTCTTTAAAATACCTTAATACATATAAAGACAAGCTACAGAACAGCAGAAAATACACACAAACCAGTTATCTCACAAAGAACTGCTCTCTAGAATATATAAGGAACCCTCAAAACTCAATATTAAAAAAAAAAAAAGAAAACGAACAAAAGACTGAAGAGACATTTCACTACAAGGACGCACAAATGGAAAATAAGTGCATGAAAATATGTTCACCACATTAGCCATCGGGAAATACAAATTAAAAGCACAATGTAGTATTACTACACACAGATTAGAAAAACTAAAATAAAAAAGTGACAACCTCAAATACTCAAGAGGATGTAGAAAAATTATATCTGCCGTACTTTGCTGGTGGGAATGTAAAATGTAAAATGTTGCAGCCATTCTAGAAAATAGTTTGGTCCTCTTATTCTAAAAAACCACATGTACACTTACCATATGACCCAACAATTGCCCTCTTAGGGTGCTTTTTCCTTTTCCTTTTTTCCCAGAGAAAGGAAAACTGTTACACAAAAACCTGTTCACACATGTTCATTGCAGCTTTATTTGTAATAACCCAAACTGGTAAACATCAAAATTTCCATCAACAGGTGAAGGTTAAACAAACTGTGGTATATCCGTACTGTGGAACACCACTCAGCAGCAAGAAGGAATAAACTATGAACACATGGAACATTATGGACGGATCTCAAGGGAACGATGCTGAGTGAAAAAAAAAAAAAAGCCAATCTCAAAATGGTTACATATTGTGACTGTTTATGTAACATTCTTGAAATGACAAAATTACAGAGATGGTGAACACATTAGTGATTACCAGGAATTAGGGATAAGATGGGGAAGTGAGTGAGTATGACTTTAAAGCATTAGTATGAGGGGTCATTGTGATGATAGTGAAGAGAGAAAATTGACCAGAGCAGGCCCAGGCCCAGGAGGCCCCAGAAGATGGAAAGTTACTAACAATAAGCTAGAGATAACCAGAGGCCCTACTGGGAGCAAGAGATAACCAGACCTTTCTTTTTTTTTTTTTTTTTTTTTTAAGATTTTATTTATTTATTTGACAGAGATAGAGACAGCCAGAGAGAAAGGGAACACAAGCAGGGGGAGTGGGAGAGGAAGAAGCAGGCTCATAGTGGAGGAGCCTGATGTGGGGCTCGATCCCATAACGCCGGGATCACGCCCTGAGCCGAAGGCAGACACTTAACGACTGCGCCACCCAGGCGCCCCTAACCAGCCCTTTCTGCTTCTGACAACAGGCTTCCCGCCACAGGCTCCCTGCACTACTGTTTCCGCCTAAAATAGCCCCCACTCCTCCAGTTTAAACCCACCTACCAGCAGTCAGCATAGCCCTTGGAACCTGACTGCCTACAATCCGCTATAAAAGTCCCGTAACCCCATGGCCCTGGGCCCAGAATTTGTAGCACGAGCTCATCTGGGTCCACTGGCGTAAAATAAATCCAAGTTCTCCTACTTCTCCAAGTATCACCTGATCTCTCACCGTCTGATTCTTATTTTTCTGCAACATTTCAACAGTTTGTTACGCATCTTGATTGTGGGGGTGATTACTTCAATTTACACATGTGATAAGATTGCATTGAACTACACACACACACACAATGAATGCATGTAAAACTACTGAAATCTTAAGGTCTGTTGATTGTACCAATGTCAATTTCTTCATTTTGATATTGTTTTATAGTCACATAAAACATTATCAATAGGGAAACCAAAGTTTGCACAGGACCTCTGTGTACTATTTTTGTAACCTCTTGTGAATCTACAATTAATTTAAAATAAAAATATTTTTTAAAAATTATCTTGCCAGGGGCTGCCTCAGTGGGCAGAGCATGCGACTCTTGATCCTGGGGTTGTAAGTTCAAGCCCCTCATTGGGCAAAAAGTTTACTTAAATTAAAAAAATCATCTTGCCAATATACCTACGTTAAGATGTCACCACTCTTGTCAAAAATTGATTCTGGACTCTATTCTGTTTCATTGGGATATTTGTCTATCCATATTTTGTACCAATACCACAATGTCTTTATGTATATTTATGATGTCTTGATATCTGTTACAGTAAGTCCTCTAGCCTTGTTTTACTTTTTAAAGATCGTCTTACCTATTGTGGGTTCTTTGAATTTTCACACAAATTTTGAAATCAATTTCCACCAAAAAAAAAACCTAGATTTTTTTCTAGAAATGGATTAAATATCAATATCCAATTCTTTACCTATATTAAATCTTCCAGTTCATAAACATTTTACATCTATCCATTGAAGCCTTTACAAATTAACCTGAGTGATGTTTTGTAGCTTTTTAGTGTAGGAATTTTTTATATCATTTATTGGATTTATTTTTATATATTTGTTCTCTTTAAAATTGTTTCTGAAGTATATATGGAAATACAATTTTGTATATTTTTCTGATATTTGGAAACTGAAAATTTCATTTTTTCCCATACTTTTGTTTGTGTATTCATTTGAATTTTCTATGTACCCGGTCTTATCCATGAGTAATGACAGATTCCAGTCTTTATACATTTTATTTCTTTTTTCTTATGTATTTATAGCTCACATATTTTATTATACCACCTAACTTCCTGTATTATTTTAAATAGAAATAATGAGACCTCTTGTTTCATTCCCAATCTTGGGGGAAGCTTTCAATATTTCACTGGTATATTGATGTTGTTTGTAGCATTTTTTGGTTTTGATAGATATTCTTGATCAAATTAAGGAAATTCTGTTCCTGGTATGCTAAGAGGCATTTTCCTTTTTTACTTATAAATGGGTACTCATCTTTCACTTATAATATATTTGCATGACCTGAATTACTAGACTGTGAACTCTTGGCTTACTTAAATCACATTTGAATATATTTGTTGGGTGCCTCTACTGTACTAGGCCATCTGCGAGGTATTGGAAATTCAAAGATAAACTGTCATAGAGTGGGTACTAAATGTTTCTGAAGTGTAACTAGAAAAAATGACTAACTGTAAACATAATACCAAAAAAATCTATATTTTATTAAAACAAACAAAATTGGATTACAATCATTAGAATGGCTTTAATCCAAGCAAATATGCACAATTCAATTTAAATTATTTTATCTTTCAGACTTGGGATGATGGTTTAGCGAAGATTGCTAAAGCGTGGGCAAACAAGTGCACATTCAAACACAACTCCTGCTTATCAAAATCATACGGATGCCACCCAACTTTTCAGTTTGTTGGAGAAAATATCTGGTTAGGTGGATTAAGCATATTTTCACCACACTTTGCTGTTGTTGCCTGGTTTAATGAAACTGAATTTTATGATTATGATACCCTATCATGTTCCAAAGCTTGTGGCCATTATACGCAGGTAAACATTTGACATTTTGTTGATTAGTTCTTATTTATACACATTGCAATCAAAAGACTTTTTTAGCATTTTCTTTTGAGCTTCTCTTGAGTATCTAAAAAAACACTCCTTCATTTGGAAGATATTTATACTGGGAATAGAATTCTACGTCCTGGAATTTTTGTTTGTTTGTTTCTTTTGTTTGTTTGTCTTGTTTTTCCAGACTTTGAAAATCTTACTCCACTGTCATCTCACTTGCATTGTTTCCAATGAAAAATCTACTATAATCTTTTCTTTATTCCTTTGTACTTTATGTGTCTTTTTGCTCTGACTTTTACAATTCTTCCTTTATTACACGTCGTGAGCAATTTCATAATAACGCACTGCAGTTTTCTTCATGTTTTTTTCTGCTGCAGTTTAGGAACTTCTTGGAACTGTAGGTCTGTGGTTTAAATCAAATTTTGAAAAACGTTTGTCATTATTTTTTCAACTATTTCTGTCATTCTTTCTTGCTACTCCCTTCCCAGAGTTGTTACTCATGTAGAAGGCCACCTGAAGTTTTCCACAGTTGACTGATGTTCTCTTCTCTTTTCCTAATTTTTTTCTTCTGTGATTAATTTCAGATAGTCTTATTGCTTTATCTTTAAGTTCACTAATCAGTCAATGACTGTATCTAGTATTTAATCTTTCACCTAGCTTTTTAATCATATGGGATATAGCTACAATCATTATTTTAATGTTTTCCCTCCTAATTCTATCATCTAGGTTAGTTCTGGGTTAGTTTCAATGGACTGATTTTCCCTCTTCATTATGGGTCAAATTTTCCTGCTTCTTATCATGCTGCTGGATAAATTTATTATATTGCCAAATTTATAAATTTTGCCTTGTTGAATGCTGGGTTTATTTATATATCTCTAAATATTCTTGAACTGTCTTCTGGGATACAATTACATTATCTGAAAATTTTTAAATTTTTTTGATTCTTGCAAAGCAAGACCCTTGTGTGTACTCCACCAATGCCCCAGAAATTGGTATTTTCCATTGTGGCTAGCAGGAACAGGCTCTATTCCTGGCCCTGTTTAAGTCTTAGCATCCTTTCCTCTATTTTTTTTAGGTGGTTCTTTCCCAGGCCTCAGGCAGTTTCTTCATATACATGCTGATTAATGAGCTGCTGAATTGATGATGAGGACTCTCTGTAGATCTTTACAGCTGTATCACTGTGAGACTTTCACCTCCCTCCTCTATATTCTCTAAACTCCTTCCTCCTTGGTCTCCCCAGACTCTCAGCTCTGCCTCTCAACTGTGTGAATCCATCAAGCTTCTGCTGGTTTCCCAGCTCTCAACCCCCCAGCCATGGACTGGAAAATCTGTCAAAGCAATAATCTGGGACAATTGTACAGCCTGAATCCTTTCCCCTCAACTCACAGAGGGCATTATCCTTTTCAAGATACTAATGTCCAGTATCTCAAAAAACTTAATTTCTCATTATTTTCCCAAGTATTCTGGTTATTTCAGTGGGAATTTTTGTTGAGGAGTGGAAGTCACTTTTAAGCTAAACCAATTCTAAAAATGGCACTGAACTCCTAGGAAGCTCCATTTAAGCAATAAAAAGGGCTAACTTTCTTCTCCAAACTTCGTCATCTGTATAAGATGCATTAATATATAGTGACTTAAAGCAAGTCATTTTTATCAGAGAAGCACTGAACAAGGAGATTAGCAGCTTCCATGCTCCCCTTCTATTCACTCTTTGTCCAACAAAAGGACACTATAAGTCTCAGGATAGATGTCTGCAAAGAATATGGTTTGGCTACCGCTGAGAAAATCAAAAGAATGGAATCCAAATGTTAGGCATACTGATAACAAGCAGAATGTAATATCCCTAATACGGCATCAAGACTAACTCACAGCCTTTATATAATCCTTTGTCTCTCTCTTTTGTTTCAAGTCAAAAGGAATCTGTTCCCAAATACTCCTTCTCCGCTATCATTGCTACATCAGAATTGGAAGCTCACTCCCCACTGGCTAATTTACATATATGCTTAAATAATTAGGAATGGGTGCATTTTTTCTACTTGTTCAGCAACTATATCTTGCTTAATGTTCTAAACAAAATGAGCTAAAAATTTCCTGCATTTACTATTTGCAGATATTCATATTGAAGTTACAACCAATGTTCATATTGTCACATCTAGTCCCTTTAATGAAAGCAGTACATTTTAAACCTACACATAGTTGATATTTACTTTTATCATTCTCAAAGCCAAAACAGAATCATAACTTAGATCCATTAAGCAAAGAGAATTTCATGGAGTAGCCACATACACATGAACCAAATTTTTGAATGTGATTTCTTGGAAAAAATACAGCTTGCAGCTGTAATGGCTTATTAACTTTTTGAGACATTCAAAAAGAAAAGGATCTTTTAAGGATCAAGCTTAATCTCGCTTTATTAATTAGGAAACTAGCTCAGAATTCATGTCAGTGTTTAAAGCCACTCACATGGTTAGAAGCAAAACTCATCTCTTCTCTCTTATTCTTCTTTCATCTCTTATTATTACTAAAGAAATAGTAATCTTCTTCACTTTTTTCTCTCTCTTCCCATGTCAGTTTTCCATAGGCATCATCTTTCATTTGAATAACTTTGCTATTCTTTGCAACTAGACAAAAATAAGGATTCACCACCTCTGTGGCAGGCATCTTTTGCGGAAGACTCATTATGTTCTTAATCTCTATCCTTATCTGTCTCTTGTTTGCTTAACAAAGGTAAGAATATGGTTAAGACCACAAAATTTAAAATGTGATCATTAATGAAGTAGAATTTTTCTGAGAAAAAGAAATAAAAGTTTATTATTGTTCTTATTTATAGTCTGATTTTAACACAATATGCCCACGGAGAAAATTAAAATATATTTCATAAGTCACCTAGAAAAAATATAATTTTGTCTTTTTGTTATACTCTCCTTTAGAATTTATGAGAATTAAGTGAGGAAAAACTAGATAGGCCTCAGGAAAGTAGCCTTAACAAAATAATTGTTTTGAAGTTAATATTAAAAATTAAGAAAATAAACAGAGAGTAAATATCTATGTACATTCATTTTTGGTACCATGACAAAGATTATACCTGTTCCCATAATGCATTGTTTGCATAAAGTTGTTTCACATATTTTATTTTAAAATTCCTTTCCTTATAGGTAGTTTGGGCCAGTTCCTATAAAGTTGGTTGTGCCATGACAATGTGTCCTGAACTTGGGGGATTTCAAACTGCAATATTTGTATGCAACTATGGACCTGCGTAAGTTATTTTGCTATTAAAAATATTTTAAATTAAAATACATGTTAAGAATTGTTCCCAAAATAGAACCTTATAATAAAGAGACAAGTGTATTTTTAATAAGTTGAAGTCTCCCTCTGTAGAACTACTCAAGAAATACATTAAAATAGAAGGTGGTGAGAGAACATTACCTTACATAAAAAATTATACCTGCCACGAAATACTTAAACTTGAGAATGAAAATTACGGAAACTGTTTAAATTTAAAAAAAGGGAATATCAAATACTTTGCCACCGTAATATCTAAGTATTTAGAACATAAAATAGGTTGGCAGATGCTTCTCTAATATGACATAACCAGGATGAGTAAATGATTGAGAATGACAGTGAAATGCACATTCTTCTAAGAAAGAATATCATAATTTTTAATTGTCTTGATGATAATTGCATATCTAAATGGAAATATAACATTAGCCTAATGGGAGTCCCCAGAAGTGAAATTCTGGAACTCTAATCCCAATAGATCTGTAAAAGGAAGAAGATAAAAATCAGTTAGTAGCCCAACTCTTCTAAAGACCATTTTTTTAAATGTACAAAAAATGAAAACACAAGCAAAGAATTAATATACATAATTTGCGAAAAGGATCTAAGATATGCCAAAATTGCTATGGAGAGGTACAAATGTGTATAACTCTGTATTTTCTTTGGTTGCCTCTCAATCAGAAACAAAAACAAAAATGACAAATACATAGCCTTAAAACTTTAGGCAAAGTACAGTTTTTATAAATACCAGAGAAACTGCAGAACTACTGAACACTTATTTATTACCATCCAAAATAGAATATATAGGGGAAAAGAATCCAAAAAAGATAAAAAGAGCATCAGTTATCTGTGAGATAAGTTTAGGGAGAATCGATTTCCTGAAAGAGGCAGGGCCAGAAAAATATTTTAAGAAATATGGCCCAAGACTTTCCAAACTTAAGGAAAATTATAAATTCACAGAACCAAGAAGGTTAACAAATCCCAAGTCACAAGAAACATGAAGAAAACTACACCAACTCACCTTATAATAAAACATTTCCGAAACCAGTAATAAAGAGAAAATCTTAAAAGCAGTCAGAGAACTAAGACATGTTACATACAGAAGGACAAAGATAAGGATGACAGCAGATTTCTCAGTGAAAATAATGTGAGAGAGAAAACAGCAATATCTTTAAATACTGGAAGGAAAAAAAAAACTGTCCACTGAGAATTCTATATCTTTTGAAAATATATTTCAAAATTAAAAGAAAAGATTTTTTCAAACCACTGGAAATGGTAACTACATGAGTAATACATAGGATGTTTTTCTTATTATTTAATTCTTTTCCAAGGATAATTGTTTAATCAAAGATAACAGCAATGCTTCGTTAGAGTTACAACCACATAAAATTAAAATATGTGATAACTACAGCATAAAGGCTAAAAGAGAAAAATCTAAGTATATTAAGGTTCTTCTACTCTGTTAAGTACAATAATTTAAATTGACTGTGATAAGTAAAAGATGCATACTATAAACTCCAACTACTGAAATAATAAACCACTTATAGCAAAGGCATCAACAAAGCAGGTAAAATTAGATTTTAAAAAATATTCGATTAATCCAAAGAAAAGCAGAAAAAGAGGAAAAGGGGAACAAAGAACAGATGAGATGAACAGAATAAATAAGATGATAGCCTCAAACCTAACTATATCAATAATCACATCACAGGTGCCTGGGTGGCTCAGTCAGTTAAGCGTCTGACTCTTGATTTCAGCTCAGGTCATGATCTCATGTCCATGAGATCAAGCCCTGTTCTGGGCTCCACACTCAGCATGAAGTCTGCTTGAAATTCTTTCTCTCCCTCTCCTTCTGCCTCTCCCCCCCCCACACACACACACTCTCTCTCTCTCTCTCTCAAAATAAATAAATAAAATCTTTAAAAAAAAAAACTAATCACATCAAATTTAAATGATATAAACACCCAAAAGAAAAGGCAGAGATTCCAAGATTGGATAAGAAATCAAGAACGAATTATATGCTGCCTACAAAAGCATACTTTTTTTTTGAGATTTTATTTTTAAGTAATCTATACACCCAATGTGGGGCTCAAACTCACAACCCTGAGATCAAGAGTCACAAACTCCACTGACTGAGCCAGCTATGTGCCCCTACACAAACACACTTTAAATATAAAGACAAAAATAATTTAAAAAATCAACCACAAGAAAAAAATCTGTAAAGAACATAAACACATGGAGGTTAAGTAACATGCTACCAAACAATGAATGGGTCAACCAAGAAATCAAAGGGGAAATATAAAAAATACATGGAGACAAATGAAAATGAAAACACATTAGTCCAAAATCTCTGGGATACAGCAAAAGCTGCTGTAAGAGGGAAGTTTATAGCAATACAGGCCTACTCTGAGAAGCAAGAAAAATCTCAAATAAACAACCTAACCTTACACCTAAAGGAGCTCAAGAAAGAAAATACAACTCAAAATCAGCAAAAAGAAGGAAATAATAAAGATTAGAACATAAATAAATGACATAAAAACTAAAAAAACAAAACAACAACAACAAAAAACCCAACAGAACAAATCAATGAAACCAGAAGCTGGTTCTTTGAAAAGATAAACAAAATTGATAAACCTTTAACCAGCCTTACCAAAAAAGGGGGGGAGACTCAAATAACTAAAATCACAAATGAAAGAGGAGAAATAACTGATACCACAGAAATTCAAAGGATTATAAGAGAATATTATGAAAAATTATATGCCAACAAATTGGACAACCTAGAAGAAATGGATAAATTCCACCAAAGCTGAAGCAGGAAGAAATAGAAAATGTGAACAGACTGACTACCAGCCATGAAATTCAATCAGTAATCAAAAACTCCCAACAAACAAAAGTTCAGAACCAGATGGCTTCACAGGCAAATTCTACCAAACATTTAAAGAAGAGTTAATACCTAGTCTTCTCAAACTATTCCAAAAAATAGAAGGAAAACTTCCAAATTCATTCTATGAGACTATTACCTTGATACCAAAACCAGATAAAGAAACCACAAAAAAAGAGAACTATAGGCCAATAACTCTGACAAACATACATGCAAAAATCCTCAACAAAACATTAGCAAACCGAATCCAACAATACATTTAAAAAATCATTCACCACAATCAAGTGGGATTTATTCCTGGGATACAAATGTGATTCAATATTCACAAATTAATTAACATGATATGTCATATGAGTAAAAGAAAGGATTAAAAACATGATTGTTTCAATAGATACAGAAAAAGTATTAAAAAAAAAAGTTCAACAAAGTAAGCTTAGAGGAAACATACCTCAACATAATAAAGACCATATATGAAAAACCCACAGCTAACATTATACTCAATAGTAAAAAAAAAAAAAAAGAGAGAGAGAGAGAGCGCTTTTCTCCTAAAATCAGGAACAAGACAAGATGTCCACTCTCACCACTTTATTCAACATAATACTGAAAGTCCTAGACACAGCAATCAGATAAGAAAAAGAAATAAAAGGGATCCAAATAGATAAGGAAAAAGTAAAACTTTCACTAATTGCAGATGACATGACCCTATATATAGAAAATTCTAAACTTCACAAAAAAACTACTACAACTGATAAATGAATTCAGTAAGGATGCAGGATACAAAATCAATGTACAGAAATCCATTGCATTTCTATATATTAATAATGAAGTTGCAGAAAGAGAAATTAACATTTACAACAATCCTATTTCCAGTCGCACCAAAAATAATAAGGGGCACCTTGGTGGCTCAGTCAGTTAAGCATCCAGCTCTTTTTTTCTTTTTAAAGATTTTTATTGTATTTATTTATTTATTTGACAGAGAGACAGCCAGTGAGAGAGGGAACACAAGCAGGGGGAGTGGGAGAGGAGGAAGCAGGCTCCCAGCGGAAGAGCCTGATGTGGGGCTCGATCCCAGATCTCCGGGATCACGCCCTAAGCCTAAGGCAGATGCTTAACGACTGCGCTACCCAGGCAACCCAGCATCCAACTCTTGATCTCAGCTCCAGATTTGTTCTGAGGGTCGTTGGTTCAACCCTGTGTTGAGCTTAAAAATAATATAATAATAGTAAAAACATCCAGGAACAAACTTAACCAAGGAGGTGAAAGACTATAAAACATTGATGAAAGAAACTGAAGACAACACAAAGAAATGGAAATATATTCCATTTCTTGGGTTGGAAGAACAAATATTGCTAAAATGTCTATGCTACCTAAATCAATCTACAGATTTGATGTAGTCACTATCAAAATACCAACAGCATTTTTTATAGAACTAGAACAAATAGCCCTAAAGTTTGTACAAAATGACAAAAGACCTCAAATAGCCAAAGCAATCTTGAAAAAGAAGAACAAAACTGGAAGTATCACAATCCCAGATTTTAAGATCTACCAAGCTGTGGTAATCCATACAGTATGGTACTGGCACAAAAAGACACAGGTCAATAGAACAGAAAAGGGAGCCCCAAAATAAACGCATGATTATACAGACAACCTTTGACAAAAAAGCAAGAATACGCAATGGGAAAAAGACAGTGTCTTCAATAAATGGTACTGGGAAAACTGAACAGCTACGTGTAAATGAATGAAACTGGACCACTTTCTTACACCATATACAAAAATAAACTCAAAATGGATTAAGGACCTAAATGTGAGACCCAAAACCATAAAAATTGTAGAAGGGAGCATCGGCAGTAATTTTTCTGACATTGGCCATAGCAACATTTTTCTAGATATGTCTCCTAAGGCAAGGGAAACAAAAGTAAAAATAAACTACTGGGACTATATCAAAAGAAAAAGCTGCTACCCAGCAAAGGAAACAATCAATAAAAGTAAAAGGCAGCCTATGGAATAGGAGAAGATATTTGCAAATGATATATCTAGTAAAGGGTTAGTATCCAAAATGTATAAAGAACTTATACAACTCAACACACACACAAAAACCAAATAACCCAATTAAAAATGGGTCAGATATAGGAACAGACATTTCTCCAAAGCAGACATACATGTGGCCAACAGATACATGAAAAGATGCTCAACATCACTTATCACCAGGGAAATGCAAATCAAAACCACAATGAGCTATCACCTCACACTTGTTAGAATGGCTAAAATCAAAAACTCATGAAACAACCAGTGTTGGTTAGGATATGGAGAAAAAGGAACCCTCATATGCTATTGGGGGGAATGTATACTGGTGTAGTCACTGTGGAAAATAGTATGGAGTTTCTTCAAAAAATTAAAAATAGAATTACCATACGATCCAGTAATTTCACTACTGGGTATTTACCCAAAAAATATATAAACACTAATTGGAAAAGATATATGCACCCCTATGTTTATCACAGCTTTATTTATAATAGCCAAATTATGGAAGCAACCCAAGTGTCCATCAATTGATGAATGGATAAAGAAGTGGTATGTATATACAATGGAATATTACTCAGTCATAAAAAAGAATGAAATCTTGCCATTTGCAAGAGCATGGATGGATCTAGAGAGTACAATGCCAAGTGAAATAAGTCAGAGAAAGACAAATATCATATAATTTCAGTCATATGTGGACTTTAAGAAACAAAACAAACAAATTAACGAAGAGACAAATAAAAAAATGGATAGTCAACTATAGAGAACAAACTGCTGGTTACCAGAGGGGAGGTAGATGGAGGAATCAGTGAAATAGGTGACAGAGATTTAAGAGCACACTTATTATGATGAACACTGAGTAATGTACAAAATTATTCAATCACTACACTGTACACCTGAAGCTAATATAACATTATATGTTAACTATACTGGAATTTAAATAATTAAATAAAGAAACACACAGAAATAGATTAAAAGTACAAGAATGGAAAAAGGTTTACTATGGTAACATTAGTCAAAAGAAAGCAGCAGGGTCTGTATTAATAACAGATAATGTGGATTTTTGAGTAAAGAATAATAACTAGGGATAAAGAAGGTCATTTCAAATGACAGTGAGGTTGGGGCATCTGGGTAGCTCAGTCAGTTAAGACTCTGACTCTTGATTTTGGCTCAGGTGATGATCTCAAGGTTGTGAGACAGAGACCTGCATCAGGTTCTGCACTGAGTATGGAATCTGCTTAAGATTCTCTCTCTCCCTCTCTCTGCCCCTCCTCCACTACTCGCACATGTGGTCTCATGTGGGTTCTCTCTCTCTTTCAAAAAAAAAAAAAATGACAGTGGGGTTAATCAATCAAGAGGCAACTTGGATGAAATGGAAAAATTCCTTCAAGGACATAAACTGCAAAGTATAAATGAAATAAAGGAAAACCACAGAGCAGCATCTCCTGTGAATATAGGTACAAAAATTCTAAACAAAATTTAGCATTTGAATCCATCAATAGAGTAAAAACCTTGTCCTAGTGGAGTTTATTCCAGTAATATAGAGGTGGTTTAACATTCTAAATACATCAATCAATGTAATACACCATATTAATCAACCTGAAAATAAAGATCCCATGATCATCTCAATAGATTGAGAAAAAGTTAAACATTCATTTCTGATAGAAGCTCTCAGTAAACTGGAAATAGAAGGGAACTTCTTAAACCTAATGAAGGACAGCTGTGAAAAACCTATATGTAATATTATATCAATAGTAAAAAAATTTTTCTGTGAAGTACCAGAGAGTAAATATATTAAGCTTTGCATGCCATATATATTATTACCCTCATCTTTGTTTTTTTGTTGCTGTTGTTTTAAAGAACCCATTAAAAATATTTAAAAAAAATTTTTTTTTTTTTTTGCTTGCAGACTGCACAAAAACAGGCCAGACTTGGCCTATGGATCATACTTTTCTGACTTCTGGTCTATAGGTCTATATAAAAAAAAATCCAATGAAATCTATGAAAATTCTTCTAAAACTAGTAAGTGAACTTAGTAATTTTTCAGGACACAAGATCAATATACAAAACTTGGTTTCATGTCCACTAGCAATAAATAATCATAAATTAAATTAAAATAATACCATTAAAACAGCATCAAAAAATATAAATTATCTAGAAATGATCCTGGCAGAAGACACGAAAGATCTCTACACTGAAAACTACACAATATTCATGACAGAAATTAACAAAGATACAAATAATTGGAGAGATTATAACTTGTTAATGGATTAAAAGACTCAAAATTGTTAAGACATAATTTTCACTGAATTGATCTATAGAGTCAATATTATCCCAATGAAAATTCCAGATTTTTACTGTAGAAATTGACAAACTGACCATAAAATTCATATGGAAATGAAAAGAACTTTTAATAGCCAAATCAACCTTGAAAAAAAAAATTTGAAGGGCTAACACTATTTTTTTTTAAGATTTTTTTTTTTTTTTTTTTTTGAGAGAGAGGGAGCAAGAGCAGGGAGGAGGAGCAAAGGGAGAAAGAGAAGCAGACTCCCTGCTGAGCAGGGAGCCTGACTAAGGGCTGGATCCCAGGACCCTGAGATCATGACCTGAGCAGACACTTAACTGACTGAGCCACCCAGGCACCCCAGAAGGGCTAACACTATTGCTTTCAAGAATTATTAAAGCTTGAATAATCACAATTGATGTAAAGTTAAACAAATAGATCAGTGGAACAGAAAGTGGAGTCCAGAAATAAACCTATATGTGGTGGTCCACATATGTTCAACTAATTTTCCAAAAATGCACAAAAGCAATGCATTGGAAAAAAGATTTTTCAATAAATGATGCTGGTACTTTTTGTTTTTCATATATAAAAAACAAAAGTTAACTTAGGTCTATACAACACACAACCTATAATAATTAACTCAAAATGGATCACAAACATAAATGTAAACCCAAAATTGTAAAACTGTTGGAATTCACACAGATGAAATCTTTGGGACCTTAAAATAGCTACCACATCAAAACCATGATCCATAAAAGAACAAATTGATAAGATGGATTTCATTAAAATTTAAAATTAATGCTATTCAAAGGCACTGGTACGAGAATAAAAAGATATGCCATGGACAGGAAGAAAGTCTCTGGAAAGCTTACCTAATAAAGGGCTTATATCAAGAATATAGGATGAACTCTCACAATTCAATATTAGAAAAACTTCTCAATTTTTTTAAATGGACAAAAGATTAACAAAGAAGACATGCAAATGGAAAATAAGCACATGAAAAAATGCTGAACATCATTAATCATTAGGTAAACACAAATTAAAACCACAGTGAATACCACCACACAATTAGAATGGCTAAAGACTGGCCAATTCAAGTCCTGACAAGGAAGTGAAGCAACTAGAATTCTCAACACTGCTGTTAGAAATATAAAGTGTTACAACAACTTCGTAAAAACTGTGTGGAAGTTACTTAAAAAGTTAAATATGCATCTACCATATGATCTAGTCATTCCTTTTATCCAAGGAAATGTAGATCCCTGTAAAGACTTATATATGAATGTTCAAAACGTGCATAGTAACTTTATTTGGAATAACCCAAATGTCCATCAACAAATGAACAGATAAATAAACAATGTACTCTAGGTAACACTTTTTTAAGTGTTCCACGGATACAGAGACAGGGGGGAAAGGGGTTTGTTAAAATGTATCAACTTATTTTACTGAAAAGCAGGCACAACAGCTGCAAAGTCTTACTGACACACCACCAAAAGAACTAGATAAGAACTATGGTATTGAACACAAAGCATGTGTTTCCACTTGCAATTTAAATTTTGTTTATTGTATTTACAAAAAACTTTGTGGCTGTCAACATGTATAATTATACTGGGTTCACATCTAAACTGTATTTTACAGAATATTCAAGAATATAACTGCCATGTGGATTAGGGACATCCTGTAAACAGTTTTAATGGCCTCTTTTTACAAAAGAAAGGAGCATAAAATTGGGACAAAAGTTGTTATTTTTCCTTTTAAACATTCATGAGTGAGTGACCAAAACAACTTGCATAAATTCATGCACAAAATTAGAGAAATTAATAGCCATTTGGCTAATCAATTATTCTCTTTTTTACAGAGGAAATTTTCCAAATAAGCCCCCTTACACTAAAGGAGTATCCTGCTCTTTGTGTGCAGAAGAAGAAACTTGCAGAAAGAACCTCTGCCGTAAGCAAAAAGGAAAAAAAATAATTGTAACATTCTATTTGGAAAGCAGTTTCCATAAATTAATTGTATTTTAAAATTTGGATCTTCAAGTATATAAGGAATTATTGACAATATTTGATTTATTTTATATGATGATATAAATCATTCATCATAAATTATCATATTTAAATCCAGATGATCCCTCCCTTCTTTACTGATTATTTTTCCTCTCAAGCTAAAGAACAGAAAGGAGTAAGGTATAACTAACCAGTTGCTATGATACTCAAAATAACTGTTCATTGAAATGTTTCTTATTTGTATTTGCTTCCAATCACCTCTACTATCAAAATAGTGCAGAAGTAATACATTCATCAATGTGCAATTTAATTATGATTTAAAGCTAATGTGTTTGTCTTCCATTATCAGTCTTTTGGTTCTCAGAACAAAGATTTTTTTTTTTAAGATAAGTGCATAAATTCTTGATTGAAAAAGAATTTTCAGTGAAACAGGAGAGGAGATGATCTGAAAACTGTAAAAAAAAGAAGCAGCAGCAGCAGGAGGAAGAGGAGAAGAGGAAGAAGAAGAAGGAGAAGGGGACGAAGAAGAAGGAGGAAAAGGGGAAGAAGAAGGAGGAGGAGGAGAAGGGGAAGAAGGAGGAGGAGAACGGGAAGAAGTAGTATGAGAGGAAGGGGAAGAGGAAGGAGGAGGAGGAGGAGAAGGAGAAGAAGGAGAAAAAGAAGAAAAGGAGGGAGGAGAAGGAAAAGGAGAAGGAGAAGGAGAAGGAGAAGGAGAAGAAGAAGGAGGAGGAGGAGGAGGAGGAGGAGGGGGGGGAAGGGGAAGGAGAAGGAGAAGGAGAAGATGATGATTTGGTGCCATGAAAGAAGACAGACACAAAAATAATGTATATTAAATGATTTCATTTATATAAAGTTCAAATATCGGACAAAACTAATCTACATTTGGAGTCAGGATAGTGGTTACCTTTAGAGAGCAAAGAGGAGTTAATTAAATAGAAGATGATATCAGAAGGACTTTCTAGACCTATGCTATGTTCATTTTGTAACAATTCATCAATCTTTCCATTTATAAGGCATGCATACTTTCATATTTATATTATACTTGAGTTAAACAATGAATCAGAAGTATGGTCCCTCTAATTTTAAATTTCATCCAAAACAGTTTAAAAAATAAATTAGTTGTATATCTATTTGCAAACTAATAATTTCTAGTTAAAGGGACATAAAAATAACAATGATAGACTTTTTTTTAAACTTCCCCTTCCTGCCCAGTATTCAAGCCACTGTCATTTCTTGCCTGAGCTAGTAATTTCCCACTTCTCCTCCTTCTCCAAATTGTTTTACAGAAAGAAAATCCAGGTCAAATCCTTGTCTTAAAATTCTTCAATTGCTTCTTACTCCGATGACTCTATTCCAAGGCCAATAAGTCAATTATGATCAATCTGGCTCTTGCTTTTGTCCCCTACCATTTGTTGTTGTTCTTATTGTTATCTTCCCTTTGACACACTAAGCTCCATGATTGCCAGCCTCAAATACTCCAACTTCTTTCTGAAATCTCCAGCATCTGGATCACCTGTGGGTCTATTTCTAGTTTCAAGATTGTTTTGTTTTGTCTTGGTTTTGGTAACATGCTCTGTTTCTTGGTGTGGTGAATTATCTTTAAAGATAGCCACTAATGATTCCTCCCCTCCTTCACACATATGCCATTCCTTCCAAAAAAGTGGAAACGATTTCTCCTCCTCTTGAATGAGGCCTTGATATTGTGCCATTTCTGGGCCTACCCTTTAGAAGAGACTTGGCAGCTTCTGCTTTTGCTCTGTTGGAAGCCCCCCAGAATTTCAATTCCACACTGTAGAGCTAGAGAGGTCAGATGGAGAAAGGCCTTGGAACCATTTCAACCCCAACTGAGCTCCAGATAAATGCAACTATGTCATTGAGTCCTGATAACACTACATAGAGCAGAGTAATTGTCTTGTAGAGCCAGCCAATCCAGATAGTTATAAGAAATAATAATAAATTGTTATTGTTGTAAGCCTTTTTTCTGGAAGTTTGTGTCACAGAAGTACATGGTAAAAACACTTGGTGCATGCCGATATAAGTTTCTATTAAACATCTAACAACATGTGTAAAACAAAAATGTAGAGAGTTCTACCTTTTCCTCTGCTGAACAGTTAGAGTCAAGGTTGTTCACCTTAATCTAAACACAGCTTAGTCAACACCGGGTTAGAATTTATGTAAGGCTTGGTCTACCTCTGTTTGTCTCTGTTCGAAGGGCATAGACTTCCAGGGCTTTCTGCTGAGAGATTGGTGTGTTCACTGTTGCCTTTCCCTAAGAGGTTCTAAATTCTAATCCTTATAATTCTAGCATTCTCAAATTACCAACAAATCTACTTTGCTTTTCAGAGGCTTTTAGCTTAGGATTTTAGCCTCCTATTCCTCATAGCTTCAAAATTAAACAAATACTTTGAGTACAAAATGGCCATCTCTTGGGCTCATTCCTCCACCTTTACCTTTCACCAGGATCTTGAACTGCTCAATTCTCCAATTTTCTCTCTCTAGTCCTACAAGGTCAACAAAAGCTCTGATGGTTTCTGTTTCCCCAAAATCAGCCTCTGCCTGGGCAAAGCCCAGATTTTCAGCCCTAGACCTGGGCCCAAGATGAACAAATGGCTCCAGGGGGGAGGGGGGGAAGCTTTCATAACATCAGTCCATTCTCTGGATCTCCAGCTCTGAAATCTTGACCCTCCAGTCTTTGTTGCTTTAGCAAATCTCTGAGGTTCTTAAACATTGTTTTGTTGTACTTTACCTGGATTTTCTAGTTTTACCTAATGAGGACTTTTTCTGTCATGAGCTTCTCCATCCCAAGATTCAAGTAGTTATCGACAATGGGTTTCCAAGACAGCACCACACAAGCTGCAAAGGCTACAATAAGCTTTGTTCCCTCGTAGGAGGTATTCTCCCAATTTGTTTCTTTTCTAAATTGTTCAGAAATCACTTGGCTCTTCCTCAAACTTTGCTCTTGCAAATTAACCTTAGGATAAGCTTATCAATTCCACAGAAGACTTTGAAATTCTGGTTGGAATTACATTGAACTTATAAATAAATTTGGAAAGAATTAACATCTTTGGGGCCCTGGGTGGTTCAGTCAGTTAAGTGTCTGCCTTTGGCTCAGGTCATGATTTCAGGGTCCTGGGATTAAGCCCCACACCAGGCTCCCTGCTCAGTGGTGAGTCTGCTTCTCCCTCTCCTCCCTGATCCTGCTCTCTCTCATCATCTCTGTTTCTCTCTTACTCTCCAATAAATAAATAAATAAATAAATAAATAAATAAATAAATAAATAAATAAATAAAAACAACTTTGCTCTGGTATGTTCCGCTTATTGAAGTCCTATGACTTTTGATCTGTGCCTTTTCTCTTTTATGTTGATCAGTGTTTATATAAAGCCAAGTTTTAGTTTTGTTGACTTTCGTTTTGAGAGATGGGAGCAAATAAATGATAGACTTTCTCTCCTTATTTTTCTGTAAGGAAACTTCATTTTTTTCCTGAGAACTATTATATCTAAAGCCTAGAATTATGTTCAACACGTAGTACACACTCAAAAAGTGAATAAATGAATGAAAGAAATCAAACAAATGAATTCCTAACAAACTGCAGGATCTTGTTAAATAGAGGGAAAAAATTTGATGAGGGAAAGACAGAGCAAAATCTGGAGCAAGAGCCACACCAGAAATGAATGAGACATTTAATGGAGGGCTCTGGGTACCAAAAAGTCAACATGAAGGAATTACATTCTCTTTCAGGGAATTTAAATGGACATGGCAGAGTACAAGTAAAGTCAACTACTTTATATAGTTTTGTCAATTTTAGTCTTTTTTGCCTTCAACATGAAAGCTGCTATAGAAATATCTGTTGACATGACTTTGTTGGCACAGGGCTTCATACAGATTTTTAGGCACTGTGGGATTTAGGGGAGGAAGTTTTCATTTCTGAAGTTGAACTAAGTTTAAAGCCAAACTAAGTTCCTTAAGTTTGTCATCTTATTTAAAAAACCAGAAAAGCAAGTGAATGCCTTTAATTCTATATATTTTTTTGTCTACCTTAGGTAATAAAGAACTTGATAAACCTGAAAGTACGTATCAAACTATTTCTATATTGATTCAATTACTTCCTCCCCTTGAAACTAAATGGAGCTTTTAACTGTTGTATTTTATTGACAGAATATCCTGATTGGAATCCACAGGGGAAGGCGCCTCAGCAGATATCATGTAATCCATTGTGCCTGGTTTCTATTCTTCTGAGACTATTTTAATTATCATTTACATACAAGAAAAGTTTTCAAACATGACAATAAACAAACAGTTTATGGCTAAACGTAATTCTCATCAGTTTAATTCTTAAAACTTTTACACTCTTGTCTGTTATCTAAATTTAATGTCTGATTTTAACAAAAGATGTATTGAGTATAGAAGGGTAGCAGTAAAAAGAAAAAAATTAAGGTGTGTGTGGTTTTTTTTCAAGATTTTATTTATTTGTCAGAGAGAGAGGGAAGAAGAATTTCCTTTCTTCATGGTCCTTCTGGCTGGACTAAGAATCAAATTGGCATGAGACAGATTAACGAAAGAGAATCAAACTTAATTTTTTATGTATGGGGAATCCAAACAGACATGGAAATTCCAAACACAGGCAAAATAAGGTATATATGTCATTCTGAACTAAGGAGAAGGGGACAGAGATCTAGGATGTCAAAGAGAAGGAATGCAATTCACAGGTAGATGAAAAAGAGTAAATGTTTAATAAACGTTTGCTGGGCCTTTCAGAAACAACAGGACATAGGAGACTTTGATCAAACAGACCTTGCTAGGTTCCTCCCTGTCTATCAAAACTAGTTCATAGTATGATGTAGTAATCTACAGCAATAACTCTCCTCCTGGAGCAGTCCTCCACCTAAATTCTTTTTAGATAACTCCCAGTTGTGGGGAGATAAAGAACTTTTCCTGAATCTGCTGAGTTTAGATTGCTTTTGAACTCAAAATAATCTTCATGCCAAAGTGGTCCATCTTGGGGCAGCCTGCCCTTGGCCCCTACAGTACTGATATAGAATCTGTGATTTTAATCCATAAAATATTAAACAGTGATTAAATAATCCTGAAATATTACATGCCTCTTCGAAATTTTTGAAAAAACATATTTTAGAATGTAATGCATTACATTCTAAAAACATTTCTTACATGAAGTACATGATGTGGACCAATTCATTGACATATCTGAAAGACTGAATATTTACAAAACGTTCTCAGCAAACCCAACCTCTTTCTACACAAACCAAACTAGATGCCTTCGTGTGCACCCATTTTAGTCACCTGGGTTTGAAAACTAGCTCTACCACATACTGGCTGGTGACTTTAGACAAATTACGTTATCTCTTTTCCTGAGTTTTCCATCTGAAAAACAGATGATCATAGTGCCTGTTTCTTAAGGCTTTTATGACTTAAATAAGATGATATTTTCAAAGCATTTAAAATAGCGCCAGATAGTTCTGGAAATAGTGGTGACAATTACACAACACTGTGACTGTAAATGCCACTGAATTTTACACTAAAAATGGTTAAAATGGTAAATTTTCTGTGAATGTGTATTTTACCACAATAAAAAAATTTAAAAATAAAATAAAATAATGCCTATCACATAGTAAGAATTTTTTAAATAAACTGAAAATAGCATTTACTGGGACGCCTAGGTGGCTTAGTTGGTTTAGCATCTTACTTCAGCTGGAGTCATGATCTCAGGGTCCTGAGATGGAGCTCAGTGGGGAGTCTGCTTCTCCCTCCCCCTCTCCCTCTCCCTTTGCCCCTTCCCCTGCTCACTCTCTCTCAAATAAGCAAAATCTTTTTTAAAATAGCATTTAATACTCCGCATTATAATTATTTGCTGACTTGTCTATATCACCTGTAACTGAAAGCTTTATGTGGACAAACTACATATTAGCTTGCTCAGCATTTGTAGCTCTAATACCTATCATGGACTCAGACATAGAGGAGGTCCTAAAGAAATACTTACGACTGAGTGTGGTGTCCAGCAATGGAATGGGTTACCTAAAAGACAGTAACTTCCTTCTCAGTATAATTATTTAAGGAGAGGTATAATGATCTCCTATTAGTGATGTGTCAAAGCGTATGTTCAATACATGGGACTAGTAAAATTGCCTAAAATTTCTTCCTAATCTAAGATTGCATTATACTATTTACCTTGTGCTTTGATATAGCAATTTTTATAATCTTACAACCATATCAACGTAATAAAGGAATTCCATCTTTTACCACATGCCACCTTCATCCCTATAATATGCTCTGCTGGTACTAAAACACTTTTAGTCTTTTCGGATCTCCTGGCGTATTTACACGCTTTTTTCCCCTTTGTTTAGGAAGTGCTCTGTTACCCATATGCTTCACCTTCTTGAGGTCACAGTCTCTAGAAAGCTTTTGATGGTCCTCCAAAGGTGTGTTAATTGTCCCATACATGCTGCAAGAGCATTTTGGTTTTGTTTTTATCACATAGTATAAGAAGTACCAATTTGCTAGTTCTCTAAACTATAGGCTACTTGGAAGCAGAGTCTGGGTCTTTCTCAAATAACACATTGCCTGGTAATAAATATTTATTAAAAAGCATAACGGCATGAATGAAACCATCTTGTGAGGTCTACTGCTTTCAATTGTGTACATCACAATTTTTTTTTAAGATTTATTTATTTATTTATTTATTTTAGAGAGAAAGACAGAGAGAGACAGAGCAAGAGCAAGCCAGGAGGGGCAGGGGGAGAGGGAGAGGAAAAGAATCTCAAGCAGACTCCCCACTGAGCAGGAAGCCCAAGGTGAGGCTTGATCTTACCACCAAAGATCATGACCTGAGCGGAAACCAAGAGTCAGAAGCTTAACTCACTGAGCCACCCAGGTGCCCCTGTACCTCATAATTTTTAAAGCACATTTTTAAAGATATTTTGACCAACCAGTTACCAATGCTTTCTTTGTGGCAAAATTCTGTCCCAGTGTCAGTGATTTCAAATACCCCTTTAATGCTATTGAGCACAGTATGTTATTTGCAAACGTGTACCCCAAAACAATATGTGCTTTTATTTTGTGCCTAGAACTTCTATTCCTCAAAGCAAGTTTTCTTTAGCAAAATGTTTGAAGGCAAAGAGACCAAGCCAAAATCTGCTAAGGCCCTCGCCGTTTTGTCTGAAAGAAAGAAACGAAAACAAAAAAGGAGTTCTTACCAACTATGAACAAGACAGTTTGTCAGAGATGATGAATTCTGATATTCCAGGTTGTCTTTGCAGTGCTGGTGAGATGAAATGAAAATACTTTAACCTTATGAGAACTTGATGATTCTTACTCTACCCCCTAAAAGCTCAGATTTCCAGTCTTCCATTTATTCTGTGGTTCCTCACAAAAGATTATTAAAACACTGAGAGAAAATCTCAATGAGGAAGTCCGACTTAAAGAGGAAATACTTAGTTTAGTGAAAAGCCTATACTCCTTCAACTCAAGCCTCTCTTCAGTTAGTTCTGCAGATAGCTATGACGAGTTTCTGCCCCCCAACACTGCGACTTCCATTCCCGCTTGTCCCTCAGCTCCTGGGAAAGCAGGACCCGCTTGCCAGCGTTGTTGCGTAGATTGGTAGGGGCGGGCTGGCGCGTGCGCACTGGCCTGTCTGCGGCGGGTGGACCATGGAGGCCCCACGGCCCTTTGCGCGGGAATGGTGCTCCCAATCACTTCCCCGGATGCGAGGAGGCCTTTTGAAGCTGTGGGTCTGGGAACTCTGGCTACTACTGCTGGATTTCGGTTTGAACGCGCAACTTCCTCACGAAGAGGACGTATCCTTTATCAATGAGTACGTGAACCTCCACAATGAGCTCCGGGGCAACGTCCTCCCCCGAGGGTCTAACTTGCGCTTCATGGTGAGGCTCTAAGTCGGTTGCCCAAACCAACAACCTCCTTGTCACGATGCCACCCCTCGGCCTCAGAAACCCGGGCACTGCTTCACTGAGGCTGACAGATCCCCGGGAACTGCACTTTTAGTTTGGGTTTAAAGAAACACTCAAATAAAAACACTGCCACTGTGACACACAGTTATTACCAAGATATTGCACAAAGCTGGGATTTGTAGAGGCGCCCATATGAGGGAGTGTCTCAGTCACCTCATCCCAGTCCTGGCCTTGATTTTGCGTTCTCTTACAATGTTATTCTTCCTTTTTCCTCCATTTTCCCCTCCTATTTCTGTTTTACATCTCATCAGCTATTCTCTAGCTACTAGTCTTCATGGTTGTCATTTAAAATGGCTGCAAAATTTATTGGATAAATATTCTCTTACCAGGCAATTAGGAGCTTCCAATTTATATTATTAAATGATATTGCAAGGACTGTTACCATAGACATAAGTCTTTTCTTCCTTCTGGATTAGTTCCTTAGACAAATTGGAGAAATGGGATAAATAGATTAAGGGTATGATATTTTTAATTTATATGATATATAGCAATTGCTATTCTAAAGGACTACACCAAATTAAGCAAATACTGGCAGTGTATTATAACTTATTTTCACACAATCATGGGAAGCAATGACTAAATGCTTACAAACTTGGACTTGAGAGTTAGACTTCCTGGATTTAAATCCAAGCTCCACAATCTACTGACTATAAGTAGCTATAAGTAAACTACTTAACTTTTTTGTGTTTTAGTTACTTCCTTTGTGAAATAAAAACAGTAATAATAATGTATAACTCATGGGATTATTGTGAACATTAAGTGAAATAATGCATAGAAAACACTTAGAATAGGGACTAGTACATAGTAAGCGTGTGATGTGGAAACAATATGCAAAACAAGGCAGTAGAAGGATAGTCCTTGGAGCATTGTTTGCAAATGGAAAGCTATCTAAAAGGCCATTAATAGGGGAATGGTAACAGTTATTATAGAGGACCCATACTATACTATGTTGACTTTGTAAAATTTAGGTAGATCTAGTTGTGCTAAAATGGAACAATCTAAGCAAAAACCGCCAAGTCGAAGGCCAATTATATTGTGTATGGTATGATTACAATATACAGAAAAAAAATCACCCAATACCTACCTGAAACATCCCCACTTATATCTTATATTTGAATGTGGTTGTATGTGTATGTATATAGAGATAGAGGAATGTATACATAAGCAATTTTTTTAAACAATTATTACCTTTGGGGAAGAATATTTATTTTCTATATTTGTGTATAATCTATGAAATTAACTAAGAAAACTAAGGAAATCTTAGTATTGGTTTTCAGAAATGTTTATTTTCAGATATATTGTAGCATGTATAAAGCATTTTGATTTTACAACTATTTTGCTGATTTATCTAAGTGTATTATTTTTGTTCTTGTCCTTAAGTAAACAGTAAACTTAATGAGTCTCTAAATAATGATAAATTTACACATTTCTGGATATTTCCAGATAGCTAGCCCGGGAACAGTATCTTGTGATATTTTCTTAGATTTCTGAGATCCATAAAACTTCACATATGCCTGTTTTATAATATTCACCAAGTACCACAATGTGTTAAGATTTTATATTTATAAAACAGAGAACACAAAATTTATGCCTGACTTTGTATTTTATTCCCCACATTACAATAGTTTGCATATACTCAGGATTCAATAAACAGTTCTTAGGTGAATATTTTAAATCATTGTATTACTATGTATAAAAGGAATGAGATTGAAAGTATATATTCTGAACAGACTACATTAATAGTATTATAACCATTTGCATCATCTAATAATATGATTTTTAAATTGCAATTGTATGGATAGTCCTTTGCCTCAGGAAATAGTTATTTCATCTATGAGTAACTCAAAAACATTTTCCCCCTTAGAAATTCCACAGACAAGCCCATAAGCACAAAGTTAGAATTGTTTTCCTTAAATAGAATATGAGAACTCAAGGAAAATAATTTAGAGAACAACAACAACAAAAAAAAAAAACCTCATTATTATTATTTTGTTTTCTTTGCTTTTTGCATTTTTTTCAGACTTGGGACGTAGCTTTGTCACGGACTGCTAGAGCATGGGGGAAAAAATGTGTGTTTAAACATAATAGTCATTTAGAAGAACTAAATATGGCCCATCCTAAATTTAATGGTATTGGTGAAAATATATGGGTCGGACCTGAAAATGAATTCACTGCAAGTATTGCTATCAGAAGTTGGTATGAAGAGAGGAAAAACTACGATTTTGAAAATGACAGTTGCTCTAGTGACTGTTCTAATTATAAACAGGTATCTAATTTTTATATTAACTCAATAGACTCCTTAATTGCTTTCCTACCAAGTTTTTATTGATTATGTATCAATTTTAAAAATAACCTCAACTCTTAAAGTTATTACTTCTAAAAAAGCAAAATTCTAATCAGAGGTGCCTGGGTGGCTCAGGCCTTAAGCGTCTGCCTCTGGCTCAGGGCGTGATCCCAGAGTCCTCGGATCAAGCCCCACATCAGGCTCCTCCACTGGGAGCCTGCTTCTTCCTCTCCCACTCCCCCTGCCTGTGTTCCCTCTCTCGCTGGCTGTCTCTCTGTGTCAAATAAATAAATGAAATCTTTAAAAAAAAAAAAATTCTAATCAGTCCTAGATCTTCAAAATGTCTGTAATTCCATCTATTCTGTGAACCGTACAGTTAAAACATCCTTTTAAATGTAGCAAATCTCATCTCCACCCAGAAATGAAAGGTGCTTTTCTAAAAGTAACACACACTGGAAAAGGAAGAAACCAGCAAATAAAAATTATTTTTAAATTATTGACTATAAATAAAAGTAAAAGACTTGATATTTTTTGCACAGATCAGTACACATACTACAATATAACTGAGTAAAACTTTTTTTTTTAAAGATTTTATTTATTTATTTATTTGACAGAGAGAGAGACAGTAGCAAGAGAGGGAACACAAGCAGGGGGAGTGGGAGAGGAAGAAGCAGGCTCCCAGCAGAGGAGCCTGATGCGGGACTCGATCCCAGGATCCCGGGATCAGGCCCTGGGCCGAAGGCAGATGCTTAATGACTGAGCCACCCAGGCGCCCCTCAGTAAAACATTTTAAGTGCAAATTAATAGCCTTATTTTCCTTTCTCCTGTCTAACTATCCACCTTTATACTTCATACTCCAACAATACTGAACCACTTGTTATTTCCTCTACATACACTTATTATTTCACTATCACATTATTTATAATCATCTATTTATATGTGATACTGTTCTGAGTACAGAGTGTTAGCCATACATTCGCAACACGACAAGAACGTAACATTATTTTGGTCTTCTATAAATCTTTGTATCAGGAATCAAGAAATTTTTGGATGAACTTTCAAGATGATTTAAGAGATGATTATTTTTCAGTCAATAGACTGTGATGTCATGTTTTATGCAGAACTTAAAATCTTGTAATTTTTTCAAGTTGAATTCATGTCTTTAAGTTCCATCAAATGAATCATGTTTCCAAAGATGTTTGATCCATTCTTTCTTCGTCTAGAAAATTATAGTGGTTCTCCATTGTTTTACTCATATCAAAGCCAGACTCCTTAATGTGATTTTAATAATCCCAGTAAATTAACCAAGTCTACTCTATGATCTACTCCTGTGATTTTTTACTCTGTAATTCTGGTATCCTAGACATTTTTGTTTCTTGTATTTGACCTGCTTAACTCCATTTCAACTGCTGCAGACTTTCTATTCTCTGTTATTTTAATGTATCACTCTATTTTTTTAAGAATCACATTTTTAAAACCACGAAAGCTTGGGATAAAGAGAAAAGGAAACCAGAAACTGTTTCTCTCATCCACAGATGTTAACAGACAAAACAAGTACTTTTTTGTTATGTGGAAGTATTAGAAATACTAAAGCCATACAGAGAATTTCTGGAATATCTTCAATCATTCTCATATTGTCACTCCAATTCAAGACCTGTTTTTCTTTTTATAGAAACCAGCTCTTTTATACATCTTTTTAAATTGCAGGCCCAGACTCTATTTTATTTTATAATGGAATTTCCTCAACAAAAGAAGAGAAATGCTGACTGCATTCAATTACTCTCTACTCTTGTATTGCTTTTCCTTCCTTTCTATAATCTTGATGTCATTTTTTCTTTCTAGTCACAACTTCCAGTCTTCCAAAACTCCTCCTCTTTTCCCTCTTCCTCTCTGTCAATAACCTAGAACTCTCAGGTGCCTTCCTTTGACTCTGAAACTCTCTGGATCAGTGTTTCTCAAACTCTTTATCCTAAGGCAGAACTTGCTAAAGGTTTCTCTAAACAGAGTTTGGGAAATGCGTCCCTAAATCTACGACAATTCTTTACCTGCATCCAAATAAAGAATACTTCATATTCCTTGAATTTCTTGGTTAACAGTTCTTTGTGAATTGAATATATTACTGTTTATAACATGACAGAGTAAATGTTTAGAATCAAATTTTGTTTTCTTTGAAAATTTTATTTTAGCTTGTTTGGGACACATCTTACAAAGTTGGTTGTGCTGTAACTCCATGTACAAGAGTTGGACATATTAGATATGCAGCAATTTTCGTATGTAACTATGCACCAGGGTAAGTTATTTTAAATCTTAAAAAGAATATAAAAATAAATTGGGAATTTTTCAAGGTTAAGTTTTCCTAACTTTCAAAATATTTTTCTAAATGTCTTTGTGAACTGTAAAAGAATCAAATATAAGATATTAAAGATTTTAAATTGAAATTGTTTCAATTCTATAATGAAAAAAGTCATATTTGGGGCATATTAATTTAACATACAAATCAGCCAAGTAGTACTTCCTTGAAGAATTTTAACTTTAGTATTATTTCACAATATCTAGCCTAATTAGCATAAGATTAAGTTATTTTCCAAAATAGTTTATTCCCATATTTATAATAAAAGTCAAAAATAAGGTTAGATGTGTTGAAATGTATGTTGTAAGAATTTTTTCAGGAGAGCCTCAGTTTTGTAACTGAAAGACACTTAACTGACCATCCTTGGCAAGGTGCATTATTATTTGAGGCTAGTCTCATATTAAAAATCATAATGTCTCAAAGATGCAAGAATGCTTCAAAAGTCTTCTTTTGAAGAAATTTGATTCTTTCCCCTTACTTACCATGTGATTATTTACCCTACACCCGAATACCTTCCTATGATGGGAAATAACTACCTTCCAAAATAGCCTCCATCTCTGGGGAGTTTTTTTTTTGGAAAGTCTGAAGTTTTCTTATAGGTCAAGATGATACTATAAGTAAGATTATTAAAATGTCCAACTAAGTGAGAAAATATCCTAATCAACATGTCTGGAAAAGAGTAAAAAATTGACTACATGCTAGGATTAAGAAAGAATTTCTGCCAAATAAAATGCTCTGGGACTAAACCAAAAAGAAAAAACAAACAAAAAGCTCCATCAATTACTGATTACTGATTATAGTCCTCTGATTAGGGAAAATAAGAGAACTATGATGTAAATCGAATTACACTCAGAAATTCCCTTCCTGACCCTGTTTTGTGACCCTGAACACAGTCATGCAAAACAGGTCCAGGATGTAGCATCATTATAATACTTTTTAGTCTTCCTTTCATTCCTACAGACTGAAAGCATTGGGACCTATTACAGGGAGAAACTTTTGAAAGTTAACTGATGATTGGTATTGAAAATGCAGAGAGCCAGGTACTGATTTAAGGGAGGAAAGAAGTCCCCTCTGATGCACTAGTCTTCATTTACTCACTCAACAGCTGCGTACAAGGCACTGATCTATCTACCAACAAGACCAAAAAACACTAACCATGTTTGGTTTGTAGTCTTGGAAGGGAGACCAACAAACAATAAATAAACACATAAATAAATAAATAAATAAATAAATAAATAAATAAATAAATAAAATTTAATTAGATAGTAGAATATGCCATAAAACAGAAAGCAAGATAAGCAGATGGAATATGGAATATAGATAGGGTAATTGTAAGAGAAAGTGGCATTTGGTCTGAAGATGACTAAAGAACATTTCAGATAGAAATAAGAGCATACACAAAACCTTTGAGCTTGGAATGAATTTAGCATGTTTCAGAAATGAATAACTGGTTAGAGGTAGGAGTTGAGGTAGAAAGTTAGGTGAGAGCTACACCAAAATAGCATGTTAAGGATTTTGGAATTTATCCTAAGTAATGGCCAAGCCAATGGAAAATCTTAAGCAAGTGAATGACATGATCTTATCTATGTTTTGAAAAGAACCCTTAAAAAAAAATTATCCTTGCTATTGTATTGAACATTGAGTCTAGGGAAATATGGGTACAAAGAGGAAGCAAGCACAATTAGATTATTTCTATGTAACAGGCTATAGACTATGGGATTCTTTTTTAAGTAAGCCCTACAAACATTGTGGGGCCTGAAATCATGACTCTGAGATCAAGAGTAGCGTGCTATATTGGATGAGCCAGCCAGGTGCCCCTAGTCTATTTTGGATCAGAATTTTAGTATGTGCATTGGTTTTCTATTGTTACATAATAAATTACCACAAATTTAGTGACTTTAAACAGTACACTTTTATTATTAAACAGTTCTTTAAGCTGTTAAGTTCATGCACAGTTGTGGCTGGATTCTCTGCTCAGGGTCTCAAAGGCCAATATCAAGAACTTGACTGAGTTCTTATCTCTAAGGCTCTAGGGAAGAATCTGCTTCCAAGCACATTCTGATTGTTAGCAGAATTCAGTTCAATGTGATTATAGGACTTGGACCGCATTTACTTGCTGGCTCTCAGTCAGAGGTTGCTCTCAGCTTCTAGAGGCTGCCCACATTCCTTAACACAAAGCTCCCCCATCTTCAAGTCGCAGAACCTTCCCATGCTTCAAATCTCTGACTTTTCTTCTGTGACCAGCTTTTAGAGTGCTTTTAGAGTACCCAAATGATTGAGTCAGGCCCACCTGGATAATTTTCGTATTTTAAGGTCAACTGTACCATATAACATAAATTATTAGTAATGGAAGTAAAGTTCATCATATTCTCTGTCTTGGGAATTATGCAGGGCGTGTATACCAGGGGAAGGTATCTTATGGTCCATCTTAGAATTTGCCTACCATAGAATGGGAATTGAGAGGAAAGGTCAGTTTCTGCATATATCATGGAGCTATCTGGAGCTAATAAAACCAGTTGATGGATTTGACTTGAGGGATAAATGGGATGCAATAATCTAAGATGATACCTAAGTCTTTAGTTTGAACAATTGGGTGAATAATAATGCCATCAGCTCAGATGGGGAAGAACAGGAAATGTGTTTTAGGTTTGGACATATTAGGTGGAAATATAAATGTGGAAAATGAAGTGAATCAGAAGTAAAAAGTTCTATGAAGGTCTGGGATAGGTTTCTAAGCAGAAGAAACTACTGGTATAAAGGCCCTGAGATAGAAATAAATTATAGTCTTGAATGAGATCACCTTATGTGAGAGTATAGAGACTTAATTGAAGGATGAAGCCCTAGAACACTACGGTATTTCAACTTTAGACAAAAGAGATAAGAGGAAACCTAAACGGTGCTGGTTAAGGGTACTTGGAAGCCAAGTGAAGAACATGAGTCAATATGCCCAAAGTGGTTAACTGTATGAGATGCCTCTGAAAAAATGAAAAGCATGAGGAAGGAGAGATGACAGTTTCATTTGATAAGATGAAGGTATTTGGTGACCTTAATAACAGTAGTGAATATAAGAGTACCCTGTAAGTAGAGCGATAAGATGAAGCTACAAGGTAGGACTACTCTTCTTTCTACCCAGCTGTCCCATAAGCTTCTTTCTCTTGAAATTTCTACCAGCCATTTTTCTTTTTTTTTTTTTTTTTAAGATTTTATTTATTAACAGAGAGAGACAGCCAGCGAGAGAGGGAACACAAGCAGGGGGAGTGGGAGAGGAAGAAGCAGGCTCCCAGCGGAGGAGCCTGATGTGGGGCACGATCCCAGAACGCCGGGATCACGCCCTGAGCCGAAGGCAGACACTTAACAACTGAGCCACCCAGGCGCCCCATCTAGTGATTATTCTTCAAAGATATTTCTAAACAAGATAAAGTAAAACTTTAAAAGTATTAATTAGATTAGCCTTGAATTTAGGTATTGGAGTTGGTACGATCAAATATGACCATGAGAATGTAAGCTTCAGTGATAGGTCATTTTATTAACTAAGCTAGGAAAATATGTAGTGTGGAGGAAAACAATATGTTTATTTTTGGACATGTTGTATCTGTAGGTGACTGCAGGACCTTTCATTCAATTAAATATATATTTGTAGTAGGTGCACCAAACACTGACTAGGCAAGAGAATTCCATATTTTTTTAATATGATGTCTATCCTGAAAACACTTGTACTCTGTTGGGAAGAAAATATGTGAAAAAAAAATACGTAAATAAATAAATAAAAAGCAACATTAACAAAATACACACATATGTAAATTTTAAATAAAAAGGAGTTGTAAAAGCAGGTATGAAATCATAGAAACAATTACGTGAATATAGATTTAAAAGCAGTCAGCTTTGATGCATAGATGATATGTATTAGAGGGGGGAAAAGGTCAATAGGTAAGGTAAGACCTCTGGGATTGAGGAAAATGACTTGAATCTAATGCCAAAAGAAGTAAATACTGGTGTCCAAAAGTATTTAGTAAAGAAATTTTTCTTTATGTAATAGTTAAGGAAATAGAGTCTGGCAGGTGGTGCCATTTTCTTTACTTCATAAACAGATAGCTAGAATATATTTTTCCCAGCCTCCCTGGAAATTTGGTGGGGCCCTGTGACAAGCTCTGGCCAATGGAATTAGGCCACGTTCAGGCCTAGCCTTTAAAAACTTCCCACATGATCCTTCACACTCTTGATCTTCTGTCATCTGCTGGCTGGACACAGAGGATCTGGTGGAAGATTCAGTTGTCCTAGAGGGTGGCACAGCCACAGGATGAAGTGAGCCTGTGCCCCAGAATGACTACCCAGAGAAAGTTCTCTTCTACCACTGTCAACACCTATACTTCCATGACGTGAATTCTGCCTACCATCGCATGGAAATGGTGAAGGAAGGTCAGATCAGGATATAGTTTGAAGATAGAGCTAATAATACCTGCCGATTGGGTTAACTTTAAGAGTGACTATAATAGAATAATCAAGGATGCTATCTATGTCTAATCTAAGCAACTGGATGAGTGGCGATACCATTAAATCAGATAGGGAAGGCTCATAAGTGAGTAGACCTTGTGGGAAGGTCAAGTGTTCTGTTTCAGACACATTGGGTAGACAGACAAATGTGGGACATGTGAATGAATCATGAGAAGGAGCTAGTCAGATGAAGGTGTAGGATAGGTTCTTAGGTAGTAAGAACTGCAGATAAAGAGAGTGGGGCAGAAATGAGTTGGTCCTGCATGAGATCACCTTGTGAGAAAGTAAGTATGGAGAATAGAACAGAAGAGACTTAAGGACTAAGCCCTACATCACTTCAGTATGTCAATTTCAGGCAAAGAGTTATTAAGAGTGTAAAGAGAGTCTAGTGAGGTAAGAGAGAAACTAGAACTGTGCTGGCATTTTTAAAAAATAACATTTAGACTTTTTTTTCCCACCAGTCTCTTTTTATTATATATGAGGTTGCTCTTTTTCCATGCTTTCCTGCATACATAATAATTTATGATTCAATGATATATCATATTGTAATCATTTTAGACATTTTGGTTTTTTTTTTTAAGATTTTATTTATTTATTCGACAGAGATAGAGACAGCCAGCGAGAGAGGGAACACAAGCAGGGGGAGTGGGAGAGGAAGAAGCAGGCTCATAGCAGAAGAGCCTGATGTGGGGCTCGATCCCAGATCGCCGGGATCACGCCCTGAGCCGAAGGCAGACGCTTAACCACTGTGCCACCCAGGCGCCCCATTTTAGACATTTTGAATAGCAGTTTAAATACATTAAGTGCAAACAATGCATATAACCATTTGAAGTGATGATATTATGAAGAGCTATGACAAGTTCACAAATGTTCAGTGACTACCATATCACATTCACTGCCTGGCTGTGATTTTGAGACACAATCAATGGTAACATGTATCTCATTTGCAGAGGTGTTAAAATATGAAAACATGTGCATATTAGAATTATGAAATACAGTATATAACTGAAAGGAAACATCTATAAAATAATGTATATCCTTAAAGTAAAAACATGTTATATGAAATAATATTTTATTCTCAATTTAGTACAACTATTTCATATTTTAAAATATTGGCTGTGAAGCACTAAATTTGATTTTATGAACTATTAAAAGCTCATGACTTGCAGTTTGAAAAATAATGCCAATTTAGAATACTACTCTATATAGATGTTTAGCAGTAGAGAAAAGAAAAAGAGGTCAGTGTGTAGAGTTACATGAAAGCTGTTTTTTATAACCTTGGTTGCTAATGCATTTTTATAAGCTAAACAAAGCCATCAATAAAAAAGAGAGAGGTAGACTATATTAGAACATACAAGGGAAGGGGGAAGACTTGAAGTGCAAGTTCTATATGGAAAAAAGCAGAAGAGAATTATAGGAAAAGTAAATGTAGAGAACTCTTAATAATGAATATTTTTCTTCCTTTCTTGCTTAATGGAGCTCATGAAGATTTAACCTATTTCTTTGATCTTTCAAAAGAAAAGATTTCAGATTTATTCATACTTTCTGATTTCTTTGCTTTCTATTTTATAATTTTGAGATATTCAATCTTCCAAGTATCTTTTAGAAATAGAGGCTCTTTTTGTTAAGGTATACAGCATTCCTTTATCTTTAATCCTACTTAATATTGAAGATATTTGCAGTTATATATTTTCCTCTGATTGCAACTTCTGCTGGACCTTAGGATTTTGTTTGGTATAGCCTCTTTCTCATTATTTTCTATGGACTGTAATTTTAGGTCATTTTAATAAAATATGTGTGATACTTGATACATAGTCATAATAGAAAATTCATGATAGAAATTCAAAAGCATAAACTAATGTTCCCATTTCTTCCAGTTATCCTCCCCAATATTTTATCCTAAAAGATATATTCTGTGCATATACAAAAGTGTATCTGTCTGTGTGTGTGTGTATGTGTTTCCGCAATTCAAACAGAAGCATACCATACTTCCTGTGGTTTCTTTATTTTTTTTTTTTACTTAGTGATATGCACTGGAAGTCTTTCCATTGGAGTACACAAAGAGTGTCCAGATTCTTTTTAAGATCTTTACAGTGTTTTGTTTTTTAATGGATGTGTGAAAGTTTAAACAATGCTCTCAGGGTGCCTGGTCAACACAGCCGGTTAAGTGTCTGGCTCTTGGTTTTGGCTCAGGTCATGATCTTTGCAAATAGAAAATAACGTAGTGGGAACACTGTATTTGCCTTCATTTTCTCTGAGAGAATTAGCAAAACCATAGCCAGAGAAACGGAATCCAAGCAAAGAATGTGTTATTTGCTGAGCAAAGGATATATCAGTGTTTTATTGATGTTAAGATGCCTTGTATTCAGGACTAGGATCCCAAGGAGAAGATGGCTGCAAAGAAGGACCCCCAAAAGTCAGTAAAAATTCTTTATGGGTCTTTGGTCAACTCAAGCTACACAGAAAAGATTAAATAGGAACAGTTGCTTGGAAGCTGAAGACCTGCACAGAAATTTCAGAAGCTGCACAGTGCTGAGAAAACACAGTTGCAGTCTGGGCTCAACCAAAATGGAAAGATCAGCCTGGGGTCTTACCAAGCAGAACATAAAAATCCAGAAAATATGAATACATTTGATTATATAAAAATTTAAAATTAATTTATAGCTAAAGAAATACCATAGGTATAGCCAAAGAAGAAAAAATATACTGGGAAAATATATTTGTGGAATATATGGCAAAGTTAGTCTCGTTAATTTACAAAGAATTCATACAAATAATGAAGAAAAAGAGAAACAACCCAGAAGAATAATTTACAGAAGATATGAAAAGTTCATTTACTAAAAAGAAAAAAAAAAGGTCATTAATCATATGAAGAGATATTCAGTCTCATTCATAATTGAAGTAATTCAAGTAAAAACAAATATAAGTTACTACTTTTCACTCATCCATCTGAGAAGATACAAAAGCTTAAATGATATTCTGCACATGTGATGGGATGATAAATTGGTATAACCTTTCTGGATTTGACAGAATAACAAAATTTAAAATATACTTATTTTTTGATCTTGTAATCTCCTTATTAGAACTTTATCTTATTAATATCTTCATGAAAATTGGCCAAGAATATAAATATACATATATATACACAAGGATAACCATTTTAGCATGTTTTAATAGCATGAAACTGAAATAAAAAAAACCTAATGACTCCAGTAATAGCAGACTGAGCAATTAATTTACCATGCATTAATGTATAACCGTTGAAAATACTGGTGTCTTTATGTACCAGTCTCACTTGTTAGATGAAAAAGTAAGATGCAGAACAATAATAAGTAAGATTGGGTTTTTTTGTTAAGCAGCTAGCATTACCAGAAAATACAGTGATTCAGAAGAGAGAAATGGGAAATTTCAGTTAGGTGGGTAGCTCTGCTCTACTAGTCATTCAGAGACCCAGGTGGCTCCCATTTTGTTTCTTCACCATTCCCTGGAGGCAGAATCTATGTCTACAGATCAAGTCCAAGTTACAGATAAGGGCTAGCTTAATCGTATAATAAGGCAAAAAAAATGTATTGTCAGCATGACCATCTCTTAAAGCACAAGTGGGAAGTGATGCACATTACTGCTGTTTGCATTCCATTGGGTATAAAACTGATCACATGCCCACATCTAATTTCCAAGGGAAGCTGGGAAACATAGCAAGGTTAGCCAACAATGTGACAAGCTAAAATACTGTTATTTCTGTATTTTAAGAGAGATTAGATTGATAGCTAGCAGTCTATCACAATATATAAGTACTGAGAATTTTTATGAAAAAAAAAAACTTGTTTCCGGTAGGAATAGCAAGAAGCTGTTAAACAGAAGTTATCTTTGGGGAGACAGAAGGAAAGTGGAGGATGGAAACATTTTCCCCTTTAAGGTTGCCCTTCTACCGGCTTGGTGGGGAGTCTGCTTCTCCCTCTGACCCTCTCCCCTCTCATACTCTTTCTCGCTGTCTCTCCCAAATAAATAAATAAATAAAATCTTTAAAAAAATAAAAAATAAAAATAAGGTTATCCTTTCTGCTTCCTCCTTTCCATCATATACTTATAAGTATTATACATGTATTACTTTACTTATTTATTAACTTTAACATCAACAAAGGATATCTGGATCAAAGATCCAGATCAGAGATGAGAGATCAGAGAAGTATTTAAGACATTTTTAGAAGGCATTAGTAACTGGATTAGTAGGTCATTATATTAAGTAATGAGAAAGAGGAGGAGCGCCTGGGTGTTCAGTCAGTTGTGTCAGACTCTTGGTTTCCACTGGGGCTATATCTCATGGGATTGAGCCCCATGTCAGGGTGGGGCGGGGGGGGGGGGGGGAAATCCATGCTCAGCAGGGAGTCTGCTTGAAGATTCTCTTCCTCTCTCCCTGCCCTTACTTTATGCATGCTCTCTCTCTAAAATTAATTAATTCTCTAAAATTAATTAATTCTCTAAAATTAATTAATTCTCTAAAATTAATTAATTAAATCTGTAAAAAAGTAATAGAGAGGAAATAGTCAAGGAAGATTCTCAGAATTATAATTCAAGCATGACTGGTATTGTCATTAACTTCAATGGGAAACACTGAACCTATTGGGAGGGAAGTTGATGAATTCCATCTTGAACATAATGAATTTGAGTTGGCTGTGATTTGCCCACTTTGAGATGTTCAATAAGCAAGTGGTTATATGGGTCAGAAGCTCATGAGTGAGGCATGGCAAAGAACAAGTATTTGGAATGCCAGAGTACATAGGGTAATTGAAATCATCTGAGTAAATGGGATTGCCTAGTGAGAGGTATAGAGTAAAAAGAGAATAGCACCTCCGGTATCTCATGCCAACATTTAATGGCAATTAGAGGAAGATGAAGTGGGAAGAGGAACCTAAGAATGACCACACAGGGAGGAGAAAAAAACAGAAGCATATGGTATCACAGGAGGCACGGGGGAAAGAATGTTTTTAGAAGGAGGTAGTAGTCCAAAATTTCTAATTCTAAGAGGTCAAGCAAAGTAAGGACTTTAAAATATCAGATTAAAGAGAAGTTCATTGATAAACACAGGAAAAGCCATTTCTGTGGAGTAGAGGAAACTGATGCCATCTGGGAATGAATTGAGGGCTCTTTATTGTTGTTTTTGTTTTGTTTTGTTTTTAAAGTGGAAAAGATTTGAGCTTATTTAAATATTGACATGAAAGGTCAAATACAGAATAAAAGTAATTCTTTATAAAGAACAAAGGCAGATTGTGTGTGTGGGTGTGTTCGTGTGTATACGTATGTAAAGATACAAGTTCCTGAGAAAATGGAATGGTATTAAAGAGATTAGCCTTAGAAAGGAGGAAGGGGCTTTTCTTCAGTTGTATTAGAAAGGAAGGAAGAAGGGAATAGGTATATTTGTCATATTTAGTGTCAAAATATTTCTCATATTCCAATCTAAAGGCTATTATATTTCACTGTGAAGTAGGACAGATCATGTCCTGAGAATAAAGGGGGAGACAGTGAAGCTAGAATTTTGAGAATTGGGAAGGTTATTATGGAAGATGGGGGAGGAAGATGACTAGAGAAACAGAAAGATTCTCTACCGAGTATAGTGATTTTTCCCCAGCAACACCCAGCAGCCTTGAAGTAGACATGGAGCATGCAGACAGTAAGGTTCTGTCATTTTTTCCAACACTGGGTTTTTGTCAGGTAGACATAAAGGAAAACAGTGCAGGAGAGTTTTAGGGTTTTAGCCAGATAATATGCAAAGCAATAGACCTAAGCTTTATAGAGAAGAGACAATAGGATAGATAGGGAGAAAATAGACTTGCAGTACCAATTAACTTAATGGAGAAATATGGCAGGAATAATGAGTAAGCAAGCTGCAAGGATAGGTGGCTACAATCAGTGAATGGAATGTGTGATTTTGTGAGTTCAGAGGTAGAATGGTTTTAGGGAATAACAAGATCCAGAATATGGCTACAAAAGCAATAATTATGGAGTATTGCTTGAGATGGTAAAGACAGCCAGTAACAGACCAAGTTATAAGCACATTGTAATCATCTATGTCCCAAATTTAGGGACAATGACCATTTGAACTGAAAAGGGAGATGGTGACCCGGGTACCAAAGTGAATAAGGAGGCATGAACAGAAGGAAGATGGTACCTTAGGGAGGATTAAAGGATGGTGTAACTAAATAATATCCACCTCAAAGGAGCTTTTTTGGTGTTTAACTGTTTTAACTGTGGTCCCTAGACCTATAGGGGTGAGAGTGAGGGGAGGAGATGTTACTGAGTTTTACAGAAAGCTTTGGGGCACCTGGCTGTCTCAGTTGGTTGAGCGTCCGGCTCTTGGTTTCTGCTCAGGTCATGATCTATACGGTATAGCTCTATCGTAAAATTTAAGTAATGATCTTCTAGTGGACTTGGGCTTGGACATGTGTATAGTTACTCATTAGGCCACCAGGTAACACGTCCTTATCTAGGGCCTGGACACATGTCCTATAAGTGGTAATATACGGAAGGTATGGCCAGATATGAATCTAAATAATGTTCCAGAGGACTGCTCAGCCTTGACTTGGTCTCAGCAAACCACTAGGCTGATTCTTGGAAAAAGCAGATGCCTAAAAAAAGAGAAATTTGTTTCTTCAAGTACTGCCAAGGCAGCTATGAAATTTCAGTGGACCTTGCTGGTAATAGGTACTCAACTGTTGTTTTCTCCTAATTCAGCCCAATAATTCCAATTGCAGTTGTGGAATTGTACTGTAGATTCGGACTTGACTTGATTTAGGTTAAACTTCTTGCAGACTCAGAACAAGAAAAGGATTGGCATGGGAGAGTATTAGTCTGGCATTTCTGGCTATATAATATAAATAGTGATATGAAATTCGAATCTTTGGGAAAGAGGGCCCGTTGTATTCTATCATGATGTAAATTGACATACATATATTTTATTTGCCTTTCCAAAGTTACTCTAGGCTGCAGTCATCAGACATTATGGTCGGTAGGTGATTGGCCTATGCTGCAGGTTTTAAAGGCAGTCTTTGTAGTGAGCAGCTTTTTGCATAGGTTCCAGTGCATGGTCCTCCATCGCTGGTGCCTAAGGACAGGAGAAGGTGCTGCTTTTGTAGTGGAGGCATCTGTTTCAGTGATACGGAGCTAGGGCAGGAAGAGTAGGCTAGGGTGTAGGTAGAAGTGACTAGATCAAGTCTTAAATTTTTGAAAGGCTAGTGTTCTGGCTAAGATCTAAACAAAATGCATTTCTTCCTTGAAATGGTTTGATAGTGGAGCAGTGACTTTAGAGAAGCGATGTGTGATCTGCTAATAACTACAAACCCCTGGATGTCTTTGATGGACTTGAAGGCTTGCCATTCACGGGTATCGGATACCTTACTGGGTATCACCAAAAACGTCTGATAAGATATGACTCAGAAATTTGATTTGCAAATATGTATTTCTTAGGTTTCACCCTTCTTCCAGATGGCCCAGCATGACCTAACCAGGGGCTTCCATGCCTAACCTTTGTTTTTAAAATGTCCACCTACACACTGAGTAAATAAGTATTCCTATTAAATATAATTTCTCTGCCTATCTTCCCTCTTTCTTAACCTAAATCCTTCATATAAGCTTCCCTTGTATCTACTTTGGGGCCTCTTTTTCTTACCTAGCTCTAGGCAATTGATGTAATAATTTCTCACTTCTTGCCTCTGTTCTGTACAATGGATTAAACCAAATTTGTAAAATCCCATTTACATTTATTTGCTTGTTTATATATTTACATATTTTTAAGGCAGACCTCTAAGTAAATCATGCAGCTGGGTCTTTGGGACAATAGGCACTTCAGGATTTTGCAAACTTTTCAGAAAATTAATATATCATTTCTATGAAACTTTTTATATATTTGTACAAAGCAGAAAGCAATTATAAAACATTCTATAACATCATTTTGGGAGGAAAATTTTGTTACAAACTAAAATTAAAGCAGCTTTAAACCTCGCTCATACTTAAATCACAGTACTTTGTTTCAAAGACATGGGGATTCATTTCAGAAGAGACTATTTTCTTGGGGGAAAAAGGAGAAGATTACATCTCCAATTTCAGTACTTCCTAAAGTCCATTTTCTTAGTTAAATCACCTTTATAACCTAGCTAAAAATTGGTAACCATATTATTTCAATGATGAAATTTGAGACTTTTTCTAACTAAATGTTTTCTGCTTTTCTGTAGAGGATCTCTGTCGAGAAGGCCTTACAGACCAGGAATAATTTGTGCTCGATGCAGCAGATTTGACAGATGCACAGATCTTCTATGCAGTAAGATAAAGAAAATAACTTAAACATAAAAAAATCCGTAACACATTGGATGACAAGAAAAATGAAGTGTTGAACACTAGTTTTTCATTGTCATGTTAATATTGTTCTTTTGATCAGAGTGGTGTTATTATATTAACAAAGGAGGGTTGAAACTGTATCATCTTTAGAATTTTCTAGACCTCATGGCCTTTTTTGCTCTCTCTTACCCCTGTTCCTGCCCTAGAGACCTACCACAGTGTCTGAAAGAAGGAACGGGAAGGAACAGTTCTCTCCTAAAGAAGCATGCCAGTTAATTCCTGAAATAGCAGCCTGTTTGAGAATGACTGCTCTAAAGGATAGGATATTCTAAAATATTTATAAAGAGAAAAGAAGTAAAGTAGCACACATTTAATAGCCTTTTCTTTTAGTTTTTTTTCCTCCAAAATATTCAAAAAATAAAAGAAAATATGTTTGGTTTAATTTGTTTTAGTTTTTCCAAACATAAGCGCATGTAATCCGAAAGTACAACCACACCTGGAACATATGATGCTTAGAAGAATGTGTTAGGGGATAAATTGAGACAGTGAGGGCACACTGTGATTTTGTGATAAAGAAGTTAATGGACAATTTCATCATAATGCCACTGCTGATGTGAATCTACCCTAACATTCTTGCCCTTGCTTCACTTGAATCAAGATGCAAAATTTTGCTCTTCCTCTTCCCATTTTCTTTCTCCTCCTAAAAAAATTCAATCCTAAAATCAGTAAGTAGGTCAGAACGAGGTAGGCATCCACACAGAGGTCCACAAGATGTGACATATTAGAGCCTAAGCGAATGACAAGGGATTTATACATAGTGCAGTAGACATGAGGAGGCAGCCTAAGCAGGGTGAGGACAGTGTCCACATGGGGGTATGGTCTTATATAGGAGGTTAGAGCCTCTATCAAGTGAAATGGGTATCCATGAATGAGGTCAGACTTGGAATATTAGAGACATACCAGGATGAAGGGATCTCCATACCAAGAGCTCTCAGTATGTGGTATCTGAGCCCTAAGTATGAGGAGAAGGGCATCAACATGGTTTGGGAGTGAGAAGCCCACCTTATAGTATCAGAGACTGAGCAGGTAAGGACTACATCCATAGAGGGATGGTTCAGCACTGACTGCTGGAGCCCAAGCAGACTGTGGAAAGGATTCACATATAGGGATGGCCTGGTAAGAGGTATTAAAATCTATACAGATAAGGGGGCATCCATGTTTAGAAGCAATTTCACATGAGGAATCAGAGTCCAAACTAGGTGAGGAAATCTTTGATGTGGGGGAGGTGGCCTGGCATTGGAGGGATCAGAGCCCTAGTGGATAAGGAAGGAATCTACACTGGAGAAGCTCAAAGCTGGGTTTCATAGTCTGAGCAGGATGGGAGGGGATCCAAGTGGAGGATCAGACTATAGGTTGCCAGATTAAATACAGGATGCCCAGTTAAATTTGGACTTCAAGTAAACAACAACAACAAAAAACTTTTAATATAAGTATATTCCAAATATTGCATGGGATATACTTGTCTAAGAAATTCTTTGTTGTTTTCTGTAATTTGAATTCAACTAGGCATCCTATATATTTTTTAAATTTTATTGAAATTACAGTTAGTTAACATACAGTGTAATATTAGTTTCAGGTGTACAATGTAGTGATTCAGTGCTTCATTCAACACCCAGTGCTCATCACAACCAGTGCATTCCTTAATCCCCATCCCTGTTTAACCCGTCCCCCACACACCTCCCTTCTGGTAACCATCAGTTTGTTCTCTGTAGCTAAGAGTCTGTTTCTTGCTTTGCTTCTCTCTCTTGTTTCCCCTTTGCTCATCTGTTTTCTTAAATTCCACATATGAGTGAAGTCATATGGTATGAGTGAAATCATATGGTATTTGTCTTTCTCTGACTTATTTCACTTAGCATACTCTCTAATTCCATCCATGTCGTTGCAAATGGCAACACCCTATATTTTTATTTGTTGAATCTGGCAACTCTACAGCCTGGTGTGGGGTTTTTAATGTCCAAGCAGGATGAGGAAGGCACCCATGTAGGGGAGAGAGTAGAGGCAGTAATGAAAAGTAGAAACATACCAGGGATTGATCAAAGAAACAAATAGATTAAGGATAATGGAAGCCAGTTTTCTCACTATCAGAGAATGGAGTATAAATATGTAATAGAAGAAAACAAACATGGATCTTGTTATTAATTGAAATCAGATGTATTGGAACTTAAGGGTTTTGATAAATATAAATAACATAGATGTAAATATTTGTATATGTATGTATCTATATACATATACTCCTTAGCTCTGAGATGATTTTGGAGCAGTGGCCTCCCACCCCCAAAGGAATGAGCACAACTAGCACCCACATCTTGGTTTCCAAATTCTAGCCTGCAGTAAAAGAAATGAGGGCTCATTGGAGAAAGGTCCCAGGGCTGGGACAGGGAAAATATAAGATAAACCCAGACTATTTTTTTATACCCAAAATCAAAGAAGTGCTCAAAGAGTGATGGGGACAGGGCGCCTGGGTAGCGCAGTCTTTAGGCGTCTGCCTTTGGCTCAGGGCGTGATCCCGGCGTTCCGGGATCGAGTCCCACATCGGGCTCCTCCGCTGGGAGCCTGCTTCTTCCTCTCCCACTCCCCCTGCTTGTGTTCCCTCTCTTGCTGGCTGTCTATCTCTGTCAAATAAATAAATAAATAATCTTAAAAAAAAAAAAGAGTGATGGGGACATGTAGCAAAATAGACACACAGGACACAGAAGACATCTTAAAGGACTCTCAGTGATCAAATCTGGGACAATTTGAGTACTGAAATAAAAATAGTAATTGATTATAACGCATTGGACACAACAGGAATCTGATTCATGCTGATATAAATTAGTAAATGAATAAATTAGAAGTTTGATGAGGAACAGTGTATTACATAGTTCCAAAGTTACTCCCCATAAAAATATTTAATTACTAATAGGAAAAGAGTGATTGCACAATGGAGCAGACTGGCAGACACCACCCTAATAAAGCGATCCATGTGAACATCATCAGCAATGGGCAAAATCAAAACCAAACCCTTCACCACCTGAGTGGATGCAGTGAGAATAACACAGCATCGCTTCTGTGATACTCTTGCCGAAGATGCACAACCAAGGCCAATCACAGGAAGTGTCAAATAAGCCCAAATTTCAGATTTGTTTTTAAAAAACTAAAGATTTGTCTGCAAGATAACCAGCCTGTTATCTTCAAAATATGTCAAGATCATGAATGTCAAAGACTGAAGCACTGTCCCAGACAGAAAACAATTAAGGGACATGAAAACTCAACGTAATGCGTGATTCTGAACATGATCTTTTGTTACAAAGGATACTATTAGCACAGCTGGCAAAAAATGGAATGAGGTCCAAAGATTAGAAGTCAGTAAAGTAACAATGTTAATTTCCTGATTTTGTTGGTCGTATTACAGTCACATAGAAAAATATCCTTGTTTGTAGGAAATAGTAAGTACTCCCAGATGATAAAGTATCAGATTGGCCACTGCATTAAAATGGTTCAAAATAAAAGTTATTTGTACTGTATTGCAACTTTTTTCTAAATAAGGAATTTTTTTGAATTAAAAAAAATTTTTGTTAATGCAAAATCTAAGGAAAGCAAATCAATTTGAAGTTTGTTTGTTTGTTTTTTTAATAGTCCAAAGGAGAGATGAGGTTCATCCTGGAGTATTTGTAAGAGGAAGAGAGATGATAAGACAAATTTGATTAATATTTATGGAGCAAAATTAGCAAGTCTTAGAGACTAATTTGATATGGTGATGAGAAAGGGAGTCTTATATAAATATCAGATTTGGTGCAATTGATTGAGATGAATTATGTGAAGAGGGGAAGCTATGGAAAATAGATGATGGGTTTTGATCATTATTAACTTTAAATACCTGTTTAATATCTGAGTAGATAAGACTGATAAGCTTAGGGTACAGATCAGGGCTCTATTTCAAAATCATAAGCATATAGGCAAGTCTAAAAATATAAAAAAGGAAGAACTCATCCGGGTACAACACACAGAGAAAGACGATTAGTATACTAAAAATAGGATCCTGGGGGGGGGGGGGGAATGAGAAATACGGAAAGAGAATGAGGGAAACAGTGGAAGAGGGACAAGGAGAGGAGGATACCCCAGTGTTCCCTTTCATTAAAGTGTGCTTATTGAATTGGCATATGGGAGAACATTAAATCTGGGTTTCAAAGTCTGAGCCGGGTTGCAGGGGGGGGGGGGGCGGGGCAGGGAGTCCAAGTGGAGGATCAGCCTGTAGGTTGTCAGATCAAATACAGGGTGCCCAGTTAAATTTGAATTTCAGGTAAGCAAAAATATTTTTAGTATATCTCAAATATACTAATAAAGAACTGAAAATCACATTGAAAACAGCACAAGGAACCAAAAACACTGGAAAACACAGCAAGGGATATGGAGGTCAAGTCTAAGAAATGCAAGCAAGAAATTTAAAAGATTAAAGAGAAAATTATAAATAAGCACTGATAAATCAGATTCGATATGTGAATAATTGGAGCCCTTGAGGAACAGAACAAAAATAATAGAACAGAAAACAAAGCAGTAGATAGATATACAAATATTTAAAGAAATAATTTAAAAATCCCAGAAATAGAAATTCTTAAATCTAAACATTGAATACCTTCTATGGAATGTAAACTGGAAAAAAATAAGAGGTTCCTCAAAAAATTAAAAATGGACCACATGATCCAGTAATTTCACTTCTGGGTATTTATTTGAAGAAAATGAGAAAACACTAACTCAAAAAGTATATGCACTCACATGTTCATTGCAGCATTATTTACAATAGCCAAAATATGGAAAGAATCTAAGGATCCACTAATGGATGAATGGGTAAAGAAAATGTGTTATATCTATCTATCTATCTACACACACACACACACACACACACACACAATGGAATACTATTCAGCCATATAAAAGAATGAAATTTTGCCATTTGTGACAACAGGAATGGACCTTGAGGGCATTTTGCTAAATGAAATGTCAGAGAAAGAAAGATACCATATGATCTCACCTATATGTAAAACCAAAAAACCAACAAACACAAAAATCAAGTTTAATAGAGTGGTGGTTGCCAGAGGTGGAGGTGGGCAGTGGGCAAAGTGGGTAACGAGGGTCAAAGGTAGAAACTTCAACTTCTAGTTATAAAATAAATAAGTCATGGGGATGTAATGTACAGCATAGTGACTCTAGTTAATAACACTGTATTGCATATTTGAAAGTTACTAAGAGTAGAACTTAAAAGTTCTCATCATAAGAAGAAACATTTGTAACTATGCATGATGACATGTTCACGAGATTTACTGTGGTGACCATTTCACAATAAATGCAAATATCAAATCATTACGTCGTAACCCAAAACTAATATTATGTTATATGTCAACTGTATATATTGAAAATTGAAAATAAATAAATAAATAAAATAAAAACAATCACATAAAGATAAAAAAGAAAGAAAATGCATAATATGTGCCAGGAAAAAGTGATGCACAATAGTCTCCTTTTAGACCCTGACTAGTAAATTAGAGGAAAATAAGGACTCCTTTAAGCATCCAAACCAAAATGTAAAATAATTCATTAAAGTTTAATAGTCTGGGTTGAGTCAGGAAAACAGCCACTTTAAATATTCTTTTTTTTTTTTTTCACTTTAAATATTCTGACAATACAGTGTTTAACATAGAAAATAGAGCTTACGTGAATGGTGTAAACTCTAGGGGAGCAAAGATCACGGAAGTTGCTATGAGAAGACAGAGAAACTGTAGTTAAAAGGTCAAAGAAGCAGAAACAGAAGACTTCTTAGCCTGAAGCACCAAAATAGGTGGTTCCCAAAAGCTTACAGGAAAGTTGCTGCTAATTCTCAAGAATCTTTGGGAAAGCTCCCACCGAACTGTCTCCGTGTTTGACCGCAAAGCAGGTAGTTTTCCGCTCTACCAAGCAGCCACTGTGAATCTCACACCTGTTCATGTGTCTGGCAAACAACCACCCTTGAAGAATAACGGTTTCCACTTCTCTTCCAAATTTCACTTGCATTCTTGTCATGGGCAAACTCTCACTTGAAGCTCTGCAGAGGAAGGAATTCACAGAAAGGTAGTTAGTTCCCGATTTCAGGTCTGCAACACAGGGTCGACTTCATACCAGTGTGGTAGAATGCTGCGTTGGCAATTGACAATCCTGCGCATTTTGGCTGGTGTCAACCTTTTCTACAATAACAGTCAATGCCAAGAGACAGTGGAATAATCCCTATATTGTCCTTAATGTTGTACATAAATTCAGCTAATCCTGTTATTCAAGTACAAGCAGATAGAAAAATCTTGCGGGAGCACGAAGGAATTTGTGGTAGAAAGTTCTCACAAGCACTTTCTCAATAAAACCCTAGAAGATGGCTTTCACCAAAAGGAAGAGATGAATGGAAAACGAAAAGCTGCACTGGAAAAACTATCTGTAAGCATTGAGACTCCATCAATAGACAAAGACTACATTCTGAAGGCTATAATTATAAAACAAAATGTAAATATAATAAATGTTGGCACTATACAAATGATATAACTAATAAAACTTGGGAGAAGAAGAGGGAGATAGAAACATGTGCTTAATTTCCTCATCTTTTATAGCAGGGGCCAAAAGATACTATTTAAACCTGATAAACAATAGAGATGTAAGTAGATTTAAATGTATTTAAATATTCAATCAAGTGCAAAAGTAAAAGAAGAATGTTATCAATGGAAAATAGTGATGACAAATGAAGGAAAATACAAATAAGAAATATGCTAATTTGGGGCGCCTGGGTGGCACAGCGGTTAACTGTCTGCCTTCGGCTCAGGGCGTGATCCTGGCGTTCTGGGATCGAGCCCCACATCAGGCTCCTCTGCTATGAGCCTGCTTCTTCCTCTCCCACTCCCCCTGCTTGTGTTCCCTCTCTCGCTGGCTGTCTCTATCTCTGTCGAATAAATAAATAAAATCTTTAAAAAAAAAGAAATATGCTAATTACATCATTGGTCAAACTGAGTGATCAATAGATACACATACACAGAATGAAGTAGAGAAAATATAGACTATGTGGTAAAAGATTTTTTTTAAAGGAGTGCTAAAATAGAAATCATTGCATAAAATATGAAGTAAAATAAGACCTAGCACAAAAGGCTAAAATAGCCTCAAAGATCCAATAGGTCAGTTCATCTCTAGGATTGTCTGAAAAGTGATTTCTAAATTTTCTTGTAAGGATAGTGTCAATTGCAAGACAAAGCCTCTGGTTGCCATTGGGTTCTCTATGTGGGAGAACTCATTGATCCTCTCACTCTCCTTCCTAATGGAATCTGGGAATGATTTTCTGATCTCCTCTGCCCCAGTCAGCAGAAGAAAGGAAATTTATTTCCTGAAAAGTATTACGATAGCATTGGGCTAGATAGCAGAAACAATGAATACCAGGCTATAGAGTTAACTTTGCCATCTAGGAAATGAAGAGCAACTAAAATCTCCAGAAAATAAAAATTAAATGAGGAAAGTGAGTAGATTCAGAAGATTAATTTGGAATGATTGGGGGAAGAAAGAGAGATGCAAGTAAGATATAAAATCCTAGAATGGTGAACCTGGAAAAATCTTTAGAGGACAGAGGTGAAGTGATTCATACAAGGTGATGATGATTTATAGACAGAACTAGTAACAGAGTCCACATGTCCTCATTCCTATACTTCTGTGTTCTCTCTAGCAGACTAAGCTGACTTTTACTAAAGGAGAATACGTTGTATTTTATGATGGGCTACTGGTTGGAGGAGGCACATCAAAGATGGCAGCATGATGCCTGAGGACTAAGAGAATAATGTCATTACTTTTAGAAAAAGTATCTTATTTCTAGAGAAAGAAGAAATTTTATGTAATTCTTTATTGACTTTCTTTTTCTTTTTAGGTAATGCAGATCGTGACCAATCCGTATGTATGTATTGTTGTCCTTTATTTCTTGGACAATTTAACTACTTTATGCAAAATCCAGCTTTCAATTTTGCTTCTTTATTTACAGATTACCGATTTTGGTATCCCAGATGGGAAGTTCCCCGGCCAATTGTGTGTGATCCACTGTGCTTATTTATTTTCTTTCTGAGAATGCTATGTTTTTCAATATGTATCACGGTTGTTTTGCTAATACAGTCTCGGTTTCCAAATATATTATTGGAAGAAGAGATGGTATTTACCCCTGAAGTAACTGAGGTAGAGCCAGAAAAGTTACAGGAAAAGGAAGAGGAGATAAAGGAAGAAGACAGGGAAAAGGAAGAGGAGGAAGCGGAGGAAGAGGAAGGAGATAAAGAAAAGGAGGAGGGAGAGGAAGGGGGTGAGGAGGAGGAAGGGGAGGGAGGGGGTGAAGAGGAGGAAGGGGAAGGGGAGGCAGTGGAGGGCTAAGATTTACCACCATCATAGGACAAAAGTATAAGACATAAATAAATAAATAAGCACAAAAAATAGAACACTGAGCTTTCACAAAAAAGAATATGTACAAACCACGACTGCAATACCTTTTATTCTCTTCTCTTTCTTATACATATTCAACAAATTTAAATTTGAAAAACACAGAAACAAACCAAAAACATGTATTTTATAGTAAGTGTTGTAAGGCAAGCTCTTGGACACTAAAAGCAGGTAAAAATGTGATGATAGAAATACTAAAAAAGATTTGGCCAGTCTAATAAGTTTTAAGATTTTACTGTGTTATCCTTAAAAAGGAAAGAATTGCCATTTTCTAAATATGTTCCTATCTGTGTTTTAAATATTTCTTAAATGGGTTAATAAGTTTCTCAAGTATTAAGATTATACATGTAAGGTGCTTAGGATCATTCCAACTCAAGATAACCATTTAATAATCTTTGGTTTTGTTATTTTTATCATTACTATTATACTTGTTATTTTTTATTTTATTTAAAATCAGTTAATTACTATTCTAATTGTTATTGATAGTGGTGATGATGGTGGTGATGATATTGACCATGTGATATCAAGGCTTAAATATCATTATGTACGTTTGTATTGTGTATGTTTGAAATAGTTTAAGTGGTACTTGCACATGCTGTTAGCAGACAAATTTTTATTTCTACTTCATGTTTAATATTTCACTAAAGCCTTGTTGTAATTCTTTTTTAGGCTGTATAATTTGTTGCCACTAAGGGCAAATAAATGTCAAAAGTTTAATTATTTGTGATTGAGCAATTTGGCTGCTTCCAAATTTATGTGATAAAATAAAATAAAAATTTAAAAAGTTATTTACTTGTAGTTATTTAATATGTACAGTAAAAGTTCATAAATTAATAATATAAATTAACCACTTCTATTTATAGTGCTAATAAATGATCTGAATAAAAATACCCAACATAGCACACATCAAATGGTATAAACTCCATATTTATTAACTTTATTATATTAAAAGCCTATTCTTAAATGTAGCAAGATGAGAATTATGCAAAAACAACCCTGCATATATCCAATTTCTGTGTCATTAGCCTCTTTTCTAACTAGCTTCCTGAGAAAAAGCCTTAGGTAGAGAAAAGGGCTGGTTCTCTACAGTGCTTTTATTTATTAGTATTTTCTGATACTTATATACTACTTCATAACTTCCAAAGTGCTTTCATATAATTCTTTAATTCCCAAAACCACTCTGTGGAGTTGGTATTGCTTCCATTTTTAAAATGAGAAGACTGACTTTGGATTTGTGAAGTGTTACAACCTAGGACAAAACAAATTAATTTCTGGACACTCATGCATTTATAAGTATAAATTCTTCATGATACCACATTCCGTTCCCACTATGACTAACTTATATATCTGTATATCTAATGTACTTTACTCTTTACTCTTCAACATATTCTCCAGGTAATTTCATGGACTATGATCGCTATAAGCCAGTGGTTCTCAACTGGGGGCAATTTTGCCACCTCCCTTCCAGGGACATTTGGCAAAATCTGGAAACATTATTGAAGTTGTGACCAGGAAGGTGCTACTGATATCTAGCGGGAAGAGGCCAGGAATGCTGGTAACAATCTTGCAATGCCTAGGACAGCCCCCACAACAAAGAATTATCCTGTCCAAAATATCACCAGTGCCAAGGTTGAGAAATTCTGCCGTTGGCTTATTTCCACCCTGGACATGTGTAAATTATGGATGTATTGTACATATTATTGTATTTCCTTAATTTCTCATTTTTCTAAAAAATTGTTCTCATTTTTTTCCCTACCCTTCTTCCCTCACCTTTTTATATCCACAAGTTACCATGGGAACAGTCATTTTGTTTTTGTGATTCTGTCTCCTTATTTTGGAGATGGTCTGCTCACCACAGGTGGGTGCAATCATAGTTTTTGGCTTAGAGATCCAGACAGACATTCAAGACAGGTTCTCCTTGATGGCGAAAGTTTTAATATGAAAAGCTCTGAGGCTGTTTAGCAGATTGCATGGAAAGAAAGAATGAATACAAACAGAGAAGCAGTGAAAAGACTGTTATCCCTGATGCCTAGTTTTATCCCAACCTTTCACATGTATCAGTTCTTTTTCCAGAATATAACCTATTTCCATCCAGTAAGTTTGCCTTAGGTTATTTTGAGTTGAATTCTGTAACTGACTCAATTGACAAGACATTCTTAATCTAAAGATATTTTCATTAAAATGTCCATTATTGGGCACATGGGTGGCTTAGTCAGTTAAGTGTCTGCCTTTGGCTCAGGTCATGATTCCAGGGTCCTGAGATGGAGTCCCACATCAGGCTCCCTGCTCAGTGGGGAGCCTGCTTCCCCTCTCCCTCTGCCTGTCACTCCCCCCTGCTTGTGCGCGCTCTCTGTCTTTCAAATAAATAAATAAAATCTTTTAAAAAATAAATAATAGATAAATAATAAATGAACAAATATAATGTCCATTATTCTGAAGCAGCATTAACAATAATGGCACTAAAATTCAATAGGTAGAGATCCTTCATAGCATCATGTGGTCAAAAGAATAGAGTGTCTTTTTAAGTTTTATTTCCTAAGTGTTGGTTCTTGGTATCATCTCCATCTCTCCCAGAACCACACACCCTATGTGCTTAGAATACTTACTTTTATCTTTATTACACAAGTTACAGGTTGACTCTCTGCATACGGGATCATTAGTGTGAATCCCAGAGGTGTCAGGGAAAATTACTCTTTTTCAGTTTCCATGGCACTGAGTTTCAGGAATATACTTTGACCAGGATGTTCTGACCCAAATGGTCGCGAGTGGTGAGTGAGCATTTGGTTCATTCCTGAAAGTACTGTATATTCTATTCTGCGTTGTGAAACTCTAAGACTGTTGAAATGTTCCTGGCCCTAGTAAGGTAATCTCGAACAAGTGTCTCTACTACATTACGTGTAGTATATACTTGCCCTTAGTTTAGCTAAGGGCTTGAGAAAGTGCCAAAGAGTCCGTACACTTAGTCAATAAATATTAACAAAATATTAGGGATCCAATGCTGTCTTGAGTCCTTCATTTAAATGGTCAAGGATCAAGTATGTTATTCCTTAAAACCAGATACAGGTAAAGATTGTTGGGTTTTCTATAGGTTCCTCAACTCCCCATAGCAATGAACTATAGCGCTGGATGGTAACAGACACCACACAACGGGAGTCTAGGGAAGAACAAGAATGAACACAGAATGTTCACGAGGAACAACACACAGCAATGGGGAAGGAACCAGATAGAGTCATAAGGGTTCGGTGACTCTAGAGGGGGTAGGAGGACTTGAAATTATTTAGCATAGCCATAAACCCCTTCCACAACATTCAACATAATGTTGCTGGGAAACCAGGTTGGCCAGAAGTGGTGGGCTGGGGCAGAGTGGAGGGCATTGGACCTTTTCTTTCCCTTCCTAGCAAAAGGAATTGCCAAAAACACATGCCTACTCAAATTCAAAGTACCGCCTGAGTGAGGGAAATTGATTATGGGCAGTGTTAGACAAGATCTCTAAAAATATTTAAAAATCTGAGGAATATTATTGGTATTCCCGTTATTAAACAGATTTGATAGACGTCATCATTGGAGTGAGGCATCTGATGGGATGCTAGCTTGTGTAGTGTTCTATTCCTGTGGATCAGGTACTCAGGAAACCCACGAATGGCAGTGTTAGCTGAGACTCTGAGGGCAGGAAAGTCACACCCATACCCAGAGAAGGTGTCAGAATAGGTGTCTATTTCAGTGAGAATGAACCACTGGCTTTTCTAGGGTGGAAGGAGTCCAACATAGTCAACTTGTCACCAAGTGCCAGTTGGTCTCCTCAAACAATAGTGCCATGTTAGGGACCCAGAATTCATCTCCATTGTTGGTGGATTCTATATACAGAGGTATCTGGACCAACACTGATAAATTAAAGTCTATGCAACTGTATCTATATGTGGCATCCATGCATTCCATTTGTCTGCCCATCATGCTAATTCTGGGTAGGCAAAGGAGAAAGTCTAGCTAATGTCAAATGATGAATTATTTCATCTACTTTGTCATTTGATGCAACTGGTGGGCAATAATCTGTAAAAAAAAAAAAAAAAATTCTGCGTACCATTCCCTCTTCCTTATTTCCATTCACATGCCTCTGCGCCAGACCCTCTTATTTCTGACCTTTAAATCCTTTTTCTTCCAAACTTCTAACCTATGGCTAGACATTTGCTACAGTTCATGCATCCATATTGATTCCCATCTCAAGCCACTTGCACTTCCATACAAAGTGGATAGTCAGGTGTACCACTCAAAGCTCCACCCTGAAGATTTTCTCTTACTGCTGCCTTTCAAGGCTATAATGCAGTCATTGTCCATTTCCTGCTTGCACCCACATTTTGGGCCAACTGATTGATAAATTAACATTTGGCTTTTAAAAATTACCTTTACCTAGAGGTACAGGACCCCCCCCAATATAGTCACAAGTGTGAACTGAGATGGGGTGCTGGTATGACAGTGGTGGGTGAGATAGAGGTCTAGGTTGTCTGCTCATGTGGCTTACTCATGCCCTGTGGTTCCACTTGGATTTGATCCCATGATGATGCTTTGGTTCAATGCCAACTCAGATCATGTGTCCAACAGTTTCCTAAATGTGTGGATGTTCCCCCTTTCAAATATATATTCATTCAAGTAAATGTTCATAGGTTCCTTTTGGAAAATACTTGGAAAATCTTTAAAGTGCATACTAGTGGCCTCCTAGGAACTCAGCCACCTCCTCAGTGGTTTCCCATGTAAAAACTGGCTCAGTTCCAGTAACTAAGCAAGCCATCATGATTTCTTATTACTTGCTTCATTGGATCACTACTGAAACCAGCTGTGCCAGTCAGATCCTCCTGAAGCCAATGTCAAAACAGAATTAGAAGCATAAGGGGTTTATTAGTTGATGCTTATAAAACTTGAGGTATCAAAGCATGCAGTGTGGGAAAGAGGGAAAAAAAGAGTAACTGGCAGCCATATGATCAAGGTCAATATCAACAGTGGTAGGCCATGTTAATAGCATGTATCCTTGACGCGATATGGTGAAAGTGGAATTTTACCTCTGTGGTCTTCTTCCTCAAAATAATGGAATCCCAGTCAAATCATGAGAAAAACATCAGACAAATCCCAATTAAGGGACATTCTATAAAATACCAGTACTTCTAAAAACTTTCAGAACTTTCCTTATTTCAAAAAAACAAATCAAAACTTTCCTTAATTCATCAAAAATAAGGAACACCTGAGAAACCATCAGAACCAAGAAGAGTCTAAACCCAGACGCAAGACTACTAAATATAAGATGGTGTCCTGAATAATGGGATCCTGGGACATAAAAAGGGACCAAAAAAGCTAAGAAAATCTTAACAAGTATGTGCGTTAGCTAAGGAACATGTACCAATATTGGTTCATTAATTGTGACAAATGCACGGTAAGATGTTATTAATAGGGGAAAGTGGGTGTGAGGTATATGGGGACTCTGTACTGTCTTCACAATTTCTCTGTAAATCTAAAATTGTTCTAAAATAATTTTTAGGAAAATTTTAAAAATTATGGGACATGAAAATTACATAAAATTCAAATTTCAGTGTCCATAAATAAAGTTTTATTACAATACAGAAACATGCACAAAGGGCTGGGAGAGAGCAGTAGTAGATAGGGAAAGCCCTCAGACTGTAATGCAGATCTGACACCTGTAAAATTCAGTCAGAAAAAGGCTCAGACCACAGTGCAACTCAGAAAAATCTCAGCCCACACAAGGCGGGTACTGTGGTGCAAAAATCCCCAATAGAGATCGTTCGTGCTGGGAGAAGTATGTGTTGGGCAGTGTTGTCAGAATTTCAAATAAAATTAAGCCAGAGGGGAAAAACGAAGAAATAAAATCAAACCAGAGGATACAAAATAGGAAATCTCATGCATGTCCCCTCAGGAGCACAAAACTTAAGGACTGAGAGACTGATTTCCCCAAAATGGCTGATTTACAGAAAACTGATATTATTGGAATTTTTTTTTAATGATACAGAGTTGGTCAGGGTTTGCCTCATATCAACCTTGGGAAGTTTTGCTTATAGTTGCCAGAAGAAAAATGACCTCAGTCTGTTGGTCTTGGAAAATAAGCTGAATTGAGTTTTGATCGTATGACCGGATGGGTTTTGTCTGCTCAGGGAATTTTCAAAACTGGTCTCTTGTTTTTTATTTTAACAAACTCTAAGTGGACTTTCTCCTCTTTACATTCTCTGCCCATAAATACAGACTACCCCAACCCCTCAACAGACTCGCCCGCCGTGGCTGGCTACCGTTTGCACGTTCCGAATTGCAACTCCTTCGTGAATTCCCAGAACACCCAGTCTTTCTGGCTGCCTCGGTTCGCCTCTATCTCTGGCGGCTGCCGTCCTCCGTCACGGACTACGGTTACCCAGGAAAGCGGAGCCGCGGCGGGGACGCCGTAGCAAACCCCACGGCGCTGCAGCTAACCGCGCTCTTCGGGACGGTTTCTGTCCTGAGAGATCTGAGAGCGGAGCCTGTGCGTGGCCACCGTGGGTAAAAAAGGATTTGCCTACGGTGGCTAACACTTCCCATGGGTCAAAGCAGATACTCAGCATACCTCGCAGCTTTTAAGATTTCAAAAGAAGAGATAACGGGGAACTAATTGTAAAAAAAAAAAAAAAAAAAGTGGGGAGGCAATTCTGATTAGAGTGTGAGATTAAAATCTCCTCCATGAGGGAAATAATTCCTGGAGTATGATATGAAAATTCCAATTGACAGGCAGGCTAGGAGGGTCTGAAGCTGTGTGATGAGCTCACAGTATAATGACCTGAAGATCAGTCACAGAACTTTCCTGGGCTTCTGGGTACTAGGCTCAATGTGCAATGTAACTCAGATCCTAGGGCACGAACCGGAAATCAATATGGAGGGGACAGAAGGACGCAGTGGCACGAGTGAAAGGTGTTAGGCTAGCAAATTCTGGTAGGAGGATACCAGAGCTCATCGATGGTGAGAATGGTGTGAGCGAGTAGGAACACCGGGGCTGCCACTGAGCAAGGAGGATGGGCTCTTTCCGTGGGAGCCTTGGAGTCATCAAAGCTGAAAGGCATGCATGAGCTTAACGACTCGGACCCTGAAGGACACAGTAGGAAATTGTACTTCTGGCAGAAGACTGAAGGAGGGCTACAGGAAAGAACATTGCACTTTTTGAATTAATGATACTTAATCCAGTTATTCGCCATTTTCCCCTTGAAAGGCAATCATATGCATTCTCCTGGGTTGAATGCTTTGGTTGAGACTTTATTAACAAGGGGCTCCAATAATTTTAAGATCAAAGATTCCAGTAAGAACCTCGGCATTGTCAGAGAAGCATTTAAATAAAACACAGGCAGCTCATCAAAATGACCCGATTAAATGGAAGTGACATATGCAGATACCTGTTTGTAAATAAGGGGAAGCCATCTCTCTGGAGCCAAGACTGTCGCTAGAAGATGATTTACTTCTAACACTGAAGGCTCGTTCCCCACTATATGAGTTTCTGTTTTCGGAAAGAAAACACAAGGTGAAACTTGATTTGTGGATGGCAATGCTAGACTGATGGAGGAGATTTGTTTTTGAAAGAATGCCAGCTAACAGAAGATTTCTAGTAAAAGAAAAAAAGGTGTGTAATTGGGACACCTGGGTAGCTCAGTTGGTTAAGCCTCTGTCTATGGCTCAGGTCATGATCTCGGTCCTGGGATCAAGCCCCTTGTCGGGCTCCCTGCTCAGCGGGGAGCCTGCTTCTCCCTCTCCCTTTGCCTGCCACTCGCCTTGCTTGTGCTCCCCCTCCTTGCCTCTATGAAATAAATAAAATCTTAAAAAAAAAATGTGCGTAATCAACAGTACAGACAGTTGTATACAGTATATCTAACACAAACCTTTTACTGAGATAAGTAGATGGGATAGATAGATAGATAGATAGATAGATGGATAGATAGATAGATACATAGATGAGTAATGATTCAGTCGATGACCAGTGGTCTAACCATTTGTTTTGGCAAGTGGGACACAGGGAACCAGACTTAAAAATATCATCATTTAGGGGCACCTGGGTGGCACAGCGGTTGGGCGTCTGCCTTCGGCTCAGGGCGTGATCCCGGCATTATGGGATCGAGCCCCACATCAGGCTCCTCCGCTATGAGCCTGCTTCTTCCTCTCCCACTCCCCCTGCTTGTGTTCCTCTCTCGCTGGCTGTCTCTAACTCTGTCAAATAAATAAATAAAATCTTTAAAAAAAAAATACCATCATTTGGATGCTGGACTTAAAGAAAAGCCCATGAGCTTTTTATCTTAAAATATGGATTAGTCAAAAAAGTATATGGATGAGTCATGTTGATGTCCATCAGTCACACTCAGAGAAGAGAAGTGCTAGTGATTGAGAAAACAAGGTACGGTGATTTGTGCAAGCTGTGACAGGGTTAGGCCCTTGAGATGAGTGTGCATGAGGTTGTAAGCCAGGTCTCAATAGACCCATTTCCAGAAATTGCTCTTGTTTCATGTCCAGCTTGTAATTTACTAAAGACATGTTTACATTTTAGTCCATAAACCGGTCCCAAAGTTACATGGCTCATCACCCATGAGAGTAATAAGTTACAACTAGGTTTTCTCTGCTATTGACAGTTTTGGGGCGTTTAGTTTTGTGACCGAGGCCTTGACAAATACAAAAAAGGCTAAAAGACAAGACTATCCACATACACAGACCCAAACTTAGATATCAACAGACCAGGGAATAATAGCATTTTACAGCACAAACAGTGTAAGATACGAAGGAGCAAGAAATGTAATATGAAGTGATCCTCTCAATAATTCCTATCAACCACAAAGCAAAGGAATAAATGAAAATTAAAATGGGCACTTTAAGTCATTGTAGCCTCCTCGATCTTCATCACTGACATGGTGACCTTTAGCAGGTGTTCTTTATTTTATATGATTGATTTACTAACCTTCCTTTCATATCCACAAATCTTATTTTTTTTTTTCCGGAAGAAGAATTGAAAGCCCTTGCACATCACAGAACAGGAATTGCACAACACAGAAAGCCTCTTTCACTGAAGGCTGTAAATAGGCACCACGTAATCTCCACGGAATGAGGAAATGTCGCAGGCCACTGCACCCCCTCACTGATGAACCACGCCCTGTCCCTTTAAAACCCTCTTGGCGAGGCAGAAAGCGAGGCGTGGGCTTTTGGACAAGAGTCGGCCTTCACCCCAGGTAGCCAGCCTCCTGAATAAAGCTCATATTCCTTTTCAATCAACCCTGGTCTCTTGAGTATCGAGCACCAGGCAGAACTTGGGTTTCGGTAACACAATTACCCGGCAGGGGAATAGAGCATTAAGGAGTAACATTCCAGGTTAAAAGAATGTGTTTCGACTCACGTTGCAGGGTGATAAAGGTAGATCACTAGTTGAACTGTTTCTAAGAAAAGGAGTTGGCAATGAGAGGGGAGAAGCAAAAGATGCAGCTTTCTGAACAACTTCTCCAGCAGCAACTTATTTTTCTGCCCCCTACACAAAGGAGAAGCTAGCTGTCTCCACTGTGTCCCCAGTCTGAAACAGACACCATCCGCCCTCCTTCTCCTTCTTCTTTGTACTTGGAGTGTGGACACGAAGCCATAGATGGAGCAGTAGTCCTGTGACCATGAAATAAGCATGAGTGGAAAAGCCACATGCTAAGGCTGGTGGGACCAGAAAACAGAAAGTGCTGGAAATAATAGCATAGTGTTGTTACTGCAGCAGCCCTGTATTCCCCACCTTTGGACTTCTTGTGATTTTAGAAAAATCATACCCCATTGTAGTTAAGTCAGTGTGGATGAGTTGTGCAACTATCCCTCCCTTCAAAAAACAAGCTCAGGGGGCGCCTGGGGGGCTCAATCGGTTAAGCGTCCAACTCTCAATTTTGGCTCAGGTCCTGATCTCAGGGTTGTGAGATCGAGCGCTGCGTGGGGTTCCGTGCTGAGTGGGGAGCCTGCTTGAGATTCTCCCTCACGCTTTGCCCCTCCCCCTACACCCCACTTGCATATGCGCTCCCTGTCTCTCTCTAACAAAACAAAACAAAACAAAACAAAAACCTCAAAACAGTGAAATTTGAAATGCAGACGACTGTTAAATGGACTGCTTGCTTGGGCCTACGGGCTCATGCAAACTAGTGAGACTCAAGCATGATTTCATACCTGCATATCTTAGCAGCTCAACACCGAAAGATAATGTTTTTCTTCAAATAACAAATAATACATATTTTAGTTCTAAGTTTCTTGTTTTTTTTTTGTTTTAAACTAAAGTGTGACCTACATTTTCACACCTACTAGGGAAGTTGCAATTTGCCGTCTCATTGGTCACAACTGTCCTCCTCACAAAAGGGCTCTCGGAACAAACTCACTTGTTCACGGGTGTGCTTTTGTTTTGCTTTGTCTTGGCTGACTTCGGTTTTAGATATCAAATGACCTCAGACACAGCCCATTGGCAGAGTTCCCATTTGTTTTTTGATGTACCCTGCTATTTCTCAATCCTTTCTCTCTGCCTGCGGAGGCTTTCTTAACACTGACTTTGGCCTAAGCACTTAGCCCTTCTTACAACTGGCAGCCCTGTGGAATCCTGGCCGAGCCTACCTATATTGGGTTAATAAAAATAACTCCCTAGCAAGACTGGTCATGAAAAAAAAAGAGAGGAAACAAAAATTGCCAATATCAGAAATAAAACAAGGGGCACTACTAGAGATCTGGGAGGAGAAATTAGAAGAATAATAAATGAAAATAATGAATAACTTTTTGTCAGTAGATTCAATGATTTAGTTGGAATGAGCAAATTCTTAATGAATCCTCTTTCAAAACCAGCATGAGAATAAAGAAAAAATCTAAGTAGCCTCCCATAAAAAAAAAAAAAAAAAACTATGAAAAGTCTGAGACTGTATGTTGCTTGCAAACTAATGAGTTAGTCAACCACAGTTTCAAGGATTCTGAGAGAAAATACAGGACTTCTGGGTCAGAGATGAAGGACAGTATTTTACAGCAATGGTAGATGAATTACTAATACTAATGATAATGAACTAAAGCTTTTAAAAAACATTTTTGTTTCTTTTTTTTTAAAAGATTTTATTTATTTATTTGACAGAGAGAGACAGCCAGCGAGAGAGGGAACACAAGCAGGGGGAGTGGGAGAGGAAGAAGCAGGCTCATAGCGGAGGAGCCTGATGTGGGGCTCGATCCCAGGACTCTGGGATCACACCCTGAGTCGCAGGCAGACGCTTAATGACTGAGCCACCCAGGTGCCCCCAAAACATTTTTGTTTCTTAAATTGTATTTATATTTAAGAAAGCAAATAGTCCTATACGGCCTGTAGTAAAAATATAGTTGCCCCTGGAACCACAACCAGAACATGCTAAAGATGCTTTAGCAAAGATACTGCAAAAAGAAAACAACAGGGGTAAAAAGCTAAAAACTAGGACATTGAAAGGAAACAGCAAAATTCTTGTTGAAACCACCTCTTCCTTTGAGTTGATCAAGGTCAAAATCATTTCCTTCTCCAAAGTGAGAAATTAACTAGGCTGAAAGTGTGTAGCTACTTGAATAGTGTAAACGTTAATTGGGTAAGTCTCAATATTGTGATTATATTGGCTACATTATCTCTTTGACCATTTATATCTTGTGTTCGTACCTGGAAACACTTGGGTTATGTTCAGATACCTAACAAGGTTCAGATACATGACAAGCTTCCCTCATGAATGATTAAATGTAGCAGCATTATACAACATTATGTCAGTTCATAAACACAAGCATTAATCTATTAATATTTATTTTTTTGCCTGTGTATGGATTTAGAAAGTATATTTATCCTTTCTGTATTTATAATAATTTTTAAAGTTTAGCCATCACAATTATCTTAAGATAAATTGCTTTCAGAAAAGGACTGTTTTGGGGCGCCTGGGTGGCACAGCGGTTAAGCGTCTGCCTTCGGCTCAGGGCGTGATCCCGGCGTTATGGGATCGAGCCCCACATCAGGCTCCTCTGCTGGAAGCCTGCTTCTTCCTCTCCCACTCCCCTGCTGTGTTCCCTCTCTCGCTGGCTGTCTCTCTCTCTCTCTCTCTCTCTCTGTCAAATAAATAAATAAAATCTTAAAAAAAAAAAAAAAAAGAAAAGGACTGTTTTTTAAAAAAAATTTTTTAAAGATCTATTAACTTATTTTAGAGAGAGAGAAAGAGAGAGCACACACACAGGTGCATGTGCAGGCAAGGTGGTGGGTAGAGGGAGAGAATCCTGAAGCAGACTCCCCTCTGAGTGTTCAGGGGGCTCTTACTCCTTGGAGGCCATGTGGACCACAAGGTCGACCACCTGGTTGCTGTAGCCAGATTCACTGCCGTACCAGGAAATGAGCTTGACAACATGGTCACTGAGAGCAATGCCAGCCCCATCATTGAAGGTGGAAGAGTGGGTGTCACTGTGAAAGTTGTAAGAGACAACCTGGTCCTTGGTGGATCGCCGTATGCCCTTGAAGGGATCCTCTGATGCCTGTTTCACCACCTTCTTGATGTCATCAGATTTGGCAGCTTTCTCCAGGTGGCAGGTCAGATCTACCACTGACATATTGGGGGCGGGGACACAGAAGGCCATGCCAGTAAGCTTCCCATTCAGCTCAGGGATGACCTTGCCTATAGCTTTGGTAGTGCCAGTAGAAGCAGGGATGATGTCCTGGGCAGCCTTTGACCATCATGCCATAGCTTCCCAGAGGGACTGTCCATGGTCTTCTGGGTGGTAGTGATGGCCTGGACTATGGTCATGAGTCCCTCCACAATGCTGAAGTTGTCATGAATGACCTTGGCCAGAGGGGCCAAGTGGTTGATGGTGCAGGAGGCACTGCTGACAGTCTTGAGGGAGTTGTCCTACTTCTCATGGTTCACACCCACCACAGACACGGGGGCCTCAGCAGAAGGGGCAGAAATGATGACCCTCTTGGCCGCACCCTTCAAGTGAGCCCCAGCCTTCTCCATGGTAGTGAAGACCTCAGTGGACTCCACAACATACTCAGCACTGGCATCACCCCATTTGATGTTGGCAGGATCTGGCTCCTGGAAGATGGAGGTGGGCTTTCCATTGATGATAAACTTCCCATTCTCAGCCTTGACTGTGCCATGGAATTTGCCATGGGTGGAATCATACATGTGGACCATATAGTTGAGGTCAATGAAGGGGTCACTAATGGTGACAACATCCACTCTGCCAGAGTTAAAAGCAGCCTTGTTGATCAGGTGCCCAATATGGTCAAATCCATTTACTCCAGTCTTCACCATTGTGTCTCAGGGATGTGGCTGGCATTGCACCAGAAGATGCAGCTATCTGTCGAACAGGGAGGAGCAGATAGCCTAGAATCTTCTAATAATGGGGCAAGGTAGCATTGTCACCAACATCTTTCTAATCCTAATCTCATATTGATAAGAAACTTGAATTTACTATATAGTTTGCAGATTTATAAAAAATGGAATATTCTTGTAAGTACAGGTTTGTACACAAAGTTCCTAGTTGAAAATATTCCTAAATTCTATTGGTCCATACTTCTGTGTTAGTCACTATATTCATACTGCATGTCATACATATTTATTTAAAACATCTCTAATAGAGAATAATGCAAGCCACACTGCTATTTTAAATATTTTGTAGCTATGTTAACAAAGTAAAAAGAAGAAGGTAAAGGGGCGTCTGGGTAGCGCAGTTGTTAGGCGTCTGCCTTCAGCTCAGGGCATGATCCTGGCATTCCTGGATCGAGTCCCACATCGGGCTCCTCCGCTGAGAGCCTGCTTCTTCCTCTCCCACTCCCCCTGCTTGTGTTCCCTCTCTTGCTGGCTGTCCATCTCTGTCAAATAAATAAATAAAATCTCTTAAGAAAAAAAAAAGAAGAGGGTGAAATTATTTTTAATAACAGACTTTATTGACCCAACTTATCCAAAGTATTATTATTTCAACTTTCAATCAATATTAAAAGTATTAAAGAGATATTTTACGTCCTTTGTTTCATATTAAGTCTTTAAAATTCAGTGTATATCTTATACTTAGAACACAATTCAATTTAGAATAACTACAGTTCCAGTGCTCAGGAAGCCCCATGTGGCTGGTGGCTGTGACACTAGATAGCACACATTTAAAGACTCAGATCTTGCAATGCCCCAGCCCTAGAGCACATCTTGTCCAATACCCCACCCGGCTTCTGTTTACTTAATACCATTTGAGGTTGGGATTCTGAATTAGAGCTATATTGACTGAAGGTTTGCATCCCCTCCAGATTCGTATGTTGAAGCCCTAACCCCCAATGTGACGGTATTAGCATGTAAGGCCTTTAGGAAGTAATTACGTTTAGGTGAAGTCGTCAAGGTGGAGGCCCCATGAAGGGATTAGTGTCCTTATAAGAAGAGGAAGAAACCAGAGCTCTCTCTTTCTCTCATTCTCTCCACTATGTGATGACGGAGCGAGAAGACAGCCCTCTACAAGCCAGAGAGGCCCTGTCCACGAACTGAATCAGCCTGAACACAGATGGTGGGATGTCCCTGTCTCCAGAACTGTGAGAAATCAAGTTCTGTGGTATAAGCCACCCAGTCTATATTCGTTATAACAGCCTGAGAGGATTAAGGCAGAGGGAAAGATAGTAAGAGGTAATAAAATGAAGACAGACTACTTCTGCCTCATAGTTTGGTGGAAAAGGAAGACATGTATGTAAAAGGAATAAGGGAACACAGAGGAAAGGAGAGTCAGAAAATGCAACAGAGAATGGGCAATGTTTGAGTTGGGCCTTATGAGATGAATAGGAGTTTGACGAAGAAAGAAGTAAGAAAATGACACGCGGGTCGAAAGGAACAGAAACACTGATTCAGAGCGGAACCTGTCATGTGGTGCCTGCCGGGAAGCTTAAGGGAGCTGAATTACAGGAGACCAGCTCCTCAGGGTGGGTCGGCGGCTTAGGGATTGCAAAAGGTTTGGATACACTTCTGCGCCAAATAAAAAGTGTGTCTGGTTTAAAATGCTGAGGAACAAAAAACTGTGATGATGACCATCAACGTGGTTTTGCTACTTTCTGTAGTTCTACTTAGTAAAAATTAAAGCAACACACATTCTTTGATCAAGGGTCGGCTGAGCAAGCTCACAGGGAGATCCTGAAAACGACCAGTGTGAACATGCTCGTGGTCCCCGGTCATTGGTACCTAGACCAGATAGTGAAAAGAAACAGACAGGTTGGAGGCAGGGGGCATGATGGCTGAGAGAATAAGATAAGAAGCTTCTGAGTCATCAAAAGCATAGACAGGGGGCGCCTGGGTGGCTCAGTCGTTAAACGCCTGCCTTCAGCTCAGGTCATGATCCCAGCGTTCTGGGATCGCGCCACATCAGGCTCCCTGCTCTGCTGGGAGCCTGCTTCTCCCTCTCCCTCTCCCACTCCCCCTACTTGTGTTCCCTCTCTTGCTGCCTCTCTCTCTCTGTGTCAAATAAATAAATAAAATCTTAAAAAAAAAAAAAAAAAAAAAAAACATAGACACAGATTTAGTAGCAGGGACTGTGCCAGAACTTGGGAGGTGGGAGGCGGAAGACTACAGGAGTTTGGAAGTAGAGTAATTCGAGTTGGAGTTTGGAAGGAGAACAACTCTAGCTGACAAGTCCATGAGAACGATTTGTTAAAATCAGTGGATTAGAGTGGGCTAAAAAGTTTGTGCAGGGTGTTAGATATCCAAATGGAAACAACAGTGATAGGCCATGGCCCAAGTCCTCAAGGACTATAGCAGAGGTCTGAGGAGGATGAGGGTAAGAATGGAATTCAGTGCAAATGGATGCCGTGCACTCACAACATCTTACTGAGGAAAGCTTGTGTAGCAATGGAGGCAGCAGTAGAAAGCTGGAAGAATTTTGGTCCCAACATGCTAAGATACAGGGAATGAGAGTGAATGAGTGCCTTCAGCCTAAGTACTTTGCCAGAGGTAAGCTGTCATTACGTCAAAGAGAAGCCACGTGGTTTAAATAGTGGTTCTCAAACTTTGGCTATATCCCAGAAACACTGGGGAGAGCTGGTTAAAAGCACTGACGAATTGTCATGATGTGGACTGTCAAACGCACAAGGTGTATGAGTCATTGGTATAGAGAAGAGAGATGAGGGGCGCCTGGGTGGCTCCGTAGGTTAAGTGTCTGCCTTTGGCTCAGGTCATGATCTCAGGGTCCTGGGATCGAGTCCCACATGGAGCTCCCTCCTCAGGGCAGAGTCTGCTTCTCCCTCTCCCTCTGCCCCTCCCCCCCCATGCTCTCCCTGTTTCTAGCTCTCTCTCTCTCAAATAAATAAATAAAATCTTTAATAAAAAAAAATAAAGAAGAGAAATGACCCTTAGTTTAATTCCCTTCTTTCATTTACTGTGAACTCGAGCAAAGTACTTAACACTGGGCCTCAATTTCCTCATCAAAAATTTAGCTACATAATACACACTTTCCAGGATCCTAATGAGGTAAACATGAGCCACACTATAGTGGAAAGTATAAAATCATGGTCTCTGTCCTGTGAAGGGCCCATGGGGAGCTGGCAGAAGAGAGCCACCCTCTTCGTGGTCCAGTGGTCCTCTGTACTTTGTAGTCCAGAACACTTGGCTTCCCAGTGTTGGGCAGGGTAAAAGCAGAATGGCAGAACGGGAAGGCTTGTTGCTATGGTAACTACACACCGGCTCTCTCACCTTCCCCACATGAGAGCTCCTCTTCCTGCACAGTTTGCAGTTCGTACCGAGCTCCCGCTGAGCGTCTGAGGGGCGGGTAGAATAACGGCGGTAGCACGCAGAGCGCTCCCTGGCCGCCCCAGTAAGAGGCCCTGAAGGCACCTGATGGAGTGCGCAGCAAGAACTTCTCTCTTGCCTTCTCCAGATCAGAACAGCATCGCTCCATAGGGCAACAGAAAAGGGAGCATCAGGCAGGTTTTTATGCTAAAACAAATTAACTCCTATTTACTAAGAAATGCAAGAGAGGGTGTGAAGCTTCAGTAAATGTTTTCCTCTGAAACATATGTAGCTAGGGGAAGTTTTCAGAAATGTGTATACATATTTCTTGTGTGTATATATAGGAAGACGAGTGTGGCAGCATTTAAGAGTTTAGAAATGGATGTTACTCAATTCTCATGCTAACATTATCTGTGAGTCCATATTTTCAAAAGTGACCACTCTGTGTAAGGTTGAGCAGAATTGATCCTAGTGCTTACAAATTTTGTTTGGAGGCTGTCTCTCTTGTTACACCAAAGGCAAAATTTAGAAGTTCCACTGTGACTTCCACTTTGGAAAAACTGTTTCATGAGGTCTGTGTGGCCAAGGCTGAAGGCAGGAAGTGTTAAACTGAAATCTGGCGTGCAAAAGGATAGAAAACAGGAAATACTTAAATATGTATGTTACCAAGCTGCTCTCCTTGATGGGACTTCAGTCGGACTCCTCTAAGTCCTGTTCTTGACTGGGCCTCAAGCTTGCCCTCCACCCCCATCCTTGCCAGAGCTGCATAGCCCAGCTTTATCAACAATCCTATCAGTTGAGAGTATCGGGGAGCAAGAAGTCCCATCCCCTTCAAGGTCCTTCTAGCTGTACTGAGAATCAGAGTGGCCTGAGACAGACTAACAGGAGAAAATAAAATTGAACAACGTATGTACAGGGAAGCCACATAGACATGGAAATTCCAAAGGCAGTCAAGCAAAATGAGGTATACATGTCATCTTGAATGAAGGAAAAGCTGGTAGATATCTCGGACTTCAGAGGAAAGGAATGTACCTCACAGGATGATAAGGAGAGCAGATGTTTGGCAATTAGATGTTTACCCTGACATACAGATGGGTCACTCAGATAAAATTTTTCTCTGCTAATAACCCTTGTTCTGGGAAAGACCCCCAGTTTAGATTCTTCTATTCAGTTAAGGGAGGGGCAAAAGTTCCTCTTGAGTTCACAGGGTCTCGATTACCTTCAGCTCAAAATAATCATCAGCTTCAAAATAATCTCAAAATAATCCTCCGAAGCGGGCCCACCTTGAGGCGGCCTTCCCTTGGCCCCTATAAGAGAAAATCTCCCTCTCCCTTGATATATGATTATCCTCAATATCTAATCAAATTCCTCATGATATTCAGTCTGGACTGCTCTTTATAATTTTCCATCCACCAACGCCCCTCCCCCCAACCCTGCGTCTTGGCTGTAGGTCCTGAGTTGTCTTTATTGTATTCAGAATGGAGCCCAGTTCTATCCTGGGGGCTCTTTTCCCCTATTGCAATAGTTTCTGAATAAAATCTATCTTTACTGCTTCAACTAGCGTCTAACTCTGGTTCTTTTAGACAATATGCAGAACCAAGTTCATATATATACATTATTCCAACATTTAGGATAATATATGATCTCAAAACGCACAGGATGGTGTTTGAAGCATAAATTAACACAAGTTCTAAGAGGGTAATTGGACACTCTGTATTTGAAATCTTTTAAACATTCATACCTCATTACCCAGTCATTCAATTTCAAGAAATCAATTCTACTAAATTTGGAATAGGCCTTATATATAAATATAATCATAGCAGTATTATTTATGATAAAGAAAACCTGAAGGCAATCTAAATATCCAACGATAATTTGTTACCTACAGTACAATGCATTAATTTGAGGAAACATTGTACAGCCCTCAAAATGTTCATGAAAAGTTGCAACAGCCAAAAACATACTTATAAAGTGATGATAAGTAGAGAAAAATCAGCAAAATACAAAATCACACAAAATTATGTCCTCATTTAACAAATAAATCTCTGCATGTATATTATATATGTATATATTAAAAACAGACATATGTATATGAAACGTTGAAAGTGCACCAAAATGTTAAAAAAGGGAACCTTCTGATAGGTTTTTTTCCTCCTCAAAAAGTTGGGATTCTTAGTTGCAAACAAAAGAAGTCATTCTGGCAAAATTAAGCAGAAAAGGCACTTATTAAAAGAAATTAGCTGACAGGGTGATTGAGGGGACCGGAAACAGCCACCAGGCTGTACTTCTTAGAGCGACGCCCAGGTCCGGCTGATAAGAAAACCATCACCACTGTTGCTGCCGAGTAACGCCACCAGCAGGATTCCTCTACAACTGGTGGCTGCCAGCAACTCTAGAAAGCTACCACCTTTTAAATCACAACCCCCAGACGCTGTCGTTGTCAGTTGTCACTCACTCAGCAAAAAACGGAAACAGTGTGGGGGCTATTTCTTCACGTTGCTCATCTCCAAATCAAAGTCTTGGAGGGTTTTGAGCAAAGGAGTGACATAACTGACTTCTATTACAGAGGGGATACTTCTAACTGCTGGCAGGAGAATATAAGGTGGGGGCAGAGGAGGAAGCAGGGAGGCTACTTAGGAAGGTAATGCAATAATCCAGATTGGAGGTGAAGACAGGCTGATAGAAAAGGGAGTGGTGAGAAGTGGCTGAGTTCCAGATATATTTCAATCAGATTTGCTAATGGATTACATGTAATGTGTGAAACAAAAATCAAGGGGGACTCCAAGATTTTGGCCCGAGAATTTGGAAGACCAAGAATGAGTGAGGGACAGGCGGGGCTACATAAGGAGGGATAGGTACGCGGCTATGGGATCAGGCTAACAAAACCCATAAAAATGTAGAGGTGTAGGGAAACTAGAGATAAGGGAACAAACCAGACCACCCTGCCCTAGGCATGGGGGGGGCGGTCTTTTTTATGATAGTCACCTGTGATCAACAAAGGATAACTAGACCCTAAGAAAAGAAGTAAGCCATTAATGATGTTATCACCAGTCCTCACTTAAGCCAAGACATCACAAGAATGATATGGCCACAAGCTCCCTGGTCAGTGCTAAATAAGACTGTCAGTGGAGGCCCTCGTTGGCAACTCTGTCAGCACCCCTCTCGTTCCTGAGAGCTTTTTCTGTATCCTTGCTTAATAAACTTCTATCGCTTTACTCACTCTCCTTTGTCTGCGAGATTCATTCTTCAACTCTGTGAGACAAGAACCTAGCTCTCCTGCTTCAAGATGGGAAAGATACTGTATGGAGATGACAAGTAGCAGCTGAATACATGACAGGAGCTCAAGGTTGAAGATAGAAATAAAGAAAATGCTTTGCATAGTGGCTAGGACAGTGGGTAGGGATTTCCTGTTTGGGTCTAAGTACAATTCTGGCCATACCTGGGTTTGTTTGATCAAAATCCTATTTTCATAAAGACTAAGAAGCCTCCTAGAGGGAACTCAGGTTGAGTTTGAACCAACAGAAAATTCTTTAGACCTTGATAGTGAGAAAAGATTCTGAACAGCATGGGGACTATCACTTGGATTTACCTCTTAATCCATACCCCATAAGGACACAGAGAGGGGTATAAGTAAAAACTAAAAAGCACCTGAGCGTGGAGCACTGCTTTGAGACCCACCCTTAAGGCCTGGCTCCTTTATGGAATAGTGATCCTGCAAGAGAAAAGACCAGAAAAGTAGCATATGCCTAGAAAAGTAGCATAAGCTATTGGTGGATATGGGTTTATCAAGCCAGCTAATGTAAAACAAATCCTTGGACACCCTCTTATGGATGGTTTTGCAAGGCTTTGTGGTCCTACATTAGGCAGTGAGGGCAAGAAACAGTGGAGTGTATGTTACTATCTTAACTTGATGTGGTTGGCTCTGCTTGGGAAGAAAACTTTGGGTAGGGTATGTATTTTCACTAAGGAAGAGTTGAAGACAATGAAGGGATTCAGAACAAATCTCTTCAAAATATGCCACTTTGGCTTGTGGACTCTTTTGAACTGAAGGCAATCAAGATTCTGTGGGCTCAGGGGAATCTTTGCTCCTCCCTTAACTGCCTAGAAGAATCTAAATGGGGAGTCTTTCTTAGAATAAGGGTTATTATCAGAGGGGTAACCGACTGGCTCAGCCGGTAGAGCATGCAACTCTAGATCTCAGAGTTGGAAGTTCCAGCCCCAAGCTGGGTAGAGAGATTACTTAAAAATAAAATCATTTTTTAAAAAAAGAATAAAAGTTATTACCAGAGATAAATTTTATCTGAGCGATTCACATGTGTGACAGGACAAACATCTAATTATCAAACATCTCCTATTTTTATGGCCCTGAGAATTGCCCTCCTTTTCTTTGAAGCCACTGGCCTTTACCCCATTCCTTGGCTCAGGATGAGCGCATAGACTTCATTTTACCTCTCTGTCTTTGAATCCCTTATGTATGTGTGGTTCCCATACACATGAAATTAAATTTTATTTTCTCCTGTTAATCTGTTTCCTGTCAGTTTAATTCTTAGACCAGCCAGAGGAACTTTCGAAGGGTAGAGGAAAACTTTACCTCTCCAACAAAAGGAAAGTAGTAGGAGTACAAAAGACTGGATTATTTCTTCCCTTAGATTTAAAAACTTGAAAAGATACCACATGACAGAATCCTTAGTAATGAAGGGGAGAAAAATTTGCCACCCCAAAATATGTCTCTTTGGCGTAAGGATTATCTTGAGCTGGTTATGCTTCAGAAATTGCAGAATAAAAAAGCTCTGAAAACGGAGTAGTTATTATCCTGTTGTAGGAAACATTTACCTCTACAAGGGAAGTCTCCATTTGTTAGCCTCTCCCCGTCTCTGTGCCCCCACCCACCATAAGAAGAGAAGGATGCTCCTTAATTTCTGGAAACTCTTATAAATGGAGAGGGCAATGATTTAAATCAGTATAACAGCCATAGGCTTTTTCACTGTGCCTTTCCCGTTAACCTTCCATAACTGACTTTCCCCTCCCCCCAACATCTTCCATCTTTCTGTATTTAAAGCAGTGGCTTGGGCCATTTCAGGGAGGTACTCAGTTTTCCTGGGTATCTTTCACGTATGCAGGAGGCATACATGTTATTAACTTCTGCTTATTTTCCGGTGCTGTCTTTTTTGTTATAGGTGGTGTCTCAGCCAAGAATCTAGAAGGGTAGTGGGGAAATAATTTTTCCTCCTCCACGGTTACAAGAAAAGATTCAAGATAGTTATGCTTGAATACACAAACATAATTAACCCCATCCTGAGAACTACATAGAACCGCAAGCTCCCAGTCACCCGAGCTAGACAAGACATGAAAGTAAAAATAAACTTTATAAAGTTACACGTCTTAAGAAGGCAATTGTTTTTTGAAAATGCTTCAATTGTTGAGTAGAGAAAATAAGTGCATTAAAAAGAGAGAGAAAAGAAATGTGCAATACAGCTAAAAACTTCAAAACATGAAAGCAGGAAAGTATTTCAGTCTAACAAATGAAAAAGCCAATATTTCTGCTTTTTATATGATCTTAGAAGAAATGAGTGTATTCATTAGTAGGGGCACGTCTCTAGCCCAATGTGTTTGTGGGAGAAGGACCTTTAAATAAAAAGTGGCATTTGCCTACCATTTTCAATTTAATCTCCAAAGATGTTTAAAAACTAATTATAAAATATCATTATGGGTAATTGAGTCCATCCATTTCTAAAATTAGGAAAATAAATAATTTAGATTATCCAAATGAATATGAAATGCATTGGCATAAAAAATCACAATATAAAGAATTCATTATGAAACAAATCTAACACCATTCTGAATAATTTGCATCAAAATGCACTGTGAATCTATCACAATAATTGTTACTGTCAAGATATATTTTTTTCTAACAATTAACTTATCTAAATGTAATGCCATAAAGTATGAAAATGTTGTAGGTTAAAATTACTCTCATTTGTACCTATGAGATGCACATACACATACCTAGGTTATTAAAGGGAAGTAATAATAAGAGTTAACAGAGGCAGTATTTATGTGTTTTGCACGCACTGCACTTTTTTTTTTTACAAATAATTTCTTATCAATTCAAGGAAGTGGATGTTATTACTATCCAATTTTTAAAGATAGAGAATCCAAGGCACAGAGAAGTAAAATGCTCAGTTCTACAGCCAGTACATAGGACTGATTCAAACCTAGATAGTTTAAAGAACTTGTGCTTGGGGACAACTGGGTGGCTCAGTCAGTTAAGCGTCTGCCTTCGGCTCAGGTCATGATCCCAGGGTCCTGGGATAGAGTTCGCATCAGGCTCCTTGTTCACTGGGGAGCCTGCTTCTCCCTCTTCCTGCCCTTCTCTCTTTCTCTGACAAATAAATAAATTAAACAAAAAAAAAAAAATAACTTGTGCTCTTAACTGCAAACAGGATTTGCAATCAGGCAGACCCTGTATTGCCATCTCAGTAGTACCATGCTCTTGGTCAAGGTGTTCAACTTCTTTATGTCTCAAAATGTGAAAAAGAAGGACAGTAATGTATATCTCACCGAGCTATTGTGAAAGTACCGCGAGATCATGAATACGAGCGAGCTCAGCCTGGTGCCTGCCATGCCTGCTGCACCTGGCCTAAACCCACATGGTTTCAAATGGCAGGTTCTTTCCGTAAACGGGTGTAACCTCATGCCGTGGGAGCCAGGTTGGACGAAGGCTATTTTCCTCATCCCAATCTCAATATTTGATGCTGTGCCACTAGCGAAGCAAGTCTTAGACAAATTCTGCTAAATGTCTAAGCATTCATTAGCAAGCAGTTACAAAAACAGTTCTGCACTGTCCCGAGACACTGCAATCGTTCACTTGTATGAGAGGCTCGCCCAACACCCGTTCTCAAGTTGGGATCCTTCTTCAGGTGAGGGCAGGGGACTGCGGCCTCTGTAAGGGAGTGTGCTTGGCTCTTTCTCTTCTGCCTGCTTCATGCAACAGCAGGAGGGCATGTTCAATCTTCCTACACACCATCCATTTAGAACAATGTTCATTTTGCCAATGGAAATTGTTAACATCCTTATCCTAATTAACGAACTCTCCGGTGTCAGTTTTCGTAACTGTACGTGAAGTGCTGCGAGCACCTTTGGAGTGTGGATTCCTGATCAGTGTCCTTCCGTGCTAACTAATGGTCCCTAGGATATGGATTAGAGTTAACTTGTACACACCCGCATCCATGCAACTGGCTTATACCAAGTTATTATTGTGTGAGGTATTATCACACAGACGATATAACCCGTCGTGTTTGTGTTAGGTTCATAAATATTATAGTCCTTCCCCCTTTCTGGACCCTTTCCCTTTGTCCATCCACACCCACCCCATCCTCAGTGTAGTAGGTGACTAGAGCCTCTTGAAACCGAAATAGTTACAGAATCTAATTAGGGACATATAGGGATATAGGGAATTCTACACTATTTCTCCCCAAGAAATAAGAAAGTTCATCATGGATCTAAAAAAAAAAAAAAGTGTCAAGAACACCACAGCAAGTGTGAGATCTTTCCCATAATATATACAGTTATCTCCAGCTATCCAAACTGTTGTGTTTTTTTAGAAGGTACCTGAGTAAAGCATGCTGGGATAGAGATCCCTACCTCATCATTCACTGACAAGCCTTTCGTCTTTTATCTATGCATGGGTTTATCAGCAGTGTACACGTGGTAATTTGTGTATGATTATAAAGACCCCGTGGTTCTCCAAAGTAAAAATGTTTTAGTTTCTCTTTCTGATTAAAAAAGATATTATATGCTCACTGTAAAAACATTTCCATAATACAGAAAAGAATAAGGAAAAAAATCTAAACTGCCACCATTCAGAGATAAACACTGAAAAATCTCTTTTTAACACACATACATACTTTTCAAGGAGACCATGGAAAAGACCCAGTAAAGACAGGAAAGACAGCAAAGTTGTAAGCCTTCTTGAAAAGAAGTGGAGGCTTGTATTTGCTCCTAACTCAAGTTCCTGTTCTGAGTAAACCACTTCTGTGGGCTTTTGCTGTGGAAATGTTTTTGTTGTGAAAATTAGGAACTTTGAAAGGTTTAGCTCCGAGGAGCTAATCTACTCTGCATAATAATGTAAAAATAGTCTCAGTAATGGCAGACTTTCCCTTTTGCTTGTTATTTTCAAGAAATTAGAGAAAAAATTGATTGAATTAGTTCATTACAATACCAAGATAATATGGCTTACTCTTGGAAGTTGTACGTATACAATGGGGATTGTACGGCAATCATAAAATGTCTCTGAATTTCCTTGTTTGCAAAGTTTTATTTTTCTAGTTCTGGTGCTCAAAATTCAGACAATCCAGCTCACAGACTCACAAGAAGGTGGGAAGCAGCACCAGGCCTGCCTCCCACCTCAAGCTGCAGGAAGGTCTCACTGTTGACTATCAATCACTACCTTGATCAAAAGATTGCCTCTGAGCCCTAGACTGGGGGTCTTAGGTCAATAGAATGGAAAGGAATGCTAGTACAAATTAGGCAGCCTGGACACTACTGAGATTTTATAGTACTTTGTGGGGTTATGGGGTGGGGGTGGGGCAATAATTCCACGTTAGAGTTCTGTAATGTTTCCTTTTAAGAATTTCCTTTAAAGGGATGCCTGGGTGGCTCAGTCGGTTAAGCGTCAGCCCTTGGCTACCTCATAATCCCAGCCTCCTGGGATGGAGTCCCACATCCGGCTCGTTGCTCATTGAAGAGCCTGCCTCTCCCTCTGCCTGCTGCTCCCCCTGCTTGTGCTCTCTCTTTCTCACCCTGACAAATAAATAAATAAAATCTTAGAAAAGAAAAAAAAAAAGGAAAAGAAAAAGAAAAAAATAATTTCCATTGAAAGTAATCCCCCCCAAGCCTAGTGCAGTCACCATATCTCTTGATTTTCTAAAACACTGGTGTGTTCTAAAACCAGATCACACCCCAACTACAGCTAAAAAACCCTTCTATAACTTTCCATTCAGTTTGTGATAAAATCCAAATCACTGGCAGAATCCAGAAGTTCTCCCCGATCTGACTCTTACCTCTCTCCCTGTCATGAAAATCCCACTTGGATTCTAAATTCCATGAGATGGGGTACCATGTTTCCTACCAGCCATTCTTGAAGACCATCTCTATAGAAAGAGACAACGTGCAGTGCTCTTTCTCTATTCTAGCCATGACTTCATGTTTTCAACTTCACAGCTGGATATGAAACAGGGAAACTGAAGGGATCCCATGGTGTGGCTGGGGGGGGGGACTGTTTTTTTCCAGCTTCTATTGTTGCTAGGACCAGACCCCCTCCCCACTCTACACATGCTTTGTAATGCAAATAACATATGTCCTCCTTAATTATTATTATTTTTTAAGTAGGTTCCATGCTCAATGTGGGGCTTGAACTCACAATCTCGAGATCAAGAGTTGGCATATGCTGAGCCAGCCCGTCCTCTACATATGTCCTTGTAAGGGACAAAGAGATGGGGCACTTGGGTGCTCAGTCGGTTAAGCGCCTGCCTTCGGCTCAGGGATGTGTATATATATATATATATATATATATATATATATATATATATATATATCTTCAATAAACTCTACTTTCACCTCCTGCTGGCTCATGTCTGATTTCCATCCTTCTTTAAGCCAAGGACCTCTTGGCTGGTCCTCTGAAACCCTCTCTGGGTACCTGGACCTGGCCTGCTTGCATTAGATATGTGATCCCTGTCCCCCCCAGTTCTCTTCACCTCCTTACCTTTTTTTCACTTGATCAGCACCAGTCTGATTCCAGCTCAGCAAAGGCCCCACTGCTGTTGCTGGAAGCCATTTCGACCCTTCCAAGAATGGATTAAGAATCCTCTGTGCATCCTTAGCCCTGAGTGCCGCCTTCTACCTAAACCTTCAATTGTCCCTGTCCTTGTCACCACCATCTCACAGCTCCTACTTCTCTGAACTCCTGGAGGGCGGTGTTTATCTCATATTACGAAACTGAATACCCGCGGCAGAAATTTAATATGTGTTAATATAGCAGCTAGTTCACTGGATTCTCCCAAATCCTCTCTGATTAAGGGGCTAGAAAAAGGTTGATTTGCCTCATTCAGGAAACAGGCAGCTGAGGATGACAGCTTGGTAACTTGTCCAAGGTCTTACAGCCAGGGAGGACCAGAACTTAAACTAAAATGTGAAATGGAGGTGAGTGGTCTCTCTCCCATTTCTCTCTCTCTGCCCTCTGTTTCCCTTGGTCACACACACACACACACACACACACACACACACACACACCATCCTGAAAGAATTCTGTCAAGTTAAGATGTTAGCCAGATATTCCAACTGATACGACTCTTAAAAAGCTTTTGAAAAGCATTTTGCAAGACGCTTAGGGAAGTAAGAAATACGTTACTGAGAACCACTGCAAAGACGGGGTTAAAAGCCCCAAAGTGGCGGCAAACCATATATGGAGAAACCCATTTCTTTAAACTTGTGATGAACTCATGGTCTGCTTTTCTTTTTTTTTTTTCCTCTCGAGACTGAAGTCAGGAAAACTGAGAGCGGCACACACGTCAGGAGCAGCGGTGGCTCTGGCGTCCAGCCCCCCGGGGCTCCATGCCAGGCACACCCAGCATGCGAGTCACACTTGCTATGACAGCTTGGATCGTTTCTGTAGTTCCCAGTCAGGAATATAGAGCAAACAGTTTGCCAGATGTCGAAAATGAAGATTTCATCAAAGACTGTGTTCGAATTCATAACAAGTTCCGGTCAGAGGTGACTCCAACGGCCAGTGCTATGCTGTACATGGTAAGGAAAAGGGCAGTATTCATGGCATAAGTAAGTAAAAACCAACGAATGTGTACTGACCTGGGCGGTAAGTCCTTGCTAATCCGGAACGCTCTTTTTTCATCGTGAGTAACGTGTACAGTAAATTCGTGATCTGTGATGAAAGCAAATCCGGTGTATCTGTTGACTCATCTCTAGCAAGGAAGCTTGGCAAGTACCTTTTACTTTTCTTTTTAGATACTTCTTCTCCTCCAGTCATAGATAGATTTTACATTGTTTTTGCCACTTTCTTCCCTGTTAATTTCTGAAGGTTTTTTTTGTTTATTTTGTCTCTAAGTTGTTGGGTTTTGTTTTGGTTTTGGGGGGGGGTTGGTCTTTTGTTTTGTTTTTTTGTTTTTGTTTTTGGTTTTCTTTTTTGGCTGCTGGCAAAGTATTGGCTTTCTCAAGGAAGGCAGCACAGCATCTCAGGAAAGGATACGATTTTGAATCAGTCGGGCTTGGGTTGGAGCCCCAGCTTGGCTGTGAGCTGGATTTTAACATTCCTGGGCTCCTTAGGGTGGGGCCTATTGTGTTTATTAAATTATATAAAGTACATGAAACAAAGCATACAATATTCTGCACGTAATCGGCCCACAGTGAAATGTTGATCTGTGTCCCTCATGTAGTTGCCGAATTCCACAAGTTTCCCACCGGCCCTCTGCTGTAGCGAAGACCCCACTTAGCTGAGGACCCCCGTGCAGTGGTTCCTTCTCTAGTTCCCTCATCACCCTCATCACGCCTCATGCCCCTTTCAAATTCTCACTCTGCTCACTCCAGTGACATTGTTTGGTAACAGTTTTCATTCCTCTTGAATGGGAAGGAATAGGAGCTTTATTCAGGAGGCTGGCCAACTGGGGAGGAGGCAGACTGTGGTCCAAAATCCAGCCCCACGCTCTCTGCCCCGCCAGGAGAGTTTTAAAGGGCCAGGGTGCGGTTCATCAGTGAGGGGGGTGCAGTGGCCTGCAACATTTCCTGATTCTCTGCAGATTTGGTGATGCCGACTTACAGCCTTCAGGGCTTGAGAGTTGTGCAAGAGGTATAATTCGTACTCTACGACGTGCGAGGGCTTTCTGTTCTCTCGTTAACTGTAGGAGGCTGAGGAACCCTCTGATCACCAGCTTTCTCATCTTCCAGTGTCTACGCGGATCCCTCTTCAACTCTCTTTCCTCGCTGTCGTTGGAAGATCTTTCCAAAATCCAATTTTCATTCCTGACCCTCTTATTGTATAATGTTTCTTTTGGCAGACTTGGGACCCCGCACTAGCCCGAATTGCAAAAGCATGGGCAAAAAACTGTCGGTTTGCCCACAATGGACAGCTGGGGTCGAACAAGCTGCACCCAAATTTCACTTCAGTGGGAGAAAACATCTGGACTGGATCTTTATCCATATTCTCTGTGTCTTCAGCCATCACAAACTGGCACAGTGAAATTCAGTACTACGACTTCGAGACTCAGAGATGCAGCAAGGTCTGTGGCCATTACACTCAGGTAAGTGTCTTCCCTATATTCTCGTGAAACCCTCTTTTCAAGGGTAAAAAAGAAAACTGGAATCTGGTGTTAAGAAAGTATATAGTAAGCCGGTGCACCTGTAAATATGAAAGAGTAGGGGTTGCAAGCTTCCTTTAAAAATAAATAAATGGAGCAAACTTCCATAGCAGGGGAGGTAGTGCCTGAAGAGGTCAGTTATGTGAGTCAACCTAAAAGTGAGGCTCAGCGATCTGGACAGACTTCGGATGTTCGACAACAGCAACCCCCCTGGGGGACTTTACTCCATGTGAGAGCCATCAGAGGATGTGATGAGTGAATGGATTTTCAGGGATGAGTCCTCTAGGGAATTGGAGGCCCTTGATTTGGGGCTCTAAAATTGGGAGAAATCAGCATCTCCAACAGAAGCTTCAATTCCATATCCTCCCATTCCTCCAAGCGCGGGTGGAGAGCCTACGATGTGTCCCACGAGGACGACAAGAGAAACAACAGAGGAGAGGCCAGCATGTAAGCTTGTATAAATTCCCCTCTCCCCCAAAGTACCATATTTAGTCCCAGTGGCCACATTCAGAGGGTCCCACTGAGATTTGTTTTTTTAAACATGTTTGCAACATGTGGAAACAAACCCCTCGGGAAGCATCATCTATGGTCTACTTATCTGCTGCCTCCCTGCCCCGGCCACATTTCATTTATTTACTTTTGTTTCCTGGCAGTCTTTGTCAAGACAATAACTAAAGGTGCTGACCCCATGTCTGACTGGTTCTAATGTACAAAAATGTGTTGAAATGAGGGATGAGGGCAAAAACATTTCTAACAAGGTAGTTAATGTGGACTACTAGGTGTTTTTAAAGAGCAAAATGTTGGGAAAACTCTGTGCCGTTCAGCCTTATAGAGCCTCTGGTCTCACTGGTGTGGGTACAGGTAAAACAAGGCCGACATCGCTATGTATTATTATGATGTGACAGGAAGGGCAGATTTCAGTGACATTTTCACCTCAGGATTATTATCAACAAGGAGGAGTTATGAAACCACCAGTAGCATTGGTCTCTTTCTTGAAAATATAAATAAGGTTTCCCCTAGACTTATCCCATAAACCATTCATCTTGGCTTATGTTCACAAAAAATTGTAACCAGAAAATCGATTCCACCAGAATCCCACAAGTCCTCAAGGGCCAGAAAGCTAACTTCAAGTTGTCTACAAGTGGTAGCTGGAACCATTAAACGTTACACTGTTTAAATCTCCAAAAATAATGGTCAGTTTGAGGGGACGGACTCCCATTCAGTCTGTGCGTAAGCTTCTACGCTGCACGAAGCACTATTGTAAGGCACTCCCTGGTCCTATATCTTCGTACAGATTCCTGCCAAACAGAGCCTGGGCCAACAGCTTATGTCCTACCATATTATCTAGGAGTACAATCGCCAAGAAGTTAAAATGAGGGGCGCCTGGGTAGCACAGTCGTTAAGCGTCTGCCTTCGGCTCAGGCTGTGATCCTGGTGGTCTGGGATCGAGCCCCACATCGGGCTTCTCTGCTGGGAGCCTGCTTCTTCCTCTCCCACTCCCCCTGCTTGTGTTCCCTCTCTCGCTGGCTGTCTCTCTGTCACATAAATAAATAAAATCTTAAAAAAAAAAGAAAGGTAAAATGAGGAGAAATGCTGCATGGGGTAGGGAATGAGGGACACAGATGGCAATGGCCCCTGACCCTTAGGAGGTGACCTTTTTGGGGAGAGACGTGTGTGTAAGCAGATGTAATACAGCGCATGGTTGGTGAAATGTGGAGAAACTGACGAGGTGCCACGTGGGTAAAGAAGACACAGCAACGTATCTGGCCAAGGGGAGGTACGGAGAAATAGGAGTTGTCCACACAGCAGGAGGCTTATCAGTTGGTTCTTGGAAACTAAGTGAGAGTTTATCAAATGGAAAGGAAAAGGAAGAGAACTCCAGGCAAAATTAACGAGGTGTCCAGTGGATACAAATGAGCTTTGTACTTCGGAAGAATGGCTAGTAGCTCGCCACTCGCCACACCAGGGATTTGAAGATCAAAGGACTGTTAAATTGACCACAGACTCCTAAATCATGGAAGTCAACACACTCCATGTCCGCCATTCCGGGGACTAAAAACACGAGGAGGAAAGTTGATTTTAAGTCTTCTAGACCTGAGATTTCAGAGATGGCCCTCCCCAAAGTAGCTGAGCTTACTTGTACATTTTCCCCTTACAGCTAGGACAAAAAAAGCAGGGCTCACATTTTGGACAGGAGAAAACACATTTCTTTGCATCCAGGTGTCCCAGCTCATGCGGAGTGATCCTAGCCTGTTCTCTCTGAGACCACTACATGCTACCCCCAATTCTGAAGAGCAAGCCTTATCCTGGAGAGGAAGTCCAGGGACCCCCTGGGTGCGATATCGCGGCAGCAGCAACCACTTCTAAGTGAGCCTGGCACCTCTCTGTCGTTGAAGATCTCACTGGAATCTCACCACAAAGCCGTCAGAGCCGCAGTCATCCACAGATGAGTCAACGGGCCTCAGGGAGACGAAGAAGCGGTTTTCCTAGATTTGCGTCCTCGCCCGTGTGCACCCAGTCTCAGCGGGTGTGCGGGAGAGCCCCCGAGCGCCAGCCCCAGTCCCGCCGCAGGGTCCCGTTTCGGCTCCAGCGAGAGGAAAGAAAATAGCGCGAACCAGGAGAAGCGCACGCGCCCTGCTGGGGAAGGAGCTGCCCACCGAAAGAAGGTGGCGCAGGGAACGGCTGCCGCAGAGGATCATGAACTTCGCGTCTCCTTGAAGTTAGGGGCAAACAATATCTCCGGCTTGAAGAAGTGACTATGTTCACAAACCAAGGAGCCGTGATCCACTTCCACACCCCAAAGGTTCGGGCATCCCTGGCAGCGAACACTCTCGCCCTCACGCGCCGAGCGGAGACAGAGCCGGGGACAGCAATGCTCCCCAGCGGCTTCAACCCACCTGGTGCCCACAGGCCGCCTGTTCCGGAGACTGGCTGACGCTCTGCCCGCACCGTCTAGGAGCTGGAGGAGGAAGTTCCAGATCTTGTGGATTTTTGTTTTAAGATTTGATTTATTCATCTGACAGAGAAAGAGAGAGCAGGAGCAGGGGGAGAGGGAGAGGGAGAAGCAGACTCCGCACTGAGCTGGAGCCCAGTGGGGGGCTCGATCCCAGCACCCTGCAGATCATGACCGGAGTGGAAGGCAGACACTTAACCATGGGCCACCCAGGCGCCCCTGGGTCTTGTGGAATTTTGATGAAGTTTCCAAGAATGAAGCAAACTGACCTGAGTCATCTTCTGAAGAAGATAGAACTTAAAGTTACTGGGAGCTGCTGTTGTATGACTGTTTTTTAAAATTTTGTTCATGGACCTGATGAAATATTTTTTCATCATTTCATCCTTTTTCCATGGCTCTGTAATATATTTTAAGCCCAAGCCTCTTGGACACTGCAGCTCTTTTCAGTTTTTGCTTAGATACAATTCATTCTTTGCAGCTAATTAAGGGGAAGAAGCCTTAGATTAAGTTTGAAAGAAGGTGAATAAAGTTCTTTACCTAGTAAAAAAAAAAAAAAAAAAAAAAAAAAGCTGTTTTCCCAGTGTCACATAGCTAGTAAGAAGAAGAGCTGGGATCCTGATTATCAGGTATGTGGTGAGGATTAAATAATAGGATTTATATAAATTATCTAGTAAAGTGCTCGTACTTAGTAGGCATTAAACAAAGGTTAGATCTCCTTCATGAGCTGGGATTTATTTTTTTTTTTGCTTTTTTTTTTTTTTTTTTTTTTACCAATTATATTGAAAGAAGATTTTGATAGCCTGGTTAAAGATGACTTTACTTTAAAATACAATGTTTTCATCTTGTAAGAAATCTCAAGACTGGAGATTCAAGACTACTCAGTTGCCATTTTAAGTTCTTGCTGGAAATTACCTCAAGTGGATATTATAGCCTCCCACTTATCCTCATCTTCTATTAATAAAAAGCAAGTTATTTTCAGATTTTGGCTGGTGAAACAGTGGTTGTACAGAGTAAAGACAATAGATTTAGATCCAATTACTACTCATAAAGATGTGGTATTTCTTGACACATTAGGTCAACACTTTAGCTCGGTCTTCACTAGAGAGAGATTTGCACTAAGAATTGTGGTATATTAATATGGGAGATTAGATATTTTGTTGCCTGCAGTTCGCCTTTATAAAACTTGGGAATAGTTTGACTTCAATATATACGCGGGGCAGCGGCTTAGGTTTGGTAGTGCTGAGAATGCCCACTAGATGGCACCATACATCTCAGTTTTGGTTTTAATCCCTGCCGGACTGCCACCCTCCCCAAATCGTTGTTTTTACACTTCTACTGAACCAATGAAAGTGGGACATGTTTCACAGTTTCTCTACGTGGTTTTATATATGTTGCTGTATTACCATACTCTTGATAATAGTGCCTGATAATGAGTCAGAAGGACTCATACTGAGACTGGAAAGAAGATGGTGGGAAGGGGGCATAAGCTCCAAAGGAGAGACGTGCGTGCCCCCAGTAGGTTCCCCGGATGCAGTGTTTTTTTAGAAAGGTATAGAGAACGTTATCCTCGCCAAATAGTGAAGGAAGCTAAGGCCATGGTCACAGAGTGAGTGGCTGAGCTGGAGTATGAACTCCGTCTTTGTAGTCCCAGAGCCCACATTTTGAACCCAGAACCTGAATGCCCATAAAGCTTTTAGAAGAGACCAGCTTGAATGGAGACTAAACTGTGGGACGTCCGTGCAGTAAAGAAGTGAGCCCAACAGTACAAATGGGTCTCAAATGCTTAGGCTTCGTGCAAGAAGCCAGAGTGGAAAAACTATATTTAAACTGATCCCATTTATATAACATTCTGGAAAAAGCAAAATGATAGGGACAAAAAACAGACTAGTGATTGTCAGGGGCCAGGGGATGGGGGGAAGAGCCGACCACAAAAGAGCACAAGGGAACTTTTGGGGGCAATGGAAATGTTCTAGGTCTTGAATATGGTGGTAGCTACACAATTGTGTTTGTCAGAATTCATGGGACTGTCCACCTAAAAAGGATGGGTTTCACTGTGTGTTAATTACAACCTGACTTTAAAAAAGAGAGAGAGATCAATTAAAACAAAGTGAACGGTAATTAACATTGCACACCCTTGGAAACAAAGAGACCAGAAAAGAAAAGTAAAAGACAGTAGAACAAAAGAAAGAGCATAAAGCATTAAAGATGTGTGGGAAGCCCAAAGATGAAGAATACCTGAGATGAAACAACACCTGAAGAAAGTGCTCAGAGACCAAAGAATAAAAAATATAAAACGATTTTACTAAGGTGATAGTAAAAGGAGAACACAGACAACGTCGCACCCAGTTAGCGTGCATAATAATCACCTGAGGAACTTGGTAACATATACGGTTGATTCTTTTTTCTTTTTTATGGCTGAATAATATTCCTATATCTGTAACACATTTTCCTGAAGAAGAAATTCTGCCATTTGCAACAACATGGATGTAACTGGAGGGTACTATGCTAAGTGAACGAAGTCAGGCCCTAAAAAGACAAATACCTTCTTAAATGTGGAATCTACACAAAAACAATCTCTTAGAAACAGAGAATAGACTGGTGGTTGCTAGGGTGGGGGTGGGGGCCAAAATGGGTGAATGTGGTCGAAGGCTCAAACTTACAGTTATAAAAATAACTAAGCCCGGGGATGGAATGGACAGCATGCTGACTGGCCACAGTTAACAATACTGTAGTATTTATTTGAAAGGTGCTGAGAGAGTAAATCTTAAAAGTTCTCACCACAAGAAAAAAAAAATTGTAACTATATGGTGATGGATGTGTTAAATAACAAAAATTCATCTAAGTAATGTGTTAAAGATCTAATTGGCTTTATTAACTAATTCACGAATCAGGCAGCATCCCAGCCAGCAGGTAGAGGGGAGCTCCAAAGGGCTACAGAAAGGGAAAGGTTTTTAAAGCAGAACAAAAAGTCAGAAACAGAAAAAAGGATTATTTTGAATGAGGTCATCTTCCTTTGGGGAGAAGGGGGTCTTATTAGACGGTTTACCTCATCTTCCTTTGGGGCTTGGAGAGTTCCCTGTGACAGATTAGCTTATTGGTGCTGACCAGAAAGTCCCTGACTGCATTTCGGGGACAGGTTGAAAGTGCAATTAGGTGAAGCCTTAGGCCCCAGTTCCGTGACAATGGCCTAGCATAAGTGATGCCATTTCAGGCCTGTGATTTTCTTTCTGGCACATGTTAACTAGATTTATTATGGTGATCATTTCACAGTGTATAAAAATATTGAATCATTATGTCATATACCTGAAACTCGTGTAATGTTATGTATCAATGATAGCTCAATTTAAAAAATACAGATTTCAAGGACAATCCCAGTGACTCACATTCAGCAGGACTGAGAGGGGCCCAGAAACCTGCATTTTAATGTAAGCTTCCCAGGTGAAATCGCCTTGAGATACGGTGAAGAGAAATGTAAAACTTTGTAAATGAATGCAAAAATGATGGAAAATGCAAGTACAAGGGTCAAACCTGAGGATTCACGGCCATAAAGCCAGGCTCTCTCTCCCTGAGCTAAAGGTCTCAGTTCCCTGCAGGGGATTCCTGTGTGATGAGAAAGGGAAACCCCCCTACGTTGATCAGGGCGAGAACCCGGTCCCTTGCTGAAGGAGAGCGCTCCTCCCCTGGGGGAGCAGTAGCTGCCTTCCCACAGTTGCCAAACCGGAGGACAGAATGCAGAGAGCTGCAGCCCTCCCCCGCTTGTTTTGACCTCGTCCCTCCTGCCCCATCAGCCTCCCTAGCCACTCCCCCCCCCACAACCCCACCTTTAAGCCTTGGAGAAGCACAGACTCTGATCCACATCTCCCCTCCCTCTATACTCTCTCCCCAAGGAGTGGTTTTCATTGATTTTTTTTTTTAAGATTATTTATTTATTTGACAGAGAGACAGCCAGCGAGAGAGGGAACACAAGCAGGGGGAGTGGGAGAGGAAGAAGCAGGCTCCCAGCAGAGGAGCCTGATGTGGGGCTCGATCCCATAACGCCCTGAGCCGAATGCAGACGCTTAACGACTGTGCCACCCAGGCGCCCCTGATTTTTTTTTTTAAGCAAACTTGAACTTTTTCTGATGTTCATAATGATTCTGACCCAAGACACCAGCCGTGTCTCAGTTCTGTGAGCCTTTCCCATCTTGGGTGAGCATATGCTGCTCTCTCTGGAAGAATTCTGACGCTACGACAGCTCACTGGGCTTCGGCTAACCTCACTAGGTCAGAGCAGGCTCCCACCGGACACTCCGTAGCCCCCTCTGCTCCCCCCGCACCACAGTCACACCCCTGCGTAAAGGCCCCATGGCAGCTTTTCTCTCCGTTTTGTAAAGGCGCCCACCGGCTCCCGCTCATTCCCTCTGTATCCCCCGTATTTGGCACAGTTCTTGTCACAAAATTGCTTTCGAAAAAAATGAGTAAGTAATTTAACATGCAGTTTGGTCTCACCGTAAAAACAGGTCATTTAATTGCTGGCTTATCTCCAGACACTAGCTCTTTAAAAATATTTTTTTTCTTTAGGCTTCTGTGACATCAAACACTCTTGGTTAAGATGAGCTCTACAATTTGTGGAGCTTCATGAAAAATGAAATGTCCCTTGTTCAAAAATCGGGGAAAATGCCACTAAATGTGGGAAAATACGTGACAGTGTTGAACTAAACCAAGTACGGAACTCTTCCGACCGTGGGGTCCGGTGCCACAGCACAGGACCCTCTCCCTGACGCTGCCTCTGTCCTTGGTTTCCCTCCTATGCCACTCAGCACTCCTTTTTAATCTGCTTTGCTGGTTGATTTTCTTTTCCTCTTTACCCCATGCTCTCATTTACTTGTTGATCTATCATCTTTGCCTATGATCTAGTCCCGTGTCTTCCAGATTTCTATCTCTAGCCTCGCTCTGTCCCCTGAACTATAGATGGTCATTTTCAGCAGCAAAGTCACTCTGCACTTGGATGTCTCATAGGCATCTCAAAGGTTACTGGGCCTGAACAGAACCCCTGTCCATGCTCCCACCCACCCTCTTCCTTCCCTGGTTTTCCTCATCTTGGAAGTGTTGCTCAGGCCCCAAATTCCCACTTCCGCCACACTCAAAGCAAAAGCAAATCCTTTCGGCTTTAGCTGAAGCTGATGGATTCCCAGGAACATGCCACCACCAACCAAGTGTGGGCCACCATCTTGTCCATGTTGTACCACTGAACCAGCCTCCCAGATGCCCTCCCTCTTTCTTCCTTTGCTCTTCTCAGTCCATTGACTTCATAGCAACCAAAGAGATCTTTCTGAGATGGGAAAAAGAGTCTATGCTCACTCGCCTACCAGATTCCCTGTGACCTGCCCCTCTGCCTCTTACCTCAGTGTGAACGATTCTCCCTGTTACCTGGATCCCAGCTCTGCTGGCCTGCTCTCTGCCACTCCAGCAGCCAAGCCGGTTCCACCGTGGGGCCTCTGGGCCTCTGCTCCCTGGGCACAGAAGGCTCTCCCTCCCACGTTTAGGTCTCCTGCGCACTCATCCCCAGTGCTGCCTCCGCCTCCATGGCCCCTTCTCTGGACACCCAGGCTCAGCCCCTCCTCCCTAGCACTATTTTATTTCAAGTGCCAAAAATTATCTTAATATCGTGTATATGTTTATTTCACAGGCTCCCACCCCAATAATAACAATTCCAAGTCTTGTTTGCAACTGAATTCTGAGCACCTGCGTGCTCCCTGGTAGCAATGGCTCTACCTACTAGGGTGAATACACCTCACTGTGTTAATGAATCACACTCGAATGTTCGCTTTATTGTCTCCCTCCCGCTACAAACCCTTATTTTCTTTCAGGTGGTCTGGGCAGACAGTTACAAAGTTGGCTGTGCAGTGCAGCATTGTTCCACAGTGGCTGGCCTGGAACATTTTACCGACGTAGCCCATTTCATATGCAACTATGGACCAGGGTAAGTAACAAATCAGCCTCTTTCTACATTTTTTAAAACGCTCCTTAGAAGTATTTATCTTCATTATAGAAAATTGGGATAATAAAGAAAGCGTAAAAAAGAAAATTAATATTACCATTAATTCCTCTACCCAGAGATCTACTCCATTAACACGTGGTACTTTTTTTTTAAAAATATATGTGTGTGTCTGTGTGCAGACCTGTTTTGCACAATTTTTAAAACAGAAATAACTCGGAATTAAATTTCTCAATTTATGTAATTTATTTCATTTACTTTTGAACATTTTGGTTTTGAAATGGATACAATTTTTCTTCCTTTGGAAAACAAGGTAGACCCATGACATGCCCCCCACCTTTCTTTAAACATATATGTGTGTTTATGCATCATACACATTATTGAGAAAATGGAGATCATACCGGAAATGCAGGTTATTTTTCACGTAAAATTATACCATGAACATTTTCTGTGTCATTAAATTTTTAAATATGATATGAATAATTAGAAAAATAATGAAAGTACCCTTTCACAAAGATGGTGTTGAATTTCACCTAGGAAGCCTCTGCCCCTCTCAAAGCCAAAGCCAAGGCTTTGAAGGCCAAGAAGGCGGTGCTGAAAGGTGTCCACAGTCACCAAAAAAAAAAAAAAAAAAAGATCCACACATCACTTACTTTCCAATGGTCCAAGACACTGTGTCTCCCAAGGCAGCGCAAATATCTTCAAAAGAGCACCCCCAGGGGAAACAAGCTTGACCACTATGACACATCAAGTTCCCCCTGACTTAGCAAGTCAGCCATGAAGAAAGCAGAAGACAACAACACACTTGTGTTCACTGTGGTTGTCAAGGCCAACAAACACCGGATCAAACAGGCTGTGAATAAGCTCTACGACATGGATGTGGCCAAGGTGAACATCCTGATCACACTCGATGGAGAGAAGAAGGCACGTGTTTCAGTGGCTCCTGACTATGATGCTTTGGATGTCGCCAACAAAATTGGGTACATCTAGGGCACCTGGGTGGCTCAGTCGGTTAAGCGTCTGCCTTCAGCACAGGTCATGATCCCGGGGCCCTGAGATGGAGCCTTGCTTGGGGCTCCCTGCTCAGCAGGGAGTCTGCTTCTCCCTCTGTCACTCCTCTCTGTTTGTGCTCTCTGGCACGTGTGCTCTCTCAAATAAATAAAATCTTTAAAAAAAAAAATTGGTATCATCTAACTGAGCCCAGCTGGTTAAATCAAAACATACCTTTTTTCACCATAAAAAAATAGAGTAATACTTATAAAATGCTTACTATATGCTAAGCACTTTTTTAAAGATTTTATTTATTTATTTGAGAGAGAGAGAGTTTGCTTGAGCTGGGTGGGCGGGGCAGAGGGAGAGAATCTCAAGCAGACTCCACGCTGAGCACAGAGCCCCACGTGGGGCTCCGTTCTGCGACCCATGAGATCAAGACCTGAGTTGAAACCAGACTCAGACGCTTAACTTTCTGAGCCACCCAGGCGTCCCACTAAGCACTTTTTGAAGTGCTTCACACATATTAACTTATTTAATTTTCATGAAAGGTCTTGAGATGGGTCCTCTTACTATCCCTGTTTAGCAGATACGAAAACTGAGGTACTGATGGGGTGAGTAGCCTGCCCAGGGTTTCACCATTGGTGACGCTATTTCTTACGTCACTGTGTCACAGCTGACTGTGACCCGAGCTGTCTGGCCTCTGAGTCTGTGCTCCACATGGACACAACAGCTCATCCCACTGAAGGACTTAGATTGTTCTCTGCATTTTAGCATCTGATGCACAACCTTATATGGAAGTCTTAGGTCCCATCGATTTCCCTACAATTCCTAGAAATAGTGAACATCTTAAGTTTTTAAAAATGCATATGGCCAAATAATCCCCTACTATTATTTACAACAATTTATACTCCTTCCTTAGGATTGGGTATTATCATTTTTTATATTTTCTAATTTGATATGAAGTGTTATCTCATATTTTCTTTTGCATCTCTTTGACTACTAGTGATTATAAAATTTCACCTGATTGCCTATTTACATTCCTCCTTTTGTGAAGCATATGGTCTGCTCATTTTTCTATTAGAGTGGTTTTCTTAATGATTTATGGTGGCTTGTATTTTAAAACTTTTAACTCTCTGTCATATATATAACTTTTTTTAAAGATCTTATTTATTTATTTGACGGAGAGAGAGAGCACGCACAAGCAGGGGGAGTAACAGGCAGCAGAGAGAAAGAAGCAGGCCCTCCGCCGAGCAGGGAGCCTGATGCGGGGCTCGATCCTAGGACCCTGGGATCATGACCTGAGCCAAAGGCAGACGCTAAGCCAACTTAGCCACTCAGGCACCCCAACGTTTTTTTTTTAATTTGTTGCCCTTGAATTTTGTTTGGATTTTTCCAATCTTTGGGATTCCAAAAGATTTGTTAGAAGCCTCTCTCTCTTTCCCTGAAGTAATGTTCAGAAGAATGTTTGATAGTTTGAGTGTAGGTGGAAGTGAAAGGACTAAAATCAGGCGTCATTCATTCAGAAGAGAACAACTTTGACTTAAAATCCCAAAGTCAGAAAATCGGGAAAACCCAGGAAATACCAGCCAAAGCCATTAAGTCAATCAGTGGTGACTTTTCATGACATTTATATAGCTTAATGGTTAAGATATGGGGTCTTGAGACCTACCACCTTGGTTCACTTACTGTGTGACCTTGGACAAGTTACTTAATCTCTCTGAACCTTAGTTTCCTCTGCAAAAGATCAGGATAATAAAAGCACTGACTACTTATCAAGTAGCTATGAAAATTACATGAGAAAGCTAGGCAAAACACCAGGTATATGTAATACCCGGCAATGGTGATTATTTGAGAAGTACTCACAGTTATCGTTATGATGAGGCCCAAATGCCGTCTCCTCACTTATAAACTCACTTTACTTGCCTTTTGAGTTCTAAATAATAAGTTGTGAAACTTAAAACCAGTTATAATGCTTCTGTAGAGTAACATTCATTTATTCATACAAATAATTCATAAATTCAATTATTCAATAAATATTTGTTTACTGAGCTTCAAAGGAGAACCAGCCACAGTCCCCGCTCCCATGGAATTTGTATTTGTAGGGCAGAGAGACAATAAAAATACAAATAAAATAGCCACATGATGATAGGAGTAATGAAGGAAATACCAGTGATACCGTAATCAACTCTATCAATAGGCAAGACCGTATTTGGAAAAAATGATGTATGTACTCGAGCGTAGGCATGAAGAATAGAGGAACCAGACATGTGAAGAACTTCACAAACGGATCTGCCGCAGAAAACACCTGCAAAGATTTTGTGGCGAGGATTCAAGAATGGACAGAAGAGCAGAGTGCGTGGACCACTGAATGAGAGGCAACTGGGGGAAGGAGGCAGCTCAGAGTTTGTAGGGCCATGTAGGCCATGGCAAATTTAACCTGCATTCACATCACGAAAAGAATCCTCCAAGGATAAGCAAGGGAGAGACAAGACCTGTTTAAATTGGGGGGATCATTCTGTATGAGATGTGGAAAATGGACTGGAGGGCATGGGGTAGGGGGAGCACAGAGACCGGTTAGGGATGTCCTCATTTTCTACTGCCTTCTGAGCTGGTTTTTCTCCTCATAGGCCCCCATTCCACATAATATCCTCCCCATATTTCTGAGATTTCCAAAGAGTGGGGTGGAGGGTGCTTAATTCTCCCGTCACCTGTAACTCAAGCTCTGGAGTCAGTCATTGCCCAGAACAGTTTTGACCCCTTCTCCTGGCTGCTTCAGGTCATTCTGATCCTCATTTTTCAAACACGAACACAAATCTCCCTTCATTACCCTGGATGCCTCAGAGCCAGGCTATCTCGTGATTACTGAAGAGAGGATTACAGCATGGAAGAGAAAATGACAACCCTGACCATCGATACTACAGGACCTAGTGTACCCTGCCTTAAGGACCCTTACTCATATTTATCTTTTTCTTTAAAGATCTGTCTTTACTCAGGGCACCTCTCTGGCTAGGTCAGTAAAGCCTGCGACTCTTGGTCTCGGGGTTGTGAGTTTGAGCCCCAGCTGGACACAGAAATTACTTTAAAAAAACAAACAGACAGACCTGTTTTTTCTCTTCCTCAGTCCCAGGGTCCTGATTCTCTCAGGCTACCAGAGGAACACTAAAATTTCCTGCTTCTTTATGGACAGAATACTTTAGGGCCCTGGGTCTCAATTGTTCCTATCCAGACAAATGCAGGCCTTTCCAGTAGCATATTTCTCCCGGGCTGAATTCTGCCATTTCCCTAGAATTCACAACTGTCTTGTCTTTAGCCTGGTTTTGAAGTAGTAATTTCTTCTTCTTTATAGTTTGGAATACACAATTCAACAAAGAATGAAACAGCACAAACAACCTTATTAAAAATATTCTAGAACTTGACCAATGAGTATTGTGCTAACAATGCATGATATCTCCATGACTAATGTGTATTTTGGAGGTCTTTTGTAATTGTTATCAGAATATTCCTTTGACTATTTTCCACAGTGTAAACTAAGCATGAGGATAAACTTAGTTTCTGAAACAACCTAGATTAATCTGGAGCCAAACAAGATTAGAACATATATTTGGTGTTGGAAACACTGTGTTAATAAAAAGTAATGTCTCCTTAACTTTGGAGGTAAAGCTATAGTGTTAGGGGAGGGAAGTCGAGTCCATGAACTTGGATTAGAAAAAGCTAAATCTTTATTTTCACTAACCTCTACTGAAAATAACATTTCATTATGTGTAGAGACAACGCTTCCGTCATATCAGCAGTAATGTGCCTCTGTGTTGGTACTTCTTCGTAAATCAGCACATTCCACTTGCTGCAGAGATCTCAAAATATGGTTGTAATCTATCATTAAAGGTACTATCATCATTAGACCTCTTGCTAGACCTTATTTAATATTTAACAGAAAAGCACATATTGCTCTATCAAAAATATTTTTAACATTTTGATAACTATTTGAACTTACTTGGTTTCCTTTAAAATCTTAAAATTTTATTTTATGCACTTATTTTTTTTATATAAAGATTTATTTGACAGAGAGAGAGACAGCCAGCGAGAGAGGGAACACAAGCAGGGGGAGTGGGAGAGGAAGAAGCAGGCCCATAGCGGAGGAGCCTGATGTGGAACTCGATCCCGTAACGCCGGGATCACGCCCTGAGCCGAAGGCAGACGCTTAACGACTGTGCTACCCAGGCTCCCCTGAACTCTGTAAATATTAACAGGCTTCCACTTCCCGTTCTTAGAATCTGTAGACTTCCATCCTACAGATTTAGTCAAAGATTCACAGTAAATTTTGCCAGGAAAAAAACCTCTCCCCTAATGGACAGCTTTTTTCTACTTTATAGACAAACCTACCAAAGGCCATACAGAAAAGGATCTACTTGCACGGCCTGCCCCAAAGATGACAAATGTTTGGATAATCTCTGCGGTGAGTAAAAGGAAAATATTCTTTTGAATAATACACTGTGTTTGAAATTAGAAAACCTTCTCTGCAGAGTTAAGAATGTAAATGTTTGCTCTACCCTAATAGCTATTTTCAGGGAAGTTGGCGTCAGGTAGCAATCAAACTGATGGCTTACTGTCCGAGGAATGAACATCCATTTAAGGTAAATTTAAGGAAGGAAATAATATCTTTCTTATTTAGCTCTAATTAGTACAACCAAAAATGACTATGAGGATAGAAACTGGAGACCCAAGATCTGCTAATCTCAGCAAGATCAAAAAAACTCCTGATTCGTAAACACTCATTTCTCATCTTCATTCCAGGTACAGCCATACCTTTTTGATCAGCTCTCTGAGCCAGCCATCTCTCCCCTGCTTCAAGCACTCACTTCACTCACAGCAGTTTTGTTAAAAGAACTCAGTAGCACGTACCCACTATGTAACAAATCTCTTCTTGTAGTATCAATTTATTAACGGAATTTTTCCTTTCATGTTGCTGCAACACTATAAACCTTACTTTTTTTTCTTTTTTTCCAAGTTAGGCAGTGTAACATAGGAGCTAAAGCCACACATTTTTCAAACAGTATGCCCGGGTTCAATTTCCAGTTCCACCACTGTGACCTTGGGCAACTGTCTGAACAGATTTGCTCAACAATAAAATGTAGATGGCAGTATCTCTTCACAGGTTTGATGAAAACAGATCAAGGAAAAAAGAAAAAGAAAAATTTATATTTAGAACAAAAACCTGGCACACAGTAGCACTCAGTAAATATTACAAATATTACCTATTATCCACAAATTCATCCTTCCTGTACTCCCAAATGTTGAGTTTACTCTTGGTGTTTTCTTCGTGCCCAAAATTTCACATTTTTATGACCATGAACAAACCCCATGCTGCTTCTTTAAAATCTGTGGTGAAAACTGAGAGAATTATTTTTGAATTATTTAAGGAGTAATTTAATTAATGCCACTGGTTAAATATCTTTCCCACTGGATTCTAAATTCCAAACAGGTAGGAATTATGCCTAATTCACTTATACCCTAGTCTGGCTGGCAAATAAGCACTAACTTGAATGCATGTTTCCTTAAAAAATATTCCTTCTTTTTAAAAATCTAGACAATTAGTAACAACTTCACAATGACAACAATAAAGTTCCTGGAGTTTTAGCTTTTGATCTTGGCCTCTAAATCTTTTGGGATAAAAATTCAGAAAATGAAGCCTGTGATCCAATAACGAAAAGCCTCTGGGCCCTTAAGAAAAATAAAGGTCAAACATACTAATGTGCATGAGGATAGAGCTTTTAACAGATTCCATCTCCGACGAATTATGACAAATATTGCAGGAAAAAAACTCCTTTCTGGCACTTTAGGTACTGTTGGCAGGTTCAATAAATACCCACGGAGGCCAAATCAGATGGTTTTGCATAATGTGCTGGGTATGTTAATGATACATGGGATGATTTTAGCTGGTACATGAATGTACATTTGTTTCAATATTCAAGAGCTGAATATTTAACATTTAAAAAATGTGTATGTAAGAAAAAGTGTAACTAGCACAGGAACTATTTCCAGGAAAATATTTTAATAAATTGCTCACGCTGACTGTTACTAATTATTATTTTTAAATTCTAATAGTTTGTTATTTTAATTGTATTTATCTGCTAGTTATGGTATGTAAAATTATTTTCCACTTATAGTAATAGTATATAAAAAGTTTATATATAAGGTCAATTTAAAAATGTCAAGTTAGTATAGTTAGTACAAAAAATCTTTAAAAACCAACGTTTGAAAAACACTGTAAGAAAGTGAAAGTAATGCTTAATGGTCATAATTAGAGACTTGGCTTTTTAAAGTAAAATAAAGCCTCACCAGTACGTATTTTTTTCTTTCTTCTGACTTTACAGCTAACCCAAAGCGAGACAAAGTCACACGTATGTACATAAATCTTTCATTGTTCCATTAAGATCTATGTGAATTATATTATTGCATTCTGAGAAACCACATTTAAGAGGATATTTTATGTTTGTTTCACAGGTTACTACTCTATTGTGTATCCTGACTGGCCAGTGTCTTCACGCAACAGATACCTATCTCTCTTTCTCATTGTTAGTTCACCAGTCCTAATACTGAGCGCTATAATGGCCATTTGGGTCAAGCATAAATACCCTCATTTAGTTATTTTGAACTAATATAATCCACAAAAAACCACAATTCGTTCATATATGGGTTTTTTTTTTAAATTAATAGTTGGGTATTATTTCTTATTTCTAATTTTAGAACATTTCAGAAAAAAAATATGTTGTTGCAGTAAACCACCCTTAATAAAAAGAAAAAACTGTTTAACTTCCTATCTCTAGAATAAACTCATTTTTACTTTCCACTTTTCTACAAATAAGCGTTGTTTTCAGGCTGCCACAGCTGTGACTTTCAGTAAGCAACCCAGCTTCTGTGTGTCTCAGCTTCTAAAACTACAAAATTAATGTGCTTGATTTAGGTGATTCTAAATCACTCCACTGGCCCTCATTAGTAAAAACATTTCTACATAACTTGTTGCATGCTGCTTCAATTCTAAACATCTGGTTCCCCCCCACCCCGCCCCGCCTTTGCAATCTGAGGTCTTTGGCTTACCATTTTCCCAGACTCAGAATAGTAATTAAGGGATTTAAGAGGCCTTGTGTTTTTTGCTTATGGGTTGTTTAATCTTAAACATAATGTAAAATGAGATTATAAAAAGAAATAAGCCTAACTGTTTACTCGCTAACATTAGAGAGAGCACTGCAAAATCTGCATTTATTTTGCTCAAAACCAAATGGTGGGACATGATTATATTTAAAGACTAAGCAGTGGCATCAAACACTGGATTTGATGGATAATTACAATGACCACATTCCAAAAATCTTTATATAATAAACAAACAACCTAAAAATTACACCTAAAATCATGCTTAGGCAAAACATGCCAAAACACATTAGGTGCAATATATACAAAGATATATCTACCACTTTCTAGCATGACGTTTTTCAAAAAACACAGAGAATACAATAATTTACATTTATAAAGAACAACTGTTTATATAAACACTGTTTTGAAGAATGACACAAACTCAGAAAAATGTGATCAGAGTATTCCTTCTCACACATAGGCTACTAAAAAGCCCTAGTATCTCAAAATCCTTTACAAAAGGAGATAGCTTAAACAGTTCTCATCCAGGGTTTTTTTTTAATGTTATTTTTTCTTCTTTTTTTTTTCATCTGCTTCCATTTTAAGCTTAACTTCTTCAGCTGAAAGAGCTCCCAGTTTCTTATTCTTTGCTTTTTTAACCTTCTCCTTGATGGCGGCCACATCAATTTTATTTTCAGTAGAAGCTAGACAAATTAAAAATGATGTATGTAATTTTTCACATTTTCCCATATAAAACATAAAGAATATGTATTTGGTATAATAATTTCAGAGTACTGTGAAAGGTCATGCTGTAAAATATAAAATACCTGCTAAAATATAAAAAAAGTGCCTAAAGGAAGTTAGACATTTAAGAGAAAACAAATCATAAAGTACTTTAAAAATACATTAGTGAAAATACACATGAAAATGGCTTTATAGTTTATTAGTTTTTTAAACTACTGAATTTTTTTTTTAAGGATTTTATTTATTTACTTGACAGAGATGGAGACAGCCAGCGAGAGAGGGAACACAAGCAGGGGAAGTGGGAGAGGAAGAAGCAGGTTCCCAGCAGAGGTGGATCATGATGCAGGGATCGATCCCAGAACCCTGGGATCACACCCTGGGCCAAAGGCAGACGCTTAACGACTGAGCTACCCAGGCTAAATTACTGAATTTAACAATATTAAAACTTCATTTTTCCCCTTAAATTGTACTTGAGATTAGTTTTACTTATATACTTTCCCATATTTTAGAACTGCAGAGTACTCATTAATATGTCAATTTTCCATTCTGCACATTAAAATAACTTAAAATTACATTTCATGAAGAATATTAACAAGTAGCCCTTCTAGCTTCCATAATTTTAATTAAGTAATCATTAAGCTTTAGATCAAAATCTACTTCATCTAATACCACACATGAAAATTTAAAAACAGGGACACATGGGTAGCTCAGTTGATTAGATGTCTGCCTGCAGCTTGGGTCATGATCCCAGGGTCCTGGTACTGAGACCCGCATCAGGCTCTCCGCTCAGTAGGGAGTCTGCCTCTCCCTCTGCCCCTCCCCTGTTCATGCTCTCTCTCTCAAATGAATAAAATCTTTAAAAAAAAAAAAAAAAAAAGAAAATTTAAAAATAAAGTTTTCCAAATATTAGTTGAATGAATGACTAGTAGTACTTTATTTAGCAAGGTTTTGGTAATAAAGATAATGCTCTGAGTATATGGACATCTAACAGAACCCAACCATGGAATCAATGCCAAAAGCTTGAACAACAAAGAGAAAGAAGGAGAAAAAAATGTAGGTTTTTCTCACCATTTAAAGAGCAGTATTCAGAGCATAGAAGAATCACAAGATAAAACATCATCAGACAAACTTCCCAGCAACTTGAATAGAAATGTAAAGCCTTCACTATCATGAAATAGCTACATTTTTAATCATTATAAACGGAGATTAAAGTGGCTACTAAGGGGCGCCTGGGTGGCACAGCGGTTAAGCGTCTGCCTTCGGCTCAGGGCGTGATCCCGGCGTTCTGGGATCGAGCCCCACATCAGGCTCCTCCGCTGGGAGCCTGCTTCTTCCTCTCCCACTCCCCCTGCTTGTGTTCCCTCTCTCACTGGCTGTCTCTATCTCTGTTGAATAAATAAATAAAATCTTTAAAAAAAAATAAAAAAATAAAAAATAAAATGGCTACTAAATGGCCTTGAAAGTAAAACTCACAGGCTGAGCAAACTGGAAATTATACTGCTTATGACATTTTTAATTTTTACATAACCAATGATCTACATAGAAAAATACAGTATTTTTAGAGCTGTTAACACTGAGTAATTAATATAGGATATTAAAATAGTAATGTTATGTCTGGTTTTGACCAACAAGTCAGGTACAATGATGCCAGTGATGACTTCCCTCCCTCACTGTGTCACTGGCTACTCTGGAAAATTACTTCGGGAAGAGTTCTGTTACTGGTGGGAAAGAAAATGCAGAAAAGGAAAGGGTGGATCAAATGAGGCTAGGAATAGGAAAGACAAGACACAAAACTTTTCTCTGTCTTTTTTTCATCTTAGAGCACGCAAGGAGGGAGGGGCAGAAGGAGAGAGAAAATACTCTAGTGGACTCCCCGCTGAGCACAAAGCCTGACGTGGGGGTTGTTCCCAGAACCCTGAGATCATGGCCTGAGCCAAAACTAAGAGCCGGCCGCTTAACCAGCTGAGCCAACTAGGTGCCCCACGTAGACTGTCTTTTTAATAGCTCCTAAGATCTTCTTGTTATTTTGATGGTGTCCTTTAGCCCAAGGTGATCAGAAATCCATCATAACAATATAGGAATTAAACTTTAAGCCACAGATCACATAAGTGAAGAGAAGAAAAGCATAACCTCTGATAAGCTCTGAGAGGCATGATAACACAACTCGGGGATCTCACTGCTTTAGTTACTTTTAAATCTACAGAAGATTCACTGCTCTAGTTTATAGCTTTCACAACAAAGAGTTCTTCTCCAGCACAATCAGAGGTCAGGAGAAGGCTGTCAATCTAGGACACTCTTAAATAGGCATTAGCTGCTAATAAATTACATAACACCTCCCGGGGTCTCATCCCTAGGATTAGTGAGTAATGAAATGTCAACAGAATTGATGAAAGATATAGTTATGTCTTTAGTTAACACTCAAAGAGATTCAGATAAATTCCCTTATGGGTTTACCTCTCAGCAAACAGACTTTAACATCAAACCAATAATTGGAAAACAAGCATTTACCTTCCTTTGGTTTCACAACTGGTTTTTCTTTAGGTGGAATAAAAGCTTTGTTTCTTTCCTCTTGTCTCTTACTAAGAGCTTCTGCTTGTTTAGCCTGCATTATTAATAAGAAATACGTTAATAATACAATTTATTGTTAGGTAGGAATTCAAGTTTCTATGAACTGTGCTATCGATGTTGTGAGCTAGGCAGTCTTACCTTTATGGCTTCCATTTTCTGTCGCTTCTTTTGACTTGCTTTCAGAAAATATTCACCACTAGCCAATTCTTTATCAATCTGTTGAAATCAGTATTTACAATTACATCAGAAATAAGGTAAATGAGAAGTCATTCCCTAAGAAAGGCACAATGTCCTTGAGGTAAAGACAATGAGGTCAAAAATCTATGATCAATTCATAAAGGCACTGACATTAAAAGGAGATGGGCTCTAAGCTGAAGGGAATACAAGCAAAAAGCATGGAGGTAGGAAAGAAGGTGGTATGTTCATGAAATACATAGCAGGCAGTTTTAGATGGGACAGGAGATCAATGATGCAGGAAGGTGTGAGGAAACTGGAAAGAGAATCTGGGGTAAGCCTGAAGAAACCTGAATGCCAGGTGAAGAGTGTGGGCTATGATTTAGAAATGACTGCAGGTTTCTGAGAGAAATAAAGAGACCAAAGCAGCATTTAAAAGGTACAGAAGAGGGGTGCCTGGGTGGCTCAATTAAGTGACTGCCTTCGGCTCGGGTCATGATCCCAGGGTCCTGGGATGGAGTCACACATCGGGCTCCCTGCTCCGCTGGGAGCCTGCTTCTTCCTCCCCCTTGCCCCTCCCCCTGCTCATGCTCTATCTCTGTCTGTCTCTCTCTCTCTCTTTCAAATAATAAATCTTTAAAGAAAATAAGATAAAAGGTACAGAAGAAAGAAGAGATAAACGCTTGCAATAAAGTAGTGGCATGCAAAATGAAAAGCAAGAATTGTTAGGATTTGGTGACTAATTCAATACTAATTAGAGAAAGCACTAGCTTATTCATTCAATATATAATTGACTTACCTCACACACAGCATTATTATATCTAAGGTAATGTTTTAAACTCTTAATATTAAGTTACTAAGCTCTCTACAATTACTGATCATTTAATCCTCATTAATAATCCTTTGAAAAAGATGTTTTATTATCTCCATTTTATGTACAGGGAAACTGAGGCATGGATGGGTTAAATAAATTGCCAGTCATGAAGCAAGTAAGTGGCCGAATAAGTCAACTGAGACATCACTGTTTTAAGAAGCTTAATCATAGGGAAGAAAGATAAGACAATTACTAACTACAGGACAGGGCCAGAAGTATAGCAGGTGTTACGGAATGACGGTTGCGTAAATAAGATCACTCTACTTTCCCCCAACAAACAGTCCCTTTGTTTGCTTCCTTTTACAGAAGAGACCTCATTAACCAACACTTCCGTTGTTTTATCACCATGATCATTATTTCTTTTTCCTCTCTGACCTTTCGTCAAACCCCTGAAATTCAAACTCCAAAAAAGGGCTGTGGAGAAGACAAGACAGTGCATCTGTTTACATGCTTAGAACAAAGCACTATTAGAAAGGAAAGACTTTCAGACACAACCAAGGGAGGGAATCATGAAGTAAGATCCCCCAGGAGAAAGGCAAAGATAGAACTCAAAGAACAGGTTAAAGAAAGGACTGGTTCAGATGGAAAAAGAAAAAATTATAGGTGAGAGAAAAGGAAGTTGAAGGAATTCTCACTTTATGGTCTTAAATATTTCCATAAAATAAAATGCAATGTCATCTGCCAGGAGTGAGAGGGTGCTTCAAGAATTAAGAGGACGGGGTGCCTGAGTGGCTGAGTGGGTTAAGCATCTGCCTTCCACTCAGGTCATGATCCCAGGACCCTAGGATCGAGCCCCACATCGGGATCCCTGCTGAGCAGGGAGTTTCTCCCTCTCCCTGCAGCTCCCCCTGCTTTTGTGCTCTCCGTCAAATAAATACAATCTTAAAAAAAAGAGAGAGAGAGGGGCGCCTGGGTGGCATAGCGGTTAAGCGTCTGCCTTCGGCTCAGGGCGTGATCCTGGCATTATGGGATCGAGCCCCACGTCAGGCTCCTCCGCTGGGAGCCTGCTTCTTCCTCTCCCACTCCCCCTGCTTCTGTTCCCTCTCTCGCTGGCTGTCTCTATCTCTGTCAAATAAATAAATAAAATCTTTAAAAAAAAAAAAAAAAAGAGAGAGAGAGAGAATTTAGAGGACACACAGAATTACCAAACAATAGTAGGAAACGTGAAATTATAGTGGATTTAGTCCAAAGATAAGACTTTCTCCAGCTATGCTGAGAAGCCACATTATGGGAAAGAAGTCAAATTTTAGGACTGATCAAGTTTTAGAGTTTTGCTGACAGGTATGAAAACAAGGAAAAGGCAGCATACAAGAAACAGAGATGGACAAGAGAGAAAAGGAAATTCGGGGGGAAAAAACGAAGCCAGAAAACAGGTAATAAAATGAGAAGCATTCATAACTTAAAAGAAGAATGGATGTGAGAATTTACGATTTCAAAACTGGAGCGGTCATATAGCACATGGTTACAGGAAAGATGCTAAAGCAGAGCGAGAGCATGAAGGGTTAAACTGTTATTATTATTTGTAATCCGTGGAACAGGTATTGTGGCTACAGGGGCACAAGTGACAGCAACCACCTAGACAGTTTACACTCCTACTGTGAAGCCGCCACTCTCCACGGGCAGGCACTTAGCTCAAAATAAGCCTATTTACATTTAACTTTAGTTTCTCATACCTGTACACACACACAGTCTACCTAAATTACTCTCCACACTTCTGATGAAATAGATTAAAATGGTTTCCCCCTCCAGTAAAGAAATTCAGCATTTAATACTGACCTGACTTTCTGGCTGTGGTGGTGGGAAAGGTGTATACTCTTTCTTGACAGTTTTTTTCTTTGGTTCCTTACGTTTATTCACATTCTTGTGCTTGAATTGCGGCAAAAATCTTTCCCAACTTTGTGATCTTAACTCAGAATCTTTTGCCAACTCTCGTTTAATCATTAAGGTCTTTAGTCATGGAGATACATGAACAAAGTAAGAATTTTTAATTTTATAATTCATACATTTGTCAAACTAAGATATTATAAATATTGTTCCTATAAATAATGCAATTAAAAAGAGTAGTTCCTGGGGCGCCTGGCTCAGTCAGTCAGTTAAGTGTCTGCCTTCAGTTCAGGTCATGATCCCAGGGTTCTGAGATCGAGCCCTGCATTGGGCTCCCTGCTCAGCGGGAAGCCTGCTTCTCCCTCTGCCTGAAGCTCCCCCTGCTTGTTCTCCCTCTCTCTCTGTGTCAAATAAATAAATAAAATCTTTAAAACAAAAACAAAAGCAAAAAAAAAACCAAAAAAAACCCAAGTAGTTCTTAATCTCCTCAGTAGGAGCAAAACAATTCCATAAAAAAAAGTAATCTCAAACCAAGCATCAGAAAACCATTAGAAATTTAGATTAAATGCAGAACTGTTAGGTGCCTGGGTGGCTCAGTCAGTTAAGTGTCTGCCTTCGGCTCAGATCGTGATCCGAGGACCCTGGGATCGAGCCCCCAGTTGGGCTCCCTACTCAGCAGGGAGCCTGCTTCTCCCCCTACTCACCCATGCGTGTGCGTGTGCAATCTCTCTCTCTCAAAAAAAAAATTAAAAAAAAAAGAAATGCAGAAATGTTCAAATAAATTGAGATGAGAACTGAGATGAGACATTCAGCTTTTCAACCATTAGTTCATTAAAACCTTTAAAATTCAATGTCATAGGAACAGGAGAGTTCTTAATTAGCAATGTTCCCTGAAAGCAGGAAGTTTTTGGCAGTACTTTAATTATCACAGGGAAAGAAAAAAGTAAACTTTCTCTTGATCAGATAAAAACACACTTCTCCCGCTCCATTTGAGGTTTGCACACATCGGAGCATCAAAGGACGCAGAGCAGTCATCAGATACAAGACAAGCTCTATCTTTAATGTCCCACGGCAAGTCAAAGTCATTCTTCTACCCCAATCTAAGAGTGACTCCATAACTTCATCAAATTTAAGGGGACTGCTTAACAAATAGCCCTCACAAAATAGCTCATTACAGCATGGTTACATTTCAAAGTGTAATCATGCATGCTGTGCACAAAGGGATGTAACAGATCTCTCTCAAAGAGTTTATAATTTGAGCATTAAATTAAAAAAAAAAAGTTTCAATACAATCTGAAATAGTCCAGACTCTGTTTAATAGAAAAAGGCAGAATTCTGAAAGATCACATCTTTAAATATAAGTAATAGGCCCATCATCCAAGAAAACTCAATTGTTATCATCTATGACCAACTCTATGAAGCTTATTTCCTTTGTATTAGAACTATGTCATACATTACAGGATCCCGCTTCAACAGTTATCAGACTGCACACCACAGAGACCTAAGTCTTCACGGATGTAACTACAGGACTCAGGCGGAGTTGAGTGGGCTGAATGCTACTTCTAATTGACCCTAAATACTTCTGCTTTATCTGTTTTGTGCATTAGGCTTCCGTAAAAGATTTAATTTCAAGAAAGGTTTCTGTAGCTAAAAGAAGTCTGACAACCACTGTTATAGTAATATATAATTAACTCACTTTAATGTTATAAATTGGATGAATATTCTTCATAGTATCTAGAACTACTTTTCGAACCTGAAATTTGCAAAGAAAAATGAATTAGTCACTTACAAAGACTTTAATGAACTAAGTGGAAGGGGATTAATATATGAACCAGGCAATGACTACCAAATTGACCTTCAACTGCTGAGTGACTTTTAGATCTTTCCTAATAGTCAACCTCTCTTGGGCACAATGAAGTTTCTCAACTTTACTGCTAAAACATAACATACAGAACCAATACAAAATTTTGGACCTGTGGAAATTAGAGAGAAGGCAGCTACATTTAGAGTGAGAAAATACGTGTTCAATAATGGGAATGCCACATCGTAAGGGAAAGTCACTTAATTGTTCTGTTCCAGCTTTCTCATTCGTAGTATGGAAATAAAACTACCTTAAGGCTCTGCTGTGAAAATTAAGTAAGATAATATATTTAGACTCTACAAAACTTTACGGTATTCGATATATTTAAGTTATTATTGCCACATGAGAAAAGGGCACATAACTTACGAGAAAGCAGTCCAACAAAACTGCTATTATAGGTCCCGGAAAGGGAACAAGACCTCACAGCCAGATGCAGACAACCAAAGCAATTAACAGAAACTGTAACTGCTCCACAGATTTTCTCACAACATTAAATTTTACAGTTAAAAAAAAAAAAGTTCATCAGTACATTAAATAAACATTCCACTAAAATTCAGACCAAAAAAATATATTTTAAAGGAAAGAAGTTTTCAGAATCTGACCTCTACTGGTTTATATAGGTTACTGCAAACAATAATAATCACCACTTAATTCTCTAATCACTTGAGCACATGTAACCACACATTTCCCACATGTGTTACAGACTAAAATCTTTAATAGCCGTTTAAAATTTGTAGGGGAAAGAAGGATGATGTGCAGACCTTCTAATTTGGAAATAGATACCTCTTTAGTTGCCAAAGGTTGGCCATAATATGTTAGGCCCTCAAATAACATGAAGCACAAAGTATTTACCAAGGAGAAATCAAACAAAGCACATTCTAAAAAAAATAGCAATTGTAAAACAGTATATTATTCAATGAACTATTATAACCAAATTACTTTGTTCTCTGCTGAAAATTAACGGAAGATAGTAAAGAGTTCTCACCTCTTTTAAGCCACTAAAAGGTCCAATGACTGAAACTGTGTTTCCCTGAACCATAATGTAACAGTTTGTTAAGAGTTCCAAAGCCTACATCAAAAGAACAATAAGTTGAAATTCAGTACACTGAAAAACTAATGACAGAAGAAGACACTTAAGTTTTCCACTAATAAAAAGTACCTTCAATGTAGATCCTTTGGGACCAATGAGACGTTGTCTTCTTTTTACAAATCTTTCTTTATTTCTTACTAACGACCCTATTTTAATGATGTCACATGCAACATCATCCTGAAGAATTCGTACTGCCTTTTGGAAAAATGAAGAAAATATTCCATCAATATTCTTTACAAATTCATTTATTTTCAAGGCCCAGGCTAGTGAAATCGAAGCAGAAAAATGAAAACGGTAAGAGGGAGGGATGCAGTGTTATGTTATCTCTAACGTTGATGCAAATATAGCAAGTTTTTGTAATTCTGAATTTACCTGCTCAAATGAAACACTCCTTGCTAAAAGTTTTATTAGGTCTCTGGCCCTAATGATGACATATGGATCAAAAGTCTTCTTTGTCGTACACACAGTCATACTGCCCTCGATCAGGTCCAGGGTTGCATTGATGTGCTGCAAAAAGGAAAGAGCAAATACACAACTGTCTAAAAATCAATGCAATTTTAGGTAATTATAGAGCCTATCCTAATCAAACTACTAATTACTGTAAATTAAGCTCTAATTCTATCAACTCCCTCCCTGAAGAAGCTAAGTAGTTCATATAAATAATGAACACCTGATTACTTTCATATTTCAAAGACTGTAAGAAACACAGGCAACTGAAACCATTTATACTTACTTTAGAATACTTTGTTATTTATTGGAATAAAGATTACTTTTAGTGTAAAAAATATATATCAATGCAAATGAGGCCATACTTAAGACCTAGGGTAAAAATATAAAGCTACGTATAGCTCCCCTATCCTGGACCCAGCTCTGATTTGCCATGTGCTCCTTAGGGTGAGAATGGACTTAACCTTTCAAACTTTTTCTAATTGGTTTGTATTAGCTAAATACAAAATAAAAACAAATTCTCACAGGTTCAAAAAGAAGCAATAAATGAAAAATTATGCGTTAACTCTTAATAGGAAGAACCAGATTTCAACAAAGCAAAATGTCATTTTGACTGAGAGCATACTCAGAAATATTTCAATGTAATGAGTGATGAACAATTCAACATAAGGTTGGGTCTCTATGAGTTTATAAGAGTCCAATCTCAGATACAGACAGGTAAAACAGCTTGCAGTTTGCTGAACCACCCTAATACCTAGCGGGCACAAACAACTCCGGAGCAGTCACACAGCTGAGAAATACATTTTATATCACTACCTAGTGTGTGCACATGTGCCCACACACACACACACACACACACACACACACACACACACACCTTACCATATGCGATACATTATTTTTTCTTTTTACTTATTACTTTTTGGGTACATTCTTTTTTTTAAAGGCTCATTATATTCACTAAATGGACTTCTTGCTCCACTAACAAGTTTCAATCCACAGTTTGAAAAACAAAAACAAATATACTGCTCTAGGGAAACGGCAGCACAACATATACAGGGGTAAGTTGGCCACATCCCAATCTTCCACTTAAAATGAAAATTAAGAAATCACCCAGGAACATGCCTCAACTCAAACTATACAGAAACATGGCAATATCACAGTATAGAATAGGCATCCTGAAACCTTGAGTTCACAGGTGAGTTTCAGAAGTCCATGAGATCCCTAAAATTTTAAAGGCATGTGAATTTTTCAAAGTAATCTATTACTCACAAAATTAAAAACAAGTGGAATATAAGAATAAAGCTTCAGGCGCCTGTGTGGCTCAGTGGGTTAAGTGTCTGCCTTTGGCTCAGGTCATGATCCCAGGGTCCTGTATCAAGCCCCATATCTGGCTGCCTGCTCAGTGGGGAGCCGGCTTCTCCCTCTCCCTCTTGCAGCTCCCCCTGCCTGTGCTCTCTTGATCTGTCAAATAAATAAACAAAATCTTTAAAAAAAGAACAAAGCTTATATCTAGGCTGTTTAAAATACCAAGGGAACCAGGGGCGTCTGACTCTTGATTTCAGCTCAGGTCATGACCTCAGGGTTGTGAGATCAAGTGCCATGTAGGGCTCCAAGTTCAGCACAGAGTCGGCTTGGGATTAACTCCCTCCCTCTTCCTCTGCGCCTCCCCCCAGTCACACATGTGCACAGGCACTCTCTCTAAAGATTTTTCTTTAAAAAGAAAAGGAAACAAACATAAAACAAAGGAACCAAATTAACCAGTTATGCTAGCACCTTTAAAAAAAAAAAATCCATCAGCGTACATACTTATTTAAAAGTAAAAGCGTAAGAGCAAAATCTCAAAGAAATATTTAAAATGTGCATACATGTTCATTCAAGGCTTTCTGTACCAACGGCCAGCACTCTTTCAAGTAAGCCTCCCTGTATTTTGGGAACAAAGTTGCAAAACTGCTCTCTTCCAAGAGTCCTCTGGGATTGTCCTCTTTGGAAAAAGCCGGTTCCTTCCAACCATCAGGAACAGTGAGGAGTTCTGATTCATCTAAAGAGGGGAAGAAACTTATACATAAGATTTTACCCTTCTTCTGGACACTTTTTGGAACACTTATATGCATACATTTACATGCTTCCCAATACTCTCTCCTTGTAGTTCCTGCTCCCATGCGCTTTAGATTACTGAACAAAGAACATGCCCCTGTCATTATTATCAACACACTAGTAAAATTGACTGTATATACTTCAGCCTCCTAAGACGAAGTTCCTTAAGGGCAGGGATCCTCCTTGGATCCATAGTAATTAGCACATGCCTGACAGACAGTGGGGTACTCCAGAAACTTCTACTGCACTACATTATTAGAGTTAAAGATCCAAATACCACTTTGTTTACATGACTATTTTCAATATAACCTTTTAGACTTTCCTGAATTGCAGCCTGTGTGTGTATATATATGCATATAGATATTTGTGTTTTTGAGTGTGCACACACACACAAAGCTTAAAAACTGATATTCTGGTGTATACTTTCAGTTACTAATCACTGGTATAGGGTTTTAGACTTTCCAAAGAGTTTTCATATGCCTTATTTCTGTATACACTTTCATGACAGCTGTGAAAGGTAGTAGGAAGAACCAGCATTATTTTCCCCATTTTATAAAAGACGTTCAGTCCAAAAAGATTAGTGACTTGTTGAAGGGGACACAAAGGTGATTCAGTCTAGGTCTCCCTTCAATAAAACGAAATGTCTCCTAAGGCCATAAATGATCTCCCACATCATTTATTAAAACTCCTGGTCCTGGATTTTAGGATTCTCTTAAATCTAACAGCTATGCTTTAATTCAGTACTCCTCAAAGGTATGACCCACAGGCCTGCAGGAGTTAGTCAGAAATGCAATTCTTGGGCTCCAACTCAGACCTACCAAATCTGAATCTTCGGGATGAGCCCCGAGAATCTGTATTTTTATAATCTCATCAGGAGATCTTATGTACACTAAGTCTGAGAAAAAGGCCTTTGTAGTTCATGTTATCCACCACAGGTAAACTTGCTTATCTTTCTTAGACTCACGTCTACTCTGTTATTTCTGGTTCAAATCACAGAGAATTAGCTAGTCTTCATACATCACTTACTTCCCAATATCCTTTAAAAAAAAATAAACCAAAAATCTCCAATTGTACAACTGTGATTACTTAAAATGTATATTTTACCAAGTCTATATCCAATTTAAACATTTCAATAGCTACAAAAATAAATAAATAAAAAGTAAAAACCTAGCAAAAGAAATACAGGAGTTTCACAATAGAGGAAGTCCAAATAGCCCCCAAAACATGTGAAAAGATGTGCAACCCCATTAGTAATAAGGAGTACAAATTAAAACCCCAACAAGACACCATTTCATACTTATAAAATGACAGAAATTCAAAATGCAGATAATATCACGTACTAGTGTGGATGCAGAGCAATGAGAATTCTCATCCACTGCTAGTGGGAGTGTTAACTGACACAACCCTTGTGGTAGAGATTTAGCATTACCTGCACATACCCCAACTTTCATGGATTCCAATTCCATGGACATAATCTGGAGAAAACTCTTGAACATGCAAGCCAGGAGATACACAAAGATGTTTATAGGAGCACTGTTTATAACAGCAAACAACAGGAACAATCCAAATGTCCACCAACATTAGAATGAAAATATAAATGGATATTCATAGAAGGAAGTCTCATCAATATCAAATTAAAAGAATAAACTACAGCTACATGTATCTCCTTGGCTCAATAAGAAAAAGTTTAGCCTAAGAAGCCAGAAGAATGTCTACAGCCTTCTTGCATTCATATAAAAGTAAAAAACTGACAAAATCAAACCACTTTGTGCATAGGTGGTAAAATTATGCAGAGAACAGAAGATCAAAACGATTCAGGGTGGTTACCTCATGTCCTGTAAAGGAAAAGAATATGATCTGATGTACTCCGAGGGTGGTAATGCTTTTTGTGCCTACTGGTATTGAGTGCTTCCTTCTCACGTGTTGGGTTTATTCTTCAAGCTGTACATAGACTCTACTCTGCTAAGTTACATAATTAAAAATAACAGAACTCCTTTAATACCACCCTAATGCCTATAGAATGAGAGTTCAAGGTTTTTAACACTTCCAGTAAGACTGGTTGCTCGGGTCTTGGGCTACTTCTCTAGCCTCTCTTCCTGTCATTCATACTGAAGAAAATGTATAAAACCAGACTACAAAGGAAGACAGCAATTTAAAAGTAGGGCAGTCTAAAATTAGAATATGAGTCGTGTCGTTCGTTTGACGAACAGGAATAATGATAAAATGCCCCAAAATTCACTAACGGACAAAGTAGCGTTAAGAACACGCCGGATACCTCCTTCTCCGTATCTATCTCACTCCTTTATTATAAGCGTTCACTCAATATACATAACGACCTCCTATTCCTACCCCATTCCATCCTTCATTTTGTCAACGACTTCCAGCCATCGCCCCAAGTGTAAAGTCCAGCGACGCCCTCTACAATCAAACTCTGCAACATCTTTACTTTGAAAGGCCTCTAGCAAAAGCAGGAACACGTGGCTGGCACCACACCTGCCAGTCGGTCCCGCAGGCCTGGCCATCATCCCCAATCCTCAACACTGATAGGTACTCAACTTCACACAACAGACTAAGGCAACGCTATACGCCCCCAGCCAGCGAAAGAAAACAATCGTAACTCAATATCGAAATATCAGGTTTCAGTTCTTGCTCAACCTTACCTCGGTTCTCGGGCTTCGGCTTCTTGCTACGAAATTCACTTTTCCCGTCGGCAGTGCCGGGCCCGTTTGAGGAGGACGACGCCATCTTCAAATTGCTTCCGGTGTTACCGGAAGTGGAACTGTTCTTAAATCCTACCGGATTTTAGTCCTGAAAATGCCTACTTAAAATGAGTTCCGTAGAACTTAGACGCGATCTGCGCAATCTCCGTGCGTGCGTACGCTAAAGCCCGCGTTATTTGCACAAACTAAAAGCGCTTCTCCTGCGTAGCCAATGGAGAGTCGGAGATTTCTTTCCCAGGATGCATGGCAACAACAGAGTTTAGCTGCATGCTGGGAATTGTAGTTCACGACTATGGGCAACGGCGGGCCTGTCTTACCCGTAGTTTTCTCTCGGTTCCCGTATCTAACTTACGACCCCGAACTCCTGGGTTTGGCCACAGAGTGCAATCGGTCTATCCTTGATGTCATTCACTCATTCTTTTGATAATATTTATATGGCTGTCAAATAAGTGCTAGGTCTAAATACAAGGTCTGAATACGAAAATACATGATCTTTGACGGCAGGGAGTGACAGTAATAGCTATCATTTTTTGTGAGACTACTTTGTGCTGGCCCTTTATTTGCATTTCTAACTCTTAAAACATTAAAACAAACAAAACTCTCTAAGATTGATAATTTTTTGTAAGGTAAGTTTTAAAAGTCTGTTTCTGATGGTAATTTCCTAGAGTCTTGCCATTCCTCTTTCTAAGCCAAAAGGATAGTAATTAAGTGACACTTCTGAAGTGTTTCCCCTAGCCTAAGATTTCCCAAATACCTCAAGATGTGAAGTTCATCTCTACTATAAATTTTTACACTTTTAAAAATCTAAAATTTTGTAGACACACTAAAGATGAGAATTCTTTTGATGACTCATCTTACTACTTAACAATTTCTAAAATTTTCTGCAGCACAATTAGGGAAAGTCTTTGATAGGTTCAATTTCTTGCATTAGTGAAACAAGGAATGTTTATTTGAAATCCACCCTTGTGTGTCTTCTATATAAACCTAGATTGTTGTACATAAGGCACATATATAAAACAGACTGTAAATTAGGGACAGAAGGTTCCAAGACACATGGTTATGTTAAGATTTTTTTTCCCCCTGGGGTGCCTGCGTGGCTCAGCAGGTTAACTGTCTGACTCTTGGTTTCAGCTCAGGTTATGATCTCAGGGTCCTGAGATGCAGCGTCACGCCAGGCACTGCACTCAGCGCTGAGTCTGCTTGCCACTCTGCTCCTTCCCTGCTTGTACTTACCCACTCTCTCTTTAAAATAAATAAATAAAATCTTAAAAAAAAAAAAAAAGAGGTATGTCTTGTAAGTGGAAGGCCATGATTGCATCCCTATATTCTTGCAATTTACTCAAAAAGCTATGACAAATCCTGGGGCACCTGGCTGGCTCTGTCAGTAGAGTGTGTACTCTTGATCTTGGCATGTACTCTTGGTCTTGGTGTTGTGAGTTCAAGCCCCAGGTTGAGTGTAGAGATTACTTTAAAATAAAATCTCAGAAAAAAAAAGCAATGGCAAATCCCTATAATAGAACCAATAACAACAGGGGAAAGTTATAAAGTAAGAAGCCATTCCTTCTGTGTTCCCAGGAATCCTATGAAACAGATTTTTATTACTGTTATTTTAAAGAACTCAGTCCCTAGTAAATGGTGAGTTAGACATCAAGCCCAGGCAGTCTGACCATAAGCAGCTGCAGAAAGGCTACTAAAAGGATTAGTTGTTACAAATGTGTTGAACAGAGGACCGGGTTTTCAGCCTCATAGCTTTTGAATTTGAGGGCATTAGCACTTCTGTGGTCTCCAGCCTGCTGCCCGCGCGTCCTGCGGACTTTGGACTTGTAGTAGAGTTAATCCAAATAGCTGATAAGCATATGATGCTTAACCTCATTACTGTCCGAAAGCATGTAAACATAACAGTGAAATACCACTTCTCACCCACTAGACTGGCAAAAAAGAAATAATAAATACACATATTTTTAAATGATAATCTGATGGAAGAAACTGCACTCGCATACACTGCTGGTGAAAATGCAAACTATCGCAGCCTTTTTGCAAAGCAATTTATCAATATAAAATATTCACATATTCTTCCACAGTAATTCCTAGAAAACTGTCAACTAGAAGTAAAGCACCATTCCATTAGAATGTATGTATACCTGTGTCAATTACTGCCTGTGTAGAAGTAGTTCAGTGAAAGGGACTATGGGCCACACCCACCAGGCTGTTGCCTACCAGCTGTACAGCCTTGGTCAAGTTTCTTACCCATCCCTGTTCAGTTTCCTGTAACAGGAAAAAATAACCTTAACTCTGACTTTATACATGGAAAATGCTAAAAAAAAAAAAAAATGTTTCACATGTGGTACATATTCAGTAAGTGTTAGAGCTATTATTTATTTATGGTGGCAAAAAAGTAAAAGCATCTTGACTATTAATTAGAGATATAGTTAAATAAATTGATATTACTTTCATAGTGGTGAGATATTATGCAACCATTCATAAGAATTAATTAAATCTGATAAAGAGTTTACCTTCACTGAGTGATAAAAGCCAGATACAGCACATATATAAATTGTTACATGTTATTATTTATATAATTATCCCATTTAAAAAATTATCATCCCATTTTTAGGGCACCTGGGTGGCACAGCTGATTAGGCACCTGACTCTTAAGTTTTGGCTCAGGTCAGGAGATTTTTGCTTTCCAAGGGATGCCTGGGTGGCTTAGTCGGTTAACCCCCCGGCTCAGGTCAAGATCCCAGTGTCTTGGGATCAAGTTCCCCATTGGGCTTCTTGCTCAGTGGAGAGCCTGCTTTTCTCTGCCTGCCACTCCCCCTGCTTGTGCTCTCTAGCTCTCTGACAAATAAGTAAATAAAATCTTTAAAAAGAAAAAAGATTTTTGCTCTACCTCGCCTTCTGCCCCTCTCCCATCCAACTTTTGTGCTCTCTCTCAAAAAAAAATTATCCCGTTTTTATAAAGCAAACCATTCAATAAATATTTATTGAGCATCTACAATGTTTCAGGTTCTGTTCTAAATACTTGGTTCTCTGTGCTAGATGTAATAATTATATGTTATGTGTGTGTATATATGTGAATATATGTTTGTATGGGATTATACAACAAAAAAAGATTTGGAAGGCTACACATCAAGGTTATAGCCTGGTTACCTTAGGAATGAAGGCAGAAAAGAAAAAGGAAGTAGACAAAAAGACTAAAAAATAGGTAAGAAAAAATAATAATCTTTAGAAAAATAATGTCAATAAAAGTAAAGGAGTCTGCACAAAAGCATGAGAGACCAAATTTGAAAAACATATTCAGCCAGTCTTGGAATGTTTGCTGTACAACAAAATGGTTCATGTGTCATGGTGTTGGGATAAAATATGCTTGCAGAGGGGGCGCCTGGGTGGCTCAGTCATTAAGCGTCTGCCTTCGGCTCAGGGTGTGATCCTGGCATTGTGGGATTGAGCCCCACATCAGGCTCTTCCACTGGGAGCCTGCTTCTTCCTCTTCCACTCTCCCTGCTTGTGTTCCCTCTCTCTCTGGCTGTCTCTTTCTCTGTCAAATAAATAAATAAAATCTTTAAAAAAAAATATGCTTGCAGGATATCAACCTCTTCCTGCAAGGCCCCATTTAGCAAACTCTGTAGATACGGACAAATGATGGATGGCTTTGGCTGCTAACGACCTTGAGTAAATACTTAACCAATCTGTTTCTTCAGTTGTAAAATGAGAGAGTTGAGTTAGATTATTGCTTCCTAAACTTTAGCCAACCTCAGACTCACATGGAGGGGTAACCCCATTCCCAGTTTATAGTTCAATAGGTCTGGGGTAGGCCCCAACAATTTGTAGCCTGGAAAACAAGAATTACCCAACCCCAAAATGTCAATAGTGCCAAGGTTGAGAAACCTGGGTCTACAGATATTCTTAATTTCCGTGATTCTACTTCAAAGGACTAGTAAGGGCTTAACTCCAAACCAGGCATGCAATGAAAGCAAAGTTTTTCCCCACTTTTTACCTACCTACGGCAGAACTTGCCTGGTATCAAAGCCAAAGTTTGCAGATGGCTGTTCATTATCATGCTGGGCTCCTTGGTGGGCACTCCTGCTCCATTTTCTTCAACTGTGCCCATCATGCTGGAATTCCGTTGTCCCATTACCCAAACAAACAATGATACTGGTACATACAGTGGATGCTTGAGGTCTAAAGACACTCATTACTGCTTGAATATTAGTCTCTCTGGGCCCCAGGCCCATAGAACATTAGTATTTCATTGGGCCTTTCCTACCGTTTCCAAGGCAATCTCCCCTCTTTCTCTTCTTGATTGACCTTATTGATAAGCAACAGCTTTGATTTAATTTTCGTTATAATGTTCTTCTCCCCGAAGGAAAGCTGGAACACATTTCATGATATTAGGTTCCACCAAAGCAACAGAAGGCTTTTCAGTGCATGCATGAATATTCAAGATTTAATCAGTGGCATGTGAAATGTATTGATACTGCTGAGAATTATTATTTTATGCAAATGGAACAAGCAAACTACAGTCTTTTATTTGTTTACATGACACCAGGGGAATATCTGAACTTCTCTAAGAAGCAGATTTCTAGTCATTTGTTAAATCTATATGCTTCTCCCATCCTTCAGACGGGGGTAACCACAGATGGCCCTTGATGAAATGAGCTTTTTTTTTTTTATGAAATGAACTTTTTAGATTACGTATTTCAAACATTTAATGGGTTTATATTCAAACGACTCATTTCATAATGTTAATAAGATGGCAACATGGCTTCTCCATTGTTTCAAAATCTCAAATTAAAAAGTGCAGCTATCTGATACACTTAGAGACTGGAAATTCAGAATTTAACACTACGTTTTTGCTTCTGATCATCTATCAGTGATTTTAATTTCTTTTGGTTTATGAGTCCCTTTACTAACGTGATGAAATCAATGGACTCTTTCCCCAGAAAAGCACATAAATTTGGGTACACATATCATTTTACCCACAATTTGATGAGATGTTCACTTTTCTGTCCCACTCTTTCGTAAAACCCCTAGAGGATGAAGCCATCAGGTTAGGTTAGGGACCCTTGCCTTAAAGCAACATGGGAGGAATGTCTCAGAAGCCTAGATCTGATCTTATGAGCACTCAAGTCTCCTGCTCTTAGAGTTCTCCAGAAGAGGCAGAATTAGAGTTTTAGTATGCTCCAGTACTTGTATATAAGTATACTTCTCAAGATTCCTTTGACTGCAAAACATAAAAATTTAAATTAACAAGTAAAAAAGGGGATTTATTGTCCTACATACCTGGGAATTGGACCTAGGACCTCAACAATGTCATAGACACATTCATGCTCCTTCTCTATCATAATCTCTCTCTCTGTCCCTCCATCTGTTGGCTCTGATTTTTCTGTGCTGTGGCAAAAACACACAATGTGTACTACAGTAAGTCTAGCAAGTTATACAGGAGATTAATAGCTTTTCAGGTTTTACCCAACACCATCTCTCG